>NC_088980.1:49461315-50921315 GCF_963932015.1 Anas acuta | reverse complement strand
CGAGTTGTACCATTCATTCCCCAGCAGGAAAAACAGTGCCAGAAATTCTGCTGTATGCTTTGCTTGACAGAAAATAGAAATCCCCCTGGAAAAACAAAAGGGAAAGAAAGTGGAAAGAAAAGTAGGTATTTGATCGTGTGACATTATTTGTCCTTGTCCAGAAAAAAATTTCCAAGAGCAAGCAGGTGAAAACAAGTCCTGTATAGTCCTAACTTTAAAACAGAAAAGGAAGGTTTAACTTTGGCCATACACTGCACTTTGGCATAACTAAAACAAGCTGACAGACAACATTTCTGGTGTTTTTTGTTGTTCTTGTTGTTGTTTTTCTCAGTCTTTAAAATACTTAAACATTAGATTAGAAAACAAACAAAATGTGCTTTTATATCAGACAAAGTTTTGGAATTTTTTTTTTTTTTTAATTTTGCTCAAAATTTCAATAAAATAAAACATATTTGGACCATACTGTCTAGTAATGAAACTACCTAGCAACCAACAATGGAAAAATATATATTTTTAATCAAAGTAAAGCAGTAATCATGTAATTTATCTATTTTACTTTTCACATTAGTTTTAAAGAGCTTACTTTAAAAAAAAAATAAAAAAAAATCTTTTATTTCTTGTATTTTGTTAGAGTCCACATTTTCAGAAGTTTCTGTGAAAGGAAAAAAATCAGAGAATACATGTATATTGCCATTTGTGAGCTTGCAAGTGCCCTCTACTGCCTTCCTAAAGCCAATCAATCAATTTCCTTCAATTTAAAAATGCAATAGGATCCCTACAGTGACAGGCATAGCATACTGAGCTGACTTTTCTGTTATTTCATGCAAAAGAACTTCTAATAGAAACTAAAGCTCCATGTACATGTATATAGATCACTATGAATGGACATCTTCCAGCTAGCAACAATTTTATATACCTAAGTATATAATTTTAATATAAAACCTTATAGTGTATTACTTGTAAGGTTTGTGGGTTTTTGTTATTGTTGTTTGACTGTTTTCTTGCTTTTGTTTGTTTTGTATGCTTCCTTTCAAACACATGGCATCAATGGAACAAGAGATTTCAGACCTGTACTACACTTTGCATAATCTGTTCTGTCCTCATAGGATCTCATGGTAAAGACTTAACCTATGAGAAACCGTTCACTGGAGTCCATCTCTGTTGCTTTTCAGGAGAGTAAAGCCACCAGAGAGTATAAAGCCAACCTGGCCAGGCAACAAATCCCATGCAGGTACATAGAGAGCCATGGCAGCCCCAAGGTGCTCTGACCTGTACTTGGATTCGAAGGAGCTTTGAAGGTTCAAAACAGAAACTGAAATGACAGAATAAAGACACAACTGACTTCTGGCCTCCCTACAGGAAAAACCTGCCCAGCCTAAGGAATCAGAGGGCTCCATGGTTAGTCTTTTTAATTATCTGTTTTTCCTCCATACCCTTTTAATTATTTTTACATGGCACCCACTAGGGAGGCTGCATTGGAATTCATCTTTCTTCAGGGAAGAGAGATCTTGGGACTCTGGCAGCATCCCTCTCGTTTGCTGTCTCTGAAACTGGGCTCAGTACTGGTAGAATCAGACGGGACCATGGGAGTTAATAAGCAGCTGGCCAGATGGTGCCTGTCCAAAGGTGTTGGCTTTGTAGACAACTGGAACTTCTCTTTGGGAATAAATCAGTGATACAGAAGAGCCTGCCTGCATTTCAATCAAGCACAAGCAGACAGACTATTAACAGAGATAATTACCTTTTTTTTTTTTTTTTTCTTTTTTTAAATCCCTTCCTCCCTCCCTCTAAAACTGTAGATGAAGATCCAGAGAGAGAGAAAGGAACGATCCCCAGGGCTAAAAAGAACATTTTTTCAAACACTACAAGCAGAAAACAGAAATCTAGGTGTTAGTTACCCAGATGTTATCTGTATATACACCCCCACCATTGATTTAATACCTATGCAATTAAGAAATCACGTGCAACAATAAAAGTAGTTGATAGTATGGCTTAAAGGCAGCTTAAAGACATACCCTGTTGGTCCTGCATTTATGAGGCCACTCTGAGACCACTGCCATAAGGCACTGCAAGAGCTGATTGTACAGTCACGGACCACAGCAGCAACTATGTTACTACTGTCTCAACTAATCTGTTCTTGTTCACCTTCCAGTATGGAAAACATTTCAGTAGAGCTCACACCTGAAGAAGGGCTATACTGAACAAATCCAAACACAATGCCACTAGATTTAATTTAACATCAGAAAAATATCCATGTGGCTACAAAAGAGCATTTATTTCTGCCAACAGAGTATTAATAAGATGAGATTAAAGATTTTTTCCTTGGGAAAATAAATAAATAAATAGCCAGTTAGGGTAGTAACTAGGAGACTGTTTTCCTTTTCCACCACAGACCTCACACTACCACAAGCTAGTCATTTCTACAGCCCTTGCTCTAGCTCTCTAAAAGGCATAATGCAGGTTATCTTAGTGTGGTGTCTTCATGTGACAGAGCTTAAGGATCCTCAGAAACAGCAGTAATTGGAGCTTCCAAGAAACTCAACACTGTGTGTCAATACAGAACCAAAATCAGAACTTGCATTAATTTTCTTTAACTACACCTTGAAGAAATCTGGATCCCCACCCCTTTTTTCCCCCCCAGAAATTTCCCTCTGCCTGCAAACACATGCCTTCTATCAAATATTCCATTTTTTAGCAACAGTAGGACCTCTTCCAGCTATCCCACCAACACCACTCCACAAAAGGTGTTTGCACTTGGAGAGTTTCCTCAGACCTGCAGCCACCAAATTACACAATATGCAAGCCCCTTCCCTCTGTCCTGTGGCACAACTTTGTAAGCCTACTATACTTTTATTGTGGTTCAGAAGATAGATCAATGAAATAGTCCAAGCATATTTCTTCTCTCAAGTAGAGGGAAGTGATTAACTATCTGAAAGGATTACTGGAGTGACAGGCTTCTGGGTAAGAGATAGTTCTTTTGAAAATAACTACTCTGAGAACAGGGAGTAAACAGACAAATGTAACGAGTGTGATACATTCCAAATTAACATTGTTACCCACTGCATAGGGTATTTAAGTTCCTACGTGCAGAGCCTAACTGCAACACACACATCTTTCCAGGAGAGGAAAAAAAAAAAAAAAAAAAAAGGCACTCTCTCCCCAAGTAACTTGGCAAACAACTTCATTCCACAGAGTCACTGCAAGGACTGAACTCCAGATTATTTATAAATCCTAATTTAAAAGGAATCCTTTTTTGCTCAGCACTGGGCTAATATGAATAGCCTTTTCAGAATCTTCACTGAGGAGTGCAAACTGAAAGCTGCTTTGTAGTCCCATCTATACTTCTCAAAAAGCAACTCTCTCATCTAAGAAACTAGCGACACTATTTTCCGTTCAAGCTGTCTTCACTTGAGTTTCACATATAAGACTCATACTAGGTAAACAATTAAATTATCAACATTGCATTATGGACAAAACTGCTATCACCTAGCAGTTAGACAACATTCTTACACTGAATGCAGAAAACATTTTCTGCAGTCTGCAATCCTCCATGCAGATGACCTATGAATAGCACCATTTGTGAAAAGCACAAAAAAGAAAAAACCCACTAGCACACTTTTTAATGCTTTCATGCCCTGACACTTCTCTCATCATATTATCCCCTTTTCCCATCTGTGTAATGCCAATCACAGTATAAAAATTCAAATGTAGATAGATCCTTAGAGTCCACATAACAGAAGTTTTGTATGACTGCATTAATTTATAAGTTACAAATCTGTGATTTGTCTTCCTCCTTCCCAACTCTAACAAATGGACATGTCATATGTTCATTAATGTCACTTGCTCCATTTAAAAATGCCACGTAGATTTATCTGCTGTCTTTCTGCCTGCATTTATATTTCTACTGTGACCCATGGTATATTCTTTAAATAAAAAATTTCAAGTACTAGAAAAATTACATATCATACAGAGAAAAGTCTTAGATGAGACTCCCTGCAACAAGACTTGTGTTCCTCAGCATCACCTGCAGTTTACTTTTCCTAGCAGCACTTGAATAGTTGCCCAACTCAAAGAGCAGTTTGAATGCAGACCATCAGGCTTCTTTATGCAATAAAGGTAATGTCTCCACTATGCTTATTTAGTCTACCAACCCATATATACAAATAACATAGAAATGGGATTAATCTGCCCATCTATGACACCTTGTAAATTATAGTATCATTGAATTGTATAATCATTCAGATGGGAAGGGACCTCAGGAAGCCTCTAGTCCAACTACCTTTTCAAAGAAGGGTCAGCTAGGATCAGAGCAGTTTACTCAAGGCTTTTTCCAGTTGAGTCTTGAAAACTTTCAAGGATAGAGACTGCACATTCTTTCAGGCAACCTGTCCCACTTCCTGGTTGTTCTATCCAGGAAATGATTTTCTTTATAGCCAGTCCGTGTTGACTGTTCCTAATGGCCTTTTCCATTTGTGCTGAGAAGTGTTTCAAGAGGACTCCCTCCATGCTTCTATAGAGCAAAATGACTCTGATGAGTCTGCAATTCCCTGTATTGCCCTTTCCTGAAGACTAGTGCAACACTTGCCTTTCTCCAGCTTCTGAGCTCTTCCCCAGTCTCCATGACAAAAGAAGGTAGGTAGCATTCTTGTATGGACATAAGTCAACTCTTCCAACAGCCTCAGATGCAGCCCACTTTGTCCCACCACCTTCCATGAGTCATGTCCTCTCAAGTAATCCCTGACCCAGTCCTTGTCCCCTGCTGGGACTTCTCTTCCTTGAGCACTTTCACTAAGTATAGAGGCCTGTGAGGCCTTACTGGTGAAGACCAAGGCACAGGAGGCATGATCACCTCAGCCTTATCTGTGCCCACTGCCACTAAATCACACACCTCATTCATCAACAAGCCCGCAGTTTCCTTGTTCAGCCTCCTCCTGCCAGTGCAGTGGTAGAAGCATTCCCTCTTATCCTTAACATCTCTTGCACATATCAATTCTGTTTGAGCTTTGGCTTTCATAGCCTTAGTCCTGTATACTTGGACAACTTTTTTAAATTCCTCCTTTGTAGTCTGTCCCTGCTTTACACTGTTTTTGCATTGGAGCTCCACCACGTGCTTCCTGCTTAGCCAGCCTGGTCTCCTGATGCTGTTGCTTGCTTTCCTGATTATGGACTGCTTCTGCATTTGGGAGGAATTATCCTTTCAAAACCTGCCAGCTTTCACAAGCTCTTACCCATTAGAGCTGCAGTGTGATCCTACATACCAGTTGCTTGAATAAGTCAAAGTCTGCTTGCTTAAAGTCCAGGGCCTGTTATGCTGCTAGTTGCCTTTCTCACTCCCTAAGGACCTTGAATTCCCCTATTTCATAGTCACTCTGAAGGTGACTACAGCCAAGGCTGCTGTTAATTATTACACTTTCAGCCACTCCTGCCTTCTTTGTGAACAGCAGATACAATCCTGTGTCACATGTAACTGACCCCTCCAATGCTTGTATAAAGAAATTAATCCTGACAATAATTTTTCCAGCAGATTTCAGAGAGGTTCAATTCACCCATAAGAACTGCAGCCTATGAGTCAGACATTTCCTCAAGTTGTCTACAGGCTTTGTTTGCTCATCGTCATCAGATGACCTATAACAAAATCCCACCATGATGTCTGCATTCCCTTACTGGCCTCTCCCCTTATCATGACACACAAACTCTTAGCTTTCCCATCATCTGTGCTTCAGAAGAGCTCCATATATTTAAATGCTCCTTCACTTGAGGAACTCCCTCTTTCCCTTCCTATCTGTCCTGAAGAGCCTACACCTGTTGACTCCTGCACCCCAGTAACACAAGCTCTCCCACCATGTCTAAGTTATTCCAAGCGTTGTAGCTGCCACACCACATGTAGGATTCTAGGTCCTCCATTTACCTTGTATCCTGAGCTCCTAATTCCTGAGATCTCTATTGTACCCATTACCTTACACCATTTGCTTCTCAGCCCTGTCCACTGTTTCTTCCGTTAACTGAGTGTTGTAGTCTCCTTCCCCTATCATTCCTAGTTTACAGTTCTCTTCAGTAGGTTGCTCAGCCTATTGGCAGAGGTGCTTTTTCTGCATAGTTGAGTGGATCACATATTTTCCCAGCAGTCACCAATCCTCAGAGGTTTCCATGAATGCAAAAGCTAAATCCCTCTCAAAAACACCAGCTTCACAACCAGGCAGGTGTTGACTTACAGGATCCATTTACTCCTTCTCAAGCCTTTGATCTTCACAGACTAAACCACCTGGTGCCCCACAAAATCCACCTGAGCCCCAGAGCCCTGTGGTCACTCCTGGTAGGCTCAGCATCTCCCTGGCAGTATCATAGGTGCCCGCAAGGAAGAGCAACAGGAGGTGACAGTCCAAAGTCCAAACAAGCCTCAACAGTCTTCCCACAACATCCTGGGTCTGAGCACCTGGTTAGCGGCGAAACCCATGGAACTTCAGGTCAGTTTGTTAGATGGGTGCCTGTGCCCCTCACAGGAGATGTTCTCCAACAGTTGTCACCTTTCTTTTTCCCTTTGTGCATAAACATGTTTGAGGCTCAAACATCTCTGACACCTCCCCTAAAGGAAGGTGACATCCCTCCCCTATTTCCAAGGGCACTGTACCTGCTCTGTAACTACAGCATGAGGCTATGTGGGTACTGAATTGCAGAGCTTTGGGAGAGGATTCCAGAACACTGAAAATGACAAAATAAGCAAACAATTAATGCAAGTAACCCTTAATGCAAGTTTTTGTTGTTGTTGTTGTTTTTTGTTTGTTTGTTTTTAAATGGACTTGATATGTGCATGAGGAGCTCAAAGGATGAAATGATTTACTCACTTGAAGACAAAATATTTACAGCTTCCAAGGGCATGTACAATTCTCACCTGATGAGTGACACTGTAAGATCGGTAATATTAGACTCCCTGATATGAATAAGTTTAGCATTTGCTGTTCAAGTCCAAAGCTTTGTACATCTATTTTGGAAAAAAAAATATATAAAAAAAACATAGACAAAATCATGTTTGTCACACCTCAACACCCCATTATCTTCAAAATATTTTTGAGATAAAACCAATATAATCATTTTGTCTAATGAATTTCCACGTGTAAAACAGACTGGAACAGAATAAACACTCTGCTGATGGAAACAGGGAGTGAATCCCGTAGTTCACTCCACCATGGTCACATTTAGCACTGAAGCTATAGCCAGAACATTAATGGATACCTCATATCGCCACTGCCACCACTAACCATGATGAGTTTGAGTTTAAAATTGTCATTTTATACCAGAAGATGGATCTTGTAATTTTATACCAAATCTGGTCACATTTTATATCAAATCTGGTCATGACCAGAACTAATTTCTGAAAACCTCAGTGTGAAACTTAACAGAACTATATTTTTACTGCCTTTACTTCAGACAATATTCACTATATTTCCTCCCAATGATATTAAAGTTTTCTTTATATTCTTTCTGACTAGTCATAGTGATCTATGACAGTCATAGCAATAGTGATCTGTGAAGACCAGATTTCATTACAAGTTGCTCCATCAGACTGTGGAACTGTTAACAAGCTTACCTAGATAAGCAATGCAATTTTATTGCACTTCTTTGCTGCATGTTGTCCAAGATATAGATGACACTTTTAGTGCAAAACGATTACATGCAATTGAACCCTTAGTTACACATTTATCCTTATGATCATTTAGTAGACAACATTAACTTAGCATTACTTCAATAGTTTTATATTCTACTTATGTGACTAGAAGTTACATATGTCTAAGGTGTTTAAAATGGCCTGGGTAAACCAGTAAAATGGTCCAAGAGGTCAAAGATCTGGCCATATAAAGAGGCCATATAAAATAATCTTTGTCATGTTTGTGTTTTTTTTCAGCTAGAACACAGACTAGAAGCATTCTGCTTATCTGTTGTATATCAGTTTCAACCTGTACAGGAATATCAATTACTTTCCAAGGATAGTCCTCACTTTGTTTCTTCAAAAGTGAGGAGTGATAACAGCATATGTTGATTTTCTTATCTTTCTCAGAAAAACAGTCTTAACTTAAAATAAACACTAACCTTGCATCTCACAGAGAAAAGGGCATTTATTTACCAGAATATTTTGAAGGTATGAAATTCAATTTAATAAAAGGCATATTAAATAATAAATGTTTAGAAAACACGTTCAATTAGATGACAAAGTAGTTGTTTAAGTGTGACTGCCTTTTTTTTTTTTGAAATCTTTGCTAGACTCTATGCTTGTCACCAAATTAGATGTTTTCCCATGGTACACATTATAAATTAGGTGGTTCATACCATGAGGTTTATAACCAGTGACCAGAATTATAACCAACAATATTTGTTAGTGTCTTCAAATATTTCCAATATTTTGGACCCTGTTTTGATCTCATCCTAGTTTCATACAACAGTAACTGCTCATCTTCCACAAGTTCATGACTGATTCTGGGATAGGTTAGAACAGCCTGTGATTTTATATGAAACATTAAAGGTCTCAAACATGTTTTTAAGGCACAAACTAATATCTATTTGCATTCTATAAGGCACACCTCAAAACCAGAAAAGTAACTTTTTGTACTCACTACTGTTACTACCAACATTCCTAACTACATACAGCACATCAAAGCTACCTTAATGCACAGGTACCTATGGAAATTTTCTACCATATAGATCAGATGCATTCTCTGTTTACATCTCAAGATGCAGGAATATTATATCTAGAATTCTGTAAATGTAATGAGAAATAACTTCTACAAAATCTGTATCCCTACAGAAATTTAGGGGGAAACAAATTGTCTCTCATGCAGCACATTCACAGGAAATGCCAGATTTCATCAAGAGGGAGATTAAAATCTGGAAGTATTAACCTTTCGCAAGCCAGAAACAAACAAACAAAAAAAGGCAGTCACACTGCCCAATGAAGACGGACTGCACTCTGCAGTCTCAGTGAAACTAAGCTTTGTTATTTTTACCTTCTCCTACTTAAATATCTTCTATTACATTAATATCTTAAATATTCTTGTCAGCTTTCATGATCAGCTACTTACACTCCCAAGGCCTACTGTTTTAAATCAGCCCCACTGGGCACAGTGTCCCAGTATCACTGAACTTGGGAACACTTCTCAGGTTTGCCATTCCTCAAATCCTGATGCTGAGAGCCCTGGACCTCCAAGAATATTTTAAAAGAGACAAGGTCAAGCCTATGTGATAGACAATCTCATTTGGTTTCTGGCATGGAAGCAGAAAGCACAGAAATGCTACTGTAGCTATCTAATTCCACAGCTCTGCAAAGGTTTACCTTTCCTAAGGCAGCCTGTTTACTACACTGCAACAAGATCTGGAGTCCTAGCAAGCAGAGTGCAACAGGATTGAAGATACAAGGCTCTAGCTCGAAAGTAGAACTAGGACATGGACAATTTTGACCCTAACACCAAAGGAGTTCACGTTGACCCTATGTCAGGTCCAGCAGAACTGAAATCTTGCCAAACTGAAATTATTCCAGGCTTAATGAGGTGACATTCTTATCACATCCAGTTCTGTCTCTCTAAATATTAGGCCACACTCAGCAGCATCTAGTCTCAGTGTGTGTTTTTCTGTACACTGATCCTCCATCCTGAACAGATGAGAGAAGGAAATAAATCTTTGCAAACAAGAAAAAGTCTTCATACAAAATACACTCAGTAAGCTGAGCTACATACACCCTGTTTAACTCAGTTCTGAACAAAGCTGTCAAGTATAAAACTGATTATTACATACAGCTGGGAGAAAAGGAACACCACCATTCAAAGTTATTTGAGGATTATAATAAAGCCAATGTATGTCACCCATTAAACTAATTGACAGTGAATCAGATTCTTGTTAAGACTGCCAATGCAACACACTATTATGGAAACCAGCAGTGGAGGGAAGCATTCTAACCTCCACAGAAGAGTCCTTTGACTCAATGGAATAATAAAGAGATTCACAAGTATGAAAAGTATAGCAGAACCATATATTCCAAACTCGAAATATGTTTATTCTACTACTAGTGGTGATATTGTCTAGGCTACTGAAATATCATACTGAAATATTGAGCAAGAGAAAGTCATATTGGCTCTGTTTCTCTTGTTACTATAAGCAGTGAAAATACATTTATAGACTCAGATCTTCTGCATAGCAGTGCCAAGAGAGCACAGGGAAAGATTATCATGATCTTATGAAAATTCTTTACTTTTTTTCTGAGTTGAAAGCTACAGTTGAAAAAAAAATACAAGATTGAAATCCTTGATGATGTCAAGGTTTTATGGTCAGAACATGAAGAGTAAGAATGACTCAGTGTGGGGACACAATAGCAGAAAAAACAGTTACAATTACTGTCAAGGAAGAGATCAACAAGATAGAAGTAGAGGATGATAAGCCATAAGGCAACCCAGAAAATCCATTTCACACTCAGGGGGACAAGTTGAAGAACAAGTAAATATTTCTGCTTTTAAAGAAGACTTTGCAGCAAAGCCCTGGCCAGTCTGCAACAGGATGAATATAAAAATGCTGAAAAAAATTATTAAAATAAACATAGAAGGTCACTCAATCAGAAAAATACAGAAGCTGTTAAGCCATAAGCCAAGAGAAATACCCTCTTCTTTAAGTAAAAGATTTAGTGGGAAAAGGGAAAAAATCTAACTTGGTAGCTAGCCATTTTAAAAGTGAATGGCAATACAAAACATCAAGATGCCTTGGCCTTAAAAAGAAGACTTTACAACACAATCATTGGCATTCAGCAGAAGGAAAAAAAAAATATTTGACACTGTACGGTCATAAATAAATTGCTGAGACATCAGCTAAGGTGAAGGCCTTTTGAAGGATAAGGCTGAAGGCTATAGTCTAGGTACAACAAAATAGGGATTAAAAAAAAAAAAAAAAGAATTTCCTAGAATACAAACCAATGAATGATTAGTGAAGCAAAGGCCATGGAGGCATAAACTGGAACCTTTCACATGACTTGCAAACTTGGAGAGAGATGCCAAAGGATATATAAGAATGAACAAGGAGAACACGGATTGAATTCTTTGCAGACCAATATGCTTTGACAACTTTGATGTCTCTTTTGCGTTCTCCTTGAAACGTCCCATCTCCAATTTGTGTCCTTACCTTAAACCACGCTGACATCTGTCAGCTGGGTTGTCAAAGCAATTTAAGCTAACCAGTATAACCTCACTTGGTAATCATGCTCAGTTTTCAGGATGCTAGTTTTCCATGTTTATTGGGTATTCCCCACGCACAAGCATAGCTCTTCACATATAACATCCATATGTCACTCTTACTGCCCTGTACTTGATACTTCAAAACATATTTCCAGGAAGCAGAGCCACAAGTGAACAATCCAGACTCCCAGTGGAATAAAGTGCCACACTCTGCTCCTGTCAACAGATAGTGACTTCTCTCTAGAATCTAGAGAACAAATTAAAATGTTTTGAATTTGAAATATCTATAAAGATGGCTGGATCATCAAGGCATACCCTAAAACCTGTATTTATGAAGCTTAATTAAAGGTAAGCACCTGAAGCACACACACACACACACAAAAAAAAAAAAAAAAAAAAAAAGATTTTCTAATTTATGTGGAAGTCACAGAAAGGCAGATATTTTGCCTTACACAGTATGTAGGTTTGCACAAAAAGAACTACAGGATAAAATTAGTCTCAAAATGTATGTCTAAAGCAAGTTTGCTGGCTTCAGTAATTGGCAGACCCTATAAATGGTATTCTATTGCCGATACCTGGAATTTAAGATACAAGCCACTGTGATACTTACAGACATAAGAACATAGTGTAGAAGAGGGGGCTAGTGTTCTAGCAGAATAAAAGTATCTAATATGCAACCTCAAATATTAGTAGTGGAG
Organism: Anas acuta; assembly: GCF_963932015.1. Lineage (NCBI taxonomy): Eukaryota > Metazoa > Chordata > Aves > Anseriformes > Anatidae > Anas > Anas acuta. Next base: position 50,909,413 of record NC_088980.1, on the reverse strand, counting down.
CCCAAGTAATGCCATATAGCAAATCAGCATTCAGAAGCCTCCCCTAATCAAAAGTGTAGACAGTGAACTATTTTTGATTGTGTAAGTGAGCTTCTCGTTTTTTTCTTTAAAAGCAGTATAAATATTTTTCATCTGAAATTTCTTTGGACTCTTGGACTGGTTAAGAATCCTCCTCAAGTCCCAGATGCTTTCTTTTCAACCACTATAATGCAACATGGTAATGTTGCCTGGGCAACATTTTTGAGCTTTCCATGGAATATGAGTAACTGTCAGTCTACCTATTTCAGTGGGACGATTCTGCAAATGAGCCTGTGAATTGCCTACCTTCACTCAAATAAATAGTCTCAGTGAAGACCTGTAACACAGGAACATATGTTTTTATTTCTTTTTTTTGAACCATACACAGTAAGTACACTTCCTACAATCACCATATTTACTTGCCTCAAGTCTTTTGAAAAAAAGACAAAGCTGTGCTGAAACATAGCTTTTACAACTACATTTAAAGAACTGCTGCTGTAATCCAAGCCTCTCCCATATTCTTCTTCACTGTTTCTTGCATATCCAAGTTCCTTATGTGTTCTTGTGATGCACGGAAACAGGGCAGTCCCTTAACACGTCAGTCTCAGATGAACTTGTCAAGGTAGCAGATCACAGTAGCATTCTTCCCCACTCACTCTCCTCTGCAAAGAAACCAAACCAGGTCTTGCTCTTGTTTCCTACAGTAGCAGGAAAGGGTTTAACATAAGCAGCATTTCTTAAGATGGAGTGTCTCATTCGCTTCTTGGTTCAAACATTCAGATCACTCATCTCTCAGGTATGTGTCTATCTCCAGAATGAAAGGGTGTCTAATTTTATGAGCCCATGTTCTGGATCCAGAGTTAATCAGTGGGCATAAAGCAAAATCACATTTTAATAAATCAATAAATAAAGTCATAAACACTAATTATCCTCTCACTTGAATCAAGGAAAAAAACCATCATTGATTTCACTGCGTTGATGCCAGATTACACCCTTTCAGTCAGCTATCTGCCTCCAATATCCGGAACTCTGCCAATCACAATTGATAGCATCTCTACAAAGTTGTAAGGATGCAGAGACTTTCTTGCTGATTTTCAGATAGACCTTCGCAATGTACACAGACAATCTGTTATTCTTGGATTCAGCCAACTGAGCTCTCTGATATTGCTGAGGTATTGTATTGTTACCAGCAGGAGCAGGGCTAGGGCCTGGGAAAGAGATTTTTGGATTCTACCAAATTTATGAGTTTTGCAAAAACACCTTCAGAAATATTCTTATAGCTTCATATTTGACTTCCATAATCTAAATTTGGAATAAACTGGAATAACAGAATATCTACAAAGTTACTATATGCTAAATATTATGCTGACAACTACAACGTCTCCCTAGCTAACTTTCTCGAAATATCTAGTATAACACAGAATGATACACATTTCAAAACTTAAGTAAGCCTCAAATCAGTTACAAGAGACATGTATTCCTAATGTTTATCAGCTAAAATGAAACAAAGATCTTCTATATATGGCTTTTTAAGTATACGGATTACAGAATGAGGCAGCGTTTCATACACCAAATACTGCCAAAATTAAAGGAACAATTTTTAGAAACACTGTAAAACAAAATCTAACAGCTTTAATGCTGAAAGAGCCAGGGGCCCTTCAGTTAAAAAATTTTCCATGTAGCAACAGAATAAGCTGTGCTACAGTATTAAGAAAAATATGCTTTGCAAAACAGTATTTTATTAAGTTTATTCCTTATCTCCCTTTTTATTTAATTAAATGCTGGAATATCTAAAATGCTGTATCTTTCTCTTTAAAATGCCCATTATTCTGCTATTATAGTACTGAGGACTCCCATCTGACCATAAAGGTCAAAACTCTACAGTTTTTGCACAACTACTGCTCCGATAAACCTTTGACGGAATAAAACTTCAGCTGGGGTGAGAAAAGCAAAATCCATCCCAGGAAGTAATATAAATTAAAATAGAACTCATTTAAAGAGACAAACAGAGAGGGGAATCACAAAGGTGCTTAAAACATTGGTTTGCCCTTCACTGTGTTTGGTGAACTGAGTTGCAGAGGTTTTTAATGAGGATTAATGACCAGCTGGGGTTAATGGCCCTCGGCTGCACCTCAGGTCATTAACTCCTCCCTACCAGTTATTAATCCCCAGGAAATACCCTGCACCTCTCTCTTTATTGCTTAATCATAAGTAGCAAGAGATGATCAACCAGTCAAGATCCTGGCATGGTGTGAATACTCCTGGTCCTGTCTCTTCACACAGCATGTCTTATGGCTTAGAACAAACTATTCAGAAATTATACACTGAGGTCACAAAAGGATGAAGAAATGCATGTAAACAGAAACCATAAATGTTTTGTCTGGTGATTGCATTTCATATTTCTTCTTACAATACACACATAATATTTATAGCTTGTATACTTTATGAAATTATACAAATCTGTTTGCAATTCCACTGCTGTTAAACTCATGGGGACTCTTTTCTTTGCAGTTCTAGAGCATACAATGGGGCTTATATTCTTATTACTGCTGCTTTTACAGTGGGAAAGTACCAAGGAGATGTTACAGCATGTAGTCTGAGAAGGAAAAGCACCAGGGTCAACCTAGTACACTGCAACCAAGTTTCAGAGGCATACAAGAATCATAGGATCACGTGGCTATAACAACATGCTTGCCATTAGTAGGAGCAGAGTTCAAGGGAGAGTGTCAACCCCTAGTCTTGTATTTTCCCCCACCCTGCGAAACAGCTGGTGCAGTCCCAACCTCAAGCTCGTATTAGCAGAGGATGATCAAAGTTTGTGCATGGAGTTCACAAAAGAGTAAAAATACAACTTTTATGTTTAATTTTGTTACAGCAAAAAGATAGTTCTGGAAACCTGTTTTGCTGAAGATAGGAAGTGACATTTGTATGATATAGCATCTTATGGACAAAAATAAATTCATCTTTCTTGAGTATCTCCACCCTAGAACCAGAATTTCTAAGAACATGACCATCAATCAGGATATACCTAACTACAGCTAACACTAACTCATACCTACTGTGCTCACCCACTCTGCAAGATGACATACAAATATACTAATAAACAATCTGAAGTCATCTATCTCAACTGCATCTTCAGTGAATAACTCTGTCCTCTTGCAGTGTCATTTTATATCAGTCTCACAGAAGCAGCAAAAAGGGATTACTTTTCTATTTCATTCTTTCCCATTCCAGTGTATTTAGACTGCCCATGTCATATTTGTGGGGCATTGATATTTTTTAATGGATCAATAAATAATGTCTACATGTCTTTGCAAAAAACTCTTACAGGTAAGAGAAATATTAACTTCCAGCCCCAGAACAACCCAATTTATTTCAATTGGAATATCAGTATGAATATATGCTTGAAAAAATGTAGTCTTGAGGGGACAGTTCCTCACTCTCCAAAGGCTACCAGAGGTTGATTGCTATTATTCCCTTCAAAAGGAATAAAATCACATTGAACTTCAGATCAAAATATAGATCCTTTCAGGTCACATTTCCCAATGATCCATGGTGATATAAATTAAATCAATTACATCTTTTATTTGTACACAAATTACAAGTTAAATGGATGTTCTGCTGCCCTACTTAAATGTAATTATCTATGAACACACACAACACTTTTTGTGCTCCTTCCTCTGACAATGTCATATTTTTTCTTAGTTACAGGCTGGGTTTTGAACATTCAGTAGAATAACCCCTATTTAGATGTAAAACCAGCAAGAGCTGGGTGCCATCAAAATTAGAAGAATCAAGAAAAGGGCTGTAAAAAGAGGTAGTATATTTGATTTCAGAACAGCTTGTTTAAGTCCTTAAACCACCTCAGCTGCAACATTTTCATTAACTTCAATAGGTTTTGGATCAGGATCGGAGTTGGAATGGAAGTTGATGATAATAATAGGAGTATACTGACTGATGCCAGTAGGCTTTAAATTGGCCCATTATTATGAAAGCTCTTTACAAGAATAAGTAATCTGCAGTGTGCTATATACACTACCTCTGTACTCAGAATAATGTGGCTAGTGTGGCTTACTGACTCACTGTTTTTACCATTTGCACAGCCACTAGGTGTCAAGGTGATTTTTCTTTTTCTTTTTCTTTTCTTTTTTTTTTCCTTTTTTTTTTTTTTTTTAACAAAGTTAAAATCTTTTTAAACTTGAAAATCTTTGGATTTCATGGGTCTTATTTCAAAAAATAAATAAATAAATAAATAAAAGTGGGACCTCCTTCCTCCTACACTAGTTTCTGTTAACCTATGAGCCAAGCTTAACCTGATGAAACATCTTTACATCAACTACTCACATTTTACAGAAGTTTTTTCCCTAATTAATTTAATCATATACATCAATCATATTTATTAAATTTTGTTAACTATTAGGTACGTTCTGGCACATAAGATTTTAAAGATTTGTTTAATGTCATATCTATATATAGTAGATAATTGCATACAATCATAGAATCATTTAGGTTGGAAAAGACCTCTAAGATCATCCAGTCCAACCTTTAACCTGGCACTGCCAAGTCCGCCATTAGACCATATTTATATTCATTAAAGTTATTCATTTAATTCCTTTGTCTGGCTGTAGGAGAGAGCTATGAATACATGTTTCAGTTCACTTTAATACTAAAAGCATATATTGCAAGCAGCAACAAGTGTACATTTATAAGGATCACTTGTGAAATGTTCTGGGTGTGTAATGCCAGATTCTGAATCCTTCTGTTCCTACATAATAGACTTGCAGAATATAAAAGACTCCTACCCAGCTATCACATTTGCCTCTTTGGATGGAAACTAAATAAGCATTTATATGTACCTTAGCAGTTTTACTATGTTTTCTGTAACATATGTTTCTACTCAACAGATCATCAGAATGGGCTTCTTCAGAAATCAGTGACCATAAGTTCTTGGTTTATGTTATTTAATAGCTGCTCACAATGATCTCTCCTTCTGTCCTTAAAGGACATAAATACATCATCAAAGGAGTGCTACTTAGTAACAGCTATAAGATAAACAAGTTTGTTTTCTTATCATTATAATGATCATACACAGGTGTTTGTTCATGCAGATATATATCAAATATGTAATAGATGTCGATCACGATGATATTGTGTATGGTCTTTCAGAAGCCTCTCAGGGCGGGTTGGTCACTAGCACTCCTGACAAACCAGCCAACCTAGGAGTTTGAGTTAGCACCTGAGAGAGAACAAGTTTTAGGTGATCATCAAGACTCTTTCTAGTTCATGGAAAAAGACGAACATGTGGATAACTCAGCCACGGAAGATCTTTGGACAAGAGTCTGTATATTTGGGAATGCTTCCTAAGTCCAAGTTTCAGATGATGTCTTATCCCATGTTTCAACTCTGTATCAGCTCAATATCAGGTATGCACAATATTTTCTTCTCCCTCTGCCCAGATCACTACCAAAAGGAAACCCATCTCTCTTGGCCAGAGAAGCACCACACTATGCTCCAACTAGATCCCTAATTTGGCTAAATCAATCTTATGACTTAATATTCACCATATATTCAGAGGTCAGACAGATGCAGCTATTCTCCTTAAAAGCACAGCCTATAGATAACACATTTATAAATTAGATCTCATAGACAAATGCTTGCAACTGGTTGAGATGAATCCAGTCTTGCTAGGTATTTATTAATACATTTGCTTATTTATAGAAGAGATTGAGACATCCTCATCACTAATTCTCTGAAATACACACCCTAACTTCAATATAGTCTCTTTTCAATCATTCTAGAGATGATAGTGACAAAACAGAACAAAATACAACAATAATACAAAGCAGCACTATAAACAAGATGAATTTCCAACCACAAAACTTGCATACATTTTTAAGACTACAAATACAGATCTCTATTCAATTCTTTAGAACCCAGCTTGCATTTTGAACATAAATTTGCTTTGCCTTACTCATGGGGAGAAGGAAGAAATCTAATCAAATTCTACTGAGTGTTTTCTCTGCTATAATTTAGTGGTAAAACTGGCAGGCTGCCTAACCATGTCAAAAAGGGATGCATTTGAAATGCTGTAACTATAAAATAACAAGGAAGCTTTTAGCCACATTCATGTAGTGGAGACTATGAAAATGTTTACTTGTAATGTGGTTAGCATATGAAAAGATTAATCTAACAGGAAAATACGTTTTAAAGTTGTGAAATTGTCTTGCTTGATGTATAAATATTTTATGTAAATAAAAGCGGATTTGAGATTCATATAACATTTATATATTTTTAAAACTAAAGGCGTAGCACTGACTCTGCAAAACATTTTTCAGTAATACTCTCACTCTGCTATCTACACTAACGCCTTTATTTGTTTATATTAGCTTCTACCCTAATGAAGATGGCGCCGGTGGTTCTGTCTGGATAAGCTGCTGACAGGACACCATCAGCTTCGATGGAAGGCATCGCTGAGAGAGAGACAGCATTTTTTCAGCTCAGTAGCTCTGATTGCAGGCTATGGAGAAAAAAAAAATTGATGCCAATGGCTGGAATAAGGAAAGGTGACTTTCTTCAGGACTGTGACCAGAGAAGTTTGAGAAAATTGGGGTGTCTCACACAGGGATGTTCTCCTACATTCTCTGAATATCTGAGCTCATGTCCCCAAGTGGTTTTCCTTACTACCACTTCCTTCATTAAAACCGTCACTGAAACATAGAAGTCAGTTTACATTCTTGAAGATTTGGAGCCTGCTTCTAAATTACATATCAGAGAGGGGGGCAAAGGGCCCCCCTTTTCATTTTCATGAATGAAAAGTCAGACGTTCATTTTCAGTTCTGATCACAGTTAAGTGGAGCTTGCCTTTATTATTTTTTATTATTTGGATCATTGGTCCCATTCAAGAAGCAAAATGGAATAGCCTTGCAAAGACTAATGGCCAGGTGACAATACCAAATCGTTTTCTTAAGATGCAGATAGCTGCTACCACAAACACTACTTCTGTAGTGTAAGGATGGAACTACCTTTGTGGAAGAACTGACATTTTCTACCAAATTTCACATAATCACAGAATGGTCGAGGTTGGCAGGGATCTCTGAAGACCATCTAGTCCAACCCCTCTGCCAAGCAGGATCACTCAGTGCACATTGCTCAGGATGGCATCCAGGCAAGTTTTGAAAATCAACAGAGAAGAGACTCCACAACCTCTCTGGGCAACCTGTTCCAGTACTCTGTCACCCTCAGAGGAAAGAAGCAGCACCTCAAATTCAGCCGGAACCTCTTGTGCTTCAGTTTGTGCCTGTTGCCTCTCATCCTGTCACTGGGCACAACTGAAAAGAGACTGGCTCCATCATTTCAAAGCATTTTCAAAAGCTGTGGCAGAAGACGAATGTCTGAGTCAAGACCCAAGGCAAAGATGGATGCATTTACTGCTTCAGTTGCACAAATTCACAAGTTCATAGAGAACAGAAGTGTATTCATTAAAGAATCTACAAAATGACACTTATCTTTGTATGCCAGGTAGCATTTAAAATTCAACTGAAGAACAAAATAGCCTATATCTGGGTATTAGGGACTGTGATGAGTTACTGCATCTCAAATTATAATTATGATAATGGAAATGATTATTAAAATAACAAAAACTGTAGTGATCCATACAGCTGCTTGATATGTTTGTGTGTTTCAGAGACTCACTAACTTTGCATCTCAATGTAAATTATTTCTCTGTTGTTAAATAAATATAAATAAAACTGAAAGAGATAAATACAATGAAGTATATGGATTTGTGTCACCAAGTTAATTAAATCAAAGGTGTTACATTTAAGTCAAAAAATATTCTTCTGAATGGCTGCATAGCCAAGTTCACACAGTGCAATTTTGTGGATCATTCTGCCGTTGTAAATGCTTGTAGATTTTTAGGGCAGGGAGAAGGCTGGGAGAGGTGTGATGGTAATACGTAAGGCGAACAGGATGATTCAAGCACATTTACAAACCTAAGCTTGAACAAAGTCGTGACCTCTCTCCAAATGCACAATCAGAAGTACTCTGTATCATTTTTATTATTGTTATTTATATGTTTCTAAGCCAGTACTGAATTCCAGTGGGATACCTCTGAAAATCAGACAATGACCTGCCATGTGACTATGATAGTCTCTCTTAAGCAATAAGAAAAGCAAGGGGACCAGCTCGGATACAGAAAATGTACTCTGAGAAAGAAGAAGATATACATCCAGCAAACAGCATGCAGTAAAAAATAAAAATAAATAATAATAATAAAATCCTTTAAAGATTCCTACAGTAATTTCACCAAAATGCACAGTGTGTATAAAATACATGCTCGTGGAGTGGAACATAACACTTGAAGCAGCAAGAGATTAGCACCAATACTTTCACACGTTATACATCATCTGAGGCAAGGGGGAGGGGAAACAACCACCTAAACAAATAACCCAATTCCCATGTACAGATCTATATCAGTCAAACCAAAGATTGTTTCATTATTAATCATAGAGTAAAAGAATATAAAATGAAGTAGAGTTCTTTCTTTTAAATACCAAATGCATTGAAGCAGCAGTCATTTATTTTTATGTCATTATTTCTTTTGATACTATGCAAAATACCTCCATTTCTAAATGCTGGTTTTCTAAAAACATAACCATTAGGATAGTTGTTACATATTTAATTTCATGCTCCACTCAGCATAAAGCAGTTGAGAGACTGCCAGCCAGAGCAAATTAAGTAACCGGTTAGATAATTTCCTGCTTAATTGAAAGCAGGTAGTTTTTAAAAGTAATAATTGATTTTGTTTCTAATGAGTGTGTAGCTATTCCTTCCTTTTTCTACTCCTGTTATTAAACAAGATTGCACTAAACTGTTGTACACAGTAATGACAGACACAGGAGGAAAAGAATTAGAGAATAATGTTTATTTAATATTTTAGGTTCCAGTTGCAATAAAAGAACGGGGGAATGGCATCTTGATATTGGTCCTCCATTTAAAGATCATCACTTCAAGACCTCATCCAGGTTGAAAGTTCTTACCTTCATGCTCTTCGAAGACAATAAATGACCCAGAAATCTCAGCTTAGTTCAAAGCAAAGAAACATCAATCATCCTAGCAGACAGTAACTGACGTCAGCAGAAAAAGTGGTCTGGAATCACTTCTGTCCTGTTGCTTTTGGGAATGGTCACTCCAAGAGAAAGCTGGAATGTCTAAGGACAACAGATAAAGAAATCTTTGACTGACACATTTATGATTGGAAAAGAGGACTTAATTCTCCACAACTGTCAAAACAGCAACTGTCACAAGCAGTTAATTCACTTTAAAATTATATTTAAAAACAAAAGAATAATAGTTCTATTAAAATGCTTAAACAAAATATTACATTGTCTGATCTAAAGAAAAAATCAAAATGACTGTGTCCATCTTTTTTCTTCCACTTCTTTGAAAATTAACAAAAAGAAAAGTACATTCTACATGCGTAGAAAATATTCTTCCAAGCTTTGTATTACAATCCAATGTTTTGACAAGTTAATATAAATAACAGTCAAACTCCAGTGTGATTCATTTTATGCTCTATCCTCATAACTGTTGAGCACCTAGGACGACTTCCCTTCAATTTGTGCATATATATAAGCATCAATTCCCTAAAGTGAGTGATGCAAAAACAAGCCAGAGTCTAAAATCAGTAACACATCTGTATAAAAATCAGAAGCTATAGCACTGCGCCACACCCACCCAGTCAATTTATAACCACTACAGCATGTTGAACTAATTCTCCCAATGAAAAATCATTCCTGAGTTCAGGCTGGTAGGTATTTCCCATATTGCTGTTATTGATTAATGCCCTGAGACAATTAATATCTGCACTGGGTAAAGTAATCAAGAGTTCTGGAGCCTGTCAGTAGTTTGATCCATGCACTATCAAAAGTATTACATGCAATTATAAATATTTATATCTTATATTTAGTATACAAATCCTTAGTCTGAATTTACAGTTTTACATGCAAGGATTTGAAGAAAACCCTCTATCTACACAGAACAGAATAAAGAGGTATGCAAGGGAATCATAAGATTTGGGGATATCTTCTTGAGCTTGCTTTAAGAAAGTACAGTCACTGACATTTACTAGTATGCCAAACAACAAGAGGGTTTTTTTTCTTTATGCACTCTGTCAAGCCTCTAAAGGGGTTAATAAACTCAACGGCAACACCACGTTTTGTTTTTCCTGAAAATCATGGTTGCTAACCATAATGAATTCTCCTTTTATTTAAAGGTCATCAATACAGTCCTTAGAGATTGACCATTCATACACAATGGCACTGAATGACACCTGTCTTCTTGATTAACACTCACCCACTTTTCACATGTGACTACTTATGTAGGAATACAGGTTAACCATATTTGTAGACATCTAGGTATGCATCTCAATTTGTAATAGTGTGGTGTGAAATGGCTGGGGAAATAGGTTAAATTTGAAACAGATATTTTATACAAAGAAGAAAACAAATGTGAACAAGCCATTCAGTTTTAGTCCAAGCAAGTACAAACAGCATATCATCAGGTACTACTCCTGTATTACAAACATTATAGGGGCAAAACAGATATAAAACTTCCAGAGCTTTTCAGCTCTGCATTCAGAGTGCTTCTCATACCTCACCACTTGCGAAGCTAGATGCTGTAGTTACTAGTAGTTAAAGTTTCCTGTTGTCAGAATAAAAGAAATGGAACCCATCACATAGTCTGTAAATCCTGACATGAAGCAGTGTATCTCACGTAGTGAAGTCACGCATTTCACACTGACTGATGTAGTTGCTGTTATAGTTACTGCTATAGTTGCTTTCAGTTCAGCAGCAGGATTAGAGCTGATTTACCATTTCCCCTTCCAATATTTATAGCATCTCATAGTCCATCTTCTCAGAGGTCAAAGAGAACAACAATTAAAACTGCAAATTGTCAGGCTGTCCATCACAGATCTTAGGCCAGGGTCACTTACAGACCAAATTAGTACAAACAGAAATTGTGGGAAAGGAAGACAGTAAAAAAGAATAATTAGAAATATGATGTGGCTATGGTTAAACTGGAGGTGGGAGAGGGGAAAATGTTTTACTGTTCAAATGAATACTTTATGAATGGTTACTCTAGTAAAAAGCTGTGATTCCTGAGGACACTGGAAAAGCTTCTGGGAGATATTTGCATGTGATTAACAAATAAACAAAGGAGTTCTTTCATTATAGTTATCCAAATAGCACTTAGCAGACATCCATCTGCTTAAAGTTATTAAGAATTTAGATCAAGTGATTTGGGCTTGTTGGACTTGTGCACAAAAGCTATATGATGCTAAAAGGGTCAATCACATGAAAATAAATACTTTCAGTATGCTACCGTACCTTTACTATATACATGTGTATATATACATGTATATATGCATATACATGCGTATATGCACACATGTACAGTGCACATTCATGTGTATAACTCATACAAATACACTATTTATGTTTAAATTCTGAAGTCTGAAAGAGAGCAAATAGAGTACAAAATGAAGACTATCTCTGATATCTTCACCAGTCATTGATATTCTGTTATTAGGACAGACTTGATAGCACTGAATAGAACAGTGACCACAGATCACAACTGCATACTCTACTTTTAAAACAACCCCCAGGTGACCCCAGCTTGCAGATTCTCAGGAGTTTTCCACTGAACTTTTGCCAAAAGCACATAGCCGATTAATCTGTAAATACCATCTTCTGAGTAAATCTAACTTCTGAATTACTTTCTGCTAGTACTTAAGTGAAGCTATTTTCCCACAAGCTTTAGAAAGAAGTCATTAAAGATTACCAATTTCTATCTTAGATTAAGATCTAATAAATCATAATCAAACAGAGTAGGAACTGGTATTCAAACCATTCATAATTACAAGAAAAGGTTAGCTGATCTAGAATACAAGGATGAGCATGTCAAAATACGCTCTTTGGAACAGAGACCAATACAGTATAACCAAACAGGTTAAAAGTCTTTTCAGGAAATTAGTGAGAAAGATCATAAATTGGCATTCAGAAAGATATTTATGTATATATAGACACACTAATTCTGAGTTCTATCTTCTCTGCAACTTCAGATTGCAGTTAATTAGCTATTAAGAAGGCTAGGCTATAGAAGGAAGTTTCTAAACAAAAACATAGTTCTAGGCTTGCCCTATCCCAATGACCATACCAAAATTTTACCATCAACCTAAGTAAGAATGTTGTCAAGTCCTTAGGAAATAAAAAGTCATTGCAGCAGAGAACAACTTCTCCTTTATCAAATAAGTATTTGAAGACAGCAGCCTGGCCAGATGGAAAGTCTTTAACAGACTGTGCCTCATTACAGCTCCTAGTAAAGGGATGAATCCTCTGCTCTTGCTGCAGTCTTGGGAGCAAACTAGCTTGGAGAAGTCTGCACAAGAGCCAGAGTAAAGTCTGAAATGCCTCCTGGAACACCCCATGCTTAGCTAAAGTCTTGTCTTTTTCTGAGAGTTTATAGCTAGGATCAAGTGACCCGCTATATTGTCTAGACTTGTGTCGGACTCTGAAATCACAGCTGCCACATGTGAAAGGAAGACAGAGAAAGACAGCACTGCTGATTTTCTACAGAAAGTTTGGGCAAGTCAAACAAGCTACCTTAAAATGTTAAATACAGTTTTTAGCCTAACAGCTAGAAAAATAAAATCAGCTTGACTTCAGACTGTTGGAAACTTTCTGAAAATCAAAAGCAAGTTCCACATGAAAGATGCAGTCCTATAAGTTGCCCACATTTAAAGATAAATGTGCCCACATTTAAGGATAAATTAATTTAAAATTAAGCACTATGGGTATATCTACTTTCTCAACTGTTACTAATCTCAAACTATCTACCCTAACCACCCTTATGAAGGAGTTACCCACAGGAAAGGAGAAACAACAAAAATATTCCAAATATATGCTACTAGATCCCTGAGGGACTAAACAAAAATTGCACATATTTTCTCTCCTGAAGGGAGAACAAAAATGTTTACAAAAACAAACAAACAAAATCCTACTGAATAAAATATAGTGCAATAGCTCTATTCTGAAACATTTACCTGTTGTCCTTCCTCCCTCAAATAGCAACACTGTTAATGGTCTCAGTGTCATAAAGGCTGAATATGCTCCTTTCATTCTGTGTCCAAAATGGGTGCTCTGGTATGGGAAAGTGAGTGATGTTGCTGCCCAGGCTGTCCATTTTCTGTGGATAATTAAAATCTTTAAGAACTGCTACAATAAAACTTCTCAGAAACACAATATATCCCAATACAAACAGATACAAACAGGACGACACATTATTCTCTGAACAAGATTACCAATGACGTATCTTCCCAGTACCTGGAACAAATACACCTCGCACCTCCACACAGGGGACAAATAGCCACAAATCTGGCACATCACAAAGGAGCACTCAGGGCACCACACAGCTCTTAGTAGGGCAGTCAGGAGCTCCACCCCGTCAATCCATACAAAGCAAATACAAGATGAGTAAATGTGCCACAGTGAAGTCCCACCTCAGCACATTCTGTACTCAGATCTCCACATCTGCTTAGGTTTCAGAAGCACTGTAGAGTCACAGATTAAAATCTGATTAGGTTTAAAATAACATTTCAGGTATCTGGTAGAATCACATTTAAAGCTCACACGAGGAAGAGCCATGAGGAGTTGCCTGCATATAAGAGCTTCAGTCAAGAGCAGTAGGTCTCCTTCACAATACCATGATCCTTTTTGTAAGTATACCCTGGTGGGAATAATAAACCCAAATTACATCAGAGAGTTAAGACACGCTCTTACCTCATGGCCCGGATTCAGAGCCACATAATTCTAGATATAACCTCTGCAGATTTCAACTGTCTAGCATGTCGGGCTGCATTATTGAACGCTGAAATACTGCATTTTGAGTGGATGAATCTAACTCAAAGGCACTACATTTTAATTGCAGTACAAATACCCTCTTTAACCTAGGCATAAAAGCCACCCTTACTCTTCCACAAGAAAAACATAGAGCACTGGCAGCATAAATGAACAGACTTTGCAGCACAAGCACAGAGCAGATGCCATGAGGCAGCCAGAAGTACAGTTGAATTTACCACAGCTAAGAGCCTGGCTGATCAAAAACATGAACCTTCCATTTGACAATATGAATAAGATGAATAGCGGTAATTAACAAAACATGTTACAATCCATGCAAATACTTTTTTTACTTTATTAATTATGAAAATATAAAGGGCAACTGTCAGGTCAAATTTGGTCAACAACTTACTTGTTCTTTTGCCCTAAACCAACAAGGCTTCTCCCCCCCTCCCCTTCTTTTTTAATTCACATGGAAATAGGTTTACATAAATAGAACAGTGCAGTCCAACTACTGTTAACACTGTTATGGTAGACTGGAATTTCAAGGCTTTCATGCTTAATTTTCTTTTTTCTTCTGTTCTTTCCAAGAAAATGTACTTTATTATAGCAGGATTTTTCCATAAATTAGTTTGCTTTAATTACACTGTTAGAAACCAATTAAAAAATGTTATGCATACATGCATGCACACACCAAACACAAAACAATTTTTCATAGTTACCATAGTTCATAAATTTAGTATGAACCCTCCCAGGACCAAGCCTGCTCATTGGACAGTTCTAGGGATGCAATGTCATAACAAAAATGTGCTATTTGCCACTTTTTATTCCAGTCTAAAGCCTGGAAAATAATCACCAGTCACAGGCCTCCTTTCATCTCCTTATTCCCAGTCAACAGTAGAGCGATATCCCAAATCCTAGCTGTTTCACTGATTCTCTCCAGCACTACCTTGTTTCTCTGGTAAGTACAGCAAAGTCCTCAACACACACACCCTGTAGAGCTGCATTTTCTCTGTGAATGCTCCACTAGACCTTCTTCCCCCATGTTCTAGCTCATAGCATAAGCTGCCTGAAAATGTATCCTTTACCCCTCTGACTTCTTGAATGGGCATAGTGGGCTCGTGATAATATAATCCCACATAAAAAAGCTAGAAAATTTTGACTTACTGGAACCCAGCATCCCTTGGCACCTAAGCAAAAATGAAAAAAGTTCAGAATAAGGCCATATGTTTGAATTTATTCCGTTTATCAGAAGCATAAACTACAAAGCCCCAATAACGCAAACAAACTTCAAAGATGAAAAGAAATCTCTGAGTCTAACTTAGCTGAAATCTCTGAGCTGTCTAACTTAGACAGCTGTCATTGGTGTATCCAGGTATGTGTTTTGCACTACTGACAATGAAAGCATATTGAAGACTGTTTACAAATCAGTAAACAGTTTCTTGCACTTTATAAGCTTTTAATATAATGATTTACTTTAATTTTAGAACAAGAGGTTCTTTCCTTCTTGGACAAAGCACATCCCATAGGCAACTGAAGACTATGCTTCCCATATTTCCTTATCAAGTTGCCACCACCACCGTAATATACAGCTAGGCCTGATTTGGAAAATGGGAATTGTTTGTGTTTCAAATGGATAAGAAAATCACAAAAAGCTTTGAACATGTCTCATAGGCATGTTGGCCCATGCTATTTCACAAAGAGAAGTCCTCCAAGTTCAAAACTGACTGCCAAGGCTGCATACATGACATTTGCTATTTCAGTTCCTATGGGAGGGTCCAGATAAGATCCTTCTGGGTGAAGAATAAAGCTAGACAATCTCTAGCCAAAGATTTCAGAGAATGTTTTAGGCTTTAGTCTTTGGAAGTACTGACAGTGGCCCTGATCCAGTAAAGCTCTAAAGAACATAATTTAAACACTTTGCTACATCAAAACTGTAATGTGCTATGAAAGAACACAAATATCTGACTAGTACAAATACTGAAAAAGGGAACACATAAGCACAGTTGAAGTTTAGCACTATACTCATTTTTTACAATAGTCAATTCCACGTTCCCATGGATCTGCCCTGGTAAGTTTTCTTACCCTTAAGAAAAATTAATGGCAAAGTGTCAGGGTACAGCCCTAGTCTTAAACAACATTTCCTTGTGCTACCGACTCTCTCTGTAAACTTTCCTCCTAGTGCTTTTAGCGATTTTCTGCCCAATCACCACATTTTAGCTTATGTGTCTACAAGGACAACACTAGATAAAGTCAACCTGCAGTTACACCATAGGTGATGAGCAGCAAATCAAGAAAGCTGACGGGACAGAGGCACCAGAGGAAGCTCCGTGCAGAGCCAGTTTGGGTCTGTTTGAGTTCATTAGGTCAGGCTGCATCCCATGGCACTGCAAATTCACATCCATGCAAGTACTTTGGTGTAGCATGGGCTATGAATACATCTTGTAGAGCTTGCCCAGATATCCTGATGCAGTGCTCCCAGGACAGCAAAGTCCAGGCTGAATGGCTCTGGGACCGAGTTGATGCCACTAACCCTAAGCTGAACTCAGTCTAAGCCCTTGGTTGGGCACAGCACAAAACCAGCCTGGACCTAGGACTGCAACTGAGTTTACTTCACTATGGGGCACAGCACACAGGCTCCAAATGGTGCTGCAGAACTCAGGCTAGCTCAGTACCTCCAGCTGAGCACAATCCACGCTGATTCAGGGTTATGTTCCTGTGTGGTCACTGGCTGTGCTAGGCTCCTCAGCTGTCCTGATAACAGGAACATGCAATAGGCACACCCAAGCAGGCACAGGTCTGGTTCAGCAAGACTTAGTGCTTCAGCTCTATAGGGCAAGGAAGCAGCTGGACTGCATCCAGGCTCATACTCAGTGCTAGATGTTCCAGACTCATGCTGGCTCCTGACGAACTAATCAGACATCGTTGCAACACACTCTTTAGCTCTCATCGTCAGAGTTTCCACAGGGCTCCCCTCCCCAGCATCACTTACACTAGTTTGCTGTGCCTGCTTTGTACCCAATCCAGGTCTTCTGGCTGTCCTGAGCCTAGGTGCAGCTCCCCAAGGAAACACATCACACAAAGCTTGTACGTGAAAGCACAAAATACAGCCTGAGACACAGAAGTGTAACAATACCTATGCAGAAGGAATATTAGAATTAGCATAAGTTACTCCGAGTAAATCAGAACAGATAGTCTGTGATTGCATTATACAGAGACCGCCTTTATATCGAGATGCCAGCATACCAGCCTTGTTCTTTAACGTCTAAAGCATTTGGTTACAATGAGTTATAATTTATTATAACAATGTTAATAAATTAAAAGCACAAAGGGGCAATTACAATCACATTAAAACACTCCGTAATTTTGGAAAATTAATGTTTCACTAAGTCTTCATTTTTACAGCTAAATTGAGTCAGAACTGTGTTGTTCCTACACTATGCTAACTAGTATGTGTTAAGCTTTTCTGAACCATATGGAAAGCCATTATTTTATTTTTTTTTTCTTAAGCAGGATTCTCACCACTTTGTTTAATATCACTACAAATTATATAGGCTAATATTTACAGATGGTTTCGCGTCTGAAGTGTGAATCAGCAAACTGCAAGACAACAGGTAGGAAGCGCTCATTCCCAAAGGATGTGGTGTCAGCTCCCTGCCCGAGGACCGCACCACAGGCCAGGAGGTCCCCTCACTTCTAACCCTGCGTTGGGGTTGGGACTTTGGGGTGTTTTGTAGGACCAGGCTGCAGCAGGATCCAACAGGAGAGGTTTCTGAACCACAGTTAGTTGTGGGGGGAAATGGGAAAATAAAGAATTGAAGGCTGTGCTTGGAAAGCCATCAGGTTTTTTAATGTTAGGCTGTAGGTTGTTTTTTTGTGTGTGTGTCCTGGTGCTTCTACTTCAAGTCTCAGCCAACTTTTCCACCTCAGCGCCCAAAGATGGCACCGCACCTGCGTGCCCAGCACTATGGGGGCAGCACGTTCAGTGTGCGGGGGCTTCCAGAAAGTTCTGCAGCGGCTTTCCAGGTGCTGAGTGGGGCTAGGGGGGGACACAAGCAGCGCCCCCCACACACACATACACATACACAGCCCCCTCAGGCGGCGGGCCGTTGGGGCCGTTGGTTGGGGCGGTTGGCGGCGCGCGGGCAGCTGGAAGTCGTTGCCCGCCGATTGGCGTCCGCGTTGCCACGGCGACCGCCCCGGCGGCGCCAGCCGGGCCGCAGCGCGAGCGGGTGATGTCACGCGCCCGGCGCCGGCCGGTCTGGGCCGCCCGCGGCTGAGGCGCGGGGCGGGGGTGCGGGGAGGGGAGGAGGGGGGGGGAGCGGGAGGCGGTCCCCTCACGTTCAAGCTGCGCGCCCAAATCCGCTTTTTGGGGTGTTTTCAGCGGGTTTAGGGCACAGTCCGCCAGGCACGAGCTGGCTGGGTGTTTTGTGACCCGGCAGGAGGTGCGGGTGAAGCAGCAAAGCCAGCTTATCTCGCCGAAAGGCAGCCAAATTCTCGCCCTGGTGTCCCATTATTGTAACTTTTCTGCTAATAAAGGGGTTCGGCTATAAGTTCTCGGGAAGAGAAGGAGTATTCACCACCACTCGCCCTCAAAGGCAGCAGAAAGCATTGCTGAGGCAGAGATTTTTTCCGTTTTCTGTCTTTCAGATGGATTCAGGCAGCGCTGATGCGGTCTGTGGGCAAGGCGAAGGCTGGACCCTGCTAAAGTCTGCGCCCTAGAGCACCTTGTGCTCGGGGACACACAGCGGGACCCCTCGCAGGTGGACAGAGCGTGTGGAGGGCTCACCTGGCAAACACTGCTTTGGCCAGAGAGCTGCAGGCTCAAACACCCGTCTTCCTCTCGTTTGGGAGGACGGCAAGTAAGCTAAGTGTATGTAAATATGATTGCAGTGCGAGGCTCAGGTTGTCTGATTTATTTATTTGTTTATTTATTTATTTATTACCTGCACAGCGTGGTGTTTAAGTGACCTGTAACCTCTAAGATCTTAGTGGGGTTTTAACACCGCGTGCTTTTGCTGACTGCTTAAGCGAAGTGAACCGGAGAACAATCCTTGACAACAGCCGCCTCCATCAGGTAGCTTCGAAGGAAACGAAATGAATGCCTTCTGGTGGGGGAAGGGAGCGAGCGTCCTGAGAAACTCGCTCCTCCGCTCCCACTGATCATCACCTGCGCTGGACTTCACACAGCAGTTTAATCCTATTCTCTCCCTCAAAGGTTTCAAGCCTCTGCAAGATCCTGACTGCTAGGGAACAAAGGCTGGTATGTGGTTCCCTCAAAGGTCAGTCATTAACCTGCCCCGACAACAGTTTTAGGAAGATCAAGGCAATGAAGAAAAACTAAGAAAAAGCACTTTCACTTTGGAATGAATTGTTCAAAATGCCCTTATACATTGAGTTTTATTCCCTTTCAGCTCCGCACTTTTTAGTTCCTGCACGTATTTATTTCTCATCAGGAATAATGGCAAGATTTGCTCTCCCAGAGATTTGACCTTAAGTTTATTCTAGCCACAACACTATAGACCATTTCATCAATTATAAATGTACTCATGTGTATAGAGGAACTGGTAAGCCAGCTCGGTAATACTACCTTGTCCTGGAGGCTTACCCTTATAAATAAATTAGGGGCATATCTTTATGAAATACCAGTAGAGAGAGAGAAAGAAAAGAAAGTAAGAGAGAGAGAATGAAAGGAAGGAAGAAAAAGAAAGGGAGAAAGGACGTAAGGAAGGAAAGAAGAGAGAAAAAGAGAAGGAAAGAAGAAACAAAAAGAAAAAATCCAGATTCACTTAAAAAAAAAAAAAAAAAAAAAGGACAAGGGCTAACATCAAAAGTGCTTTTTTTTTTTTCCTGTGATTTGTATTTTGTGTGTCAGTGTGTCTATACATGAGACAAAATACTGGATATGCAGTGGCCAGACTATCAATGACAGTCATTTCCATAAGTTATTGATGACCCTTTAGCTCCCAAGTGACAGGCCAAAGTAGAGCCACGAGCAACTTATGAAAGGTCATCAATAACAACTGAAAATAAATGTGTCCAGTGCCTGCCCATTGTGTGTCCTGTTTATGCAATGCCAGCTTAAGTTTCATCTGGCATAGTTTTTAACGGGCTGTAACCATCTTAGTTCCTGTCTGGAGCAACAAGGTCTTCCAGTGTTGGAGGAAGACGTGCATCTCTCAGCACAGCAGGATGAAACAATACCCTAAGGAGTGAAAGGAGAGACTGTGCACCTCACTAAAACATTAAACACCACAGACAATCCCAGTGCAGCAAGTGTAAGACCATTCAGAAGAAAGAAGATACAGGGAAGTTGGGAGGAAAAAAAAGGAGCAGCTGAGATGCAAGGTTGTAAATTATACCTTGTGTTAAGGTTATAAGTATGTAATATTCTATTAATGTATTGCTGATCATAATCTATGTCATACTGCAAAGAAGATTGATGCATTGTGCGTGGAAAGGAGTTTCTGGAGGCAAAAGAAAGCTCTTTCTGTCTATACTGAGTCTCTTATTCCCAGTGGAAAAAGACTGCAATGGACACTGGATGCAATCCAGTGGGGACCAAACAATTGGTTTTACCTGTTTCTTTACAGAATTTACTTCGAATAATCATTGCCACTAAACACAATCTCTTTTAATTAGAGTTCTGTATTTAATATATGTATATATATATTAAATTATTTTGCATTTGCATTTTCATGTTTTAAAAAAATAAGAGTTTTGAGAAACACTTTTCCAGAGATTGAATCAGAGTAACTATTTCAAGAGGTCGGTCTGAAATAAGCTAATGACTTTGCATCCAGTTGTGAAACTTCTGCTCACTTGAGCAGGCCTGATACCACATCCTTACTCAGGCAAATAAGCTCATTAACTTCAAGACAAACTTCCTATATGAGCAAGTATTTGTGCTGCTTTTCAAGTCAATTTCCCCACTGAGGTAAGTTAAGAGATTTGCTTGAATAACATATATCAGTGCTTTAAAGTGTTGAAAGAGCATGCTAGTGGAGTTAAAATTACCAAAATAAATGTCATTAACACTTCAAGGTAAGTATGTGGAAACATACTGGTATTGAAGACAACTTGAAATAGTTACTTAGCATAAGCTGTGTGATTACCAAAAATATTCTTATATTTGATTTAACTCGTTTAACTTTAAGAAAACAAAGTAAAAACTGTAAGAAAATGTGCACGTTGAAGCATTTTTAAAAGCAATTTTGAACCTGTCTTGACTTTCACACGGTTTGCCCTCTGCACAAGTAGGAAAAACATGAAGAATTGCTATACAATTACTCTCGAATGGAAAATAACATTCATTCCCATTTCTTATAAGAGAAAATTAGTAAGTCACAGAATATACTTAACTGTGAAGAATTGCAGTTCATGGATCATTGTCCGATATTCTCTTTACATCCATCTTTCATTTTATCTGCATCTCCAGCCATTTGCACTCTGCAATGTGTATCTTGATTTTAATTCACTGTGGTACACAGTGGTTTTCATTACACAGTCCCGTGGTCCTAATTAACACCTGAGGTCATTTTAGTACAAAGTATTATTGGAATTAAGACCTAAGTGTGTGACCCTAACTACCAAAAGGAGACAATGTCACTCTCACTTTCTTTCTTCCACTCTAAATGTGACATCCAGCAAGAGCTGTATTCTGTCAACCGAAGTGAAAATTTTTTTCAGAAGCAGTGTAGGCTATAAAGAATGATCACAAAGCATCCTATCAGAAATTAATACAAACCTCATTTTTTAGCAGAGCACTTTTTCAAACACTAGTACATAAGCAAAGAAAAACTCAGCTACAACCTTTGAAATAATCTCCTACTATTCTACAATTTGTTCTGCTGGATGGAAGAGAAGAATGAGGAAGAGCTTTTCTCTTCTGTTACTACGCACTTGTTAGATTCTCACATGTTATGGCAACAGGAGCACCGCAGCAGGTAAATAGAAAATAAGGTTACACAGAGTTCTGCCTTTCTCTGAAGTGCATAGGGGTGGCCCATAAACAACTGTGGTAAGGGGATTTGAAAACAACTTGAAAAGCTTCCCCCCACCACCATACCTGAACTCTTAGTTCTTTCTAGCTTCTGTTCCCAATAATGCCACCAATGCGACTTGAATCCAAGCAGCAAATGTTTTCTGAAGTGCTTTAAATACTGGTCAGGCTGTCACAACAGCACAATGCAGAATTGTAAATTAATATTTGGCAAGCAGGTGATATCTCAAAGTGATTTTGACCCATAAAAGTACTTTGACAACCAACTGACCATTCACAAGAAACATCAGAACATTTGCATCAGAGCAGAGAAATCAAAGGTCTCTCCGCCTACCTTGAATGTCCCTCTGCTGTGAGAAAGTTGGTCTCTTCTCACTCAAAGAAAGTGATTCTCATTTTAATCCTACAACAAAACCAAACCAAAGAAAAGCCACAAAGATTTTGAAGAATTCCTTAAAACACTCACAGAGATCAAGTAACAAACACGTTAGCGTTAGCTTTCAAAATGTAAAACATTGTATCAGTGCAAAGTATTACTGTTGTTTCTGCAGGGTTTTTTTGTGGCCTGAACTTAGACTGTTTTTGCTGATGAAGCTGTTCAGGTCCCCTGCAAATAAATACCAGTATCATTGGTGTAATGATAACATATGCAGATGAGCATGTACACATCCAGATACTTATTTAATTTAGGTCGATTTGCTCGTTGTCCCTGTAGGCTGTATTATTTGTGTGATTATAGAGCTCTTAATGCAAACTCATAACAAACATGAAAATAATATGAGGCCATATCATACCATCAGTTTCAGGCAGATTAGCTGAGGATTTCTGTCTGTAAACAAAGGGCATGACACTGCACATAAATCTGATCTAAATCTACACAAAATAAAATTAAAGTTAAAGTTAAGACTCCAAATTCAATCTGTTACTATGTAACTCAGTTCAATATAGTGCTCTTCAGGAAGCTGCTCCAAATACTCCTAACTTATTTTCCCCTTCCCCAGAATAAGCATCCTGGCTGCTTATATTTGGACCACACTGCAGAAGGCTGTCAACGTGAGTTATCTTTCTTGCCACAAGCTTGCTTCAGTCAACACAGAAATCTGACATTACCCAACAAACCCAGTGTTTTTGGTCACCTGAACAAAGCAACCTTCTTAAATGACATTAGCCTTCAGCCAACTTAACAACCAGCAGCAAAATGCCAGGGCATCTGTCAGTGACATACCAGTGTTGTCTGCTGCCGCAGCCTCTTGAAAGCAGTAGGTGGGTTTGCACAAATTTCTATAACTTTAAATATCTATTTCCATGCTGGAGGCTGCACAGCAAGAATAGCTCTTCGTTACAAACCCCTGTTACAGACTTTTTCAGTTGTCCTCTCAACTAATGAAGATAAAATATATTTCTTTAGGTATTGATTTCCATGTTTGCATAAAAAAAGAGTCTACATCAGCATAAGAAGTTTTGCTTGCTTGTTTGTTTTTTGTTAATCTGTTTCTCATTCTCCAAATTTTTTGTTCTCATGATTTTTTGAAGCTGAAGGAAAGCATAGAGTTAAGTAGAAGTATGCTCCTGGCATGAGCTCTAATGCTCTAAACTGGACAACTACATGAACATGAAAAACAAACAAACAAACAAAGAAACAAAAACTCCTTTGTCTGTGAAGAGCTCTTGTGGCCTGTCAATAAACATCTTTCTCTTTATTTTCTAATAAACTTCATGCACAGGAGCAATGGGGAGGCAGCTGCAAAGAACACAGGTGAAGTTCTCCAGAATCTCCATCTTTCTCATTCACCTACAAATTCTCAGAAAAAAATGAGGGGAAAAAAAATTAAGGTTGTGGGTTGTATTTAGATTTTGGATTTCAGAAAATAGAATGGTTCACACTCTTTGGGGAAAAGTCATGTGATAAAAAGAGTTTTAGGGAGTACTGCCAATGAACCATCCCTGGTGAGGAGAGGTAGCAGAAGACGGATGGATTTTGGTCCATTAGTAGTCTATAGAGTGAGATGACTTCTCCATGCTCTGGATCTTCCCTGATCCATTCTGAGTAGACTGCAAAGGAGCCCACAGTCTCACCTCCAGCACAGCCACAACCAGGCAGATACAGGCATGTAGGAATAATAAACCAATAAAGGATTTACATATTCTTTCCTCTGCCTCCCTCCCCCACCCCATTTTTCATTTCATATTGCTGTCCCCTGTTGCCAAGAGGAGTTTATCTATGGTGTTTGGTAAGGGAGTACTAAACACATTATAGTGCTATTTTAAATGACATCACAACTAACTAGATATTTTAATTGAAGGTAAATAACCAACATTATTGCCATTTGAATGATAGCAATAGTGGAGAGTAATGGCACTACTGAGGAATCAATTGCTATTTCCCTCATAAACCATAAACCATTCAGAGATTTATAATGCTTTTTTAATGACCAGCCCTTCTAGGTGTTGAGCAGCTCCTGAGTCTTCTGGATGCCTGCTGAAGTCAATAGGAACGGGGGGTGTCTCGGTGTCACATTTTTGTGCCCGAGGATAAAACACCAGTTATCAGCTGCAAGCAAAGGAAAGCTTGGGATTTTACCATGCTGCTCTGCCGGTGTGCCCCAAACCCCAAAATGGGGATGCTTGACTCAACCACTGTTTCATAACCTGTTTAAGAATAAAAATGCATTGTGCATTTGTGTGCATTTCATGCCCTCTTAAGGTAGGTATGGCAAGTAACCTTGTGGAAGAAACCATGTCGACTGCTTATTTCCTTCTGCATACCTAAATGCGTTGCCTTTGTATTTCATCTGTCCTGAGACCATTTTAACTAATGTGGTGCTATCCAATGCACCAGTTGGTTCGGTGGCATTGTATCATGCACAAACACCCGTGGATCCAGAGTGCTGCCAGAGGAGATATCCCCTGTGCTGAGCACTGGGGAGGGCTGTTCCCCCTCCCTGACTCTCTATCCGGTCCTGAGGTGCTGTGACCCAGGGGCAATGTGAATGTCTCAGGTTTATTTTTCCAGTTGGAGTCAATGACATATTCATCTACTCAGACCTGCGCTGACAAATCCAGCCTCCTTTACTCATGAGAGTACTCTCATCAAGTTAAGTGGGATTAACCCCATGATGAAGGAGATGTAAGGCCAGTAATTATGTTTTCATTTTCACTTGTTTTACTTTGATTTTGTATGAAAAGCAACTTTTTAAAGTTCCAGAGAGCATCTGTGATGCTGTCGCAGCCCATCAAGTCTCAGCTAAACTAGTCCACCATTGAGGATCTTGTTGATAATATTGTTGAATACTGTTGATAATATTGCAATAATTGGTTACAAAGGAAATGAATTTCTACTCTGGATGTGGAAAGAAAGCACAGAAAAACAGAGCCAAGACAGATGAGCTCCTCCAGCCAGCCAGCAAGGGACCACATGCCTAAAGATGCACAGAAATTACTTAGAAAATCCAGACTTGGTCTGGTGAAAAACAGGAGCATTAATCCCTATATGCTCACGTCATGAAAAATATTGCCATTAATAGGACAAAAGCAGAAGCAGCAGCCACTGCCCCTCTTTTGTATACGTCTTCAGGGATGAAGAGTTTCACTATGCCTACCTCCACTGCTAGCATACTGGGCTTTCCAACCCATTTCTAGAGCAATTTCCTTAGCATCTGGTGCACATCCAATCTAAATTTTGAAAAAGCAGCCGACCCAACCTGCTCCCACTTAAGTCAATGACAAAACTCCCATTGACTTCAAGGAGAGCACAAGCAGACGGGTTGTTAACAGGGAATTGGTGCCTATTGTTCACCGGAGCATGTCGGGCTAGCATGTATCAACTCCACGAGCATCAAAGGGAGTTACTAGAGGAAATCCCCTGAATATTTATGCGATAGTCAGAGGGGAGGGCTGTTTTTCCCTTTCCCACGTATCTCTACTGAGATACGCTAGCTATGGGAACACACACGATCTTCTCGCAACTGGAGCAATGCATACAGGGCCCCGGCTTTCCCTGCAGAGCCTCTTCTGTGGAAGTAGCCTGATGGAAAAAGAGCTTGGCGGCGTATCACGGTTCTTCACGCGTTTCCAGAAATACCGAGTCATTTTCAAGAGCCAGTGTAGTGTCAGGGGATTCTCACTGTGACACTCCAGCCTGCGTGTATCATCTGTCCAAACTGGCTTTGCGAGTGCTAAAGGGGAACCAGTTACAGACTGGGGTTTCCCAGAGATTTCCAGCGAGATCGCACAAGCTTCTAGGAGGGTTTCTGCGCAAACAGCACAGTGCAACGTTACAGTGTGCCTACTTTCACAAAGATTTTAATTAAATAGGATCAGCAAGGTTTGAATCTGCGTGCTCACCACGACTTAAAGATGGTGGGAGTTTTTTTAGACAGCATGTTGAGTCTGTCCATATTATAAGGACTCTGGGAAAGAGATAAAGTGTAACCATACCGCATGCTTTAGGGCCCATTTATATTTCCACCTCATGAGAGCCAGCGACGGCACAGAGTGGAGTTTCACAGAATAAAAGCAATGACGGCAGCATAATTGGGATCCTCCAGCCTGTAGCTAATGGAAATAAGTCTTCCCATCATATTGTCATCATGTAGCATGCAAATCTACGCCTCAGTCAGACAAAGATTTACACCATGCACCTAGTTTTCGCGCCTGGAGGATCCCAACTGCCATCAGTGGCACTGGTAATGTGGGACAAAATAAGCAAAACAAGAGTCTGAATATTTGTAAGCACAGCCTCAAAACATATGTTTTTAGGGGGTGAGAGAGAATGAAAGTGCGCTTCATTATACTCTTCAGACGATCCAGCCTCACTGCTCATTCACGTTCTGGGTTTGACAGCTTCCCACCGTACCCTTCCTATATCACCCGTTGTGACTAAGCACTGAGGGGATCATTAATCACCATTATGAATTTCTCCCCTTCTGCCGGGCTTGAGTTAAAAGCCCAGGGGCAGATCCTGCAGCCTTTACTCCTTCCTGCAGCCCTTTCCCCAGCGGGCAGACCTACTTCGCTCACCACGAGCTGGGAGCATCGCAGCAGCTGTAGGGCCGGGCGCGGTGTGTCTCATACCGGCGTCCCATAGAAATATGCACGGGTTGTTCAGGAATTAACAGAAAGTTTGCGCACCGCGATATTGAATTAAAAGGTTGGGATCTGCCACGGGACGACTTAAGCCGGGCTCTGGGGGATGCGGCTGTTAATTTTAATGCTGCCTCAGAGTGCAGAACTCCGGACATTCGCAGCATCATATTTAAAACATGGTACATCGGCTAATACGTGATCCCGCGCGTTAATGGAGCAAATTAAGTTACAGGTATGAATTTTACATAAAACGGATTAATATTATATGCCATGGAGGAATTTTAAATACCCCATCCCCATGCATTTTTAATCGTTATGCGCTCTAATTTAACGTTCCCAGGCGCTGCTTTGCTCGGCTCCCTAACCCCCCCTCAAGTTTTCCTTGGGATTTTCCCTGCTGGCATCCCCCAAAACCCGCGCTAGGACGATGCGGGGCAGCGAGGGGGGGGGACACAAAAAACGCCCCCCGGGGAGGCAGGGCAGCGCTGCCCCCTGCTCCCCACGGCGGGGCACGGCTCCGGGGACCACTGCGAGGCGGGGGCCGCCCGCATTCCCCGGACCTTCCTCCCCCGGACCGCCCCCCCCCTCCTTTCGTCCTCCTCCTCCTCCTCCTCTCCTCCTCCTCCTCGGGGCCCGGCCCCCTCCAGCAGCGCCCCCGCCCCCCCGGGCCCGCCGCCATTGGCCAGCGCCGCGTTCCACGGGGGGCCTGGGCGCTCTGATTGGCTGCGACGCGCCGCCGCGGAGCCCCCCCCGCCCGCCGGTCCCATATAGCGGGCGGCGCGGCCGGCGGCGGCGGCACAGGCGGCGGGGGCCGTGCTGAGAGCGGCCGGGCAGGGCAGCAGCGGGACGGGAGGAGCCCGGTGCGCGGAGAGGGGCGGGCGGTGGTCGCAGCAGGAGGGGGGCGTCCCGCTGTCCCCCCCTCCGTCGTTCCGTCCCCGCGGCAGCATGAAAGCCGTGAGTCCCGGCCGGCCCCCCAGCAGCCGCAAGGCGCAGCCCGGGGGGGCGGGCGGCAGCGGCCCCCCGGCCCTGCGGTGCCTGGCCGAGCACAGCGGCTGCAAGGGGGGCGAGGAGCCGGCGGCGCTGTGCCTGCAGTGCGATATGAACGACTGCTACAGCCGCCTCAGGAAGCTGGTGCCCACCATCCCGCCCAACAAGCGGGTCAGCAAAGTGGAGATCCTGCAGCATGTCATCGACTACATCCTCGACCTGCAGCTGGCTCTGGAGACGCACCCGGCGCTGCTCCGGCAGCAGCAGCAGCAGCACCCGGCCGGCTGCCCCGCGGCCACCCCCCGGACCCCGCTGACGGCCCTCAACACCGACCCGGTAAGAGGTGCGTGCCACGCCGGGCCGCGGTGGTCGCCGCCGTCTGGGCACCCCTCCGAGCCCGGCTGCAGCCCCCGGGGTGGGCGCGGAGCCCCCCGTCGGGGCGCGGTGGGCGCCTCCAGCCCCCCGGCAGCCGCCCGGTGCTCCCGGTGTAATTGCAGCCTCTCGAGGGAGCCGCCGCAATCAGCGTGTTTGCACACACGGCTCCCGGCGCTGCTCCTAGCGCTTCCCGGCCCTCCGCCGAGCACGGCGGATTTGGGGGCTCCGGCACCCGAACCGCCCCGGTGCGGCGTTTTTTGGGGGGCAGCGGGGGGACAGGGAGCATCTCCTGCCGGTGGCACGGGGAGCGGCGTGTCTCGGGGACTGGGTGGCGGTGCGTGTGGGGGGCTCTCTCCCCTTCCTGTTCCTCCCCCCGTAACTCGGCGCCGTCTCGTTGCTGTGCAGGCTGGCTCTGTTAACAAGCCGGGGGACAGCATCCTCTGCCGCTGACCGCCGCTCCCCAGGTGAGTGCCGGGTCGCCGGGAGCCCCCCCCCAGCCCGGTGGTCGCGAAGGGGGGGTTGAGCGCGGCCGCAAGCATTCGCAGCAGGCTCCGGGGGGTTAGCTTTAATTACCGGGCGGTTATTTTATTCCTTTTAATTACCGTTTTTCCAACACCCCCTCATCTCCCCCCTCCCTTTTTCACCCCCCCCCCCCCCACCTCCCTGCCCGGAGCGCTTCTGGCTGCGGCGTGCAGCTGCGCATCCCTCCGCCTGGCCCAGCCTGGGAGCCGCGCTTGTTGTTTGACCTGGTTTGTTTTGGGTTGTTGATCAAGCATGTCTTGTGTTTTGTCGGTGGCGCCAGTCGGTCTGGAGCGGAGCGGTTCACACACCCCCTCTATTCATTCCTCTCCCACAGGTGTGCGGCGGCGCCGCGCAGAGGCACCGCGGGGGGCGGGCGGCGGGGAAGGGGGGGGCCCGGCGGAAAAAAAAGAAAAAGAGCGAGCCGACCCCCCCGTGCTCCGCCCGGCAGAGCCAGCCGCCCCCCGGAGCGGTTTTTTCCCCCCCTAGCCCCCCACCCGCCGCCTCTTCTCTCCGCCTGGCAGCAGGATGCGAGCGGCGGGGGCAGCGGGGTGCCGGACCCCCCAGCGGCAAAAGTTGCGCCCCTGCCCCGGGACAGAGGAGCGAGCTCCAGCCGAGCCCCTAGGAGCGTAACTGAGGGAGCCAGCAGCCGATCCTTGAAGCTTTACTAATCTACCAGAGCATTTGTAGATATATTTGACATCTATTGTTTCAAATAATGGTTTTATTGGGGCCCAGGGAACTTTCTTCTCCCTGCAGGAGTGCATATTGTATAGATAAAAACGCGTGGCATTTCATACTGTGTATATATAGAGATGTTCTATGAGTGTGAGAAAAGTATATGCTTTAATAGACTACTGTAATTATAAAATATTTTTAATTAAATATTTTTTGTAAATATTATAAAGGTGTGTATGTTTTTTTTAAATCTGTGGGAATCTCTTTAGGAAACTGCAGCTCAAGTACGGAGCTGCTTATATGGAAATACCTTGAATGTGTAGGGCTTTTCTTGTCCCCAATTGTCCCCAAATATCCTTTAGACTCGGAACCTACAGCTATACCTAGTGGTCCTGCATGATTGCATGAGATGTCTAATTGCAAATGAACTTGTTTGGAGTCCATACAAACGTGTTTTTCCTCAATCTAGACTAAAAATGTTTGTAAGTGTATAATACATTTTGAGACTACACTTTTGTCATTTAGGCACAGGGGTTTTTAGTGCGTTCTATAAAAGTAGCAGTAAGATGTAGTGCTTTTTTTACTGAAAATAGACACTCTATCTACTTTTTGCATTATGGGGTGATGCTTTAGATCTTTAATCAGCTTTTTAAAAATCTGCTGTTGCATCAGATCAAGAAATTTGTTCTGGAACTTCATTTAGTACCAAAAGGTTTTACTGCAAACCTGCATTCCTACGGTCTTATTAATTGTTTAAAAAGCGAAAACAGTTCTCTGCTTGCAACCAAAGGGCAAACCATTAACAAAAACAGTTACTGTTTCCTTCGTCCAAAGAGTATTAATAGGGGACTGCGGAAAGGCATATGGGCAAAGTCATTATGATCAGTGGTGTAAACTCATCTTAAAATGAACTTAAGTAGACCAAAAATCAGATAACTGCGTCAAGATTATTTTTCTAGTACAAGATGACTTTCATTTCACTGCAGCTATGTTACAGTTAAAATCCTGTTTAATCTCTGTGATGTGTAACTACTACATGTGAACATTAAACTAGATTTACCTGTCTTTAACTGTGATTCTTCAGCTTATTTCTTCAATTCTCTGAATTTGCATGTTCGTTCTCCTTGCCTTTTTTTTGTTTGTACTATTTGATGGGCAAGTACATTTTATGGCAGGCTTTTGTAAGCTCCGAGTTCTACAGCCTGTAAACTAATGCCCGGGCTTGGTGCAAGATGCTCATTTTGTGTGATCAGTAGCCTGCGCGCTTGTGAGATGGGATTTTCAGAGTGGGAGAATTAAGTAGGATTTAATTGGGTGCTTTGTAAATAGCTAGCCAACTGTGTGTAACATGGTCTGTTTGACTAAAAAAGAGAGGATTTGTTTCAGATTATACGAGTGTCAAAAGTACCATAACCCAAGGGACTTCTTCTATTAAGTTAAATATTTATAAGGTAATGAACTGCTGGGGTCATTAGCTATTGACTACAGTGATAATGTCAACAAGATGAACATTTTCTTAATCAAAATAATTGCATAAAGATCAAATCAAAAACTGGCTTGCATGTCTGCAAACATGAGGCCTCCTGTCACTTCAAATGCTTTGAAGGCAGTGGCATTTCACAGGCTTGTCCCTGGCTCAAGGGACAGGGAGTGGGTCCCCAATTTTTCTCCCCCCAACTCAGATGTTATAGTAGTTTAATGAACAAAATACACGTTCTTGTAGAATTAAGTCATGAACCTATTGTTCTGTGTCTCCAGCTAATTCAATGACAGTAAGAATGCTATTAAGGGGATTTTTTTCTTTACTGCAGTTTGGGAATTTTTGCATTGTTTATTTAAACAACTTTTTTTCCTCAGGAATGGCTTACATTTCTATTAATTTTCCTTGTTTATCCTGTTAATATTTGTAGTCCTCAGCTTAGCTGAGCTCTATAGCTCAGCTTATTTTGTATACAGGTTTTTCAGTAACATTAGTTCTCAATGCCCTCATTTGTTTCTCTCCGCTGTTGCCAAATTACAGTATTCTGTTACACAGAAGAGGAAGCAAGTAAAATGTGCTGTCCTAAAATATGAGCCTACCTTGTCGAGATTCCAGATATCAAAGCTGGTGTATCCTGGGAGATCTGATAAATCACTGGACTGCCCTTCCACGGAGAACAGACCAATTCGGGGATTGTTTCAAATCGGGGCAATTTCCCATAGAGTTTAGCAGTTTGAGGATTTCGTTGTTGTTTTGTTTGTTTGCTTAAAAAAGCAACTGTGGTGCAACAAGTTACAGCCTTTAGAAAACTGAAATCTTACTAAAAGAGCTGTGAAAATTTTCACATTATATAGGATTCCTGACAAGCATGCAAAAAGAAAAAGCTCTATTAAAGCATAGGAGAGGCTGGTCTTGATTTATTCCTTATGCTATGTGTGAAACCGTAAGCAAGGAGTGTCTAATCGCTCACTAATGGCTGCAGTCAGTACAGCCCTAAATACAGCCATATTTATTTTTGTTTTTCAAAGGTTCTAGAATCTTTCAAAATACCTTAATCCCATATTTTGTTTAAATCATGTTTTCCATACAGCAGAAGACGCAAATGTTTGAACAAAGGCGAATTAAAAGGACTCTTTCTTCTAGCGCCTTGGATTTTCTCTTAGTCACAAAAGCATTCCTTAAAAGGAGCTATTTGATTGCGTGATGAGAGTTGTGGTGAGGCTGCCAGATTAGGAATTAGGATACCAAATTCTGTTCCCAGCTCTGCTACTGAGACTCTGTTGTGACCTTGAGCAAGTCACCAGCTGTCAAACTAACATCCCGCTTTCCATTCGCAATGATGACATGTGCTCTGGTTTGTAGAAGCAGAGATGAAACAGACAAAATGTAGTCATGTTTTTTACTTCATTTTTGCTAGGGGGATTATGTTTTGGATAATAAAGATAGTGTAAGAAGAGCTGAGGTTATTAGGAAACCTTCGGAAGGGAAGCTTATTCAGGAGCACATTCCTAGCAGCGGCAGTTTGAACTCTGTTGCTTGGGACGCTGGAATTGTAAAGGACTAGAAAATGTTCTCAAAAAGGAGTAGAAGAGGGAGGGACTGAGGTCTTTTCTATCCCAAACTTGTATGCTTTCCACAGAGAGCAGCGATTAATGCTGCATTTCAGTGAGCTGCAGTGCTGAGCTTCCAGTCCTTGCTGATGCTGAGACCCCTCTTAAATTTCCAAATGATTGGAGGTGTTGATTCCATATGAAAGCCAAATTTGAGCACTTACAGTGGGAGATGCGTTTTCCCTGCTGTTTCACATGGGGATGGTATTTATTTTCACTTTCTCAACCACGTCGTATTGCTTTTAAACAGTTGCTGCGTTTTCAGCTCCATGAGAAATGGTCATGAGGAATGCCATAGCTGTCCTGCAGGTTGTTCTGAGAGTTAATAAATAAGCCATGTATAGGATAAACAGGTTTATGCAGATGCAGAGCAGCACTTTAGTATTATTTGTATTTTTAACGCTTTCTAGCTGTACAAGTCACATTCCTTTAAAACCTTTGCAGTCAGAAAGAAGAAACCACAGTACAAGCAATTCAAGTAATTGTCTTAGATGCAACGCAATTTGCTGGCTTCTCCAATAGTGAGGCTTGCAGTGCTAAATAGCGTGCTTCCCAAACACTATTGAAAGCGTTGTGCTCTCTAGTCCCAGAACATGTGATCTGAAAACACAGGCTAAATATATTCCCCCCCTTTGCAACCGCTTGCATTAGAAAATCCATCCGTCCTTTACTCTTGCTCCCATGTCAGAGAAAACTCGCACGCTGTGCCTACCAGGGGAGGCTGCTTTCCCAAATGCGGCAAGCAGGCGTGCAGGGACCAGCCCTCGGAGGAGCACTCTGCAGAGCTGGGCACCAGGCGCCCTGGGGATGCAGCCTGTGGGGCAGGGCGGGCACCTTGTGCTGGCCATGCCTCCTCAAATGCCCTTCTCCATCAGAAAGGTGTTGGGTGAGTGCTGGGCCTGAGTGCCAACCTCACGGGGTGTCACACAGCAGCGTTTCCCCTGTTTTGCCCCTCGAGGTCTTGCAAGCACCGCAGGCAGCATCTCCCCTACAGCCAGCGGTACCCTGCCTGTCCCGTGCCACGGGGAGAGTGGAGCCTTCTTCAGGCAGCTCGTTTCCCCACAGAGGATGCGGCGGTGGCTGGAATGAGTTAGTCCCCATTTGTCACTGCTTGGCCTGTAGGGAGAAGAGCTGGTGCCCAGGACTCGCACGCAGACACTCGCAGTCCCTCCACAAGAGCCGCGGGGCAGAGCAGCTCTGACTTTTCTTCCTTTGATGGACATGGAGCACACTTTGACATGGTATGAGGGTTGGTTTTTATTCCCCCCTCCCTCCTCTTTTTTTTTTTTTTTTTTTTTTTCTTTTCTGCTTTAACCTTCTTTTAGCCTTGGGTTTGCTTGCCTTTTTTTTTTTTTTTTTTTCCCCCCCCCTCCCCCCCCCCAAAGATAATGTGTTTATCAACTGACAGGATACACTTGTCTCTGGTAAAAGAAACACTTTGACAATTTTCACAACATGTATAATTTACTTAAGGACCCTAATGGCTTCTTCTGAGCTGTGTCATGTAAATAAATATTCCAACCATTTTAACACACACATTATGTACTCCATAGATCAATGGCTCCTTTGAAGCTGTTACTGTTTATTCTGTAAGTTCCTATTCAGACATTTTTTAATATGTATTATTATTTATTCATCTCTTCATTTAGAGATGCTGGCGTCTCTATTTGTAGCAGTCTAGCATCTATGCATGCAGTTCAGAACAGTTCAAAATTAATATTGCTCAGCCTTTTCAGCAGGTTGGAAAGGTCCCCATGAAAATGTGGAAACAGAAGAAGAATTGTTCAGACGAATGGGACTAGCTTACACACATTTAGGACTGGATATTTAAACCTCCTTACACTGCTCCCTTGACTTCTCCAACAGCCTGGGAACAGGCAGGAAGACTTGGGAGGGCAGCAGTACCTGGTCCTAGAGGGACAGGAGGAGAGGGTGCCACATGGAAAGAAGCTCCTTTTGACTGCCCGGAAATTGGGGAACCCCTACAGGAGCTGTGCTGTGCTGGGAAAATAATGGTGCAGAAAGGCATTGCCTTCTCCAGCATGAGTGAGGAAGCGGTGCGTCGCTCCATGCGTGGGACAGGCTCACCATGTAAGCAGGAGCTGATGTACCAGCACTCGATTTGCCTCCCTCATTTGTGAGATGCCCCGGGACTTCAAGTGCCAGCAAGATTTTTTTGTTGGGGCTGGGCTTTTTTGGGGTTGCAGCTCAGGGGGCTCCTTGCCAGGCAGTGAGCATAGCCAGGGGTAGGTGTGAAGGTGCAGGGCAAATGGGCATGGAGGCATGCACACAGATGACTTTATGCCTCTGAAACTATTAGCCGGGGCAAATCCTTTCCTATTCATGGACAGTGGGGGAGAAGGCAGGAGGCTCCTGACAGGAGGTTCCACCTCAATAGACAGCTACACGAGGAACCCAGCAGAGCTCCCAGGCCCTAGTAGAAATAGCCCAAGAGATAAGAGGGCCTGTGAACTCCATGCAGGCTAATGAAGGAGGAGAACCTGGGAGGAGAAAGTTAAAGTTCCTATTTAAATGCAGACATCTGCAACAATAGAGGTGGAAATATTAAAAAAAAAAAAAAAAAAAAAAGGCAGCGCTATCAAAGTCATTTGCTTGTAGTATGAAGGCTTTTGTCTCACCTTGTTTAAACAGTCCCACTCCTGTGTTTAGTTTACTCGTGTTAATATCCCCCAGAGGCTTCATCATTTGCTATTGATGAGCATACAACAACAACAAAAAGGAAAATGTTGCTGTCCATGCAATTAATTCTCTTTCCAAGTACTTAAAATTCAGCATATCCCTTCAGTTCCAAAGGTGCTAGATCTTCAAAACCAGCAAGCTGCTCACAGTCAGCAGGGAAACCCCAAGTTGTCTTGGAGCACATAAAAACATTCAGTGCTGATAAATACCCACACTGTGTTTTGCATCTTCATAATTTGGGATTCCATTTACTTGACGTATGCAATAAATAAAACAATAAATAAAATCTGCTTCCTGCCTCAAGGACATTTCTCTACACAGGTTGCAGCCCAGTATATAAACCCTTTCCAAACCAGCTGGTTCTATGCATCCACCATACTTCCTATTCTAAAGGCAGAAACACCTTACAGCTGAGTGCAAACACCACCCTTTAAACCAGAACAGGAGCAGTTTAATAAGGATGTAAAGCAACGCAGAGCATTACTCTAAGTGGAAAATGGGCAAATTGTTGCTGTTAGCTTTCTTTTTTTGGTGGGTGGGGGTGCTTCTACCGAAAACATTGGTACTGAAGTCTTTCCATCACCTTCAGCAGTGTCTCAATGCCAACAGAAAATGGCAAATGGCAAGCCCACCCCTGCTCCTGCCCCAGCACTTGCTGTCCACAGCTCCCACTGCAACACGTGGCTGGCAGAAAAGCTTGGGAAGTTACAAAACCCCCTTTGACACTGCAAGATGGGTTTGGAGCTGAGCTTTGCACTTGGCCTCAAGCTTCATGGGAGCAGTGGAGCTGATGCTCGCTGCCATCGATTGCTGGGAGCGCTTTCATTGCGTTCGGCTTGAACGCTAAATATAAACAGAGATATCCGCCCGTGTTTGTTCGGATTCACTGAAATATTAAAACAAATGCTTGTGCCTGTGTCGCAGGGCAAGGTCTTCTTTCTTTTGCTAGGGCAATAGCCGTAATGAAACAAACTGTATTTTGTTTTCTTTCAGACAGGTGTGATGGCACACCTGCGGAGCTCAGGCTTGAATAGCAACTAGTAACCTTTTGTGGGTGAGGTGGGGGGCAAATCCTGCTTAACAAGGATGTCAAACTGATCTTTGTTCACTTCTCCCTACCAAGTATCTGTGGCAACAAACTGGAGACAGGTAAACAATCGGCTTCTGCTACCACAAGCTTTCCATTTACAGTTCACCAGGAGCTCTTATTATATGAAAGGAAAGGGTGGATGTGGTGTCAACACAAGGTAATAGTAATATTATTTGAACAGGTGTGTGGGGTGTTGCTAAAGTGAGAGAACGGGCGAACGGTAGGGAGCAGTTAGTACAGGGCTGTGCATGTAATAACCAGAGCTCACCCGCGTTTATTATCATAACAATCATGCACAGCGATAGATTTCACAATGAGCTGGTCTGATTTACCCTGTGCATTACACCAGTTCTGTTGTTTCTTGCTTTCCTACTCCCTGCTGGAAAAGAGCCCGAGAAAATAGGCACACTGAAAACTCGGTGAGCAGCCCCACTGTGCATGCAGCTAGAAAGAGACAGCCCATCAGGCCAGAGTCATCCCCCAGCCCCTGCTCTTCCGTGGACAACTTCACTGCTGATTTACATCGGGGAAGAGAGCAAGCAGATTAAGTGTCTCAGGACTGCATTACAAAGGGATGGCAGGTCTGTGGCTAGTAGTAGGGCATCTTGAAGGGCGATTCAAGTGTCTTGGAAATTTGGTCTATATATCTGTTCTCTCTCCTACGGTTAGTTTTAATAGCATATTTGCATTCTCTGACGAGTGTTGTGTCGATACGCATCCCTGATCCAAATGTTTATTCATATATGTGCATATAGGGTTAGATACCCTTTCTGCAAGAAAACTATACGCCACAGTGGAGAATGGAAATAGTAAAAATAATCTTTTGGATTCCACTTCTAAAGGGCTAACTGGAATCACTTGTGAAAGGATTGATACAGTAGGAACAAACTTGGTGGAAATTTGCATGCTTCTGTACTGGGGTAAGTGGGAAACAAAGGGAAAATCATACCCTGGTATGCTCTCAGAGTAGGAAGAGATGCTATGATTCACTGCAGACAGCTCTGGAGGTTACAAAAGAGAAATCAGGAGACACTATAAATTACGTGAGGCTGTTCTAGACAATTAGACAACTCGTCAGTCCATTTACAACGCCGCTTGTAGTTTTATATCAAATCTGATGAAAGAGTGGGAAACTGTAAGCAAGGAAATTTTGCACTCATTCTCTCTCCCTCCTCTCTCCTTAAGACCTATTTTGTTGAGTGAGATCTTAATGCATATCCTGAGTATTTTAATAAGAAACTCTTGCATGCCACTGGTTTGTGCAAACAGTGGTTGTATTATTATAGGGATGAATTAATCTTCCAGGCGTCCGTTTGTATTACTCAGATCAGGCAGGGCTTATTTGCAAAGGGCTGACCCTGCTTCCTGGCAGGTTTGCTTGGAGATGCTGTGCCAGATTCCCCAGGGCTGATGCAAAGGCATTCAGCTGGCACGTTTCGGGGACCAGAGGGACAGCCCCGCGGGGAAAGCAGGGCAAGTGGCTGTGGGACAGCAGCACGCAAACCTGGGCTCAGCAGGCTCCATCAGGGATTCTTCAGTGAGTATTTAAGGTAGGTGGGAAACAACTATCCCCAGGCATGGGTCTGTATCCTTCTGGTAATGCAGGTTTAGCCTGAAGTCACAGAATAAAGTTTCAAGTACCTTGCTGCCTCTGACAAACTGAACTGCCACAACTTCAGCACCTCCCCATTTACGGATTCCATGAAATAAATGCTTAGTAGCAGGGTGGCTGTCATCTTGGGACAAATATTTTAGAAATCTCTTGTTAGGCACATCAGGTGTGCTTCTTCAGTACTGCAACAGCTGTTGTTTGCTGTATGCAAACAGGAAAGGAAGGTGGGCATTTGCTCTGGCTGGGGATCCTCCACGATTCACACAGCCTGGCTGAGCACATCAAATAACACTAACAGTATATTTATTTTTTTTCAGAAGAGCAACATTTCACTAAATGTGGAATAGGGAGGGGGAACCAAAAAGCGTTGTCTTACATTTGGGTACTCTCTAATATTCCAAGGATCCAGGATATATTTTAAATGTATGTTGTTCCTTAGAATTTCCTTGTACAAGTTAATAATATGCTGATGTGTAGGCAGAACAAACACGGGACAGGCTCTTCGCAAAGAGGAGGCAAGCTGTGGGCAGCTGGAGGGAGCACACATGATCAGAAAGGTCCAGGTTTATAGTTTAAAGTGAGTAGTGGCATTTTGATCTTTCTTTGCAGGCTTGATTATTTCACACTAGAAGACACATCCTTTAGGGTCAAATCATAAAGCTCTTACTCTTCATTTTGGATGGGATTTGCCAGTCATTAAGCAGGTACTTAAGTAATTGAAAAGAATGGCCTAGTAACATTTTAGGCACATTTTGAAGAAATTCGTTGAATCAGGACTTTGATGAGGGAGAAGTGAATTCTTTAATTGCCTCAGGCACAGTTTATCCCTTTGTTCATGTAAGGTATTTATCCATGATGCATCCGTCTATTATTAGTTGGCTATTGCAGTGCAAAAGTTGGAGGCAAAGTCACTGCAATGTGCTGCAGAAATGGAGCCTTATAGGTGCACGACAGACCATACAAATAATTCCTTGAATATACATAGGGTGTGCTCATTAATAACATCGATCAATTAATATAACTTTTTTTTTTTTTCATCAATACGAAGTCGTAGGAACACTGCGTTTCGTCCATTAAGTTTAATCTCTCAGAACACGACGTGTACGTTTTGTAACCGGTGATTTTCCTTCGCTGACATTCTTCTACATCCTTGGAGCCGTCCCCGTCCTTTCAGGCAGCCTCAGTAAAATGCTGCCCTCTTTTGAGTGTAAGGACGCAGTGCACCTTCTGGCACAGGCCGCCCG
The DNA here is from genome assembly GCF_963932015.1 of Anas acuta. Classification (NCBI taxonomy): domain Eukaryota; kingdom Metazoa; phylum Chordata; class Aves; order Anseriformes; family Anatidae; genus Anas; species Anas acuta. Next base: position 50,870,118 of record NC_088980.1, on the reverse strand, counting down.
AAAGATGCTACTGACTCCTGCGGGGCTGATGAACGAGGAGAAAGGCAGCACCGTATTTTATACTCTTAAATAGAGTTAGGAGAGTTGCTAGAAAGAATGCGTATTCTCAAAACTATCAATTCTCCTCTTTATGTTGATAAATTGGAAAACAGGCGAAGATGCCCTACTCTGTTTTGGAAATAACTTACCTAGGGAAATTTCATTGTCTTCAGTGCCTGAATGGGGGGGAAATCAAGTCCTGAAATTCTGTGCTTTAATTTACATGGGTCTTCACTCAAGTTGCAATCATTTATTTGACTATTTGAGTGATGAGTTTTGCTGAATGCCTATCTAGGTCTTGCAGCTGGAGGGAAACTTTTTTTTTTTTTTTTTTACTTGGGGTTACTCTAGTGTATAATAACCCAAAATGTTCACCCATTGGTTTGAGGCCACAGTCATGGTGGCTGTAGAAACCACTGCATGTCTGCCTTGAACAGCTTGTTTGGGAGATGTGTCTCCAGCTGGAGGGAGATTGTTTCTCCAGCTGTTTCTCCTCTCCAGTGTCAAGCAGCTGTAAGGACACACTGTTGTGCATCTTTCTTCAAGGAGGGAATATAAAGGAGATCTTGTGGGAAAAGCTATCCCGGAGTAGCCACCGCTTTTCCTTTTTTTCCTTTTCTTCAATAGTGGCATTGACAAAAGCTCCTCTCTTTCTCCCATACACACCCCTGTTGAACATGTCTGTCTTGTGGAGGCATCGGGTGAAAGGAGCCATCTCATCATGTGTCAGGGGCTGTGCCTAGATGGAGCCCTATGGAAACCCAGCACCCGCAGCAGGAGGTAGCATGGCTTTTGGTCTGTAGCGCTCCCGATGATGCCATGGCACACGTGGGAACCAGGTCTCCTGGACATCAGACACTGCATGAGAGGAGTGTGAAGAGGGAAGAAAGAAAGGAAAACACGCATACACATATAAACCCGCTGTCTTTTCCTTCCCTTGTATTTTTTAACAGGATTTTTCTGGGTGCCGTGAGAACATGTATCTCTCTGCCTAGCCTCGCTAAAGCTGAAAGACAAAGGTAGGCAGCACGGAGCAATATGCAAACAAAATGATCAGGCTAACAATAGCTGTACATCCTGTTAGTTACATGATCTGTGCAAAAGGGCATGCTTCTTAAAATTTATTTATTTATTTATTTTTTTCCTGAACCTGCAGATATTTTGACACAATAGTGAGGGTGATTAGTCCCAAATATCATCTGAAATAGGATAAACAGAAAGGGACTGGGCATGCTTATATCACTGGTAGTGTACACTATTTTGAATATATTAAATATGAGACAATGTAATAAAAATAAATAGTACAGTATTGTGTCAGTTGCAACTCAGACTAACAAAATATTGCCACATTTTTTCTTACAAAACTGGCTGTGCAGTGGTAGCTGGAAAGACCCCTAAAGCACATAAAGCTCTTATCTTCGTACATTTCCCTAAAGAATAATAGATCAGTCAGTGCTCTGATGCTGTTTTAATAATGTACAATTTACAATTCATTTGGTTACCAAGCACTCACAGTATAATTAATTTCACAGACCCTTTCTTGCGCATTCACACAGTTTATGACAATAAGGAGGGGAGGCGGGAAGACCTTGTCCCCCAGTGCCATACAGCAGAGCCTGGATGTCACGTCACCTGGCAGCTCTGGGGACAGCTGTTCCACTAGGTGGGTGGTGGGCTCCCCTTCTGCCCCTGCTCCTGCCTGCCTTTCCCCTTCCCATATACAAACAGCCCATGGGGGATGCTGCCCCCTGCTCAGCCCATAGCACCCCAGTGTCCCATCCCTCCATCACACACCATGCTGTGTCACGGGACCAAGGTACCAAAACTGGAGGGAAAGCCTCCACAAAGCCAGCATCACACACACTGTTGGGGGGTTCTTTTCCACAGTCCCGGTATTTTTCCTTTTATGGGGAATCTGTGCAGTTGCCTGAGAGACTTAAATAATGGACTCTCTCTCCAATGAATGGAGCTGCTGCTCTGTGATGTCTTGCACATCAAAGCGATTTTTCAAATCTACGTTTACCTCTTTGATAAAGACAACACTGCAAGGAATTCAGCAGCTACAGAGGACCTGCTGGTCTGTGCATCCACCCAGAGCTGTTTTGACAGTGGTGTATGAATAGCAAGTCCTATAAGTGCTGGGTTTGTTTCCATTATCAAATAAACAGGTTTTTCCTTTTCTGAATTTCCAAAACGTTCTTTTTCTCTTCAAAGTTCACAATTCATTTACACGCACAGTGTCTTACACATATAGTAATGCTCATGTACATACATACACACACACACACATATATATATTTACAACTTATATGCATGTCTGAGGGTTAAGGTTCCAGTTCATAAAGGTTCAGTACGTAATCCTGGATACAAACACACAAGTACTTATATCAAAGTGCAGCTCAAAGCTGCATGGCTTACTAACTTTCTGTAACTGGAGAAGCAGTCCCTTTCTTTTTCTAGATGTTAAAAAGCTGTGAAAGGTAGCATTTTCTTCAGGCACTAAAGACCATTGTAACTCAGAGCAATACATGTTTGATTAACCCCTCCCAGGCCCTGTGTGATTTGTACAAGGCATTAACTGTAAGACTTACATCCTCCGTAGCGCTGCCTCTCCAGCTGGCTATTCAATCTTCTGGCATGTAGCCTATTGATTAGGTTTCCTGATCTCTTACTTGAACAAAGGCATGGTGATGCAGAGGCCGTGAAATACCACTTTCATGTCTTGTTTTCATATAGGATTTGGCGGTCAATTTGCCAACATATTGAAGACCTGCTGCTCGTATTTTTTACATTAGAAACTTGAGAAAACATAATTAAGGACATCGTGCATGTTTCTATTAAAACAATATCAGCAAACATTATTATCAGTTATTTTTATTTGTGACATAATCATAATTAAAAGATTGAGTGGTTCATGTACCACAAGGTTCACCTCCCAGCAGGGCTCCAAATCACCATTCAGGAGATTCAAAGTGAAGCATGGAAAGCTGATGGAGTTCCAGCCCTCTAGGAGAGTGCTGGCCTTTCTTCTTCCCAGAGAAGACACCCAGGAAAACATGATGTAAACCCTTCCTAAGATGTAGGAAACAGCAAATCTGAGAGGTTTCGCTTTTAACCTTTGAATATCCAAGGGTCAAAATTTAGCCTTTGATCCAGGTGGCTTTTGAGTGTGGTTGAGGAATAGATTAATGTCTAATTCTTTATTTTCCACTGTGTTACCTTGTCTCATACCTCTCCCACATAGTGCTCCTCTTGGCATCATTTTTGTTTTTGGTTCAACTATATTTTGTTTTGAGTTAACGTTGCTCAAGAAATTAATACAACTGTGCTCATAAAATTTCCTCCCACACCAACCTGATTGCAAGGCAAAACTCTCTACTTCAAATTTCTGTCTGTACCTATCAAAGAAAGCAAAGCACAGCATTTCTAGGAAGCATTCTTTGCTTTACTTCAGTATTTTTTTTAACACTGAAATCAAACACATTTTTTTCAGATGTGAAAATAAAGTTGACAATGCTTAAATGCACAATAACTAAACAGCACTGTGAAAGTGAGAGTATTTACCAGAAATATATAGAAAGATATTTTAAAATTTGATCACCTACTATTCTCTTCTCAGAAAAGAAATAAAAAATAATAATAATAAAAAAAAAATCTGACAAACAAATCCAAACAACAGCTAAACCAAATCTCTTTCTTTTTTGATCACTGAGGGGAAAAGAAAAGAAAAGAAAAAAAAAAAAAAAAGAGTATTCCCATGCTTTTTAGTCTATGCTGAATAGGAGGTGGAAATAAGATGAGCTTTTCAGAGGAGAACAAGTCAGGGATCTGGGCCGGTATCCACATCATTCTGAGTTAGTTGTGTTAGATATCTTTCCTCAAATGAATTCCTTGTGAACCCACGGGGACTATCAATATTAGAAGGTTAAATGTACTTTGACGTGGAGGCCAGCTGGCACAAAATGGCCCACTCCATTCCCCTAATCCTCCTCCCCTCCAAAAATGCCTGTTGGGAACAGTCTCTGGCCAGAGTTAACACCTGAGCTGTGTCCAGGGATGGCTTGGGAGAGCTGTGCTTGACCCAAGCCAAAACCATGCCAAGGACCTCTCCAACAATTTAACAATCCACGTAATTGAGCTCCAGCACCTGGGGACATTCCCTGGCACCGTTCCCTTTATTATCTGCACGTAGCCACACAGAGGAAACGGATTTGATAAAATACCGATATGATGACATTTTCAATGCGGGGTTATATGTTAAAATGCATTACAACAGGCACTTTAAATGCGCTGGCCAAAACGGTTCATTGAAGTTTTGTAAAACAACCAATGCATATAGGGATTGTTTTTAAAAGAGAGCCTAAAATTTGCCAAAAGGAAGTCAGATCCCCAGGACGAAGGCAAGTCAGGATAATGATTAACTGGCTTGTTCACTGGAAGCTACCACTTTACCTTGCACAATGAACTTGCCAACATAAGGCTTCTTGAAAGGAATGCAAAACAACAAGGCAAAGCCCAAAGAGAAAGCGTGTCTTCAGTCAAGGACAAAATTATCATGTCATCTCGAGATGTGACAGGCCAGCTTACATAGCTTGGGTTTTACCAGCGTAACTACCTGGCACCTTCTGTGATCAAGACGCCCACAGCTGTAATCTAATGTGATCTGGAGCTTATTCACTGATCACAGCTGTGTAATTTCAGGTAACATGCTTCCCTTGTTTAGTTTTGTTTAACATTGTTAAATATATAGTCAGACCATCTGCACAGTATTTTTTTAAATTGGAAATTACAACCATAACTTCCTTTTTATATATCAATAAACTAAATAGCAAAATTTCAAAGGGATCCTTCTCTACCAAACACTGAAGCAGAATGTTTGTCCCACGCCACACCATTGCCTAATTGCACACTAATTGGACAAACGTGATTAAATATTTCAAGATCTTTACTAATTGCCTCTATTTTAGCTTTAAAATTTGCTTGCCACCAACAAATTTAATGACACTGGTGTCTAGTCATCAGCAAAAAGCCCAAGAGTTGCTCTTTAAAATGTACCTAGTCAGAATATTTACTGATTGTGCATTGTTGTTTCCAATGTAGCTTAATTAGAAATCCAATCAGTTCTCTAAGTCTAATTATACTTGATTTGTAGATTCAGACTATGATACATAATGAAGCTAAGCAGCTAACAGTAAACGTGCTTGAAATGTAACAATAAGAGAAATATTTTTAATGCATGCCTTGTTATCATTTTAGAAACTCGAAGTAATATATGAGATCAAACACAAAGGGAAATACAGAGATTTATGACTCAATAGATTAAAAAAAAAAAAAAAAAAAAAAAAAAAAAAAGCATGTTTTATCCTGCAGCGTATAACTGATGTATGTTTAAAAATATTTCTTTTGTTTGTTTACTTATTTGTTTGGACCAAATAGTAGAATATATTTTGTGGATACTTTGATGTCTGTACTTCATTGCCTGTGTCTTACAGGAGTTATTTCTGACCTATATTTTAAGTGGCATTATGCTTCAGAAGATAGAAGCTGGGCTAGAGATGGTTACTGAGGCAGCAGTTCCTTTTAGCCGAGTCCCTGCATCCTCAATGCACCCTTAATTTACTCTTCGCTGTGAGAAATATCCTTTAGGGGCCAAGGGCCAGATGTTTCTTTTTATTCCATGCTGTGCAGGGAAACATCTGCTCTGCTATTGTTTTTCACCTCAGTCCTACAGTCTGAGCTGCAGCTGCATCCTTACCCCCATGTTGTAAGATCAGACTAGTAGCTTGCCACTTTGTGTAGGCAAGCCATTCTCTACCATCCCTAACATTTTGGTACACCAGCAAACATTTTGATCCTGCTTAAGTAACAAGCAGCAGAAACATTTTCTAAGGGACACGCAGCCTTGAGGTAAAGCTTTGAGCAAGCAGAGAAGCAGGAAGGCAGTCCATCAGGCAGTGAGGCCAAGTCCCATGGTTGCATCCTTGTGTTTCTGAGAGAGGGATCAACAAGCACCCACACTTTGCCATGTAGTAACCCAGTTACTCAGGGGGTTCTCAGATATCAGTCTTTTTCATTGCTACCTCCCTAACTTGACAGTATTTAATATTGTCTTCTGCAGACCTCTTGGGGTCCACACGTTGCTACCAAAGGGTCCACCAAAAGAAGACAAAGCCTGCTGTTTGGGAACCTGTTTACTATAGGACAGACCAGATCTCCACTAGATTATTTTTATAGGAATCTAGAGGTTAAAAACTGTTGAAAACTACCTAGGCTATCTCATATGGGAATAAACACCTCTCAGCCTGTGATGGGAAGGGTTATGATCCAGGACTCCATGCCAGGAGAAGAGGTGAAAAGTAGGTAGCAGCAACCTTCAACAGTTGGGACAGAAACCTTCTGAAACAAATTTGGGCACCCTGACTCTTTCCTGTTAAGAGGAGACTTCTGTGGAGTTTCTGTACCTCAGATTTTTCTCTCCCTGCCTTTTTTATTCTAAATATCTTCTGAAATCTAAATCCTGTCTTTTGCTGCAATTAAAAAAGCGTAACTATCTGGTGAGTCTTTGTGAGGAGCCTGCAGAAGATAAACTTGGGGAGCTCACTTTGCTAATTGCTGCGGCTCCATAGAAACTTAATAAAGCAACCCACGAATGAAACCTGGTACCCATGTTGTGATAACACCACTGAGAATATTGGGATGGAGAGGGGGAGGAAGTGAAGTCAAAAGGGCAAAACTGAGGAAGTACCTGCTGGGTACCCAGCAGAACAAGCAGGCAGGCAAGGTTAGCTCTACCATGGGCTTCCTCTCTGCCTGGGTGGTGGTGGTGGGGCAAGTCCTCAGTGTGTCCTGCCCACAAGGCAATACTTGCCAGCTTCCCTGAGCACTTGAGCTCCCTGGATGGAGAGCACTAAACAGCAGCTGGCTATTATTTTCAGGCTTCCAGCATGATATTTTGTACCACATACAATGAGATAAATTTTAAATTATTTTTGTTAAGTAACTGCTGTGACAGTGTTCTTTGAAGAACAAAAACTGTGAAGTGGACTTATTATTAAGAACTTGGCTCTGCTTTAATGGCGATGTTTGAAATATTTTTCTATGTTGTTCTACTTAATTTATTGAGTCCAGGGGTTGGGTTCCCCCTCCCCTCTCTTTTCTTCTCTGCCCTGAAAATAGGCTGTAGCAAGGACAAATTTTTTAAAACACAGTGAAATAAAATATTTCAGGCACATCCCCCACACTAACCAGTGTTCAATATTTTATCTTTCTTTCTTCTTTTTTTTTTTTTCTTCATCTGTGTGCAATCAGCCTTGAAAATTTCCTTTGCCTTCAATTCTTTTACCTTTGATGGTATTCAGATTGCAGGCTTTGCCTTGGCCCCTCATGCCACCCTGTCTTCTATTTATATTATTAAAATGCAGCACTTGCTTTTTCATTTTACTCTGTTTACAGGGTATTGCTTTTATTGATTAATGTCTCAGACTCAAGTAAAATGCTAATCACACAGGGAAAAAAATGTAAGAAATTCAATACGCTGATCCGTGGTGCCTGGCATGGGAAGTAGCTCACTAACTCACCCCTGATTTATATTTCAAATTGGGAGCAGCTCCACTCCACTCATGTGGTACCTGAAAACCTGGACCTCTTTGGCCAAAATGCACAACGTGTTCCCATTTGTGGTCACATCATGGGGTATGCAAATCCCAAGTGAGAAAGGCTAGATTTTTTTTATGTTTAGCCTAATTTGCTTAGAACTGTGACTTTCAAATTCTTTTATATGTATCTACTTTCTGCCAAAATGGTGTCCACTACATGTTTCCTCCTTAGGAAGTGCCTGTCATACATGTGTATGATCTAACAGCTGTGACACCAAATAGCAGGCTGGCTTGGAAAAACAGATTAAACCCATAGATACAAGCCTAAAGAAACTGGAAATCCCTCTCTGCTTGTGCAACACCAGTGGGTGACTGGGTTTAGCCATGTTCTTCTGCAGTGCCAACCCCTGAGTGCATATGAAGGGGTCAAGGCTCAAGGTTTCTTGGCATCAACAGCAGGACTCAATTTTGTTGCATCAAAGAGAGGACAAGCTCTCCTTCACTGCCCCGATGAGAGTAGGTTTTTGGCAACTGTGTTTGTGGTTATCCTTCCACATCCTCTTTCTCCTTTCCTAAGCAATAACACCTTCAGCGCCCAAGGAAATCACAGGCAAAGAAAGCAAAACTGTGAGCAAGAGCTGCCCCATGCCTACTGCCAGCTGGGGTGAATGGCACTATGAAAGCCTCCATCTCATGAAGATGTGTTTCTGCCCACACCTGTCTTTTCCTTACATGTAGCCTACAAGACGCTGATATGACTGTGTGCACAGTGTTGCCGTGTCACTTGCGGGTTCAGGACCCATGTGGCTGAGACCTTAATTATGGTGAGCTCTGAAATTTATTGTAAATCCATCCTTCTCCTCCATAGCTTTTGCTTGCACCAGGTGCTTAACTGGGAATAAGTGCTTAAATCATATTCACTTCAGTGGGATATAAGCAAGAGCTTCAAGTCAAACATGGGTGCATGTCCTAACTTAAACAGTGATACTTTCCTGAAGCAGGATGTAAACTGTGACCCACATAAACAGTGTAACGCATTCAGTCATCAAAAATAGTTCTCGCTGGTGCAGTGTGATTGTGAGCAGTATTTCTCAGCTTGAAATCTTTATATATAATCTATATATGCAGTGGAAACAAAGCTAAGATGACTTTAGAAAGTGTTCAGAGACTGGAAAAGGTTAATTGATGCTTTTATTTTTCTCCAAACCAGAAAGCTTTCTTTTCTTAAAAGCTGTTTTATACTTTTCCCATTATACTGTCTTTTTTCCCTTTTCCTCTTATTAATAAGGTCTGGCCCTCTTTAACATGCAACAAGAGCCTAATGAGCCATGCAGGCTTCTGTAATTTCTTCACTGTTGAAAATGCCTGACACTAATCTATGCCATTTATACTAATAAGAGGTGCATCAGCTGATATTTGGCACAGTGAAAACATTTGAAATATACTTTGTTGAATTGCAGGTAGCAATTACTCACAAAGTTTACTCCACTGCAGAAATAGATGCCCTAAAAATATTATCGCAGAGCTATATGTGTTGCTCAATACACACAGTTCAAAAAAAAAAAAAAAAAAAAAACACCACCAATGCCCAGTGATATATTAGCTTTATATTTTATGTAAACATGTCAAAGAGATACTGCAGGAAAATCATATCCTCTGTTTTTTTCAGTGCACAATGTTTATAGTTTACATGAACAATGAAGTGCTAACCTAAAATATGATGTCACATTTTATACTAAGTGGACATTAATAAATGCTAAATTGCAGGAGTACTCATCAGGAGTTTATGTTTTACATATGTATGCATACCACAACAATTCAGCATGATTAATGATGTTCCAGTGAATAGCCTGGATTTACATGTGGAAGAACAGGGGGAAGGGGAAATGCATTCCTTATATTTTTTTCTTCCTATTCTTAAGTGTAAGGCTTACACCTGCATTTCTTCACTATCTTAATGATAGCATTTCAGCCTGATGGAAATCCACCAATTCTAGTTGCAGAAGTGCTGGCATGGTTATGATGGAGTAAGTAAGGACACAAGTGAGGCAAGGTCTGTAGGGAGGGGCAGTATCTTTTACGAGAGCAATCAATGCAGCTGGAAAATGCAGACAGGGTTCTGGGTGCACAATCATTTTCTCAGGTTTGAGGCAAAGGATGAAAAAGTCCATGTCAGGCCTGAAGAAAAACCCTGTGCCTGAAAATTTTTCCAGTTAAATCAGTCAAACTAATAAAAACCACTACCTCTCCCTTCATATTTTAGAAGGGTGGAAAGTATTATCATCTCTGCTTCAAGATGCTGGAAGGGAGAAGCGGAGACAGACTGGGCTAAAATCCAGATGTGCTGGCTGCCCAGGTAACAGCAGCCCAGCTTCCTTCCCCTGCTTGCTCTGCTGCCTGCTGGTGAAGACAGAAAGATCCAAGAGAAGGCACTGCAGTGATTCACATTTCTGAAGATATGCTCCAGGCACATAGTTACCCGGTGGTTTTGAAAACACAAGTTCATACCTCCAATTTAGTAGGAAAACCAAGCACCTGCTGCTGTATTGTATTTGCGTTCTTCTATCTGCCAAGCATGGAGAATAGAGCTGGCAACTCCCCAGAGGCTGCAAGCTCATTCTTTTCAAGAAAGAAGGCATAAAGAAGGGACGCGGCACAGAAATCCCCGAACTGCCCAGCCTGGGTGCATAGAGAGGTAGAGTGTGACTGGTGGCTCTTTGCAGCATAGGGGTCAGATGGGCCAGCTAAGGGGGGTGACATAAAGTGGTCTTCAGCTAGATTTAGAAACTAGGTGGGATATTTTCCCTCTGCAGCAGGATGTGACCTGTAAATGGCACTGGTGCCAAGGTGTTCTCCCATTTTATCAAGCCCTGGACATCCCCTGTCCTAGACACACAGTTGTCCTCCAAGTTTCTTTGTTTGCCAGCTTGCCTATCACTGTCAAGAACCTGTTGCAATCCACACTTCTTCTCATCTCTGTTTTTTCCTAACCCTGAACTTTGTAGTTATATGTTGTTAAATCCATACACACCTCATAAGAACAAGAAATTCACCAGAAAGGAGCGGGTGTGAACAGGCATCCCAATGCCCATGACATGGGCATGTGGAGAGCCATACCAAGAGTGTTACCCTCCCACCTCAGGTAGGAGCCCTGTAGATGCTCTTGATTTCCACTCACAGGACCAGACCTCTGTCAGGTCTCTTAGATCCTTCCTTCAGAGACATCCTGGGGCAGGGAGCTCCAAGTACTAGTTATGCACTGAGAAGGAAATAGATTTACCTCTATCATTTCTAATCATACAGTCTTCTTACAAAACCAAGTATACTCACGTTTGTAATTTATGGAGAAGTGTTAGTAACAGCACCTTTTTAAGATCATTTGTTTTTCTGTGAACATAGCCTCATCAGTTTCTCCATAAGGTAAACATCCTAACAACGGCAATCACCTTCCTATGGAGAACTCTATGTGTAGTCCTGTATTTTAGAGGAAATATATTAGTTGAATACTTTCAATAATTTTTAAAATAAAATTGTATTGTAACCCAACTCCTAGTCTGGAGGGAAGGTGACAGTGTCCAAGGGAGTCCAGGGTCTTCATTATTGTCTCTTTCCCTCCCTGACACTTCACACTGTGAGTGAAGACATGCTGTGCACCCATTCCTCAGACTCTCCCAAAACAAAATCTCTTTCCTAGGTTATCAAGGCTAATTTACTACCCAGCAATGCACACAAGTAGTTCAAACAGTAGTTCTTTTAAAGTGTATTTCTCTGCACTCTAAAACTGGATTTGGTGTGCCACGGATCTGCCTGCTTGCTGTGTCCCCTCTGAAGTCATTCAACATTTCCCTTAGTCTAGGTGGTAGCCAGTATTTTGCTACTTTCTCCATCACCACTACTCTGTCTTTCTGCATGTCCTGTATCATGCCTAAGGGATCTGTTGTGGTCCAGGTCCTCCTTGCTGCAAGTGCTGCATAAAGACAGAGGAAGGAGATACCAGCCCTGCATGCTCACCTTCCTCAGCCACATGTAACTCCCAGGCAAAAGGCTCAGCACCTCCACTGGTGCTGTTCCTGTGGGTCAGCACAGAGTGGATGCATGCCTGCTCGGAGCTGACTGTGGGCCCTCCACAGCAGACAAAAGGATAATAACAAATACAGGCAAGCAGCATGGCAGGCAGGAAATTCAGCTCGATGCTTGCCAAAGTGCTCCAAATGGCAAATATTTTCCAGTCTGTGCATTCCTTTAAATATTCGGCATGGGTCATGGTAATCTGTGCCATTATGGTCTCTCTCCTACCACTCGTTTTTGCCTGATGTTGCTTTAGCAATCCTGCTGCTTCTCAGTCACTGAGAAAGCAGCTCTGTAACTCCAATCGCAGTGTTCTTCCCATCGAATGTGATTCTCAAATTCCAGAAAAACATCCTCTGATTTATCCACACAGAGTGTGTAGCACCAGGGCAGCTTGAACTGGGGGCTGTCAGGATCTGCAATTCATCCCCCAGACAATTACTGGACAGCCACGTCTCCACACTGCTCTCCTCTTAACCTTCCCCAGCATAAGTGTGCTAACTCCCCAAAGATTATCAGTCTGTCTGGAGGTGTGACTGAAAGGAGCTCAGCTCCTCTCGAGGAGCCGTTCCCCTATCCTACTAAATCACCAACTATAATCTCAAGCACTTACACAAAAACAAACAAAATAATCTTCCAGGAAACACTAATAGTGCAATGTCAATACTCACATCGTGTGTGTCAACTGTCCTATTAATTATTATCATTACCTGCCTTCAGGAATTGAATGAAACTGCAGCTCTAGCACTGTGGGAAACCAGCGTTAATTGGGAAAAAGACTACAGAAGCACGTTTGTGTATTTGCGTGTCTCCCCTCTCTCCCTGTGTACACACACAACACAAAAGGTACCCATTCACCTATGCCGCCTTGCATGCATGTATGTAGACACACATATATCTTATATGTGCACACACACATTCTGTCCAACCTCCTAATTTAGTCAAATACAGCACACACAGAGGGACATGCTGTCTTCCTGAGGAGCTTATTTTGCAAATGTTGCTCTATATTCTTAGCCTGTTGTTCAAATACATGCAAGCATACACTCCGAGAGGATACGTCTTATGCCCTGCATCTCGACATTTTCCGACAGATGTTAGCTAATGTGGTTGTAGAAGGTTCACTGTGGATGTAGTGAGCCCAATAAATCTTCCTCTTAAATGCAGACACTCCACCATCCCGGCATCTTATACCTATAATACATTTTAATTACTTGGCTATTCAAATTATACTAAATTAGATCTGCACGGAGCTGCATCACGGATTTCTCAATTTACATTTAATCCATGGCAAACAAAATAAAAAAAATGGCAAGCACACTTTTTATTGGAACTTGCGGGAGCTACTGAAGTCTGATACCTTTAAAATTATTAAGTGACAAAGATTACTGGCACTAAGGTTCTACTTTGCTTCCCCATTAGCCGTTTAGGTGACAGCTGCTGTATTACACATAAAGATGAACCATTCCTTGAGGGATGATAGTGGTTCCGCTGTGACACTACTGGCATAAAGCATTATCAGACCATAGCTGTGCTTAGAGCCATCACAGTCTCCTAGGCACCTATCAGTACCCTCATTATCTGCATCACAGAGTGTCTAGAAAGAACACTGCCAGGCTTCACAGCTTTGCAGCTCATTTGAGAAGCGGAAATTAAATGTCCCAGGAGAAAAAACAGGCACATTGTAACAGCACCAGTGCTGTGCACCAATAACGTGTTGACTGCTGTTGCACTGACTTCTGTCTCATTAATTTAATAGGCTCCTGGACCGGGGATGAGAAGGTGGAGAGGCAGCCTTTACAGGCAGATTACTGAGCAGGGCTCTCTGTGCTGATTGTGAATCCAGATCAGAGTGAGAACTTACACTAAGCACCACCGCACTTTAGATACCCGTCCTGACTGCTGCGGCTGCCGCGTGGTGAGACAAACCAGGGAGAGGTGCTGAGACAGGAGCAAAATTAGCTCGTTATATACACAATCAGTACTTAGGTTGTCCTCAGCCCCTGTGTGAAGGAAAGGAGAGCAGCACCAGTGCCTTTGCTGACTGTGTGCATATGCTAGTGCTAAAGGAGAGCATCAGACAGGGAGTGCTGCATTCGGATGAGAACACATTAGCAGAGAGGGTCCTGCAGTAGCAGGGAATGTAGCAGGGCTGGTTTGTTTTCTCCTTCTGAAGAAGGAAAATTCATTTGTGTAGGGAGGTCCAGCAAAATGCACAGTCCTCCCTGAAGCTCATGAAGGACCTGAGCAGGGCATACATCTTCTGGTGGCCCAGGGGATCACTGAAACAACACGTTTAAACAGCTCTCACTTATGCTGAAGCCAATCAATGTGTGTCAGTGAAGAAAAATGGACACAGGCTTCTACTTTATTAACTTGTCAGATTTCACATGTGAGATCACCTGAAAGAAATTTGAAGATTCAAAACATTTCCCATTTCTTTTTAGTTACATCAGGTGAGCTTGTGCATTGAAAGGACGCTATAGGGGATGTCAGTGGAAGCAGGACAGGTCTGCAGATGTGTATGTTGTGAGAGACCATGTTCATTGAATCAACCTCTCTGCCAAAAGGGTGCTTGGGTAGTTGTGTGCATATAGGTTCTCCCTCTCTTTATGTGCATGGGTGAGTGATAAAAAAGGAGGCAGAAACAGAAAGGTGGCCTCATTTTTACAGCCTCACTCCCTCATTCAGAGTGAGTAAAGCCATTTTACTCATCATACAGGATCTGAATCTTCCCAGCTCCACTGTTTCTCCTCTAGGTTTTGTAGGCGTTACTCAAGTGCTCCATGATCCCTGCTAAGCTATGGGACAGAAAACGAATCCATCAGAAAGTATGTATATTGTCCCTTTATCATGGCATTTAGTAATGCGGAGTTTTCTGGACCATATAACAAAAATGCAGAATCTACATTATCTAGAAGCACAAACAGACCAATGACAGCATGAAAAGCAGGTGGAAACCTTGTTTTGAAGGCCCTGTGAGAAATGCTACCAAAGGAATTGCAGTTTGAAGGGCTATTAAAAAAAATAAAATAAATAAATAAAATAAAATAAAATAAAATAAAATAAAATAAAATAAAATAAAATAAAATAAAATAAAATAAAAATATACACTCATATGGTCTTAGCATTTTCAGTATATCCCCACCCCTTGAAATGTTATGGATTCCAGGGGCTACACACTTTTCTGGAAGCCCACAGTCAGTAAAAAGGGAAACTTCCTTCAATGTCCCACCTAATGACATTTAAATAAGTATAGTTAAGATTTTTCTAACTGGAATGATCTGGAAAAAATAATTCAGGAAAATCTTTCCAGAATTTTTATCCAAATTGATTTCTTGGACTGTTTCCTAAAAGTTTATAGCAATTACAGACATTACTCTGGTATACTTAAGATTTGATCTGGCTTAAGGAAACAATCCCGCATAGCTTTTTTTTTCTTTTCTTCCCAGGTTCTTGTAAAAGCACTCGCTACAAAAGGCAACTTTTGGTTGTTTCCACATCACTCCTGCGTTCATCCTCTGGGCTGACACTCCCCAGATGTCCTTGTACAAGGGCAAAAGTCTTAAGAGTTTGGGGCCAGGGTGGGGGTTGAAACAGTGATCAGAAAGATTGGGATTATCTAAACATTAAAAGCAAACTTTCAGATGCTCATGATGCTCGAACTTTTAAACCCAATTCTAAAACCTCACTTTTAGAAAAAAATAATCCCAGCAGGACACAGAATAGAAAAACTCTTCTAGCATGTGTTAGAAGATCTGAGGAAGTGGTGGAGGGGCTTGAAGCTCATCCTTTGCCCAACAGCTGTGGATATCTTCCCTCTAATTATTCAACAGTGCATGGAAGAGATAGGCCTATAAATAGGTTATACCTGACTGTGCAATGATTTTTGCATAAACATGTATATGGTAATATCCTGGATATTACTGAACCCAGTCATTGGGTTCAGTAACAGCAGAGGGAGGTACTGAATGGTAAATCCAAGGGAACTACATGAGGAAATTTTCCATGTCTGAATGTGTGTCATTATATCCTTTGACTTGATGATGATGGTGATCTTAAACTATAAGCCTGGTTTCTTTGCAAAACCACGTCTGGGCAAAGATAAGGACCTAACTCCCATGTAGGTGCTGCAAATTCACATACACAGGAGGAAGAGGATAGCATGTTTACATAAATACTTGTTCATGAATGCACCTCTCTTCTATTTAGATAGGGGATTATCTAAATCTATTTTTCTGTATTGCTCTTTTTCCAGGCATTCGGGTGGTGGTAGTGGTGAGGGGAGACCTTTTTTAAACTAAAGAAAATTACAGGAAGACATGTTAACTGAGAGTGAAAACAGGGACAGCAGAAAGGTAGTGATGCCGACATCTTCATTGCTGTATGGACAGCTTGCAGTTCGCTATACCTTTTGCAACAAAGGTCTACAGTGTGAGTCTTACAAAACACTTGTTCACTTAGAGGTACCCAACTGAAAGAAATATTTGGTTGCAAGAAAACTGGGTAAGGCTCAACCCAAATAAGACAACAATAATCCTCTTTGACCAGAAAAAAAATGTCAAAACAGGTGAGGTACATGCAGGGGGACACAGGACCAGAAAGCATCACCTGTGTCATTGAATTCAGTCTCCTCAGCCATAAATGAGTCAAATCCTATAATACTCTGGGATCCAGGAACACTTCCTAGATTCCTGGTCTGGGAGTGAGATATTTCCTGCTACTGGCTACGTCTGCTTCCAGAGAAAAGGAAACCTAAATGCAGGGGGAGCACAGGCTCCCCTACACCACTTACAGCTGCCCAGCCTGCCCCTCCAGCAGACCTTCACCACCCTGTGGTACCCGCAAGCCATGTCTCCCAGGTAATAACCCAGTGTTGCTCCTAAAATCAACTTTACCTGGCCGAAGTGCCTTCTTTCACTCCCTTTGGCAGGACAAGTCAGATGGCCCAGCTGGTTTCCATGGGATGGGTACAGGCGACTTCTCAGCTGGGGCATACCAGAGGGCCAGCCTAGAGCCCATACTTCAGGGACACACTGACAATATACACTACACAGACAATATCTCCAGGTTCACAATACCTCATTGCTTATTGGTTCTAAACCAGAGAATAATAAAAAGACAGAGAATAATAATAAAAAAATCCTTTCATTTTCATTGGGAATCTTGAAGAGCTTTTATGTCCAGTTACAAATGTTGGATCTGTTGCACATTTCTGTTTTGAAATTAAGCAAGGGACAAGTTGTGGGGAAAGGTTTCTAAAAAAAATGTCCCTTTTCCAGATGCAGGGAAAAAACCTTGTTCTAAACACATGAGTGTGGATGTCAGAGTAACAAGATGGAAATTCCAATAGATGATCTCTTTCAAGCTAAAATATGGCAAGAGGCATTTGTATTAAATACACAGCATTACCTTACATTCCTATTTCTACTTATACCACTGTATCCATCCTCCCACAGGATAATTTTGGATAACGCACACTAAGGCAACCGTAGGTAACACCACCATAGATAAAACATATGCTCACATAGTGGACAAAGGTAGCTGAGGCAAATCTATAAGCTAACAGCCTCATCACACATATTCCTGCAGCTTCATGGCCATGCCTTTGTTTGGGCAGCGATGTCCCCATGCTGTTCAGTGGGATTCGGATGCAGGGCATTCAGAATCATTAGTTCATGCATTGAGCTCTCAGTTTATAGCATGCCCTTGGAAGCACTCATTCATTCAAAGCAAGGGCACTGCCTCTAGTTTTCTCTGGTGGTTTTTCAAGTTCCAGTTCAGAAGTTTTAAGAATTTGGGGAACAGGGGATAAAGGTTTACTTCAGTCTAACTTACTCCTGTTTGCCCTCAAGATATGCCAGGGGGCTTCCTCTGATGCCTGGCATCTGATTCCAAGTGCACAAGCATAGCTGCAGAAACTCCCACTGTTTTAAGTGGTGTTACGAAAGATTTACACAAGCATAATTAAAGGATCCTTTTTATTTTGAAAATGATCTGGGTCAAAACCTGGAAGAAAACATATAGGGATTAATATGAACTTATCACCCCTACATTAATTTCCAGTGACAGACCCATTTCTTTCCATTCCATCTTGCTATTGCTCCCAAGGCAGTAAGCTGAGAAAGCCAGCTCTGCCCATCTCAGAGGTAATTGAAGTCACGTCTTCTTCACTCTTGGTGTTTTAGATCCCCAAGGAAATGGACCATTATTCTGTCCACATTATCCAAGAAGACCATAGCAATTCTGTTAGAAATTGAAATTGAAAATAATCTAGGCAATCTGTTTGTATGAACTGCATTTTGCCTGTCCAGCCAAGTAGAATACAGGCTGCCTAACCAGCTTGTTCTGAATGCAAGCTCCATATTGTGAGGCTTGCAGTAAAAGGAGAAAATTTGTTTAATCTTTTTCTGCTTTTCAGTGTGTCACCTGGAGCCCAGATATTCTCTTTGCTTTTTCCTGCCCCAATGAAATGTCTCTCCCTTTGAAGAATTTCTGCTATATGAATTATAATCTCTGCACAGAGAATTAATAGATTTTGCCAGTTTGTAGCCAGTATCCCTATTAATGCTATCTAATTGACTTATTTTAGAAACACACATTAAACATATGCTTTCAAAAAAAAAAGCAAAGCAAAACTATGTACAAATCTTTCAGGAACTGGAAGAAAATATAGAAAAAATAAACTTTGCAGTCATCTCTCGGATGCTGGATCCTTCCAGACTCACAGCTGCTTGAATGCCTTCTGCCAGCTGAGTGAAGAGTTTGATGTGATAACAAAAGAGCTTCCCTGGAAAATCCAAAAATATGCCTGTAGCCCAGCAGCTGACCAGCTCAGCAGCACGGGTGACTGCAAGCACAAGCCGACAGTTTCTGTGTTCATTCCTCCAGCTCCTGACTAAATGCTGAGTCAAGTATAAGGGCACAGACCATATATTCAGACCATTCATCATGAGCACTGCAACCACTTCTGTCTGTTGATTGTGCAGGAAATCCTGGACAACAGATATTGTGGGTCACCCATAGCTCTTTTGTAATTGAGTACCACAGGGGCTGAAAGCCTGAATGCAGAGAGACACCTTCAAGGGTTTCTGAGTATGGTCCCTCATCCTGTTAAGGGTTTCTGGAGCTAGGGAATCTCTCTGTTTGTGGGGATACCCTTTCCAGCTGCATTTCTACAAGCAACAGCCATCAAAATGGGCACTGGGTACTGGGACAGTGCCCCACAACTACAAGACCTGCTTTGTCCAGGTCCAAGCACTGAATGCACTCCCCCAGACCCACTAATCCCCTCTGCATCAGCTAGGACTCCCAGAGACTGTGTGAAGAGCATCTCTACTGACATCCCCTCAGGGCAGGAGAGGGGAGGATGATATCACAGGTGAATCATCCTGCTCAGATTATCTTCCCCACTTGAGTGGTTAAATACACTTCAGCAACATCAGCTTGGACTCAACAAAATTTTAGGGTGATGACAAGGTTGGTTTTAAACCTTCAGAAATAGCTGAAGGCACTTTTTCTTTTTTTTTTTTTCTCTTTTTTTTTTTTTTTTTACCAGGTAAGAGAAAAAGTGGTGGGAAGAGGGGGCTCCCCCTTGGTGCCTGCCCCTACTCCAGGTCCTGTGTCTCCCCCACCCTGCTCTTGTATTGGGGATCAGAATCAGTGTGGGACATGCAGAGGAGGTCTGCGTGGAGGATGAGAGAGCTGCAGAGTGGGCTGTAAAAGAAAATTATGCTCTGATAATAGAGAAACACACAGGCCTTTCCCTCGGTTCACAGTCTGCAGTACTCTCATATTATTAACCTGATTTATTTCAAGGGAAGGGTCATTTTATGAAGAGACTGTGTCTAAACTTGATCCAGATAAAGGGCCACTAACAAAAGGCAGGCTTTGGGAAAACAAGCAAAACTCAGGCTGTGCACTCAGTAAGCACATTTTCTCGTTTTCAGTCAAGAAGCCATTGGCAGCATCAGTGCTTGAAAACTGCATGGCTCAGACATTTCTAAACCCTTTTAATCCATCACAAAGGGCTCCCTTGATTGTTGCTTTGTTTTTTTTTCTGCTGCCCTACAGTATGGCTGCCAGTGTGTAGTCCTGATAAGCAGTGAGCTATGCAGATGCTGCTAGGTTTCCCTGCCTTTGGTACCACACAACCTGCCAATGCCCATGAGAGGGACACATTAATGTGTCACAAACAATCGGGAAAGGTGACACTTCGTCCTCCCCTTGCAGTCCACGAAACTTAAAAGAATACAAGATTAATTTCCATGGGCCAGAGCCTGCCACCCGTGAAAGTCCCTATTGCAACACATGGGGAGTTCTGCTTAAGCACCAAAGACACAATGAAATCCCCACGGTATTAATGCCATTTTAATCCCCTGAGATTCAGAGTCTAGCATTGTAAATGTAATAAATTACAGTATAAGAGAGAGAACACCAGCTCCAAACATCAACATGTGCTTCAATCCATCCTGAGGTACGTGGGGAAACTCTGTCTCTTTTCTTGTATGACTGAAACTCCAGCACAGCCTGCCCTACTCCAAAAGCACCACAACAGTCTGTAAGAGACATATTCAAAACCATCAGAAAGAGCTCAGCAGATAGCTGGGCAGCCTCAGCACACCTGAAAGGTGACAACCAAGGCAAAATGGCCCATGGATCACTAGGGATATCATGGGTCACACCACACAGAAGTGCCTACTGGGCTAAGTTACCAGGAGAACAAAGGAGGCATCACTGCTTTCAGGAAGCAGAGCAATTTCTGCTTATTTTCACAGTCCTGCTTCTCCCCCACAACATTAGCAGAGCAAACGTCCCAAAGGGGAGACTGGCACAAGAGAAGCCCCACCAGCACTTCTGTGCACTTAGCCCAGAAGGGTACACAGATGAGGGAGCACCTCTGCTTCATCCCAGGTGCAAAACTCAGTCATAAGTCTGGGAAAATGAGCTCTTTGACTCAAAGCATCTTTTCCTGAAGAAGCTGAAGATGCTCAGATCGTCTCTTGTTGCTGTTTGTGAAATGTTGTGGTTTTATCTGTAGGACGTGAGCATCTGTTGAGGTTGACCATGAAGCGTTTTTTTCTTCCCCTCAAACCTCAGAAGAAAGAGATTATATTTCTGCCTGAGAACACATGTGCTTTTTTTGAAACTGTGTCTACACAAAGAGACAAAAAGCAGATTGACGCTCCGTATGAACTAGGTTCCTTGCAAATGTTACCCTGTGCCCTAGGACCTGGCACAGGCAGAACTGCTGTGCTCATATCTTTAAGCTACAGCAAAGAGGACTAAGCAGGGAGAACAGCAGGAAAGCAAACAGGGACAAACAGAAGCAGAAAGAATAGCAGGATAAGGGGAAAAAATGAGAAAATGAAATACAATATGCTGATCTCTGAAGGACCCGGTGAAGCACAAATGGGCAGTGGGTTAAAGAGCATCTGCGTGGGGTGAGGGCTGCACAACACCAGGAATAAATCAATGCAGCAAAAGAGATAGAAGTGAACACATGCTTTATGTTCAAAATTCAAATGGAAAGACATTTCCCTGTCACTGCTTTAATACTAGATGTTAAATGTTCAACTTTAGCAGGAGAAATAGCCACCCTATCAATTTTTGATAAACACTAATGAACTCTTAAATTAAATTCCTAAACTAAAAACCATCGTCAATATCAAACACTTTTGAGACAGATGAAATCTTTGCAAATATTTATTAAGGGCACTCATTGCCATACCTACCACACCAACCTGTGCACACCTTTGCTTAGTTGTTGGACTCCCTGCTCACATTCTTACTGCTCAGCCCTGGCACACCTCTCCCCTGCAGCCGCTTGCCCTGCAGTGATGGTATTGCCATCCAGCCCAAGATCCAAACACCAAATACTGCAGAGGTGCTTGGGTCTGCACTGCCCTTCCCTGGACGACATCTCACTAGAGGTGAGGGGAAGCAGGGTTAAAAAACTCAGTGTGGTTTTAAAAACATTTGATCTTCGGAATGACCACAGAGTAAAACACCTGATTTAGGAGTAAGAGCTGCTCTTCACCCTTTAGTTACTAGCAGCCTCAGCCTTTAGTCCATCTTTTGTCTTGGAACAGAAGGAAGTAGTAAAGAGGATGTTTTAAAACATTACTGCCTTCACTACAAGCGGTATGGACAGGAGATGAAGAGAGACAAACCCCATATCTAGCTTCTCTAGCCTGTGGATACCCCTATCTTAATTTTCAGTTTACCTATTCAATGGGTTTGCCCCATTAAAGCTGCAAGCTCCTTGATATGGGGATTGTACATCCTCCTATTACACAATTCTTCTGGGGACCTAGGGTGAGGTGAGGCTAATTAACCTGGAGTTATGATGATATGAAACATCGCATGAAAAATATTTCTGTAAAGAATAGGAGTAAACAAAGTAAGATGTAAAATTTTCAGTAGTATTTTTTTCTTTCTTTCTTTTTTTTTCTTTTTTGGATGTTTTAGAATAAAATTTTTTACTGGAACATTTCCCCCAGCCTGACCAATGAGTATTAGCTGGAATAAAATGTGATATTAATTTCCCTTGACAATAATTGAAGCAGCCTATGATCTTAGCAACCCTCTGGGTATATTCCTAAGGTCAAAATGAGTGTTGCAGTTGTATTGCTCTTTTATGACACTCCCTTCCCATCTGAAGGAAAAGCTACTAATCCAGTTAAACAATTGCCTTTCAGAAGACAAGGCTCAGGACTTTGTATGAGGATACCTAATGAAACACTCAGCCTGTAAAACACATGAAAAGCTCACAGAGCAAAACAGTGGAATACAACTATTATCTAACATGTAGCACCAATGAATAAAATCATCACCAGACTGAAACTGCTTGGTTTTTTATTCATGTCTGCGCTGCAGAGTGGTTGAAGCCTAAAGCTAATGAAGGAAATAATATGCAATTCATCATGGTATATAGAGAGAAAGACAGACAAACATAACTCTTGACTCGTGTCACGCCAGTGCCTTTCAACCTTTTCTTTACAGCAGCTTTCGGAAAAGGACCACATTCACTGTTCACTTCTCAGCTTGCTTTCATCCTATGGAGGAATGGCATCCCCAAACCCTGCTCCAACAGCCAACAGGAGCTTTGGAGAACTCTTCTTACAAATGTACACAAAATAAGGAAAGACAATCAGCAATCAGGCCTGACTTTAAGTTAATGGGGCATACTATAGGAGGCAAATAGCTAATCCACTGTCCCACATGCTGGCAGCAGTGCAGACCATGAGCTGTGTGCTGTACCTGGTGAGGGATAATGCACGCTGGGGCACTGCTGGACTGGGATAGCACTCAGTCCAGCCTGGCTTGCCTCCTTCTCCCAGAAAAATGTTTTTCTGGACACTGGGGGAAATGCAACTCACACCATAGTTGGCACTGCCTCTATGTTGTGCACAGGGGCCGCAAGGGAGCAGCCTTTGCTGTCCCAGCCTTATTTTCCCTGCCACCAGGCAGCAGTTGCAACCAGCTGAGCCGGGGGCAATGTCCGTTCCCAGAGCGTGGCCCCCACCCTAGGGGTCCCACCTGGGGACAGCAGCAATTTGGAGCACCAGGCACCTGCAGAGTCCCACAGGTGAGGGTGCTGAGCTCTTGCAGCCTCCTCCTCCACCTCACTGGCCTCCTACACACAGCCCGAGCCTGGATGCATGTCAGCCCCTCCACCTGCCTTCTTTACTGCTGGTGGCAACTTTGCAGCAGACAGCCTTCTTCTGGGATATTTCTGCACCTTTTTCAATAACTGGACCTGCTGCTTGTCTGGGTATTTGGGCCACTGTAAGCATGCTTGCAGATGCAGATTGGCATCTCTAAAATTTTAGTCGTGATTTCACTCAATTTTCATATTTCAGAAATGGAGCAAAACCTCATAAAGCACAGATCTAATGCATATAATACCAATTTGCTGAATGTCAGTGTATACTGACCTTCTATTACAAACACTGGCAGATGGCCATTCCTTTAGTACTCAAGAGTTGCCTGAATAGAAACTCAAGCGATGGCTTAGCCTGTATTTTGCCTCTGCATCAGTGCCCATAGCAACGCGCCATGGTGGCCGCCTGAATGCGATGCCTCTGCCACAACCAGCTCCTACCCAGCACAGAAAAAGCCATTGGTGAGTGTGTGGCTACCATACCGAGTTCTGCCAAAACACCAAATAGCAAGACGGGGCTGCTGGGGAGCTGCTGGATGGCAAGCCTAGGCTCAGCCACAGCAACCTGCATGCTTCCTGCAAGAGCTGCTTTGGTAGTAATGCTTGTAGGGTAGCCCCAGCTTTGTGGCTGGGACAGTCCTCCAGAGCCTGACATGCATGGGAACCATCCACCCCCTATATAGATAGTGTGTAATGTGCACCACCTTGAATTTGTCCATCCCCTTTGTCAGCATCCCTCAGCTCTTGCACACCAGAGCACAAGCGACCTGAAAATTCTGGAAATTATAAATGCACTGTGGCTGCTGTTGGAAACCTCAGGTGGTGTGGCCATTTGCTGGATGCTGCAGTATCCTGCTCCCCTGACCTCTTTCCTCCAGGACTGTGCTTTCCCCCTCCAAAAGGAAGGTACTCAAGAGGTTTGAGGGCAAACAGGGCAGTGCTCTTGTGCAGCAAGGAGTAGATAGCTGCTCTGCTTCCTGATGGGCTCAGTGCCCGCCTCCTGGTTTGCAGGCACGATTTGCTTGCAAAAGAAACCGTGGGTTGAGGAGGCTTCATTTCCGCAAACCGGACTGGACCAGTGATTGAATCTGCAAGTCTGCTGGCAGGGACACCGCTGCTTTCCAAGTGTTTTCTGCTGATTTGTAAAGATGTTCAAGATCTCAGGGATATTCCCTGCCAGACTCTAGCAGTTCTTTTAATAGGCTGTGAAATTTTGGAATCAAACTATTTAAATGTTCTGACAACATAGCACATCTCCAGGTGCCTCACTCCACAATAAACATCCATTGTATGGCCTTCTCCCTGTACAATGCGGATTAATTTTAACCCTCACAACAGCCTAATGGAAAGAGCGTGCTGCACTCTAAATGCCAAACACTTGCTGAAAGCTTTCCTTTGTCAGAGTCTCCCAGTTTAGTCACCAGCAGCTTCTGAAAAGATTCCACAGAGTTAATGTTTCCATTTCTTTTAATTCGTTAGCAATGATGACACAGCCATAACACAGCTGTGCTCCAGCTCAAAGGAGCGAGAGCAAATGTTGCCCAGTGTTCCTCCATCCCTCTTTGCTCCTTGGCTCAGCAGTGGGACTGTGCAGTGTGCTGCTGTGCAGAGGATATGGTGACATTTTCCTATCTTGGGTGGAAAAGTTCTTCTGGAGGAAGCTTTTTTTTTATTTCTTTTTCTTTTCTTTTTCTTTTCTTTTCCTTTTTTATTTTATTTTATTATATTTTATTATTTTTTTTTATTTGACATTTTCTCTGTGAAAAGCTGACCTAATTTTCTGGGAATAATGTAAATGGTTACACACTTGAAGTATTGTGCTTGAGAGTTTATAGATAAAGCTGAACTATTTTATGGTTCAATTATTCCAAAGTACAGGGGATCCCTGTTGCATTAACACTTCACAAAGACCGTACGGGGGGGCTGCCTTGCTCTTTTCCATGCAAGTGAGCTGGATTTCTCTGTAAAGCCCTCAGCTTTGTTACTACAAAAGCTATTAGCACTGTTAGTTTTAAAACACACATTAAAGATATTGTCCCCAGAGACTGTGTCTGGTGGTAGTTTTTGTACCAATACCCTGCCCTTTTCTGGACAAAGCCATTAATTGCCTGTTCTTATGCACAGAAGGTATGGGAAGAAAGAGCCTGAAGTAATTTAGGGATGGGAAAGAGGCAGAGGAACAGGCAGGAAGCAGCGCCAAGGTTTCAAGCCAAGGCAGGCAGTGGTACAAACAGTGAAGCAGCAGTTGGTTGCTGGTGGGATGCACAGAGTGACCCTGGTGAGATGTTAGCAGGTGGCTGTCCAGGTTATCCTGACGAATGCTCCCTTCCCACAGCAGCATACGGGACACAATGTGCTGGCAGAGCCCTGCTTCCTATTGCCTGGGCTGTGGAAGCCACAGGAGGCTGCAGTCAGCATCACGTCACGGCAGCCTGCTAAGTTATGTTGTGGTAGTTCGTATTTTAGACTAAAATATGGATGATCAGGCCCTTTGCTTCACTCCAGCAAAGGACCAGGGTCGTGTTAACTACAGACTAGTGTGTGTGAGGTTGAAAATGTAGGGCAAGAGGAAGCATTTTCCAGCCAACCCTGCTTATTCAGTGTCTTGTCTTTGGTGAACTGGGCTGTACCAATGACCAAGATCCTTTCTTGGATACATTTTCTGTTGATCCAAAGAGGTGTGCAATTCAATGGTAGATTTGCAGTTTGAACAGGAGATTTTCTGACATTTCTGTGCTGTTAATCCATAAAAGCATATTTTTTACATTTCTAACTTCCCATATTCTGTAGGTCAATGTGTTCCACCAGCTGGGCATGCTGGTGGCTTGCACAAGAGTAGCTGTACCACCATCATTTCTCTTGTAGCTGTCTTAAGGGTGGCTCAGGTACAGGGTGGCTACCTGTTCCCCAGCCATACCTGACTGCCTTAGAAACAGGACTTGTATTCTTGAAGGAATTTTTTGTTCATTTTTTGGTAGTATACACTTTCATTTCTACAAGAATCTAATTAGTTTCAGTGATTAGGAGCGCTTGTGGGTATAATAATCCATGGAAATATAACCTTTCAGAAAAAGAATGGTGGCAAAAATATCCAGCAAAAGAACAAAAAGAAAGAAAGGGAAAGAAAATGAAAACCACAATTTTATGCAGGATGAAATAAATAAATAAATATATAGCCACTATGCAAATGCCTCTACCTATCTACCAGAGATTGTTGTAAAGACAAATTAGTTAATTGCTGCAAAGTGCTTTGAAAATGAAAAGGGATATATAAGAGGTGATTATTATTATTCACAACAATCTGGTAGGTGAAGGCATCTGTCTATTTTGTTTTATATATCCCCAGAGCTTTCCCAAAGCAACATTAGAATAAAGGAAAAGACCTAAAATAGGAGAAGAACAATCCCAAAAGGGAGAGAAAAGGCCTGTGACATTTGTGAATAATAAAAATAATAAGCTACATATCAGATTAAAAAAATACCATCAGGAGTACAGAGTGAGAAAGCTACGCTGAGGTGCATTTGAACTGTTCTTAATGGATATGGAGATCATTAGCAGTGTGCTGATATTGCTGAACTGACACTGAAAATATTAAGTTAAATAGAAATATCCTAGGTTGAGTCTGTGTTACAACAACAGAGAAAAAAAAAAAAAAAAAAGTAAAAACAAACAACAAAAGTCTAGTTTCTGTGAGCTACACTTTGGGTTCTTTTTGGTACTAACCAGAAGGTCTGTTTTGTGTCCAAAGCCCCAGAATGATATGGGTTAAAGTTTTTATCCCATTAAAGGATCTGATGCAATTCTGCTGTCTTAAACACTGAAGAATGACGCAATGAAATCTCTAATTTAGTTTACGTCTGAATTTCACCTTTGAGTCCAGAGTCTGTAGGATAGGATACAAGCCTCTGAACACTTCTATTAAGTGTTAGCTCCACTCACGAGGGCAGTTGCATCAGTCCCCAGGCAGATAGTCACCCACTTATGTCAAGCGCTTGCAAAAGTGCTAGCAAGATCACTACACTAATTTTCAACATCAGAAAGTAAAATAATACCTGTACTGAGGCAAGACTCTTGATGAGTCTGTGGACTACAACATTTCATAGCAGTAGATTTCATAGCTGTGGAAGAATTAACTCATTTTTCTTTTTTCTTTTTTCTTTTTTTCTTTTTTTTTTTCCTTTTCTCAATATAGTAGCTAAATTATCACTTGCCCTAGCTATGAATCACTTCAGAGCTCATTCCTTAAAGGTACCCAAAATTCCCTCAGGTGTTTTGACATAATTCTATTACATCTTATTTCTGTTTAATATTAAATTCTTTTTTGCATGTTTAAATAAACCTGGAAACCTTTTTAGGGAACACAGCTTAATGGGGAACTAAGACTGAATGTCGCTATCTTACATACATTTTATTATTAATGGTAATTCATGCAGAACCAGCCACTTCACAAGAAGAGACTAAACACTTACACAAAGCTAGGTGCTTCTCTCTGACCTTAATTTGTTTCTGTACTTGAACGGTGGATTCCCTTTCAAAAAATAATTATTCCAATAAAGATTAAAAACCAATAACACGGTCTCTTTCTAGGCAATAAACAAAAGCAGGCTTTTGAGGGTGAGTGTTAGGAATACTTTTTTGGTGGTTATTCCAATAAACTAGAGGGGAAGAAGTCTCCTTGTAGGTCAGCATGGGGTGTCCTGAGACAAGAGAGGTGAAGAAAGACACCCATTCATTCCCCTGGTGTTTCCTCCCCTGTCAGTAAGCTGTGTTTTCTTGCAGCTTCTGGTAACTATTTGTTCATTTGCAGGGACCCAACAACACCTTGGGATTTTCTATGGCATAAAAGTTTTAATTTAAGTCCCTGGTAACAGTAATTCTGGCATTTCAGCTAAGTGAGACTGGCATTTAGCATGCCAGAGACTGGTTGGACCCAGAAAAAAAGAAGATACTGTTTGAAAGCTCATTCAAACCAATGGAAAAGCTTCCTCATTAAGACAGGATGTCTGGGTGGTCTTTCGGGACCAGGAGTAGGAACCTTCTGCTCTTTGGCTTCTGCACAAGCAGGAGAGGTTTCATTGTGGTCTCTCTCAGAGTTACTCTTCACTTCTGGTGAAATGGCACTTCCTTCCAGGCACAGCTCAGGATTTTTATCTTCTGTCTGCCAAAACTGTAGATCCACAGGCACTTCTGGTCTCTCACAGTCTGTAGAAAGAGGTTTGCGATTTGCCCAGAGGAGCAAGGAAAACAGAGAGGAAAGGGACAGGTTAGCTGAAACAGAACTTCCACTCCAAATCATTTGAAGGCAGTATTTATTTAGGACACTTCCTCATTCTTTTGAATGAATACTGAAAATGCTAACTGCAGTGGTATGTGGTGTTTCCCACCAACAGTCAAGAATGATACATAATTTGAGACATACCAGGCTACACATATAGAGATGGAAGGGTTAGCAGTAACTCCAGAAAATTTACTTTACCTGAAGTATTTATGTGTTTTCTGCTACCATAAAAGCTGGTTATTAACAGTTCTTAAAGTATTTCTTCAGAGAACATAGGGGACTTGGCCAAGGCAATGGCTAAGGAGGGGCACACAAATAGTAGGCCTACAAGGAGAATGTTCTTATGTCATTTTTCCCCTGCTTTTGGAAAAGATAGTGTGTGCGCTGTGGGGAACAACTGCAGATGGAAGAACGTAAAGTGGCAAGGGTGCCAGAAAACAACAGGAAAGACAAAACAAGGATTCTTGGATTGGAACAGCCTTTCTATTAGAAATAAAAATAAAAATCCAAACAGTGTATGGTGCCTTTTGCAGTCCTTTGGTATTACATAGCTGTTGGCATAAAAATGAAAGCTGCCATATAAATCTGAAGCTGCTTGTCAAGACTCTGGAATATTATTCTAATAAGGCATCTACTATGGTCCTTTTCAGAATCCAAAGACATCCATCAAAGCAAGAGACTGAAATGGATGGTTTGCAGTTTATATTGCTAGGCACTGTTTTGGAGAAAACACATTTGTGTTTTTTTTCTCTCCTAGGAAAGCAAAGTTGGAATTTGGACAAAAAAGAGTCTGACACTTTCTGAGTACTGGAAGAAGGGTCTGTAGATGTGCTTTGTATTTTCCATTCCATCTTTGACAGTGGCATAGTCACAGATATCTGCTGTTAGGATATAGTGGGTATTTCCCAACTGGCTAGCTATTAACGAACAGTACAAGCAAACAGTGTAGAACAGACACTAATAGCTGATATTTATGTCTCCAGAAGTTTGCCCTCTCAAATCCATACTATGCACTTTGGACAATATGTAATTTTTATGTGTGGAAGGAAAAAATAAATAAATAAGGAAGGAAGGAAGGAAGGAAGGAAGGAAGGAAGGAAGGAAGGAAGGAAGGAAGGAAGGAAGGAGGGAAAAACAAAGGGTTTGGCCAACACTGGTACACTAACCATGATGAGAATGCTCCCTGAGGAGGCCACATGAACAGCTCAGTCAAAAAAATGCTTGTGTGGCAAGCCAGCCTCATCTAAAAAATCCTTGGAAACTGGGATAAGCTTGACTAATTTCCGTGCCAGCCACAGAACCAGCTTACAGTTGAGCTGGTTGCCGAGCCCCATAGGCAGAGCCTGTGTCCCCATTCATCACCCAGGTTCTCTGGCCACAAGGCTTAAGCAAGGCAGTGCTTCCTTCCTCTGTTTATCCACCTGTAAAGCTTGCGTATTACCTGTCTGCCTCACAATGACATTACGAGGGTAATTTAACCACAGCTATAAAGCTCTTCTGAGATATTTGGAGGAAAGGTGCTATATTGGCCATCATGCTCTTCGTTATCATTAGAGGTGGCATTTGAGTGCCAGCTGAGTGCTGCAGGAGTCTGATCCAGGCATCAGCTGTGGCTATCGGTGGTAATGACCCAGATGATGAGAGTGGCTGAATGGGGAACAATTTTGGTGACCTGCAAAACAGCTCCATTAAAAATGCAGACTCCTGTGCAGTCAGCATTTAATTCAGTGCCTGGAGAAACCAGAGCCTTCTTACATCTTTTTAGGAAGAGGAAATTAATTAATGTTTTTCCTTCAGAAGTACTTTTCTAAAATAAACCAAGACTAGAAAAGAGATGGATAAAGATACTTGGAGGATTTTGCTAGGAGGCCAGAAGGCAGCAGAGGGTCACAGGGAGTCTTCCCACTACCCGGGTAGGACACTCCTTCTGCTGCAGTCTTTTCACTCCTCTTGCTAGCAGGACACCAGTGTGTAGCCAGCCACAGGTCTCTTGCACCAAATTTTAGGTTTACCTTGTGAAAATGAGTGTCCCTGTTGCCCATCCACTGCAGCCCAGTTATCCCACCTACTGCTTCCCACCCCATGTTTTCCAGGACATCTTGTATGACAGAGGGACTGGGAGCAAATGAAGGTAGATCAGTGTTTGCCTCAGGAAATGAGACAAAAACAGGAATCATACATGTGATGGAGCCAGCACAGAGACACCTCCCCACCCCCCAGCTTCTGCCCTGGTATCTAACAGAGAGAGCTTTGTGAATAAATATTTATACTAAACATAGTCAGGAATGAGAATTCATGATCTAAAATTACACAAATATTTGGGAATCTAGACACTGTAACTCAAGTGTTACTTAATCTCCAAGTGCAACCAAAAATATATAACTCCTTGGTTTACTAGCAGTGTCAGCTCCCCAAGTGTGGAGCTGAATAATTTAGGAGAGAGGAGGAATTGAGAGGGGCTGAGCACAGAGCTTGCTGGCGAGGAGAAGAGCTCCCCTCTGCCTTCACTGGTGACTTTTTCTGGCCAGGAAGGCTCCAGGTCACCTTCAGGACAACCCCTGCAAATACAGGAGTGGGGAAAGAAAACAAAGGAAAAAAAGCCAACCCCAAAGCCTCCAGCCTGCACAAGCAGCGGGAAGAGACAGAGGCGGTGAGCAGCATGAGGTGCTGGAGCCTTCCTGTGGCTGTGGAGGCTGCCCAACACCTGCCACCAGCGAGGCTCAAATCTGAGAACTACAGCTGTAGCATAAAGGCGGATTATCACCCATCCAAACCAAATTCAATTATCATATCTATGCTGCTTCTCTATTTTTGTAACTGGAAGGCTATTATTAGGCTCTCTTCCTCCCTCCCTCTCACTCCCTGGTTTTAATACATCTCCAAGTAATGCTGCTGTAAAACATTCAAAAAAGTAAACATTAGCTTTAGGCCATTTGATTATCAGTTTCCCAGAACACTTCGTTCTGCCCTGCTTTACTCCATATTCCTTTAACACCAAAAAATAAAAAAGAGATGGGCTGAGATGGCTTTAATGAATCCACACTATAGTGATTCCCCTCTCTGTCTCCAGTGCTGGCCCTGGCTCTCTCTGACAATGGTAAAAAGCCACCAGTTTACACGTGGTTGGAAAAGAGGTGGGGAAAAAGATTTTCCCTGGAAAGCATTGATACTATATTCTCTCTTGTATAAAATATAATAATAATAAAAAAATTAGCAGGTTGCTGATCTGTAGCCCGGTTAGTGACTAGAGCACATTCTGTGCTAAAACAGGCACTGAAGAAGCGGGGGGTGATGGGGTGGTGGAAATACCTTTGAAGAGGCAGCCCCTGAGATGGGAGCACACTTGCCCCTGCACAGCATGGTGCCTTCTGTGCTGAGGGCTAGCACTTTGCAGTGATGAGGAATATTTTGTGGGACCATGCTATGTTTTTGCTCACATTAAACTGACACTCTGGAAAACTCCTGAGCAGGTATTGCCCCTCAAAAGCATGGTGAAATAAAGCCTGAGTGCTTTTTCCATGCACATGTGAGCAGTAGGAACACAGGAATGAAAGTGTTAGCAACAGCCCAGTTAATTCCTTGGGACAAGCAATGTGTCTTCCAATAACTTTTAGGACACCCACATGTGACTAAAACAGAAAAAGGACCAACCATTTGCTGAGTCCTTGAGGAGCTACTACAAATATGAGTAATAAATCATGATATCATACCCTAGCTTTTTGGTTGTAATTGGGTGGTTTTAGCTTCACAGCCTCTGCTTCAAAAGCTGCTGGTTGACTTAAACTCCTTTATCTCTATCTGTGGCACGACTCAGAGAGTTTCACAGGCAATAAAGTGTTTGGAACAAAATATAGAGATTGAGGAGGTAGGGTCTCATTTTCATGGTCTTGGGAATGAGCAAGGAGCAGAGCTCTGCCCTCAGTGCTATGAACTGAATCGCATTAAGCATCTCCTATTCAAGACATGCCCCAAGGCCACGCAGGCTGGAGCAGGACTGCAAGCCAGGCATGCTGAGGTGTAGACTGTTAGTCAACTCACAGAAATATCCTTTCTCTATTTCTTACATGGGCCTAATTGAGAGAATTTGGCCCACTGAACACGCTCGGAAGAACCAGCCCACAACCCTCCACACAGACTGCTGCCTCTTGCAGGGCTGATAACACTGCATAAAGGCAGGTCTGAGTCTTCTGCTGGCATCCTGCTTTACAAACACATGAGAAACATGCTTGGTCCTTCACTGCAATGGGAAGATCTCAGGTGATCTCGGTGGCTGCATATTGAAATGTGAAGCTGAAGATTTAGGTATTCCCTGCTTTGTTCTACTGTGAATATGTAGCCTCTTTTAAAAGTTAATTTTAAAAGCTTTTCTACAAGATTCTTATTTACATCATTCTGATCATGTAAAGAGACAGAAATGAGCCAAGTTTTTTAATTAATGCCTGAAGTAGCCCTGAATTCTGCATTATATGAAGAGGTACTTCCCCTCTGCTTTGTTTTGTACACGTGCAACCGTAACACCATGTATTACTAATGAGGATGGCATGACCGCAGTAATACACACCAGAGCAAAACCTCCCAGGGAGTTAAATGCTTCTACAGTAGGTATTTGCAACTCTCATCATGTCTATGTGTCTGGATAAGGCAGGGGGGTTAGACACACATTGTTTGGTAAATACTGAGAGGGTTGCCTTATTGCCTTTGTTTCAATGCCACTGATTAAAAATTTATCAGCAAGGCTGTGCAAAGGTGTGCAATTCATCTGAGAATATCCTTCAAGACTGAGGTTGGACTTTACTGAGGGTGGCCAGAGTGCTTTGGGTGAGGAAGAGCCTATCCCCAGAAGTTGCATCTTGGGTGAATTCACATTGTTTTCATCAAGTCTCAGAACAATTTTGATTTCCTACAACAGGAGAGCAACTGGAGAGGCTGAACAGCTGGTGTAGTTTTTCACTTCAGCTGTTTCATGCAGTGGCTGTGGCTCAGTTTGCACTGTTGAAAATTTGGGTGAGGCCAGAATCAAACTGTCCTTGTAAGCAGTATCTCCAGGTCACCCCAAGAAGCTCTGCCACAGGGAAAGCTTCTCCCTGCTCAAGCAGCTGCTCTGCCTGACAAACATGTACTCCTCATTGCTCTGAAAAAAAAATCAGAAGAAAAGAAAAGAAAAGAAAAGAAAAGAAAAGAAAAGAAAAGAAAAGAAAAGAAAAGAAAAGAAAAGAAAAGAAAAGAAAAGAAAAGAAAAGAAAAGAAAAGAAAAGAAAAGAAAAGAAAAGAAAAGAAAAGAAAAGAAAAGAAAAGAAAAGAAAAGAAAAGAAAAGAAAAGAAAAGAAAAGAAAAAAGAAAGGAAAAAAGAAGAAGCAAACTTGTTCAGCACTGTTGCTGTGCAGTTGTGTTTAACAATGTCCAGTTTCCTCACTGAGGGTGACGAGCAAAGGCAAAATCAATAATTCTCAGTGCTGTTTTCTCAAAAACATTTCCCACAGAATGTGAATGTCTCGTTTCTTGCAGGCAGATGGACAGAGCCTGCAGGATCACATTTGCTGGAGAGAAACCAGCTTTGAAAAGTTTCGACAGCCGGCATCGTATCTGGTCCATCTCTATCAAAATGAGTTCATTATCATTCATTTTTTGCCAACTGCCAATCAGTTCTTAAATCACTCTTCAAATTAGGATGTTACAAAAAAATCAAAAGAGTCTCTGCAGATACAGTTTCAACATTTACAGGAGTATTTCAGAAGTATTGTTCCAACAGCTGATGCTATATAATTAATGTATAAAATAAAGCAAAGTGACAACAGACCTCTGAAATTAGGTCTTTTTTTCATGATGTGGGTACAGAAAAAAAAGCATGAAAAGATCCCCAATTCCTTCACCTACTCATCTACTAATAAACCACATTTCAGAGGAGGTGAAAATGTATTATTCTGAGAGACTGGTGCTCACTGTCCATATTTCTGTTTATGTCAAAGGGCTACACCATGTTTCTGCAGAGATTCTGATTTTTCACTCAGAAATTTATCATTTTGCTAGTACTGTTCCTCCTAAACAAGTGTTTGTCAACATACAGCAAAGAGAAGCACACTTAGCCGTACTGGTTTACCAGATTAAGGTATTTGCATATTTTCCTGCAAAATAAACCATTGTCACAGAGGATTAATAGGAAATAAGGAAATCTAGAAAACACCTCTTTTAGTGCAGATTTTAGCATGCAAGCCCATGTTTTTCACCTAACGTACAGTTGGTCTGCATTTGCTGATTTTTAAGTGTGCAGTTCTTGGAACACAAAGTTTTGCCACTTTCCTCTCTTTTCATAGCAAATGCACAAAGAAAATATAGGAATGTCACCTCTTAACAGTCCTTCCCACAAAAACAAAATTGCAGCAAAATCACAGCCCATCAGGTTTCTGAAGTACCCTGAAATCTAAGGAAGAAAGATGCCACATAAACAATGCCATTATGAAATGGTACAACCAAACTGTTTGCCTGAAAGGAGAGAGAACTGGGGAAAAAAAATAAATAATAAACAATAATAAATAAATAAAATACAAATACAAATAAACAAATAATTTTTAACTGAGTGATTTAAAGAAAGATTTGAAGTCTAGCAAAAACAGCACCCTTATGGGTATTAGGTCTTTGACCTTATTCACAATAGACATGAATGACCTCTTCTAGCTTGGTCTTCCCAGGGGCTTTTCAATGACTCTCTGTCACCTCCTGCCACACCAGGATTGCCCAGCCCCCAGCTCGTGGTGGCCAGCTGCTGCAGACCTTGGCACGGATCTCCTGAAGGACACCTAGGAGGTCATGCCCAAGCAATAGAGGGAAGAGGTTTTCAGGCCATGCCTAAATTAATCTTTCTACCATCTTCAAAATTCATGTATACAGGTTAGATAGCATCATGAGTTTTTGATGTCTGTGTGTGTACACATGAATGTACGCATACATATGCACAGTGGCACCAGCACTTCCCTGATGGGAACATAACACCTCAGGTTCACCCAGACTGGCTCTCCAAGACACAATGGGACACAGGTGGGTGAGCAACAGCACAACTTGAAGATAAATAAGATGAACCAACATAGGAAAAAGCTGTGGAACTCTCAAAGAAACATTGATTGTCTAAACAATATCAATGCCTGATGGAAGATGCCATGATACAGGGCTGAAATGATGACCTGGGCTACTTTAGATGCTAGAAGTATTGCTACTAGCTGAAAACTTTCATCCAAAAATAAACAAGGTTAAAATGACCTATTCCTCAAGAGCAAGTTGATGCATTTTGCATTTCGACATCTTCCTTCTCCCCTCAGCTCAAGGTTATTACTTTCACAGGGCGCTCTCCCCTGTTTTCTGCAGTGTATATTTTCTTAGTTTTCCTCACCTCCCCATTTATTTTTTTTCTTCTTTTGGTCTCAAGAAAAATAAAATAAGATAAACTGTTAAAATGCGGTAAAGAGTACAAAAACAGGAAAAAGGTGCTTGTTACTTACTTTTTCCTAACAAGCACAATACAGTTCAGAAAACAAAACAAACAAACAAACAAACAAACAAAAACCCCACACATTTATCTTTAAAATGCTTAAAGGTGGAAAAAACACAACTTCTCAAGCAGTTTTAACTTTTGATTAATAAGATTTGCAAATGTATTTAAAAGGCGTTTAACAATTCATCTCCCTGTTTTTGATGTTTCCAAAGTTTAAATCAGAGTCCCAGTCTCTCTCCCTCGTGCATTTTGCAACAAGACAAAATGGTTTCCTCTGCTCTGTGTTTTCTCTTCAGGTGTCACATCATTCTCCTTTGTCTTAATCCAGCACTACCTGTACTTGTCTTGCGGCATGCAGCCTGGGTGCCATCTATAGTGTCATCTTTATTTCCTCATTTGTGCTAATAAGGAGCGTTTAGGAGCGGCTCCTGCTCAGATGCTGCATTAATGAAGCACTAACATTTGTTAGGAGATATTCAGCGATGTTGACAAGTGACTTAGCTGATCAGAGGAGTGTGGTGGGGTTGGAGGGAACCTGTGTTCTTGAAATGTGGGAGGTGAATTATCTCTGCATTCAAAAAAATAAACACAGACAAGTTTGATGAGTTTAAATTCACAGAAGAGCTTTTTAATATTTCCTGAGGTCCTAATCAAAGAAGCATCTTAACTGGTCCCAAAGGGAAATGAAAGATGAAAGGAGCTGACACTGATGCCCACTCTACCTTGCCTGGTTACTAGTATTTTTTTTTCTTCCTTTTTCACTTGTTACTAAAAATATCTCAAAGTGTAAGAATTAGCAGTAGGATATTAATGCAAAGTCACAAACAAAAATCCATTGCAAAATGTAGCATACCTTTAAAATTTTAACATCTAGTAAATTAAAATCAGGGAAATTGACATAGATCGGATGAAAGAAGATACAGCACCTCTAGCTTATGCCAACTAAAAATAAGAATTATTAATGAAGCTAGGCTTTCTTCTGCTGTGCACATTAATTATTTATGATAATAATACTCTGCACTGCCATATTAAAGAATTTTCTTCACCCAGCTTCCCAGAAAACTCCATCTTCTGAAACCCTCAACATGTTAAAAACCACAAAAGAATGAATTCCTTTCAGTGTATTTATTATACTGGAAGATGAATATAGTCTTGGGTTATTAAACTGGAATGAAAAACACATCTTATTAGAACTTACATGGTGATTTTTATTCTCACTAGTTTCATATAAACTTAATGATGCAGACTGCATTTTTATGCTCATCTATTTTAAAATGGTGCCTGGAGCAAAAAAAGCTTCCATTAATGCCAGTTTGGTATTTCAAATACAATTTGATGTAATTTACTTCAAATATATGTGAACAGAGAAGGATAATGTTGAGAGCATTTTCTGGATTCAGATCTGGGTTAGCTCATGGCAGTGATTTGTTAAAACACAAGTTTTATGCTACAGAAAAAAAAAAAAAAAAAAAAAAAAAAAAAAAAAGGAAAATTAAACTGTTTTCGAAAAATAGAGTAAAATAAATATATATGAATTTTATTTTTTTTTTTAAGTTTGAATTGGCAGAGTTTAAATAATTAGTCCTGAAAATAACAACATTGTTTATAAATCAAAAACAAATGAAATTCATTTAATATGAGTATCGGACCACATTTATTTAGAGCTGTTGTGTTTATTGTGATTAGTCTACAATAGACTGTGACTGATTTTTCTTTACTTATATACATTTACATATTTACAATCCAAGTTTCATATAACCATATCTTTTGTATCACTGTACTAATATTTCCATCTCTTTTGGCCCTATTTCTGCAAAACCTACGTTTTTTATTTAATCCTATTTGCCTCTATACAGCTATTGAATTTTGTTTTTCTCATTCCAACAGTCCCACCAGCACAGATGCTTGTATTTGAATGCACACAACAGAGTCTGAGGGACTGTGTCCTGAGATATGACAGAGGCAGGTTTATCATGCAAGTAAAGGAGTTTTACAGCTAAAGAATTCATAGCCGAAAAATACCCATTATGGTAGAAATGTGTAGTTAAAAATGGTAGCTCTGTGTGTGTAATATTACACTATAAATTCATAGATGTATTACTTGAATATACACAGGGTCTCACACTTGCAGTGTATGTTGATATCTGAAGGAAAGGCAAAGCCTGAAATAGAAATGATGACAGTGTGTGCATCACACAGGGGTTGTGTCTCCTGTTACAGTGGGCCACCTGCTACTTCCAAAAGCTAAAAGAAGGTAAGTCACTGCCTCGCTGCTCTTAGTAAATTCCTACCTATTTCTTTCTGTGGGTTTGGATTTTTTTTAATATTTTTTCCCCTGAGTATTTGCAGAGAGTTAGGGGGAACATTGAGATCAAGTAAATGGCTTAAGAGTAAGATTACAAAAGCATTGGAGAGCA
This sequence comes from Anas acuta, assembly GCF_963932015.1. Lineage (NCBI taxonomy): Eukaryota > Metazoa > Chordata > Aves > Anseriformes > Anatidae > Anas > Anas acuta. Next base: position 50,831,573 of record NC_088980.1, on the reverse strand, counting down.
GTAGGCATAGAGAGGATAGCAGCTCTGAAAGGGAGGTGACTATATGGGCTCCACGGTGCCATACAGCTGGAGAAGGCTTATTTGATTTTATTTTGAAATCTAGATTTTAGGTCTTTCACACCAGCCAACCCAGTGACATGAAACGTATCTTTACTTGTGCATTTCTTTATAGATGCTGTATGTTTGGGTGCATACAATGGCAGAGGCACAGCCTGTGTTGGAGAGCTCTTTGGTGGGCACTGAAAAGGAGAGAGACGTTAAGATACATTGTACTATTAAAAGCAAACAAACAAAAAACAAGCAACTGCCTGTTTGGTCTAAGTTTTCATTTCTGTAGAAACTGTGCCTATTTTGACCCAAGGGCTGACTCTGCGACAGCACGTACAGGCAAAGGGTAGGAACCGAACCATTTGCTGGATCCTGACCTTTGTTTGCTCGGGCACTTGGCAGTGAGGGTAAGTCCCCAGTCAAAAAATACCCACTAAAGCACTACAGATCTTCAGTGCAGGACCATTCAGTGACTGCAGAGTCTTTGGGTACCCAAAGGAGAGCACAGCCTCAGTGAAAATGCTGGTGGGCACCATCTGTATTAAAGGTGATGACATGCTAGTATGTCATAGCTCTTGTTGAAAACTGGGTAGTTTTCATCTCTCTGTTTCTGATATAGCAAACAAGATGATTTCTGTAACATATTCTTCTCGAGTTGATACTATGAGACTGATAGTGCTATTGAATCCAGGAAAGCTCTTCTTTCACCTTGTCTGAAATGGTCAGCTTTTATGATTGCTCTTGGAGAAAACCTTCTCTTGGTTGAACTCAACTCCCCATCACTTCTACCTCTGATATTTAGAAAACACATATTCAGGCAGGATAGACTAACAGGAACTTTGAGCTACCAAGCTCTTTAGCTCCCACTAGATGTTTCCAGTACACTTAACATCGATCATTTGCTGATCCACAGAAGGAAAAATACCACTGATGTTCCACTGATTTCCAGAATAATGAAGGCAATAATGCAAAGAAACAAAAAAGCCTTGTAGCGTGTAAATAGGTAAATAATGCTAAGCCTTATTTGCTAATATGACGGAAAGTGTCTATAATTAAAGCATGGGAATGGGTATTTTCCCACAGAACAGACAAAACATTTCATCCTTCTGTATATTTTGCTAGATTAGTATGATCCTATGCATTACCCCATCCACCCAGTGAATGCCACCATTGCCCACCAGTCTGGTGGCAGCAGGCACAGGAGAATTTATCTCAGGCCCATATTGATGCTCTTGTCCCCTGGAAGGTGCCAACCAGGTCCAAGCTGGTGTGGTCCTGAGTGCCATAAGGCACACTGCGCACCAAGGCTTTCTGAGCTTGACAAAAGTGGGAGACTCATACCTGTGTATGAAGATGATTGTTGCAGTATGGACTCATCTTTTTCTGTCTCCACTGCCCCAGGTCTGATGTTTTCAAATGAAATGGGGAGCAAACAGTAGCTGCCCTTGGACCTCAGCAGCATCAAATATTAATTTGTAGAAAAAGAGTTGAAATCTGTGGCACTTCTTTCTGCCTGTACAGCTAAATCCTGTACATGGAAGGGAAGAGGGTGACATACATGCAGTAGAATACAGATAGAAGTCTCTTCCTACTTTCTGAAAGATAAGCGAAGTGAGAAGTAGCAACATATCACTGGTGATTTACAACACTTGCACATTCCGTTTTTTGTTTTTTTTTTTTTTTTTTTTTTTAATCTAATCTGTGATTTACTTATTTAAATGAAATTTCAGTTCACCTATAACGCCCTCACCTTGTCCATAACAGTAAGACATGTCATGCAGCATGAACAGAATGAACCTCTTGCAAATGTAGAAATGGATTAAAAATGAATGTCTGTCCACCCTACTTTACTACTGCTGTGATTTAGTAAAAGACTAGTTGCTGTCAGATCCAGTAATTTGAGACTCATCTTACAACGAAGTATATATGCTGATGAAAAGCTGCTTTAGCAGCAGAGAGACTGCTAATTGTTTGATTATACAGGTCTTCACATTAATGAAGCACTATTCCATGGATTTGGAGCATGGCGTGCAACCAAATTACCACCCCAGCACTCAAGCTGTGAAATCTGATTATTCATTAGCCAGTCAGTGAGTGGTACAAACATCTTTTCTTTTTTCAAACCGTCAAAGGAGAGTGACTGCTTTTTTTTTTCCTCCACTCCTCTCTTTAAGAATATGAGGTTTTGGACTTTTATCAACAAGAGTACCTTACTCAAGATTTTACGAGCAAATGTGTTATATAAAGAAGGTCCCATTATTCTTCAAACAGTGCTCTTCTAGTATAATTTATCTTCCATGTTTGCTTAGTCCTGGCCTCCCCCGAGCCTGTCACTAACTGACAATTGTGGTGCACTTAATGAATTGAGAGTAGACTATATCCTCCCTAATTGACAAGAGTTACTAAAAGGCAAGAAACCTAAGTGAGGAAAGATCACAGTGCATCTGCCTTTACCAAGCAGACATGACTGAAAGCGAATGGCTGTGAAAGTCATTTCCAAACTTATCATATTAATAATTATCTTTTATAAACCTTTCTGCTCTTTTTTTTTTTTGTTGAAGGGAAAAATCCTGTCTCATGTAAACAATGAGATGGAGGGAAAAATGCACTAGGCTTTATTGGTAGAAAGGGCTCTCTTCTTTTCTTTATTTTTTTTCTGTCCTTCCTTCCTTCCTTCCTTCCTTCCTTCCTTCCTTCCTTCCTTCCTTCCTTCCTTCCTTCCTTCCTTCCTTCCTTCCTTCCTTCCTTCCTTCCTTTCTTCCTTCCTTCCTTCCTTCCTTCCTTCCTTCCTTCCTTCCTTCCTTCCTTTCTTCCTTCCTTCCTTCCTTCCTTCCTTCCTTCCTTTTCTTTTTTCTTTTCTTTCTTTCTCTGCCCCCTTGAATTTCTCTGCCCACAGCAAACTTCACATAAGGGAGATTCCAGCTACAGACATTCTATTTTGTACAGTGAATGTAGCCAGGATCAGTTACAAAATGAGCCGAGTGGAAATCCTTCCTCACATAGTGGAGAAGTACTGACATCTCCAGCAAATGGGATTATCTGTAATGAGATTACATACAAAGAGATTAAGATGTGAACTGACACTCCTAGGAGATACAAAAGAGGCTCCTGAGACAACAGAGAAATGAGGTGTCAGAAGCAGAAGGTGGAATTGCTTCCTTGAGAAGGTTTTTCATGATAATGATAATGATCTTACCCGCATAATAGTGCCTTTCATCCAGGAAGATCCCCAAAGAGCTGTACAAATGCTGTACACCAGTTCTTTTCAGACCTTCATGGAAATGCTTCCACCTCTGGTCGGAGTACAGCAGCTATTTAACCACGTATAACCTGACCTCACAGCAGCATTGGGCAGGGACTATTAGGATAAAGGGTGATCAGTGAAAAACAAAACTATAGAAATCTCAATTCTGGACACAGTCATTCCACAACACTAGATTGGTTTTTGGTTTTCATTTCTTTGCTTTTTTTTTTTTCTTCTTCTTCCTGTTTTTCACCATTTACACTATGTTCCTATTAGAATATTGGATTTGTTTTACAAATGTTCATTAAAAAATGTACTCTTTTTCAAAAAAATTGTGGAAAATTTAAGAGGCCAAAGCAAGTAGGAAAGAACAAAGCTGTTGAAAGTTTTGTTATGTTAATGCTTTGGCACTCTGTTCAGGTTCATCTGGAAGTGTAGTGCATTGACTGACACGTTAGACCCACACATGTCTGTTGAGAGACGCAGTTCTAAAAAACTTGACAGATCTTATTTGATTGACAAGGTTGCGATGGAAGTCACAACACCCCAGTGCAAATCAAGGAAAGACCTCATTTAAAAGTAACCTGTGACGGAGTCTGGGGTGGTTCGTTTTATCTCACAGAACATTACGTTACCTGCTGAGCCTTTTAACTTCTCTCCTTAAAGCTGGCTGGCAGCAGCTTTGTATGGAAAGCCTCAGAAGATAGGCAGTAGCTGTTGTCCAGAAGAAAAAGGTGGTAGAAAAAACACCCTTCAGTACAGGCTTATAGCTCATCAGAAGAAGTGTCTCTACTTCAGGCAAGCCTTGAAGAAGTTACAGCAGTACACAAAATCCTCAGGTATAGCTCCTCTCTCTTGTGTTCTCTGAGTGCTAAATTATCATCGTTGTTCTCAGTAGATTTTATTAGTTTCCTTGTCACTCTTATAAATGGAGTTTAACAGGAAAACAAAATGTATTTAGGCAATATGGTATATACGGCTTTGCAGCAAAACATGTCTCCTGTCAGATTCTTTCAACTTTCTGGCAAAGATAATGAAACTTTTTCCTCACTCCTCTGCTCTTGTTTGCTCTTCTAGGCAACCCACCAACACCAGTGTCCAATGGACAGCTTGGTTTCAGAGAGTAGGCATAGCCCTAGTCCTGGATATTCTTCTTCTTCTAACCTCCAAGTCTGGAAGCCTTAAGCCAAATTTGCTGTTCCATCAGTTGCAATGTGCCCGAATGACTGCTAGCTGCTCACGACAGCCCCGACACCCTCCAGCATCACGTCTGCTTGCTGCTCCTGGCCCTGCCTCTGCTAACACCTGGTGACCCTGCCGTGACTACGAGCAAACCCCTCTGTGGTTCAGCATCCCTGTCTGAAGAATGGGTAATAATGCTACTTATCCTGGTAGGGGTGGCTCTTATTTTTCTGGCAGTCACAGTGCACGAAAGAAAAATACGGATCCTTGTAGCTTCCCTCAGGCACCGCAGACTGTTAAAACCAATACAAATCACAACTCTTTACCTGCTGCTACTGCAGTTTCGTAATCTACCACTGACCTCCCGAGAGCATCATACACATGGGAAATCTTGTTTTTATGCTTTCACTTTTGAACTGTATCACCTCATCCTGAATGAAAACCATGTGGTTATTGATGTCAATAGTGTTATAATGTTATCCTCATAAATGAAATCATTCTCTCTCTCTCTCTCTCTCTCCTGAACTTTTCAAACACTAAGATTAGGACTCTAAAAACACTTGCCAGAATGATCTTGTAATTTAAGGTTGTGGGCTTTTTCCTGGAACTTTTATTATACTGGCAAAAGTCTTAGGTTTGACTCACTTGTCTTAGAGTAAAGCTGCCTTGACTGACGTAGCTTGGTTTACATGAGCAGAACTTGCACCGCTTGTTTGATGCCACAGGCTGTACCTCCCCTCCCCCAGGAAGATTTTGCTCACCTAAGCATCTTGACAAGACCTACACCAGCACCGAGCACAGGAGTGTTGTCCATCCTGCCCCAGCTCTGGGATGCGGCCCCCTGCTCCAGGCTGTCCCCTTGGTGCCACTGAGCCATCACCTCTGACCCATTGGGGTTCACTGGCTCCTGCACCCACTCAACACCAAAGGGCATGTCAAGAAAAGGAGGGCTGAGGCTCACCAAGCACTTCTGAAGTAAAGAGCTGTCAGCGGCTGCTCACCTGGGTGGGCACTCTGCTGCTGTCAGAAAGCAGCTATTCCTGGCAAACCCCGCCATGTCCCAGCATGGACAGGAATCCATTACCCACTGGGGAGGGTCCTGCTTATCACTCTTGCTCTGCAGCATTCAATGATTTTGATCTCTGTCTGGGCTACTGACAAGTGCTTCCAGTCCAAAGCAAGAAATCCAGCAGCTTTCATCACCCGCACAGAAGCTTTCATTTTAAAAATAATGCCTTTCAATGTCAGCTTGGCCAACAGCTGCTTCTAGAAGATTAGAGCTTTTCTCTGCCTTCTCTGGCAACCCAGATGGATTTGTTTGCCTAGTTTACATTGCACTGCATTGTTCAGCTATCTGTAAGCCTGATCAGTGCTGGCTTCCAATATTTCAAAGCCCATGGCACCATCATCATCTAATACCAATTATGGGGGGAAAAAAGCCTCTTCCAAGTAGCAGCTGTTGAGTTTGGGAGGGGCAGCGGGGTACCCTTTGTGCCTGTGCACTTAAATCAGCAGGATGAGAGTTATCAGTGCTCACATGACACAGCACTTTCAGGACAAGATGCCACATCTGATTGATTCCCAGATTTTCCTGGGTACCTATCCCTGTGGTGTCTACATTGTCATTTCTACATCTGGATGATTGCAGTTTTCCAGGAAAATCCAAGACAGCAAGAGTAGAGTTTCCTGACTGATATGATTTTTGGCATCACCCCTTTCATGTCAGCTCCCCAGCATCCTGCACCACTTCCTGCTGAAAGCTGGTGGGCTCTTGCACAAATGTCTGAGAACAGAAAAGTTACACTGGAGATGCTAGCAAATTCTGCATGCCTCAGCTTTGCCTTCTGACCAGTATTACAGTACGATAAGCATGTGCTTAGATGTCTTCTGTCACACATTCGTGGAGGACAAATGAGAACAGACGGCCAGATCCCTTCAAAACTCTGGTTTTTGTGCCTGCAGCTCAGCAGCTGACTCAATATAGAAGTGCCACCATCAGTGTCTGTTTTTTTGGAGCTGCTGTGTGCCCACAAGTCCCACAGACATCACGTACAGATTCTCCTCACTCAACTTCCTTCCCCAAAGCTTTCACAGCTCTGCTATTATCTTTCTGCTTCCCTAGCCTGCATCAACTAGCAAGCGTTGACATATGTACTTCACTGTAGAACACAAAGTCCAGTCACTGCAGAAATAGTCCATGACAGATCAAAATGCCTGTAACAATACAGATTTTCCTTGACTTCAACTTATGCCACAACAAAGCTCTTCATGAGTCATTTGGCAAAGACACTGTTCAGTCAAGAAAACATTCCTTAACTTGGGGACAATAAACAGCCCTATTGCATATGCTGCCACTTCTTTCCTTTGTTTTATTTATAAGACCTTTAACATGAGAATAGCAGATTCACTGTGGTTTTTCATTTTTCTAATTTTTTACACCTATTAGGAATAGTTCATTTCCACCTGCACATCAAACTTTTGCATGCACATACATGCAAGGCACCATCTATTTTTCATGGGCAAGCACAAGCTGTGATGGAAACACTTGGGCATTTGAGATATAGACCCTAAATATGTGCAGCCCACAAAGAGAGAGATTATCATTTTGGATAGGAACCAATATTCAATCTGGGGTAACATTTGCACTGCCAGATGTCATAAAACTTGTTATTCCACATTCCTTATGCTAGAAAGTGCTACATCTGGCTCAGGAACACATCAAAGGCTATGTCTACACAGCATTTTGCAGGCAGACTGGAGCTCGATCTGACTGCACTCCAAGCCAGTCAGGAACCATGTGGTCACACTAGTGTGTGCCAAACCCCAGAGAATCAACCCAAATGAGAAAAAAAAATGTATGTGAGAACAGTGATACATCAGAACAAGTCTGTGCCTCTCTGCAAAAGTGGCCTGTAGACATAAAAGACTCAGGTTTTCAGGAAACCTCTGTGGGGTTTTAGACTTAACCTTCTCCATCTCCCTGGCTGGTGGCAAAAGTAATGAAGTTTATTTTCATACAACATTTTTTTTTTCTAAAATTCTTTGCTACAATGACAAATGATACATTTATGTAAAGCCAGAAAAGCTTAACAGTCACCTGCTTCATAGGAGTTCCTTCAAGAAGACCCACAGATCCAGCAGTCTGGAACACACAACCTCAGTTCAAAGCAGCAGAAAGAACGAGGACCTTTGAATTTCTTCTTCTGGTAGCTCTCAATTGTTTGCTTACTGAAGCCTTTCACATTTTTGAAACAGATTATTTTTTTGAAGTTCAGGTAGTATTCCAAGTTGGTTGCTGAAAAATTATCAACAGCTGGGACATGAGAAGTTGGACTGTGCTAAGCCAGAATGAATTTGGTGTGGATGATGTAGCTAAACTATTACTAGCCTTCTTAAAATAATAATAATAATATTAAAAACAACAATAATAATGTTTATCTCAAAACTCAATACCATTAGTTTAAAAAAAGATTGAAAATTTGTGAATTATGTAAGCTCAGTTGCCATATATCACACAGACTGCGTTTATTAATCACCTAATTCTGTGATTCTGTGATATCCATGTGTTTGTGAAGCAGTTCAAGGTTTGCTTTTTCTCCCAGTTATCTGCATTTGGACAGAAGTCAAAAGTTGATTTAAAACATGAGAGAAGCGCTGAAGATGTGCAGAAGCAAAATGGTGTCTTGTCCTTGGTTTTGTCATGTGTTGAAGCATCTGCCAGACCTGGAGCAGAGGGGAGAGTGTGGTAGACCTCAGCTTCTGATGTTATTTCATGGGGTCTGCTCATGTGAGCAATGGGCTCTGACAGCTTGAGACCTACCTGCTCTCCAAAGACCTTTCTCCCAACACCCCCTTTATGGAAGAATGAATCTCATCCTACAATTCTATTCATTGTCCAAATGCATGCTAGGTGCTTTGTAAGTTGCTTGCAAAAAGCCAGTGTTCCTGACACAAAAGAATTTTCTGTGTGAATGCAAATGATGAAACACCAAACAGATGGGTGACAGCTGAAGGACCACAGTGGAGAAGTCCTGCCTTTCTGCAGTGATGCAAGGTGTCTTTTTCTAGTCTTTGTGTGGGGAAACTGGCAATCTGATCTCCTCACCTGCATTTAGGAGTGGACGCCTATGTAGTGAAATAAGCGTGGTGTGTGGGTTTGTTTATGCAGATTTAAGCATAACTCATTTCCTCGGGTGAGAGCTGTTTGCCCAGATTTAGACAGTACAAATGCATGTGATTTACAACAAATTCAGTGGGAAGTCAGCATCTGGATCTGCAGTATTTCAAATTATTGCTTCATACTGAGAATGACGTGCCTCAGCTTTTACAGTGTTTCATATGAGATACCCAAAGGAAATTTTCAGACTACTGAGTTATCATTGCTGAACTACTGCAACTACTATCATTAAATCTGTGTTAACATTTCACCCTAATGAAGTAATATTTAAGTTACCACCAAGGAGAATCTTGCAATACATCCTTGAGCCAAAGTGTGGGTGAGCACCCAAGATGGTTCCAGATTTTGTCACTCCAGGGATGGATTTTGCAAGAGGTCCATTTCTCATCAAGTCCACATCCTGAGATACTGGGTGATATAACTTACATTTTTCTCTGGTATAAACTGGCTACCAGCTGTCATAAAACATGGGGCAACATTTATTGATCAAACCTTCTGGAAATTTGATATTCCCAAGAAAAACCTCAGCACAACAGATTTGACAGAGAAGAAATAACTCTGCCTGGGCAGAGCAGTTTCGTTTTTTACTTACAGTCACCGTGAACATATTATGGTCACCTCTCACCTATATTGCAAACATAAGGCCCCTAAAAGCAGTGGCAACTGAGATGTTACCATAGAGAAACACTGCTCAGATCTCTCTGGGTGACACTAAGCAGCCCATGTCTAAATTGCACTGGTGGGAGCCTTCTCCTAGGGCAGATGTGCAGTAATTGCTACCAGTCCCAGTGAAATCCCCACAAGCACCAGAGATGAAAACAGGCATGGGAGAGGGAGACCTTTGAAGAAACAGAGGATACAGTGAGGGAATTTAGACATGTTTTACAGTTGTCTTCTGGCATTTTTCTCCGAGATGGGGGGAGCAAGCATGTTAGCACCACAAGACCTGTCTCTGCTCATTTAGAGGTGAGGACTCCTGTGGACAACTGACAACCAGAAGCTCTCTTGTGTGGTTAAAGACCTCTTGAGGTCTAGCAAGGGGAAATGGGATTTTTGCTTCTGTTTGTGAGAAGAGAAAAGGAAAGACTACTTAAAAGAGACCCTTTGCTTGTCTCTGGAAAGCAAAGAGTGAGATCCTCTTGAGCAGCCTTAAGCAGAAGACAGTTGTAGTCATACAATACCATATTATAAGTCCATCTGCTTCACAGAAAGTTATGTTCAGTAGGTATTTACAAATCTAATTTCTTGCTTTAGTTGTTTTTCATCAGGATAAATGTGATGAACTTTAAGAAGTATGAAGTTGGGAGAGTAGGGACAAAAGAAATATAGATGAATTTCAAGGTAAAAATGTACACTCCATCCTCAATTCACTTAGCTTAAGTACTCCATGAATATCTGAACAGCTGGTGATTTTGCATATTGTATCATCTGCACAATGGTATGGAGATAGAAGGATATGTATAATAACAACAGGCTTTGGGGCTTAAGTGAGAATTGCCCAGGATTTTGTTGATATAAATCAGCTATCTTAGTGTAAGGGAGGATCTCATACTGAAATTTTCACTTTTTGCATTTGAATTTTCATTACAAAGCTGATTATTATAATTTCTTCTTTTTTTTTTTTCTTAAAAAAAAAAAAAAAGCAAATCATCTCTGCAATAGAAATAAGAACAATGCCTCTTACTGGAGTTTTATGAATCCACTTCAATGTCACTTGAAAGTCTCCTGAAGAGTCGAGCTGTTTAGTTTCTATGAAACAGCCCAGGAGTCTCTCTCTGTCCAGCTCACGCAGCTAAGTTAAGCTCTTATTAAACTCAGTTGTTATTTTTCTAACAGATTCTTAATTACTGTTTTTTGAAGCAACAATCATCCCACGCTTCGCATTTGCTTTGTTTCTCCACCTCTTCGTGCGGTGCAAGCATGTGGGCAAAGCGTGGGAGGCTCCAAGAGCCCAAGCAATTGAAAATTGATGTGGCGCTTTAAAATAAAGGAATGATCCTTATTATAAAAGGGGAAAAACAAAGTAGCACACTGAGATAAACAAAGACACGCAGACAATGCAAGGAAAATAATATTAGCAGATGTTGAGCCAGCCGTTAATGATCTGTTTTATATTTAAATCTATTGCTTGAATGCTGGAGCCAGAACACCAAGGAGCGAGAAAGAAGCCTGGCAGCAGCCATGCACTTCACTTTTATTGCTGTGACTCCAATCATTGATGTTGTCTTTTTAAGTTATCAGTATACATTTTTTGCATGCAAGCTCAGTGTTGATGGAAGAGCTCAGGCAATGTCCTGAAGAGAGGGAGAATCTTTCCTGCAGACCCGGCTCAGCAACCAGAGCAAACCTCCCCACATGCCCCAGCGGGGAGCTCCTCTCAGGGGAATGGTGCTCGGCACTTCTTTGCTTGTAGGAGGGCGACTGAACTCTTCTCCAGGGCTGGCTCACCACACTGCCAGACCAGAACTTCTTGTCCAGCAGCTTTTTGACCATCACACCTGCCTCGCTGGCAGCCACTGCTGACCGAAGCCAAACCCTCCTGACTGTTTCTACAAGCCTGGCCTGCGCCAGCAAGCCCAAGATATTCTCCAAGCCATATCCCAACCCTAAAAACAGAGGCATTGCTGAAGAGGTGCTGCCTCATGTCTGCAAGGAGTGGCTCCCCCACGCTGTTTTGGCAGCCCACTGGAGAGCACATCACCACTGCCTAGAGCCACACAGCTTGTGTCAAGTGATACCAGGTTCCCCCTTGTCTCGTGTGTGATGGCTACCTGTCCTCCCACACTCTCTCCTGGGGCAGCCCAGAGCTCCTGGTTATTGGCTTTCTCTCCTTCTCCTTTTAATTTGCATGTTCATTTGCATTTACTAATAAATACGCTGCTCCTACCTTTCAGGGTAGTATTTCCTGCTTATGCTGTTCTCAGGACTTTGGTAAAACTTGGTAAATCACAGATCCTGAGGAATGGGTGCAACTCAAACAACATATCAGCATCACAGTTGTCTGCTTGCTGTCAGCCTGACACAGAGAGGGAAAGTGATCTGTAAACATAGCAGATAAAAAAAAAAAAACTAACTGGAAGTGGTGGTACTCCAACATTTACCTTGTGCTCCTCAGTACCCAATGCAAGGCTTGCAAGGCTGCAGGCAGCTTTTGACCCAGCCCCAGCCCACCAAGGTCAGACTGCATTTTTTACTACTTTCTGTCCCTTCAAGGGCAGGTATGTCCTCACTGTGACCTTTTAGGATCAATTCAATGTTGATTCTCCATGAAACTTTTGGATCTGTCAGGCCATTTTACTTTCTTATGTTACTATTCTTTTACTACAGTTTTTATTATTGTAATAAAAATATCATTACAATGTATTATTCATACCAATAATTCATACTAACTACTATCTAACACGTTAATAATATGGTTGTTTTTAAGCTATTTAGAACAGAAAAACTGAATCCATTTTACTTATACCATGTTGATTTTAGGTCAGTGCATATTCTTCAGGTAAGACAGGACGATACCCTCCAAATCGTGCTCTGGTTACAGGAAGAAGCTGTGCAGGGTACATGGCTCCTGCTCTGCTGCACATCCAGCTGGATAGCCATGGGCATCTGCAGGGTGGCAGTCCTCCAAGTTGATCAAAATGGATCAAGAATTAAATCAAACACTCTATAGATGCCTACTATGGTGCTGAGGGTACCTTTGTTCATCACTCTCGAAATCCCACCTCTAAAAGATACCAAGTTTCTTCAGAAACTAATAATCAGCCATTACATGTTTCACAGATGGCCATTTTAATCTGTATTGTTGTTAGCAACAATCCTGTTATTATCAGCGTGGAATCTTCTTCAAGCTAAAGGTAATTTTAGTTACTCATTTGGGGTGAGGAGTCTCTTTTAATACTGAACTGCTCCCACTTTACTGCAGACTCCCTGTTGTTTAGACATGAGAGGCTCAGCCAAACCCTTAAAAACTCTTCAGTTCAGGCTATGTGAAACTGCTAGTTTTAAAATATTTAATCGGTTTTTTTTGGTGCTTTTTAACAGCGAGTAACACTACTTCTGACCTTACTTTTGTAACCCAACAGCCCCGAAAAATTAGATGCACATCTCTTTGGTACATCCTTTTCCATTCACTGAATGTCTGTGTTTGCAATTATCTCTGAGTGAGCAGAGTCAAGTAAAGTCAAAGGAAACAGAAAGCAGATCTGTGCTTTGAATCTTTCACTCACCACACTTCAGTAACACATTGCCTTGCAAGTCACTGTTGTGAATGCTAACATTTGGTGGTGAACAATTGGGACATTACTGTACTCATTATATATTAATAACACATGCATGTGTATCCTATTTTTTCTCCTCTCTCTCTCCTCTTTTCCACTCCCCTTCTCTCCCCTCTCCTCCCCTCCCCTTTTCAGGATAATTAACAAGGCAATAAACACGTAAAACTTAAAAATCACAGAAGTGGAAAACTGATAAAGGCCTCTGAAATGATACCAAGGGAAAAAAAAAAAAAAAAAAAAAAAAGATTCAGTGAACCAGAAGAACACATAAAGTTATTGCTGTTAAGCTTTGCAGAGAGCACAAAAATTGAAAGAATAATAAATAACAAGGGCAGGTCAGCTTTCCAGTAAGATCTAAATCAGAGGTGAGCTGAGCTAACTTAAACAACCTATGTTATGATGTAAACGAACCGAGAAGTTCCTTACACAGAAATAACAGATGCTGCTCAGGTTTACAGGGTGGGAGCAGGAGCTCTATATTTTCAGGAGCTTGCATACCCCAGAGAACCACAGCCAACAGAGACCTAGCTGGTCCTCCCAAAGCCACTCCGAGATGAACAAAACACAGAGATAAAAGGTGCAGCGACAGTAACATCACTGCAAGAAGAGTAGGTGGGATTCAGACCTCTGCTGTAATAAGCACTGGGTTTGTCTGTCTCGTTAGCTATTTCCCTGTTGCTTTTTCCCCAGCTGAAAGTTCCTGGACAAAGTACCTATGCCAAGGTCTTAAGATAGGTGTAATGAACCATCATGACTAAATTTGGCAAGATTTCCTGCCTTGCTTCTTTTCTGTACCTCAGACTGTTTTGATCCATTTGTGAGAAATTGAGTTTTGGCAAGTGGAAGTCCTTTATTGCTGCCAGTGGTTAATCTCCACTGCAACGCATTCATTCAACCAGAGAAAATCCAATATTGACATTTGTACCTTGGGGGGAAAGGAGGTTAAACGCTGGATGTAAAATAAACTCCTAGACTATGCCAAACAACCGTATAATATCTGTATCATGGACGGGTGTGTTTCCTTCCCTGAGAACTCAGATGTAGCTCGATCACATCTGGACTCCACTATTACTCGACATAATCGGTCAAACGGATGCTATCGGCCAACATCTGTGCGTGTCCCTGATAGCCCATCTCAGCTGCTCCAGCCTTTTTGTGGTCCGCTGAGAACGAGCTGCTCACATGCTGCTAAATCTCTTCCTTGTTTCCACCTGCTAAATAGCATTAAAAGGCAGCTTAAAAGACATTAAATGCTCTCCCAACATTAATTTCCTCTGTAAGCAATTACTGTGCTGGCCGCAAGGATGTTTTGCAGTTCCTGGTAAGAAGGAACTGGTCTGTGTGGCCAGACGTTCGCACATGGGAAGGAACGACCCCATGAGCCTCGCTAAAGTGTGTTGTCACTGTTAATCATTTTCATTACCACTGTGCCTAAGAGTCAGCCAAAAATGAAACCCTGTAGTGCAAGGCACTGCACTAGCATACATTTGTGTGAGGCCATTGCTCCAAAGAGTTTGCAGCCCAAGAAGTCCATGTCACTGCCTTACCATCTATATTCAATTCTTTCAGTTGATTTCTAGAGCTGGGTTTAAAAGCTGTGAAATCTGTATATTGAACAATGCCTTTTTTTTTTAGATTATAGATTTATAGATTTAAACCTGTTTTTTAGATTTATATGCTTTTTTAGGCACATGTATACATACGCTTGAGTACACATGTATACCCTGTATTTCAGATTATATACAGACATAAATATGTTGCTCTGGAGACTACTTCCCAGAGGAAGAACAGAGCAAACAGTATTAAATTCTCTCTCCCCAAAATTAACCATGCTTTATCTTGTGTATAGTGCTGCTGAAAATAAGCAGGACTTCTCAAAGGCTGTGTTTGTCAATGTGAATAAATGTAGCAGGATAATACTTCAAGAATGACCCAAATGGGCTGGTTTTTGAACTGTGATTAAGCCTCTCAAACTGTTTCACTTAACTTAAAATCTCCTAAATGAGAAAATGACCTTTTATTCACGTTTTCATAAAAGGAATATGGTGGAAATGTTGGAAGTAACCTGTGATTCAGGTTTAACCATGTAGACAGAAATCTGAAAACCAGATGAAGCTAGAAATATTCCAGTATTTCTGATTTTTCTGACGAAACTGAGAGCCTTTATATAAAGCTAGCTGTTGAGAATCTATGAACTACTTATTTTTCTTGTTCCTAGAACTTCACCCATTCATAAAGAGTCAAAACAAAACAGTTAAACAGTTATTTATGCTACGGCATAGACTGTCTTGTCACCCTGAACTTGTAGTACTTATCTAATGTCTTTCAAAAATTCTTGACATTTGCTGAGGCCAGTGTTATTCACCCTACACTTTGAATACATGACACTGAAGGGCTTAACTTATGATGAAGAAAACAGAGCTGGGAAAGTCAATCCTGACAAGCAAGTTGTTCTAAGATAGATGTTTTGGTTTGAGAGAAAACAAAAAAAAAAAAGCGAGGTGAGCAGCAGAAACTCAGATGCAGAGCTAATGATTAAAAAGAACCTTCACAGTGTAAGTTTGATTTCCATAACAGAGAAGACATCAACCACACAGAGCAGGAGTGACGCAGTATTTGGTGGGGCCTAGTCCAATCAGAGGTAGATGGTGCATCTTTGCCAAGAAACACTATGGTCAACAGAGCTGGAAGAAATCGTCACAGGCGTAACACCCAGAATCAACGGGAGTAAGCTGAGTTTTATTTACCTAGACAACAAGGAAGTTTTTGAGACAGCATCATACAAAAGGCTGATTTATATGAGAGGATTACTACAATTTGCTCTAAAGCATGATGCTTTCATTCTTAATTGGGAAGTAATTTATTGATTATAAAATGACTTAGAGGTTTTCTCCTGCAAAACTTTCCAAGTAGAAAGACATTTCAAGGAGTGCCATTGGGATTTCCGCTGAGTCCAATTTAGTGTAGCTCAGGTGAAGATATCTGCAATAACTGGGGAGGACAGTGATTGGATCCTCAACATGCAGAAGGAGTGTTTAAGAACCAAATTTTAAGAAACAGTTCATATATATGAAAACAGGTCAAATAAGGAATATAGAGATTTCAATGGAGAGGTGCAGTGAATGAGCATGATACTGAGAGCAAAACCACATGTCTAAAACAGACCCTTCAAAGCACCGTGCTGGTCACAGGCAAGGTGGGTGGAACAGTACCTTCCCATCACAGAGCTTAAAAACAGTGAAAAACTCTGTATCCTGCAAGACATGGGATGTGAACCAGTTGTGCTCAGCAAGGACCACAGTTCTATAGGGTCCCCTTCCTGGACTTTAAATACCCACACACCCATTGCCAGGGGGACTACACAAGTGAGAGAATAGACAGTATGTCACCAGAGCTACCCTTTGTTGAATATTAAATTATATGACGGGCAGTGGAAGTCAGCATCACTGTAGCAGATAACCAGCCACTGGACCCTGGCCCATTAGCTAAGATATAGCTTGAGACAGTGCCCTTCTAAATCACCCTGGCATGAGCCAGGGGTAGGGTAAAGCAGCCACCTGGTCACCTTCTTGACTCTGCAAGGGGGGCTCCACTTCTAGCTGTGTTTGCTTTCACTTTGTTTCCTGTGTTTAACATACAAAAGCATGTAAAGTACAGGTTCTGCAGTGAAGAAAGAGAGAGTTTGTTTTCTGCTGGAAATCAAGAATTGGTTTCACCAGAAAGAAAGTTGTCCTGGTGCCATACAGGGCCAACTAGCAAGGTAATGACATCTAATCTATCGTGCTTGTTATCAGCTCCCTTTAATCTGGAAGCTATTCTAGAGATGGAGAAGGTGCATTACCAGCAAACAGGGTGAGCCTGTGATCCTAGGTACTCAGAGGCTATTAAAACTGCAATCTTAAGAAGAATAAGGGTAAGGTCTATGATTATCCCAGAGCTTCTGTTAAATTAGATGCAGTCATGGTTTTCCTTCACCTTTAAGGCCCCTCTTCATGTGCAGGGAACATTTATTACCAGCATCATCTTCATAATCTTGGGATGGAGGCTCATCTGGGGCTGGTGTCTTCCTAATCTTCATTAACTCTAATTTCATTATCACCTGTCCTGGAGTGACCCTCAGATCACTCACTACTTCTTTCTTTCTCCTCTGGGAAATGAATTTCTGTTTCTGTCCTCAGCTACTGAACTGCTTTTCTGAGCCCAGCGGCAAATAATTAATATCAGCAGTGTTCCCTTCATCTCTCACCAGTCTGGGTGCCCCACTCTGTCTTAAAAGCTCTGCTGGTTTCTTGACTCATCTTTCTGTTTCTGCTATATGTGTTTTCAAAAACCCCTAGAATATTCAACTTGGCTCAATAGTGTTGGTTCATCCCTTGTATGAGCTTTTCTCTCTTTTTATTTTTTTTTAATTCCATCTAATAACCTTCCTTTTCCCCATCTTCCCTTCCTTCTTTTGACATTTGGTAGTGCTCATATGTCTTTTGCACGACACAAGGACCAATTTTTCCAGTTAATCATTCCAGTTCTTCACATGTTCCCTCTCTCACAAAACAAGAGTGTTCCAAAGGTGTGCTCGGGATGCCAGAGCATTGCCAGATTAAAGAAACAGAGTGTGTTAAAGCTTTTCCCACAAAAGAAAGGGTTCCACCGAAAAGTGCAGAGGCCCCACCAGCTGCAGGAAAAGTTTTTTAAAAAGCAGACAGCCCACCTCCCTCCCCTGGCAGCGGTGGAGGGTGTTGTCATCTGACAGCACGGCAGGGCAATAACATTTTATTTCTGTCCCGTACCTAACTAATGGGGCTGTTTGGCACTGAACAGAAATAAACAGGGCTGCGCAGGGGGACTGAGGGAGGAGAGAAAGGGAAGGAAACCTTTTCTTCAGCTCTGTCTTTGACAAACATCTGAGGTAATAAACAGGGAGTTTTATGAGCTAATTGCATTTTAATCAATTTGAGCTCTTAACTGCATTGGAGAGGCTGCTAACTTATATTAGATTCATGCCCGGTTTTACACTGAATCCTCACCAACAGCAGCTTTATTATAACAAATCTTCCGCTGCTACCATCAACGAGGGCTATTGCTCCTGAGGAGCGGGTGGGCGAGGAGACCTTGGCAGAACAAAAACAAAGAGGAAGAGCAGGATCCTGTGCATAAACACGGGGAAAATGGAGCGATTGTGCCGCACGGCGTGAGGCGAGGGGGAAGTTCAGCAGCTGGCAGCAACCCGCAGCCACCGGCCTTTGGAGAAAGAAATCCTGGCACGAGGGATTTAGAAGAGCCCGATAAAAATGCAGACGTAAATGCAGAAAGCTCCCTCCTCGCACTCGCGTGCGTGTGTCCACACAACCGGCATACGTTAAGCCTTTAAATGAACATTTGGCCACGGGAACAGTAGCTATGGCAATACGCAGGCATGAATTTATGTACTGTACGTACATATCGCACAGAAAAGCTCTTCGTTTCTGAACTGGACTGGCAGCTGCTGAAATTTTCCCCTTCGCTTTCCCTAAGGTCTCAGGTGTGGGATTCATGAGCCAGTGTCTCAGCTAGAACAGGTGTCTATCGCTGTGTAAATAGCAATTAGGCCCAAATTTCAGACTTTTTTCAAATCCCTATCTGAGGAAAAGCCCAGGAATAAATAGTTGCTGTAACGGCCAGGGGTATTGTGTAGCATTATAGCCTCCAGCTGGGCTATTACATACTATAGACGGGTGAAGAATACAAGCACCTGACAGATGTGTTCTGTTAGCTTCATTAGAAAAGAAACAAAGAAACTCCTCAATTAATAGCAGTGGAGCCAAAGGGAAGGGGGGTGCGGGAGGGAGGAATCATAGCCTGTTATTTAAACAGAGTCAGGGAGCCTTTCACTGATGGCTTAATATGATTCATTAATAAAAACAGCTTTTTGAATGCCCAGTTTAAGTCAAAAGAAATCACTAGCGTGTTGGGTTGTTTTTTTTTTTTTTTCTTTTCCTTTTTTTTTTTTTTTCTGGTGGTGGTGGTGTGTGTGTGTGTGTGTGTTTTTTTTTTTTGCTATCAAAAGAAGGGCAAAATGACAAACTGGAGTTGTTGAATTCATCTGCTGTGATACTGCTCCTTCTCCAGCCCCCTTTTCATGGGGTGTTTGTCCCTTGGTGGTGGTGCAGTCCTCAAAATGGACTGGGTCACACTGTCTTTGGGTAAGAAATGTGCAGAAATATCCTAAGTCTCATCCAGGAAGCAATAGTGATTTAAAAGTGTCAAAATAGAGCTCTTCATGTAATAGAAATCAGATGTGTCTAGAAAGTCACACCTTTTTGTCACAATATTCCTGTTTTAAGGGTCTGAATAACTGGTAGAGCCATGTTGAGTGTAGTTCTGTCTATCTCCTCTTTAAAAGCAATGTAGTTCATATCTCTTTATTTAATGCAGTTTTAATCAGAAATATATATATATATGTGTGTGTGCAAATATTATTGTACTGCAGCTTTTTCTTGCGCACAGGCATAGGAAAGGGCAGAGAATCCTGTGGCTGGCTACATAAACCAAACCTCTGCTGTTGCTTAAATGAGGATGAAGCCATCACCACCTTGTTATAACAAACAACAAATACAGCGTGATTCTTAAGCTGCAGTTCATACTGCTGTCGCTGGTAGTAGCAGGAACTCTCTTGCCAACACACATCTGAAAGAGAGGGAGGCATTTCAAGCATTTGCAAGTTCTCAGAGCTTGCAATGTAAAACTGTGTTAAAGGATTTTAAATAAGAAATTGTGGCAGTATCTCCATAGAGTTGTGTAAAATAAGTGGGAGGGAAAGGATAATTCAGCATATGAAAGTAAGGAAGGAGCCATGTGCTAAAAGTAGCCATCTTCTGCACCCTGACCTCCCAAGCTAGCCAAGAGAAGTCACCACCAGGTTCACCAGCCTCCACCAGCACAAGGGGATGGTAATCGTGTGGTTCTTGCACAGCGACTGCTGGATCCATGTGGTACAAGTGTGGTGGTAGCAAAGGTGGTGCGCTGAGCTGGTGGGCTGATTTGATGAGATGTATTGCAGAAAGATGAAGCAGACTGGAAATACCTATCAACTCCTTTCACGTATTTCCCTGGAAGTTGTTTTTCCCCCAGTGCATTAACTGAGGTTTTGTCAAGCCTGCCTCTATATGAACTGAACGATAGGTCTTCCGTCACTTCCCAAGGGACAGTCGTCCACAACCAAATAGATCTCACTGTCAAGAAGATTTCTTTTATCTATTCAGCCTAATTTTTCCTATTCTTAATTTCATCTCATTGCTCTTAGTTAAACCCACTCCCATTGTCCTAAATAATTCACCTCCCTCAGGAATTTACCCCTCCAATTATTTGTAGGCCATTCTTTTGTCCCACTGTAGTCTTCACTTAGCTAAGCTATCTATATTTAATTCTTTTAATCTCTCTTCATAAATTAGTCCCTCCAGCCAGAGAGGGGAATGGTGTATTTGAGACATTATTCAGTGGTGAGCTCGGATGCTCCATTGCATTCTGGGGATATCTAGAGCATGGAAAATGCCTAGGGGAGGCCTAAACATTCATGTTATTACTTTTTTTTTTTTTTTTTCCCAAGTGTTTGAACTGCCATAGACAAAGTGATATTTCTGAAGGAGAAAAATATAACCAAAGATCTCTGTTTCATTTTCCCTTTTCTTCCCCACTGTTGTAAATGTCTGCTTTGTCCTTAGTTAATAACCTCCATCACCAGCTGGCCAGCTCTTTCTTACAAGCTTTGCCTTCCTTTACATCCTAACCTAGGAACTTTTTATCTGGGAGAAAAGCAGAAAACCAGCCAGTCAGTGAAATAATAGGTTAAACTATATATGATAATACACAAATGCACATCTGTTGCAATGTGCTGGAGTTTTCTTCCACTAGGGCAGAAGCAGCTTTTTACTTGTGATAGCTGGTATCCTTGTAACAAAGATACAGCTTTTCTAACACACATAAATCCCAATGAATTAGAGAGCACTGTGTGTCTCCTTTTTCTTACTCTACAGACAGAATCAGACAATAACTACATTCCTGTTCTTCCCACCCAAAACAAATGATTTGGAGGATTCAAACTTACAAGTTAGATACAAGCTAGGAACTGGTGTGTTTGAATTGTTGATTTCCTTTCTAAGGACAGTTTGTATGTCAGATCTGATAGCAAATTCTTCCTTTTAGGGAAATGATATACAATTATGTCTTACATTCACATGCTGCAAATTGCTCTTAGTTCAATTGCACTCTACACCTGAAGAAATTGAAGTGATTTATATCGGTCAGTGAGCATGGTGCAGTCTTTGAACCAGCTTTTTAAAATTAAAATAGTAAATATTATTAATACTTTTAGTTCGTGGCACTTCTCATATGAAGCTTGAACACTACCTTATCAGAAAGTGGAATTTCATACTAGAGTTTATATCCTACTACAGTGTTAAGGTAACTATTAGTATTTGTTAAAGGGACTGCAACAATATTTGACTTTTGCATTGAAAAGGGATTTTCAACTGCTTTAAATAGTCAAAGACTTGGAATGACTGGGTCTGTGCACTGAAATCATTTAAATATCTAAAGGAGAAATGCAGAATCCAATGCATGAACCAGTGCCCATAATTGGCTCTGATACTTCAACAATTTATTTATTTTTCTCTACAGCTGACTTAATACCATAAAATGGATTCAGTACTTGCCAAAATGCCTATTACAAAAAAAAAGTCAAACAATTCATATTTGGGTCATGCAAACCTGAAAAACATTAGAGCTCAATAAATGATGTCTTCTGGAGGATATGAAAATAAACAGACTTGCATGTCATTGAACCATCTCAATCTTTAATCCATCTGTGTAGTGTTTTTTTTTCCCCTCTTTGCATTGTGGTAATATTTAGGATTCCCCTTCATGGACTTCTGGGTATAAATGTTGTACAATCATGAAACCCCAAATAATCCTTACCTCAAATGTGTTTACATTAAATAAGTATTTGGAGAAGGAGGAAGCTGGGGATATGAGTGCATATGCACAATAAAAGGAAAAAAAAAATAGTGGAGTGCACAAGATGTTCTAATAATAGATCCTTCCTTCCCTTGTTCCTTATCTTCCACCACAAGGCCTACTTTTCTACTCAGTGACCAGAGTGATGGCTTAGTGAGGCTGATGGTGGCTACCTCCAGAGTTAGGAGATGCCTATGGAGAAGACTTCTTCCATGAATTGTGAGAGTCTAAATTCCTTCCCTCTAGAGTCCTAGGGTCAATCTCCTAATGTGCTATCACCCCACATTCAATGGGTTTGCTCCAAAAGAGAGGAGGAGCCTCCATTTACTTCTCTTGCTATGTTTATGGGTCAACTTCAGTGCAAAAAGAGAAGATACACAGCCTAGAAAGTCTATTTTAATCTCTGGGTTTGTTATATTTTCTTCTTTCATCATACTGCATTGCAAATTATTCTAGTTCTATTTCTCTGGTGTATTAAACTAGTGCATTGCCAAGTCTCAGCTCTCCGTTCAGGTTCTGGCATCAAAGCCTTAGGCCAATTTTATTTCATTTGTATTTGCTGTCAGAGCAATGTCTTTATTCTAAAATGCCCTTCTCATATCAACTTCTCAGGTGGCTTGACAGAAGTAGAAAGTGTTAGGAAGAAAGCCCTCCCCCACCGCAGTCTGTAGTACTGCTTTAATATTTTTACCCTCTCTGGCGGGGGGATGTACAGCACTTTTCTATAAAATGGAGTGCAGTGTGCCATTTAGCAATAAAGGGTATTTTCTTCCAATCTTAGCTAAGCACTTGACCTGTTCATACACCCTTGCCATTTTATATATGTGTATGTGCCTATACAGATATAGATGCACATATACGTACATAAAACACACACTTTTTAAAAACAGTCATGCTGCTGTTGCTCAGGGCTAATTTTTAACAGCATTTATTTTCAACTGCTAGTGGCACATTCATTTAATCACAAGCAAAATTTTAGTAAGGCAGGGTGAAAATCTATCAAGTCAAATTATGATGACAATGCAGTGCAGTGAAGCTGAGGCTTAAACTGGGACTGGCAGTGTTTTGCTTGTGGCCATCAAGGATTGTGATGGAGCTGTGCTCCAAATTTTTTTATTTTTTATTTTATTTTTATTTTTCTATGTGTGGCAGAAAAGCGATTTGAACTGGATGACAGGAAGCCCAAATCATTTTGCCATATTAGATACCATCAAGAAACCACCTGAGGATGGAAGTATTTGATGTCAAAGGTAACTCCAGAGTTAGGGAAGGTAAGGACTGCTATAAATGGGACATCTATAAGCAGGATGTGTCTTGCTATAAACAGGACATCAGAGGACATGGGAAGCATAAGGAAAATTTATCATCTGGCATTGCACTTTAAGCAGTAAACGTACTTGATAATAACAGTTTTTAGTCTTCATTTTGATGTTCCCTATTGTGTCTTGCAATGGACACTTCTGATTCTGATGTTTTTATTCACCAAGCAAAAATATGCAAAAGCATTTTAAATGTATGCTGTCTATAAAATCACATGCCCTTAAACAGAAATAACTAAACATTAAAAATCCACTTGCAGACATACACATCTGTCTGTAGCATCCACATATTGGTGACACTGAGGACAATGAAATCCCTGGGTCATGTACTTTTACAAAGGCAGCAATGCTGCCTGTGGTGCAAAGGGAACAATGCAATATCACAATCCCCTTCATCCTCTCTTTTCAGAAATAATGATTCTCACCCCTTCTCTTCTCTTCTCTATAAAATAATGATTTGGTTTGCACAAAATACAGACACCTCCACAAATACAAACACATGCATGAATGTTTTGAAGGATACTCCCTTTCTAGTGTTTTGTTTTGGATGGTTTGATCTGTGTCCTCACTGGTTTAAGGCAGAACAATGGGCTTCTTGGCTGTGGAATGTGCATGCTGGAACCAGCCACTGGATGAGACCTCCACACCAACACACTGAGCCCCACTAGGGGATTCGAAATAAATCTATTCTAAGAAAATCATCACTACATTTAGGATCCCACAAAACGTCATGCCTGAGGAATGGAGTATTTCAGAAAGTAATTGATCTAAGCCGATATTTCAACATCAACAGTCAGGGAAAAAATCTTGGTTCACTGTACTGATAAGTGATCACAGCTGATTGCGCCCATGTCCACAGTGACAACTAAAAGTCCTCAAAAATGTTAACAGCTTCCAGTAATATTTTTCTTTGACAGCTCTGGGACAAGCTTTTTCATTCATTCACTGTTTTCTCTGAAAATTTATGTAAAAATTACGGGTGAGTCAAACCTGCATTTTTCTGTGCTTCCTTTTGCTCTTCCCCACAGCTTTTCTCCATTCTTTACGGGAATAACGAGTTGAGGTGAAAAAAAGAAACAACAACAAAAAAATAAAATTATCAAAACACTTCCCAGTAAAGTAACAATGGAAAACTGTGAAAGCAAAAGCAGTGGTGATTTTTTTCCAATTTTGTTGAAGACCTATTTTTGCCACAGAACAGGGAAGAGCAGAAACCTCTCTGAGGTCTACCTAGATAATACTGTCTGGGTATATATTCATATTTAGATACTATAATGACATGTGAGAGAAGGGAGATTTTTTAAGCAATTGGATGAGAAAACTACAGGAGTGAATCAAATTTTCTTTCTTTGAGTGTAGTATGCATTTATACTATTATCTCTTTACACATTATTCATACGATAATATGTTTTGATGTGCTGCAAATTATAGAAGACTTAAAACACTAATTTTGAAAAAAAAAAAAAAAAAAAAAAAAAATTCTCTTCCTGCCTGCCTATCTCTCTTATATTCTCTCTCTCACACATTTATTTTTTGTCCAATAACTTCCTGGTTATGATTAGAAGAACATACTCTCACAGCTAGGAAACCTGTGACTACACATTGAAGGGCACTCCTGTAGCTACTTCTACCAGGATCATACAGGGGTTGATAGTGATATTTTTATATTTCTTTTCTGGCCCTTATACTTTTCTGTCTGCTGCATTTAAGGCCATACACTCAGAGGGAAATCTAGAAAACACAGATTTCTCTATGTTTACAGGAAAAAAATACATTTTGAAATATTTTTTCACGCATACAACATAGCAAGCAGAAACCATGGTTTTAAATCAATTAAGTAGTACCATTTTAGTCATGTCACATCTAAAGTTTGAGAAACTGGATCTGGATAATGGAAATTTATTGTTGTTATGATACAAGTCAATGACCGTATTAGGCCTAAAATCAGTTTATCACAAAGCAAACTGTATCTCCCAAGCATCCTGTTCCATACTAATTAAACACATCCAGAGCTAAGGTTCTGCATGAAAACTGAGGCATTGGAAGTTATACCAGATGAAAACTCATTTCATTAATACTACCCTGCCACAGATCTGGCTCTGTTAATTTCTAGACAGGACTGCTTATGACATTTCTCAGAGCGGCAGAGCAGTAAATGGGCAACAGGAACAGTCTCGTCACCAATTTTACAAGCACGAAGGGTTTGGGGGAAACAGGTTTTCATAGTTTGCACACAGCTGCACATAGGAGAATTTTCAACAGGCAGAGCAACAGCTGGGGTTGTCTTATAAAAAAAGCCCAGAAAATATCTACACACTCTTGAGAAACACATTTTCTCTGCACTGGTTCTGCATATCTGAATGCCCCTGTTCAAGGCACATAAAGAGTTGCTGAGAGACTCAGTGGAGAAGCAAGGTGTAACAGGGAGTCGTGAGCATTGGGAAAGGACATTGCCATGAGGGTAGTGCCTGGACAAGGGACAGGAGTTGGAGGCATGCTGGACCACTAGCTCAGGCTGAGGGGGAAAGGTGGGTGCAGGAGGAAACACCTGGCAGAACCTCTGCTGAGATCTAGCTTGAGATGTGGGTAGTTCAGAAGTACTGTATTTCTAAAGATGACAGGAACAGAAGCCAGGCCCACCAAAGTGGTAGGCAATCCTGGGGAACATCTTGGGCTGCTACACCCTAGCATGGAGTTCATAGTAACACCATGCTCACCAAGTTTGTGCTCTCTTGGCAGGTGTGTGCACTTCTGCACTGGGCAAACCTGGTGTGCCCAGCCACACCAGACTCTGGGAAGTAAGCAGAATATAAGAGACTTTCTGTGGTATTATCAAAGCACTTGGCCCAAGCTGTTCCCGTATGGTTCCCACAGCACGCACCAAGCTCATTAGGGTTAAGAATGGTAAAGACTAAGATAATGCTGGTGCTGCTTACCCAGATCCTCCTGCCAGGAAAAGAAGAGGCAGAACAAACACTGGTGAGTTTATCAGAAACAAGAGATGATTTATTGAGAAAGTGTCCAACAATTACTCCTTTGAAGAAAGCTGGCACCTCGCCCCTGCAACAGTGCCTCTTACAATCTGCTCCAAAATTAGATAAGCAAATCCCTCCTGGCCTTGTCCCTCCAGGAAGAGTGTCAGTCTACCGCATCCATGAACCCTGAACCCTAAGTACTTGATATAAAGTGACAATTGATAGTCAATAGTATTGGCCGACCCGCTCATTGAAGCTAATTGCACAACAGGAAACATCCTGTTTCAGTTCATCATTGTGCAATTCAATGCTATATTATTAGAGATATGAGGAAAGTTTCCATAGGAAGAGAAATTGAAAAGAAAAGGGCTCCTAGCTTAGAGAAGTAACAAAAACAGGGCCCCTCTAGCCTACGTGACACACACACAAAAAAGGAAAAATCTACTTTTGTGCTATCTACTGTTTCTAATAATGAAAGAACAAGCGATAGATTAAAAAAAAAAAAAAAGGCATTCAGTTGAAAATGATAAAAGGATTTATTTATTTGTATACAATGGACAAATAACTTTTGTATCTAACTGTCAACAGATATGACTGAAGGAAGGAAAAAAAAAAACAACTACACAGTATGATTAGGAGTTTATCTGGATATTAAGAATACGTGCCATTACAAAACTAACCCACCTAGCTGAAGGTTATTTCTCCCGCAGTCAGTGAACACAACCAACAACACTGTTGAGCATTCCAGCAATATTTTGGTATAGTCAGACTGAAGATTTAAAAGGATTCATTGAAAATAACTGAAAAATCACAATCATACAACATTTCACGTCTTATAAGTCCACGTTACTGATCATATGAATCAAATAATCAGATGACAAACAAGACAGACTGAGAAAATAATTTGTTGACAAATACTCCATTGTTTTTCTACTCTAAACTTTGCTCCTACAATCCCTTGGTACAATAAAAAACAAAACAAAACAAAATAAAACAACAAAAAAAGTGGATTACTTGTTTGTTATTTTTTTATTTCATGAAAAGATGTTTTAGGCTTTTGAAGTATATTTACATTATGATCATTTAACAGACATATCAAGCTACATCCTACCACAGATTTTCTCAATTTATTACAAAGTACAATTTGAGCCTTCTGAAAGAAGACCAAGGTTCAAATGATCCTGCTGTCCTGTCTCATCTGGGTTACCTGAAAGTATGGCCAGGCAGTCTACTCCTTGTCTACAAAGATTTTAACCTATGTTTTCTGAGGTTTAGTTCATTCTCATGAATAAATACTAGGCATTTTCTGCACATGGGAAAAATGAGTGGAGTGAGGTTCAACAGAGAAAGGTGGAGGTCCTGGTCTGCTTTGCTGATACCAGAAAGCAGAAGTGAGCCCAAATACATTCCGTGTTGGATGCTGACTCCAGTGCCACCACAGTTTAGGAGTTTCCAGTAGAGTTTAACTTGTCTTTCTAATAAGGTGTTTGGTTGATAGGTCTTGCAGTTTCATCATTGCAAATGGGTGCCAAACTTACTTCCACCCTTGAACTGACTTATTGTTAAATTCACAAGGTGAGCTACTGCATGACTAACTGATTAAAATTCAAAGTCTACAGGATGCTTCTTCTGCAATATGCATCTAACTTCAGGCTTGTGCTTCCCAAAACACAACTTCAAGATAGGGGTTAAAAATGGAGGAAGCTATTGCAAAATACGTACTGCAGCTCATTTTACATGCCTAAGCCTGCGAAATACCTTCGCTAATCTACCTCATACTTTCTGTCAAGCAGTTCTACTAGATTTGTTAAAAAACACATATGCAAATTTTAGGTAGAAAGACTTTTTCAGGAAATTGAACATAAGGGGTATCAAAATAAGACTTGATTACAAAAAGACATTAATTCAACTGCAACTGCTTCATAATTCAGAGTATTAAATTAATGCTTTATGAGCACATTACCTACAAGTTAATGTAAATGCTGCAACAAACTGAAATACAGAGATAGGGACTGCTCAGGGGTTCAGCTTGAATGTTGTCCACAGAGGTTTTATTAATCAGAACAAAAAGCTCAGTCTGACCTTTGTCAGTTGGTTCAAGGCAGTGAAGCTTCCTGAAAGACCACAGAAACGCCTCTGACGGTTCTTGCCGAAGCCAAGCAGCTAACCCTGCTCTAGCCTAAGGGCTAGGTCAGACCTTCCTGCACCACCCTGTCCTTCCTACTGTGCCAGACCAGCAGGCTGGCCCTGCAAAGCCACCACCATGTGCTGGTACCCACCAAGCCCAGCTGAACAGCAGCCTGCACCTGTCACACAAGAAAACCAAAAGCCAAAGCTCTTGGTTTCTGGCAACGTCCCCAGCATGCTGCGAAGCACACACACGCTTTGCAGTGCAGCACGGAGACATTTCAGTCCCGTGCCGTAGCCTTTGGCTGAGCCACACAAGCCAGAGCTCACTGAATTCCCACCCTGCTTCCTTCCAGTTTTGCATTTTCCAGCACACACAACAAGAACAGCTGGATCAGGAACAAGCAGAGAATTGCTTTTTAGTAATGTTACAAATGTTAACCTAAACAAACCAACAAACTGAAACCCAGAGCAGCAGTAATAGTGATGAAGCCGCAGCACTTTATCATAATTCCATCTAGCAAGATGGGAATTTTTTGTCAATATGTTTCGTGCTCAGAAACTGTACTGCTCAGCGCTTTGACACTGCACTAGACACATTTTATTTTATGGGAAAAAGTTCCTTAATTTAAAATCACTCGCTAGATCCAGATCCGTGTCCCCTGTATTTGACTCCCACACAGGATGCCCAGCTCATTCCAATGGGGCTCATAGCTATGGCCACATCAACACGGTGCGCTGGGAGAAAGTGCCAAGTTTGTGGCCATAAGTTCTTGATGCAATTTTCAAGGACATTTACTTGACAGGACATTAGAAAACTCTTTTAAGGGATTTATTCATTGGCAACCAATAAGGGTCTAGGACAGAAAATGTATTATTTCCCCTAGCAGATTAGCAGTGGAGGCAAGCATTGGGCTTCCACAAGTGGCTGGTATGTGCAGTCACAAATTTATAGTTGCAAAAGCAATTTATAGTAGGCAGTTATAAAATAACTTGAAAAATGACTTCTGAAGCTAGACAGTGGGTCTCTGAGTTATGTCATGGAGCATTAGGGTTTATATCACTGGTAGATTAAATCATCTCTAATACAGTGAAGAGTGCAGCTCCCCCTTCTCCTTTGGGCATCCTCTCTCCAGGTCACATACCTCAGGTCTCTGGTCTACACTAGATTTCACTTTCCCCTCTGTCTCCAAGGTTATCTTCCCATATCTCTAACAACTTCAATAGCCAACTTCAATCTTTTTATATTCCAGATCCTTTCATTTTTCATCCTTAGCTTTTTTTTTTTTTTTTTTTTAATTAGATGAACTGAAAAGTTCTGCAAGGACAACTTTTTCCTTCTCTGTTTCAGGGCACCAAAATTACGCAAGAGGGGTTGATTTTTTAAAATCCCACATCCCCTGCCATGGGCAGGGGCACCTCCCACCAGACCAGGTTGCCCAAAGCCCCATCCAGCCTGGCCTTGAACACCTCCAGGAATGGGGCATCCTCAGCTGCTCTGGAAAACCTGTGCTAGTGCCTCACCAGCCTCTGAGTAAATAATTTCTTCCTTATATCTAATCTAAACCTACCCTCTCTTATTTTAAAACCATTACGCCTTGTCCTTTCACTACACTCCCTGAGAAAGAGTCCCTCCCCAGCTTTCTTGTAGGCCCCCTTAGGTACTGAAAGGCTGCTATAAGGTCTCCCCGGAGCCTTCTCTTCACCAGGCTGAATTTATAAGGTGCTCTGAAGTTCCCCACAGGCTTCAGGAGGAGACAATGTTGAAGAGAACCTCGATGTCTTTGCACCAGCTCAAATATTTTTAGATGGTTGATGAAAATGTTAAATATCAGTTCTCAAGAAAAAAAAAAAAAAAAAAAAAAAAAAAAAAAAAACACAAAACCATCAAGTCCCCCAGAGTTCATCATTCTCAGTGATGAAGCAACTATGAAAACCAAAAGGCAGCAAAACCTATATTCAGTCTCAAGGCAAGTTTATCAGTGGCAAAGGAAGGCTTCCCACTGAATTTCATTTACCTTCCAGTGTCTACAGGGCCTGAAAACCAGTCCAGTGATATTGCTGTATCAAATACCTGTAACTAGTACCTTTGCCTCTAACTAGAGTTATTTTGCTGTTCCCATTTACTGAACTAGTAAAGTTCTTTTACCTTCCAATGGTTTATATGAACGAAAAGGCTCTGCTCTGTAGGGAGTCACTGGGACCAGGATCAGCTCGACTCACCTGATGAATTATCTACCAAAAAAAAAAAAAAGGAAGACGAAGAAAGGGTCCCTGACCAGGATATGCAGCCTTCTGGCAGTGTGGAGTCAACTCTCAAAAATTAGCATTAACTCCCAAGAAACAGGCAGCAGCCACTTGGTACCCTCCTGAGAGTGCTGTGGGACTGCAAGGGCAAAGTCCTGAGGACAGAGCTACTGGTGCCTGTGCACACCGGCACCCTTGGCACAGCTAACAGCCTGCCATGGAAATGCTGGTGTGAGATAGCCGTAGCCTTTAAAATTGGGTATGGAAGAATAGAAGGGAGATGGTGTAAAATGTCACATCCAGACAAAAGAACAAAACGAAGGGGATTTTTTTTTTCCCTTGCAGCAGGAAGAAAGTACTCACAGGAGCTTCTTATCTCTTCCTCTGTCATTTTTTTCCCCTCTCAGGTTTCTTTCGTGCAGGGGAATAATTCTCTGTCTGTTGACACCTCTGCAGCCACAGACGTGTCAGCATGAGCTGACTGGGTGGAAAAGAAAAAAAAATATTTACCCCCAGCATTTTTGCGATCTGCTGCATTGCCATTGCGGCTGTGATTTATCAGGGCCCGATACATATTTTAGCTCCAGCCTCTCAGTCACCCAGATGATGCCCTCTCAGCAAAAGAGAAACAGCGCGTTGTGCAAGTTCGCAGGAAAGAGGGCGAAGGGGAAAACAAGCAAGGATGCTTCCCCCCCATGCACCCCTAGCCCCCCAGCACCCGTCCGGCAAACTGCAGAGGTTTGGCAGGGGGCAGACTCCCGAGGGGGAGAGCAGAGAGCTGCGGGGGGGAGTCCGGAGCGCTGCCCCCCCTGCACTGCGCATCCCTGCGCGGGGGCAGATAAGAGGGAAAAGGTGAATGGGAACACTTGTCACAGCAGATGGCGGCTTTGATTTGCAGAAGAAAGCGATGGGGGGTGGTGGAAAAAACACGGGGAAGAGGGGGAGCGAGGGTGGTGGGGAGGGGGCGGCCGCCCCTGCCCTCCCCAAAACCCGGTGCGCCCCCGCCCGCGCCCACCAGCGCTCCCGAGGCGGAGTGGGGCTGTCGGTAATCTGCCGGCCCGGCGCGGTTTGTTAGCGGTATGCTAATTAGCTGGAAAGCCACGCATTGATTTTTCCTCTTTTTTTTTTTTTTTTTTTCTTGAAAGGATTCGAGGATCAAATATCCATGAATAGAGCTGGCAAAACCTAATCTACTAATGGATTTAACTTAAGAGAAATATAAAGCTCAAAGAAAAATATGATTATTTGGGGGCTACTTAACCAGTACTTATCTTTAAAATACTTTTACAGAATTTCCATATTCTATTGAGGTGAAAAAATGCAATTATATTTTTAAAACATATTTGGCCAATAGCTCCAAACAATGCCTTTTGTTTTTTCCTCTCCTCTCCTCTCCTCTCCTCTCCTCTCCTCTCCTCTCCTCTCCTCTCCTCTCCTCTCCTCTCCTCTCCTCTCCTCTCCTCTCCTCTCCTCTCCTCTCCTCTCCTCTCCTCTCCTCTCCTCTCCTCTCCTCTCCTCTCCTCTCCTCTCCTCTCCTCTCCTCTCCTCTCCTCTCCTCTTCTCTCCTCTCCTCTCCTCTCCTTTCCCTATTGCTAACCTGGCATGACTCACCCAAATTCTCCACCGAAGCCATGAGTCCCCCATGGACTAGTTCAGACCCAAAGCAGAGGCACTTAGTCACAGGCAAGCATAGAATCAGAGAATCATAGAATCACAGAATCATTAAGGTTGAAAGAGACCTCCAAGATCATCTGGTCTAACCATCCCCCTACCACCAATGTCACCCACTAAACCACGTCCCTAAGCACCAGGTCCGATCTTTCCTTGAACACCCCCAGGGATGGTGACTCCACCACCTTCCTGGGCAACCCATTCCAATGCCTGATTACTGTTTCTGAGAAGAAATAAAAATTAAAGACATCCCACTGTGATGGATCACACTGTGGAGAGCACTGTAAAAGCACAGTGCAAGAAGAGAGTCCCAGCTCCAAAGAAATGAGGCTTAGTGGGAGAGAAAAGACCCCAGGCAAATGTGGACAGGAAGGAAATACAAGGAAATAACAGGAAAATACCAGTGAGCTGGACAAGCAGGATATCTTTCCAGCACGCCCACAAACACTTGTCCAGGCTTTTATAGATACCCTTATAAAAGATAGTTTCAAGACGGGTTGGATAGAGATAATAAGCCAAATTCAGTATGGCTGCAGGGGATGCATCTTGAGCACAAGAGGCAGCAGGAAAGAAAACAGAGAGACACTTGTTTGTAACTTTAACAAGGCAACAGGGAAGAAAACACAGAGGCACTTGTTCAAAAATTTAACAGATGAGCAATAGAGACCAGAAAAGTGCCTGACTGTAGGTGGAAGCAGATATTTTATGAGTACATGAGAGATGGTAGTGACCCAGTGATAGGCTAGCTGGGGAATCAGTAGTGACTTCAAAAATGAAGACATGCAACTTATGCTTGTTGCAGTGCAGGAAGCCAAGCAAGTAGAGGGAATCCCTCAACACAGAATGACACGGCTGATGAAACAAGCTATACAAAGCATGCATAGTGATGATTGAGAGATTTGATGTGCTGGGATGTCTGGGTATGTAGATGATCTGATAGACAGCATGGCCGCAAAATTTCAGAAGGTCATGCAGCTCCAAAACTGTATTTTCCAATCAAGACTGCCAGATTTGTGGTGCAGACAATTGCACTCACACAGTTGCATTGCATCTCCCAGGTATAAAAATGAACCAGCAGATCTGAACTGAAGGGCAGCTTGTGTCAAGAACCAGATTAAAGCTGGCATCAAGTGAGCAGAAGTCTAAAGTGCACTTCTTCCCCATAGTACTACAGAGGGTACTATGCAAGCTTCCTTCTGGAGCTCTCTCCATGCTCTTTTCTCTCAGTGAGTCAGAATCAACTGCACACAGTTCACTAGTAAAAAGACCATTATTTTATCTGTCAGCAACAGCCTCAGCCTGTGCTGCCCTTCTGTCTTACACACCATTAACAAGGAAAGCCGTCCAATTTGAAATGAGCTGCCAGTCCTTGGGATGCTGGGTGTGTCAGAACAAAATCAAACAGGGGGTCCCATTCTGGGCTGGTTATTCAGGGCTTGCTGGACCAAAGAAGTAGACCTTCCATTTCTGTTAGCACAGGGAGCAAATATAACTTTAAACAGAACCTTTCACATGTGGGCGGTATAATAAGGTGGATTTCTACATCATTCTTGATACATATTAATTCTCTAAAAAAATTGAATCTGTTTCCCCATGTGAATTTTTCTCACTGAGTTTCCCCATGTCTGTTGTTTTACTTGTAGAACCCCCTTTAGCTAATGAATGACTGTCATTAGACTCCACTGTGCTACTTACACATGTGGCTCTGTGCCTGAAGAAACATCACGGGCTGCACACCTCACACCTCCACAACAAGGCACTGCTCCAGAGTCCCTCAGCCAAGAGAATTCATTTCAGGAGAGTTACAGCAGCCTGAAACCAGAGCAGCACAGGGGCAAATCAGACCTGTTGGGTCTGTGATACTGAAGTTGTCATCTTGTAATTCAATCAGTTCCTTACCTTACCTTACGCATGCATGATACCATGTTTTTGGGTTCTCAGACTTGTACAACTCTTGGCCAACAGTAAAGATCTAAACTCAGCTTCCCACTTCAAGCCAACACTTCCTCCCCCCCAAAAAAATCCCTTAGAAAAGTCTCTGAAAACTTTTCTGTTTCTCAAACACGGGCTAAAATTCTCTGGACTTTGGATTCCTGGATGCAATTACCCTAGCAGGCCACAAATAGGTTTTGTTTGCTGCAGCAAGGAGATCAGGGCCTTGGAAGCAAACTTTAGAGAGTCTTCCATAACAAGGTTTGTGCATTTATTCTGCACATTATTGTATATTTATTCTGCAACCATACAATTTATCGTTAAGTATTTCTGGCATGTGAACAAAAAAATGGCATGTATTTTGGTTTATTAGAGAATTATTTCATTGCTTTTTCCATAGATGGCTTGTGATACTCACAAAGGTACCATCACAGTGCTGGAAAACAATGCCATCAAAATGCTCATGACGTTCAGCTCTGTGACTCCTATTTCATGGGACTTCAGGTTTTACAGACATTTGGCTTTCTCAGGCTCAATCCAAACCCAGGGCTTGGAAGACAAGAGCTGACTGCACATGAAATCAAAGTGATAATGGTGGCAGGAAATAATTGGGGAGATGGCAAAAGTGATGCTTGCCGTCTGGATGGAGGAAAGCCTTGCCCTTTTTACCAGGCTGGAGAAGGCCTCCTGGATTTCCAGATGCTTTTGAATGCTCCAGTGGCAGCAGGAGCTATGAGTGTTTATTTCCCCTTCTCCTGTCCGCTTGGTGAGGAGATTTCAACCTCTTGTCCTGTTGGACTGTGTCGCCATTGTCTGTGCTTTTCTCATCTCCAGACTGGATCGCTGCCATGTGGTCTGCTCAGCACTACGTCTGAGGACCACTCAGAAACTTCAGCTAATTGCAGCATGCAGCTGCCTGCTTACATATCCACATTTCAGACACAAACCATAGAGCGCAGATGGTACACAGGCTGCGCCAATTTTCAGTTCATTTCCAGGTGCAATTCAGGCCTTAGTTTCTAAATCTCCTTGTAATTTCAACCTGCTGTCCCCCAGAGATTACCTCTGTTTGTGAACGTTAGGTCCACCACTGAGATGAGCTGAGGCATTTGAACTGACAGTCCCTGGAGAAGAACATTTGGGAAGGGCTTTTTTCTTAGCAGAAGGCCCACAGCTCTTGAATTTGCTTCCTTGTGTGGTGAACCTTCAGGGCATATTGCAAAACTTGTCTTTTTTTGTTAAGCTTTAGTTTAATATATTCGGGTGGGCTAAGAAGGGAGGTTTTGATGAGGATACTTTTACTTTCATTGTTGTCATGGCAGTATAATTCAGTAGGGGATATGAGTTTTGATTTGTTTTTATTTTAACTGTAGCTAATGCAATCTGAGATTGTGCACAGCATAAGTGAAATCAAATAAATAATTACAATTGCTTGAGGCCAATGTTGTTTACTGGAGAGCCTGGGAAGGAAAGACAAGTAGGGTATAGCTGTACTGGAAAGAATTAAGTAGACGTGGTCAAACTAAAGGGAGTTAGCAGGTTATTTCTGTGTGCTCATACTACAGGATGCCACTGACTTGTTTCTTTGCTTGCGGATTCCTGGGGACTGAAATTTCCTTCAAGCTCTTATCAACAGCTCACTGCAATATGTGACTGCTGTTGGTCTAGAGAAGAAAGGACAGAGATGCTGACCAATATATATTGTCCAGAAAAAATAATAATGTATATATATATATATATAAATAAATATACAACCAACCAACCAACCAACCAACCAGAAACCAAACCAAACAAACAAACAAAAAAACAAACAACAAACAAAACCAAGCATGGAGTACAATACAAGTCACAACAACAGTAGATCCCAAAGACCCCTTTGTCAATGAATTATCCTACCTTTCTTTTTCTTCTGATTTTAGTCTCTGCCATGATCCCTTTGTGTGGCTGTCTCTGCTCATTTTTTCAGGTTCTTTTCAGCTGGGTTAGTACATTATGGATTTGAACTGAGCTGTCAAACTGAATAATGCTTCTGGAGAAGAAATGAAAACACCTAGAAAGAAGAGAGGTAGATTGTTGAAAATAACCAAGAGTCCCAGCTGATTCTCTCTCAAAAGCACATGTATGTACATATGTACAGACATATAAATATATATAACGCATGCAAAAATCATTTCTTTGTGTAAATCCATAGTTTGGAAACACAACTACTCCTTTGATAGAGAGTTATATCCGTCCTAGCCAGAGATGTGCATATTTCTACTGAATAAAACAGCCACAATTCATGGTTGCTTTTGGGTATGCAATGTTAAATGTAGATCTTCAATTTCTGTAGGTGTGTGTGGCCAAAAAGACTTCTTGCCTAGAGTTCATAGGGCAAAGCTGTGGGAAAAACACACCACAGAACTCACCCTAAGACCTAAGAAAGGAGAGAAACCCAGTTCCCCAAAGCATCAAACCAGGAAAGGACAGGAGAGCAGATCTTTGAAACTGTGCTTTTGTTACCTGTAGGAAAGCTTTGCTGATGGATTTTTGCTCCCCAGTGGTGTGAAGGGGACTGAAAGCTGCCTCAAAGAGACAGCAGAAGGCTTTTTTTTTTTTTTTTCCTAGGATGGGCATTGGCTTAGAGCTAGAAGAATACAGTTTCATACCATCTGCTTCCCCCTCTGGTTCAGAGGAGAGGCAAAGGACAAGAATGCCATGCACCACACTTGGCAGCATGATTTACAGCAGGCCAATTTAAACTCCTGTCAGTAAAGCATTTATACTGCTAGATCATCATGTCTTCTACCACCATGTACATGACTAAGTGTGGGATCACATGGATGCAGCAAGTTAAAGATGTGCATTCAGTAGGTTTGTGTGTTTGCATTCCAGGCATTCTTAATCTTTGTTGGGGTTGAATAACTCCATTTTAGTATGATTACCTACATTTCAGTTGTTGTTGTTTTTTCTTCCCTGTTTTCATTTGTTAGCTTTTCCCTTGATTCTTGTTAGCTTTTTTTAAATGCTGAAAACTTTCTCAGTGGCTTCATATTCATCACTCTTGCAACATGCACATAGTCTTCGGGTGGCCTTCAGCCATACAGAGGAGGTTTAAAAAGACTTTAAAATCACCTGTTTGGCTCTGAGTCTTGTTAAAACTCTGTATCATGACACATCTGTAACTGAGTCCCCATTTCTTCTACCTGTTGACAGTTCATTATGTCTGCCCATCCCAAAATAGATCTGTTCCTTCATCCATGAGAGACTTTCTGCACCATGAACATAAGCCCATAGAAAATGCATCCATTTAGCAAGGACTCCAAGCTCATTACACTGCATAAAGCAGATGTATAGGACTGATGTATATCTGTAAAGCAGACATCAAGATGAGCTACGAGTACAACAAACTTACTATTCACTTATTCCATTACCACTGTCATAAAGTTATCACCAATTATCCCAATGTCTTAAACAAATTACTCTTTACAGACGGCTTCAGTGCTGTTTTGCTCTTTAAACTCCCAAAATAGATGTCTATTTTCATAACTGTTTTTATAGGAGCAGCTCTCAGACCTGTGGGACCAATGCAATGCCACTAACTCAAATTCACTCAGCAATGAGTTGGCATTACAGAGCAGAAGTCCTGCAAGTCCAGAACTCAGTGGGGTCAGTTTAGTCAAAGAAGTTGGGAGCCAAAATTCTGCCCAAGGGATGCAGTTGGGAAGGAGAAGGAATGGGAGTGTCGTAGGAACTTCAGGTTGACAGTTCTGTGGTTTTGCAATTGAAAATGTGAAGAAAGATAAGCAAATACTTGTTCTCTCAAGAGCTACTAGTTCTGTATTTTGCAGACAGACCTCATCTTGTCCCTACAAGCTTCTGTGAAGACTTCCACGGCAAAACCCACCACCAGGATACAGGCAGGAGTCATTTCCTCTGCAAGGGGGTCAGTATTTGCACTCCATTGAGGACTGCAGGTGAGGAAAGACATATTCCCACCTGACAAAGTCATTTTGGATGCTACCTGAGTCAAACTCATTAGCAAAGCTTAATTGTGGTGGCACATGCACCCAGCAGAAGAGAAAGGCTATTGTTTAAGAGCAAATCTCAAAGTCACGGTGTGTGCCACCAGCTGCCAAGAGAGCACCAAGCCGATTAGGACAGGAGGCCTTCCTGGGGGCAGAGGATGCTATCTGCAGTGCAAGTAGCCTTGTGTAGCTGAACTCATCAAAGCTGTGCTCCTGCCTGACAGACCCTGGCTGCTGCACCGGAGCGAGAACAAAAATGAACTTCCCCTGGTGAAAATATTATAGCCTTGGCAGGAGAGGACCTTGTCTGTAGGTTGGTATGAGTCAGTCATAAGGGGCTTTTGTGTGCATGCACGTATGTGTGCGCATGTGCGCATTAGCAGAGCGTTCTGTCAGGGACCGATTTTCAATGATGCAAGTCTCCTCTAACTGATAACACTCTAAATAACAGGTGAGTGACTCCTGGCAAGAAGGAGATTGTCTGACCTCATTGTTTGCCTTTTTTCCCCCCTCTTTGTTCTTCACAAATAAAGGTTTTTTAATAAACTGAAAGGTCCTCCGCTCCTGCCTGATGATAAAATGAAAGGAACCAGTGAGGTATGGTACAACGTGGCAGCAAAAAAAGAGAAGCTCATCAGAAAATAACAAAGGTGCAAGTTAAAGATAAGGCAGCTGTCAGAGATTAATCCTGCTGGCCTGATTGTTTTCTTTAATACCAAGGCCTGCAATAGCAAGCGATAAGTTTGCTGAGTAATTTGGTTTTTGGTGAGGAAATAAAATTCAGGTAGGCCTCATAATTGATTTCCTTTTCTTTAGTTTTCTAAACATTAAACAAAACAAAAAAACCCTCTGCTTTGACTACACTTCCCTTTTTTCAAATTTGCTCCAAGGCTGTGAGCTTCCCTCCAAGCCAGGTCTGCAGAGAGATAACTCTGAGGGCAAAAGCACACACTCTTTCTCCAGAATCCTCCCGGGAATACTTTTGTTTCGTCCTCAGCAGTAGCTGCAACTCTTGAGCATGATTAATTCTGCCTGGCATTGGCTTCATTTTGCTATCCAAAAAATGGGTAAAATGTGAGGTGGTGGAAAACTTCAAAAGGAACCCCACACTGCACATCATCTGTGTGTTAGTATGGTACTAGACCCAGGGGGTGTGGCGCAGGAGGGCTGCAGTTCTCATTGTCCTGGAGAAAATGCAAGCCGTGGGAGCCATCTAAAAAGGTGGTAGCTGAGGCTGACCATCAGCTCACTGCAGATGTCTACCTGGTCCCTGCCCTTGTTTCCTTCATATGGACATGCAAGTGGGAAGAGAGGAGACCAGGAGGGGTTATTCACCATGCCATGTCCCAGCAAGTCATAGCCAGGCCATACGCAGGCTGAGGAGCAGGGGGGTGCATGATGCTCTTGGCACAGATGCAGCCAAGGACCTCTCCACAGGCAGCCTTGGACAACCAAGTAAAGCATGGACCCAGGAGAAGTTTCTCCTGAGCCTCTGGAGCAATCAGAGCATCACCGGCAGGGAAGCCCATGGGACATCCTCCCTGAGGGGCTGGTGAACCCCCAGTCCCTGCCCAAAACTTATTTGTCTGGGGGTGCACACAGCCAGCCCTGGGGAGCCTGGGCACTGCACAGGCAGCAGCAGTGGGAGGAAGCAAGGGAGAAAAATGTTAAGGAAGGAAAACCTGTCCAAACCAGAGGGTCTGTAGAAATGATACAGAGCTGCTCTCTGGGGAGGTGGTCCTGAGACAGTGTGTGTGCACGTGTATGTGCACATGTGTGTTTGTGCATGTGCGTGGTGCATGCACACACGAGGCAGCAGCAGAGCCTTATTTATTGTGACAAAATGAACAGCCCCCAGGATGCTCATCCAGCAGCTAATTTCTCATCTTATCTATTATGTGAATGAGATGGGAAAACAGTTTCCTGTTTTTCACAGATATCGCTAACATGAAAGATACCGAATGAATTCCCTTGAAAGCCATGCAGTCAGTTCCAGCCACAGACTCATTTGTTTCAATGGAAAGAATTAATGCAGTCAGGGCTGCCCATTGATAGGAAACAAGTCTATAAACCTCTCTATAGAAGCAAATGTGTTGCTACCACCTCCAAAGCGGATGAAAAGCTTGGCGGGCATTTTATCCGCATGCATTGGTAGCACACATGCAGACACACACTTGTATACCCCACCAGCGCGCACACACACACACATACACACACTTAAACCCTGTCATTTCCCTTTTTCAATAAAAGTATTTCCAGTGTTATAATGCAATTATAATGTAATGCTATGTGAAAAGGGCAATCTGTACTATGGGATAAACCCCAGCAAAGGAATCCTTTTCCTCCAGGAACTTTCTAAGGGTCTTACATCAGGTGTAAACGCAAGAAGTGATGGGTGTGCTAAGCCATACATCCCCAGCAGAGTTTAGGGGAAGGCTTTGAAAAAAAAATCCCATGTTGAGGGCAAACAGAGGGGCCAGCCAGCGCTGCAAAAGCCAGGTAGTCATTAAGGGAGGTCTTATATTTCTTTCAAAGCACAGACTCAGAGGAGAGCCTATAAAACACTGGCTGTGCATGTCCACAGTGGTCTTGACCTTATTGCAGCTGCAGCCACACAACTGTGCCATGAAGTGGGAAGTGAAATATCATGTTAGCAACTTTCAAGCTATTTCTGCCTATTCTATATTGGTTCTCACCTCTTCACTTTTCCCAGCAGAGGGAGCATCTGGGTTTTTATGAAAAGAAGGGAAGGAGATACTGCCCTCATGGCAGAAGTCAGAAAAAACTCTGGGATCGGCCTTAACCTGTGCACAGTGTCCCTCCCCTGAAAACAAGTCCCACTGCCAGGTCACTCATCCCTGCGCTGCCAGTGGTGCAGAGGGGCTCTGCAGTGTGACTGAAGAAACACAGCCCCACATCTGCCTTTACCCCCATGCAGAGAGGCCAAAGCTCTGGGAGCCAGGTCCCCTCAGCAGGCCTCCTACAAGGTTTCCTTTTCCTCTTTTTCTTGCTTCAAAGGCACAAATGGGAATAAGATGACTTCCATCTAAACATCAGGAAGCATCAGGAAGCAGGTGACAGCACTGCCACAGGCTGCCCAGAGAGGCTGTGGAGTCTTCCTCCTCGGAGATCTTCAAAAGCTGCCTGGACATGGTCCTGGGCAGCCTGCTCGAGGTGTCCCTGCTTGAGCAGGGGGTTGGACCAGGCGACCTCCAGAGGTCTCTTCCCACCTCAACCATTCTGTGATTCTGTAAGAGGGAAGGAGAGGACCCAAACTCCTTAAAATGGGACATGTTCTCAAAGGGCAGTCCCAGCCCAGACTTTGGTCAGAAAAGGAACCCTGGCGGGATACGGCCTACCACTTCTGACACTACCAGGGTAGGACATGCACGGCCACATTGCACCACGATGTACTTTGCTTCTCCCAGTGACAGGGAACGGGCTGTGACATCTGCTTCGGGTGTTCTGCCTGTGTCGCCCCTACAGCACCTCTTACCCTGGGTAGGCTGACGTGTGTCTTCTGGCTTGCTATCATGGGTGGACAGCCTGCAAGGAGGGAGAGCAAGGAGGGGAAGTAGGAAGGGTAGAGAGGAAGGGGAAGCTGAAGAAAAGTAAAGAAAATGAGAAGAGACAACTCCGGTGCTTCAGCACAGTGAGAAGAGATGCCTCAGTTACACTGCAGCAAGGCACTAGTGTAGGAGAAATGAAAATAAATTCAGCCTACAGTCCTAATGAAGTAAATTCCAGAGTGGGCTGAGACCGTAACTGTTATAAATGAGGATCATTATCTTCACTCTGCAATTCTGCTCAGCACAGGGCACAGAGCACAGAGATAGGAGGAGACAACCTGGGGTGTGACACTGTGAAGTACAGCCCTGTCACCCTGATCTTGTCCCCTGACAAGGAGACTCAGGCAAAGGGCTAGCAACAGAGCTCTCTGCTAACCGTGCGAGCCACATGGGCCATCTGGAAATCTCAGGGTTTTTCCCAGGATTTGTCCCATCTGTTCCAGGGTTTATCCCAGATTTTGGTATGATCAGGAAAAGGTTTTCTGGATGCTGGGCTGGCAGGAGAAATGGCAGATCTCCAGAGGGATGGGTTGCAAGTGGTTTTGTGTTGTCATTTCGCTAGGGAGGCTTATTTGGCCTTCTTTCATCTTCTCCATGGAGTACCCACTCAGGATCTTGGGGTTAGCCTTTGTAGCCCTGGAGACTGGATCCAGCACTGGAAGGTTAAAGACACCAGGTGCCGCACAGAGTGCTTCTGTGCCAGGGATGGCTTATTGCTAACCCCCAGGGGAGCCAGGTGGGCACACTGTTGATGCTTCCTGCTGCTATATGTAAAAGAAAGCCATGCAACTGGTGCAAAGCACAGCAGCACCTCTGCTTGGCAGTTTAAGCTGTCTGTTGCACTTACACTGGGATCAGCCTGGGAGACCACCTCTCCCCACCAGCTAACCATCTCCTTCCCACAGCAGCAACCAGCTTTGCCCCCACAGACTTGTGATTTTTGTGGTGTGGAGCTTGTTGCCACAAGGAAGTGACCTCAATTTGCCATGTTCGATTGTAAACTCTTGCAGCTGTGTCTCCTAACCTTGTCTTCTTCTGTCCCCTCCTTAAGGTCTTTCTGTACAGTTCTCAGAAGGAATGATGGAAGGGATGTGGTAACATGGACAGAGCCCTCTTTTGGTCCACTCTGTCACCATATCTACCTGTTAATACTTCATATAGTTTTTAATGTCAAAATCATAAGCCCCTTTTGGTTTGGCTCAGGCAGGTATAACATTTAAGCAGGTGGCAACTTAGAGAGTTTCTGAGCATTTACCCCTAATGAGAAACGCTGGAGCCTAGATATGCCTGAGGAAATAAAGACATGATAAGATAAATTCACTGTAGCATTTTCACAGCCAGGTTCTTAAGAGGATGCTCTCTTTAACATTTCTCAAACACCCAGGCAAAAGCCTCTCATCTAGACTTGATGGAGACACATAACTCACATAAGTGGCTCTTCTGCAGGTACAGGTTAGTGGAGACAGAAATTTAGAGTGAATTTCTAATGAAAAACCAAAGCTCCTACCTAATTCAATACTTTTAGTACATATCTCAGTAGGAGCTCCATTAAAAAAGACATTTAAATTAAATAAAACTGGGTGAGACTTTTTCATCTCAGAATATGTTAGCATTTTGAGGTCAGATTTTTGGAGTTTTCAAATGAAATTTGAGAATGTAATGTCAAAATGTTTTTAGGTGGTTCTTTTCAGTTTTTGTATTGTTTGTACTACTTACCGATTACATCAGGATAGTTCTGATAACTGACATGAAGGAATATCATAAAATTGCAATAATTAACTCCCAAATTAAATAAATCACCAAATGAACTAGTTCTTAAATGCTACAGGGCAAATTTCCAAAAGTGAAATTCCAGAGAAAATATTTAAACAAACATATTTCTGGTTCAAACAGGGTAGAAATAATACACCCAATGAACTGAAAATTCAAGTTTCAACCATCTGTGGTGAAGGCGTACATCTGAGCACTGCTCCCAGCCAGGCTGGCAGTGTGCTCACTTCTCTCTGACGATGCAGACTTGCACGTGCTGGGGCAGTAGGTCCCCTGCCTGACCTCTCCCAGTTTGGTCCATGTGGCTGTAGGAGGAGGGAAGGGCTGCAGGAAGATGGATAAAAGCCCCAGAAATCTGCCTGTTAAATACCAGCATTTCTTCCTACATGGGCGTGCAGGACCATAGTGCTGCTTTTTGTGTACTAGAAAACCGGGCCAGATGCTCCTATAATACCATTGTGCCACAGTAAAGGGCTCATCTTCAGTCTCCACCAGACCTGGGTGCAAATGTTGGGCCAAAGTTTGCATAAGATTTTGTGTGCATTGTGATTTTTTACTCACAAATAGACTAATTTTGCCCTGTAAAATCATCTTTTACATGTTCTAAGCAAATACGATCCACACAATCCCAAAGGGGCTGTGATAAAGATGCCAAAACCTTCTTGGTGCAGAGTACACCTTGCTTCAGGACCGTAGGTTTCCTGGGTGCAGTGGCATTACCACCTGCAGTGGCATCACCTGCTAGAGCAGCTGAGGCTGCTCTAGCTCTCAGCACTCACACCTCCTCAGTGTTCGAGCAAAGCATAAGGACTGCATTTCACGTGAAGTTTGCTGTAAGTACTTGCACAAATCACCTGTACCAGCATTTTCTGCAGCTGTTAACAGAACATAGGGAAAAGCCCTGCAGGTTCCACCATAGCTGGTGCCCAGTGCCCTCCACTGCTCAAAGTCTTCCAAGATACCAGCTTGATAAAGAACACAAATCATGCTGAATTTCACTGGCAATGAATTTTTTGTGCCTCAAGAGCTCAAACCAAAAAGGCTGC
Source organism: Anas acuta (assembly GCF_963932015.1). Taxonomy (NCBI): domain Eukaryota; kingdom Metazoa; phylum Chordata; class Aves; order Anseriformes; family Anatidae; genus Anas; species Anas acuta. The sequence continues at coordinate 50,786,994 of NC_088980.1, read as the reverse complement.
AGAAGCAAGGATATGGACAGCCCAGATATGGTCCTCACAGATTCTCTTTGAATATGATTTTTTTTGCTTTAAAATGTGGGACAAAGATGTTCTCAACCCAAGCAGACCCTGACCAACACTGATAAAAGAAAGAAAGGTTGGAAATGGCTGGTTAAATCCAGAAGGACACAGCACTGCTATTTTATTTATTACAATCTTCACAATTCTAGGGGGGACATAGTAATTTACAAATGTAACAAGACCAGAGTTCTGCCCTGAGGAGCTGTTTTAGCTTAAATTAGGCAGACCAAGCATAAACAAGTCTGCGTAACAAGAACATCTAGAATTTAAATAGTAAATATTAAAAAAATAAAAAAATAAAAAGTAGTGCTTGAGGCCTCAAGTCATCCTTTAATTGACAGCAGTTCAAAGGAAACTTTCCCAGGGGTAAGGCATTTCATAACTGCCTGCTGAGGGCTCCTTCCCTATCCCCCCGAAGCAGCTGGCTCCAGCAACTGTTCGCGATGGGGCTCAGGGCTCAGCACGGCGGCAGCCGAGCCACCGGAGCCTTTCCTCTGAAGCTCAGAGATGAAGCTCTGAGGCTCGGGGATGGCAGTGGATGAGGTGGCTCCCCAAAAGATGCTGCGACATGCAACGGGGGGGACAGATGAGAGGTCCATCCAGCAGCAAAATGCTGAACAAGGAAGGTGAGAAAAGGGGTCAGAGCGGGAAAGTCTAAGCTAGCCATGAGTCAGGCCCTGGACAAGGATGCTGGAAACCTGGATTTCCTCCCAGCCTTGACCTTGGACAAGTTCCTGTGTCTCCATTAGCCTGCTTCCACTCCCAAATGCTGTCTGCCTTCATTATGTAGATTAGAAAGCTCTTCGAAGCAGTAACTGGCTCCTGTGATGTGCTTGTGCAGCACCGCTCACAACGGGATCCTCAGCTTGACTCAAGTCTGCCAGTGTTGCTGCAATGCAAAAGAACTATAATAATAATAAATAAGGAAGGTGTACTCACTTTGAAATCTGGAAAAATACTCAAAGATGGGCAACTGAAGGGAGTTCAAATGAATGTCAGCTGAAGATCTCATTTCCAATGTTGCTACTAATTATTATGTATGAAAAAAATAGTTTAGAAGATCCAAACCTGGCTTTGAATGATCATTCAGAATGGCTGGGATAAATTTTTCATTCAGTAAAAATAGAAAAATATAGAATTTTTGCATTAATTATGTTTTAGCTGAAAAAAAAATACACTTTTTGGGATTTTCCAAAAAAATAGTCATCATTTATAACAAAATAAGCATTGAAGCTACTACTGAGTACTTTTACTCCCTTAAAAAAATAATTACTTTCAGGACATTAAATAGCTGAAGAATTATTTTGTTAACAAATTGCATTAAAGGATGCTGTGGCCTATTTCACAAGAAACAAAAAAGTCCATTCTGGTCCCTGCACAATGAAAATAACTTTAAAAGTTCAAAATTTGATGAAACTGTTTTCCCGATTTGAGGCCTGTTCTATTTTTCATGTAGTGTTGACAAGAGCTAGATGAGAACAAAATTCAGTTTCCATCATCCATTCAGTCTCTGGCCTCTCTAACGATTAACAAAAGTGCTGTTTCGCTGGTGTTTTCTTGTTAAATGGAAACCCGTCCCATAGAAACAGAACTTGAAACCATCAAATCATTTCACAACCAACAGATGGTAACAGCTATATAAGCAGCCCTCAGCTGGTTTTAGCCAGCGACGTGGAGGTAAAAATTGCTGTATCACGATCAAATTCTGTCTGCTTCATCCATCTTTTTAAGATTTCCTCTCCAAAATTTCTGTGGCCCGATTTTGAAGTAAGATGCCAGAGCAGGGCATCCTTCAGATGTAGGGAGCATCCTTTTCTCAAAGCAGGGACTGAGAGCAGCTCCCATTCGTGACACATCTTTCTGCAGATGGGGATGTTAAACATGGAGTGCCTCTTTAACATTTTATCACGCCACTTTAAACTTCGAATCAATGCATGTAAACCAACCACATCTTTTTGCTACTTTCCCTGTCCAACAAGAGAAGGTGTGCGTGGGCCCTGGGGCAGGCTGCAGGTGGCACAGGGCTCGTCCCCATCCCAGTGCAGCAGGGTGAGCTCGTTGCAGTGATTTCCTCCAGCATGATGCTGTGTCACGGGCTGATAGCATCGCTCCAATCTTTAATCCAGGCTCAGCAGAAAAATCAGGAAGTATCTGAGAGACAAATAAAACAGTGTCCCATTGTGCTGTCACCTAACAAAATCCTTTTGACTTAGCAAACTGTTGTTGTTCAACTGGTAGCTGCCTGTCTCTCCTCCCTAGCAGCAGTCCCCACTTTTCGTGTATAAAAACTGCTATGCAAAGGGGTCACTGTAAAACCGTCTTGCACCCAATGCCTTGCTCTGTCTCCTAATTAACTTCTTAATTAGGAAATCTTTAAAAAATTTTTTCAAGGGAAATTGAATTCTCTGTTCATGTCTCCCACCTAACCGGGCACACAGAAAAAGATGAGAAGAAATAAGGGAGAGTTGAAAGACGTGGTATAGTTTCTGAAATCCAGATTAAGCTGTTCCTCATCACAGAGAAGATTTCTCAGCTTTGTCCTGACAGTTTATAAAAGCATTTATTTCAAAGCAAGCAAGCCAGGAAGGCTGAGGGGAGTGGTGAGGAACAAGACGCTGTGGGAACTCATCATGTCTGCACCCCACGTTCTGGTTTCAGCCTGGCAAACTGATGTGCATGGGGAAGCTGCCTCTGCTGCTGCCCTGGCTTTGTGCAGAGACGGCTGCCCTCCTGGGGCTCTCACTCCTTCCTCCTTCATACACACCAAAATCACCCAGGAGAAGAAAGTAAATGGGCTAGAGGGAGGTTAGCTGGCTGCGTGCCCAGCCTTTTCCCTCACAGGTGTTTGTCCCCTTCAGGAGAATTTCTAGAGTGGGCTTCAGGTGCCACTCACAAGAGACCTGGGAAATAGTCAGAAGTGCAGGTACTTGCAAAAGGCACATGACGTGACAAAGCACTCATCGCTCCGTGCCACTATTCAATGCCACCACCAGGCAGAACAGCCTTCAGTAGGCACACAGTCCAGGAAAAGTTTGAATTCAAGAAACTTCCACAGAAACTACCCCCAAAAAGCACAACTTAATACACTAACACTTTCTAGCCCCCAGTACAGTGACTCTCATGCAGCTGTGGCATTCAGGCAGGGTTTGCATGCAGCACTCTGATGCGTCTTTATCTGGACAATTCTTCTTGTGTGTGTGTTTTTGTTTTTGTGTTTTTTTTTTCTGCCCATTCAAACACCTCCACTGTGCTCCTTCCTCTGCCTTAACCTTTGGGGCATTAACAAAGAATGAGCTACGAGGAGCCTGTAATGTTGTGGAAATAAGAGATAAAAAATCAGTTATGCAAAAGGAAGAAAAAATAAACAAAACACGACCTGAGGTTTTGCAAAAAGCTGCATAACCTGTCTTCAGGGCTGGAGGAGAAACAAACACATTTGGTTTGGATTAGTGAGTATTAAATCCATCTATGCGTAAGCTGCAGTATTTTTGCCATCAGTGCCCTTTCCTTGTTCCCTGCAAAATATTGTGGCTATTGCATAGTGTTAGCTGTTGGCAATGCTGGAACGATGTACGTACCTTCTTGAATCTAACCTGTCAGCAAGCTGCAGGTCTGTTCATTTTTACTTTTACTCACAGAAAGGAAGTCTTTTTTAAACACACAGTAAGAGAAAAGCTGAATACTTTATCAATTACATTAAAAATAAAAATAATAAAATAAAATAAAATAAAATAAAATAAAATAAAATAAAATAAAATAAAATAAAATAAAATAAAATAAAATAAAATATAAATAAAAAAGAGGGTTCCAGCGCTCTGTCCTCATTTTTATTTGTTTTTCTAAATGTATCTGCAAATAAATTGCTGTTTTTCTGGTCTGGTTTATTTATTTATTTATCTGCCTATCTATTTATTTATTTATCTGTTTGTTTGTTTGTTTATTTATTTATTTATTAAGGGAACTCTCTGAAATTCCTGGGCGAGCACTGCCACCTACCGGGCCGTGCCCGGGGCTGCCGGGGGGGCTCGGTGGCCGCCCCTGCCCGTGGGGGGACCTCGGCCCCCTGACATCCCGGGATGTTAATTGGGGGCTCTTATTCCAAGGGCAAATGGCGAGAGCCTCAGAAGGAGCCCTCTGACCAGGATGGGGTGCCGGTGCTTCCCGAAAGGGGTCACCCACCTGGGACTGGTGGCAGCACGGGTGGGCTGGTGGCACAGCACTTGGACATCCTTGGGTGCCCTACCAGCTGGTGGGGGCACAGACCAGCAGCACCAGCCTCTGCGCCACCCATCACTGCTGGGGGGGGGAGAGGGGAGGAGAGGTCACTATGTCTGCGAGTTCAGGCTTGCTTTTCATTTTATTTATTTATTTATTGACTGAACAAGTAGGTTTTTACTGCGAGACTGCAGTCCAAAAGAAAACGCAGTGGAGAGGTGGATGGGTTGCTCAAATTTTCAGCAAATCAGTCGTGGTCACTCACTGATCCTCCTCACTGCTGCGCACCATATTGTCACATTTTGTGACTGAGCACTTAGCGAGATTTTTAATTTAATTACAGCAATCTTCTCAGAGTGATCAGCTGATTTTTCTACGCTGCCTTCTGTGCTGCTGCCCTGCTCTTCAACCCTGAGCCGAACAACCAACTTTCATATTTCTGCCTTTGGGAAGCACGGGGAGAACAGCGGGGTTGTCCCTCCTGGGGTGATGGGCAGGGCCCTGCTCCTGCCCCCAGCACACCTCCACCCCATCGGATGCTGGAGGCCTGGAGTAGGAGCAGGAAAGCAGGAGCCCTGGAAAAAAAAAAATAAAAAAAATGTTTTCCTCTGCGTGTTTGTGTGTGTGTAATTTACATAATAATTGTGTCTGTTGTCTGCAGACATGAATTCATTACAGCAGGAGGTAGGAGAACAGCCAGCGTCAGTATACATTTCAAATTCCTTGCTACGTCCTTGATTTATAAGGCACAACCTGAAACACCGAGGAGCTGCTTGCCTTTCAGGGAAGTAACTGCACGTAGCAGGAGAGCTGAGAGGACTGAAAAAAAAAAAAAAAAAAGTTTGTTTGTTTTGTTTTTAAGCACTCTGTTTTTTATTTTATTTATTTATTTATTTACAATAATTTTTAAGAGTTTTCTGCTGGGTTCTGGGCATCCCCCTGCTCCCCCCACTCCTTCCCCCGCCTTCCTCCCTATGCATGCTCCATTGGCACTTGCATTAATCCAGGCCCAAAAGCACCAAATTGATTCACTGTAAGGCGGGCACCCAGGGGCAGAAGATTCAAGGAACAAATGAATTCATCACCCCAGGGCCTTGGTGCCAGCCCAGCAGCAATACAGGGAGCAGCACAGCCCCTCTGCTGCCCACCTGCCTGCAGGACATGCATGAGCCAGCACGTGTGCTCCAAGAAATGCACTGCTTAGAGAGGGGTGTAACAGGAGGAGGGAGCCCTGCGGAAAGAAAGAGGTCTGCAGTCATTATAAACGGACCTTCGCAGCAAGAACAACAGGGAAAAAAAAAAAAAAAGCTTTCAGGGAGATACAGAAAATAATGCTTTGCAATTACAGCCCACAGCTGTGTGCTGCACGCAGGTGCAGCTATTACGGCGATGAACAGTAGACACTAAAGGTGCCATCCCTATGGGTAATGACAGTGGGGCTGAAAAGGTATTTTCATTTGCAGCCCTGATGCTGGGAAGAAAGACAAAACAAAGCAAAAAGTCGGCCACGCAGGGCTCAGCCTGTCTGGAAGCTCTGGAGCAACGGGTGGGCACTGGCCTAGGAGCTCCTCCGCCAGGCTGGGGAAAACCTCCCGAGGCACCAGGTAGCATCTGCATCAAGGCCATGAGGCTTTAGCCAGCGGGAAAACTGGCTGCTCCTTCTTTGCTATGAATAGGAAGTTTGGGGAAGTTTCCTCCCTTTCTTTTGTTTAAAACACCTGAACTTAAAAAGGTACCTGGGAGCACTGGAAAGCTGGGAGTCTCTCCTCCAGTCTCTTTCCAGACTGTTTTACCATGCACATCCTGTTCTTTCATCAGAAACAAGAGATACTGAAGATGATTAGCTGAAAGCTTAGAAGTGTCAATGGTGAAAAGTGGAAAAGGGATTACCCAGTGCAATCTGGCATCTCACCCCATGGTTAGATTTTTTTATTATTATTGTCATTTTTTAAATCTGTGGGTCACTAAACATTTTTCCACTGGCAGTGGAGATGCAAAAATTGCAATTGTAAATCTCCTGCCATCAGCTTTGCCTTTTTCTCTCAGAGTTCTTAGCACTTTTCAGCAGACCCATGAGCATCCATGGGGTATAGCCCCATATATCCCCTTAGCAGGCCACAGGAACAGCTTTCAGGGGCATGAGGTTGTCCTAACCACCATTGCTGCTGCCAGCCCTGAGGTCTGTGCTGCTGCAGAGATGGCTAATTCAGAGACAGCAGCGGGCACGAGGCTCGGGACCAGCCCTGCTGGGATCACCCGACCCAGCAGAGCATGGGGCAGGGTGCATGCCCCCATCCCCTGCCAGAAAGCAGCTGGATGCAGGCGGAGGAAATGGAAACCCCCAGCACCACCACAACTCCATCCTCCAGATTCCTGAACAGGTCCCAGCTCACCAAGGTAGGCAGAACCGAGGTCTTTTTATAGGCCTTGAAATGGAGGGAAGCATTAAAATTAATTTGAAACTTCACAGGAAGCTGGCATAATGGAAACAAAAGTGGATTGATGCACTGGCTGGCATACCCGTGCCCTGGGAAAGAGCTCAGGCAGCCGTTTCCAGAAAAGCTGGAGCCTGCTGGAGGAAAGCACAAAACAGAAAACACTGCTCAAAGGAAGCTCGCAGACAGAGTGGCAATGTGGAAGAAATTATAATGATTAATACAGTGCCTGAAGTGTGCAGGGGACTGCAGAAGATTGAAAAAAGGTCCCGGATTTGATTTTCCACTGCTCTTCATCAGCAGCAGTCATTTTGTACCAGCGCAAAGTGGGAGAGCAATCTTACCAGCACAGAACAAGTGCATTTTACATTGCTTTTCTCTCAATTTTCCTGCTGCCTGGATCCCAGGGAAAGGAGCAATCACAAGCACTTGTCCCTGATCACTGGGGATCAGAGTCTGTGCTAGGACATAGACCATAAACAACAGACAAAGGCATCAGGGGAGCGGGAAGGCACCAAGAGCAGCTGCCACATCTGTCTTTGGGTAGGATGGGAGAAGGCTTGGCATAAAAACAAACTGGGAGCAACATCCATTAACCAGCTGCAGGAAAAAGCACAGTTTTAGAAGATACAAACTAATTTCTTCTCTTAAGTTGATCAGAGACGAGAGTTTTACTATGATCAGTCAATCTCTTCTAATGTCAAAGCAAACCCAATTAGAGCATTAGATAATAAAGTTTTAAGGCTGCAGTTCAGATTCTGCCACCTTCCTGTATCCTTCATAGCAGGTCACCAGCAATAAATACAAATAGACAGACAAAACAGGTATAAAACACTACCAATCCCAAACATCAGCTGTCTGCAGTGGGGCCAGATTTCAGCTGACAAACAGCACACCACCAAGAACCATGAGATGCCACCATGGTTCTGGTAATGGGGCTTCACCAGAATGAGAAGGGCTATGAGTCCAGCTCCTGCTTTGTGCTCTGAAAAGCTGTGGTGTGAATTAATAGGCTTCTCACTCAGATTTGCTGTGGGTGGGATAATGTTCTTGCCACGTCTAACCGCAGAGCGTTGGTTCAGATGATCATCAAACCAAAATGCTGAAGGAGTTTTCATTAATATTTAATTAAGTAGCTTTTAAAAGGGGTTAAAATGATGGGAAAGGGGGCTCATTAGGCGTATAATTCCCTCAGTAAGTTAAAAACACATAGGTTTGCCAGTGATTTATTTGCTGCATGATGCCCAAAGCAGCTAAGGTTTGCATGTTGCACTTCACTGTACCTCACAACTGCAGCCTGCTGTTTCACTGCTTACAATAAATAAATCAGAACTGGCCTATACAAGGATGACAAAATCTCTGGACATGTGGTGAAGGAAAGGATTGACTGAACCTGACTTCCTCCCACCAATGCCTGAGCATCCTACACCATTCTATTTTTAAAAGCTGGAACACAAGACCCCTTCTATAAGCTACATAAGCCACCAAACACAGAGTCCCGGTGCCTCTTGCTCTCCTGGTATGCTGTAACCACACAGCTTTTCCCCACATAACCTCAGTTACACACAAGTGCGCCTCAATTCTGATTTACAGTCTGTACATCACCATTCGGCTAGGTTTCTCCCATGGGTTGTGCCTCTGTGACAGAAGAAGTATGCTCTGTCTCTCTGAAATCCGGCTTTATAAGGCTTCATAAAGACATTGAAATGTGTAGTAGTGTATCTCAATGCATGTTTATGTTCTGTGATAATGTTTGGACGAGGCTTCTGACAGAAAGAATAAAGAAAGGGGCAACATATAAAGGAATAGGCTACTTCCACCTATATCCAAGAGCAAACAAACAAAGGCAGAACAAAATTTTATAGATAGATCTTTTAGCTGATTATTTTTAAAGTAGAAGAGGAACATTTTGTATCTGAATATCCAGAATATTCATCCAGCTCAGAAATATTTATCTCCTCACTTACATGCTCTTGCGGCAGTGTCTCTGAATTCCTTAGAGTCATTAAGGGATTTTGTCCTCAAGTCATTCCCATTAGGGGAATATTCAATTTAGAAATTTGCCTCCTGCTCAAAGTTCGCATGTGAAATTCATGGTTCAGATCCCTCCTCACCACGATTCAGGTCAGTGCCCTACCCGCTCAAGAGACAGACATTTAACAATTAAACAGTCTGCTAGGCTCTGCCTATGCCACAGAGCCTGGAGCACTCCCCAGCCCTGGGATCCACGTGCCCTGGCTGCTTTCCTTCCAGGCAGGGGTGGTCTCGCCCCATGGGGAGGCACGCTGCTCGTCCCCCATGTGGACACTGGGGGTCTTTGGCCACAAAGCCAGCCCTAGGGCAGCTGAATGATGCTGGAGAGCTGGGAATGAGCCCCCAGAATTACCGCACAGTGCCTGAATATCTTTTGTAAGGTCCTGTCTATCGCTTCAGGGTAAGAGCTAGGAGCGACCTGAAAGGCAGGAGGAGGGAAGGACATTTCTTGGCCTGGTCAGAAATGACAGAGCTCTTCACAGTGACAGTAGGAAACAAGTTATTTCTCCATTCTCAGACTTTTGGTATTAAGAATTAGCTATTCACTTTCCAGAAAACAGGGAATTAGTCTTTCCAGACTATGTGTTTAGCAGAGAAGAAATGAATCTTCATGAGCTTGAGACATATTCCCTCTTCTTCTCTTAGCCCCTCACCCCCCACCTCATATCTCTTCAATGCAGTTTTTCAAATAGTTTAATAATATTCACAGGGACATTAGATTAATTGGATTTTAATTCCAAATGACTGTGAAAGCAGAGAAGTGAGTCACCAGTCCATGCTAATGAGAAGATCTATTAAGGACCTTTCTCTGATAGACACATAGAGTAGGGTTATAAATATTTCATATTCAATTAATTGAATTTTGCCCCCTGTTATATGATGCTGCCCTGGAATGTTAATCAACTGGGACCAAAGAGAGAGAGAGAGGAAGAAAGAGAAGAAAAAAATTCTAAAAGAGAGGCTTGAAACAACATCAGAGCCATTCCCATCCCCAAATCCTCCCAGTTCACACAGTGCCTGTACATCAGAGCAGAGGCTTTCATACAGACTGCATCTGGTTCCATACAGTGGATAAATTAATGTTAATTAATCAGACAGTCATTTTATGAAGAACTGTGCGCAAAAGGTTATTTGAGCCCTGCTGCAAATAGATTTATAGGTATAATTGCCATGTTGAATGACCCTCTGTACACAGGCTCATTAAACTGGCCATCAGTCAAGACGTCTAATTGAAGCAGGCCAATAGCACGCCACTGGGACCATGTGGCTGTCTGCAAACAAAACCCTTCCACAAAAGGCAGCTGGGAAAGCCTGAGATAATGCCACTTGCTCTCCTGCAGGCAGTTCCCAGCACCATCCTCCGTGCCCACCTAACCCCCGGGCAGGAAGGGGAGAGGGGAGCAGGGCACTCCCTTTCCCATTGTGACAAAAACATGTCAGGGGAGAAGCTCCCTGCTCACTGTCCCTTGTCACAACCTCTCTGCACTTCCAGTTCCCACCTCCCCTGTTATTTCTGCTGTCTGCCTCCTAAAGGCATCTGTCTTTCTGCTCCCCATTGTCCTCACTGAGGATTGTCCCTCATTCCACATACCCAAGTAGCTTGGCACTGCACAGCAAGTATGAGGGTGAGCTACTTGCTGCATTTAAATTAACTCACAGGGGGCACTTTCTGAAGAAAGAGCAGGCAGAGGTAGAGTCTTGGAGGAGTGGTATTGACCCAAAACTTGGGAGGGCAGGGGGGAAGCATCGAGGTGACTCAAGGTGACATCGAGGTGACCACGGTACAGAGGTGCACGTGGCGGGAGCAGAGAGACACAGGTGCTCCAAATTCATGGTGGATGCATCTCCTCGCCTTGTGTCCGCTTCCTTGTGCCAGTGGGCACTCAGCCCCAAGAAGAGAGCTTAGTGTTTCTGTGACTCAGTCTATAAAAATCATCTCTAAGCAAAAACTGCGCCACCTGCTGTGCACTGGGAGGTGTCATTTAAGAGTAACAGGATGAAAAAAAGAATGCTTCAGAGACAGAGAAAGGTAAACAAATTAGTACACTTAAAAGTATTCATGTTATTCAGCAGATCTTTTGAGTTTGCCTTAAATTGTCTATCTTGCTGATCAAATATAAACCAGCCGTCTTTCTGAAACAAAAACAAAAAAATGAAAGCAAACAAACAAAGCACGCTAATACTGAAGCCACCAAGGCAGGAATAAATAGGCACCATTATGAACAAAGAGAAATCCACGTGTTAAAGCAGTGACAACGTCACCAAGTTAAAACATTCCTGAAGAAGAGGGGCACCAGCTTCCACCACTGGACAGGGCAAGGGATGCTCAGCGTGTCGGGGTGCTGGCCGTGTTTCCCTCCACCCTGTCCCACAGCGGCTGGTTTAGCCTTAGTGTGCCCCAAGCTCTTTTCCCAATACTGCAGGGCACGGTGGTCTCGTGCTGCATCCAACAACAATCCGAAAATGCTCCCAGACCTGCTGCCACCATTCATGCCAGGCCCTCCCAGGCAAGCTGCAGCGCTCCTAATCCAGATGTGCAGGGAGCCACGCTACAGCAGAAAAGCCTCCAGGCAAGCCTTGGGTCTCACTTTCAGAACTGCTCTGTGAATGGGTAGTAAATGAGGTCTTGAGGGCAGCCTCGGGGCACTTCTCAGAACTGTTTTTCCCCCATCCTGTGGTTCCCTTCCACAGGCAATAATTAAGTCAGGTGAAAGAGAGTAACCCAAGTTTTTAAGCATCTTTGCTCCTAATAAGGCAGCATTTCCTCCTGTAGTATTATTTTTTTTTTTTTTTCCTTCTAACTAGGTCTTTTCTTTCTGGGTCCAAAGCAGAGCCCATTCGTTGTGGCACAGCTGAAAAGCAGCATCTCCCCGCAGCTAGCCTGGCTGTACTGCCGCAAAACCACCCAGCCGGCGCGCTTGAACCTGCACTGAAAGCCTGCTCGCCCACAGAGGGCACTAGCTGTAAACGTAACCGAGCAGATGCATTCCCACTTCGTGTCACACCAGCACTCCGGCGGCAGGCTGCAGCTTCCACCCAGGAGCAAATCCAGATGCTTCATGCACATCATTACTGTCGTCTCTGCGAAGAAAGGGAGCAGCAGGCTGGCGATGTGCTAAAGACTAGAGCTAGATCTAGTTTGCTAAGCCTGCTTTTGCATGTACAGAGAGGTAAGTGCAGGTTCACAGATCCTACCAATACCCCTACCAATGGGGTAAAAATCCACGGCCTTCTTACCCACCTACCTCATATCAAGCAATGCAAAAATCCCAACTATGTGCTACGTATACATGCAGGGCAGCCAGAAAGCGAGGAAAAATATCTGCCTACCTCGTATCCCACGTTTGTACTGCCTCCTTTGCTTGGCATGCTCCAAGGGGACATGCAGGAATGTACTCAGGGAGGGGGGCAGCTTACACAACAGTAACGGAAAGTGCTTTGTGCTCCCTGCCCACCAAGGAAGTTGCTGAGTTTTTGCTTCTTTAAATACCAGCCCCAGAGCTAAGCTGAAAAACTTTATTCTTCACTCAGACCTCTCACCCAAGTGGACCTCAATTTCTAGTTCTGTTTTAATGCTGTCAAATATGTTGAAAAATAACAGCTGGAATTCATCTTCAGTCCAAAGAGTGTGAAGGTTGTCTAATTTTTATATTCCTGTATCTAAAATAGAAACTTTGTAAGAAAAGAAATGTAATGCAATCTGCATTTTTCATTTCTGTCTGATGGTGCCGTATTTCTCTCTTATAAAACATCAGGATTGGTTTTGTCTCTCTGTGATCACAGCTCCCCAGGTTTTTGCAGCACCAGAAACCCAGAGCATGATTAGAAACGAACATCATATTGGTAATCACAATCCTGTCTTTCAGTTGCTGAAACACACCTTCAAAGTATTCACGGTATTCCAAGTAGAGACCTGTAATGCCAAGCCAGTACATGGGATCCCAACAACACACACCCATAACCTGAATTTCTACTTTGGCTCTTAGGGTAAGTTACTGTTAGTAAATGAGGAGTCTCCTCTAACTAGTAGTGTCCATTTACAGTCTTTCTAAAAGGCAGAAGCTTCTCCCTCTGAGAGATAACAAGGACAGGGAGATTCAGCACAGTGGATTTATAAGATAGTTCTAAATAGCCTAACAGTTCCTGATAGCTTTTTTTTTTTTTTACAGTAATTTAAATCAGTGTTACTTTTGCAAGACTGACTTGTCTACATAAGCTGCCTAGTCTCCAAAAACAAAGTACAGCAAAAATTTTAGATCATTTCTTTCAGCTTTAAGATTAGCCCGACTAGCAAGTTGCCTTGAGATGTAATGTTCCAATAAATAAATAAATAAATAAATAAAAATCAATTTTAATTCATTTAGCATATCGCATAAAACCCACACTAACAGTTCTCCTTGAAGCCCAGGGCTCCTGTTTTCAGGCAGTTGCAGACGGAGAACACAACCTTATGGGAGAATAAGGGTTTGCTCCCTAACCCTGGCTTCATCACGCTGTAGAAGCTGAAACCTGCAGCAGAAGTAGGTGGCATTAGAGTCAGCAACTTCACCTCTCATGAAACCCTGCAGAAGATGCCCCACTGGCAGTGCCTGGCCTTCCCTAGGCACTCAGCTCAGGAGAGGTTGCAGGCCAGGGCATGAGCACTGTACATACAGATCACAGGGCACAGAGCACCAGATACAAACCAGCAACCCCTTAAAGTGCATTTATTTTCCAATGCAGGTGCTAAAAAGCTCACCTGATGGAAACATTTGCCTTCTGCAGACTTGCTGAAGACTGGAGTATATGAATATGCCAGCATCCGAGGGAGTTTTGCCAATGCTTTTAATCTCCTTTCTCACCCAAGGAGCAGCCAAGGTTTGATCTAGCCCAGTGGGATGGGAACAGCTCCAGTGGGCAACACAGCTCTCACAGCCACTCTCCGAATTAATTGTTAGGTGCCTAAGATGCAACTCAGGTACATCAAGGAAGAAAAAAGCACACAGGGACAAACCGAAGACAGGCCAAGTTAGGGACAGGTCCTTCTTTCACAGACACGCATGGGTGTTTTCTTGTCTTTCTTTCAACAGGAGCATGGTCTAAAGCACATCTATCCCATAAAATCTAGCAGACCTAAACAGCTCCTTTTCCATGAGGTGCAGATTCATTCACCCATTTTCACATTTGACTTTCATTAATAATGCCAGGCAGTGACGCAGAGAGGTTTGTTTATTCAGAACAATCTTTTAATCCCATCTTGCCTTCAAAATAAATTACCAAATAAACTCTTCCATGAGCAATACTCTAAATCATGAGGTGGTCACAGGACAAAGTCTTCCCACCACAGAAAATAAAATCAAACATTTTTTAAACTTGTTTTGGTTTTGCGGATTTTTTTCCTCCCAAAACATTAGGATTCTGCAAAATTTTATCTGACATGAAAATCAGAGTGCAGTAAACAGCAGATTCTTTGCTCAATCACACATCAGTTACAGAATCAAAAAATACCAGTACCTTAACAAGAGAATTGCTGCTACAAAATCCTGAGAAAAACATTCCTGGAGAAGGGTGAGAGTTTTTTGTTTTTAATTATTTAGTTTTGTTGATGTGTCCCGTCTGTCTATTTTCCTGGGGTAAGTGGATTAAAACAAATAAACATTTTTTTTTTTAATGACACAGTACTTTGCAGCAAGTTATCTCAAAATACTACAAGTCCTTAGAAATTAAAACTCCCAACATCCCTGTAAGCTAGGGACTTTACAAGCAGAAAAACTTGCATTGAAAGACTAAATCACCAGTCAAGATTGCACAAGGACTCAGTTGTGACTCTTGTGTTCATAGCCCATCACAATCTTTATTTTGTACAGAATTATTTATTATGGCTATCATAATTACTGTTCAGGTTTCATTTTAGTGTTATCCTGCTGGAAAGTTATCCCTTCACAAGATAGGATGCTTTGGAGTAACAAAAAGTCTGATGCATTACAAACCTTTTTCAGATTTAACTCATAACCGTGACCTTTAACACTCTAAACCTGGATTGCTCCACAGTTATTTTCATACTGGGATGGAAGTGCTGCATCACTCTAAAACTGCAAAGTAAGGCTGATGCAGCAATAAGCACTGTGTCATTACAGAAGCACAGCTCTACAGACCACAGGGTGTACGTCCCTTCTTTTACTATTTTTTTCTTGCCCCCTTTTGTTTTGCTTTTACTTGGCTTTAGCTTTTGGCCAAGGCAGTTGACAGTGTTTCCAGACACCTATTCCCAAGGGACTTGTCTTGCCCTCATACCAGCAGATCCAATTCCAAGGAATGTGAAATACCTTTGCTGCCAAGCTCAGGCTGCAGTCCCTGCTCTGGGGTTTGCTGGGGAAAACCCTGTGCACAAAGCAGGCAGAAGGCAGCACCAGCATGTTGAGCAACCTCTTTTCTATGGTTTTCTACTCATACCATCTCTCTCCTCAACCAAGATACAAAAAACCCTCCTGCCAGCCACCCACAGCACCAGACTATCAGGCAGCTGATCTAGCTCTTTGCTTGCTGCTTCCTGTCCCTTTAATCACCAGATTCTTTGATTAATAATTGTATATTTCTGTAAAAGGGTAAAAATGCCTCTCCATGTGAAAAAGTTTAAATATATAAAAACACTTCATAAAAATATTTATTAAAAAAATCAAAATGCCCCATGAGCCTGTAAACATAGCCTGTAAATCTCTGTTAACCGTAGTCATTTGAAATGCAGTCTTTCAGGCTCTTAACTGCCCTATCCAATAAGATTTTAAGATAACCGATAGAAATGCCACTTGTCTTGTACTTCTATTCCCATTGCTCCCTTTTTTCTTCTTTGTTTCCAATATGACTGTTTCCCAGCGTCGGCAATTTTGGAGATATCATTTGTCTTTGCTTTTAACAGAGTTCTGTATGGCCTCATTTTGAGGCTTTCTTATGGACCGGGCTTGAGGTCTGATTGGTAACACGAGCAACACCAGGATGCTTAGAATGTGCATGTGAAAATACATGGACCTAGAAAAAAGCAGAAAGAGCATATTACATTTTTATTGGTAATAAGATGAACTGTACAGCCTCAATAAGTCCATGCAGAATTTAGTGCTAAGGGATGAATGCAGAAAGTATGAACATGACCTAGTAAGGACCAAAATAAACCCTTGATTCTCACGCAGCCTATGCGTCAATGAATATGTTGCCATGGATGTTAATGAGGCAAGGAATCAATCAGCAAACACTAGACTCCAAAGTCTGACAGCTCGGATAAACTCACGTAATTTAACTCTAGACTTAATTCAGTTCATCTCTCTTTTAACATTAGAGTATACAAGGCTGCATTCTGAAGAAAAATTCTTCAAACTTAGGACGTAAAATTGTATCAGTTAAAAACAAAAAATAATAAGCAACTGAATGGGAAAGAAAGAAATCATTTCAAATGCTGAAATCTGAAATAAACCAAAAGTTCACCTCTTATCTGAGGAAGGTTAGATAATGGCAACTACAGAAGAATCTTGTTTTTGAAGGCTACTACTCAGGGACACTTTCATTTGATATCATATTAGATATCAAATATTTGTATTTCAAATAATTTGGTATACACAGGATTGAACAGAAACCAAAAATACTTAACCTAGCCACATGAGACAACTTGTTGAGGACCCGGTTTGGGTACAGTAAGGTCCAACTCTTAACCATAGAAATGCACTTTTGTATGGTCTCATTTATGCTTTTTACCGTAGCTCTTAATTTCTTTGCAAGGTGCTTACCACCACTGTTAGGTGTGTGGTGCTCTGAAAGTGTTCCCTGGTCCAGAAGCCTACAATTTCCTTGCTTAACATTATCTACATTTAGGTGTTAATTAAGTTCAAATTCACTAGGGCAAAAAAAAATACTAAGGTGATGATCCAGCTTTGGGCAAGGGTGGAAAATCATTTTCACTGCTCAAAATTTGGGTAAAAGTAACAGTTCTCCCTTCGTAGACACTGGCATAGTAATACCAAGTTCTTTACACATATTTGTTTCTTTTGTTTTAAAGTTAGCAATGTAATCTTACATTTGTATTTACTACATGGAAACATGGAACAGTCTCTTGTAGCACAAAGGGAACAAATTTACACACATGGCAAATTTATAAATGAGTTTAGTATTTTAGTCTTTTCTCTCCCTTTTGGTTCTGATTGCGCTTTACTACTTTTGCCTTGAAAGAAGAAACATAGATATTAATGTAGTAACTGGGAAAGCATTTTACTAGAACTGGGAAAGATCTGGAGTCATTTCTATATGGTAAGTTTTCTGCGTTGAAGTCCAATGTTTTAAGAAAAAGGAAAGAAAAGGTCAAAATTAAAAACCTTTCAAACAGACTTACTGACAGCAGCTGTCTTGACTATCAGATTAATGTTTTTATTTTAGAGGATGAATCATCCTTCTTCTTGACCAAAACCTGTTATTCTGACAGTTCACTGCAGAATCAAAGAAAAGTAAAGCCATATAGAGTAGTCTCCCTTTTTAAATTATTTCTGAATTTCTCTATTTCAAGTTATGTTTACTAGAGTATATTCAATATACTCTGCAAACCCAGTGCTTATTTGCACTTATTTTTGAGGGACCTATGGAAGTATTCACACACAAAAAGAAAAATGTAATGATTTCAATAAGTAATAATCTGTCAGGTACCCTCTTATCTCCTGCTGATCAGTCACCTCTCCTGCTCCGTGCAGTCAGCAGCTGGAAATCTGTTCCTGTCTCATTGAGTCCTTCCTACTGTCAACTCACATTGTGCTTAACCTCTCCAGCCTTCACCACTGCTAAAGGCTGAGACTTGACTGCTTTGAAAAAGGAAGCTGAGTATGTGAAAAGTCAGATTAAATAACAACGCAAAAAGACTGAGAAGTAAGAAAGAAGGGCTCCTACTTGGCACTACTAGCTAATTAAGCTACAGGAGTACAGAAATCGCTCCTTACGTTATCAAATATCCTGTTTGAATTCCTTTCAGATCTGATGAAATGCCAATTGCCTTTCAGCATGCCTTGCATTATTTAACAAAGCCACACTGGTCTGAGGTGCCATAACCAGGAGAGAACTTACTTGTAAAACTTAACTGTGGGCTCAACAGCCAGCATTACAAAGGGTGCAACTGTATAGCAAACTGCTAGTTGAGTGACAACCCAGGTAGCAACGTCATAGGCTATCTTGAGAGGCACCGATGAGAGGAAGTAATGTCTGCAATTGCTTCTTATCTGCATGTCAAGGAAAAGTAAACAGAAAATTACATAAATTCACTTCTTAGGCAAAGTCACGCAAGCATACTGCAGCATATGTATTGCACTTATTATCAGCGTTATCACCAAAAAGTTTACATACCCTTTTGAAAGCACTGAGAGTCAGAAGGCAGGCAGAAGTGCATTAACTGTCATATCTAAGATCCCACAGTTAATCAGTGGTAAACAGAGAAGTGGCCCAATTTCCTCTGCCATAATCAGCAGAGCAGACTCTCATGCAGGAATCTTGGACAATAACCTCGAGGAGGGAAGTTGTTATGATCTGATCTTCCTCCCTCCCATTTTTATTTTTTTTATTTATTACTGCTTTTCAACTGTGAAACAAAGTTACTTTATATGAACAAGTATGTGTTTATACCGGGTCAGTTCCCCACAGATTTGGGTTTAACTTCACATCTGTGAAATGGATCCTCACAAATGAGAGGCAAAGCACGTGTTAAAACAGCATGCTCAGCAACTTGCTGTGGCTATAGGGGCTAATACTGACCATTAGCTTAATTCACCTTTCAGATAGACCTGGTTATTAATCCGTATTCAAATGCTGAAAGAGAACAGAGGGGCTTCCCAGCCCTGACCAACTGGCTGGTTCAGCCTGAAGGATAAATTGCACAAGTGATAAATGCAGCCTCAGTGTGACATGAAAGCTGTTTTGCCTTTGGTGGCTCTACCCAAGACCAGGCCCATAAACACAGAGCCCAGTTCACCCCATCAATTGCATCCACATGACAGCACTCCAGCTAGGGCTAATGCTCAGCCCATAACAGTTACTGTGAAAAAGTGGACCCAGAGCTAATTACAAGTCAGCATCCATGCAACATGAACTAGCAAAAGTCTGGTCTCAAGCTTAACCTTGAACACCATGCTAATTTGACTGCACAGACACAGCCAGTAGTACTCCCAAACTCCCACCTAATGATACACTCACAAGCAATGTTTTCTCTGACAGCCAGGGGCAGCATTGCAGCACGCAGAGAATTAGTGCTGGCTTTAACTGTTGGGGGTTCTTTGTAATTAGCATTAATGCAGAACAAAATTTCAGTGAACATCAACCCTGCAAAGGCATGAAAGAGAGCTCGCAGCAGGAACAAGCTGCTTGACTGTGCCAGGGTGGTCCCTGCAGCTGATAGCTGGATAACGTCTAGAAAGGACCTTGGAAGAGAACAATGAAAGGTACATACTGCTCTGGCTGCGAGTGTGATAAGGATTCCAGTGAGAAATGTAAAATAATATCCAGGATAGATACCATGCCACAGGGCCGACAGGATAAATGTTAAGGCTGTAGGGTACCAAGGAGCTCTGTCATAGCAAACACTGTGAAGAGGAAAACAAAACAAGAAGCTGAATACAGCAGAACAATGGAAACTGCAAATCCTTCTCAGCTGTTAACATCTTATTCTGTTTTCTCACAGGTCTCATCTTGCCTCGGTTACAGTCTAGGGTGTAAGGTGCTCTCCCTTTGATAACATGGAAGGTTAGATGGAAAGAGTGAGCAAGCTTTTATGCACTGAGTATCCAAAGAGTGCCTGTACAAATATTCCCACTGCTCTCAGCAGTCAAATAAACAGAAGGGCAGAGAGCAGGGAAGACTTCCCATTCAACTTTAGACTTCTAATCTGGAATTGCACACTATTCTTTAAAACCCTGATGGTAAATCAAGAGCAAGTAAAAGGACCAACAGACACCACCACACCCCTTACTGGTGAACAGAAGTATTTTTATGCACTGTTATCTGAGAGATGCTGGGAACAACAGGGAGTGCCTTTAGCTATTGCAAAGCAGGGGATTCCTGCTTATTTTTGCAGCCCAAAATATTACTCCAAAGATGGAAATGAACGATACCAGTTCAAGAATACATTATGAGGTCTATTTGGCTATCTGAGTTTTAACAGAGATGCTGTGTTCCAAATAAAATAGTTAAGAAAATGTATTTCTTACTAGGAACATCAATTGAATTATGAAAAATAGGAGATAATAAGACAACATTTAACAACAAAAATAGTCACAATAACCATAATATATTTGTGCCTACACTTCAGACACTGTGTTAACTGACTGTACACTGAGCTTTAATCATGCCAAAAAGTGTAACAAGTAACAGGACACAGTTCCATTTTAAAAAACTGAACTTAAGCTAATATTTACATAAGCCTTATCAGACAGATTAAAATCGGATCATCTCAATGCTGTAATAACTCTCTTCTCCATATCCTAAACAAGGACTCAGTAGAAAGCTTCTTGTGATAACGCCAAACTGGACTACACCAAAGCTCTGAAGACTCAGATTCTCCCCAGTTCTAAATGAAATGGATCCTAGCGACACAACGAGGCTTGCCTCCGGTCATAATATGCATGGGAAACATAATACAGCACCGTGAAACATTACAGCAAACACTATGGAGGAAGACACCAGCCTTAAATATGCCATCAAAATGCTATTACTTTTCATTTTGGAAGATATGAATGGTTCATTTCTGGCTTTTCTGCTCGTATATAAAATGTGGACGTTTTAACATTTGCAACAACAAAACTTCATAGCATCAAAACCCACTGTGTTCCACCAACCTTTAGAGAGAGAGGGAACAAAGCACAAAAGACTATACATTGATAAGACTCACCATCAGCATTTTTTCAGGCCATCTAAAGTTTTTGGGTCTCACAAGCAAATTGCTGTTTCATCCCACTTACCGTTTTAGCCAGGCAGCTGTCTGAATGTTCCAGTTTTCAATGTACATTTTAAAACTTGTTGCAGTCTAAGAAAGAAGTTCACATGAAATGTTAGCACTGAAACCTGTAAAATAACACTTGCATTTTAAGTTACAGAAGCAATAATACAAGGGAAATATTTATTCTAGTAGCTAACTATTGTGAAGATTGTACCACAGTCCATCATTACACTAATATATTTTGGGAGGGCCATTAACTAGGTTGATTGCTCACTGCCAGCACTCGGCACTTGCTTTGTTTTGTAAAATTAAACACAATGTTTGGTTATTTTTCAAATTACGAGAAATCTGAAGAGCTTTCTTGTTTTAAACGTTTGGCCTTCCCACAGTTCATAAACAGCTTCATTTCTGGAAGAGAAATCTTGCCACCCATTACAGAGTCTGGAATTCCCTAGAGTGCTATTAAAACAAAGTGTTATAAAAACTAAAAGATATGCGTTATTATTTGGAAAAGGAAGGAGGAAAATTGCAAAAACATGGACAAAAATAAATTCAGGACTAAATTTAGAAGCTAACTTTCAGCTCACTATCCAGCTTGAGAAACTGGAGTGGACTCCAGGGCCCTGGGGAAACTACCTGTACCTCCTCACAGCATCAGTTCCCTCAGCTTGAGGGGACTGCTCGATCCTGTCCAGCATCAATTTCCCTAATCCTGGCCAACTCCACCTCTGGCAGTTCCCTGTTCCCGCTCCCCCTTGCTCCTTGCTTGCTGACAGAAACTTCCCAGGGTGTTCTCATCAAGCAGGAATAAATAACTGGTCTCCACTGATTCAATGAAACCACATTATTTTGTGCTATCAGCTGAAGGCATGGGCACACCAACCAGAAGGAATAAAGAGAACAGTTTCCAAGGGGAATATTCAGATACTTTTGCCTTTTCACAAAGAACCCTGATGATTGGCACTGCATCCTCTGTTTAAAAAGTTAAAAACGATTTGCAATTCCCAATGCAGCACTGCCACATTTTAATAGCATTACTGCATGATTGCACCAAGAGAAGCCAAGAAAAATATAATTTCTCTTCCAACTAATATTGTCACTCTCTTTTGGCCTCCTTTAAGTTCCCATTACTCTACAAAGAGAGAAACTGGTCACTGGCTGTCAGAATATGCACACTGCCAAGGTTTTCTTCAAGCCCTCCCCCACACATTTAGCCACCCATGTCCTTTTAATGTCCTCAAAACTCCTGACACATGCTTGTCTTCATCCAACCCCTACAGTCCAGGTTAGACTGTAGGCACACTTAGCACTCCACTTCCCAACCCTTAGCAGTTTTACACATGAAAGTGGCTATCCTGCTCAAAATGCACTGCACAATCACACTTCTCCCTTAACTCCCAGAATTGTTGGTGCATACAGGAACAGTTCAAGGCTTACATGAAGCTCTGTAGTCTCTCTTCTTATTGCACACATGACCAAATCAATGGAGGCCTGGTGTTTTGGCTTGGTTTGTTTTTTTTTGTTTTTTTTTTTCCCTGCTGACTCAGATGCTCTTTAAGATAAGACTGGGAAATTTGGAAAGCCACAGTACATCATCCCTCCTGGCAGGACTTCTGAGGCCGGTATGACCCTTCTGCTTTATGCTCCTGGAAATAATTTCTCCACCCTGATCTCTGTTGCTCATCTGAAGGAAAAAATTCTGTAGAGCCCACAGTTCAGCAGGTAGAGGAGAGCAAAGGCTCCTGTTTCCTTTGTTTGGCTTTACTGAAGAGCACTGCCTACACTTTACTATCCTCATTCATACAGGAATTGCCCTAGCCCATCTAGGCAGGAATTGTTTCCTGCCCTGAAACTGAATTAGGTATTTATTCAAGATTTCTGAGTGGAACCTTGCATGCTATTGCTATTGAGGAGTAAAAGCATTTTGGGGATGTGTATTCTGTACTACTCAAGGAGAGATGTATAATGAGGATTAAGATAAAAAACAGAGAAAGGATGTTGAGAAAGTGAGAATGCATATACTTTCAGCTTTCGCATCTTTCAACATTTTTCAAATAATAATTACAGGAGCCCTTTCATTTTTGAGAAGAGCTATTGAAGCACACTTGCTTCATCACAGGTCATTCAGCAATAAGGCAGTTAACTTGTTGTTTTCATCTGCTTTTCATTTTAAAAGCATAACTACCGAATTACAGGGGAAAGTTCCTCCTATTTCTAAAGGAAATAAGCCTTTAGAAAGCAGTTTTAGACATGTAAACATTTTTACATCCCCCTTGCACTCAGAGAATATTCTTCAGAGCAAACAAATAACCATACTGGCCATCTCTTGCTTCAGAAAAAAAAACACTAACATAGTTTACAAAAGACTAATGGATGTTAAAAGCATGCTGCAGTCACAAGAAATATGTGTGACCAAGGTTTGAGAAATCATGTGGTTTGCTGAACAGAGCTCCAGATCAGCCACCCTGTAAGCTCTACATGGCCCTGCCAATCCTGTTCAGGTTACTCCGTTTGTACCTGTTACCTCTTGCACCCCAGCTTGTTTCCACTTACAAGAGGCCCTCCAGCTATACACAGAGACCCAAACTCTTTCATGTGTTTGTGCAATGCCTATCGATGTGATGGCCTCTTTCACTACCAGCACATATTTCAGCTGGGTTACGAAAGGGGAACGCTGCAAGAAGCAGATAGATGCAATACACCGCAGATGGTGAAGAATCATAGCTGCGAGCAATTTATTGACCCGCTGAACTCAGCCACAATCTACAGTAATTGACTGCTCATTTATTAAACATCTGATTAATCATTTATTAGCCTTCTATAAACTATTTACAAATGCAACCTGAATACAGAGCATGACAAAGGCTGTGTGACAGACGCTATTTATCTGCCCAATAGATAAAACACAAAACCTCTCAAATTAAAGAGAGGCAGCCTGGTGGCATGGACTTACTTTCCTTCTAGCAAACAGTTTCCCCATTATCACGGCAATTTCTCTGTGCCCGTTATGCTAATGTAGCCACTCTTTTAACTCACCTCAATGTTCCAGATATTCAAATTGGACAACAGGTCCCAGCGGAAAGCACCTCTCTCATCAACTCCACTGAATCCATAACCAGCCGCATTGTTGACTGCATCTGCTGCAATATCAAAGCAAAATGGGTCAAATCAGACTGATGGAGGAGCCGTCGTCTCTTACAAGTCTGTATGTCACTGACCACACATTCAAGCCATCTTTATAGTAATTAGCAACTTCTCTTTCAAAAAGAAGCTTCCTCTTAGTAAAGGGGCATTGCTATATGGCAACACAGGAGAATCACTTCCTGAAGAGGAAAGATGAGCTACTCCTTTAACAGAAGAAATAATAAAATAAAATAAAAATAATAATGAATATAAATAATTTTTCCTATTATTCTCCCCATATCTATATTACACTGGAGGTAGATGTAAAAGAGTTGCCATATTTATTAATACGTAATTAGTATTTTCCTCAAAAGGATATCAGGATGTCCCAGCACTTCCCAGAATTCAGAAAAGCTGTAATGTCTCCACAACGCGATCACCATTTTGATTAAGGGTTACATCATGATTGTTTTAATCGGGACTTTTATTCATACTTTGGTAGATAAAGCCTTTGTCTTAAACCCATTGTTCAGTGCCTCACTAAAGTACCCAACCATCTCTACAAATCAAACATTGAGCAACTTCAGTTACAGACTTAACTACTACATGTGCAAATAAAAGCCTGGGTAACAGCAGGCATTTCACATGCTGTGCTCCCACTTGCTGTTGCAATGAAGCACAGCACAACTCCACAGGCTGAATGAATTTCTTGCTCTTCCTCAGGGTACTTGGGCAACTATTTCCCAGCCTTGCTTGGGAGCCATCTGGTCATCAGGTCTTAAATAATGCTTTTAATGTGCCCCTGCCAGAAATTCTCTCCCTGTATACCAAGAAAATAGGAAGGGTTCATTATCTCTAGATGCAGATGCCACTGAGGAGATGGGAAGAAAAAGGAAAGCCAAAATACAGGTAGGTAGGTAAAGCTTATCCTTCTAGATTGGTTACAAAATACAAGCCTGGAATAAGCCAAGCTCTAAAAAGGTCAGAATTTATTTCCAGAGACTGGAAACTGATTTTGCTTTGTAAGTGCTACAACTTCATGGAGAAACCCCTAAGCAGAACACCACAGAGAGAACCTAATTAACAACAATAGCAATAAATAAATTAATAAGCAGCCTTCTGTAATCTGAAACTTCCCATTTACTTTCCACTTTACTAAATGAGCTAGATTTTACTGATGGAAAGAAAGGTCTCCCATTTTTCAGATCTCGCCATGTATTTTTTATTTGAAAAAAGAACCCTGTCTAAAATTTACTGTATGGCCTGCCAGTGTCTTGCTATGAGAGCAGCAGCAAGCTGCAAGACCCACAGGACTGTGCCTGGAAAGAGACTGTCACACCAGAGCAGAGGACTCCTAGGTTTGCTCCTCCTTGCTCAAAGGGTAGCAGGGACTGCTTAGTGTTTCTTTGGCAAATGCAAGAAATGAGAAATTCAGGGGCACAGCAACACTGCAGACCTGTTGGCCTCTTGCTTCACACACGGACATCTACAGAATAGCATGATTTGGGTATAAAAGCATCTCAACTGTCCTGCCTCAAATTAATTGCAAAACCCCAACCTCCACAAAGCCCACCAGAGGTTTCCCTGTTGACTTGAACAGCTCTGGCTTATTGCTTTTGCTCTGCACAAACCCTTGGATGCAGGTGCTCAATTCCAAATTGCTTTCAACAGTAGCTCCGAGTCAAGTTTGCAGCTATGCTCCCATGACTATTGCTACTGCAAGGAGAAGCTGAATTTTCTGTCTTTCCATGGATCTGGAGGAATTCAGCAGCACGGCTCTCGCACAATGGCATGACTGTCCTCTTCTGAGAGCAGGAAGTGCTTATCAGCAGTTTCAGCAGGCACTTTTGTGCCATGCCTTGTGCCATGCCACAGGGAGCTAAACAGCAAAAGGATAAAACATCTGCTGTTTTGTTGCCTGGATCTGTAACACGAGGAACAGAGACCTTACCCACCAGCATGCAATGTATGCTCTTCCTGAAAACCCTCATCTGTAAGATGTTTTTGCAGCCCCTAAGGCTCGCTCACTCCTGTCACAAATCCAAACTCAGATAATCTCTTTGAAAATGGTATTTTAGTTAACTATGACACTGGAAAACTTGCAAGTTACAAATTAATATTGGATCCCTCTAAAAAAACTTCCTGAGCAAACAATTCTTTATCCCAAAGCCTTTCCCTTCCTACAGATGCCAGTCCTCAGTGTTCTTTTCTTGATCCATCTTGATTTACTCCCAGCAGTTCAATTACAGCCTCACAACAAATTTTACTGGTTCTTTCCATCCCATCCCAATGACACCCTTCTCAGTTTTGGGTGTATGTATCACACTGTAGGATCTCCCTACATGCAAAGCCTTGTACACACACCAAAAAAAAATAAGTAAATCAGTCACTCAATTTTCAACCTAGGCTAGAAGGATTTGACTCCTCACACATAGACAGGAAGAGTGACTTCTAAAATGAAGTAGGGAAAATATTAAAAGATTATTCTGACCACCAGTCTAACTGGCTTCCAATATCAAAGCCTTTTTTTTTTTTTTTTTTTTTTACTTTCTCTTTCTAATGAACATTCTTCTATCTCTGCTCCTTTTCCTTGCAGAGGTTCTTGGGTCCATCCCATAGCCTTCTTCATTGCCCACCTGCCCTGTGGTTCTCCAGTCCTCTCTCTTGCTCGCTCAAGGCTAGCCCATGCACAGGACCACAGAGTGCCTCTGAGGCAAAGTCTAATTTTAGTTCTCCACAAGAACCACAACTTTCTAATACAGATGCATGTGCTAAAGATGTCTCATAACAAGAAAGAGGTCTGTACATCATAACACACTTGTCTACATACACTGCCTACAGGCAGATGTGTATATCTCCTGGATGAACTACAGGTCTAGGGACTATTTTATTTCATTTACTTCCCACTACTTCAGCCCTCCCAAACCCCCTCCCCATTTATGAACCAATTTGTTACTCACAAAAATAAGTGAAGCAGCCAGACTTACCTAACGTCCACGCAAAGTAATACTTTGGTTTTGCTGCCTGTGTAACAACGTACAGGTAACCAAGTCTTGATAAGAAGGGTGTTTTATCAAGAAATTCATTATCAATAATATATGCCATAGGAAAGTTCTTGGTAAGTGTCAAGAATAAAACAAGAGATACTAGTGTGATACACAGCTTGTACATCACTGCTCCCTGAAAAAGACAAATGACAGTGAAATATTCATTAGAAGCATTTGCTTAAGGGAAAGAAAAATACCAGTGCTCATGGCATACAAAAAGAATGTGATTCAAGAACCAATAAAGCTAGTGACAAAGTTGACAATAATTAATTTAGAAAGGGTGACAAAGAAAAGGCCACACTACAACCTTATGTCTAATGTAATTTATTGAACTAACTATAGTTGGCTGCAAGTGAGAATTTATAGTCAAAATTGGCCATGATCTTCCCCAGACTCCTACAGCAGTTAGTGGAGGTCCTAAAATGAGAAAGGAAACAAACTAACAAAAGCAAAATGGAAAGGAGAAAGCTTTCCTATATGTACTGTCATCTTTTGGAACTGAAGACTGGGCTCCTCATAGAAGCCAAAAGCTTTCGTATTCAGTACAACAGTGGGCCTTATTGTTCAGCTGCCATCCAGGTGCCTTGCTAAAAAACACTTGTCAAAAAAGCATACACAACATGTGTGACTTCCCGTGATATAGGGTATCTGCAGCACCATGCTCACTTCTGTTACCGCTCTCTAGCTTTTTATATATTAAAATTATCACCAGTCATGTCAGTAGTTAAAAGCTTCACTTCCAATAAGCATCAGGAGTAAACATTCCTTGATACAGGCATAATTAAAAAGGTAAATCTGACACTTGGATACCATGTAAAAATTGACTCATGCATTCTCAGAAGATCAGTAAAAGTGCAATACGTTAATGAAACAACAATGAACTTTTGGATCCCAAGTACTCTTTTTATACCTTTTCCACGTTCAGTAATAAACTAATGTGTGATTATTTTAAAATGGGTACAATGCAAATGTTAATATTCTCTGCACACTTGCATCTAACACAAGATGGGCCTTATTCTGACCTCAGTAATACTAATGTAAATCAGAAGTAACACCACGAAAGTCAGTAGAAATACAACCGTATGCAAACAGGAATCAGATATGTAGCAGCAGATGCTCAACCTCAGAAAAGACATATTGCACTCACTCACAAAACTATGCGCTCAGTGTCACTTTAAGACAAGAGAGAAGAATCTGGTTCTCACACTGTTACCCTGTCTTACAATAAGGTAATTTATAAGGAGGTCTTACATAGTATTGAAAAATAAAACAAAAGTGTTGCACTTACTAACCTTGTACATGAAAAATGACCCCCAAGTAATTTTAAAGAGTGAAATTGCCTTGCAAAGCACCTGGGCACACTACAGTTTCTGATGGGCCATAATTCCTGTACTCCCAATGTATTCTGCATTACAGGCAGGATTTGACTTTTCTTTCTGACAGATGTGCTGTTTTCTTCTTCTGTCTGGAGCTGAACTGCAATTGATAGTTATTAGAACCTGCAGAATGTTCCCACTGCTGCACAAAGGACACCCATTGACCAGTGACCCATTCTGCAAGCCAAATACATTTGGGGGAATTCAAGGGAAGACACCAGCCCCTTCACCCCTGACCCAGTGATAAAAACAGCAGCCACTTCACAGAGGAAAAAAAGCAAACAACAACAACAAAAAACACTACTAACGTTTACTGGCAAGATAATCCAAAAATGGGTTTTCCTCTTCATTTTTAATTATGAGAATCCTGTACAAAGCTGTACTCTCCTGCCCTTTGCAATCAATCTTTGTCATTTTAAAACTTACAGTTGGAGAAGGATCAGGAAGTCTGTCATAACCCTTCTGCTTCCAGTTCACTTCTAATAGTTTCATATGCACATGCCTCCCTTCAATGAAGGCTATATAATCCTTATAATTGCTGCAAGGCCCAGCTATGATGCTCATAAAATTGAGAAGATAGCTTAAATACTCCAGTAAAGATGGTCTTGTCCTGGGGAAATCATCCACGCACAACAAAACAAAACAAACAAACAAAAAAAAACATGTTAGACACAGCAAAGGCTTCAGTGAACACTTTTTTGTTGTACTGCCTGATTCAGTCCTCAACTCTCTCCTAACATCTCCCTCCTAGATGAAAGCTTACTATATCTTTTTGGGGGGTAAAGATGAATCACAGCCTCTCACATATCCCAGTGATGTCTGGCAGATGGCAGTCTGAACAAGGGCAACGTGGAAGTGCGCAAACTACAGGTGAACAAACGCTACCAATCTGAAAAGCTGTAGTCTTATTACTAAAAGCATTGCAGTTTTAAATTAGTCATAAATCTAAGTATCTACTCTCAAGCAAATTGACTTGCACATTTTGGCCAGGCCAGCAGTAACAACAGCAAGAATCTGGTAGCTGTTTTGGACACCTGCCTGGTAAGTCATGGACCAGTAACGGCTGGCAGACCACAGGCTGAGTAACACCAGCCTAGCCAAGCTGTTCAATGCAATACTTTGTGTTGTTATGCAAACTATAGGGCAGGGAGCTTTTGAGACACCGACTGCCAGGCCTGAGAGGAGCTCTCAGCCACCCTTCTCAAAGCAGCTGCCAGCACAGTTCAGCCTTCTGAAAAATGGGAAGTGCAATGTGAGACACACAGGAACAGAATGAAGAGGCACTCCGTCCTTCTGTGCAAATAAAGGAAGTAATCGTGTGTATTGCATCATGGACAGGAAAAGGAAGTATGCGGGAAAAAAAACAAACACACATAAATCAAAAGACATCTGAAGAAGAAAGTCGAAGTCCATCTTGGTTGCTATTTCTATTTTGCAAGTGCATAACCCACAAGTTCCTGTGGGAGTTTTACAATTAGATGTAAAATGAGGATTCACTGTCATTGCAACAGATTAGTAGGACAGAAAAGAAAGATGTGCAGGCCTCTTACTGCTAAACAGTTTCTAAAGTGCTGAGCTTGCTTTATTTACATGACAGAAAAACACCAATATCTATACTCAGCAGTGAGATACACAGTGCTCTCCATTAATGTGCTAATAGTCACCAAAGTAAATAAGGACTACCCAAAAATGAGAACAGGAACTAAGGCACAATGCTTTAGGACTCTCCTGTCCAAGATACAGGTGGACATGCATAAACCAAAACCTACTTAAAATTCTTTCAGACTAAAACATAAATTTCTATGTTTTCTAGCAGAAAAATTAAGCAACAGTTAAGCAACTGCTGTTGCCTACTTTTATTCTGAAGCGGAATTAGTTTGAATAAACAAGTAGCTTAGCCAGGATTTTCTGCATTCACTCTGCTGGTCATTGTGGATGCTAGTGTCTGAATGATACATTGTCTGGTGAAAACATTTCACAGAAAGATGCAGCAAACAATTTGGGGTAAGGCTCATCTTTCTGTTCTGTAAAATTGTGATGGCGATCTGGGCTTCTGAGAGTAAGATAAAAATAAGAGTAAAAATAAAGTCATTAGTTTCAGCTTAGATTGTGCACGTGGGTGGGTGGGGAGACATGAGCAATGCACGAAGGAATGTACAGAGGATGAGTAAGAAACAAAAACAGACCAAGAACAGAGGGAAGACAAAAGGCTGCATTACCAAAGGGGATTTAGAACTCCTCAGTTATGATTTGTCTGCCACCAACACTTGAGCTATTGGCATACACTTCTATATTGTGAGCTCATCTACTGTACAAAAAAAGAAAAAGGACCAGCCTGTTTGGTGAGAATTTGACTAGAATTAATCATATGGCCACAAGGGCCCACTGCAGTTGAACATTATTGCTGTGAGCTTGAAAAACAAGCAAAAACATATGGGCCATAGCAAAAGTTATATAAGTCTCCCTACAGAATTTTTGCTTTTCAAGAAACTACTCTCTTCTTACTTTTAGAAGCTCATAGGCAGATTTTCTGAGGGCTCTATCTTCTGCCTTAGAAACAACTTCCTTGGCCCTAAACATTCACTTCATGGTGAAAAGTAGTTATGAGAGTAATCCTAGTTCTTCTGAAAAAAGTAATTCATCTGTATCAAGAGACAAGAAAGGAAAAAAGATGCTTGAACACGTGATTAATATGCTGTCTCCCTTTGAAAAAGGAGAAGATTAGTCACATAACTTGAAGGACTAATACTTGAAGTACTAATTTTATGGAGGGAGATAGGAAAAATAAAATTTCACTGGGAATTTTGGTGAAGAAAAGCAGTACTTAAAGTGTCAAACAAAAACGGACTTCTGGTATGCAGTAGTTTGCCAGCAGAGGAAGAGTATTCTATTGCAGAAAAATAGCGTATCAGAGGTAAAATGAAGACAACAGACAAAAAGTCTGCACAATACAACCTTAGCCAGAATATAAAGAATTTGATTTCACCAAAGACTGCTTTTGTTTCACATGGAGGATACATTTAAGTCAGTGAGACCTTGCCATGACCTTAAGTGTGGTATTGACTAGCACAGGGTGATAAAGGCAGAAGCCCTAGCCCAAAGAAATAGAGAATAGAGCAAAGAAATTTGTGTAAGGAGGGCACTAACAATGCTATTACAAAAACAAAATTCCTCAAGCAAATAGAAAAAGCAGGAAACACTTTTATCCTTTTATGAACTGGGAAGAGGCAGGGAACATTTTCATGGTTTGGACCACTTGTTACCTCTGACATTGCAAAAGAAAAAAAAAAAACACACAACAAACTATAAACAAACTGAACAACAAAAACTAAACTTCTTCAGATGAAATTAAACATATATCAAGGGGTGAATTAAATTCTTACTTTACAGCAAGCCGATTTTGCTCAGCAGTGAGTTCCTCAGCTTGTCGCCCTATTCCTGAACAGAAAAGTTACATTAGATCTTTTCAAAAGCTGAACACTGAAAGCCACCCCCACAGCCTTATGTTTGCATCCCATAGATAGGAAGTTCCTAAATCCACAGGCTTCAATATCTCTTTGTCACAAGCAGTTTTCAGATAGCTCAATTCCCAACTTTTAGGTCAAGTATATTCACGTTCCCTCTATCATGGTTCCTTACCCTTTCTCACCCTTGCTAGGCTTTCGGGAGGAGTAGTCGTAGTATTCCCACATACACACAATGCAACTCGCAATGCCACCAACTGGCAGCAACCCCCAGCAGCCTCTGCTAACGGTCTGGTGCTGGAAAAACCTCTGTTCCCAGAAGCTGCTGCCTCATTTAAGCTCCAGCCTCCTGCTGGCTCCTTGGTGAGAAATGGAGCATTTCACAGCAGGAGGATCAGTGGAAGAGAAATGGGCTCTCAAGAAACAGAAGCTTCACTAGTGTGAACTAGCAGCCTGGCTGCCTGCTACTGGAGCAAACCAAAACACGCATATCAGTAATAATCTGGAATTTTACAAGGTCCAGTCTGGAAGGGCAACCTCCTGTTGAGTTCATGTGACTTTTGGGGCCAGAGGCAGAGCACAGAGTCACTGCCCAAGAAAACTATACAAAAGTCTTGTATGATGGCCAGTGTGTAAACAGATGTCACTTATAGCAAATATCTTAAAACCTTCACTCTGAAGCCTTAGCTGTGCTTACTGTGAGAAATCCCACTGGTTTCAGCAAAACTGACCACAGGATGAGTCACACCACTTGACACTGAGCATGCATATATATACGTTTTCACAAGATCGGGGGCTTGGCATCACTCAACATTACTGTTCTCAATGCA
Source organism: Anas acuta (assembly GCF_963932015.1). Lineage (NCBI taxonomy): Eukaryota > Metazoa > Chordata > Aves > Anseriformes > Anatidae > Anas > Anas acuta. The sequence continues at coordinate 50,754,481 of NC_088980.1, read as the reverse complement.
CCGGCCATAATTACCAAGGCACATCCACATGGCCCATTTTCTGAAAAGACTGCTTATAAGCTACTCTTATGCATTACCTCTTCACTGTTTCAGTTCCTAAATACTGGGAAGGGCATGAGCTCCACAGAACTATTAAACACTTAGTTACTTAAAGGGATGGATATTTTGTTTGTCCGTTTCCATTTAAGGCAGCTGCATTAAATTTTTACAAACGGGAATTTGTCACCCATGCTTGAACTGCACGCTGCCTCCCTTTGAACAACTGCTCCATGTATGGACATTCACAATGTAATGAGCCTTTTCCACTATAATTAATCTGTAGGATTTCTGGTTTAAGACAAGCTCGCCACTGCTGTGTGTTCCATTCTGACTGTTCATTTACCTTCAGGATTCTAGGGGTACATGTAGGCAGCACACCACTGTGGCACACAGGGATACCTGAGCTAGCTGGCTTGAATAATAAGGGCAGAGAAGCCCCAGAGACTGTTGTGAAGGTTAACAAGGTCAATTAACCCATGCAGAGCTTCAAGCTGCACTTGCTTATAGCCAGCTAGAAATAACAGACTGTATTGGGCATATGTGACAAGGGTCTGGTAGCAGGGAAGCGGTAGGGGTGGCTTCTGTGAGCAGAGCCCAGCAGCTGCCCCTCATCAGATCAGAGCCAGCTCCAGCCAGCTCCAAAAGGGATCCGCTGCTGGCCAGAACAAGATTCAGAGGGAGCAACACTCTTTGCACCTCTGTGAGAACAGATTTAAGGAAGGGAAATAAATGGCTGGGCAAAAAGCAACTGGGAGAGCGAGGAGTGAGAAGCAGCCTTTCAGCCCCAAGATCAGTGCAGCACAAGGGCAGTTCCCCTGCGGCCTGTGGAGAGGCCCCTGGTGGAGCAGGCTGTCCCCCTGCAGCCCATGGGTCCCACATGGAGCAGATCTCCATGCTGCAGCCCATGGAGGAGCCCCCGGTGGAGCAGGTGGATGTGGCCTGGAGGAGGCTGCGGCCCATGGAGAGCCCCCGCAGGAGCAGGGGTCTGGGGGGAGTTGCCACCCACCCGTGGGGGACCCGTGCTGGAGCAGTTTGCTCCTGGGGGATGGATGGACCCCGTGGTAAGGAGCCCTGTGGGAGCAGTGCTTGAAGAGCTGCTGCATGTGGGCAGCCTGTACGGGATCATTTTGGAAAGGACTGCATCCCATGGGAGGGACCCCACAAGAAGCAGGGGCAGAGAGAGACCATGAAGGAGCAGCCGATGACAAAGTGTCAGGGACTGACCACAGCCTCCATACCACTGCACTGCTCTGGGGCAGGAGGTAGAAGAGGGGGCACGGGAGTGAAAGTATTCTTAGTTTGCTTTTAGTTCTCACTGCTCTATTCTGTCAGTAATAAGCAATAAATATTAACCTCTCTATGCTGCATGTGTTTTGCCCAGGATAGCAATGGTTGAGTGATCTCTGTGTCCTTGTCCTTGAGCCCCTTCCATTGTATTTTCTCCCCTTTTTCCTTTGAGGAGGGGGAGTGAGAGACCAGTTGTGGTGGAGTTCAGCTGCCCATCAGTGTGAAACCAACACACAGATCCATTCATGTAAACTTGGCTTGAAAACAATGCCAAACCCTGCAGTTTGTTTGTGGCCATCACCTACATCCTAGATCATAGCAATTCTGGATCAGGTGACTCATTTAGTCACCCACAGCTTATAATTCAGTGGGCATTGGAAGTTCACAATGCACCATCAGCAGACGAGCAATAACAGTACTGATGACAACTGGCATTTCTAGTCTTTGCACTGTACTAGACACAAGCATTTTACTAGAAAATAACAACACTCTTTGTCACAGCACAATGCAAGAATGAAGACAACATTATTTTGCCTTATTTTGCCTGCAACTGTGCTTTTCCCAGCACTGGGAAAATGCTATTGAATTCCACCTCTCACAATTTATGCAGCATCATATAACTGAATATAACCTATCTATTCTAATGCTATCATGCACAGATTTGTTACATTAATGTTAATAGCTGAACCTATGTATCAGATACAACTTTTGATTTTTGAGAATCAAGAGCTGATTCAGAAAGCTTAATAGAGTTGCACTTCAACATCTGAACAGTGAATACAGATACTAGATAAAATCCAAACTGGGCACCAAGGAAGCAGAACTCCCATAGGGGAAAACAGTTGTCTTCATTACTGCAAGGACAGTTTTTCCCTAGAAAACTGATAAAAACTTGGAATTTCTTGTTTTTCCTCTTCACTTGGAGCAACTCACTGTACTACACTCATTCTCTCTGTAAATCAACCACAATCTGGAATAAAATTTTATCTGGAATAAAAATGCTGTCTTCAGGATATGTGAAAAAATTCCTTTCCTTACCGTCATGTAGTTGGCATGCAAGTGTTGTGATCTTCTGTGTAATTATCATCAGTGGACTGTAACAAAGACAGAAACAACAGTTACACATCTCGTAATACAAATTATTCTCAACTTTCTTTCTGAATGTCTTTATCCCTTTAAAAGGCATAACTGTGTTAGCAACAAGTGGAAAATATCCAATTAAAATTGAAGGAGGAACTCAGGCATAAGACAATTGCCTGGGTTCAAAACAACCCCACAGTTACTTGCACTGGAATTTTTAATTGCTAAGTACACACAAAGCCTTATTTTATTTCTCCCCACTCTGCCTCACTGCAAATTGTAATTCAGAAGAAATCACACTGCTAAGGAATAGCAGCTTCTGCAGTCCACTGTGCTCCACACGATGCAAAGACCTGTAGGATGCAACAGTAGAATAGAATAGAGCAATGCTGCTGTGATGTAGCTCTGCCTTTCCTTGCTGTTACTCTCCTATCAGCTGTCTCCTCAGTGCCCTAAACAAATGTTGACTCTGCAAATACACTTGCTTATTTCCACATGTGAATAATCCTGTTGATAAAGTGCAAATACCAGAACAGCTGTCAGCACAGCACAGTTTCCCTCCACTTTTTGGCTGTGTGACTGCTATGTGGACAGCTTGCCCATGATGTACCATCCAACTGGGAGTGTTTGGCACATGGGATCTGGAGTTTCCCAAAAACTGGCTAGCTCTATCTGGGCTTACAGGCTACAGCACCAGCAGCTCTGGGGACAAACACACAGTGAGGAACAGCCATTATATGCAGTTGTGTTGCTTATATTACCAGTATCTGGCTTTACAGAGCTTCTTAGCTCTGTGGGTAAACATGAGCCACCACGGCTGAGAAATAGAAAAAAAAGGCAGCAGGAGCCAGTGCCCAGGAGAGACCAACTAGGAGCATTCAGAGGTACCTAAGTAGAAAGAAGGGGGAAACTATGGGGAAAACTAATCAGTCCTTCACAGGGAAAGACTCCACAGCTAATTGCTGTCCATATAGAGCTTTCAAGGGCTGAGGAGGCCTAAACACCAAATCCGGCACTGAGCAACTGTAATGTGGAAGAGCCAGGAAATTTGTAATTTTGGAAGAGCCAAGTAATTTTCCACGCCAGGAAAAGTGAGTGACGAGTACCTGCTGACCTTGCCTCTCCCCATCTCTCTGCTGCTGGAGACACCAGCACAGGGTGCCCAGAGGTGCTGCTGTCTACAGCCCTGAAGTTGTAAAGGGTGATAAGGATATATATTTACTTTAAAAGAGTAATTTATGATGATTACATGTAAAACCAGTTCCACAGAGGAGATTTTTTGTCTCTGAGGATTAATACAATGGATTGTTTCTCAGTTTGGTCCTAAATTATCAGTCTAAGTCATATAGAGGTTTCAGCTTTGAACACTAATGATGTCTTCAACACTGAAGTTAGAACAGGAGATTGTGTAGCTGCTATTTATAGACTTTCACTGCTATGGGGCATTTTTTTTTAAAGAGATGTAGATGATCACTCCAAACTGTATGGCTATTTATTTTAAACACCGTAATATATTTTCTGGGATCCAGTGAAGCAACAAAAGTTGAAGGCTTTTCCTTACTTCAAGTACTGGATTTTCCCCATCAATTTCTCAAGGTAAGGGAAAAAAAAAGTTACATTCAGTGATATCTGTATCTAAAATATTAGTTGTCTGCAGAGGTTTTCAAGAGATTTCAAACCATCCTTCTCTAAATCAACCCACTCGCTATAATCAAATGTAAACCCAATAGCTAAGATAAACTGCTTGCAATCTGGTTATCCTGCTGTGATAAATCAAACTGATTTTCAAGGTAATTAATATGTTGAGCATGGTAAACAAGAATGCTGGAAAAAGACATTTTTATTCAGAAGTGGTCTCTTTTTTTTTTATATATTAAATATGGCTAATCTGTTTCAAGAGTACACATGTAATTTAATGTGGGTAACCTGCATTTTCTGCCCAAAGACACGGAACATGCAAAATCAATTTCTTAGTCAGAAACTATTTTTATGGTTTCAGTAGTCTCCACTTGAAATGTTGGTAAAAATACTTGCACATAAAATCCAGAACAAGCTTTGGTATACAAAGATCTGGAATACAACTGTAACACAAGGGTATGTGCAGCATCTCTCACGGGGTAACCTAGATCACTGATTACAGCTAAAGAATGGCCAAATCCAATAATGACTTTTCTTCATCTTCCAGACAGCTCCAGTAATGTGAAACAGTCATTCTAAATTTTATTCCAATTAATCCTACCATTTTATGAAAAGTTCCTTATAAGCTGTTTTCAGCATTACCTTACACATCCTATTTCTCAAAGTAGGTTTTCCCATTCAGACAAAGTCTATAGCTTTGCTTTCAAAGATACAGAAATCCCACTCCTTTAAGCCTATATAAAAAGCGTTTTTTTTTTTTTGTTTTTTTTTTTTAATCCTTAGGAGAGACAGAGTCTTTCAGTGAACCAGCAGTTCTAATGCAATAAACAGCTTTTTATTTTGTCAGTGCTTGACCCTTTAGCTTTATGGTTGAACACTAACACTTGTTTAAAATTACTTCAATTCGTAGTGTGTGTCTTACGGCAAGCACTTTATGCTAACATCGAAGTGGGTAACTTTAAACCTCAGGCTCAGAGCCAAAACTGTATGCCTTTAAGTGCCTAAATTTAGACACTTGTCTTAGAAGATTGGGCCCCCCACTGTACAACATCTAAACACGGAGAAGAGAGAGGTCATTTTCATCTATATTAGGAATTCATAGTCTAATTCATAGCACATTGTACCCCAGCAGAACAGATGAATCTCACGTGCACTTTTATCAGAAAGGACATACAGTCTGCTTCCATCAAGCCCAAAGGCCAGAGAAGACACATCATCAAATGTGACACCACTGACCCATGGGTTAACCCACAAAATGCATCTGAGGCATCTTTAGTTCTCTCTCCTGCCACCTTCATATTGCAGGTCTACCTATCTATTCTACACCCTGTTTGGGAAGGTAGAAACCTCCTGTATGGGAGCAATGGATGACACCCACTAAATCTTTCACCAGGTCAGCATCAGGTATCATCAAATGTTTCGCACAACAGGTGAGCAAGGTTTCAGGTGAACAGGGACCATCTTCCTCCCCCCCTCACCTGTCTACCATTCCCCCATTAACTTGATGTCACTGTCAGCCCAAGCCTTGGCTGCAGGAGAGGGCACAGCACAAGAAGGCAATAGCAGCACTGGAGCTCTCCCTTCTCCTGACACCCTCTTGGGATGTGGGACAACCCCTTCTGCACACCCACTCCCTGTTCTATTCCTCCCAGCAGACTCATGCATCTCTTCTCATCACACACACACACACACACACAGAGCAAGTCTAAACTTGCTTTTGTTTCTTCAAAATTAAATACAAAAATACACCCTTCTACATATTTGCAGAGTAATGCATGGCAGTACAAGTCTTGAATTAATATTCAAAATCAGACAAGAAAAATAAATTTATTCTAGGAAAAAAAAAAGTAACATAATTTACTAAATATGCACATGAACTTTGATTATTAAAATTTGGCTATACCATTGTAATCAATTGTCATTTCTGTTCAGCCTTTATGGTAACCTCTAATTTTAAATAGTAATAACGTACTGAATAAGTTAATATGTAAAATGTTAATATGTTAACATGTAAAATACAGAATCACAGAACCACAAAATCACAGAATGGGTGGTGTAGGAAGGGACCTCTGAAGACCATCTAGCCAAGCAGGCTCACCTAGAAAACATTGCTCAGGATGGCATCCACGAGGGTTTTGAATATCTCCAGAGAAGGAGACTCCACAACCTCTCTGGGCAACCTGTTCCAGTGCTCTGTCACCTTCACAGTAAAGACATGCCCTCTCATATTCAGCCAGAATCTCCTGTGCTTCAGTTTGTGCCCGTTGCCTCGTTCTGTTGCTGGGCACAATTGAAAAGAGACTGGCTCCATTCTCTCAACACCCTCCCCTCAGATATTTATACACATTGATAAGTTCTCCCCTCAGTCCTCTTCCAGGCTAAACAGGCCCAACTCACTCAGCCTGTCCTCATATGAGAGGTGCTCCAGCCATCTCATCATCTTAGTAGCCCTAATATCATATCACATATAGTCAAGTGTTTCTAACATGATAATATTTTAGACCTTAGACTCAACTGGAAAAAAAAAAAGTTAGAAGTGCTACAGATAAGAAAGGGAGTTTGCAAAACTATAAAACTTCGAATAATCTTTTCTTTCTCCCACATTCTGAGAGAGATGGGCAGATTACTGGGATTGGGACAAACTGTTAGATTGAATTAAAAAAGAAAATCTAGACTTGCATTTACAGATGAAGCACAAAGATCTACCCCAGGACAGAACATTGCATGGAATCACAAAACTGTTTGGGTTGGAAGGGACCTTCAAGACCATCTAGTTACAACCCCCCGCCATGACAAGTTGTAGCTGCATTGTGCCACCTACACACGAAACATATTGGACAACCTTTAATTATTGTTTAAACTGTCCCAAGCATTTAATATGAAATAGTAAAGACAATTTATTTCATTAAATAGTTTTTTAGTGAATTTCTTTAAATAAATTATTAGCATGAAATTTTTTATTAATATGAAAATTTATTTCAATAAGTAAAAAATCTCTGTTTCTACCTGAATTAAAATGCATTGAAAAATAACAAAATAAAGATGCAACAGTTTACAGAGGATGCTGAATAAAGACAAGGTTTTGCTCCCGTGAGTAAACCTTCCGAATAGAAACATTCCAGTTAATGTCATTTTCAAACATGACTTGTCCCACCAAAATTTGTCCAGCAGCACAGGCCAGGGAAACTCAGGATGTCTGCATTAGTTTGTGGTCTGCTATGGGGATCCTTCCCATATCACAGACAGGCTTCTGCACCAAGCAACCTTCAGTGCTTATGAGAGAAGACGTTTACATTTACCAAGCAGACTCTGCTTGACCTTAGGTAATCCCATGGAGAAGTCTGGCACACACTAGCTAGAAATAGTTTCCACTGACCTGATTTCACTAAGAGAGTAGGTGGAGTCAAAGGGCTCATTGCAGGGAAAAAATAAAAAATAAAAAAAATAATAAAAAAAAAAGCAAACATTTATTTCAGGTTTGTCTCTTTAACCTGGAAACAAGTATGAGGAGTTCACAGAGACACACTCCACTATGACATTAACTGTGCTGGCAAAGCGATCACTAAGCCAGGGACACCACAACAGCTTCACTGGCAACAGGCTCAGACTTCCCCTTTCAACAGAAAAACGAAGAACTGCTGAAGCATACACAGAGGAAGAACATTTCACTGAACATGCTCATGCCTCCAAAGCAATTTCCAATTTGCTTCTTGTTGTTTTTTGGTGAAAGATCCCAAACAGTATTTCACACCTTCATAACAGAAATATTTCACTTAATATAGTATTTACTTCTAGAAAAGCATCCCAGGGCACACTAGATAGGTGGAACTTTCTGGTATCGACTGACTGAATCTTGGCTACTTGGTAGTTCCTGTGTTGCAGCTCCTTCAGGGCTTCTGTGCAACCATGGTAAGCGATCTCAGTGTAGTGTCAAGGGCAAAAAGGCCTGGCAGAATAGCCGAGCAGTGACCAGGCACAGAAAAAAGAAAAGCAGCCCTTTACAGGGCAGTTTTAACAGCAGAAACCAGCCCCAAGCTTGCACTGTTTGCCCTGCACCTGCTCTGCTAATATTGCCTCTAGAGACTTGCTGCGCACCAGAGCGATCCAGAGCTTCTGGAACAAACACTGCAAACAACACACTGCACTTTATATATTTTAAGGAGAAGAAAATAAAAATAACCAACTAAACTCACAGGACCAGATAGTATTTCTGCACTGTGGTTCAACGCAGCATTAGGGGAACAGAGTAGCTCTATGTCTGTTTCCATCAGCAAATGTATTTCCTTTGTAAAAGCTGGCTGTTGTACCTTTGTTCTTTTCTTTTGTGGTTGACACTAAGCCATTGAGAGGGGAAAAACAGTAGAAAAACATGAACCTTCACAAGAATTCACTGCCTGAAGCAACACTCATTACTGAAGTATCTGGTTGTATGGCTTTTCTGGAGAGCTCTTTCAATGACCATCCCTTTCAGATCAGTTTGCTAATAATGCTGCTGTTCAGCATGTAGAATATAGCTATCAGGTGAAGATATCCACTAGTTCTTGGGAGCGATGTCCACAATAACACGAACGTAAGGGGTTTCTGTAGGGAGGAAAACTGCTTGCACCTCCCTGGTGATCCAGGCTCTGGTGTCCCCAAGACCATCAGCAGGCTGAAACCAATGCCAATGTATATGGTGATTTTCACAAACTGAGCTTTTTTCTGTAAGGAATGGCACCAATAAGCTCACATATGCATGGCTGACCATTTCCTGACAGAAGGAGCTGCAATATTATGAAATTTTGCTCGGGCACTGCATGAATTCAAAGAGGAAAAACCTTTATGGTCTTAATCAAGCAAAGGATTAAAGCAGACACAAAACTTCACATGGATGAGGAGTTCCCCTGAATTCTGTCCAGATGATCATATGCATATGGTATTTGCTCATGTAGCTTGCTAGATTGAAGCCATATCTATTACTAGTTCTCAGAAACCCCATCCAAAATCCCTTGATTTTATTTTAAACTTTTTTCTCCCTAAAGCCAGAGTATTACTATACTCAGTCTAAGCCTGACACAATGAACAAAAATGTATGTTAGTATTACCATTTTTATAACATTGTATAGAAACCAGGCAACTTACCAGCATAATCCTCTTAGCATAAAGAAGAAATAAGAAAGAGAAAAAGAGAGAAAGAGTTAGGATTTAGTTTTCCTTGGTACAATGTATAAATGCCATGCAAACCAAGCAAAATAAAATATGCATGTTTCTCTCAAAGACTGATTATGAGTTAAGGGGGGAAGCACAGCATTCACATATCTTACAATTAGTGCTGAAAAAAAGAAATTGGGTTTTCTTTGAGAAAGATGTCAGGAGAAATTTCCTAGGTTGTGTCAAAACATTTTTGTGAAATAAGATAAATGAAAGAACGTTGATTAAATTTAAATATGTATTTATATATAATCAAAATTAAAGGATAGCAAGCTGGATTTTGTCTTCATTAAAACCTGTCATGTAGTTCATAGGAGAGGACTTTTCACCTAAGTACAATGCAATACATGAAAACTCTTAATTTAAGAAGTTGCTGCAAGAAGCTTGAGCATCATTTTGATTGTGGGAGTCAGGACCTACCCTTTGCTGGACTTAGAAGAATTAACTAGTCACCAGTAGAGAACAAGTTCCCTTACTCCTTAAACTTGAAGTGATGAGTCACAGCTTGATCTTTCGTTTTCCTTTACTTAAGATATGACTCAAAAGTTACACCTTGTTCTCTGTCCATCTCTACTCACATTTTACAAGCTGCGTTCACAAAAAGGAAAGGGGAAGACCAAACAAAAAGAACAACCAACAATTACTAAGGGACCAAAAATATACATTTTGAAATACATATAGAAAGGGTTATGCATGCAAACTGTTAAGTGCACAAAGCAGGTTGCAAGAGCAAACAAGGTATACCAACTTGCAGTACTGACATTGAGAAACATCCACTTAACATCTGGCTTGTCACCTCAAGGAACCAACATTAGAAAGCTGATGACACTAGAACAGGTTACGTGCCTATCTGATGTGGATTAAAACTTCTTCCTTGTAATCAGGTATCACCAGAGACTTAAGGGATACTGAGAGCTCAAATACAAATTAGCAGATGACAGGCTTTTTGTTCATTCTTAACAAATTAGCAGATGACAGGCTTTTTGTTCATTCTTAACAACTCCCCTAAATCCAGGGGTGTGCTTCTTTACATTATGTTCAAACAAAAGGCTGGGAGGCTGAAGGGAGATTGGCATTGCTACATGGATTCTGTTTTAGTAGTTTCTCAAGTTGTGACAGAGATTTTTAAGGACATCATCCAGCCAGAAGCCTGTTTGAATGCTTCCCAACTGTTGCACACAATATATGTGGAACCATCAAACATGCAAGAACGGGGAAGAAGAGGTTCAGATTCTGCTCATATGTGGCAAAACTGTGGTCAAGGAGAATATTCTCTCTTTCAGTCATAACATCTCTAGGTATGTGCACAAAGCCTCAGAGGGCATGTATTGTTCACAGCTCAGGAAAACAGGTTGGAAGAGATTTATGGGGCTGATCTCAGTTTGAGCACTTTAGATGGCAAGTTTTTATTAATACCACTACAATATTTTCATTTTCATTCTTTGTTTTCAAAATGTGCCATGAAGATGTAGTTGCCATCTGTACTACAGTTGCCAGTTGTTTCCTATTTGGCAGTTTTGTGTTTGATTGGTTTAAGAATTGGTTTGTATCTTAAGGATCAGGACAAAAACAAATAGTAAAAGTTTGGGTATTATTCTTTCACTACTGTTATCTGAAAGGTCATCATTAGATGAGTAGCTCCCTTTTCACCATGAGGGAAGAAAATGCTACCTAGTTTATAAAAACAACTACCATTCCTCTTCTGCCATCCCCAGTCTCAGCTGGATCCTTACTAAATGTCTTCAGAAAGAGACAGCTAACATGCCTCACAGTGCATTTCTGAACACGCTATTCAGAAAAGCATGCTCTCTCACATTGCTTTCTCTGTCTCATACACACACAGAGCTATAACATTCCAGTCCCATTTATAGGCTTCTTGGTATGCCACACTCATTCAGGACATGCTTTTGTGTATTACAAGAACCACAGAAAAATTAGGGAACTAAATTTCTCTAAATGTGTGAGTTCTGTTTCCTACCCCATCCTCTAAAAAAAAGTTCAAGAGTACCAAAATGACATATTTTTTTTCCCGAAATGTAATTAAACAGTTAAACCCAGCACCACCTCGCAGAGAGACACATGCACACACAGTAGTTTCCTACTCTATGCCTGTAAGACAACAGAGACTTGGAAGAGTCATCTATAACTTACTGTGACAGTTTACAGAGATTTTTCATGGTATGTTAAAAATTACTCTGTACTCAGACATTCAATTAAACAAGTGGAATATGGATTAGCACAGTTTTTAATTCATGCAGAAAATATGCCTTCCTCTCATAAAAAAAATATACAACATTAGCTGCCTATATTTTTGCAAAGCATCCTCTACGGCGTCAGGGAAGTCAGAGAGCCAACAGTTCATATAAACATCACCGTTCCACAGAAATGCACGGCGTATTGGGAAGCTGTGCTGTTTAACAGCAGCCACAACCTGCTCCAAGGACAGAATCCATACCACAGGCACAAAGATGGACAGCTGATCTCTTCTCTGTTTACCCAGCTCCTCCAGCCAGTCGCCCCCCAAGCCTCCCTTCCCAGCACCTAGAGCCCCTGGGGTGGGAAACACCCTCCCAATGCCACCCCTGGCCTCCTTCCCAGATGTAGATAAATGGGAACAGGGGAAAGGACAGCTCCAAGACAATGGCCATGCCCAGAAAAGTGGGAGGAGGGAAGCCCACCCCAGTCCACGCCACCTCTCAGGACTGAGCACCAGGGACCCAGAGCATCAGCCTCGCTGGCTCGCTCCTCCAGCACCTGCAAGAGACTGTGCAGAGCTGTCCTAGCAGGCTGCTCGAGAGGGAACCACCACCTACCTTCCTAACCAGGTAGCGCCTAGCAGGGAAACAGCAGAAGCAATGAGTCACTAAAAAAAAACACAGTGTTTGTTCCTTCCTCCTTTAAGAAGGTCTTAGAGAAAGCTTAAGCCAAACAGAATTGTGGGCGCTCCCCAGATAACATCGATATTATTCATAAAATGTACTAAATTCATCTAATATTAATTGATGCAGGACCCAGCCTGCAGACTCACTCACCCGGAAAAATCTGTAGTGAGAATACCATAGTGGAATATGTATATTCGGCTTATGTGGCACAACGTGAGGTATCCCATAGCTACGACAAAGGAGTACCTAAAAACATAACATACAGAACACATAGTTACCGACACAAGTACCAACAAGAAAAGGAATCACTCAGACTGGGCTTGGGCTTGTTTAGGAGTGTGGCTTCATTTTTGCAAATTATGTTGTTTACAAGTCCCAATCTACGATTCAAGATCTCACAAAATTTACAAGAGGATTTCTAAGGATTTCAACCCAGCTGAACAATTACAGAGATGCCTCCTCACACTGTGGGTAGGAAAAAATAAATAAATAAATAAATAAATAAATATATGATCACTTCAAGTTGGGCATTCCAATTTCAGAGCTCCCCCTCTAGCATGCTGTTTTGAAATTTGTCTCACTCATGTATTTGATGTATTGAAACCAGATGATGTCGCACGAGTTGAAGTTATCCATTGCCTTTTTTATCTGTACATGCCCTTTATTTACACATACAACTCTTACTGACCTACAAAAAACTATATTATTTCAAGTTTAAGATATTTTCTCTCTTCTGATTCTGTGTAAAGGCAGATAATTACGCATAGCCTAATCTTTTCAGTTCTAAATGCCAAATTATGCCACTTTCCAGAAGAAGCATTCCTTACATGGAGCTTGATAAATTCACTCTCCATTTTCCAAGATGACCCCAAAACTGGCAGGCAGGAGGGCAGCGTGACACTGTCTACCATACAACTTGCATGGTCTGAGGTCTGGAAGCATTGCAGCACCCAGGTGGGCCAGGTGTTGCACTTCTCACAACTAACTTCTCCTCGTGTTTACCCAAGCAAGAAAGAGGACACCAGGAAGGTGAGAAGCAGGTGGACATCTGGAAACAAGACTGGCAAATGAAGCAAACCAGACAGTGCAATGGTGAGCTGGGACACCAGAATGAAAGTCCCATGGACTTGAGATTGGCCACAACCAGGCCTGCTGGAGTTCCCTGCATCAGGAGAGGCTAGCCAAAGAAGAAGACACAAAGACCTACAGAGGAAAGAGACTGCCCATCCTGCACACCCAGCAGAGCCTAGCCTCAGGCAGTATCCTCCCCCACCAGACACAGAATAGGATGGGGCAGAGCAGGGAACTAAAGATGAAATCAAACAAGAACCACAGTCGGCAGATGACTGAAAATGAGCCAGGCCTTTCTCAAATTATGGCTGGCTTTAAAAGAAATTAGTTGTTTTTTTTTCCTCCCTGGGGACTAATAAACTGTAGTGCGAGTGACAGTGATGTGTTTGAAGCCAAGGATCACAAGACAACCTGCAGTGCACGTGGTCGCAGCAAACAGCAGGATGAAAGGCAGGCTGAGGGGACATGACAGCTTCTTCAGGCGATTCAGAGCAGAATCTATCTTACTTTATCTCAGTCAGACATCCAGTCCAGTGAGGTCCTCGGGCTCCCTCTCATCAACTGAGAATGGCAAGTCACCCAGCCAAGATACGTAACCGTGATAGATGGGATGAAGTGTCTAAAATAAGCCTCAGTGCATAAGTGTAAAGCACCTAGATTGAAATGGGGGTGTGCAGAAAGAGACACACAGAGTTGCTGCTGCAGCTGGGAGTGTTTCTGATGCTATATTAATTTGTCAGTTTATATGTCTTGAAAGCTGGCAGCTTCACAAGAGACCATACCAGCTGAAAATAACCATGGAAAGGTGCATGCAGGTTAAACTATGTTGTTGCTTTATTTTTTTTGTTCACTCCCACTTGTATTTGGGGAGACAAGAGGAGGTGAGAGCAACTCTTAGACTCCCACTACACAGGTCCCATCATTCTCAGAGGCCTTCTGCATACACAGGTCCAGCTGTTACACTTGATTTTTTCAAGTTTCTTAAGCCGCTTGAATACAGTTATTTTGTTAAAATTAGTAATGTGTATGTGCTTCAAGTATAGTGAAATACAGTAGAAAAGACCTAACCCAATCTTCCCAGCCGTCCTAAGGTTTTTCAGCATGTTGAATTACTATTTCACATTTACTCAAGTACACACATGACTATCTCGCTGTAGTAGGTGACATTATGCAAACTGGCTCAGTTTCTATTCCAATGTACAGGTGTTTTTCCCATTGTGACTAAGTGGCTAAACAGCAAGAGTGAGGGGGTTTCCTGATGAAACCATGACAATTTCCTACTACCACTCCAACTTGCCTAGGAAGATACAAGCATTAGATGACTCCCTGCGTAGTCTTGGTTCCTACAGCTCATCTCTCTCACAGTTATGAGTTACTCCTGCATTTCTTCAAGAGATGGGCAGGGATAATGACTGGAAGACAAATAATACACATTTTTAACAACTTTTCCTTCTGGCCTCTGGATGGCATTTCTGTCGCAAACATTGTCCAATTACTTTGAAAAAATATATTAATTATCTCTGGACTTCTGGGCTTTGCCTTCATACTCTGTGATGGGCTGGGGGAAAAATAAATAAATAAAAACATAAATAAATAAAATAAACCTTCTTCATTAACATTATTGTGCTAGTGCAAAATGCTAGTAACTGCTGTAAGACAGGCCTGTTGCTTATCATTCACATTTCTAAGCAATCCTCGACAAATCATAAATTATGCTTCCCATTTGGATATCAGAGAGGGGTTGCCTCAAGAAGTGGTAAAGAAGAAAGGGAGATCTGAGCATTAGATCCTCAGACAGCCATGACCCTGAAGACAAGTGAAGAAAGAGTTTCGGATCCCCAGTTCAGACTGATGTGAATTCAGCATGCTGATTTAATCAGCAGCTGCAGAAAGAGCCACAGAGAGAAACCACCTGTAACACACCCAAACCAAACCACAGGGTGAACCAAGTACTCTTAGGGATGCCAGCACAAAAGTAAAGTAGTGGGAAGAACTGCCAGCTCATCCCTCTAGCCTGCTATAAAGTAGCAGTTTTACAAATAAAATTTCCCAATTATGCAAATTGATGGGAAGCAAATAACTCTGCCTACACAATTTTTAAAATTCTTGCTTGCTATAAGAGTATGGCACCCACATGAGAAGGCGAAATGACTGAGCAGAGGAGTTCTTTCACAGGAATTTCCTCTTATTCAGTGAAAGCAGCACATGTAACTTCCACATAGTTTTCATTTTCATGAGTGCTTTCTGTCTTTCAGCTGGGAAGGCACTCACTTGATAGAGCCCTTTATGTGGCTTATGTGTCTTCCTCCAAGACATCTGTACAGGGAAAGGAAAGACCCATAGTCGAGAACTTCTCATGATGCTGCTGTAAACTTCTGCTTCAAAGTAATAAAGCATGTGGAACTTTCTACTTTTTCAAGCTCCAAGCCCAGCACCTAATACAAGACTTATTTCACAGATCACTAAGTTAAGCTGCCACAATGACCCTAACTGAACTACCTAACTCAAGAATAAGTGGAAAATACTTAAAGGTCAAGCAGTGAGGGGGAAAACCCATTAAAAATGATTATTTAAAGCAATCCTCAAGGACACAATACCAAGGAGAAAATGACTTCATTATGTTCAAGAAACCACGGGATTGGGCATAAAATGCTAAGCCTGCAAAAGACTACTTTTGGGGCCAGCAATTTCATAGGGAAATGCAATATATCAAGGCAAAAACCACAAGCTGGGATTACAGCTGCTTCTGTAACTAAAAGGACAAAGCCCCTACAAGTAACTGGGAAAGAAAGTAAGGAAATAAGATGAAGTGGTACTGGAAAAAAACCTCATGCTTCTCGATGAAAGGAGAGAAGCCCAGAGGAGCAGCTCCAGTCTTGTGGCCACAAACGCTCACCTGTGGATGTTGGGAATACTCGCCGTATTCATAATGCCATAGTTCATCATCACCAGGACAAAAAGATGAATGGAATACCTTGAAGACAACAAAGTGAATATTTAGGTGATTTCTTTGTGACCTTCAGGGGTTGGCAGTTCAGAGCGAGGGAATATTTTCTCATGTGAATGACATAAATGTGTGTTGATGCAGTAAACATGGATTATCACAATGGCATTTTTATAGCCTGAATATCCAATAAAAATTAACACTTATTGACAAGATGTCAGTGTGTTTGATTCAGAGAAAAAGCTGCCTAGCTCAAAGTGTACTTTCAAACTGTACTTTCAATCTTTTCCAAACAAGCTATCTTCACAGCATACTACTATGGCTTTAACTGCCAGAACAAATACATCACAGATTAAATGCCTCACTCACAAATGTTTTCATGGCTCATTTTACTCTGAGGGCTTGGGGTGGTTATGCTGGTAGGAATTTCCACCACCACCCCCCTTTTTTTTTTTTAATTTTAAAGGATTGTGAAATAGAAAGTGTCTTAAGACTAATAAAAAAAATATCCAGAAAAGCTGATATGGAGTTTAAAAATATTTTCACACAAGCCTTGTCTACTTGGTGATTAAATACTCACCACCCAAAGCAGAAGACAGCAAAGTATATTCCAAAGAGGGTGGCAAATGCATGGCGAACAGCAGAGCTGGCATGACTGGGACCCAAGTAAATACGAAACCAAAAGGCAGCCAAAAGGGCAAACAGTTGACAGGCTACAAAATTGATCTGCAAGAGAAGAGAAAAACAAAAAAAAATATTTTAATTCTTGGAGGTGGAGGAGGAGAAGTCTCTCCATTCTCAGAACAATAAAGAGCAGAGGTAGGAAAGGGCAAAAAAAAAAAAAAAAGAGATAAACTAATTTTTCTTTGTTTCTCTGAACTCTCATTTGTGAGCCCAAGTGGTGACTCTCCACCGCTCTTTGCCCTCCTGGTGCAAGGCAGAGGCCAGGAAGCAGACCAGCCTGGGCCCTAGACAGATGGAGTTTAATTAATTTATTCATCCACCATCCTTTATTATTATTTTTAATTCACTCTGAGCTCTCCAGCAGCATGTCATCCTAGACCACGCAAAGCTAAATAGTCAACAACATATTAGCAATCACTTGGATTAGAGGATTATCTGAAACTATCAATCCAGGACAGGAGGATATATTACACTTGGACACACTGGCTGTCCAGAGGTTGTTGGCTTCAACCATTCTTGTCAAAATACATTTACAATATGTTTAATGAGATGGTAGAGCCCCATATGGATTTTATTCTGGTGGACTACATCCAAGATGGTGCTGCTCAAACGCTTTTATTAAAGGCTAGTTGGCTATATTACTGCCTGCACCACTCAAATCAAGGAACTGCAGCAATGCAATACAATAATGCAATTATTTAAATACTTGGATTCACTTAATTTTAGTTCTTTGGAGCAGAAACAAATAAATATTATTTATCTACTTATCTACTTATTTACCGTTCCTGTAAATTACCAGCATTTACAAATAGAAGATACTACAGAACTACACCTAAAAGCAAGGAGTTGGGCATGTCTTATCATGACAGTACTTTATGCTTTCTTTGAAAATAACAGTTCTTACTTTTTAAATCTTACACAGAAAATAAAGGAACACAATGGCACTGGTCTCACAAAACCAAAATTCTGCAGCATAAATTCCAAACACTCATCTGGCCTGTTGCAATACAGTTACACTCAAAACACTACATCCACATCCTCTCTCTCCCCCTTCCACAGCATAAAGGCTGGAAGAGAGCACATCACTACTGGGCTGTTCTGACTTCATGCTCTCTACACATGCTTCCACAAACAATGAATGCACGGAAATGACTATTCAGTGAACCTTAAGGCCACCTCAACCTGTTCCCACTTATGGTCATATTTGTACATCCAGTGAAGCTCAATTTTGCGGTATGCAGAGCCTCTCTCATTCAGTGTACAGAAAGAAGGAAAGAGCAAACAGTCCAAGAAACCAGTTGTTTAAAAGACAATATCCCCTTCTGTGCAGCATTATTCATGGATGCTTTACACCACTAAAGAATGTTAAAGTAAGCAATCTTTTTTTTTTTTTTTTTTTTTTTTTTTTTTTAAACTTTCATCTACTCACTGTCTGTTCAGTCTGAGATGTTAATGATGGGACATCAGCAAAATTAAAGTGCAAGGTCCCATGGCAGACACACTCATAACAGCATTTATATGGCTAAGACAGGTAACCATAGCAGCAGCAGAAAGCAAGCAGCAGCCACTTCATCACAAGCTAACACACAGTATATAACAGCACAGCAGCCTTGTGTACATACCCTGTCGCTAGCCCATACCATTGCTTCTTCAGAGCATGCACTAACTGTGCTACTGGGATTAAAGGTAGCAGGGGCACACCAGCCATGTCACTATTACATCTACACTTTGTTGCACAGATTCACCAAGACAATTTCTTCCTTATGCTGCTTTTGCAGAAGTTGGGGTAAATACTTGTACCAGGATAAAAGCAAAAGCACACCCTTTATGCTTTGGTTTGTCTTTTAAACTATAGTCTTGGATTCTCTCCCACAAAATAACTACCATCCACAGTTTGGTTTGTAGCACCTTCAATTTGTACAGCATGCAACAGGATGCCTAACATCAAGATGCCAGCTCCACCTCTTCAAACATCTGTGGTAGAAGCACACAGGGTGTGCTGGAAGGTCATAATGCTTCTGGAGAAAACAACATGAACACTGTGCACAAGATACATGTTTATAATAACACATACACATTACAAACAACATGATTGGTTATAAAGGATTCATCAACAGAGGGAACAAAACACTGATGAACACATAAGCCAGATAAATATAACAATTACTGATAAAACCTTTCTGTCACCCATCAGCTATCTGGTACTTGTTGGGAAAAAAAAAAAAAAAAGGAACAAGCTTGAGTACTGAGGAATATTTCTTGTACCTTTCCCACTGGACATTTGCACTTGGAATTCAAACACAGCATCTGATTTCTGTGTGGTTTAGCTGAACAGAGCACCCTGAAAGATCTAGAACACAATTTACTGCAAGACTGGCTTTTAGAGATACTGAGTAACTGCAGAATACTTCTAGTGATCAGTCCCTAATGAGTTTACTTGAGCCAAGCTGAAAGCATGGATAAACCAAACCAAATCTCCTCTTAACTCCACCATGTCACAAAGAGGGGGGGCAGTTGTTTGTTTCTTGGGTTTGGGGAACGTAAGACAAATGCAAAAGTACCAGCAAAACTGGGGAACTCCATTCCAAGTGCTGTGAGAATTCAATCTGCCTGGAAGGCTGAATTCCTTGTTTAAAACTGAGCAGTGACTCTGCCACCAGACCTGGTCTATTACTCTACAGAATAACAGAGTGATGTGATAGCTTTTCGTATGACTGCCACCTCTATTTAATTATTTATACCTAACTGTTTTAAACACATGCACTCACACACTAACACTGCCAATTCATTTGACAGTGACTTTACTACATTCCATTTAACATGCCTCTTATCCTTCACTATGCATATTTAAGGTGCTGAAGTGAACATATCCCTGAGAGTTTAAGAAACGCTGTACTGGATCACAAGCAAAGTAAGAGTCACACTTTCCTGCGCTACCTAAAGGGGAAAGAGTTCATATTACTCCTTTTTGGTTATTTCCACTGTTGCTAAAAACAATTTGTTAACAGTAAATTGAAGGCTTCTGAACTTGGATGGATGGTGTCCACATAAAAATGACATGGAAACAGAAAAGAAATTATATAGGAATTATCCCTTCAATTATCTCTCATCATGACCCATTATTATAAGTCATTTAACCCTTGTTTTTTTATGCTAGTCACATATATTCAATGTTGTTCTTAATTTTTTTTTCCACATCAATTTTGCTAGCAGAAAAGAAACACCCTTCTTTTTTACACAGTCATTTCCTTCCATGGTCCAGCAAGTAAGATGTAATAAAACAGGAATCAGAGCCCATGGTACGTTGCCAAAACAAGATACTATCTTCATTTTCCATGATTAAACTTTGGAGGATGTAAAGCCTATCTCATCACAGTATCCTGCAGTGACATCTGGAAGACCTGCACCTGAGTCACAGCCAGCTGAAGGCAGCCTTACAATGCAGAAACAAGATATCTGTAATTTTGAAGAGAGAGAAAAACTGGAACAGATACAGCCCAACTGAATTGATAGTTATTGTCGTCCGGTTAAGGAATTCTTTAATATCTAATAGTCTTGACTTTAAAAATTCAGGTGGCTCCAGAGCATGTAAACACCAGGTATGAACAAGGAAGAAAAATAAATCTTTGTTCCATCCTTTTATCCATTCAAATTCTCTAATAGCATTAACACACAATGATGTTCAGTCTGCAAATCTGAATTTTACACAAAACTATCACTCTGGTCAAAACAACAGAATAAGCATGGATGATGTTGACACAAGAATAACTAAACATAACATGACTTCAAGATCCCCATACAGTTCTTCACACTAAAATCAAATCCCTTGAAGGACATAAAAGGTTCATTCCAAATTCATCAAACATTTGGAGCTTCTCCCATTTTTAACAGGGTAAAACCAACTTGGCAAATATTGAGCTGGTACTGTAGAAAGGGGAAACACTAACTCCTTCAGTCACCTTCGCAGTTATCTCTATCAACATGCAGGGTGCATTACATGGGGAAGTCACCTCCAACTTCCTAACCTTTCTCAGAAAAAAAAAAAAATGAAATAAAACATAAAATTCTGGTCTTATCTTTTACTGGGTCTCATTAACCATCTGCAGTGGGACACTTTTATGGGCCAGTTGGCAAGTCACAACATCAAAGTTCCAAATATCTGGCATTAGATACCTGTCTCTAAAAATGTCAGCATCTGGAAGAAATGAACCCCCTGCCAACAACACTGAGTGGGAACAAAGATCACCTTTTGTTCTGGAGGAAAACTGGCTTTGGGGAATAGCAATTTGCCACACTTCATTTCCAGAAAAAGACAGGTAAATATGTAGTTTGGTGTACTGGAAAATGATTGTGGAAAACAAACAAACAAACAAACACCAACAACAATGAAAACCTGAAATCTTACAAGGATAAAAAGGAAAGTCCTTTTCTTAGGTTGAAGTTCTTGAGATGGAAAACAGAAAACATGGCAGGAGGCAAAACCTGGCTTTACATCCTTTCACCAAGTCATGACAAATAGTCTTGGCTACTGCTCACCACAGTTCAGGGTAGGCTACTAATCATCCACTTTGGGAAGCTTCATTCCACTCATCCCACAATCCTTGCATCTGCAAATCTCCCTATTTAACAAAATGGTAATAGACATTTGAGGATTGCTAGATCATACTTGTGGAAGAGACAATAAGCTTAAGCAAGTAGTCTTTTATTTTAATGCTTTTAACATTTTCCTTAAGTATCAGGAAGAAACACCCTACATTCTGTTCTGACCACAAAAATACTTTGCTTTTCCTTTACTGCTTTCTTCCTCCATTATACTAGCAGAAAATCTGATCTCATTTTCCAGAAATCTAGGACGATGTAACAAATTGACCACAGAGTTCTCTCCAAACTCCAAATAGCAATTAAGTTCATTACTCAAAAGAGACAGTCCTCTATATGCAAAAATCTTATTAATGCTATTAATTTGAGTTACTTCTCATTCACTGTGGAAATCAATACAATAAGTCACCCTGTTAACTTGTCACTTGTTTGATGGCATGGTGTTGATGCATCCCCTGCAACCTATAGCCCTTGGGCAAAAGCAGGCTTGATGCATGTTCATACATGCTCACAGACAGAGGTGCAAGTGAGTTCTGCACAGACAGACAAAATATTCCCAGCTGGCATTCAGGTCCATGCCAGCTTCACTGGACAACAGATGATGCAGACTGTCCTCAGATTATAGATAGCACAGAAGATTCCTCTGCTATTCTCCTAGGCCTTGAGCTTAGCAGCAAACTGAAGAATAAGGCTTTAAGTCTACCATTCACCAGCAGAACTGGAGAATAAGGCTTTAAATCCATTGCACAAAGAAAGTGTGCAGTCAGTTTAAAAATGACATCACAGCCCATGGTCAAGATACTAAGTATTTGCTGCTGTCTACTAGTGAGGTACTGAGCAATAGTTTAAGAGACTGCTACAAGTTTTTTTTTTATCTTGTAAATTAGCATCCCTTCTCTACTCATTAACCAACTTACCACATAACACCAAACAGCTGTTTTCAGTACTTGGAAAAGCATAAGGAAGCATATTAATAGAAACTACTGACGGCAACATCAACTTCTTCTCAAGTCATACCACTGCCTGTGGAGTCCAATAGTGGTAGTCTTTTTTGAACAACTGAACAAATGAATTGAAAAAAAATATTTTTAATGGGGAATGCTATAATAAAACATTCCTCTTCACTGGAGATCAGCCTCATCTTCCAGGAAGGTATCATGCTTGCAAAGAAAAAACGAGCATTAGAGAAATGCAGTAACTTGTTTTTCTCTTTTAAAAAAATTATTTTTCACATAACCAAGGACACCTGGCAAACAACATGTTTAAGTTCATTTTGTTGGAGATGCTTCTACTTTGATGTTGAAAAATAAACCTGCTGTTCTGATAGCATTTCGTAACATCCAAATTGTGATATTTGAAATGGGTGTGTCAAGATTTTCTCAAAGATATGTGATACTTTGTGATTTTTTTTCAAAATATTTTGATCTTCCAGACTATTTTTATGAACCCTAAGGACAAATATTCTCTGCAGAGATCACTTAACTCTGCAGGGAAGTGGCAAACACCCCAAAAAGAAGGGCAGTATCACAGAAATCACGTCAGGTTTCTCATTTCTCTGAATTTGTGTTGTAGGAGCCCTGTGGAAGATTTTGAAGCAAAGCAAACAGTAATCTGAGAAATACCTCTCCTGAGGGAAGGAAGAGTACATGCATGATTCATTTCAGATTACAGGCCTCTTCGGCAGTAGCACTAAGTTCTTATAGCCCTGGTCTTTTTGCTGCTGATGTATGCTGAATATGGAATTGGTAAAGTTGAATATGCCAAATCGACTGCATTTTGGCCTGTTGTGCTGTTTTCATGGATGAATTCTGCTGTTTCCCTACTTACACAGTCAAATATCCTTCCGTGATTTAGACTATAAACTTGAAACAGATGTTCTTTCTGGATTACCTCTACAAAGCCACCAGCAGAATAATCACTAGCAGGACACACAAATAGAGCTACAGAACAGATTAAATTCTGTGACATCAGAAATTTAAAAAGAAAAAACAGATAAGTAAAAAGTCTGGTAAGTCAAGCCTATATCGTCGTGCAGAGTTAGACATTCATACATACAGTTTCGATGGCTGATACATTTAACACGTGAACCAGATCCAAACGCAGCCTTTAGCTTGCTGTCAACAACTCTTGCACTGAACTGTATTGACTCTGTATGTTGAACAGATGTTTAAGTAGTGATCATTTATGTGCAGTGATGTTCTGCCACTACCTGCAAGTTGGTAATTACTGTTCTCTCAGTGACTAATGCCAAAACATAGTGTGATGAAATTCCTTTGTACCTGAGATAGCCAGCACTAAATTCTACTTATAATAGAAGCAGCAGTAAAATCAAGAAAGCTGGAACTTTTACTCATTCAGGATTAAAAAATAATAATAATAAAATAAAAACAACTCAGAAGACCTTCAGGCTGTTATGAGAGCTGCTTCATTTCCTCAGGCTACGCAGCAGTGAGGCAACACTGTAATTACAGCACCTTTTACCCAAAAAGCGTACTTTAAACAGAACAACTTGACACACCTCTGTGCAGCTACTGCATTGCATGATATAATATGTCATATGTCTAAAAGGAAAACTACAGCCATCAGGTCGAAGTATGGAGGATATTTTAATCAGAAAAGAAAAAAAAAGAAAGATGAGTTAAATGTAGTTATCCAAACAAGAATTTTAACAGCAAAAAGAACTAGGACCACCAGCCTTGTGTTTTTTTACAAAAGCTTCTAGAGGAAGTAGTAAGTCACTGGGATCTTATACTTCCCATAGGAAAAATGGCATCTTCTATTTTCTACCTTCCTTGCTTAAGCACCAGATTCATACTAAAGCGGAGGGAACAGATCTGCTTTGGCATCACGTTATTCCAGCACTCCAGCTCTTCTCAGAGGATCCACTCAGAAGACCTAATTTAAGCATACTTCAAGGTAGAAGAGAGGTGCTGAAGTGAAAATGAATGGAAACAAGGAAAAGAACAACTCCAGAAGAGTAAAACACAACAAAGCAAAGACATTGGTGCCTGTGAAGCTTCCTCTGAAAGTCTCTGCAGCACTGGGTATCACCCATGGTAGAGACATCACAGCATTGCTTCCCTCCTTCCTCTGCCAGTTGCAGGGTTCAGGCATCTAATTTGAGTTTTTGTATTCTATAGTAAACAACTTGACAGTAACACTGCTAAGATATCATCAACACAGATCTGCATTTTTTCCCCAGATTCAGAGGTTTGATTTTTAAAAACTTAGAACACAGCACAGCAAGTCAAGTACCTTTCTGCCTTTGTGTAATAGACGTGATTTATTCAGAATACAGAGGAAGAAGACAATACTTAGGCATATATGTATACCCAGCCATCCTGCTGGCACGTCTGTCTGGGGCTTCAATGCAAATTATATTCCCCAACTTCCAATGGAAGCTGCATGAATGTAGGAATGGTACAACGCTTAGAGAAATGCTTCTCAAGTCCCAGCTCAGAAGCATGCTTAACTTTCAGGACAGATGAAAACCTAGTGCCCATACATATCCAGCAGTTTAAAAATAAAGCAGAAGGCTTCAAGTGCAATCCTACACTAGAATGGGAACTGGCAAATCTAAAATAGTTTGTCCCATTTTTGTTGTTGCAATGTCTGTGCAATTCTATTTTCAGTTCCTTTTCTATAGAAAAATATGTCACACCATAGAAGTACACACCAACAAACCGAGCAGTTTTATTCACTAGGTAGGGAAATCTTCCACCAGATTGTCATATCAGCCTAATAGATATTGGTCTTGGTATGATATCCCAGTGAGTGAATGCTATGAAAGAAACAAACATCCGCAAGGGAAAAAAAGCACCAACTTCATGAGTTATTCTACGTGAAAAGAAAGTTATTGTCCTGTCCCCCCAAAATCCCGAAGGAACTGTCAGCACTGTGATAAATTTAAACCCATTGTCCTTGGAATAAAGTGCCTTGATCAAAGACTAAGACTTTCAGACATAACAGTGGTATTACGTTAGAATTTATTAGGCCTAAATCTGGAACATCATGTATTAAACTTTAAATCATTCTCTTAGTAACTTAAGACAAAGGCACTGTAAAAAAAGTAGCATATTAGGCTATGATTTAAAACTGTATGAAAGGACTTTATTAAAGGAAGGTGCAGAATTTTTCTTTCCAAACGCTGATGTCAGTATCAGAGCCAGCCCATCAGAATTTCTTTATTGGTAATGGGGAATTCCAGGCTGCAATTAATCTACTCCTAAAATATAAGTCTGAATCAGGTCCTTCTACTGCCAATAAAAGGAATGGAGATGAATAAACTTAGCCACAGAAATGTACACTGCAGACTTAGGAAGATGAAGAGCAGCAATACTCCATGCATTAACAGAAAGAGGAAAGAGTCTCCGGACCATGATACAGGACTTCTATTTCATTGTAAGAGGTGGGATTGCCAAAAATGACCCACAATTCCTGGTGCTCACTCCACTTTTTGGTTTACCACTTAAAGCCAATTTAAAATAGCGTAATATATCAGGAGCAGGTGTTCGGCAATAAACCAAGCCCACTTCAAGTGCTTGAAATAGACTTAGGAAAAAAAAAATATCAGAAAATAACGTGCCCGTGTATGTACTGCCCAGTACATGTGGAATAGACACAGGTAACAATGCTTCTCTCCCAGGTGCTGTCAAACACCACCAGCTTCCTGCTTCTGCAGGCAGATGTTGCAAACCTCAGCTCTTCCCTAAGTAGCTGTGCATCTCTGAAACACCCAGTAACAACACCTGCAGAAGAAGGGAATGAAAACTGGTGAGCACTGAAGAAAACGTTTCAAGCTGAGCTTAAAAACAATCCCTTCAGGGCACACCAACACAGACAGGTGAAGATCTATGTTCTTCTGCTCACAGTCCAGCCTAGCAAGACATGGGGCACAGACCTCAGGGTGCCACCAAACCCTCTCTGACACTGCAGAGCTACAGCATCTACTGAAACGTACTGAAAATATTCCCAGCTACCTTCCAGTATGGATATCCCGCTGGCATAAGAGGATACACAAAGATTTTGGGAAGCCATCAGTAAAGGCAACTGACAGGTTTTTCCACGAGAGAGGAAAAAGGAACGTGACACCAGGGGAGGGGTGTATATGCTGAGCCACCTTTTTTGTAGTAACCTCTAGTCATAACCATTCATTTGATTGGGAAATCACATTTTCAATTTCTTTTTAGGCAATTATCTTTGCAAACATAACAACTAGTAACTCGCTTTCTTTGTTTCTATTTTCTGGAGTTGCATGCAGAGTCTCCCATTCTCACCCCATACTTCGCTTCTACTGGCAAATACATTTTTCTAGATAACCTTTTTCTTCACTTTTTTATCCTTTTTCCAGAAGACCACATTTTCTTTATTATTATTATTCAAAGGGACAATCATATTTCTCCTATTCCTTTGCTATACTGGTGACTGTGTAGAATCAGCAAGCCTCAGTAAACTGCCAACAGCTGATATTTGTTTTTACAACCATGAGGTTTCAGTCATAAAATACTACTCTTCCT
This sequence comes from Anas acuta, assembly GCF_963932015.1. NCBI lineage: Eukaryota > Metazoa > Chordata > Aves > Anseriformes > Anatidae > Anas > Anas acuta. Next base: position 50,727,551 of record NC_088980.1, on the reverse strand, counting down.
TATTATTCTACAGTTTAAAAGGTAAAATTATTGCTCTGTGGTGTTTAACGTAAAATGTGTTTATCTAACCTTCATTTATGCGGGCTGCAGACTTATTTTTAATCCCTTCAGAACTGTGGCAGGAAGAGAAGCCACCAATAAAACATGTACAGCTACAATATCCTGTTGTGACTGTTCTTCCTTTCCCTTTTTTTTTTTTTTCTTTCTTCTCTTCTCAGAATTTGCAGCATACTCCAGCATTACACTCATTTATTTTGGATCTTGAACCATGCAAGAGGACAAGAATGTAGCCAGCTGTTGAGTTATGCCTGTGTTACAAGCACCTTACATCTACAGCAAATATCTCTGGAAGCTGGAGTTTGGAACTTGTCTAATTTTAGGTGCCTAACTTCAGACATGAACTGAAAAAGAATAACTTAAAAGTGACAACCACTGAGGACTTCCTGCAAGTCGAACATCTCACTGTCACTAAACTAAACTATCTGGAAATCATTAGTACTTTGCCAAAAAGTTGTGCCCTGAATGAATTCCAGGGGCTTCTCCCTCTCTCCCACACAAAAAGAAAAGAAAAAAAAAAAAAGTTTCCTAGTTTTCAAACTTAGCAACCAAAACAAAACAAAACAAAACAAAAACTACAGGAAAACACACAGCATAAGCAAGTGTCAATTGCTCAATAAGTAATGTAAACAATTAAAAAACAAAATAGAGAGAGAAACTTGGATTTTGCTACAAATTAGGCTTCACTTACAATATACTACATTTAAGGGAAAATACCTTCCCTCAAACATGCCACCTTTTTTGTATACCCCCCCAGAGGTCCATACTGTATATCATTCAGCTGATCTTTTGGGTTCTAACACTGAAATTTTCCAAAGATAATTGCTATATCAGGAAGAGGAAAAGAAAACACACCCACTTTTGCATTAGTTAGTCACAGTATTAACACTTTTCCCCAGAAGTACTTTTGCCATGCTTATGAGTCAGCAATAGCTGAAATCTAACTTGGTTTCCTCTGCAAAGGAGAGCAACCACTAGGCAACAGGAGTATGTTTTTTGTTTTGTTTTTTTTTTTTCTCTTTAGCAGTTTGGAGGAAAGAAAAGAATGCCCTTATATTTTCATATTATCAAATTGAGCTATGCAGTGACAAGCAACTTAATGTCAAAAAAAAGATTGAAAAAAAAAAAAGAAAAAACAAAAAGCACAGCAACAAATGTCCAAAAACTCCAAACCAGCTCTTCTCAATCTACACTACGAACATGAAAATAGGTGGGGGAAAGAAATTCAACAATCATTTAAGTTGCATAAATAATTATAACTTCTTCAAACAAGCTCTTTATGCATAAAGCCTAAAAAAAAAAAAAAAAAGCTTTGAAAAAACTAGTACAGTGCATGACCTGCACAGCTAGCTTGCAAAATTTATTTTAACCTCTCTTTCTACTACAGCATTTTTTACTAGTAACATCTAGCTACTTCAGAAGCACTTTGAGAAAGTATTTCAGGTTTCAATTACTTATTTATTTTAGCAAACCTAAGCTATTTTAAAATACAGATGAAGTCTCTCCCACTGCTGTATCAGTCTCCCTGATGCTGGAAGGCACCCAAGCAACAGGTTGTATGTACTTTGTACCAGACGAGGTAAAGGGGTCTCAGAGGGGGATGAAAGGGACAGGGATCCCCACTGACTGCTTGACGCCTCTCGAGGACACAGTTAGTAGTTCCACCTGCCAGCAAATAAACGTGGCCATTGGCCAGCCAGCACGCAGAAATAGCCAAGGAGATGGCAAATAGCTGATCCCAGATGTGGGAAGCGGAGTCACACCTGCCACTTAGGGTCTTCCAAACCTGCCTGGTACATTGCCCTCATTAGAGGTTGTGCTGAAAGACTGAAGTGTCAAAGAAAAAGAAAAAAGAGGAGGCAGAAATGGAATCAATTTCTTCCCAGTAATTACTTGAGCCCTGAAATTCATCTAATTTAAAGCCTGACTCAACTCTATCCAAGCCAGAAAAACAGGAAGTCCAACTGAGATAGCTAGGCAATTCAGGTAATGGCACACGTAAAATGTATGGTTGATTAACTGTTAGATGACAGACTAATGATCAGCATGTCAGAACCCCATCAAAGGATGAAGGAAGACTACACCAGACACCTGCTGCACCACATCAGAGAGAATGAATGTGCGGATCACAAAACTCCCAAATACAGTGGAAGAGATCTGCAGCATGAACCGAGCTGACAGGAGATGTTCACCATGCGGATAAAATAACCTATTAAAATCAGAAGAGACATGTAAAAGGATACACAAGAGGATAAAACATTGCAAAGCATTTAAGTGGACAGTGACTTTCTATATAAAATGACAGGATAGCTGTAGGCTGGGCTCCCCAAATGCAGGGCGATGGACAGGTGAGCCTTCTTGAGTGTCAACTACCTTTCCTACAGAGATCTTCTTCTCCCTGTTTTAACAGTGTGAAGAAACTCAAGCGATAAACTCAGTGTCAAGTTGAGCCCTGGGAGGGGAAGATGACTCTGGCAGAGCCACTCGCCTGTAATGAGAGCAGCCGTGCTCCGGGCTGCCAGCAGTGGCTCGGGATCCCAAAAGCATCAGCAATACCAGAGGAAGAGCTGCCAGAAGCCGCTTACTGCAGAGGGGACAAACCCTGAAAGGAGCCAGCAAAATAATATGTACTTCCAAAAGCTTTCCCTTTTAAGCTGTTAAGTATTTCACTCTGGATACTCGTGTTTTTTCTATAAACATCCAAGTCCTCACTGGCTTTGGGCAAGTCCTTGGCCTTAGCAGCATCCTGTTGAAATGAGTTTCACAGCCCAGTTCTGGACTGTATGCAAAATCATTTGCATCACTGTTGAATCTGCAGCCTTCAGTGTTATCACATTTTTCTCTTCATGTGAACAAGCACTAGGAGATTGAAGAAAAGAAGCCCTATACTTCCTTTATACTGCTCGCATGTTCTCTCACCATGATCACCCTTAAAAGTTAGTTTTCTAAAGCAGACAGCCCACTTCGCTTTTGCACATTTAAGAAAAGAAGTCTAACTTGTAATTTTTTCTCTTTTACCTTGTTCATGTTTTCGTTCTGGTTTCATGGCAAAAAATACCCATAGTTATCCTTCAGCACACTGGTGCAACTGCAACCAGACAAAAACACGATTATGTCACCATTCGCCTTCTACTCTGGACCTTTCTTTGTTCTGATTTTATTTGCTGTTTAGCACGAGCAGACCCTCTCTAAAACTTTCTTTTTCCCAACTGCTGAGTCCATTTTCTTCTCTGCAATTGCAGGTTTGCAATCAGGAAGTAGTACCCTAGCAGAGAAGCAGCAGTACAGGTAACACCACAATAAAGTTACATACTCTGAATGAAATACTAGTAAGATCACTCTCTTAGGACTCTATCATATCCCCACAACGTACCACAGTTTTATGCCTACACTTTCAACTTAGTGGTATAAAACAGACCAAAAGAAAAAACAACAAAAAAAAACAAAACACCACCAGAGTGTAGTGTTATTGTTGCTGTGGCAACCAGAGACCACAAATTCTTGCCTCAAGAGAATATGCATGAACACAAACACAGACACAAAGGTACAAACAGCTGCGGGTGCTAGCAGTGCCTATAACTCACTGTGGATGTAAACCACCGTGCTATCAAAAACGATGCAATTCAAAGAACAACTCCTTTAACTTCCCAGTCACAGTATTCAAATCATTTGTCTGCTGTTTTTTCCTTGTCTTCGACACAGCATACTTTGTAAAACTTTCCCAGAAATGCTACAGCAGAAGAGGTATAAATGCAAAGTAACTTGAACTAAGAAACAGCAGTATTTGTGAGTGAGCGAAGTAATTCTAAAAATGTCTCTCCTGCAACCAGATAAATCATTGATCAGCTGGAATTTGCAGCAAATGCTGCAAAGCTAAAGAGCCAGCGATTGAAACTACCTTCTCCCTGAACTCATGAGATAAACAAAGTCAACACCATACCATTCTTTAACACTCATATACTCTGATAACAGGAAGAAAAAAACCTACTTTCACTAGTTTATAATGCCACTTAAGCTGGGTGTAAGAGTTAATAATTAAATCTCTTCTACTCAACAGTACTTGGAAAAAAAAAAAGTTCAAAATAAAATTGGTATGTATGAGCATGAAAACAAGCATTGAAGTTATCTGAGAAATGTTGGGAGTGGGGGGTCCTCAAATGCCTTGCTTTTTTGCCCTGTCATCCTGCCTTCCCCATTCCTGCCCTATCTGCACAACAGTGCTGAAAGCCACTTGAACAAGAAACCACACAGATGAAGAAATTGCTCAAGTTGACCTAGAGCTGTTGTCACAAGATCAGGGCCTGTAGAAGGAGCAAGCAATCACCCTGTGCATGAAAGCCAGCAGCTGAAGATGCTTTCTTGGCTTGAGATAGGTATTTATTTATTTATTCATTGTTCTGCATGTTATCCAAAAGACTGATCTAAAGGATCAGTCCTTTGGACTTGTTTCCTTTCCCCTTTTTTCCCTCCCAGAGGTCTCCAGCCTGACTCACTTGCTGAACTGGAAGGCTGCAGAATTTAATCTGATACTGAACCACAAATTTTGAAGTTGTGAGTCCACAGGATTGCCAGATTTTTGTCTAGGATTTATTAGGCAGATCCATGCACTCAGGTGTATCTGCCCTTTGTACATGTCATCTAGATAAGTTGCTCGAATGCTTCCAGAAGGCACCCCACTCACTTTAGCGTAGCTTACAGCACACAGGACACACACAGCAGCCGTAGGCAAAATCCCTGTCATCCGGCAACCCCATCACACAGAAACACCCAGTAAATGTTTAGAGTCCTCAAATACCATCTGCAAAAAAAGCATCCAGAAAGAGGCAGGTTATGTACTAGAAACCACGGAGGAAGAATCATTCTAATATTTAGTATTTGTTTTCTCTAGGACCAGGCAGTACTGCTATCAGTGGATCGACTAACTTTCCTTCTAGTTGTTGGGAGCATTATTCCTGCTCTTTAGAAAATACAGACGGCAGAATGCTTCAAGCTGGTAAATCTGTCTAGTTTATGGTTAATGTTTCAAGTTTGGCTTTACAAATTATTTTTCTTTTGGATATTTTATTAATAGAGGAATGGTGGAGAGCAAACTATTTGGGAATTTTGAAATGTTTATAAATAAATTTATCTGGTTCGGAAATCCACTTAGAAGTTTTGTGTACTCACATTGTTAAGATTACTGTTTTTTTACCTGAAAATTTCTTATCAAGGGGGAAGTCTGAAACACTAAATATTGTTTCCACCCAATTCCACTAAGGATGCAACATACTGTAAGCAGCCAAAGGAAATTAAAAAAAAAAAAATCACATCTGAAACTATGGTTTGTGTTTTTCTTTTTTCTTTGTACTCACCTATAGTTCTGCAAAGCTGTTTAAAATGCTTTAAGCCAGGAAGAAAAATAAAAATAAAAATAAAAATAAAAATAAAAATAAAAATAAAACAAAATAAAACAAAACAAAACAAAATAAAATAAAATAAAATAAAATAAAATAAAATAAAATAAAATAAAATAAAATAAAATAAAATAAAATAAAATAAAATAAAATAAAATAAAATAAAATAAAATAAAATAAAATACTGTGAAAATTAACTTTCAAACCAAGGACGTAAGGAGGGAGAATGATCAAATCCCATCTTGCTCTGGGGAGTGACAAGCCAAAGGATCTTCCCTCAGCCCTTTCTCTCCAAGTGCAGTTCTCCCTGCCTGCAGAGCCGCAACAGGGTGACCAAGCTGAACCCGATACAGAGCAGGCTGGATTCCACCTTATCAAAGTAACCAAACGAGCCTGACCAGTGCTGTGCTCTGAAGAAACTCCAAATTCATGTCAGGGGAATTGGCTGTGCCTACGTTAGCAAGTAGTGTGGCCCAGAAAGAGCAGATCTGGAGAGAGAAGCAGGTAATGCCAAGGACCCCATGCTCAGGTTACTCAGTGTGCCAAGTGGGGACAGTCAGGAGATTCATTCCCAAATTGTTATATTAGCTGGACATTAACACAAATGCTCCCACTGTTAGTGGAGGACGGCAGAAATCTGTGCATCAGACTGTAACTCTAAGAGCAACCCTGACTTTCTGGAAGCCCTCTGCAGATACTCTCACTAGACTACCTGAGGATCCAGAAGACCAAGTTTCACACCCTCAAGGACACCTGCAACTACTAGGTGACATATGGGATTTTTTTACTCTGAGAGAAACAAAGCCTGCTGACCTCAGACCCTTTACGTGGTTTTAGACAAGTACAGGAGGTCAAATTTACCTCTGCACTGATGCCAAGCCCAGTGCAGCAGCTTCCCCCGCCCAGGGAGTACCAGCACCATTTTCAGCTTGGCAAGCCCCAAGAGCTGTCTGTTCTCACCTGTAACAGCAGCCAAGGAGCAGCCAGGGCATTAAATACCATGCCAGGCCAGCCAACAAGCATAAATCCTAAGCATCAGGGGCTCCCCTGAAAGCACAGAGCCAGCTCTGTGCTCAGTGCCTAGACCCCAGTGCTGGTGCCCAAGCTTCATCACTACTTTAAACTGTCACAGAATCGCTGCAGAGCACTGGTAAATCACTCCTGATGTGATTAATGCACGGGGAAGGTTACAGGAAACTTTATGCAGCACTCTAATGCTTATTTTTCCAGGTCTCGCTTAACACAAATGAGAAGGAAAGTGCTTGAAAGGGGGAAAATTGCAAGCGGCTGATTCCCATTGCACTCTTGTCCCCTGCCAAACGAAAAACTTACTAGGACAGACTTTGTTTTCAAGGAACGAAGGGATATGGAAATATTTACACGCATAGTATCAAGACATCAGCCATGAGGTCAAAGACGCTGATGCCAAACTGAGGGAGAACATGTTGAAAAAGGCAATGCATGTTTCCAAGGCAGAGGAAAATGTGTATCGTTGCAATTGTTAATAATAACTGACCTGAACAAAAAGAAACACTTTGGAGACAGCCTTAATCCTTGGGAAGAGCTATGCCTCCACCTCAGGGCTGTCTCAGTAACATACAGCATCCCAGACCCTGCACAAGCAGAAGAGTGGCTTTGCTCTACACGCACAGAAAAGCCGTGCAGAACCACGAGCACTACGAACTGTGCTCTGCTGGGGACCCAAAGCAGGGTCAGCCACACAGTGCCTCCATTCTTTAACAGATTGCTGTGTCCTTCAGGCCGTTATAGTAAAAAGCTAATGATTTCCTTTACAGACTACAGTTTTTCAGAATCCGGGTACCGAAAAGCCAAAAAAATATCAAAATTAAAGCTGCTTTTGGCAACATAAGTAACATTTCTTTGTAAATATGTATTAATATGTTGATTTCATATTCCATTTTTCATTACTGTTTCTCAAATAACTGGGGGTTGCACAGCTTTCTTTTTTCCAGCTGAGGGCATGTCAGGCAGGGAGGCAGTAAATCTGACAGTGCTGCCGCAATTCAAAATGAAAACACTGAATTTTCAATTGCAGAGTGACTGGCATTAGGGAATTAGAATAAAGCCAAGTTCATACCAAAGCTGACCAGTTGCTGCTGTCATCTTCAAGCAGCTTTTTTCAGGTAAAAATCAGACATTAACTCCACTTTTCTTTTCAGTGAACTTCTATCTTCAGTTATCTTGCCTCAATCTGTAAAAAATTGCTTTTTTTTTTTTTTTTTCTTCCCCCATCAGCACTACATCTTCTAATGCTTATGTTAAAGACAGGTAAAGAAACCATCAGGCTCCCTGCTTAAGTCTTTCAAGTTCCTAGACAGCTAAATTTTTATTTGTCTTTTTTGACCCCAAAAAAAACAAATTAGAAAATTTATGCAAATCAGATGAGGACTAATGAGTCTTCTGACAAGCTAAAACCAGGAAATGGGGAAGCAACACTGGAGTGAGAGCAAAACAGTAAGTTGAAAAACTGTTGCATTCAACAACCCTCCAATTTTGAGATCAGAATTTGTGTTGATGTTTGATAAAGAAAAAAAAAGTGCATATTTATCAACAACAACAATACCACCACAGTTCATGAGCATGCTTTGAACTATTCTTACTGAAGTAAGGGCATGAACACTTCTCTAATACTTCAGCTACTGCAGGGCCCAGATGCACGCCCTTCAGTCCCTCACAGAGTTAGCGTTTGATTCAAACTGTTGCCAAAACATGAATATGCAGGTCAGCTGCAGCGAAAGGATTAAAAGATAAGGTGCACAACTAGCAGCCAAAGCATCCCGTATTAGGTGTAAATGTATATTTTTCCCCTCGGGGGCAATGCAGCAGGCCCCATCAATGAAAACCCTCCAGTCAAAACCCCTCTGATATAAACACGAGAAGATTCTCATACACTGCGTTTTTGAGGGATGCTCCTTGAACACGACACATTTCCTTGAAAGTCAACAAACGTGGTACTGTCAGAGGCAGGTCAGGGTCAGGCTTGCTAAATGACATGGTTTGTTGTGGGGCAGCTGAGGTATGGCACCTGGGCAGCTGCTTCCAAGGCAACCCAGGGCACCAAGGAAGCTGTACAGCAAAATGACCCTGTCAAGTGAAACTTTTTTCAGTCATGTGTTTTAACCCCTTGAACCTGACCATCTGACTTCTAGAGATGCCCAGAGCTGAAGAAGGCATGGTAAAAATGCCGTACAGATAAATGATGCCATTAAACATACTTTTATATACCTCTAGATTGTGCACTTATTTCTTTGCCGTATTTATATACAAATGCATTTTGCTTACAGAAATTAAACTATTAAAAGTTTAATCCTAAAGTTACCACATCTCACTGATTTATGCTAGAGGAAGATGTCCTAAAAGTCAGTGATTTAGGGTGCATATAACCAAAAACAAAGAAGAAAAATTATATTTTGCCAAATGTTACTGTATAAACCTACTGGAGGGGATAGTGCTCCAGAATTAGTGATTTGTAGTATGAGTGACAAAAAAAAACAAAAAACAAACAAACAATCAAAACAACCCCCTCTTTTTCCAAATGCTGCTGGAGGTGTGTCATTGACCTAGCAAGATATTTTTAGAACACAAGTCAGCTAAACTTCAAAGTCTGCTTTCCTGGGATATGAGGATGAATTGAACACAACGAGTCTTTTCATCCTCTTTCAAGCTCATTAATCTTGCTACCGAATATAGCTCCTCCTTTAAAAAAAATGATATTTCAAGGTTAAATTCAAAGATAAATCATCCATTAAAGAGCCATGTAAATACAGTCTGAGACTTTGGGGCTATTTTAGCATCTAAAGCAGAAAACATTGCTATGTTCTCATGTGATATACTGTCTAGTAAATAAAACATGAACAGTCTGCCAGGTACATCGTGCAGCTAGGAATTACACCCTCTGGCTTTTAAGCCTATGTCACAGTTTGCAAAATGAAGAAAAAAAAAAACAACGTGAAAAGTGACATTCTTAGGTTCATCCCTGCTTCCTATGTTTAGTGACACACTGGCTGCTTACTAGATGACAAAACATTTTCCGCCTACCACGGCTGTAGCTTTTCTGACCGCGGCAATGAAAGGCTAACAATCACTACTTTCATTTGCCCGACCTTCAGCTCAACACTTTCTGATTCTTCTCATAGGCTGGAACCTCTCTCAGAGCACAGACCTCACAGAAAGAGGTCTGTGCAAAAGAAGTGACAAGCCCTCTGTGTTGAGGCGGCCACATCCAGCTTTCCTGCAGCTCTGTGCTCGCTTCACCTGCACACCTGGCAATGTGCTCTCCTGTTTTTGGAGGAGCAGGGACAAGAAAACCCAGCAGGCACGCACCCGCTGCCTGTCATCAGCAACTGGCTCAAACTGTCCTTGAGTCCTGGCACAGGCAGGGCACACAACCAGCTGCAGCGGCGCATCCTCTGGCCAGGAGAAGCATGGGGAGGATTTTCCCACTGCCAGCTTCATCTTCATACCAGGGTGCTGAAAGCTTCGAAGGAAAAGCTGCAGGCCACCCAGTGGCATGGCTCAGTGACCCAGCCAGCCCAATCTTGGTGTGCCCCACACTGCTGCAAACAAGCTGGAGGAGCAAACGCACACTGCTCTGGGCCCCTTCCCTCTTTCCCTACTCATCAGTCATGATGCACAGCACCTCGAACGGGACGCAATCACCTTTCGTGTCCCTTCTCCTGAACTGTGGTATTAGCTGATTGATAATCATAAGCCTTTGTTGCTTCCAAGTTGTTGCATTGAGCAACAGATCTCTCTTTCACAGCAAAAAACTTTCTATTAAAAAAAAAAAAAAGAGGGTGGGGGGAAATTAGCGTGTTTGGGGCTTTAATCTATGAAATGCAGTATTTCTTGCCCAACTTTAAAAGCAAACAGCAGCAAAAAATGGCACGTAGCACCGGCCGCTCTGAACAGAAGAGAAAGCAAGTAACTGCCCATCTTCTGCTGACTTCTAGCAAGCCGTCCCAGGTGCCCGGCTTTCTCGGAGCGCAGTTCAAGCTCCACAAACTTCCAGAGCGCACTTCCTCGTCGCTGGAAGAATGCAGGAAAAAGGCAGCAGGTGCACGCAGGCTTGAAACAACAAAAGGAGGTGTGTGTGTGTGTGCAGGGTGGGGAGAATCAGCATTTTCTGCTGGAGGTCAGCGTAACCGGGAGGCTGTAAGCAACCCGGCAACGCCGCTGGCCGGAGCGCATTACTCGGGGAAGGGCTTTGTGCAGCTCGCTCTGTGCGAGGCTGCTTTCCACGCTTCTCCGGACGGGTGCATTTCGCTTGCAGGGTGCTGGAGGAGCCGTGCCCGTGCTCTCTATCCCATGCACAACCCGGCACGGCACGGCCCGGAACCGTGCAGGCTGAGCACCCGGAGGTGTCACAAATCCCCCGCTGCTGCGACCTGCAGCATCCTCAGCACCAGGGGCTTCTGCCAGGGCGCTGCCGGAAAAAACAACAGCTTCCCACCCAGGCAGCCGGCAAACCCAGCCACCAGCGCCTCCAGCTCGCCCCTGTGCAGGAGGGGCTGCACAGCCCTGCATATAGCCCAGCCGAGCCCAGCTCGGCTCACCCCGGCTCCCCACCCGGTCCCCCCGGGGGGGCTGCAGCTCACCTGGTCCAGCGGGATGCCCAGCAGCGCGCTCAGCGGGTGCAGCAGCGTGGAGCCGGTGGTGCGGTGCGGGGCTGCGGGCACCTCGGCCATGCTGCATCCCCGCCGGGGCACCTCCGCTCCGCACCCGGCACCCGGCACCCAGCACCCAGCACCCAGGACCCGGCACCCAGCACCCAACGCCCAGCGCCCGGCACCCAGCGCTGCCGCCGGGCCGCGGGGGGGCGCACGGCAGGGCGGGGACAGCGGGCTGGGGAGGGGCTCCCGGCCGTGCTCGTGCCCGTGTCCGTGCTCGTGCCCGTGCCCTGGGCTGAGATCCTCTGCATCCCTGCTCTGCCTGCCGAGCATCCCCAGCCGGGCGTCCCTTGCCCCATGCCGGTGCCGCCGGAGGTTGTAAGGGAGGATTGCCGAGCTCCCAGCGCTTTTGGAAACCCAGATGCAGTGACTTTTTTTTTTTTTTTCCCGATAGGGGAAAAAATGAGGAAGGAGTGAGGGTTTTAACTGGTGCGATTAGCTTGCGAGTGAGATGCGGTTATAAAGGTGCCCTTTTTTTCTGCCCGGCTCGCCTATCTGCAGGAGTGTTGGTGCACCTTCCCTGGACAATGCAGTATTGTGTCGTGGGGAGAAGTTGGGCAGCGCTGCAAAGCTTTCTGTTCAGCTGTACTGCTGACGTGTTTAGGGCCTGAAGTGTCCCAAGAGTCCTCTGCAGGCTCAGCACCAGGCTCTTTCAGAGGCCATCGTTTTCTCCAAGTTATTGTCCAAGCAAGCCCTACTGAAAGTGCCCTGCTTATACTGTGCAAGTGAGTGCTGGGCTGGAAAATCCAGGCAAAAACTATTCTGTAGGGAAGTTTTACAGCAGTGACATTCCCTATTGCTTAATACATACATACATACATACACACATGCCTGCACACATATGCTCAAAGCAGGACAAGAGAGCCATTTGGAAGGACTGGGTAGCCATGTGTAAGGCTGTCTAACATTTTCCAGTAGAAGTCCCTCTTTCCAGTGTAAAATTTCCCAGCCTGAAAATGTCTGGATGGAACTTTCCGTGGGCCATGTCTGCCACAGAGGGATTGCTTGTTGAACTTCGGCTAAAATCGTTAACCTGATTTTGGGAACAGAATACAAGTGATTTATTACACACACTACTCTGGGGCAATGACTTCAAGTTTAGGTATGGTAGTTGTGCTGGCAGCAAGGAAGTGCCTTTCTCTGGCCTTGTGAGACTACTCAGCAGTGACCAGCTGAGGGAGTCCTGGGGAAAAATACACACATCATGTATATGGATAACTGGGAGCTCAGTGTATAGCTTCTCTGAAGGCCATAAACATTCTTCATCAGTTCCTCTGTGTGAGCAGGCTCCCTGTCTGCCTGCCCCTGAAGGAGCAGAGCAGGATACCGCAGGGCTCCAAGCGCAGGAACTGAGGAGTGTGTGCTTGCCTCTCATGGGCAGTGCTCGGCCACCTCGTGGGGTGTGGAGCAGAGACAGAAGCAGCTGGAAGGAGAAGCTGGAAGGAGGTAGAGAAAGCCAGAAGTGAAAGCACCGGAATTAGAGAGGTGGCAGTTCTGGCTAAGTCCAAGAGAGAGCACGCTCCTGTCTCAGCAAAGGCAGGTTTATGATACACTGTACTTAGACTAGAAAGCTCTCCTACACCCAAAGAATCTTGAATGGATCCAGCTAAAGTATCTTTGCACCACGGCCATATATTTGTTATAAACCTATTTGCACGTGGGAATTCTGTGTCGCTGTCTGTCACCCCCTCTCTGCTGGCAGGACCACCAGATGTGGAATAGCTGTGACCGGTCAGCCCAGAAGGTTGGTTAGGTCTCTTGTTGCTGACAGGAACAACTGTGGGTGCTTGGACAAGGCATCCAAGAAACATGCCAAACACAGAGCAATCCTCTCACATTGTACTCTCCCAGCTCCTAGCCATCAGATGCCTGAGATGGAAATTTCATCTGGCATATGATGTTTAATAGCCGCTGGTGGGCCTATGGTACATGCCTCATGTCTTTTGAATTCAGTCATATTTGTGGCCTCCACAGTATCCTGTGAGTTCTGCTATTTAATTTGTGCTGTATGAAAAAGTACTTCCTTGTGTTTGTTTTAAAGCAGCTGCCCTGTAATTTCATTGGGTGCTGTCTTGTCCTTGTGCTGTGAGAAGTGAATAATCACTGCTTAATCACCTCCCCTGTGCTATTCCTATCTTTATGTATCCTCAGTTGTCTATTTAATCTCTCATTATATGGACCTTACTGATCTCTTTGTTCTTCCTTTCCAAGCTTTTCTGCATCTATTTTGGAAATGAAGAGACTATAGATGTACGTAGTAGCAATATTTTGTTCTATATTCCTTCAAGAATTCCCAACATCATCCCCAATGACTCCAAAGTCTGTTTTCTCAAAGGTAGTTTAAAAACCAACATGCATATGTATAATCGAGTTGTTTTTTTCCTGTTTAGATTTATCAATATTAAATTTTAACAATCCTTAAATTGCCCTGCAACACAATATTGTAAAATCTGTTACAACTCTATAATCAAGCTTTGATTATCCTGAATTATTTCATATCCTTTCTAAGTCTGTCATCTCATCTCCTTTTCCAAAACCTTTTTAATGTGTTCAGCAGGATAGATCCCTTTGTATTAATTCCCAACTCGACATTTAATTTCTCACCCTTTGTTTATTACCTTTCAAGCAGCTGGAAATCCATGAAGGGATAGTTCCTACTATTCTTGAATTATTTAATTGTTGTGGGTGAAAAACCTTACCCCAAAGTTCTGGAAATAGAAATATACTTTCCTGACAGGATCACCCTTAGACACATATTCTTTGGAGAACACTAACAGGTTTGTGAAGTGTAACTTCTTTGCAGTGGCTGTATTTCCCCCATTACATCATATTTACCTGGGTGCCTACTCATTTTGTCTTTTGTTCTACAGTTTGCACGGGGGAGTGAGGAGTGCCGCTCTGTAATTCTCTGACCCTGCCTGACTGATACGGTGAATTTGATCTTTCAGTGGAAGATTTTCTTTTATGCCTGTTGCAAGGACAGCCATTGAACAGGGAAGGCAGGATGAAGGCTGCCAGGCAAGCACATAGTGACACTGTGAGATACCTAGAACAACGTCATCAATAGAAATGTTAGTCCGCCACTAAAAATCCCTTCTATCTTCTCACAGCTGTTTTAAACTTTAGCCTTGCAAACAGTAAGTTGGGAGAATATGGACAAATGTGGAAGTGTGTGGTGGTGGGGAGAAACCAAGGGTGTTATTCCATGATTAAGGAAATTGTAATGTGAAAGTAGCCATAAGGTATCTTCTGGAAGTGAAACTCATCCAGAAATTACTCCTGTGATCCTTTTGCATCAGTACAAAAGGAAATTGTTTTGTTTTCAAATCCTGATTCCTTTTGACAAGTCAGAATCTCTGGCATAGGGGCCATGGATGAACCATAGGTCTGGATGATAAACAATGCTGCATGAAAAAAAGCTGAGCACCTGAGAGAGGAAGGGATTGTTTGTTTTTCTTGGTAACATCAATACATGCATGTGGCCGTGAACTCATAGCACTGATGGCTTTCAGCATTACCAAAAGAGAATGTTATCTGTGCATTTATCCTCCTTCAGAGATGGTAGAGTGATTATTTTTATTATTTTCAGATAATGGTGAATTGGAATCAGGATCTACTGATACAAAATTAAAGAAAACAATGAACAGAGGTTTACACTTACTTAATAATTTGTGACTGTCTCTACCAACATGAGGCCCTCTGTGTCTACACTTGAGATACTTTTGCAGGCTCATTTCTTTTCCTGCTGCTGAAAGGGATCCCTTGACCTTTAATACAGCCAGTGGTCACAAGGCAAGCAGACATAAATCTAGAAGGATTCTTTTTTTTCAGTTTACTACTTACTTGAAAAGGAGGTGGTTTGTATTTGTTTATATCACATTTTTTGTGAACTCTACTACAGTTTATTCAGGAGCAATTTGAGATGTAACAGAGTCTATTTGTAATACAGCTTGAAACTAAAAACCTGGAAGGACATTTTGTGATTTGCAGAATAAGAAGCTGAAAAAGTTAAGTAAGAATTACTTATGACTAATATGAAAAAGGCAAGAGTTCATGGAAATACTTCAGGTTCCAGGCAATAACTATTGGAAAAATGCTGATTTCTGTTCAAATACATTTAGGGAAATCAAGAGAATAATTTTATAAAGAAAACAGATGATGTCTAGAGCTACTGAAATAGTGTTTTCTTTAAAAAAATATTTTTTCTCCTAAAAATCATATGGTAGTATTCTTAAGAAAGTACTTCCATACACTCACACAAAGGCAAATCTTAGTGCATGAAAGTTTTTGATATTAGCAATCCTTCACAATTCCAATTGTAAATTTATAAGCAACCTTCAGCACATCCAGCAGAAATCTTTTTAACCAAATCAAATTAAAACAGAACACAAAGTTAATTTAATATAGCCTGACTTTTCAGCTTTTTTGCCTTGTACTTTCACAGATAACATTGTTTTTCTCTAGTAATCATCTCAGTCTTCACAGCAGAAGTAACAGAGTTTGTTCTCTTCTACCATCTAGAGGGGAAACTGTACAACAAGTAGAAAAAATATTTTAGCTTTGCCAAAAAGTTAGAGAGAGAAATAGTTCCAATTCCTTATACTATTTTTATTTAGAAAAAAAAAAAAAAAAGAGAGAGAGAGAGAGAGAGAATTGCTGATAGTGTTCCCATAAGAGTTAGTTAGGCAATTTACAGTGTCAATCAATATCTGTTTGTTTTTGGTTTTAATATTGTTTTACATGGGTCTTTTCTGCACCAGAACTAATAAGTGGGGAAAAAAAAAAAAAAAAGGAAAAAAAAAAAAGATGTTGAAACCAATCAGGACTCACTGTTAGCAGAAAGTTATTATGGTGTTTTTAAATCTGTAGACATTACTCTATAATTTCATTTAAAGAGAACTTAAACTTCTATGAGTAATCAAGCCCTTTCACTTATAGTTACAAATCTTATGGAAAAGATTAAATAACATTGAAGAAAACATTTACTACTGGTGTGTGGATTTAGAGAGCCAAAATCTACAACATTTTTTATGCCCAGTAATGCTATCAAATAACACTGTTAGCTAAAATGACTGCTCCACAACATGTATTGCCTGAATTAGAGAGCTAGCAACACCAGTGTTAACTGAAGCCTTTGTCCTACAGTACACTGTTAAAGAGCTGTAATTGTTTGTATTGTTGTTCTAGTTGTGGACAGTCATGACCTTTTCAAATAATGTGCAAAGGGGGAAAATAAAAAAATATAAGTATGATTTGAAGCTGATGAGTGTTATTTAAGTTGAGCAATATATTAATTATGGAACTACAAGAATTTCTGGATTGTAAAGATTTTCTAGTTTGATAGAAATTGCCTTTATCTGTTGTAAATTGGTTCCTCATTATTCTATTTGAGTGAATACCTGTAGCAGTCTAAATGAACATGCCCTCAAATAAAATCTTATACATGCTCTCATTATCCCACTTTGATTACTGAAACATATTTTTTTCTGCAGCTTTGGTAAATTTACCTTTGTCTGATCAGAATGCTCTCACAACAAGTATTTCCTGCACTCACCACTTTGAACTTCATTCCCATTTTTGTGTATTTTCTTTTGCTCTGTCTTGTTTCATTCTTTTTCTAGGTTCTGCATTGTCTGTACATCTATCCTAAGATAAGCATTGGCTCTTATATTAGATTTTCAAACAAGCACTCCTGGGGTTTCTTCTGAACTTGCCCTTTTATAATGAGGAGTTGACCCTAATAAGCATTCAAGATTAATATACTATCTTCTTTTTAATTAGGTCTTAAAACTTATTTTTTCTTATTGTTTCAAGGGGGGGAAATAAGCTTTTCTACTGGAAGCTTGTCAACAGAGTTGTTACGCTGGGATCACAGCATTTTCACTGATTAGTGCTGTCTTATTGTTTCCTTGGCCTCTTATGCCAGCTGGTCTGTATCCAGCTTTGAATCCTGCCTCCTACTTAGATCATTAGCCCTTTCAGACAAGGATGCCTGCATTATTCTTTGCTTGTGTAACATCCAGCAAAACGGGGTCTTCCTCCATGAATCAAGGCGGTAGGCCCAATGATAATAACTATAATAAATGTTTGACTGCTGTGAGTATTATTATGACTGTAATGTTTATATGCATGGGGGAAAGGAATGAATTCAATGCCCAGAAAGGTCCACCAGAAAGAACACGACCCAATTAACAGAGAGACCTTTAAGTGTATTTTCATCATTGGCAAAGGCAGGACCCCTGCTGGCTGATCTGTAAAACATTGATGATGTTTGTTTTAACAGGAGCCACTTAACCGACCCTCCTGCGTGGATCAATTCGCGTCGCTGCCTCAAGCCAGTATCATCAAAGAAACTTTGTGAATACTACAAGAAAGAAAAACTGAGACCTTCGACTTCAAAGTCTACTGTCAATCACATGCATCAGCATGTATCTGATAGACTTACCGTGGATGTTGGCACACCTTTTGGCTGTCCCCTAAACATGAGGTCACTTCTGTAGGAAAAAGGATCTCTGGTTCAGGAAAACAATTTAGATGAAGTTGAGCAGCCTTCTTAAGCAGCTGCTTAGGGAGAATACCATGCCTATAGTAATAAGTGGCTGTATCTAAGCAAATTCCAGGTTTATTAACAATGCAGAAGGGAAAAAAATAAAAGTCTGACCTACTATAAATGTGAACATCCATATATTTAATTTTATCAGTAGTCCAACTAAACCAACCTCACAGTATACAGCATGTATTTCCTTCCCATAAGGCTAAGTCAGGAGTGAGCCTACAAAACCAGGCTTCCTAGTGCAATCAGGACAATGTGACAAAAGAGTACACAAAGATTGTTTGCACTGAGTGCCTTGATGCTATATAGATAAGCCACATATTGAAAAGATGTTTGAATATTACTCTGTCTGCCTCAATCCTACCACTTAGCTGCTCTTTTGAAAGTCAGCTCCCTTACCTCTCGCAACAAAGGACCTTTCCCTTTGCCCAAGCTGGCAGAAACGTGATGAGCTTGTCTTTGCTGAATGTTGTTCACTGCATATTTCATAGACATATCTGAGAAATGGATGATCAGCAGTGATGCAGTCTTCTAGACTAAGTCAAACGTATAGCGAGTTTTGGCAACTGTTGTCTTGTTCAAGCGATGACTGTTAAATACCCTAGGGAATGTGAAAGTCTGGTGTGAAAGAGGAAGTGATGGAAATGGCTGAAGTATCTGAAAATTCTGCTCACACATTGCTGGCACTGGAGATTCACTGGCTGTGAGGCCAGAAACAGCCATGGTGGTCACTAAGTCTGAACTAGTGGGATAGTACAATGTATGAAGTATTATTTTAGAAGTATTCAACTTTATTTTTGTCTCCCTACTTTAACTTTCTACTATATCTGTTTTGGACTTCATTCAGAGAATATGCATGCATTTTTAGTGCTCGATCTCCAACTAAGCTATAAGGTGGTTCTCTTACATTTGAGGGGAAGCATTGTTTAGTTTCTTAGCATGTTTTACATATTAACCATTTCTCTATGTCATTGAGAAGCTGTTGAGTTTCACCACAAAATCCACCTGATTTTGTACTGCAGAGATGGCCAAGACATCATCGACATCTCAGAAACTTATTCTGTACACACAGTAACGTCTCAGAAGAGAAAAAAGTTTCAAGGGTAAAGGAGTTAAAAAATAATGTTCACTCTGATGAGGTAACATCAGGTTTTTGTAATACTTATTTGTTGTTCAGACTAGAGCCTAACTTTAAGAAAGTTTCCAGTGGGAACAGGTTGCCCAGAGCAGGTGTGGATGCCCCATCCCTGGAGGTGTTCAAGGCCAGGCTGGATGGGGCTTTGGGCAACCTGGTGCAGTGGGAGGTGTCCCTGCCCATGGCAGGGGGGCTGGAGGGAGGGGGGGAGCAGTTGGAGATAGATGATCTTTCAGGTCCCTTCCAACCCAAACCATTCTATGATTCTGTGACTCTATGAAGTTCTACTCCTAGAACAGTTATCCTAATGGATCATTGCCCTGAGAGACATAGAACAGAACACGAATACTTAGTTTACAAGAAAGCCTGAATCTTCTGTCATAAACAGGAAAAACAGGAGTGACAACTTTGTAATTTTGTAATGAAAAACCTGATTATCTTGAAGTCAGAATTCAACTCTATTGTTAATTCTTCTTAGAAAGGAAACTCCAGGTTAAAGCTGCCACCCTAAGAAATTAAAATGCATTGCCTTACCATTACCGTTTTTCACGTGAACAGTAACTGGTTTTAACAGAAGGATGCTAAAGCTGGTGTTCTTCTGAGCTATACAGGAAGACAGCTAGTCCTGGCAATCATCTCTTTAGGCAGACTGCAGTCCTTATTGTAATGACAACTTTCAGAACATCTCTCCTTGTTCTCCTTCACCATCATTTCTGAGGTACAATTAGACCTGCTCCAAAGTCTGAGTTGAACACATGGGTAACAGGAGTCTGTCAGTTCCAGTTGGTTCCATAGAAAAGTTTCCTTTCCTCTATAGCACTGTTAAAATCCCTGGCCAGATATAGGGTTTCTTCATATAAGGTCACTGCAGGGGCAAACCAGCTTCTCCTGTGGATGACCCAATTACTGCGGTGGCAGATGGGCGAGTGTGCAATGCACTTGCCAGCTGACTGCTTGCAAATATGGTTTTAAACAGATATCATAATTTGCTACACAGGAACTGAAAAATTGCATTCTACCTGACAGAATATGATACAGATCTGTCATAGTGACAGCATCCTGTTCACTTAATGAAAAAATCTCCTTTTTCAAACCATTCATAGCCAAGGTTGGCAATACTGGTGATCACCATTACATAGTTATTGAACTCCTGGAGTTCCCATTGCAGTCTGCAGCTTGCCTGAGTTCTCCCTGTAAGAAAGACTTAAAGGCTCCTGATTTAATCTGAGTTTATCTTATCTAGTTACATTGCAGATACATCTCATCCGTTGCTGCTCCAGCTCTTTGCTGACAGCCACTATGGGTATCATATATGGGACCAGAAAAATGAAAAGGCAGTGGGATAGCTTCTGAAAAAGAGCAATACTCTGTAATCCAGTCCCAAATCCCCATGTTTGCAGGCAAAGCCCTTCCCTCAGCCACCGCAGAGGAGCTTATTCAGTGGCTGTGCTGTCATTGCCTGGCTGTCCCCACAAAGCACTCTGACTCCTGTGATGTGCAGAGAACACAATAGTGTGCCATGCAGAATTAATATTGCTGAAACTTTGTTACTCTGGGTATCCCTGCTCAATAGTCCCTATTTCCCCTTTCTATTGGATTTGCCAATAGTTTCCACATGCCCCTACACTGTAGATTTAACAGTGAGAGAGGTAAAGAAGAGCAAGGCTTTTTGTCCTTTCCACATTGGCAAGCCATGGCTCTGCACGGTGATTTTTCCTACTGCAAGGTATTTCTGGGCATGGGAGTGGAAGGGCAGGTTGGTAACAGCATCCCAGGGTTTTACATCAGGCTTTTGGAACACTAAAACTATCCTGTGCTGTATGGGATGGTAAAGCACGACCTAATGCTGCAATGCCTATTCTAGTTTGCTCAATTCAGCTCATGTTGGGTGTACAGATAGATTATGAGCTGACTCCTTGCTCAAACTGTTGCTTTGGTTCCTCACACGTGCTGGAATCTTGAAATTAAAAATTCTTTTCCAAAGTCCACATTAGTTGTATTAAGATCCCTGCAGATATAATAACCATTTTTGTGTACAGTGAAGAGCGCAGAATGCAGAGATAATCTTTATATTTCCAAAGGACATAAAGGAAAGAAAACAAGAAGTGAAAATCCATAAATCATGAAGTGTGTGACTATAGTTAAAGATTGTGTTTGACTTATTTTTTTACACAGTGTGAAATTATGTAACAAAGGAGACAGATAGTCTAAAACAATGAGAATTGTTAACTGACAGTCTCTTCTTGGAAACAGTGCAACATGTGCCCATGCTACTTTCATTTCAAAACTGCTTCCCCTACCTCGAGTACACTGTTTCTTTTCAGAGCCCACTCCATATAACACTGCAGCAAAAAAATGCTTTCCAGAAACATGGAGACATACAGGAAAGAATGAGTCAAAATAGGGAATCCCAATTTTAACTTTCTTTATTTGGTTAGATCTAAAAAAGATGGTTATTCTCCCCACACTGCTTCATCTCAAAATATCAAGAATTCGGTTGACTGTTTTTGTCCTCTGCTTCTTCTAATGTGATAAAGGGGGGAGAATGGAAATATTTCTGCTGAAAAATAAAGCTGGAGACTTTCTAGTGCTTGAAATTCATGTCTGAATTCAAGACTGCAAATGGGAAAAGCAGGAAACTACATACTTGGAAATACTTGCTGCTCCAAGCAAATATTTCAAGAGCCATTTAACAGATAGAGTGTAAAGAGGAAAGTAAATTTTAAATTGTTGTAAGTGAATGTTGTATGTTATACATGGCCACAAGTAGAAGAGTAGAAACTTCCAGATGGTTAGCAGACTTCCTGAGAAGCAAATGATTGACCAGATGGGCTACTAACAAATAGAAATGGATTAGCTGTTTTTTTAAAAGCTGCACTGATTGTTTATGTTGACTGTATAAACTATGTACATGCCTTTGGCCTATGGAAACATGAGATCCTTGAGCTTCAGAAAGGGCTCTGATGTGTGTTTAATAGAACAGATGAGGACAAAAGTTTTACTTCTGCTTTACTCCAAACTAGTCATCATATTCTGCTACTCATATATATATACAGTATGTATTTATATGTATATATACTGCTACTTAGGTTAAACTGTTCTATTTCTCTCTCATAAATTGTTTTTAGAATTAGATGGATATTTCATGGAAGACTTTGCTGAGAATACAGAATTGACTAGGCAAAGCTTCTGCATAGTACTATCTGCATTTTAAAGTGCTGTTTTCACTGCCAGATAGCTCCATCTTAACATTGCCCCTTTGTAGTTTACAGTGATCTGGCTCAGGATATTCCCTTATTAAGGCTTTTTTGATCTTGAGAAACCCTCCAAACTCAAAGAAACCTGCCCTAAAGAATAAGATCCTGAAGCCTGAATGTCACCATTAAGTGTCTGATCCATAGCAGCTCTGTAATTATATGCTGGAGAATACATGTACATATTTAAGAAAAAGAATGCTATATTAACTACAAAATGGAGAGTACTTGGAGAGAAAAAAAAAAAAAAAAAGTTAAAAAAATGGAAAAATAATAAAGGGATAGCAATACAATATAGAATTTAAAAAAAATTTAAAAAAAAAGATTAAAACACAAAAATATTAGGAAATTAAGGTCATTGTATTGCTATTTACAAAAAGAAAGATACTTATGCAGACCTTTGTTAGTTTGACATTCTGAAATTATTATATTTTGGGTTATTATTAAATGAAGATAGTAGAATTATTACAAGTTTGTAAATAAGAAGTCACTTCTTGTAATGTGTGTGGACAGCACAGATTTGCCTGACTAGAACTACTTGCAAGGACAGGGCACTTGTACAGAGTGATCTTAGTCATTCTGGGGTGACCTGGACCTTTTCAAACACACAATAGCAAAACATAGTACTGAAACAAGAAACACAGGCTCTGCCTACAACATGAGAGACTGTAGGCTGCACAAAGGTGAACAAAGTTTTCAAGTGTGATGCTGAGACTTGGTATGAGCTGGAAATTAGTGCAGAGAAAAAAGGTAAGAGGGAGGGAACTGAGAACTAAGACTACAACAGAAGTCCACATAACTGCATTAAGCTATCCTTATTTAAAAGGATGTTGAAAATGGGTGTTGATGCAGAAAAGAACAGCATTATTATGCCTTATGAACAGAGAACTGGAAAATACCATGTTATAAAAACTAAGCTTGATCACAGTGTATAAGTATCTTCTGAAGCAGAAAGAACTGAATCACCATGGACTAGCAGGAATAAATAAATAAATAAATAAATAAAAAATCAGTGACTGGAACTTGCAGCCATGTACTCCAAAGCAGTAAACTCAAATGGTTCCCTTCCATATAAATAAATTCAATCCCAACTCCCCCCTTCGCACCTCCTCACCTTCCACCCCTCTCCTGTATGGGGAATGTTCCATCTCTTTTGATTTTAAAATCAAGTTTAAATTCCTTTCCAGGAACTGCAGTTTTGCATTCTATTAAAGCACAAGCCATTGGGTGGACAGGAGTCCATAATATCCTGCAAAACAGTGGTTATGATTCAGATGCTTTACCAGGAAGGGGCCTGCACCCCGAATGATTCCTGAACCATGCCCAGAAACCTTTAGAGAGAATGGTGAACGTGTGCAGAAGTGTTCCTAGATACTGTTACTTTCTCTGTAACACAAATCTCTGGACAGATAACCTTATTTGAGATTTTGCTGGTAGGTTGTAGCAAGCTATATTGCTCAGCATCAACTTTTTTAACATATTCTGCTAGCATTCCTGTGAAATCAGTACTCACTGAATTACTCACTGACCTTGTACTTGTGCTAGCACAAACAATTTTTTTAAAACCTAAAATACAAACAGCATTAGTAGGCAACAGCAAGGAAAGCTAGCTATTCAAAAAGCTTGACTGCGCTTAGTTATTCCATTTGTAAGTACTTTTTCAGTGGCAATACGTGCTTAAATACACAACAATGACAGTGGATGTAGAGGGTTTCTAAGGCAAAGCTGAGAAGAATTGGATATGTATCTTTTCATTTGCTTGTTGTTGTTTTGCACAGTTGTTCTGGTAGGTGACTAATGCTTTTGTGACTTGAAAGAGAAGTGACAGTGAACTGAAGTGTATGTATAAGGTTATGACCGTTGCATCTGGGAAAAAAAAATCTATAATTTATTATCACTGAGCTTATAATCAGAAGATGGTTCATGCTGTCTACCACGATGCTTCCATCTCAAAGTCACATCTGATGTGATCTAGTCAAGCAATAATTCTGCTTCAAGTGGGACCCTGACCTGTATACCCACCAGAGGTCTTGGCAGCCAACTTTTTTCTGCTTCTATAGCTCTCTGCTAAGTTAACTCCAGCATCTTCCATCAGCAACATGTGTGCGTGCCAAGTACATGCACACGATGTTTGGCTCTTTGTTCTGCAGCATGACACCCTTTCAGAGGCTTCTTGCCTCTCTTAGATCTAGAAAGGAATCATCAGGCAGCTCATTTTATACCTCTCCTTGGACCTTGTCTGTATGTCAGTAGTGCTGCTCCACTGGGTAAATCAGAAGTACGCAACTATCCTATGGTCTTTGGTGTCCTTTACCTCAAACTATGAGATTTCTTGTGTTTCTGAGAGATTGAATACTTACCCACAATCTTTCCTGGAATGCAGAGAGACATAACATTTGATACAACATTGATGAAGTAGTTGACTAGTTCATGAACACCTCCCTAATCTCAGTACAACAGTCTCCAAAGTTTCCATGGTCCTAAAGTTACCAGTGTCTCACAAGCTTAGAAATGGCTTACTGCAAATTCGTATACATGTTAGATCTGAAGAAATCTGCTGTTTCCCAACTGATTTATTGCTGTCTTTTCCCCAGAATGACAAGATCTTCCCAGATGAGTCACACTTAAAAATGAATTGAGGACTAAAACAAGAACTCATTTGTACCCCCGCACAGCTAACCCTACTTGCATCATACATTTTCTGAAATTGAAATGCTAAATTGTTTATGGAAAACAGGGTACAAAACTCTGTAGTCTGCTATGTTTAGAATTCAAATCTGAAATATGAATTATCTTTGTTCTGATTGTAAGACAGATATTTTACACAAAATAATTTTTTTTAAAAAGCTAGTATTAGTGGAGATTTTCTGTTCTGTTAATTTTGATAAATAATGTTACACTTTGAAAGTATATGCTTCTTGCAACAGCTACTCTCATTAGTTTCTGAATGTTGATATTTAGCTACTGAGGATTTTCATGGGCTTGAATCTCTGTTTTTGTAAAGGTTGCCTAACCAGACTGATGATATTGAGAACCAAATCCTAAAATCTTCACGCATGGATTGTGTCCAAGCCTGGGGACAGAGCAGGACCAGAAAACTTGACAAGAGATTTTCCTTTCAGGCAAGGATTGTGTCACAACAGACGCTATTCTCTAATAGAAGTACAGATCAATTTACATGAGTGTCTTATTTTGCACCTATCCCTTTCGCAAACTTGATCATGTTCTAAAACTTTGACAGCCGTACCATAGCATCTCAGCTTTTGCATATGGAAGTTCTCCATAAGAAGGGAGAAAGATTTGCTCATCTTTTTAATATTACTCAGAGTCCCTCCCATCTCACCACCGCCTCTCACAACCTCAACAACCAACTATTCTAGTGTTTGCAATCCCCATCTTTGTGGTGATGCCCATGGAGTTGCAAAGAGAATGCTTTTTACTTTAAAGAGACAAAGACTGGTGATACCAAAGCAAAATCAGGTGCTATGAAGTCATTGCAGGAAATGTCATGGTTTGGTGGGAGGAGGTTCTGAGAAAGGCCAACCTAAGTAAATAATAAGAAAAGCAGACAAAAGGGACCTTGGTGTACATTAAAACTGAGATCAAGAGACTGATCAGCAGCTGTTTCTGTAGCTGTCTGCTCCAGCTGCATCTGCAGATGGTTCTTCCGCTAATTTTGGGGACAGATGGTATCACCTCTGCATGCATTTTGTACAGAGGGGTCCTGGAGAGTGGACAACTGGCACTTTACCAGTTTCCCAACATTTACCTTACTCATACCAACCCTTTGCTCTACATCTGAGGAAACTTGGCTCTGCATCTGCACCCCAACAAACCAAGCACAGCCCGGAGCCACAGCAACAAGAGAAAACATTGATACTGTTAAAAACATTTCCAGAGTCAATACAACACAGGGACTGCTATCCGGAGCTCGCAGTGCGAAGCATTATGTCCCTCTGGGCTCCAGCCACAAGAGAACCTGTGTGGGGCTGTTGTACCCATGGAACAGAAGCTATAAGGCTAAAGCTGTTTGCTGAAGATCCCACCAGTAGAAGGGGTGATCATGGTGGATGCAATTTTCTCTTTGGCCACCAGACTCCACTGTCCTGCCTGTGTTGTAGGTAGCTGACACAGCCACGTCTTCAATGAGCTCCATGCTCCTAGGATAACAGCTCGGAAAGCAGGAGTGCTAAGAAAAGCCCAGAGGAGCGGGAAGCAGTGTGTTATCATGCTGACACGAATAAGAAACAGTCAAAGCATGGTAAAGCATACCAAAAATTCAAGCGACAGCATTAAGTGCACTTCTCCAAGACACAGCCAAGACAAAGGCTGGAATTTCATAGATGCTTTGAGCTAGTGGTGTCTCAGGTCCTTTTTTCTAAGCACCTACCTGACCATCCCTCTCTCCATGCTGCCCCCTTCCTTGTATTGGCACCAAAAAAAAAAAAATGTGGGCCTGCTGCAAAACAGGTACAACAACAGGACAGTGGTACAAGTTAGGACTAACCCAGCCCAAACAGTAGTTGGCTTTAACTCAGATCAGTTCCCCAGCCACCGGCTAAGGGAGGGGTAGCACAGGGACAGTAACAAATGATAAGTGAAAAACAGGTCTGCTGCTTCTGGTGGCAGTGACAGCTTCTGCCCAAGCTGTCAACTTGTCAGCTGGCAGCCACAGCCTAAGGGCAGAGGCTCTTTGGGTCAATGCTTAAGGCTGAATCAGCTGTGGATGATTTTGGATCGCTCTTCCTGTACCCCATGGTTGTGTGACTCCAGGAGGTGCCTAATTTGAACAGCTCTGGACAACACAGAAAGCTGGAAGTCAGAAAGAAAGGAATTCCCTAAATGTCTTCATTAGCATCATGCTCCATTAACACCCCACTTCCAACAGGGTAGGCAGAAGATAGTCCCACAGGGATAGTTCTGACCCAGTGTGGAAACCATGGGATTTTGCTAACCTCATTTCCACTACAGTCTAAAAATAATGGGGTTCTGAAGCCTTTCTATGTGGAAATAACATTCAAGCATTATCTGAGAGTATTATTTGATGTACATATTTTTGATGCCTCCAAAATTCATGTCTCACAGTAACACTCCTGTGATGATGAAGTATGAAATTTTGGACAAGCTGCTAGGTATTGGAAAAGTAAGACCATACTTTTGCCAGGAAACAACTCAAAGTAAAGAAAAATTATAATTTACATTACATTTACATGCTGGGAAGTGAAAGTTTGCAAACATGGATTTATTTAATTATTAAAAAAAAAAAAAAAGCACAATAAAGGAATGCCTCTTCACAAGGCACTCAACGTTTTAACTATTGTCTCAACAATCCCTACAAAAAAACTTGAGACAATGAGGGTTCATGAAATACTAGGGAGGTTCAGAAGGAAAAGAGAAGGAAGAAAAGAATTTATACCTCCAAAAACGGTAATGGCTATACTATCAAACCACAGATAATAGGAATTACTAAAAAAAAATCAGAAGGAAATTTGTAATTTCAGAAACACAGTATTCCTTTGTGCAACTCTGTACCTTTCTAAAACAAAGGGCTGTTGGTTTTCTGGTTAATTAATAATAAATCTAACCATTTTGCCAAAGCCTGTAAATAAAGAGCCAGTTCCAAAAGTCAGCACATTATGAGAAACAGCCTCAGTGCATAGACTCTTTAGGCAAGCATTCAAAAAAGTAAATACAGCATGAGGTTTATCTGATCTGGATGAATGTAGAAAAGAAACGTAACAAACCTGGATTGAATTAAGAAATTCCACCAGTATAACTTTTCTACAACAAGCCCACTAGTTAAAGAAGGATAAAGGAGACCTTGTCTACATGGAGATGAAAATCTTTGAGTTACAGAAGAGAGAGTCTTGCCCCTGTCTCTTGTAATACGAGGTAATTTCAAAATGGATTCGCAGAGGGGACATAAGATCAGCACTGTGGTGCCTGTCTTGTGGGCTCTATCCCAAAGAAGGAAAGATTTCTGCCAGCCACTCAGCCATTGATTCTCTTCCTCACTTTCTGCCACCTGCATAACTTCATCACCAGCCCAGGCTCCTGTGAAGTAACTGCACCCTTAGGAGCTGTTCCTGTGCTGCTTACAGAAATCTGCAGATCTGAAGCGAACACCCAAGCTCTTCCTACCCGATGCATGGAGAGAAACAAGCACACAGGATTAAGAACTGCCTCTGTCTATCCTCCTGCAAAAAGGCAGAAATAAGTGGGGAGCTTGTCAGCGAGGGATGGTGAGGACAGAGGTAGGGTCTTCACCTGGATCTTCACAGCAAATTACTCACAAATAAGTTGGAGATTTCTCTCTGTTTGCCCACAACAGCAAGAACACTTGTGAGGCTAATGGAAAATGGGGTTCAATTTTGTCTTCTGGATGCTTTGTCCCAAACACACGTCTCTGTGCTAGGAGAGTGCCCAGACTGTGGGTGCTCTCCAACAGAGCTGTTCCACAGCCCTCCAAACCACCATGACAGCGGCTCCTCAGCAAGTGATTTCAAGTTATCAATCTGATTAAAAGGCCTGGATTCCAGCCCTCACTCCAGTGAAGAAAATGCAGAAAACTCACAAAGATGGAATTGACGCGGATTCCTACCAGAATGCCCCATGAGGGTCTTCTGGGGGATGCATATGCACATTATTGTTATGTATAAAGCAGTAAAGTGGTGTTAATCTGCATAGCTCATGCCAGCTGCATGCTTTAAGCACTACAGTGTAAGGCAGTTGAAAAACCCTTTTCTTTTGCATTTTTGCATGAGAATGCGACATTTTCTCAGGGGAAGTTCAGGCATCTGCAGAAGTTTAGAAGGATTTGTGCCTGGGTGTTTCAAGGTGAAAAAACAAAGGATCAGGTGGCTAAGATAGAGTAGGGAAATACTTTGTAAGCTAACTCTGCCCGTAGGAACAGGCAATGGCTACTCTATGCATGACCTGCTTGCTGGGACTGCCAAGCATCGTGTAGTGCTCTCAGGGGTTTTCTGTCCATTCTCATTCACTAGCGCCAGTGTCACTAGAACTGGAACTGGCTTCCACCTAGAAAGTCCATAAATAACTTGAATTGACCAAAAGGCTTGGAACCCACCACAGAGGAGTGGATCCCATGTCTGTTCTCCCTCCTAGTGAAACCCCTTGCACTGAGTCATATTCTCGATGACTGAGAACTGCAACATTTGCTCTAATCCCATAAAAAAAAAAAAAGAGCAGAAAGTTACAACAGAAAGATGAACAGTCCAGCAAGAAGACTAATCCTGCAGTACCCAGACGCATAAAGTCACCTTGTGATAACTTGCCAGCATGAAAAGTCAAGCATATGTTTCTGTCTTTCCATGATAGGGGCATAGCTCCCCTCCATCTCTTCAAACAGATACTCAAGAGTCAATGTTCCTCACTAAAATTCTCTATAATACAGAAATGTGCTGACATCGAGAATCTATAATGTGTGCATTATTTTAATTGTATTTTCTTAAATTTTGTGCTGCAAATAAAAATTCTATTTTTACCACTGGATCTAGGTGATGAAGTATAGAAATGGAAGGCATTCACAAGTTTATAGATATATACAGAATAGTTTTTTTTAACATAAATGCATGACTACATGCAAAGAACTGAGATTCTTATTGAAGAAGACTATTATCAGCAGCCTCTGATGAACCTGCCAACAGTTAAAAAAAATAATAATCATTAATCCTAAAAACTAAACGCTCATGAACCAGAAAATCATTTTTACTGAGAAGATACCACCAAAGGAAGCTCTGACAATTTTCCCCTGCTATTCACTTCTACACATAGAACTATACTTCTCTCACTTCTGGAATAAGTAATCTTTAAATGATATAGATTTACAACACACCCCCTCTCCAGTAAGGTTTTCTTCTGCTTTTCTTGAAACCATTGAAACAGGAGGGATGGCTCACTGGTAAAAAAGGCTGCACCTATACTTATTTTTTTTTACATCAATGTGACATTTCAAAGTCAATGCCTTTCAAAAAATAAGGGACGATGGTCCTGTAAATGTTTCCAGAAACCATTAAGTAAATACATCCAGAAACTAGATCACATGCTTGTCATAGGAGCCATTCCACTCCTAAATTCTTAGATCAAATTCCTAGTAGAAACTACAGAATAAGAAAGTCAGTTTATTTTTTGTTTAATTTGTTTCTCTCTTTGGGGAGAGGTAAAAGGCAACAAGAAGAGCTTCCTTAGGTACATCAGCAGCAAAAGGAAGATGAGGTGAAATGTGGGCCCACTGCTGGCTGGGGCAAGTGATTTGGTGACAAAGGACATGGTAGAGGCTGAGGAAGACTACCTTCCTTGCCTCAGCCAAACTCATATCAAACTGGATATACACAAGTTCATGAAACCTGACAGTATGCACCCATGAGTGGTGAGGGAGCTGGCCAAAATCACTGTGAGGACACTCTTTATAATCTGTGAAAGGTCGTGGTGACTGGGAGAGGTTCCTCCCAACTGGAAGAAAAGAAATGTCAATACTGTCTTCAAGAATGATCAGGAAATTGTAGACCTGTCAGCCTCATCCTAATGCCCAAGAAATTAATGGATCAAATTATCCTGGAGACCATTTCCAGACATACAGAGGACAGAAAGGTAACTGGGTGTAGTCAGCATGGATTTATGAAGAAGGAGTCATGTTTGACCAAACCAGTAGCCTTCTACAGGGAGATCACTGGTTCAGTGAATGAGGGGAGAACAGTGAATGTTGCTTATTGTGACTTCAGTAAGGCTCCATAACATCCTCATAGAAAAATGGATAAAGTATGGGCAATGTAAGTGGACAGTGAGGTGGACTGAGAACTGGCTGAACTGTGAGGCCCAGAAGGTTGTCATCAACAGCACAACGTCCAGCTGGAGGTCAACCTACAGTGGTGACTGGTAGGGGTCAATACTGGGGCCCACAATGTTTAACAGTTTTATTAATAACCTGGATGATGGGATGTCACACTTTCAGCGATAGAAGGAACCACGTATCCTACTACTCTTACACTCCCTCTGGATGTCCACTTGCTGTCATGCAACCTGTGTTCCAGACATGTGATCCTGAGCACATAATCCCTTCCCTCCTTTTTCAACACTTCCTTGCCTGGCTGTTGTGCTGACCTCCAAAGTTTAAGAAATGGCATACCTTTTTGTTGGCTTGTTTTGTACGATCTCAGCTCTGCCACTTGAATGTATGTTATTGCTACACAATATGCATTGCTGCTACACAATACTCCATTTGATTTGTAGGATGGGAAGGTCTCAGTAAGTAGCTGTTCAATATTTTGTGTCTTCATAATTCTTCCATATGCAGGACTATACATTTATTTGCTTTTTATTATATAAACTTTTCTTAAAGACAGCTTTTTAATCAGGATTTTTTTTTCCAGTCTTCATTTCTACGTTGTGCAGAATCTTCTTCATGGGAGGTCACATGAGAATCCAGGTCTCAAGGGCAGCTTCTAAACATTTTAACATTGAGGCAAATTTTAATCTCTGCTGTTGCTTTCACTACCCGTAACAACGGTCAGAATCCCAAAGGAAGCAATTTTCATTACACAGGTCCATCCATTTTAGGACAAATAGAGCCTTTTACCTAAATCCCACTGTGTAGGGAAAATTGCATAGCATCATAGAGGTAAAGATGGGATTACAGTAAATACTCACAAGGAAAGATAAATCACAGCTGCACATCAGTCTCAGTTATAGTGTTTCCTAATCCCTTGAGGTCTGCAGGGTATTTTCTCTGCACTATGTACCTGGATGATAACATCCCAGGAGAGAGCAATCTATTTTTTATAGACCAACACAGGTTTGTGGACCTACAAGTAGCCTGCTTGATGTAGATCTCTCTACGCTTATTATGTTTGTCCTACCTTCCCCTTCCTTTAGGTTCTGTCCATTAGTAGGCATATTATATATTTAATAGGTCCCACTGCAAAATGAAATATTTGCCACAGGATTCTGTTTTAAAAAGAAAACAAAAATGCACCTTTTCTCCTGGAGTGTTTTCTGCACAAGCCCGTTCACTGAGAGCAAAGTTACTTTTCAGATGAACCCTGTGTTTTTCTTCCAAGTTTTTCCACCAGCCCCAGCACAGTCTCAGCACAACTCTAATTCTCTAAAAGACAAGAACAAACTACCTCCCCTTTCACATCTTACAGGCCCCATCCCCTGAACACCCCATTTGTGGGTGCGTGTTTCTGGGATGAGACTCTTAAGTCTGGCTACACAGCCTTGCTACCTAGCAGAGTTTCTTCCCCTGCTGGGGTAAGGATTTATTTCCTATTATTTTTCTTATGTAAAAATAGATTAAATGTTCCTGGGTTTATTGCAGATCAGTTAAAGTGTCCTAATCTGTCCTTCTGAATATAGCAGGGCTTTGCTTCATTCTTGAAAGCCTTTAACCGTTCTTATGCACTAAGCCAGACCCTTGTCCTTCACAGTTTCAACTGAAAAAGAGCATTCAAAGAAACAACATGGGATTTAACTGTTAATAGTTTAGCTTTACTTTTATTTCAGCCTCTCAGCTTACAGAGTAATAAGCTACGAGAAACTTTGATAATGGCAGACCTGATACATGACACTGAATTCTGAACTGCACTCTGCCTCAGTCTATTCACTGCCTCTTTTTGTCCCCCTGTTTAACTATGTTTAGCTTCTGCTTCAGGGGTTCTAGCTACTCCTACTATGTCTACGTGGCTATTTTTATACATCAGTCTTTCTCTGTTCTTTCTCTTTAAAAGTCTCTTTCAAGGACTCTCTCTTTTGCTGTTGTCACTTTGTTATGTTTGTGCCCTGTTACTTTCTTCCTTACCACTTTTCTTTCATTATCATGTAATGGCACAGCCCATATTTCTTCTCATCATCTTGCAGGATCCATGGTTATTTCCTTTTTTCTCCCCTTCCTCCCTCCACTTTTTCCCTCCTTCCTTCCTTCCTTCCTTCCTTCCTTCCTTCCTTCCTTCCTTCCTTCCTTCCTTCCTTCCTTCCTTCCTTCCTTCCTTCCTTCCTTCCTTCCTTCCTTCCTTCCTTCCTTCCTTCCATCTTTCAATCTCTCTCTCTCTCTTCCTCCATCCCTCCCTCCCTCCTTCTCTCTCCCTCTCCATCCCTCTCTCTGACTGTTGTCTCTATCCACATTGTTTCCTAGATGTCTTTTTCCATCTTTTTCCTGAATTGTCCCCATTACTCTTTTAATTGCTGACCATAGTTAATGGCCTTTCCTGTTATTGCCATTCCCTTTCCTCTAGAATATGCAAAAGTTATGCAGTGTTACCATTTCTACACATGGGGAAATAAAACAAAACAACAACAACAGAGGAAAACAGCTTTATTTTTAACTCTTAAGCAAGCTTACTGCCTGAATGCATTCACATTTCTCTGTAGCTGGACTTTTCCATCCCCACTCACCCGCTGCTCTCACTTCTCTGCATCTGCCCTGCTTCGGCCCGTGGATGTGCCCCTGTAAACTCCTGCAAAAAGGCAGCCAGTCCTTGCACAGGACTCTGCCACAGGACGGACGGTTACCTGAAGGTGTAAGAGAGCACCACAGAGGAAGACAATAAAAGACAACCCAGAAGAAGAATGAAGATGTGTTTGTGGTTGGAGCCTGTGCCTCCTGCGGTAAGGAAAACAAGACTGTGAAGGGGATTACAGATGTAAAATGCCCAGGGTGAGAAGTAATCCTGTTTTCCAGGAGGCAGTGTACCTCAGTGTGGAGAGAATACGAAGGAAGCAACATTTTTCTGCTTTGTCTTGCTGCTCCAAAGGACTTTTCTTTTTTCATAGATTTGGGTCTAATGGTTCTGGAGTTGACGAATGAAGGTGAGAAAATGGAGCAACATGACTGGAATGGAAAAAACTCTGCAGCACGGAGAGATTTGTGCCGCCCTCCCCTCCTGCTGAGGCTCAGGGATGCACGTCCCCCAGCCAGCAAGGTGCTGCTATGCCCGCCGTAGCCAAGGCATGCTGAGCACATCTCTCAGCTGCACGGGCACAGAGCTAGGCATTGCTGGCTGGCACCTAGCGTGATCCACAACAGCAGAACCGCAGATTTACCTAAGCCTGCGCCTTTCCCCACGTGCGGCAGCACAGGCAGGGCCTCACCCGCGCCACACGCAGCAGCACAGCCCACTCTGACCACCAACAAGCCCGGCACCCACGGTGCTGGGGCAGCGCCTGGGAACCCGGCACCGGCACCGCGATCGGGACCGGGATCCGGATCGGGATCCGCATCGAGACCGGGTCCGGCGCGGGCGCGCCAAACCCGTGGTGGCGCGCCGGGGGGCGTGGCGCGGAGAGGAGGGGGCGTGGCCTGGCGCGGCCCCGCCCCCCGGGCACGTTGCGCCGCAGCTGTCAGTGTCAGGCGGGCGGCGAACCGGGATCCCGGCCCGTCCGAGGGGGAATCCCCAGCCTCGCCCCCGCGGCCAATCCGCGGGCCGCATGCAAATCGCCTTGGCGGGCGGGCCAGTGGGGAGCGGGCGGGGCGTGGCGGCGGCGGCCGGTTGGCCGGCGGGGGCGGCGGCGGCGGCCAATGGGGCGGCGGAGCGGGCGGGGCGCGCCCCGGGGGCGGGGCTATGCAAATTTGGTTTGAAAAGAGGGCGGGAAATCCGAGTTTCGCGGGAGGCCCTTGGCGCGTAACCCGTCTCCCTTCCCTTCATTCATTGTCAGCAGCCGCCGCTTCCTGGAGCCATTTTCCAGCCGGCCCCACACAGCGGGAGCGGCCCCGCTCCATCCGCCGCATCTGCCCGCCCCGCCGCCTCCGTCCCCCCCCGGCGCCCCGCATCCTGCAGCCGGGGCCCCCCCGGCACCCGCGCCCCCCAGTATTTTGCGCGGGGCCTCGGCATCGAGGAGGAAAGCGGCTGGGAAGGCCGGGGGGGGAGGGACGGGGGGAGGAGGCGACGCGGCTGCGGGGACAGAGCCGGAGGGAAGGATGAGAAGGGGACTCCAGCCGCCGGCCCCGGCAGCGCAGCCGCCCGCACCGCCCTCGGACTGCAGAGTGGCCCCCGCCGGCTTCCCAGCCCGCTTTGCCGCCGGCACCTTCATCCAGATCCGCAGCACCGGCGCGGCGGCGGGGGCGCCCTGTGTTGTCTCCTCCTCCTCCTCCTCCGCCGCCGCCGCCGTCGCTGCCCAGGCTCCCGGTGCCTTTGCCCCGGCGGCGGATGGGGGCCAGCCCGCTGGCAGCTCGCTGTACTGCACCCCCCACGGACCCGCCGGCAGGACGGCGCTGCTGCAGCCCGCTCTCGGCGGAGGCGGAGGCCGCCCCCCGGTAATTTTCCCCCGGCCCCGCGGGAGGGTGAAGGGGACGGTGGGGATCGGCGCCAGGCAGGCCCTCTTCCTGCCCACGGCTCCCCGCCGCCGTCCGGGCCCGGGGCGGGGGGCAGGAAAGGCGGAGACGGCGCTTTGTTGCAATAAACTTTCCTGGCTCCTTCCTACCCCCCCCCCCCCCAACCCCGCTCCGGCCCGGGCCGCCGGGTCTTATTGCAAAAAAAAAAAGAAAAGAAAAAAAAAAAAAGAGAAAAGAAAAGAACCGTGTCCCCCCCCCCCATCCCCCCCAGCCACGTCCCGCAGCCCCGGGCGCAGCGAGCGAGCAGCCGGCGGCGGGGGGGACCCCGCTGCCCGGGGCCGGAGCCCCCCTTTCCCCCGCCGGGGCCGGGCCGGGGGGCGGCGGGCGGGGGGCCCGGGGGGGGCCGGGCCGCGCCGTGCCCCGCCGGTGTCTCCGCTTCGCCCCCGGAGCCGCCGGTGACGTCTCGCACACGTGCGCCGAGGCCGCGGCTGTGACTGGGAGCCGGGCGGGCGGGGGGGGCCGAGCCGAGCCGAGCCGAGCCGAGCGGGGGGAGGGGGACGCCGCTTCCTCCTCCTGCCGCCGGCCTGGGACAGCCCGAGCCCCGGCCCCGGCCCCGGCCGCCCCCGGCCCGCCGCCGCCCGCCGCCGCCGCCGCCCTCGGAAATGCCCCTGCAGCAGGTCAGTGCCTCGCGGGGCGGCGGCGACCCCCGCAGCCCCCCCCGCGGCGCCCCCCCCCCAGCCCGGTGCCGCCACCACCCCCCACCCCTCTTTTTTCCCCGGGTCCCCAACCTCCCAGCCCCCGGTGCCCGCTGCCCCCCGCTCGGGGGCTTCCTTTGTCCTCGCCCTTTTCGGGGGCGCGCCTGGCCCTCGTGGGCTCCGCCAAGTTACGGGGGGGGGAGGAGGGGGCGGCCAGGACCGGGGGCACCCCAAATCCCCCCAGCGGGTGCCTCCCGTCCCCTCCCCACGGTGCTCCCCGACCCCCCCCGGTGAACCCCCTGCCCCCCCCCGTGCGCCCCCCCGACCCCCCATTTACCCCCATTCCCCCCCCCACTCGCCGGGCTGTCAGAGCGGGGACCGTGCCTCGGATCCCGGTTCACCTGCCCGGCCCCGGGGAGGGGGCTGCCCGGCCCGGGGGGTCCCGGCGGGCTCGGCCGGAGGGCTGCCATGCGGGCTGGTGCCCGCTAGGGCCGGGCCGAGGCGTTTTCCGTGGCGGAGGCGGCGCGGGGCGCTCACCTGTTGGCTCCCCCCCACCGCCCGCACCCGGGGGGGGTCCCGGTGCGCACCGCAGCCGGTGCCAGCGGTCCCCAAAACCCCCTTGGGGAGCTCGGAGCCGGCGCGGCGCGCTCGTCCCGCAGCCCACGGGGGTGCCACGAGGCTCTTCTCGCCGAGGCTTTTCGCAGGTGTTGGTTGCCGAGGTCGGGATGGGAGTTTGGGGGTGGTTGACAAGTCCCAGCCGGGGCGAGGATGAAGGGTCTGGGCTGGGCAGGGCGAGCGGTGTCCCGGTGCTCGGTGTGTCGGGAGGGTGCGTGGTGTCAAACGGGCCGGTTCAGGCTGCTCTGTAAATATTTGTCCGTCCTGTGCAACAGCTTGATTCCTAGAAGGTGGCGTTAAGCCGGTGCGAAGAGGAGCGAATGTAAGGGGGTGATTCTGGGGGGAGCGATTGGACGGGCTTTTCTGCAGCATGAGGGGGGTGTTGATTTCAGAGGGGACTTGTGACATTTCTCCTCAATGGGTGTTACAAGACCATAAGCACAAGCGTAGTGTATTATTAATTATTATCATTATTATCATTATTTTGTGTTATAGCGTTCACCTCTTTAATGGGAAGAACTCCCTGCCGTGAAACCTAGGAAGGTTTCTGCCCCGCTTAAAGGTTTGGACACAAGAAGGTGATTTCAAGCTCTGCCTGCCAGAAGTCCCTGGCAGTCTACGCTGCATAACCTCAGACCCCGTGTTTACTCAGGGGGGAGATGTGGGATGGGGGAGGAAGAGACTGGTCTGGCTGGCGGCATCCTTAGTGTGGGGCTGGCACCCTCCCAGGGCGATAAAGCAATCCCTAGCACACTCCAGGAAGCAGGCTGTGCATCCCTCCCCGCCCTGACGGCCGTGCTCACGTGAGTGCCCCTCTTGGAACCGCTCTGGTTTGCCGCACACCTGCCTGTCGGGAGGCAAGGCTGAAGCATCCCAGTGCTCTGCCTCTTCTGGCTGCTCTGCAAGGAATGGCCAAAGCGCTTTCGTCGTCTTGGCAGGACGACGACGCAGCCGTTTAGCACTTCTCTGACTCCCATCCATTTTTCACCAAATCTTGCGAAAGATTTTCTGGGAGCGGGAGGCGAGGGTATTTTCCTGGTAGTTCCTAGCTGATCCGATTTGAGAAACTGATAGCAAAGACTGGTGAGAGGAGTGAGAAACTGCTGGGTAGTTGAGGCAGCGAGCCCTGGCAAGCAGCATCAATACAAATTTAGCGCTTGATTAGTTGAGTTACAAATAGTACGCGGAGACCCCCAGCCGAAATTACAGCCCTGTTATGCAAAAGACTGAGAGGATAAGTCAGAAATTTGGCCAGCACACCTGTGCTGGTTAGGGTTATGAAAATACTCTGTCTTTGCAGATGTCGCTGCACTGGCAACCCACCCATCGCTTCCAAATATAAACTATGGTATAAGTGGAAAAGAGTTAGTATGGCAGTATGTAGTTTAGGCTGCTCAGGGAGCCATTTATACCAGCAAAAGAAAGTTTGTTTTGCCAAAGTAAGCTGCTTCCCCACTGGGAATATGTTAGTTACTTTATCTACGCTTGTGTAAGCGTAACCGTGCTGGAAAAGCCTGGAAAGGTAGCCTAGCCCATAACAGCAGGTGGCTTCAGCCCAGGAGAGGTGAAAACTCAGCACACTCCTCCGTCTCCCAAGCAGGCATCTCGATACTGTCCCAAACCTGCTCCTGGCTGCGTGTGTTGCTGCCTGTCGTGGCGGCTCCTGGCAGAGTGTCATTAACCAGGCTTCTGCACCCCAGCAAGCCTGGGCTGCCCGGCCCTTTGACATGAGGGACTTTTTCACCATTCCTGCGGAGTTAATGGAAATTGTTACTTGGCAGGACTGAGCCGCTGCCACAGCTTCAGCACGAGCAGTGATGACGAACTAACCCTTGCAAAGTAAGCATCAGCTCATGCTCCCAAGGTCCTGGGGCAAGTCTGAGTCCCTGCCTGTGGAGACCAGGTGAGCCCAAGTGACAGGTCAGTGCTGCAGTTAGGGGCACGGGTCCTGCTCCCTTCCCTACCAGGAGCTGGTGCTACTTCCCTTCTGCCACCCCCAGGGCTCCTCCGCCTTCCCGGGGCAGTTCAACTTGCCAGCCTGGTAGAAAAACTAACCCCAACCAAAATACGTAAATAGAAGTTTTCTGCTGGGCAAGCAGGTTGAACCAGCTAATGGATGGTCTGGTAAGTGCCAGGGACCATCACAGGAAGGAGGTGGCTGGGAAGAGGGCACAGGGTGGAAGGAAAGGAAGCAGGGGAGCTGACACCACTCTGCTTTGATGGCAGCAAATTTGTCAATCAACTCAGCTCATGATTGGATTTGTCAATCAAATCATGAAAGCGTGGCCTACATAGGAGAAATTATTGTTTGACGAGGTGGCCCGCAACATTCAGGCTGCTGTTGGCTTCCCGCTTTGTATGAGAAAGTCACTACCATTTGCAAATCACGGTATTTAAAAATGGAGCTACTCTAAGTGAAAGCTGCTCAAAATGTTTCTAATTCAAATAGTGGAGAATTTCTTACTGTCTTTGGGTTATAAAGATAAGCCTTTAAGAAGAGGGCCATTTTCTTAGCCATGAGAAAATGCTTAAATGGAGACACCACCCACATGTTAAGTCCTTTTTAAAAGGGGCTAAATCCTCTTAACAAGAATATCTTTAGAGAACTCCTGTGGCCTTTAGATGACATGAGCTCTGGAGAGGCTGGTTCGGCATACTTCAGAAGGAGGCGGGAGGATTTACATTTCCAAACTGAATACTTAGCACCTCTCTCCTTTTCTGGTGGTTTAGAAAGCACCTCTTCCTGCCTCCTTCTCAGCAAGTCACAGCTGGAATAGGAGAACAAGGGGGTAATACATAATCTAGATGTTGGGTATAGGAGCAGGCTAAATAGGACATAAATACTGAACAGCGACTTAAGGTATGGGAGAAAAACCTGGAAGTGGCATAAAGGAAGCGGGCAGTTAAATAATTAGTAGCTTATTTTTAGTTTGTGGGAATAAAAAGCTTTGTCTGTGAAGAAGCCATGGGTATTTTCAAATTCAGACCAATTTTCATATTTCTTTGCCTGTTAGTTTCTGTTAATGAATGCTAGCATGAGCCTGAGGCCTTTGGTTTTGGAATAAAATGTATGGGACTGTCTGGTTTAAATGCATCTTCTCCAGGGACAGACAGTTTCCGAGCCCAAGGAGATACCAAGATACCACATGGTCCTTTGGTACAAACGTGTGAGGAGAGCTCAAAGAGAGCTCAAATCCTGATAGCCCTAACTGTGCAACGAGTACCTAGCGGAAAGCAGGCACCCAAATAAATCTGCACGGGAATAGCTTGTAGCTTGTGCTTGCTGGTGGTGGATGTGCTCTCCTCATGCAGAGTCCGGCTATGTTGGTGTGGCTCTGTCTGCACCAGAACTGCTGAAGTACAGCAGGTTTATTTCCTTGCAATGATAAGAACTTCTGGCAGGTTTCCATGAGCAGCTGAGCCACTCAAAAGGCCTTACTGTTGCTGGAAAAATAGTCTCGCTTCTCCCTCACCATTGTCACTGTAGCCTAGTCTTGTCCTGCCCCCGGCCAGGCAGCACTTTTCCCCTCCCTCCTGTGCTTGGGGAGCATCTGGATGTGCCTGTGGGTTGGTGGTCTGCTGCTTTAACCAGGTAAAGTAGCTGGGTCTGATGAGCTTTAGCTCTGGCATGAGGTACGTACTGGGAATACGTGACCCAAGATGGGACAAATGAGATGAGGGAAAGCGATGGGAGCTTTCCCTTTCAGTGGTGTTAGGGTGTTAAACCTGCTCACTGGACATCACTTTGCAGAAATTGGACTTTCCTGTTCTCACCATGAAGGATCTCTTCCTTGTGCCACCAGTTTGCCAAAGACTGGATATGGGTCACATTAGGGCCCACTGATTGAGCAATTAAAGGCATTTTCTTTTCCTTCATTTTATCCCAGGTACTTTGGTGCTGCTCTGTTAATTTTTACAGCATGCTTGTTTGTATGTTAGCATTAAAAAAAATAATCCTTAAACTTAGGAATTGCCGCCTTTTGCAAGACCAAAGGTTCTCCTACTACTTCTCTGACTACAGCTGTGGCAAATCTTTAAGACAAGAGCACGTGAATGCACTGAACAGCCCTTCTGCTTTCTTCTAGAGAGTGTCTTCTTAGTCAGAGGTTACAGTGGGTTTTTTACTCATTGGTTCTAGCCTTACATAGCAAAAAGTTACATGATTCAGTTGTCTTATATGTAAAAGAAATAATTTTCTTTGCTTTGGACATTTTGTTTCATTTTGATCTTGCTGCCTATAGTGTTAATGGATGATCCTAGATGTTGTGGTAGGGGAAAATGATTTCCCTGTGTGTATTTCTCTACACAGCTTATGATAAAGCACTGTTTTCTGTCCACAGTCACCTTCGCCAAGCTGAAGAGTTCTAGACTGTTTAATCTCTCCTGAAGCGAAAGCCATACGTACTAAAATAGAGGTGTCCATTTATAAAAGAATCACATGGCTGTGAAAACAGACGTGTCCATTAATTATGGGTTTCTACTTGTAATGTTTTTGTGGGTTGGTGGCTTTGAAAGAAGTTTTGAAGACATGACAGTGACTTGCAGGCCTAGCAGGAGCTAGAGACCCTTTCCGAGTCAGGTTGTCTCACAAGGCCTTAGCCTCTCCCAAGGGGAGGAAGGAGAGGTGTGGAGCAGAGGGGCCTCGCTGGGCCTAATGACTATGGTAACTGGCTCATTAGAAAGGTTGGAGAAAGGAAAATGAAGTAGCAACTTTCCTCTTTGTAGCCCCAGATTTGTGTTCTCAATAGGCCGGGGGGGTGGGGTGGAATTTGACCCTCCCCTCCTGTCCAGAGCACAAAGAGAGAAATGGAGTAAGAAATGAAGATGTGAGGTTCTTCTGGTAGCAGCAGACTTCAAATACAACATCTTTCAAACCTTCGTATTTCACTTCTGAAGAAGTGTTGGGCTGATTGCTGTAGATCTGGTGGCAGGGTTGTTTTGCTGTGCTGGTTGGTTTGCTGGTTGGTAAAGGAGTCTTCAGTTACTGTGTAGATGTGAAATGGCCATCATCTGCTAGTCTGGATGCTGGCAGGACAGGACAAACTGAGTAATAAGTTAATGTAGTGTGCTCTGTGGATGATCTTAATTTACTGTCACAAACAGCCAGGTAGCCCTGAAGAGAAGGAGCAGTGCCAGCTTCCTTCTGCCCATCCATCTTGGTGTCAATGTGGAGGGGTGGGAGGGTGGCTTGGGCTTTAATTCTGTATGGGCTCTGCCAGAGGTTTTGGGGAAGATGCCCTCTAAGGATAGATCACAGACCATGACTTTGGGTCAGATACGCTTCTTGTGGTGTTGGTGGTAACTTAGGCCCAGCCCTGCCCAGAGTGAGGTTTCAAAAAAATTGAAAGCTCTTGTTAGCGTAACTAAATCTTTGGGTTTTTACAGTCTCTGCAAATAATCTCATTTACAGCTGGCAGTGCTGAGCATGTATATGTGGTGGCAACTATCATACTTACAAATGACTAAGTTTGACTTCAGGCTTTGTTTTGGCTGGCAGAGTTATTCACTTCCTGCATTATTTTTCAAGAGCAGAACTGTTTGCTCCCTTGGGGAGAAGAAACCCCCCTTCATGTGTTGGGGGCAGTGGTGTGTGATAGGGGGGGAGACTGCCTGTGCTTCCAGGACTGGGCTGTCC
The DNA here is from genome assembly GCF_963932015.1 of Anas acuta. Classification (NCBI taxonomy): domain Eukaryota; kingdom Metazoa; phylum Chordata; class Aves; order Anseriformes; family Anatidae; genus Anas; species Anas acuta. Next base: position 50,685,239 of record NC_088980.1, on the reverse strand, counting down.
CAGTGCATGAGGTGCTGCTGATGAAGTATTTGGACTTGGTTTTAATTTCAGTTCTGTCTTCTGTTTGAAGGCAGACTTGGCAAAGTTGCCCAATTTATCACATCTTTAAAAGGGAACTATTTCACTTCTGTTTCCCTCAAGTAAGCTGGTCCAAAACCACACTTGGAAGTGCTATACCTGGCATGGATGTCTTCTGAAGTACTATACTTTCTACTTGGATGCTGCTATTATTTGCTGGATCTCATGGCATGCATGGAGTTCTTAATGCCTTTTGGGTTCATCGTGAACTGTGGGAAATATTTCCGTTTGCAAGTCCCATAAAGAGAGAAGACAAGAGTTTGACTAGACGTTGATAAAGCATGTACTAAAAATGGCCTCTGCTATCTGGTAGGAGCATACTACTTCAGGCATTTTAGCCTTTCTTTTGTACATTTATAAATACATGTCAATTGTGTTGGTAAATGTTTACAAACAGAACTCGATGAAGGTTAAATAGAACGTGTTTTGTGTCTTCTATCTTACTTATGAGCATGAACAGTTTTTGATGTGACCTGTTGTAGTGTGTCTACTAAAGCAGTGGCTGTCACCACTGCACGTGTGTCCTGTGTCTTTCAACCTTGTGTGCTGAAGGTGTTTTGCTTGAACCAAATTGGGAAAGAAATCTGCAGCAATGAAGATCGCCTTTTTATAATCAGACGGGTATTTTTTTCTACTGTGCTGAGCTAGGTTGGTAATTGTGGCTTTTGTTTTTTTCCATGAGAATGTCAGTAACCTACCTTCAGAAATAAAACCCTGTTTCTTTGCTTTTTTAGGTAGGAGACTTAATTTGACCACTTGCATCTGCTTTCAAGATTTTGTTCAACTTGTATATGTCTGCATCTAAGCTCTGAAGTATCCACTAGCTAAGAATGCATTTTCAGGTGCCCCACTTCAAAGGTCTAGGACCTGATTTTTAGGAAAATATTGGGTGCTTCCTGTGACATTCAGTTACATTACTGCAGTATGTAGTATATCCTTGGTATCTCTGTGTATGAACACGCTGCTAATTAACAGCAGAGGTTGCTATTATTTTCGCTTTCACATTTATAACTTTAAAATGGGATTTTATAGTCAGGTTATGTATAGATTGCAAGCCACTAATTATTTTGGAAAGGTCTGTGAAAACCCACAGAAAATACCTAAACAACTATTTTCAGTGAAAATAAATTGTATTGAGAAACTAGATAACGAGAGGTTTCTGCTTGGCCTTGGCTGCTTCAGCTTCAACATTTCTACTCCAAAGTTGTATGTGTGGTGGTTAATATAAGTAAAGATTCTAGAAGTAATTTTCATCAATGAACTCCTTGGAAGATTTTGTCCTCTTTGCAATCTCATTAATTTTTTGGAGTGGGGTGCTGGGATGGGTATGTGTGTGGTTTTTGGGGCGGGGGGTGTTGTTGTAGAGCTGTTGGTTCAAAGGTTCTTGCATATTGCATAACTTGCTGCTAGGAAAGGGGTGGAAGTAAACTCATTGGCAAACTTCCTTCCTTGTTAATTAAGGTGACATTAAAAGTCTCTGGTTTAGGACTCAATGGTGGCTGTCACCATGCAGTGCAAGAGTTGAATTCTTACATAACGTGTCAGTCTCATCGATGTTCTCTATTAGTTCTTTCTTAATGTGACTTTCTTAATTTTGGTTCTAACAGTTAGTTACAAAATCTAAACTAAAATTGGAGTTAAGTAATGGATATCACCTTTTTTTTTCTGCAAATCACTGAATCTACGCTGTAGGATTTTGTGATTTTTATACATCTTAAAGTGCAGATGTAACTTTTTCGTGAAATACTTCTCCGTAGAGCAACTGTACTGCTCTCTACAAATTTTAAAGCTTTCAAATTTGCCTTTCACGTTGTTCAGCAAGAAACTGGTAAGTAGGCTTGCCTATTTCCCTCCTTCCTGGACATTCATTTAAGGTATATAATCAGGGAAATTTCAGGTCTGGAGGTTAAGAAGTAACCTCTTGGCCTGGCGTTTCTATTGGTATAGTATGCTTATTTTGACTGGAGGCTTTTGTCTTTTTGGGTGCTACCACAATGTAAATAGATAAATATGTAAAAATGTAAAATGATGCCCAGGCAGAAAGGGTCTTGTCTTGTGCCTTATGTGGAATGGTGGTTCCCACGTATGAGGTTGTCTACTCTACAGTGGAAAATACATATTTTTAGGAGCAGGTCTTAAGCTTTTGCTGTGCTCTCTACTTCTGTGATGGAACCTGGGATTTATATTGTGTTTCTTTTAATGTCTGCTGGTTTTAAAGTCATTTTTCCTAATCAAGGACACTAGAAATGGAAAGATACAGAATTATAATGTCCTGAGTGATGCTAGTAACCTAATATTGCCTTCGGTACTTGTTTTGTTCTACTGCTAACTCTGGAATTAAATGGCAATTACCATGCATATATGCTGGTTGTATTTTGACTTGCCAATGTAGTGTTTTAGGCAGTGTTGGTCCCACACATTGACAGTCAGTTTTTTGTCCCCATACAGTAAGCTAGTTCACACTTTGTCTAATGTCTTCACATAGTGGGAATTGATGTTGGTTACGGCTCTCACAGTAGGCTTTTGTTTAGCGATATCTGAAAGCTGTCTTGCTGGAACATGCCGCTTTTATCGAGACTTTTGCAATGAGGCCATTATCCTCACTTATGGGGAACATAGATATTCACAGGAATTTTTATAATATTGCTTAGTAAGTGGCATTCTGCTAAAGAGCGACAATGCCCAAGTGATACAGAAATAATACCAGCGATGGCAGCCACGCAGCAGCAGGGCGTTATCTGCAATTGCACACTGGGGAAGGGTGGGAAGGGATCCTAGCTCAGGACAGAAGGAGGGTGGCGATCAGGCCTATCAGAAACACGAATAATCCTGGGTGTCAGTTCAGTAGAATAAAGTTTTGCTTTTCATAGTAAGGCTTTTATCAAACAGCTGCAAGTAACCCAGACACAAATTGCTGTATAATAGTTCTGCACATTGTTCTCTTCTCGGATACGCAGTATCTATAGCCTAAAAACGTCTCTTACAAGTCATGTAAAACTGCAAGTCAGATGAGAGGAAGCTGAAACTTCACAACTCTGTAGTACTCTTTTTAAGAACAAACCTCTTGAAACAGTAGAAAAGACAGCTTACTACTCAAGGCAAGGGCAGGGAGGGCTTTAAAATTATAATAGCATTTTCACTGGCTGCTTTGTCTAACCAGTGGGTGCTTCACTGGTGCTAGGATTCATTTTTTTTTTTCATAGGAATTGAGGGTTAGAAAAAGTTCATTTTGTAAAAAGCAGTGTCCTGGAAGCATAAGCAAGTTGCTCTTTTTCTTCCTCTGGTTCTTAATCATAAGAGCTGCCTAGATGATTTTTCCCACCTCAAATTAGCAGTTTATTTATAACATGCTAATGTTCTACATGCCCGTCAGTATCACTGTTCTGTCGTGCTGAGCTGAGAATTGTTCTCTCGAAAACTGACACCACGAAGATGACATAAATGAACAGGGGGAATTGCGAATGATGTTCATAGAAAAAAATCAGGTGGGTTTTGGTATGACTTTGGTTCATGCTTTGTATAAAATTGTTTCAATTTCATTTCTGATTTCAGTTTCTAGTCACATTTTTCTTGCTTGTCTTTTTATTTGTTAATTAAAAAAAAATGCAGACCATTGCATTTTGGCATCCTCACTGTCCTTTTATTCCTGTTGGCAGCTTTCTCTGCGGTCATCTTCTGCACTTTGCAACCAGTTTCCTCTGAGATTGCAGACAGGAGGGTGAGAAGCTTCAGCAGGTATCTTCCACCTTCTCAGGGCCCTCACAACCACCATTTTGCAACCATGAGCCTGCAAGACCTCTGTAGGAAGCATCTTTCAGATCAAGGGGTTAGTACTGTCCCTCCAATGGTCCTCCCTTTTTGCTGCTTTACATTACGATGAGGGGAGCATTCAAAACACAGACCATGCAAAATAAGTCGTCTTGTGCATGGAGAAGGAAAAGAAGAAATAAAAACATGTTCCGTAAGTTGCCACTCTTGGAGCCATGTGCTTCAGAGGTGTTTGCAGGAAATGTGGTAAAGAAAGGTGCGAGATCATTTGGAGACCTCCAACATTGTCTGCTTGAGAACTGTTCTCTAAAGGAAGCTTTTCATGTTGTCGCATGCCTTGGGGCACTGAAGTCCTTCCCTTTTATTATCTTAGTTACATCATGCTTTATCTGAGTATGTGGGAAGTAAATGCAACAGTAGTGAACAGGTTGCATGCAGTTGTCTAGATGTTAAGCTCAGGTACAGCTTTCTGTAGACAGAAATGTTAATATTTATAAAGTTTTTTTTTTTTTTTTCCCTAGGCAGAAACCCACTGTGCTGTGAAGGGGAATGTGTGAATAGGGATTCCAGAGACTGACATATTTAAAAAAGAGAGAGAGAGAGAAGAAAAGAAAAGCAAGCTTGTAGGCAGGCAAATTCCCCTTATTCAGAGAAAGCCATATGTTCAGGATACTATCCTGAGTGTGATTTACTTGCTTCTGAATTAGGAAAGAGGGTTGCTAGGAAAAGTAAGATGCATTCAATTCTTTCATCTTCTTAAAGAATTTTATAGGGACAATTACCATCTCCTTCCTTTCTCCCTCTTTCCCAGTCCTGGAGAATAATCAATTTAGCAATAAGTCAGAGCAAGCAAAATGTGATTGTTCTCATCTGCAATGCAGAGACTAAGACACACTCTTTCTTTAAGGCCCAAATCAGGTATTTTTGCCTCAAAGTGAATTGGGAATTACTGAATCATTCAGTGTATAGTAAGAAGGGATTAAAATTTCAGCCTCCCCCCCCCCCTTTCAGATTTGTCCAGTTTTTGTTTTCTTGACTACCCTTTAGCTCTTTTGATGGCCTCAGTGACATTTTGAACACATGTCCCTACTTCTTCTGGGGGGGAAGCAGCACCAGTTGTACCAGGCAAGCATTATATCTGTTGCTAACACTTCATTTGAAGTGGATAAATGTGGCTTTCCCAGCCATTTGAAGAGTTCGGTTGTCTGAGCGTGTGAAAAGCAGACCCCAAATTCTGCTGAACTGGTAGTTGAGAAGGAAGGAATCTCCTTCAGACCTTGCAGGGAGAAAACTCCAGGCATCTGTAAGATGTTATAGTATATCTAGCTAAAAATATCAGATACTTGAGCTTGGTTATTGAACTGTTCAATAGTGGTGTCTTGCTGAAATGGTAGACGTGAACGGATCTTGAATTGTTTCAAACTTCTCATAAAAGTACAATATCACAGGAATTTTGACATAAAGATCCAAATGAATGTTCTTGCCCACCAGTGCATCCCAGGCTTTCCCACTGGTCTTGCAATTGTGGCATGCTTAGAAGATCAGGCACAACCTGAATGCCAGCAGCTGGGAGGCTTGTTTTCCTCTTGAAGAGCTCCCGTGAGATACATTGTCCAGATTCAGCCCCAAACTCTTTGAATGATGCAAAAATAGTATGCAAATGTATCTTTTTTTTTTTTTTTTTTTTTTTTCCCCTGCAAAGTAGCACTAAACACCTGCAAGTATTTCACCTCTCCCTGAATGTCGGAGATGCTGTTTTCTGTCTTTATGTCTTACATTTGAGTGCCTTCCATGGTTGCATGGGCTTGCAGGGCATGAGCCCCAGCACAGAACAAATGCAATATTCTTCTGAGTTAGAATCTGGAATTAAGAGTAAATGAATGAAAAGTGAAGCTCCATGGTCTGCTCTTCTCTGAGTAAAAAAAAAGTGGAGTGTAACTTAGTCAATGTATTAGCCTGAGTTGAAGGAGTAGTGCAGGTCAGGACTGACACAGGAGCACTTTGTGTGGGGGAGATCTTTGTGCACGTGTCACTAGGTCTCTCTGTTCATGCATGTGCACACCATGCATGACTGGATTCTTTTTGATAGTAATATCAATCAGGGCCATGAGTAGTCACTTCCTTCTTCTTGTGCATAGAGTGGAGAAACTTCAGCCTCTGCTTAGTTTGCTCTTGCTGTCAGAGGCAGAGTTGAAACTGAATTTCTTAGATCTACGTTGACTACCATCACATGGTTGTGGTATCCTGATCTGATTTTTTTCTCTTCAGAAAAATGGTCCAACAACAGCATGCTTCAACGTCCACTTTGTAATGAGCAGATCCCTTGGTAAAGATAAACTTAGGTGCTTCTCTTCTCCAGAGGGACCTGTATATCATGCAGATGCTTGGAGTTTGTGGAGTTTGCATCTTCTCAAGACTCGCTGAGAGCCTCTGAGGGGACAAACTGGAGTCCTTCTAGTCCCTGCTGGGGATCCTGAGGTGCTAGTATTGCTTCTTCTATTCAGTTAGCTGTTTGTAGCTCCCCTGGCAGGATGAATTCATGTCAGTCTTTTCACTAAGCATTTTCATTCAGACTAGCAATTTCAACAAAGTGATTGATATATAGATACAGATATTTATTGATTTATTGATTATATATAGTGGGTGTGTTTGTATAATTATATATCAATATATATATTGAGATGCATATATCTCAATAAGTAGATATATATGTTTACATTTTAAAGCTTGATATTAAGATCCTTTTCCTTTAGGCAGTTATGTCAGCAAGGTTGTTCTGGTAAGAACTTTTTGCAGTTGCGGCGTGGAATCTTTTTTTTTCTTTTTTTATTTTTTTTTTAACCTTTAAGACCTAACGTGGCGGTTTGAACGTGAACCAGTATGCATTTCCAGAGCTGTGATATGGCTGAACCACAGTGGAAATCTGGAACCTTAACGACACTGCTTATAGGAAGTTCGACTCCCTGCATTTAACCACAAATGTGGTCAATCTTAGGAGAGGCAATAAGAGAGAGGAAGAAAGGTGGTAGCATTTGATTAGCCTTATTCTCCTTGTTTTCTGTAGTATATTTGACAGATGAAACTCTGTCTATGAGAATAGAGTAATATTATTGACAAGTGTTTCCCATTTCTTCGTTGTTACACTTTGAAAGTAGTGTAGAAATAGCAAGCCTTGTTTTCAGCATACTAAATTCAATAGTTGGGTGATATGATTAAACACTTGTGCTTCTTGGTAAACTATTCAGTGTTACTGAACAAAATAACATACAGGCAAGCATTATTTACCATATTGAGATCCTTCTGGTGATCTAGTTTCATGCTGGGACTGAGACACAAAGTCACCCAGTCGGGACAGGGATCTGCAGTACATGAGTGGGTGTCAAAGGTCTTCACGTTGTTCCTCACCATCTCACCCCAGACCAACATATTAGTTCCATTCAGTTCAGCAGCAGGGACATAGCTGTTTGTCTTGGAAACTAAAATATCCTTCTGCTTCCTATCTCCATGTTCTAGGAAGTGAAATATAATCCTCTCATAGTCAGGGTAAGTTTAATTGCTTGCTGGGGTAGGAAGGGAAAGATGAAATGAGGATGGGACCAGTGCCACTGGGAGCCCATCCATGATGGAAAGGGTTTCCTGGATTTGGCAGTGCTAATCAATGCTCGCCTAAACGTGATCTGGCAGTGTGCCAGGTGGCCAAGAAGGCCAACAGCATTCTGGCTTGGATCAGGAATAGTGCAGCCAGCAGGACCAGGGAGGTGATCGTTCCCCTGTACTCTGCTCTGGTGAGGCCGCACCTCAAGTACTGTCTTCAGCTTTGGGTCCCTCACTACAAGAAGGACATCGAGGCCCTGGAGCATGTCCTGAGAAGGGCTGCAAAGCTGGTGAAGGGCCTGGAGCACAAGTCCTGTGAGGAGCGGCTGAGGGAGCTGGGGGTGTTTAGTCTGGAGAAGAGGAGGCTCAGGGGAGACCTCATTGCTCTCTGCAACCACCTGAAAGGAAGTGGTGGGGAGCTGGGGTTGGCCTTCTCTCACAGGTAACTACTGATAGGATTAGAGAGAATGGCCTCAGGTTGTGCCAGGGGAGGTTCAGGTTGGAAATAAGGAGACATTTCTTCTCAGAAAGAGCAGTCAGGCATTGCAACGGGTTGCCCAGGGAAGTAGTGGAGTCACCGTCCCTGGGGGTGTTCAAGGAAGCATTGGACCTGGTGCGTAGGGACATGGTTTAGTGGGTGACATTGGTAGTAGGGTGGTGGTTGGACCAGATGGACTTGAAGGCCTCCTCCAACCTTAATGATTCTGTGATTTTATGAAGAGATAATCCAGGGACAGTTTCACACCATAAGGTAAAGCACACAGCCGTCACCAAAGGGGTCATCCTGCCCTCCCTCTCTGCTGGGGGGTTCCCACCACCTCCCTGCCAGATGGGGGACCTGCTACAGCTGAAAGCTAACACAGGATGAGCCCTTGGTTTTCAGCCCACCGAGCTGCCCAGGTGGGCTGGCTGGGGAGCTGGTGCCCAGCTGCACCCTCAGTTGCGGGTGCTGGGACGTGTTGGAGCTCAGTGCTCCCATGGTGCCACGTGCCATGCCTCGCTTGCTGCAGCAGACCAAGAGCTCTGCCTCATGTGTGACCCTAGCACCACCTAGAAGCATGTGGAGTTGTGTGTAATGACAATCCAACAGATGATTCTCCAAAAAAATAGGCACAAAATTATTTGTGCTCAGGAATCTAAGCAGTAAGGGCACGTGCAGCTGTCAGTGCCTTGCCAGCAATGCCCAAGGACTGAAGCTGTCTCACACACATTCCCCATCTCCACTTTTCAGCTTTTACAGGCTTGGGAGCAGTTTAGGAGCTTGTGAGCACACAGAGAAAATGTTGCTCACAATCTTCTCAATTCACAGAGGAAACCAGTAGCTGCTTAAAATGAGAATCTGTTTCCTTAGCCGTGTGTTCGTGCTGCGTCTTGTACACTCGGCTTCCAGTCCTTGACTGAGGCTCCCAGGCTACATTTAATTTAATTACAGTCTGATGGCTGGCATTGAAATAGGTGAAGATATAAATGTGATCGGTGCCTAGAAGTTATGTATATAGGGTGAACTTATAATACTGGAGACCTTTTCTGACGTTATCGCTCTCAGGAAGTACCTTCTGATGAAGGACTGGCTGTGCTGCCTTGACAGGTACAGTCTCCCCAAGCAGGGCTTTAAGGGACTGACTTTTAACAGAGGAAAGAAAAGGCATTGTGGCCTTGCATGAGAGGTTACAGAATTTGTGGAGATATCAATTAGGATGGCTTTTACTGCCCATAGCCCCAGCTGCAGCTGAGGGGCTTATCTCACATGGTTTGTAAACGTGGGAAGGGTCCAAGAGCTCCTGGTCAGATTAGTTGTAACAAATGCCAGTCATATGGAAAGTTTGTCAAGAAAAGTTGAGTTTTGTGGCTACCCTCATGGCAAAGTCCCTCCTCTTCCCTCAAGTGGAGAGATGGAGCCGGTCTGCACCCATGACCTGGTTTATTGCAAGCTACTGCAGAGTTCAGCTCGTATAACCAACATGTGCTGCAGAATTTCACCTTCAGCTTAGCAGTAAAAGGAGGTGTATCTTTGTGGTTGTAAGGAAATCAACTTAAAACTAGGTGTTCAAAGTCAACTAGTGTGGAGTTAACAAACTAACCAACTCTAAAGACAGCTGGAAACAATAGGGCTGCACAATAGGAGTTATCCCTTTAATCTGTAGCCTAACTTCAAACAACTATTTTATTGATTACCTCAGCAAAAAAAATCAGATACGTTTATCTCACAATCCTTCTGCACATTGCCCACAGCCAAGAGCCTCAGCTCTCTCCAGAGCAGCTGCCAAAATTTCCATCTTTCTCCCGGTACTTTCTTTAGCGCCATTGTGTATTTAAACATTTGCGGGATAGTAAGATTGCTACATAGCTTTCACATTTTATTTATTTTGGAATTCGTTTTTTTTTTTTTTTACACAAGGAACACTGTAACTCTGCCATATTTACTTTTTATATTCAATTCAATAAAATATATTTACCTCAAGTGGACACAAAATTTCCAGTTTGCTGTGGAAAGCATGGGGCTGTGCTGCAGAACTTGTTCCAAGCGAGCACAGAGAATGTGAGGGCTTGCCAGTGCGAAGTGTAGGAGGGAAGTCATGAGTAAGAAGACTCTTACTGCTATTGTCAACAGGCGCTCGTTGAACGGGTAGAAGTTACAGATGTCAGGGCAAGACGGTAGTGTTTTTCTTTCCTTTTTTTTTTTGTTCTGTTATTGTTTTATGCTTCTCCGACGGACTGATGGCTGCCAACGACCAAATTCTGCCAAGACCATCTTGAAAGTTCTTTTGTTTAACCTTAAATAGGAATTTGAAACCCCAGGTAGCGAAATGTCAAGTTTTCTCGAGTAATCTTAATTTTATAGTTTGATATCGTTTGGGATAATAATTAGTGTAGAAAATGAGGTGTGTTTGTTTGCTTGTTTGTTTTGAGAATCTACCAAACTCCAGGCTTTTTAATAACCTAGGAAGCCTGCAGAAGCCTATGTAGGCTTCTAGTGGCTGTCCAGAGTTGTCTTACCCCTTCCTCCTGCTGCTAAGAGAATAAGGCTGTCCATCTCCCTCTCCATATACTGTTGAGAAAAGCCATCATATACAGGCTATTTTTGATCCTATTCCTTTCTATAATTATATGGAACTTTTATAAATCTGTCTGGTTGGAAAGAGCCTGTATACTTTGGGAGGGCTCATTTGATCTAAATTTAAGGGTGTCTCATGTCCAGTTGTGAAACTTGCTATTTTAGTTTGTCCTACCTACAGCTTTTACTAAAACAAGAGGAGAAAGATGAAATAAAGAAGAGAGACTGAAAAGTGTATGTGTGAGAAGGGAATGATGACTCATAAATGAAACTGCATTTGAAAATGAAAAGGATCAAGGTGTACTGATCATAAGAAAAAAAGTTCTTTTTTTCTTTTTTTTTTTTTTTTTTCCTGTGAAGAAGGCACAATTAAATCATGTGGTCATTTATCTTCTGAATACATTAAGGTACATTTGTGGAACAACCTATAAGCCTGAATTGAACAGATAATTTTGAAGAAGGAAATCTATTTAAAGAAAGGAATTTTAGTGCAGTCTTTAATAGGTGATATTTATGTGCTAGATTCCACTGGAAGACTTCTGCAGGCTTCTGGAAAATCCCGTTTAGCTGTCCATTGCCTATGGATGGTTCTAATAACTGCACGGTTATACAGCAAAGCAGGTAGTAGGAAGGGAAGGAAGATGAAGACAGCAGTGCAAGAAGCCCAATGGGCTTTCTCTGAACTTTAGGCTGCAATGAATAGAAATTAAAGCTTATGAATAGATACCTGAGTTTCTGCTTTTTTCCTAAGCATTGTCTCTTTCACCTCTCTGCTCATGTTCTGCTCTTTCAGATTTGTTCTGGCATCCCTAAAACCTGGGGATACCCAACAGTCTTGAAATAAGCCTTTCTGTAGGGTTTAAGTAGCATGCAATTAGAAGACTGGAGTTCTTCTGTACACAGAACTGCAAAAAGTGCTTGTTCTGTTTCTTAAAATGTTTACCAGAAATTCTCAACAGCCAGTTCTTTCCAGCTCACCCTTCTTATTTTCCTAATATTCTTCATCACCAACTGAAAGTTAAAAGATAATGAAGACATAGATATCTGACATTTAAATGAGATTGATAAGAAGGATGTTTGATTTTTATAAATCATTTTGGTTTAAAAAAATATAACACTGCCAGTGTGGCATTGGCTTAAAAAATGGCTACACATCAGAGGAGGAAGAGGGTCCTTTTGGTTGATTTCAGTGAGTATTTGCACTAATCTCAATGCTGTGGTAGGCTTTCATCTTTGTCCCAAAAGTAAACAAAAAACTGTTACTGATAGTAATTGCTTGTAGAATAGTAAATGATAATGGGACTCTTACAACTTGCTCTGTAGGCTCATTCAAACACACTGTGTCTTTAATACAGCCAAAGGCAAAGTTGTATGCCAGAGAACAGGGAATGCAAGCTATGCTTTATGAAAGAGGGCCTGTATCCTGGAAAGCAGCACTTCTGAGGAGTCAGGAGTTGACAAGCAACTGCACAAGCTTCCAGTGCAGTGCTGAGGGATGGTGGCTCTGAGGCTTGCATCCTGGGATGCACAAGAAAAGGACCATAAAAATGTTTTTTTTTTTTTTGCCTCTGCGGACGGTGGAGCTGGTACTAGAATAACATACACAATTCAGTGCTACTGTTCATAAAGGAAAATGTTGAGAATAGAAGATGATGTTAAATATTAAATAGTGCAGCAAAAATTATTTGAGTTCTGAAAGAAATGCCTTACTGTGCAACTTGAGCAGTACTTTGCTTATTAAATATTAAGTGATAACTTGACTGATACACAGGATATGGAATTGTGAGGAGTGGTTGATACAGGTGATGATTGTGCTGCTTTTCAGAAGGACCTTGATAGGCCGAGAAAGGGTCTGACAGGAACCTGAGAAGTTCAGCGAAGGGATGTACAAAGTCCAGTCCCTGGGGAGGAATAACCCCATCTACCAGGACCTGCTGAAAAAAAGCTTTGCAGACAAAGCCCTGAGGGTCTTGGTGGATACCAGGTTCACCAAGAGCCAGAGATGAGCCCTCACAACAAAGAAAACCAACAGCCTCCCAGGCTGAACTAGATGTTGTATTGCTAGCAGATTGAGGGAGACGATCCTTCCCTTCTGCTCAGCCCTGGTGAGACACACCTGGTGTGCTGGGTCCAGTTCTGGACTTACCAGTACAGGAGAGACTTGGACATACTGGGGTGAGTCCAACGAAGGACTACAAAAGTGATTAGGGCTCTGAAGCATCTGACACATAAGGAGAGCTGGGACTGTTCATCTCCATCCTTGGAGATACTCGGAACCCAACTGGGCACAGCCCAGAGCAACCTGCTGGAGCTGCCCCTGCTTTGAGCAGTGGAGGTAAACTAGGGGGACTCCACAGGTCCCTTCCAGCCTCAGCTATTCTGTCAGATGGCTCTCTAGTGTAAAAAGCCTTTTTTTTCTTTTTTTTTTAAGAATTGTTGAATTTGAGCACATCGAGAACTTACTGCTGGAAACTGAAACAGTACAAAACTGAAGGGGAAATTGAACTTTTTTTAAATGAAGGGAAAATAATCATGAGTTGAAACTGTCATGCTGTGACAGAATGAATGTCTTGCTAAGAGTTACACTCTATAATTTCATACTAAATAGACTTGAGGTCAGCAAGTGCATCTATCCACTCTTCGGTGAGAGCAACTGTGTGTGCATGGTCCTTTCTGACAGGTGCTTGTTCGTTTAGCTTTCTCCTAGCACAAATTCTGACATTGCCTGGTAATCTCTTCCTGTCCTTGGTTAGAAGGTAGTTTAATGTTATTAACTGCATAGCAACTAGGGGAAATCTAGTAATCTAGTGGTCTGTGGTACGTAGGAAGTCGTGTTAGAAAGTCAGATTATTTTCTTTGATCAAAGGCTGTGTTAGAGAGAAAATGCCTTTTTTTTTTTATTATTTTTTTTTAAAGTTCAGACTTAAAGGGAGTAATTTTTTTTTCTGGAAAAGTCATCTCAAGGTGTTTACCTTAGGAAATACACAGTAAAGAAGACAAAATGGAGTGGAATGATCATGACTGGTTCAATTTTTTATATGTCCTTGCTTGACTCAACTCTATGACCTGATATATTCTCCTTCACCAGAACCAAAAGGGGGTTATTTTATGAAATACACTTCATAATATGCAAAAGAACAGCAATGTTCACTTCTTTCCCACAATAAATTTATTCCCTGTGGTAGCACATCTGCTTTGAATGTCATCTTATAAATTAGGCTATCACATCAGCTTTTTAGATTGTCCTGTCCATGGCATGAGAGAATTTGTCCAGATGTGAGAAAAGATGTGAAAATTGCTTAGTCTACCAACACTTGTTCTCTTTTCTCATGAACTGTTGTTTGTCATTTTTTTTTTCTCTCTCTCTGTCACTGGGAATAAGTAAATCTTATCATTTGAACCACATAATTTATCTTCATTTTGCCAGCACTCTTAAGTTGTTCTGTTCCTTGCTGTGGCTGATAGGTATAAAATACTGCTGAGGTAGGATGTGGATTAGGTGTTCTTTGTGACATTACACAGAATTTAAAACATGAAGAATTCTGCTATCATTGTGGCATGTAAGCTGTCTACTGCCAAACTGGCTAGTGTAATAAGAATATATAGAGCAGCTGTCTACTTGGACATGGTGTTGGGGAAGATCATCAGTTCTTAGAGTGTAGCCACCCAGGCTGTGTGGAATTCAATTAAGTGTGTAGGCAAAGAAATGTACTGTGAAGAAATCTTCTGATGGCATTATTTGCTCCTGATCTAAGATGTCAACCACAACTGGAGTCTCCAGGTTCTGCTGTCTGTGATTCTTACCTTTTCTCTTTGTATGCTATTGACCATTTCTGTGACCTTCTGCCGATTTGGACCCTTCTTTGTGATTGCTTCTAAGCATAGTTTCTTTTTGGATATGTAAACTGTGTTTCATGGCACTTGTTATTTATTTTTGTTACTCTGATGTTTGGTATGTGGAGGAGCTTATTGTGTTAACTTCTTCAAGGTTACTTAATGTTGTTTTTTGTTTTGATGTGATACTAGTCACTTCATTTTCAAAACTGTACCTAATAAAAACTTTGAGAACAGCTTATCAATCTCTCCATGCAAACTCTGCATTATAGTTACTTGTAGATGAAAATATAACTTCTCATTGTTTGTTGGGACAATGTTGGGACTTGAAGTGAGCTGAAAAAATACCCCCACGGTTTACATAATTTGCACAACTATCCTGTATTACAGTCCATGCTTAGGACTCTGTCGCTTCTCAACGTCTGACTATACAGTGCAAATAATTGCATCTCATCTAGGTCAGGTTGTATCCTGAAAGTTATGTCAACTTTTCCAATGTCCTTTGGAATCTATATAATACCTTTATCACCCTAAATTGTTTCAAAGTACATTTATTACTTTTGAGAAATCCAGCTGTATGTTTTTACACTTGTATAGAACTAGGTTAAGGAAGTACTTCAAAATAAAAGATTTTACTGCTTTAGATCTGACCTCACATAACTAATTATATTAACTGAACAAGTAGTTAAATGTAAGACCTGTCATTCCTGAGGCAGTGAGTTAAAAATATGGAGTCAAGGTTTGTGGGTTGGTGTCGATTTAAAAAAATATATTATTATTTTTTTTTTTAAAGGCTTCTCGTTTGGGGACATAAATTCCCAATACTGAACTTGATATGCATCCGAGTATTTAAAACTTATTGCCTTCTAGTTTGCAGGTTTCTGCTATAGTTTCTGAAGCATTTGCATATGGCTCCTATTGGGTGTTCTTTCAGAAATAAATGACAAAATTAGTTGGGTCCCTGTGAGTCACCTGTCAGTAGGTAAAGCAGTGCTGTCTTTTGGAGCTCAGCGTGTTTGGTATGGAGTGCAGGAAGGTTTGGGGTGTTGGGGTGGGGAACTCTCAAGCTGCAGACCTGTGTGGGCAAGGAAACTTGCACTCCAGAAACTTCATTGGTACAATTCCACAGACACAATCCTTTCCTTTACGCATCTTGTATCCAAGGAAAACAAAGCTTGAGATGCTGTGGCTTAGGCTGGCAATTTAGCAAGCAAACTTTGTGATGCAAGCCCAATCTTGCATCATTACAGTGCATCTACACAGAATTAGCACTGCTGTGGCTAGGGGAATGCTCCTTCCTCTTTCCTGTGGAGTGTAGTGAGCATCTTCGCTTTGTAAGTGTTAAATCTCATTAATTCTGTCATCCTAGAGACTTTTATGACTGTATTCTACATCAGTGTGCTGTAAATAAAGGCTAAGTCTTCTCCTGATCACTATGTTAACATATATGCCCAGTATTTCAGAACTACATTAGTTTTTACTTATATACCTGATACTTTATAGCATTTCCTGGAATTTCCTCCAAGGAAGTTCATCCTACCTTATTATCTAACTCTTAATGTCCTTTCTAACCACTCCCAGGGCTTGTTTGTTCAGGAGACAATTTGATTAGACAACTGATAGTGTTTGAAAAGTTTTCTTTTCGAAGTAGCTGTGCTAATTTCTGCAAGTAGGGTGGAAGCCACTTGATGGAACTAATCCAATCACAGTCTCACTTTGAAGTTAATGACTTTTAACAGAGAAAAAATACTTTTAAATGACCTTAAATACAAGAGATATCATGATCTCTGCAGAGTATATTTTACTACCAATTGCTTTGCAATTATTTTTCTCTGGGCCAGCTTTAGAGTGATACTGAAGATGTATTTCCCTTGTTCCACTTCAGTTCTGGTCTCACCAGTCAAAGTTCAAAGTAATGTGATGGGCTGAAATACTGCAAGCAGCTCTTCAGACGACTGTAGAGCTGGTGCCACATCCACACACTGTGTGAATCTGAACTAACAATTTCTTACTTGGTTTACTTTTATCTTGCTGGCTAATGTGGAAACCATAAGAGTATGTCAGTGTCATTGTTGCACAGATACGTAATCAAAAGAAATTACACCGGCTCTCTTGCTGCTGCTCTGTTGTCAGTCATGTCCGGCCCCCCCACCTGCTTGCTGTCAGTTTTAAAGTTTAGTGGCAGGCCTGTTTTATGACAGACTTGTTTTTCTTCAAAGGATGTCTGTGGTGAGAAATTACTGACATGATCTGCAACTGAAAACCCCTCAGCTCTGGTCTGGAAGGCAGCAGCCTTGCTGAAGGTGTATTTCTGGGAACAGGGCCCACAAGCGGCCAGCAGCTTTGACACCAGTTTGTAGGGCTGGGTTGAGGCCTGAAGGCAGCAGTCTAGCTGAGGGTGTGTTTCTGGGAGCGAAGACCCACAAGCAGCTGGCAGCTTTGACACCAGTTTGTAGGGTTGTGCTGACGTTAAAGCTGGCTGGAGGCCAAGGGCCGGCCTTGCCACAACAGCCTTGCCATGGGAGCAGTGGTGGGTGTCCGGCTGCACCCACCCACCCCAAAGCCTACTGTCAGGATTCCCCCACGAGACCCTGGTCAGTCTGTTCTGTGTCTGCATATAAGTCATGTCTGTCTGTCAGTATGTTTTCTGGAAGTTTTGTCTCTAGAGCTTCCACATCAACCAAGCGAGTGCAGCTGGGTCTCCAGCAGCTGTTAGGATGAAGGAGTAGCTTTCACATCGGGCCGTTTTCAGGATTACTCAGAGACTTGTGAGCTCCTCACCTTGGGCAGTTAAGCAGTTGAGATGAAAACTGGGTGCAGTTTCCTGAAAATAACTTTTCTCATTTCAACATGAGTTCGTAACTGAAGTCTTCAAGCTCAGCGCAGTGCAAAGCCATTGCTTCCAGTCACAAGTAATTGTTTCATATTTGGCGGAAAAAAATTGCAATAGAAAGATTTCAGATGATTCATTTCCTATGCAGCATAGGTGTAATTCTGTTGGTCTGAGGCATGAAACATGGTTTACACTTTGGTTTACTTCTTGCTTAATCATTGTATTGTCCTTCCTAATTTCGTGCAAAGAAGATACAAAGTGCTGCACCACTGTGGGGGAAGGTGATGAACGTTTTAGCAGTGGCTAATATACTGAGCGCAAGCCTGACACTGCATAGGCCGATCCGATGGCACTAAAGACTGATGAGTAAGCAGAAAATGGAACAACTTAAGATGGGTTGTTCACTTAACTCAGTTTTATTAACAGTGGTGAATGCAAGATACCTTGACCTTATGGTAGGTCAGCTGCCTACAAGGCATCAGAGTGAGAATCAAAGCTCAGTAGTGCCCCAAGATTATAATCCTCCTTCAGGAAAAATGACCAGCTGTAGGTCTAGGGGAAGAATGCTACTTTTCATTGCTATGTTTCACTACTTTTTTGGTTTGGTTAAAGTCATTTTGTTTCATTTACAAGCGGTTGAAAATGTTCTTCTGTTCAGACAAGACCAAGAGGTGAGCAGTGTGAGCTACCACATCAGGACGAGGTGCAGGGTGTTACTGCACGCTGCAGCTACTGCAGGCACGAGCTGTCTGCTCTGCAACTGCTGAGCATATCTGAGAGCTAATGTATTCGTTTCAGTGGGTGTTAAAATGGCATTGTATGATGTTCTGCAGTAATAACTGGGAGGCAGTCATGATACTTGCATACTTTTTCTCTGGCAGCAACCTCTGCATAATTCAACCTGAGAACTGAAAGCCATTGCTAGGTTCTCCTGGCTTGTATCCTACTTTCAAACAAGGATCTGCAGCTGAAACTTAGCCACCCACATTTGAATTTTTTGAGCTAAATATAAGTCTTATGGTTTGGTGTTTAAGTGCTTACAGTTCGTGGCTTCCTTGATACCCCTGATACTTCTCTGGGAATCACGAAAATTGAAAATCGATGGAAATAGGATGGCTTATTAAGGCCTTTGGAAGAAGCTTCACCAGTGTGTAACACTATCAGCCTTCAGCTCCCCGGGTCAAATGCATAGTGAGTATGGACTGCAGATGAATGTAGTTTGATAATTAGCTGAGGTGCCTCTTACTGAATTGTAAACCTAATTAAGACATACATAGGAGACTTTCTCCTAGTGCTTATCTATATTAAAAGCAAACATTTATTCAGCTTCACAGTCATTTCTTTTGGTTTTTAATGTAGATGAGTATTAGGAGAAAGTCCCCTTAGTATTTATCGCAGTCAAAACTATAAAAAGTGATACCCAATAAGCTGATAGTTTAGGAAACAGAAATTGGAGTTGTGGAAGGGATTTTTTTCCTTTTTATTCCTGTTGCTATTTTCCAATAAGAAAATCTGGTGCTTTTGTGTTAGAATAGGTTTATTAGGGCAATTTTTAAAACTACATTCACTTGATTTAAGATGGTTTTTTAATGTTACTTTAAATACCAGCTGCTTGTCACTCAACTAGTAATACAGATAAATAAGTAGCAATATTGCAAACTACTGATCTTCCTTATGTTGGTTTTATAATGTATTCAATTTTAAAGGCAATATTTTTATGTATCTTTCTATATGCTTTTACCTCAGCCCAGTGAATGGGCAATGTATGCAATGTAATTTTGAGGTTATATTTTCATTAAAGTGCCGTTCTTGTTCTTGCTCTTCTGTGTAGGGTAGTATGGGAACGCATACTTTTGACAGAGAAGGAATATTTTGGGAGGGATTTGAAAGGACTTTCAGAATCTCCTTTTTAAGAGCATAGCTTAAGGGTTGTGGGGTTTTTGTTTGTGTTTTTTTATTTATTTATTTATATAATCTTTACATTCAGTTAGTTTAATTCCAATCTATTCCTTTTTCTTCCTAGTTCTTTTCTTAAATGCCCTTTTATGGTTTTACACTGTCAGAATTCGCTCTGGAAACTAAGGGTAGCATGGTACAAATTACTGGTAACTGTGTGTAGACCTTTGGGGTAAATATTTCTTCATGGATAACTGAAATCCCTCTCCCTTCCAGGGGCTTGGATTGCAAACTTAGCTGATTGTTGCTCAACAAAAATAGGTCCAAACCAAGGAGTTGTCACTAGGAGCCTGAAGGCAGCACTCTGATAGTCCTCTTGCATCTTTTTGCTGACCTCACTTGTGAGCTGCTCTGCAGAGCTCAGCCACTTTCCTGCTGAGAGCTCTTCTGCTTTCCTTTTTGCCCCTTTTCTCATTTTTTGGTCTCTCCTGGTATTAAAGCATGCTGTTTGCTATGCCCTTAGCTTGGTACGGCCTCTGGCAGGCACTCAGGGCTCTCTGCATACCACAGTAGGTTAATTTGAACATGTTCAAAAAGCACACCCTGCATCTCTTCGTTCAGTGGAAGAGAAATTTTCTTAGCTTATGAATATTTCTGTGCATTTACCCTGAGGTGTCTTTTTTCTTTGCTTCTTCTCTTATATTCCTTCCTCTTCAAGCTCCTGCTTAATTTACCCTCTCAAGTAAGATGCTTGCTTTCTTCTTTGCAGCTCCTAACCTCTGGAACAACTTTCTCGAATGCATGCCTCAGAACCTCTGCTTTTAAAATGTGTTTTAAGTGATTGCTTAATTCTGAAATTGTGAAAGAATGCCTATGGAAAGTGCATGAGGATTGTTAAAGTGGCTGTGCTTAGGCTTTCTCACTGCGGCCAAAATTTATCTGTGCTCTCTGGATAGGCTTGGATCCCCTCCCCGCTAATATCAGCATTGTGGTAACATCCAGAACAGCTGCCATTTTATCTGCCCTTAGCAATTGTAATATCTGGTAGAAATGACATGAGGCTTAGTCGTCTGACTTTTTTTTTAGTCATCTGCCCTAACTTAACCTGCTCGCTGTAGTCCTTGCTCTGAGACACCAGCAGAGACCCAGCTGAGCACTCAGACACATTTCTCTGACTTTAAATTAAAAGTCAGAGGACTCCAATGCGCGGAGCGGAGGGAGCAAGCTCCGGATCCAACTCCCGAGCCCAAAAATCCTTTTAATATAAAGTCCTCTCATCGAGGACGTATCAGATATTAAACTCACCAAGTTTTTTAATTTTTAAAACTCAAACTCACCACCAGCAATCGCTTTGTGCAAGCAGCTTACTCCTCACCATGCTTGGTCATTCCTAATCTTCCTCTTTACCCTACCCAGACAACCCCAAACTGGCATTGCTTTGCAGCTCCTAATCCTGGTTTCTTGGAGTAAGTTATTTTATCTTCTGCCCCCATCTCAGCAGACTTTGTCCCAGTTTAATTTTCCTCTTATTCTGGGTTCAACTTTTGTCCTTTTGTATTGAAATGAGACTGCTGCTTCCTTAATATATCCTGATGGTCTGCTAGGATATATTAAAGAAGGGGAATTAGATGCATCCTGCCTTGGATGGGACCTCCTGGGAGATGTCCTGGTCAGGACCAAGAGCTGTGGTACTCGTAGTCTGAAATGAAATTGGACCGTTCATGTTTATTTTAAAAGGGTACTGACTGCACTTTTCCAAGTGTTTGTAAATTTGGGATTTTCAGGGAATAGAAAGCCATACGTCTGACTGAGATCATCCTTCTGTGAAATTTCATGCACCTGCTCAAGAGCATAATGGGTGTAGGAATATTTCAGATAAAGGGTTTCCAAAGGGTAATGCAAGTGATGTAATTTTCCTTAGGTCTGTCTGCTGTAGACTGTGCAACTCTTTGGTGTCCAGTAATAAAGCTGAGGGAGACATCTAGCAGGAAAAAATTCAACTTGCATAGTTTGGCAAAGTTACGCCTCATGGTTTTATCACTGGAAAGAATAAGATGACATTTTACTGCTTCTCCCCACAAACCCTCTCTAAGAAAATGAGGCTTTGGTTTCACACAGCTCAGCCTCCAAAAGCCAATGCTAGCTGTTACCCAGCACTGCGCTTCCTCCTCTGCTGTCTTCGCAAAACCCCGTGCTGGCTGTTCCCTAATGCTTAGCACTTTGCTCTCTCTTCTGCTCTTACAAGGTAACCAGCACTCTGACTTCTTAAAATCGGTGCCAGTTTCTTTCCCCAAGAACTGAAGGAGACTGCCGTGTGACGTGAAAGCGAAGCCACTGAAATGCCAAGAGGGACAAGAGGTGCCCGTTGCTCCCACTCAGCCCTGCACCAAGTCACCTGCCAGGGCGAAGCAAAAACTCTTTGCTCTGTTTTGGAGGAACATTACTGTTCTGCTGGTTGTGACCCCTTGAGCCAGCTCCCCGTGGAGGCTGAGGAGGGCCCTGCAGTCAGGCACTGCTGGCACCAGGGATGCAGGGATGGAGGGAGGGTGCAGACGAAGAGGTGGTCTGCAGGCAGCGGCCCCTTACAGCCAGCTGGCTCTGAGTCAGAGTGGCCAGTGAAGGGGATGGGGTATGGCTTGCACCTGATCGCACCTTTTCTCCACCGCTTTTTTTCAATTTACGATAAATTACACTTTTTCTGGTCTTTTGTAAGCATACCTGCCTTCAGCCTTTTCCTACAAGTTAATCTCTCAGACTGTCTCAGTATTGTGAAGTGAATTGTATCAGGGACTGCCTACTTGAAAATACTCAACTTATCTGAGTAAGCTTCTATTTTCTTATAAGGACAAGTGTTCTTTGAAGACCTTGCAATTTTGTCTCAGAGGTTAATTGTGGTAGTTATCTGGTTTGGTTTGGTTGTTTCTTTTAAGGACTGAAGCTCAAAGAGCATAACAGGTAGACTTGAGGTGCCACCTGTTTCTAGCAGTCTCCACTGAGCAGTGGATCCATAGTTGTGTCCATAGCAGCAGTTGCTTGTAGTACTGGAAGAAGAAATGGAGTCAAAACAGTTGATGGAAACTTTCTGTATCCCTACCAAGGGGTTAGGTAGGTGTTTGGTTCAGAGGAATAGCGTGCTTTCTTGTACTTTCACGTCTCTTGCTGGATGTTTCAATTTGTGGCTTTACCTGGCTCATTGCCCTCTGTACTTTTATGATCCTTTTACAGTCCTCCTGAGTAACCTGGCTTCCATTTATTGCATTCAAGTTTTCTGTCACTGGAAAGTTCTTGGTGCCTGTGCTTCCTATCTTTCTCTCTCATTGCGATGCTCTGTGCTGGTGTTGCTTGGCTTGGTACTTCTGATCAGGTCCCACATACTGTGTCAGAAGATTTTGCGTGCTACAATTGATCAAGCAGCACAAATGAATACAGATAATGCAAATTTGTACAAATAATGCAAATAATGAATATAGTGCTCTAGGAGAAATAAGTTATGCTAATTGAGATTTTTAAAAGGGTTATTGATTCTTCTGCTTGCTGAACGTAGATCTTGAGATTTCTCAGGGGGGAAATCTGGTATCAGAAAGCGCTATGAATAATTTTTGTGATGGGAGGGAAAAAATGCGAGTCACCCAGAAACTCCAGGGCAACAAAAAGGCACTAGAAAATCTTTGGTCTGTAAGTTGGGGAAAAAGAAAGCAAGAGACTGTACCATTTCAGTCCTGGATCTTATCAATTATGAAGTTTGTAAAACAGGAAGGGGAAGAAAGTACTTGCTGAGTGACGTGCAACATCTGGCCAGAAATTAAACATTCCAAAATGTTTCCTAAAATTGCTTCTTGGTAACTTCACTAGGCTATTTTAAATTCTTCTACAATGTTTTGCTCTGTATCTCTCTCTCTAGTGAGACCATCAGGATCATGTTGTCTGCAACACCCCCAAACATACACAGACGGTTGTGCACGGCAGCACAAGCCCAAAGGATGCTGTTTATGTTCTCTGACTGCTAAACCTGATTATTTGAAGTTCACAGAAGAAAGTTGTGCTTAACCACAAAAGCAGGGGCAAAATACTGCTAATGTGTTGCAAAACAAGTTCAGACAGAAAGTTTTGATGTGTAGTCCAAACCTGAGTTTTAATTCTGATGGATAGAGTTGTTACAAATCTCTGAATTTTTAGTCTTTAGCATTTCCCCTCCTTCTCACACCTGGTTTTGAGATTCTCTTTTATCTTTAATTGTATCCCTTTGGCCTGGTATTCCCACGCCCTGAATTGTTCCATTTTCACCCCTCCTTCCTTTTCTCTGAGTTCTCAGACTGGAAAAACACTTTTTTTTTTTTTTTTTAAAGCGTGAAAAGTATTTTTCCCTGTGGAATAGCTGTAATCTTAATTTAATCCAATTACATCATCTAACATATTAGCTGGATGCATTTGTCGGCAATTGACCTTTTTAAAATCTGTGTCCTTGGATTACAGAGCTGATGTCTTACAGAGACAAACAGAGCTGTTTCATGCCTTTAGAAGCTGGCCGCTGATGGGCCACCTGAGGGCAGGAGCGTGGTGCCTGTGCTGGCTGGAAGGATGCAGGTAGCTCAGTTTAGCCCTGTCATTGATGATTTGGTCCCTCACCCTTTTGCACAAAACAGAGAAGAGTGGCTTGAGCGCTCTGCACATGCTGTTATCCTGTGGGTTTATAAGAGTTTCATCTGCTTTAACTCGCCTTTTAATAAGTTTGAGGTTTGCAAATGGAGTCCAGCAAAAAGATGCCAGCTATCCGAAACCAAATGCATGTAAAGTATTTAGAGCCTTCTGTAGGTCACAGATCCAAAGGAAAATGCGGAAACTAACTGTCCAGTACAGAAATAGCTGGCTACAAATCCATAACAAAATGTATTATTTTTGTTTCACTGAGGAATATGATGCAACTCTGTGTTGAGTCTAAAGAGCAAGCAAATAAAATACTCTGAATTATTCAACCTAATTGGATAAACAGCATTCTTTAGAAAATTTTGTTAGACACAGAACTTCTTTTTCTTCTTTTCTTCTGTATCTTCCCAGGTAATGTTCTTTCTATTGTTAGGATAACAAACATCCGCAGATTAAATTTCAGTAACTTGAGGCATATGGCAGAATGCTGAATTGTTTCCAAAGATAGCAGATTGGATTTCTGTCTAGGAACAAAATTCATATTGGTAGTAGTTTTCATTGCAGTTTGTCTGTGTGTTACATAGTTCAGTAGTTTCTTCTTTTGTTGTTTTTTAATTCAAAGTGTCGTATGCGGCTTTCCTTTGAGCTGTATGGAACATTCAGCTGATCTTCAGGCATCATCTTTCTGATACTGCTCATGCTCCACCTGGCTTTTCTGTCGGTAGCTTTAATGCAAACCTGCGAGTTAGTGTGAAATGAATGTAGCAGTTGTGCTTTCAACAAAGACAAAAATTGCTGACATGCAGAGAACAGTTGTCCAATGCTGCTCTTGATATGTGTAGAATTTAATAGATGGAAGATTGATAATGTTCAGACTTACTGGAACTGGTCCACTCAAGAGAGTGGAGAAAGAACTTAGCTTGCAATACTACTAATATTTCAGTAGAAGTGTAGCTCTCTGCATGTATATATATATATATGTGTGTGTGTGTGTGTGTGTATACATGTGCTTGAGAGATTGTCTTTGGTTTTCTTACTGAAACGTTCTCAACTCGTGAAGGTAGAAATGTTTCATATGTGTTTAAGAAAGTCTGCACTGGACTGTCACCTAGCTTTTAAAATCTAAAAT
This sequence comes from Anas acuta, assembly GCF_963932015.1. Classification (NCBI taxonomy): domain Eukaryota; kingdom Metazoa; phylum Chordata; class Aves; order Anseriformes; family Anatidae; genus Anas; species Anas acuta. The sequence continues at coordinate 50,660,408 of NC_088980.1, read as the reverse complement.
CTGCTGAATTTTCTGAATAAATCCGTCAGTCTAGCCTTTGTCAGTGAAATATTTAGTGAAATGAATGAAATGAATCCACTTTAGGATTACAGTAAATAGTCAGATTCCCTCATGATGAATGAGAGTTAAGAACCTGTGTGGAAATAGTGCCTTGCTCTGAAAAGGTCACTGCTCTCTGCCTTTCCCATTGCCCCAGTATGCAGTTAGATAATGTGAAATGCACTGCTTAACACTTCTTGTTTCTTTAACAGGCAAAACGAAGGCTGGAGCTAGGAGAAAGTGGCCACCAGTACCTTGCTGAAGGACTAAAGACTCCAAAGGGGAAAGGAAGAGCGGCAACAAGAAGTCCAGATAGTCCAAAAAGTAAGGGAACTTACTTTTGGCACAGGTTTTTCAATTTTCCTAGCTTGAGAACAAAGCAAACCAGTACAATGTGCTGCATCACCCAGCTAAAAGAGAGTGTGTGTTGCTGTCCTCACCTGGATGCACATGCAGCAAATTCAAGCACGCAGCCAGGCAACATGCTGTGTGGTCAGTGGAGAGCTGCTGAGAGGCTGCAGAGGCTCCTGGCTGCTGGATCCGTCCTGCTGCAGGCTGGGCAGCCTGCAGCTTCTTTGGTCCAGGAACCATCTTCAGCCAAGGGCATCTAGCTGGGTACTCTTAGGAGAGGTAGATGCTGAAGAATCAGAGTATTATGATGGGATCAAATCAGTTATGAGGCAAGGCTAATCAGGGAAGTCTCTTCTTCAATGACTAAAGTTATGGCAGGTGATTGGCAGGGCTCATTTCCCCAGGCAGGGATTTGCAAAGAACGGTAGCTGTGCTTCAGCGATGTTAAATGTTCAGTGCTGTCTGTGGCCTCTGATCTGTCTTCTCTCCCTGCAATACAGCTAGATTATTGCTGCCACTGTTTAGTGTCTGTTTTAAATTGAAGTGCATTCTCACAGAAGCTCGATATACCATTCAGATCACAGGATACGGCTGCAGTGTTGATAAGGCTGTGTAGAGGACTTTGTTGCTGCATGAGAAGGAACACATGCCATTTGAGGTGGGGGGTCAAGTAGCCTCTTGCCATTCTTATGCTGATCCTCTTATTTTTCCCTAACCCCCAAATTTAGAAACCAACCAACCAAAACCAACAACAACAAAACCCACACCGTGCTCTAAATACACGATGCCACTTAACCGAGATGACTTCCTCCATTTCCCAGTACAAACAAGCCTTGAATCTCCCAAAGAACATGGTGCAGGTGGCTTTCTTTGCAAGCAGGCAATGAATTGGTTTTCACTGAAAAGCCATCATATTCTTAAAAATATTTCGTGGCAGTCTAAAATTTTACTTTCAGGTGGGATTTCAGTTTAGACTGACTTTCTCAATTAAGTGTGAGACCTGAATCTTGAAAATATGGAAATGACCACCAGATCAGCCTAAGACTCATCCTGTGCAGTATTTCACTTAACCTAAAGCAAGTGAAAGGTTTGAGTAGTACAATAAAGGTTTTGCTAACAGCGATGATCATACCACAGGGAAACTTTCAACCCAGCAGGCTTCTAATAATGTCTGGCTTATTTCCCTTGACACAAAGGCCTTGAACGTTCAGAATTAGAAATTATTCTGATCCATATATTTAAACTCTTAAAAACTCATCTATTAAACATATTGATGCTACACTTGTGTGTGAAAGCAGCGAATTATAAGATTGAAGCCATTTGCTGACTTCTCATTTAAAAGAAATGGATGCTCTTGCTCTGTTTGAGCATTATTTGGTTATGGAGAAATTATGATTATAAATTGCATCTCATGTCAATCTCATCTAATTCACTTGAGCATTTTGTAAATCGTGGAGTCTGGCACTGACGGAATCTGTCATTTTGTTCACCCACTGAAGTACACCTAAGTCCTGCTCAATTGCATGTGAAACACTTATCTTACAAGAGGGGAAAATCAAACCCTGATGAAAGCTGGCTATCAGCCGGATGAAGGAGAGTCATAGGGGGATTTTTGGTATTGCTGCCAGGATAAATAGATACTAAAAATACTATTAAGAATTCACATAGTGAAAGCCAAAGTAGAATATTGCTATATGTAACCGTCAGGCTAATGGAAATATTTGCATTTAAAAAAATACACGTATTTGCTCATGTACCTGTGATTTTTGGAAAAGTACATCTTGAAATACAAATAAATACCCAGTGGTAAGTTGTGTCAGTGCAGAAGTTTGAGAGATTTCTTTAGTTAATATGAAAGAAATGTCTGTAATATGCATCCTTTCATTTCTGGATACTGCCTTTGGAACCAATGAGAAAATTGATTTGTCTTTCTTTTTTTCTTCTCTCTCCAAGCTCCAAAATCTCCTTCAGAAAAGACTCGGTATGATACATCACTTGGACTTCTTACAAAGAAGTTCATTCAGTTGCTGAGCCAGTCTCCTGATGGGGTCCTAGATTTGAACAGAGCGGCAGAGGTCCTCAAGGTGCAAAAAAGGAGGATTTACGATATCACCAATGTACTGGAAGGCATCCATCTCATTAAGAAAAAATCCAAAAACAACATTCAGTGGATGTGAGTATTCATTATCCTTTTCCATTCCTCCTGTCTGGTTTCACTCTCTTACAGGGTAGCAATATTATTCTTCTCCCACTTTCCCTTCTAACGTTTTGCTCCAAGCAATCATCCAAAGTGCCTTGTATCAGGACAAAACTTTCTTGTTCAGTTAATTAGGACATATTTTCAGTGTATAAATAGTGTTTCTCAAGGAAATTAATCCCACATTTTATCTGATTACTGGATTAACTAATTTGTTTCTGCAGGTGGAAGAAGTTTGTGTGCACATCTTTACCTACTGTCTTCCTCAGTCTTTTTCAGGGTGTAGTTAAAGTAGAGGGGAGTTAGACACAAGATTTTGCAAATGCTCAGTAATATTCTACTTTTCTATCTTGAAATGTGTTGTCATGATAATAAAATGTTGTTTTTTTTCTGGAATGTGTAGTTCATGTTGACACACCATGGGCAGGTTTAGGAGGAAAGGCATAAGAAATTGATGTGCAGTGTAAAACCCTGCCTTTTTGCTTTCCTGTAGCGTGGTGTCCAGCTTTACAAATGTTCAAAAGGTGTCTTTGTTCTTTGGGTTTGTAGGGGCTGCAGTCTGTCAGAGGATGGTGGCATGATGGCACAGCGTCAAGGCCTCACAAAGGAGGTGACTGAACTGACTCAGGAAGAGAAGAAACTGGATGAGCTAATCCAAAGCTGCACCCTGGACCTCAAGTTGCTAACAGAGGACTCAGAGAATCAGAGATATCCTTTTTGCCAAAACCTCAAAGATGGTCAGTCTCCTTGCTGTTCCTGTAATACCAGGAAAAGTCTTCCAAGGAATGTGATACGCAGCATCAGACACTTCCACAGATTCACTAACTGGTTTTGATGTATTTTTATCTGAAAGTTACCTAAACCACTTGTACCTGGAATGCACAAAAAATAAAAAAGTGGTACATGAAGTAGCCCATAACAATGTTCACATAAGAGTAGAACCAAGAATTTAGCTGATTAATGAGTGATGACATCCAAAGCCCTGTGCTATTTAGACTGTTTTGAGCTTATAGCAAACCCCATTTTGTATGTGCAGAAGGCATGGAGACAAAGACTTTGTGAGATAACAGGAGTATGTGTGTGTACTCATTATGCAATACTTTTTTTTTTTTTTATATTAAACTTTGTACATAAATTACAGACACAGAGAGGAAAATAAATTTGGGAGTCAGTTTAGTTTGAAGCTTGCAACAAATTTTCAAATTTCTTTGGTTAGCGAATCTATAATAAAATATAGAAAATTATTTAAATAGTTTTATGAGCTCCTCAAAAAGTCTATTTTAGACTAAATTAATGTAATAGCAATGCTCGATCACATAAAGTTTGTGTGACTTTTGGTATTTTGGCTGCTAAAACCTCTCATAATTAACTAGTTCTCATTTTCAGTAGGTTTCCCACCTGTTAGCAACAGAGGAGAGCATTTTATTAAATACTGATGTGAAAACTTTTATTACTTTACATGGTCAGTAGTTCTTAAAGAGCATCTAATAAACTTATACTCTGTTTTGAAGGATAGCAAATAACTATGGGAGTGTCAGTGTCAGTAAAAAGTAGTGTGAGTAATGCAAATACTGTCTTCTGACTGCTTACATCTCAAAATCCATATGAACGCGAGATCGCTGAGTGGTACAGAGAGTAAGGTCAGCACTGTCCTCAAGTAAGAGTTTGGTCCGTGAAGAGGTTTAAGGGAGACAAAGCTGGGTATTACGATTCCCTATTTGTATTACCACCTATTGGTGTGGTAGAGATCCTTGCCCTGTAGTAGCTGGCTCCCTAGGGGATGGGTGAGGAGGAATCACTTAGCAGTATGCTGCATGGTCAGGCACATGTAGAGCTGTTGGTCTCGTGCTCTCAGATGTAGGAGAGTATAGTCCCAAAATCCTTTTGTGACTCCAAGTTTACGGATAATACTAGAGATTATTGAGGAAGTAAAGCTGAAGTGTACAACCTGGGGATGAATCTGATCGCATCCCAGCACTGTCTTTAGCTTATCTCACTGAAAACTCACATAAGATGGCTCACTGAACGTTCAAGGAGCTGAGAAGCCTCTTCCTTTGGTTAATCTCTGAAGGCAAAATTTCGGCTTTAGAAGGTTTTTCTTTTTCCTCATGATTATGTGGGATCTAAACACTGTGCCCAACCCGTGTACTTTCTAGTCTCTCTTTAAAAACAGTCAAAAAATAACTGATTGCAACCTTAAATGTTTTGGTATGTGACCAACATTATTTTGGGGAGCTTTTGGATATGGCATCGAAGGTTGTTTTATTTGAAAGACAGGGAATCCTTTCCTTTGTTCATATCGCATCAGACACTGTTGCTCTAATTTGTACTTTGGATTTGCAAACCTTGCTGTACCTTCCCAAAGGAGTGGTATAAGTCATGGTAAAAGCCATTTGCATGAAAGCTGACCTGCCATTTTGCCTCCTGACCTGATACTTTGCATTTGGTCCAAGTTAGATGTGAGATGTATGGGTTGTTGAGCTTGGGCAGGTTGTGCTGCACAGTAACAGCACACATTCAACTAAATCTTCCACATTTATGCTCCAGAAAGTGTAATGATAAATGAGATCCTGTTTCTACAGGGTAAACATGTTAGATAACTCACAGATGACAAAAATAAAGAGCTGGAAGCGCTTGCATATGATGCTGGCTGTTTGCTGTTCCAAGCACTCAGTCACACAGGTCAGTAACTGAGGCACCATTGTGCAGTAACCCACCAAAACACTCGCGCTGCATTGAGCAAGTCCATGCTGAACAGCCAAACATTCATGTTCATTCCATGCTTATGCAGAACTCGAAATCGACTTTCTACACTGTGAAGTTGTTTAAAGTAGCTGTTTAAACAGTTCTTTAAAATAGTTGGGCTACCTAGATAAATGTTTACCTAAGGAGAAAAAAAACACAAACCCAAAAACCATCAAGTGAAAATTGATATTTTCATTTTATTGATGACTTCAAAAATATATTGTACATGTGCATCTATAACATGCATCTGTAAACTCCTTTATACTTTTCTGTGATTTCCAGTTCATTTGCATGTAAAAATTTTTCTTCATGCAGTCTATGAGTAACTGCAGATTGTTGAGCTTTACTTGTACATGTGTGAAGGAAAAGAGATAGCACTCAGAACAGACAACTCCTTTTGTCTCTCAATACTGAGTCCAGCTGTTGGATCAAAGGGGAGTCCTCACTTTGATTACAATTGCAGCCAGTGTAGAGAATAGGAAACTTTGGGCTAAGAGTAAGGTAGCTGTGAGAAAGTGGAAAAATAATTTGCAGAATTTTGCCTTTTCTAGTGGTCTAAATATATTGTAACCTGGGATGGAAAATTCCTTAACAGTGATTACATTAGCTTACGTAACATACCAAGATATTCGAAAAATTAGTGGCCTTAAAGACCAAACTGTTATAGTTGTGAAAGCTCCTCCAGAAACAAGACTTGAAGTGCCTGACCCAGTGGAGGTAAGGAGAGCCTGACTTATCCTGCCAGGTTACCATTTTTGTATACATGGAGCAAGTGATCTGTGAGTTTTACTGTGGAAACTGATGCCCAAGCTGGATTATATTAGCACACAGTACCACATTCATCTGTCTTAAAAGCTTTAGATAGATATTTATTTTTTTAAAATGAAGGAGAATCTTAAAAAGTCATTTTACATAAGGCAATCGTTATTTGTTCCTTTTCTCTCAATTCCAGGGTAATCCATGCTATTTACAGATTATTCTCTCTTCTTACACTTTATATAAAAAAAAAAAAAAGAGCTTTTCCTTGTCAGCTGAAAATTCCCTATTCATAAGCCTCTAAAATCTTTCTCTTAAGAGATTCAGCTCTTATTTTTCTAGCTTTATGTAGTTTTTGTCAAAAAGTTCATGGATAACTCAAAGGCTTAAACATCTGGATGACTCATATTACTGATATCCTAATTACAAGTGACATATGTTTTTCTGTAAAATTCTCTTTTTTGAAGTTTTAAAATTATTGTAGAAACTTATTTTTCTCCTAGAATCTGTTCTAAACCTTCTTTCATCATCTCTGCTTCATTGAAACTGATTTTAACACATCTGCATTAAACTTCTTACATTCTGCTAGCACACTTTTTGTTCGCTATTGTGAAATGTGTAGGAATGGGGTTTTCTTTTTCTTCTTTATTACAATCCCTTCTGTTTCTGAAGCTGCCTGGGTGCATCTTTGTCTTTCTTCTGTTGCCCCTTGTTGCTCAAGCCACAGTCTCTCACTGCCGGTTTTGTCTGTGAGATATCTGGCCCTACTTCCTTTGTCCTCATTTGGTTTCTTTTCCTTATTTCAGGTAGGTGGCTAGGGTAAATTAGTCACTTTTCACTTCCTTTACCTGATTTTACAATTATGGAGAAAATACTTCAGGTGATTCTTCTTTGAATATACCCTCAGGGAGCAGTTTTATATAATTCCTCTCCTAGTTTATGAACTATATGGTTCATCTGCAGCTGGAATTTTAGCTCTTGATGGCAAAAGTGTGCTGTTTTACAATTTCTGGTTAAAATGGAGACCCAAGTATGCTGGACAAATGTAAATGCTTTGCATGAGACAGAGCTTTAGAGAGGCATTTAGTGTACCTTATTTTTTCACTCAAAATGCAATCAGAGATAAAGCTAAAACTCAAAATCCTCCATGCTGTGTTCATGCCTCTACCTTATTCTTTTGTCTTTAATGTCTAGCTGGTTCTCCTGAGCCCAGAGCTACCTGCAGTCACAGGCTGCAGATATTCATGCTCTATGACTTCTCTTACCAAGATTCTTCACTTGCATAGATCCATTATGGTTTTCATGCTTTCCCCCTCCCCCCCCCCCCCCCCCCCCCCCCTTTGATCCTAGGTGTAGGTTTTGGAAGAAAAAATCATTTTGCTGCAGTTAGGAAGGAATATTTTTTTATCTGTATCCATATATATATATATATATGTACATATATATACACATATACACGGATGCGCATACACACACACCATTATCATTGCTTTCTTCCATGATTCTTTCCCCTAGGCATTACACTTTTAGATTTTTAATTCAGTGAAATCAGACAGGTAGAGAGAGAGAGATGCATGCCATCATTAAAACTAGTGCCTAGACCTCCCTTATCCTATATACCCAACTCACTCATTTGATTTTTCGGCTTCAGGCTGTAAGAAGTCTTATTTCTTTCTCTCATTTGCAGTTATATTTCGGTACTGTCTCCAACTCCTGCTCTCCCCATCTTCTTTTTTCTAATTACCTATAGCATTGCTCTAAGTACTCCTTGCTATTTTCTGTGTCCTGGGGTACTCCTGTTCTTTTGTTCTCTGTATCTGTAAATGCTGTCTGCAATGCTGTCTAACTGCCAAAGCACAAATAATGTGAGGAACTTTTTGTGAAAGGGCACAATGATACGTGTTTGGAAGAAGTTTGCCAAGAGGTATATAATGTCTGTATTCATGCTTTTTTAACTCTATTAATGTAATACAGCTGTAGTAGGTTTATATTTAACCAGAACCATTTACGATTTTCCCTCTTAACACTATGAACAACTTCAGAATTTTTTTTTATCTGTCTGTAGTATGCCATCTCATTTTATTGCATCAGTGTGAAAGCTAAGAAAACTTGACTTTCTGAAATGGATTAAAAGTTCAGGAATACTTCTCAAATTAGAGTTACTTCTTTGAGAGGGCAGAAGGACCTCAAGCTTATTTATAAAATAAGCTTTGCTGATGAAAACAGCTTTTTGTTGTTGTTGTTATTTGGAAAAACTTCCCTGATAAACAGGTGAACTTAGAGCACTTTGAATTCAATCTGAATCAGAGCTGAAAGTTTTTTTGGGGAGTGGGGAGATTCTGGCAAATATACACAAGTACATCTGATATTATTGTTATGAATAACAATAAAACCAAAGTCTTGGATACCATTGTTCTGTTCCATCAGAATGCTCCAGGTTCTTACGGTTGTTAGAAAATGTCAGGAGTTCAATCCTTTACCTCTCTCTGGTTGTGAGGAAATACATAAAATGGTGGGTTTCTGAGATTTGTGGGCTGAAAACAGGAGGAAAAGCTTTTACGTTCTCTTCCAGTTTACAAGATACATTAGCCAAGTCATCCTCAGAAGATGTATGGGGAGTTTCACATTTTTTTGGTCAGTAAAAAAATGTTTAAACATTCACACACCATTAAGAACTTAATGTGAATTGTCAGTTCTGTCAAGTTCATTACTATAACACCTTACTGGCATTTGTTTTGTTAGCAGAGTGCATTGATACATTTATCTAGTACTCAAGGACCTATTGAAGTTTATCTGTGCCCAGAGGAAAATGATGCTCTCAGTCCAATGAAAACCTATAGTCAGGACCACAACGGAAATATCTCAAAAACCATTTCCAAAGGTAAAATGATTTATTTCTAATACTAAAAGCCTTCCTCTGCACTTTTGTACAAGATTTCATATTGAACTTTAGATATCCGGCTCTTATTTTTTGGCTTTATTTTTCTAAGAAGTGAAAAGGTAAGGTAGCCATTTTCCACTATGTCTTTCCGATGCATACTAGGGGAACAAATGTTTTCCTCTGCATCAGGTATTTAAAATAAGTCTCATCTGTAACTGAAGTTTATGCAATATTGAAGAAAAACAATCTTGTTCCTGCAACATTTTCAAATAGGACAGTAGCAGCAAAGATTTGTCTCAGCACCAGGCAGAAATCCTGGTGTATTGGTATATACGGCTGCACAGTGTCACTGATAACATCTGCTGCTTAGAAAGTTTGTTCTTTAAAGTACTTCAGGTGTATGAATTCCACTGAAAAAAATGTCATCTTTCTCTTCATTTTATTCAGTAGTTGTTTAGATGTTGTAAACTAATATTTTTTACTAGAGAAGTCAGTGGTGATAGCACCGTGAATGTTTTTTGAGAAGACCTTTGTAACACATCAAAACAGGCTACAAATGATCTGAACCGAAGGGCATTTTGTTGTTTAAATGATGCTTTATGAAAAGCCCTTTAGACTTTGTGTCATCCATGTCTATTAGTTCTAATGGGATTAAATGTATCATCTTCCCCCCCTACACACCCCTTGTCCCTTCTCTTACAGAAGTGGCTTCTGCTAACTCAGGACAAGGTGACTGCTCAGTAAATATGGCAACAATCTCTCCGCTGGCTTCTCCAGCCAACCTTCTACAGCAGACTGAGGACCAAATTCCCTCAAACTTTGAAGGACCATTTGTGAATCTGCTGCCTCCTCTGCTTCAGGAAGATTATTTGCTGAGCCTTGGGGATGAAGAAGGCATCAGTGATCTCTTTGATGCTTATGATTTAGAGAAGCTTCCTTCATTGGTGGATGAATTTATATACAGCTGATTCTCTTAAAAGATGCCTGTGTCTAAATCATGTTTTTAATGGAATCAAAACACATGCCATCATTCAGAGTTGTCCTCAACTTACCATAAAATAGCATTATTACAGAAACTAGGCTCTTGAACACTTCTGATATTTTAATTTAATATTCCCTAAAATACTACAAACAACAACTGAAGGCTTTTACAAGGTCTTCTTGACCCTAAGCTCCAGCGCCTTGTGAGTCAGCGAGGGCAAGCAGGTGACTGTAAATGTTTTTGTTTTCACACTCCCCCAGTCTCTGCTTCCCATGACAAGTGGGCTTATGGAGAAGGGCTCAATGAACTGGCTTAGTCATAAATAACAATTTTATAATAGTATTTCAGGTCGTGCCTTCTGCAGAGAATGCATGTCTTTTGAGCATCACAACATGGATTGTAGCTGCAGTAAACATAAATATGAAGTAATGCAAAAGTGTGAAATGGGATTCTTCAGCTACTTGTGGGAATGTTTAAATTGCTGTCATAATGCTCATTTTGAGCAGTGTATATGTCTCATTATGAGGTCAAATACTTATGTCCTTAAAAGCTTTTAATAAAAAATACACTGTAAATGTAGTGTATATTGCAAATATTGAAAAGTATAAAGTTCTGCCACTTCTCATAGTAATCACAGATTTTTAAAATGCTTGTGTGTGTGTGTGTGAAAGTAGTTTTTGTTGGTTGTTTTTTTAAACTAGAACGAAGATGCACAGTTCAATTTTACTGCCCCCAGTGTGCATTAGAACTGGTACATAAATTTTTGTGGTACTAAGTGGGGCTTTGTGTTAAGTGCCTACTAGAGATGCACTGTGGGTTTTTCCCTCTATGGAAAACACTTATGCCAAGCTTTGTTTGTTCAATATATCATATTTATCTCAGTGGGTTAGCTTCCTCTGCTTACAGCTTTTTATAATTCTCTTCGCCAGCAAAATGGAACTAATTTTTTTTTTTTCCAAAGTACATAACTGTAAGTACCACATCAACTGAATTGCATTTATTTTTTGAAGATCTTTGGTAGTATAGTATAATACCAATATTTATTTTTTTGAAAGTGAGAGGAATTCTAAGAAGTCTTAAATAATTTTTTTTTTTGAGTGTAAAATATGTTGCCATGTTCTGGGCTAAATTAATGTAATGTTGATTAGATGATGCCCATATAATCCTTTTTGTTTGCATTACCGTTGTGCTTATCTGACATACTCAGAAAATTAGTACTATTTGTACTGTAGTAGAATATTATGTATGCAGGTTTTCTGGTACCATTTGAGTTGCTGCTATGAAAGCTCACACATGAAAAGGCAAGAAGTCACAGTACTAATAAGAAAACTGTATGACTGTGTGAGTTTTGGAATATAACAAATGTATAAAGGGCAACACATAAAGAACTGTTAAACAGTGTTAAGTGTGTGTTTATATGTACAAATGTGTGCATAGATCATTCAGCAGTTGTATTTAAGTTGATATATGTTTCAACTCACACTTTAGTTATCTAGCAGTTTTGTATAATAGAATTAATTTGTAAACACTGCCAGAATATTTTCTAGCTGGTTTGTAATTTTTTAAGAGTTTTTTTAGATGTGGATCTGTAAATAAAATTGTAGTATTTAAAGTTTTCGTCTTGTGGAAGAGGAAAGTAAAAGTTGTGTGAGCATGAAGATTTGTGAGACAAAGGGGCACTTTTGAGGGGGAAAAGAAAATGAAGACTAATGCAGACCATCTTTTTTTTTTTTTTGTACAAATTAAACACTTGTCCCAATGTGTGTGGGCAAAATACTAATCTAATTTAGCTTTGCATTGTATGCTAGTTTAAAAAAACTGTAACATACTGTAAAAAAAAAAAAAAAAAGAACAAAAAAAGCTTTTATGGTGAGTTTTGTAAATAGATTTATTAAAGGATGACCTGTTCTCTAGCTGTGATCTTACCACTTCAAATGGATGTAATTTGAATAAATTTTGTATGGTAATGAATCAATAAAAAGGATTTTTTAAAGAGTTTAGAATTGTATACTACTTTTAAAAATTATTCCTACTTTTGGTGCCTATCATACTTTTTCTTGAAATCTAGCTGTTCATGTTTTTATTATTCATGCTGCTCACACATTTGACACCAGCTATGTTTCAAATCCTTTTTTTTTTTTTCTTTTTTTTGAAATCATGCTAACAATGAGTTCTGTGGTTATTAAGCCAGACTGAAAAAAGAACAAAATAAGACATGTGTAAAGAAAAACAGTAGGAGATCCAGAAATTGAGGTAGGTAGTATAGGTTTATTCTTGGAAATTTCATAGAGACTTAATTTTTCTAAATTAAGTAACATGACGGAAATTGTTGAGGGATGTTAGCTTTCCTCCAGATAGTTGTCCAGAAGTGTCGCTTACTAGTAGCTTTAACAAAAGAGTTCTGCTTATTAGTGAGTCATCTCCAATAGTACTGCACCAGATGCACATTTACTTGTTCCGTCTTTCTGGTCTTGGTGATGTATGGCCAATAAATTCTGAGAGGAAAAAAAAAAAGTATCAGGATCATAAAAATCACAGTAACATGGTTTCCTTGATTAAGTGTTATACTTCTGAGCAAGTCAAGTGTGTTTTTTCATCTTTCCTACACGCAAGGAGAAAGCAACAATTTCACCTCTTTATACCCTTGTCTGTACTCTGCACATAGCAATACTGAAGGGAAGCCTACAGAGAAGATCCTCAGTTATTCTGTATTCCCAATAAACAGTAAGAGGGCCAGAAGGACCGCTTTCTCTGAGCTGTTTATAGCAGTGATGACAATAAATGTCTTCTTTTTGTCCTTCCTGTCATAGCTCCCTGGCCCATCCTGTTTCTCTGATCTATAGCTGCCATAAGCACTTTTTAATTTGCCCCTAGCTTCTGATTGCTGTTTTTCTTTTCTCTTTCCTCTTGCTTCTGCTTTCTACTTGGTTAAGATGTGTTGAGCTGCAGGTAAACAGTTAAAATACTCACTTCTGCTCCTCTGAGCTAGCACAGTGTGCTTCAACATTACTCAGCATACAAATATTAGTTTCAGGTAGGCACTGTTGTGGCCTACATCTGCTGCATTTCTTAGCTGCCAGCAGATGGAAAAAGGATTCTGAGAAATCTGTCAGAACTGGACTGACTGAAGGGCAGCTATACATTCCTTCACTTAGAGGAGTTTACTCCTGGGGAGGTCACTATTTCATTCCTGTATGCTTTCCTGCTTACTCCCTCACCCAGCGCTGCATCTTAGTGATCAGAGAAAAAGGTTATCAAAAAGCTTTGGGCCCTCACTTCCCTGGCTGCTTCCCTTCCATAAGGCCATTAGTTGAGGTACTCTAGAACAACTAAGGGTGTATCTTCTTCCAACCCTGAGCTAAACCTGAGTTTTGTATTTCATTTTCCTAGTAGTTTTTGTATTTCCAAAATGTGTACCTATTTCTGCAAAACCCAGAATGACTTTAGATGGTAAGGCTGAGGCTGGAGTCGGAGTCCATCACCCCTGGGGAGCAGGAAGTAAGCTACGCAGGCCATCTGGGAAGGACATCTTCTAAAGCTCTTTTTGGGGAACTCAGGCACTGAAACTATATTGCCAGTCTTCTCAAGGTCATTGCTGGGGCTTCCAGCTGCTGTCTCTTAAAAAGCAACTTTCCCAGGTGGCCATAGCTAAACTTTCTTACCACAGTCATCTGTTTCCCTTGCCACCTGCTGGGGCACTACCAGCAGCCTCTGTGCAGCTTGATTGCTTTTTATGAACATGCTACAAAAGCATTTGAGACTTGCGAGCTTCAAAAGCACTTATAGGGTTCCCTCCATGTTGTGGCTACATCCTAGGACTGAATAGGACTGTGCTGGCACAAGGGCTGCTTGATATTACGAATTCTTGGCAGTGGGACAAAGTAAGGGCTCTGCCGGATCATGCTGAAACTGATCAGCATGGCCTATTTCTGTCACTAGGTATGGGACTCGCAGAGAGCTGCTGTTATTCCTACCCGGGAGCTGCTCTGGGAGCTCCCTGCCTCCCCTTAATAAATACCGTCCTGTGAATCTTGGCCATCTGGAGATTTTGGATAGGTCTCACAGGCTATCTATGCTCTGCTCTTTTGGTCGACCACAAAATAGCGCTGATGTCTGCCCAGTTTTGTTTAACCACAGGGCTAACTAACACTTGGCTAGTCAAGATAACTGTGGGGTAGGGCAGTGATCCCAGAATAGAAAAGTTTAATTCAAGGACTGCAAATTAAATAACTATAAAAAAAATAATAATAAAAAAAAAAATAAACACAGGAAACTGGAAAGGGAAGAGAATCCCTAACCCACTAGGAAAGCAGTTAACATATAAAGATTGGTAATACATATGTCACTATGTACTGACATACCAAGGACTACTTACACCGTACTGTGAAGGAGGATGTCTAAAATAGATTAACACATCTACTGATTTTAAGATAATTATCTTCTGGGCTAAAAATGCTGCAAAAATGATGAGTTACACATCACGGTGTCTCATGGAGAGTATCTCTGCAAAGTACATGTGTGTTTAAACAAAGATCAATCATGAAGGCAAGTGTATATTAAACTGTAACCATGACTTTATCATAAGGCCAGGTGATATTAAGAGTGCTTTAGTCCTGCCTAGAATGATTTGGTAGTAAAGATTGATTCCAGTTAAGTGCTTCTTCCTTTCTGTCCCAGTTCTCCTTTTCAAATGTCTCCCATTACTTTGTTGTTATTATCTTTTTTGTTGTTGTTTTTACTGTTTGCTTGCCAGTGAATGTTGCCAGATAAGAGTGACATAAAATAAGCACCATTTTTAAGAAAAAGGAGGAGGAGGAGGGGAAGCGATATTCATAGCAAGAAGTTGCCAAATTTTATCTACTAGCAGACCAATGGGCCTATTACAGAATACACTTGGGGCTCTCATTCCCTTCCCCTCCAGGTGAGGGGGCCTACAAGTTGCTATCTGCAGTGAAATAATGGTTCGATGGGCTTGTAAAGAGAGCAGCTTAACATGTGAAAGACGATTACAAGGATGGTGGGTCTTATAATTCGAAGCAGGACACAGGGGGGAACCCCAGAAAATAAAGGTGCCATATAAAGGAACTTTTTAGACTAACTGTGTGCATTAAAGACAGAGCAATGGCATTGTAATGCTTTGGTCTGCAGGGAAATTGATCTCAAACTTGGTTTGGCTGCTCGGGGTCCCACATGTAGCGGTGCGTGTGGACACGCGCTGAAGCGCATATTCCAAAATACGGATGGGGAAGGTTGCTCCTAGAGCTAGGCTGGGGAAAAACAGCGCCAGGAACCTCAGCCATCCAGAGTTAAGTGTGTTAACCAACGTCGTATGAACTGATTTAAAAGGAAAAGACCCAAATATCGTTGGATTTGGGTGTACAGTGGACACCAAACACAAGCCCTGACGGCGTCAGGCTTTGCAGGGTGATGGAAACGCAGCGCCCTCAGGGCGGCCGCGCCCCGCCGCACTCTTTTGCCCTCCGCCGGCCGCCGTCGCGGCCCCTCCCACCCGCGCGCGGCGGCTGGCGGTGTGGGCGGGGCGGCCGCGCCGTGATGGCGGAGCCCGGCTGAGGTGAGCGGCGCGCGCGGGCGGTTGGCGGCCGTTAGCGACCGTTGGTGGCCGTTAGCGCCGGGAGCCCCCTGGGGAGGGGGAGGTCGGGGTGCCGCTGGCCTCCTTGGCCGCCTGGCACGCTGCTGGCTCGGTTCAGGCCCCCGTCAGGCAGCACCCCCGGGTCTTTCCCTCCGCGCAGCTTCCCAGCCCCTCCGCCCCCAGCCTATGGCGCGGCGTGGGGTGGTTGTGGCCACGCTGCAGGACCCGGCGCTTGGCCGTGTTGAGCCTCATCCCCTTGGCCTCTGCCCATCCACCCATCCTGCCCAGGTCCCTCTGCAGGGCCTTCCTACCCTCCTGCACATCGGTACTTCACCCCCAGCTTGGTGTCCACTGCAGACAACTGAGGGTGCGCTCAGTTCCCTCATCCGAATCATCAGTAAAGGTGTTAAAGAGGATGGGCCCCAGCACCGACCCCTGGGGAGCACCACTCCTGACCGGTCACCAGCTGGATTTTACTCCGTTCACCACCGCTCTCTGGGCCCATGATTGCCCACAAGATGACCTGTTCCATCACCTTTCCTAGCACCAAGCTCACGCTGACAGGCCTGAAGTTCCCCAGGTCCTCCTTACCACCCTTCTTATAGATGGGTGTCACGTTAGCAAGTCTCCAGTCATCTGGCACCTCTCTGGATGACCATGAGCATGACTGCTGGTAGATGATGGAAAGCAGCCCAGCAATCATATCCGCCAACTCCCTCAGCACCCTCAGGTGGATCCCATCTGGCCCCATGGACTTGTGATGGCCCAGGTGGAGCAGCAGGTCTCTATAACTGTTTGCACCTGAACTGTCTGGGCATTCTGCTCCCCATCCCAGACTTCCAGGTCAGGTGGCTGAGTACCCCAAGGATAATTGGGCTGGCTAGTAAAGACAGATGTAAAGAAGGCATTAAGAATCTCAGCCTTTTCCTTATCTTTAGTAATCATGTTTCCCCCTGTGTCCAGTAAAGAACGGAGATTCTTCTTGGCTCTCTTCTTGCCATTAATATATTTATAAAAACATTTTTTGTTATCCTTGACCATAGCGGCCACGTTGAGCTTGTGGTGGGCTTTAGCCTTTCTGATTTTTTCTCTGCATATGCTGGCAACTTCCTTGTACTCTTCCCCGAGCTGCCTGTCCCTTCTCTCATAGGACATAAACTCTCTTTTTCTCCCAAATATACAGCAAAAGTTCCCTGTTCAGCCATGCCAGTCTTCTTCCTCGTTGGCTCAACTTAGGGCACGTGGGAGCAGCTTGCTTCTGCACCTTGAAGACTCCCTACTTGCGGAATGTCCAGCTTTCCTGGACCCCTCTTCCCTTGAGGACAGACTCCCAAGGGACCCTCTCTACCAGTGTCCTGAACGATTCAGTCTGCCCTCCGAAATTCCATAATAATAAAAAGTTGTGAATGCCTTTAGCTAAATTTTACTGTTAAACAAACTCTTGAAGGAAATTAAGTTTATGAAAGTGTGTTCTTCTTGTCAGTCTGTCCCTTTCCCTTCTTATGATCCAAATTTTAAACTCCTGTTTGAAGACTTAAAAAATCTGGAGGAGGAGAAATCTGAAAGGATACATCAGACTCTCACAAAAATATGATTCTATAAAACAAGGACAAGAAGATTACAGTCTGGGTGAAGAATGGGGGAAATTCGGCAACTGTTGCAGCTTGTCAGTCAGTCAGCAGGTGTACCCCATCTTATCCTCTGGAGGCTTTAAGCATGTCAAAGTAGAAAACAGATTTCTGCAATGGCAGGATGAGTACTTAATGGGTAGTAACTTCCACTCGTGGTTTTCTGTCTGATAGTTCTGGTAGTTCATGCTGTATCTTTTTTTTTTTTCTTTTTTTTTTTTCTCCAGGTTTATCATCCAAAGGGATTTCGGTCGTGCTTAAAAAGGTATGAATTTAGTTGGCTGTGTTCTTTCTTTTGTGGGCCGTGGAAATATACTAAGCTTATTTGTTTTGCAAGCTGTTCCGTTGTATCAGAAATGTTTCGAGAAGAGACTGGGGGACCCAAACCAAAATGCTTTTTTTTCATTTCCTGTGTTGATTACTATTACATATTCCTATGTTCTGTTAGCAGTATAAAGCAGTGTAGGGGATGTCGCCTTTTTTTTTCCTCTTCAGTGTGAGCGATGTGGAGCTTCATGAGCTAGAGCAGGCGTAGGCACACAAAGGGGAGTTTGGGATGAGCCAGCACCTGAACAGTTAAGCCATGTTGTTTGTTATGTACTGTATAAACTTGCCTCATTTTGTGTTTTGGTGTTTGCATTTCCATATAAAGCCCTGCTGGTAACTGAAAATCTACCCTCACTTGTTTGCACCAGAACAGATTGGTAGTGAAGACGTAGGAGTGGTTCTTTCTAGTCCTGTTACTTTCTGAGAAACCAAAAAACTACCTGCAATCCCGTTCTCAGTTCCTGTAAGATCATCTAAAAAGCGTTTAACTGACATCTTTATCTGGTGTCTGTATTTCTGTATAGCAGTTTAAAGGATTAAACTTTATCTTGGTGGATAAAATCTCATTTTCCCTATACTTGGATGCTTTGCAGGACAAGGTAGTGATATGACCTCTAGTAAGGTCAAATCCTATTTGTGTTCAATTTAGTATTTGACATTGAAGCAGAAAACTTCAGCTTTCTTGTTTTAAAAACACCATTCTTTAGAAATACATGTTACCATCATTAAGTGTTTGCTCAGAGATGTAGTCAGCATGCACCTAGATGAGAAGACAGAGGTCTAAATTTGGAAGCCAGTTCATCTCTGGAGTTAGGTTTTATGTAAACTGAAGCTTCTGCATTATTCGCTCTACCTCCATTAGTTTTTGTTGTTTAAACTGCTATTGTGGAAAGTCTATGTAGACCAAAACAGTAACTCGTTTATTGAGCTAGATGTCTGTAGCTTAATGGTAATGCTGACTCAGTAATATTAAGCCAATAAATGTCTGCACAATTATGGTGCTTCTGAGTGGGAATTCTAATAAACTTTTAGAGTAGGTGCTTATACCAAGAGTCTTTATTGCAAGACTTCTCACAGCTTCTTTATTCTTTACATTTCTTTTTTAAAGATCCTGGCATTTTTCTTCTAGAAGAACGCTGAATAATTAGATGTCTCAATTTCAGGTTTATCTTCTCTGTGATGTCATTATGCTCCTGCTAAAGTTACACAGAAATGTAATGGTTCAAGTTGTGTGAAGTTTTCCTTAGAAATATATTTTGCAAGACTGACAAAAACACTCATAATGGGAAAATGTACAGGCATTTTACTTCTTACATTCTTAAATTATTCAGGAGAAAAGTCTAAAAGAATATTGTAGACCAGTAGCCTGAATTTTCTGATCCCCAAATGTGTTTTACAGAAATTAAAGCCTTGTTTGTTTCGTTCTTCACTTTCTGTTAGGGCAGTGTTGTATTTTTTTCTGTGAACTTTGTGAAGTGTTTTGTGCAACGTTTTTTTTTTTTTTTTTTTGAGACGCGTGCCAAGCCAGGTTTGCAGTGGTAAATGAGAGTTAATTCTGGTTAAGGATTAAGTGAGGTATGTAACTAAGGCAGTAACTTTTTTTTTGTAGGCTACTTTAGCAAATTACCTTTTTCTGATCTGGATCTTGAGATTTACTAGGAGATACGTATATATACATATTTAGATATGTGAGCATACATAACACCTTTACTGATGAGAAGCATGCAAAAGTTCAAAAGTATTTACTTTCTTATGGAAAATAGAACTTAATGTGCTAAAACATCACTAAAATTTTACTAGTCAGATCATAATATTTTATATTAGCTGGGTATGCTTGTTTAACTTCTTGCACCTGAGGACAGGAGTTTTGATTTTGCTGTTGTGCTGAATGAATGAATTGAGATGAAAAGCCTGGGGGGTCAGGAATTCTAGGAATGTTTCAGTTGTTTTGTATTCTAATGGACTATGAAGACAAGTTGAACTACTGTGCACCTATTTTCAGCACACACATGAAAGGTCCACAACAGGCTCCTGTGCAGGCATTTGAATGCTGTCTCCACAATTCTTCTCATGTTATGTGAGCAGAAGTATACCTATCACATAACGTGAACTCATTATTTCATTATCATGCCTGACATGATCAAGAGCACTTGCATCTTGGATATGTGATGCCAAAGGAGCTGCAGGGTTTTTGATAATAGAAGGTAAGGTACAGGTTATTCAACAAACAAAAACCCTGTATCTTCTGTGTCTCCATCTCCCTGCCTGTCAGAGGGATCTCAGGAGAAGACAGTGTCAGGAAATATCTTGGGATAATTGTGTGCCAAAGGTCCCTCATGTATGCTATATTGCATGTGTATGTATATCTGACTTTTCGTTAGAACCTGACTTTGTATTCAGGTGCTTGCTAATACCATTCTTCTCTAATGCTTCTCAAAGATGCCTGCTGCCTGTGATTCAGTGCTTGAAGACATTGAAGACATTGTGTCAGCACAAGATCCAAAACCCCATGATCGGCAGTTTGTAAGAAAGAATGTTTTTCCAAAAGTGCGAAAACGCAGCTCACAGCAAAATACTCAGACAGATGATGATCCCCCAAGTGACAGGTAAATTCTTCCTGGGGTAACAGGGAAAACCCTTTCTTTCTTCCTTCTTCATATCTCATGTGCACTGTCAAATTCTAAAAATAAGGTGGGAGTTCCCATTATCTCATAATACAAAATCTGAATACAGTATAAAAACGAATAGTGTTTATAAGATATAATGAAAATGAATAACAATCCCCTAAGCAAGTTTCTCCTAGACAACTCTTTGTAGAGAATATTTATGATTGAGATATTGATTACTGAAGTAATTGGGGTAGAAAAATAGTTCCTGTTGCTTAAGCATTTCTGAAAAATTGCTTCTTTTTAATTACTTCAGTAGAAGCTGAGCTCTTCAGAATGCAGTCCTGGAGTAATCTTTTGACATCTGGAATAGGAAATACAAACAAAACTGTGAGGATGATGAGAAACTGATGCTTAATAGGTCAGAATGAGATTAAGTTTATTAGCTACTAACTGCAATGGAGGTGTATCCAAACGTATTGGCCATTGCTGAGAGATGTTCTTTACAGCTGATGCATTTGTAATCCTTGAATTCGTCATTTTTTTCAAGGTGAGAAGGGCATATTAAAAGTGGGTCTGTGTTAAATTAAAACAAAAACCAAAACAGCAACAACAAAACAAAACCATATAAATCTTTGAATGCTTTTCCTGTCCTTCTGCCTTTTAGATGTTTTTTGTGGAATATGGAATTCCTGTTTGTAATTATGTAATATGGGGTTACAGTCTGCTTTGTGAAACCTGTGTTAGTTGCAGACAGTCTAACCCTGTGCTCTGTGTGTGAAATTTCCCATGATTCTTATTTGTGTTGGGTAAAAGTGTTATCCAGAATAGTCAAAAACTTACACAGGACATGCAGTGAAGGAGTCTGCTTGAGAACTCACTTATATAGGAAGACCTACCTTTTAAACAATGAGATGTTCAAATCCCAGTTGCAAATTGTTTTATCTTTTTATCTTTCTTTATCTGATCCATTGCGGAAATTGTAAAATGCAAATGAAGGTAACAAAGGCAACCTGTCACACAAACTGTCACAGCACAAGAAAACCTTTTCTGCATGTTACTCTCTTAAAAATAAAAAAAAATAATAAATCAAAACCCAAAAACAAATCAAAATGACTGTGGTCATTGAATTGGCATCAAGAACTGGTGCTTGTAATGGCTCTAGAGCTGGCTTAAGGAGTCCTAACCCGTGTTTTTTTCTGTTCTGAAGAAGACAGCCATAAATTATTAAAGAGCTTTCACTCTTTCACTTTTCTGTGAGACAGGCAAGGATATAACTCTGTGTCTAGAAATTCCACCACTGTTTTAAGATTGTTAGATAATTTTGTGTGTCTGTTTTCTTCAAATGTCTTTACTTTTGTGGTTTCAACTTTCCTCTTAAAAAATGCCTGTCCCAAGATAGACTTTTAAGTCAATTTTCCCTTTAGAAGTGTAGATGTTTCTCTGGGAAGATAGTGGAGGTGGGAATTGTGGAAAGGATGGTATCAAAACAATACTGAAACTGTACTGCATTCAGAACTTACATATGTTCAAAAAAAATACTTGTCTTGCTTAAAAAGAGCTTTGTTCCAGTTCTGAGATTTACTGTTTATTCAAGCTCAAATGTAAAGAAGCACTGAAAATGTTATCTGGTACTCTCGTGAGTTGGTCCTGCCCCACAACTAAATACCCACTCAGATGCTTCTTCATCCTTCCCCAGCAGGCTGTGGGACAGAATCAGAAGAGCAAAAGCTAGCAAACTTGTGGCTTGAGATGAAGCTAGTTTAATAATTGAAGGAAAGGTGTGGAATCACCACCTCCTGCAGCAGACCAGTGCCCAGCCAGTCTCAGAACAGGGGCTATTTTGGAAATATAAATTCCCAGTTTTTATTGCTGATTGTGATGTTACATAGTGTGGAATAACCCCAGCGTGCTTGCAGGGGAATGTGCAGTGTGAAAGAGAGAAAGAAGGCTTTGACTTTGTGCAAGCACTGCGCAGCAGTAGCTAAAAGATGGGTATTTTATCAACATTGTTCTAGTCGCCAGTCCAAAGCGCAGCACCATGTCGGTGGCCATGAAGAAAGCTAACTGCATCCCAGCCAGACATGATACTCCGCTATGTGAAAGTTGCATAATCATGATGTCCTTGTGCAGCTGTTCTGGAGCTGATATTGCTTACTGTGTTTTTGGAGAATTACAGCTGAGTCTGTTCAGTGGGCTTAAAGGGGAAGCTCGTTTCTCTTAAGTTGCCTTTTTGATTCATTTCTACTTGACAGCATTATTCCTGGTGTTCAGAAAATCTGGATCCGTACATGGGGATGTTCTCACAATAATTCAGATGGTGAATATATGGCTGGACAGCTAGCCGCATATGGATACAAAATTACAGGTAAGAATATCAAAAAATTTGCATAATTCAGCATTTGTGGGTAAATTTGGGAAGTGTCAAGCTGCTGTCAAATGTCTTTAGGTATTTAGCATTATATGTGTTTTCTGCTGGAGCAGGGTTGAACCATTCTGTGTGAATGATCCTTGTTTCTATAGGGACAGTTGGTGTAATGGAGGTGGAATGTTACAGGATTGGATCCTGTTGAGTTGGAAGAGCTGTTGAGTTATTTCTCCTCTTCCTTTGAATATCTTGAAATGAGACAAGAGGAAGCATTTTCATGCCAACCTAAAACTGAAAAGCAAAGCAAAACAAAAAAACAACCGAACTTGTGGTTCACTGGCCATGTTTCATCTCCTTAATGCAAAAAGCGTCAAATGAGAAGCTGTGTGAAGCTGAAAACAGACTGTCATGTTTTAATGGTGAATTATTACCTGAGTACCTTTGTATAGCTTATAACTAGTTAAAATTGAAATACAAATGTAAATTTTACTAATTCACTTTTTTTTTCCTGTCTTGCATTTAAACTTGGTACCTGCTTTTGCTGAAAACCTGCAAGGTTTTCTTTCCTGACATTTTGCCAGAACTGTTTTATTTCCGATTTCACAAAATGCCTGTTTATTCTAATGATCAACTCATGGCATCCTTGAACAGTTACATCTTTCTTTTTTGTGGTTGATCTTTCTGTATGTGTCTAAGTAGAAACTGGAACCTGAATTATTCAAATGGTGAACTATTTTAGGGAAACAATGCGATTCTTTAATTAGCAGTTCAGCTCTGAAGTAGGTATGCTCTTCTCACAGACAAGTGGAGTGCTGGTGCAGAAATCCTTTTTTGTGGCAGCTATTTTTGTAGACTACAAATGAGGTATCAGCTTGAACTTCTGACTTGCTTAATCTTAGCTTCTCTTTACCTTATTTTTTTCTAATGCATCGTGTTCCAGAAACTACTTCTGTTTTCACAGGCTTTTTAATATTTGGCTAGCTGTCTTGTGCTCTTGGAATTTTATTGGAAACAACATAGGAAAAGTGAAGGAAGAGACTTTCTAAAAACATTTTTATTCTTTTTCTTTTTAAAAAAGGAACTGTTTATAACTTTGAAATAGAAATAACTTTACATTTGGAATCTGAAATTGAGAACTAAAAATTTAATAGCAACTGCAGTAGCTGGGTCAGAAATACGTTTGGTAATTTTGTTAATTGCATATGAGATTGACTACTAGTTTCTGATCGTTATTGAACATCTTAATTTAGTTTGTGTGTGTGCATAAATATGTTTAAAAAGTCTGGCTGAAATGGTAGGCAAAAATTACTCAGTGTGATTCTTTACTAAAATTAGGTAACTTCTTTTTAAACGTATATTTAAGGAGCTCTGGAAGTTGCATTTTTGTTCAATAGAATGAAAATATTGATTACAAATTCTGGTGAAAGTAAATTTTTACAACTATATCTGTTGAATGTTCTCTTTCATAGAATGTTAATGAAGCTGGAACCAAGTGCAAGTATTGCAAGTAGCTGTATGTGAGAATGAGGTGGTGAAGAGGGCACCTGCCTTTCTGCCCAATGTAGTGATGCTTTTGGCAACAAGTGCGTATGAAGGGGTTTGCTCTACTACTGCTTGGGTTGTAGATCATGTCTCAGGTTTTCATGTCAGGACTGCTCTGATTTGATGTCTTAAATGGGCATGGAAGACAGGATGCAGTGTACCTTCAGCAAGCTCGCAGACTATCAAACTGGAGGAAGTGGTTGAGAGGCTAGAAGCTCGTGCTGCTGTTCAGATGGACCTTGATAGACCGGAGGAAAGGGCTAAGAGAAGCCACATGAGATTGAGCAAAGGCAAATACAAAATCCTCAGGTTGGAGTAACTAGCTGGTGGTAAGGGTGGGGTGGGCAGAGTGACTGGAAAGCAGCTTTGTAGAGGAAGAGTTTGGCATTGAGGTAGACAAGAAGCTGAACATGTCATCGGTGTGCCCTTGCAGCAAAAAAGGACTAACTGTGTCCTGACCTGTTAGCAGGAGAGTAGCCAGCAGGTCCAGAAAAGTTAGTGTTCAGCTCCGTTTGGTGCTTGAGACAGCATTTGGAGAGCTGTGTGCAGTACTCCAGAGTGGGCCCAGTTTTGGGCTGCCCAGGACAGTGTTGTGCATCCAGTGAAGGGCCACCAAGATGTTTAGGGAGCTGGAGCACACAGTGTGTGAAGACACACACTTGGAGGGATTGGATTTCTTCAGTGATGGCTAGTAGAAGGTCCTAGTTGTATGCTAGGATATGGAGAAGGCATTAGATGATCTTTAAGGTCCCTTCTAACCCAAAACATTTTATGACTGTAAATAAAGTGTCTTCATTAGCCTGTTTCTTGCATGTTCCTGAGCTTTTGAGTCAACACTTCAGGAGTTGAAGACATACTGGAATAACGTTCTGGTTCTAGAAAATAAAATGTGATCTTTACTTAAAGTTCTTGTTTCTTTGTAAGGAAAGGGAAATGGTCAAGCACTGTCTCTGGTGTCTTCTTTCATTCTTGCCATTATATAGTGTTAGGAGGAAGAAAAGGAACATCAGACAGACTTCTGTTACTAACTAGAAGTTAGAGCAATGCTGTTTGCTTTAGAAGCTGACTTAGTCAACACTGAGCATTGATTTAATAATGTCTTCTAATTTTAGAAGTAAATTTTTGACTTGTGAAAATCTTCCAATACTATTCCTCATCCTTTTTTATTGCGTGGATTTTACCCTGTTCTTGATTTAAACTCTGTTCAGGAGATGCCAAAGTCTTTTTTCTTGTCTTCCATCTGCTTTGAAAATGTTCTTGTTTGTGCAAGCACTCATTGCTTTTGGTAGTGGCTATATGCAAGGGTGAAAACTGAGGGCTGTGCTGCAATTTGGATTGCAGTTTGCAAACTGTGTGTGCAGCAAAGACAACCTCTGTTTGGGGGAGAGAGTGGTGTGAGTCGGCAATGTATAGGCATTGCAGTATCAGCAGCACTGATGGAAAATTAGGAACTGCATTAGCTTTGCAAAAGGCAAAGGGAAGCCAGAAGAAGAGCTGAACCTATTTTTTGTCTGTTTTTACAGTGTGAAGGTGGGCAGTGTTCTGAACAAATCTTGCATACCATCTTGTGAGAACACAAAGCTCCTTTGTGTTGGTCTGAGCAAAAAGAAGTGTGAGGACCAGCTGGTGTTGGCGAAGGGCTGTGCCATGGTATTTGTTCGTGTTCTGTTCTGGAAATATTATAGCCTGTGGTGGCTTTACTGGTTCTAAAACTGGTTTTGGTTTCTTGGCAGCATGACTCACAATATAGTTTAGATATGCCTGTGTATCTAATAGTGCTCCCTTTGAGGTAGTTCCTGAAGGAAGAAATCCATGGTACAGACAAGTAATGCCTATTGTGGGAAAGGGGATCAGGGTGAGGTGGGAGCTCTCCCTTACTTGGAGCCTGATGATTGTTAGGGAAGGGAATTCAGTGGTATGTGTGCCACGCAGCAGTACTTTCTCTCTGAAGACTGCTGCTGAGCGTATGTGGTCAGACATGGAAGCGGTTGATTTCTGAAGCAGAAGGTTGTATTAGCATTTAGTTGGCATCTGTAGGTTTCTCTCCTTGTGGGATGGATGGTTTTTAGCCTGACATTCTTGTATGCGTTTTGATGGATCAAGCAGTTAGGCATGCTTGTTACTTCATGATAATTGCTTCTGGTTCAAGGCAGTGTAGGTCCAAAGCATTCCCTTCTCAGTCATTGTAAAACATGCTGGGGAGAGATGGAGGGAGAAATTAAGAATGCATTACAAATACCAGAAGAATGTGCAGTAACTTCTCTTGCAAAGAGGAAGCAAAAAGTGTTGTTAATAAACATTCAGCAAAACTGAACCAGTAACTGGTTATCCACACTACATCGCTTTTTAGAAATTGATGCGAGCGCAGAACTCTTTTTCCATCCTGTAGGGTGGGATTTCAGAAACAAAAAACAGGTGGAGTTTTGTTGCTAATTCAGTGGGGTTGGATTTCATTTAGCACATAGGAACTAGGCTATTACAGACTCTCAGCTTTATTTGTGCAATTTCAGACCAGTCTTTAAGGTATCCTTTTTGTTATCTTGAACAATTTATGAGTTTGTTGGATGGAAGGATGCTGTTTCAGAACTGGGCACTGAGGCATTGCTTGTATTAATTGTGTTGCATAAACCATACTTTCTTGGACTTTGGTCATCCACATACAGACACAGCAGAGTATGCTGCAGCATCCATTTTATTCATCCAAGTGGAAAATAAAGAAAATGACTACAACTGTTCAGGTATTGACTCTCAATTCATGAAGTACAATTCATAACTTGATGTCTTGTTGTATTTTTAAGTGTCATTTTAAAAGTACTTCCCTATTGCACATTTTAATCATTTTAGATTTTGATTTATTTCATAGATATGCAGTAGATATATAATCTCCTCTTGAATAGCTTACTGTATTCTTTACATTTGTTAACTTAAAATAAGCTCTCTGTGGCCCACGGGGTGATTGAAGTATTTTGACTAAGATTTCTACTGGCTTCTGGTATATGATTTCAGTTGCTCAGAGTCAGCAGTTGGTCTTTCCATTTTTCTCTCTCCACCCTGTTATTAACACTTCTCTGTTCCTTCACAAGTGTTATGTAAAACAAACTACAGCAATTACTGGGTAGATTTGGTGTGGTATGAGCCATCCTTGTTATGAGGTATTTTGTTTTAGAAGCTAGGAGACAAATCCTTATTAGCTGCTCAGTAAGTGCTCGGTCTGTAGCTTTATTAACCATAGAATTCAAGTGCAGTCTTTGCTTTTAGATTTGTACTTCTCAAGTAGTTGTGATTGTAGTGCCAATTCAGGGAAGAAAAAAAAGACTCTTTGCAACCTTTTCTGCGTGGGTGGAGGGAATACACAAAATAACCCAAACTACCTTTCTGGAGATGACAGGCATTTCAGTTTTCTCAGACAACACTGCATTTATTAAACTGTCATTCTCAGAAGCAGCTGAGCAATGTGGAAAAGTGAGCTGAGGTGTAAATCCTATGTTTTTCTATACCCATGCCGAAGAATTCTATCCATATATTTGCATGATCACAAATCCTGCTTGGTTTTTGCATTACTTGGTAACCTTATACACCTGCTTAACTACCCATGTAACCTGTTTCTTTTTCAGATTCAAACTGACTGATATAATATGGAAGTAAAAGCTTTTGGTTGGTGATACTGAAAGAGGCAGTACAGTTGCTTTGGTCCCTGTTGTTGAAGTGAGGTAACATGGACAGTGAGATTGAGAGCATCCTCAGCAAGTTTGCTGATGACACCAAGCTGAGTGGTGCGATCGACAGGCTGGAGGGAAGGGATGCCAGCCAGAGGGACCTTGAGAGATGGGCCCATGCGAACCTCATGAAGTTCAGCAATGCCAAGGTCCTGGACCTGGGCTGGGGCAATGCCAAGCACAAGTACAGCCTGCGAGGAGGATGAATTGAGGGCAGCCATGAGGAGAAGGACCTCAGAGTGGTGGTGGATGAGAAGCTCAACATGAGATAGCAGTGTGCACTTGCAGCCAGAAAGCCAACTGTATCCTGCATCGACAGAGGGGTGTGGCCAGCAGGTTGGGGGAGGTAATCCTCCCTCTCTACTCTGCTCTTGCGAGATCCCATCTAGAATGCTGCATTTATCCCTGGGGTCCCCAGCACAAGAAGTACATGGGCATATTAGAACAAGTCCAGAGGGGGCCCTGAGGATGATCAGAGGGCTGGAGCACCTCTTCTAGAAAGACAGGCTGAGGGAGTCGGGGTTGTTCAGCCTGGAGAAGAGAAGGCTCTGGGGAGACCTTCCAGTATCTAAAGGGGGCCTACAGGAAGCTGGAGAACGACTCTTTGTCAGGGTGTGGAGTGATAGGACAAAGAGAAATTGTTCTAAGTTAGAAAAGAATTAGATTTAGATTAGATATTTGGAAGAAATTCTTTACTAAGAGGGTAGTATGGCAGTGGCACAGGCTGCCCAGCCAAGCTGTGGATGCCCCATCCCTGCAGGTGTTCAAGGCCAGGCTGGATGGGGCTTTGAGCATCCTGGCTTGCTGGGAGGTGTCCCTGTCCATGGCAGGGGGGTTGGAACTGGGTCATCTCTAAGGTCCATTCCTACCCCTGTGATTCTGGTAGTACGTTCTCTTGCTTTCAGAAGGTCTAAGCTGGTGATGGTCACAAGCTTGCTTTGGGTTGTGGTTCTTGGGCTTGAAAATCCTTCTCTGTCATGCACAGGTAGCCTGTGAACACTTGGGGTGTGGGTGTGTCTTTTTGTTTTGGTCAGTCCAATTTTTCAGTGCTGTTGAAATAATTGATAGAGTTGTGATAAAATGTAAAACTTTTGTGCTGAGATGGTTAAGAGGATGAGGAAAGATGAAATGAAACACAGAAAAATAAAAGGTGACAGTCATGGGCCGGAACAGATAGGACTACAAGAATTTAGATACCCAAGATTTCCTTGGGAAGAAAACAGGTATTTTCTGGTGCAGTAGAAAGTGCCCTATGAAGCAATGAGTGGGATAATGGTCTGGAGTTGTTGGATTGCTTTCTTGCAGTGCAGAGTTAATACAACATCGTTCAGTCATTCTTATCTGCAGCAGTCTGTGTTCCCCAAGACTCTGTAAACTAATCTCTAATTGTGGTTTTGGCAGCTGTGTATTCTGGTCCTGTGCTCTCAGTAAAATTGCTTAGCATGTGTGTGGCCTGAGTTCTGTTAGCGATCACTTCTGACTTGTAGCAAAATGCAATATGTATGACCTCTTTGTGGTGAGTTTTTCCTACCTCAGCTTCCTCAGTATCAACTCCTTATTCCCATTAGGCAAGTTTCTGTTACGTTGGGTATCTAGCTTCGAGGCTGTCGTTTCTGTTACAGGATACGTCTCCTCTGATTCTCAAACTGGGAAATGTTCCCCTATTCAAGGGGAACATTCAGCCTTGTAATGGCTTCATGTACCACTGCCATTATGACTTCCTATATCACTTGATCTGACAACTGTGTGCTGTTCTCCTTATCCCACTTAAAACTGAAATGATTCACCTGTTTTTACAGTCTGTCTCAATTTTCTTTCACAGTGCTAGCAACTGAAAGCTGCCAGCAGGCCTAAATAAATCTTATGTGTACAGTGTGTTCAGTAACACTTGTATAGAACTTACATAGGTAAATTTAAGCATGCACACATGTTTAGGGTTAATTCAAATGGCAAAGAAATTGGCTGCACGTGGTTGTGCAATAGGGTTTAGTTCTGGCAGTGCTTCTTGTAGTACAGAAGACCAAGTTTGAAAAGGATTGAACCATGGAAGGTAAATTGGAACTTCTGGTAATTTGCATCCTCTTCACTGAAATGTGTCCCTGTAGCAGTTGGAATCTGTAACTGAAGCACAAATAGCAGTGATGAAGTGAGTTCAATGTAGTCATGTAAATGATGTAGACCTTTGTAGAGCATTCTACTCAGATGTTGGTTTCAAATGTCTCACAGTTCTTTGTGCTATGAGTAGTTATTTATAGAAGACTTATAAAAGCTAGCAGGAGAGCAGACCATATTTTTTTAATAAATTGGAGAGATTTTTGACAGTGTACTCTCAGAGGTATGAACAAGATCATATTTTAATCATAGCGCTTTTAGGAGCACCTGTAAAAGATTTGTTGTTCTGGGTGACTTTGAATTGTATTATTGTAGGTACTTACTATATAATTTGGCTACTGTTCCCTTTGCTAGTAAAGATGAAGCTTAGCTGTAAGCTCATTATTTTTGAGAAACTGCTTAGGGCAAAGTTCTATAAATTTGCTATGGTCAGTCATTGCTGTACAACTTCTGTGTTAAGATGGTTTTAACATGTTTTGGGAATGCTTTCCTGACAATTGCAGTACTACCATCTGTGCATGTGTGAGTTGCTGTTGTTTTTTTGTTTCTCCATGAAGGCAAGGTAAGCCTAGTGAGTTGATTTCTGGCTTGTTGCTGATCAGAATTTGAAATGTAGCTGAACTGATTTTGAACTGTGCTGTATCTCAAAGTACAGAACATTAACCTATATTGTTCTTTCTGTCAGTCCTGAGGGTGTATTAACAGACCAGACTGCCCTGTGCTCATAGAATCACCTAGGTTGATAAAGACCTTCAAGATCACCAAGTCCAAACATCGGCCTGACCTACTGACTGCCATCACCAAACTACGTATGCCCCTTAGTGTCACGTCCACATTCCTCTTCAGTTCCCCTGGGGACAGGGACTGCACGGCGTCCCTGGGCAGCCCATTCCAGTGTTGACCACCCTTTCTGTGAATGTGCAATCTAACCCTCCACCCCTGGTGCAACCTGAGACTGATTGTTTCCTCATGTCCTATTGCTTGTAACCTGAGAAAGGTGACCAACATGCTCCTTGCTGAAATCTTCTTTCAGGCAGTGATAGAGAATGACAAGGTCTCCCCTCAGCCCCCTCTTCTCCAGACTAAACAGCTCCAGTTCCCTCAGCCTCTCCTCAATAATCTTGTCTTCTAGCCCCTTCACCAACTTCAGTGCTCTTCTCTGAATGTGCTTGGGCAAGTCAATACCCTTCTTGTAGTGAGGAGCCCAAAACTGATGGAGACTTGTGGGTTGCAAGACGGGCTGGAGACAAGTGGAAACTATTTAAACAGATTTGAGATACGAATTGCGTGTTTTTTTTTCCCTCATTGATAGGAGCAAATAAAGTCCTTCTTTCTCTTTATTTTTTTTTCTGTGTAATGGAGCCTTGTATTTCCCTATTGGCTGTTCATTGAAAAGTAGGGTAATATTTGTGTAAGCCTGGATGGATGTTTCTAAAGTTTCCAGGTGTACCAAATGAGTCCAGTGACCAAGGAAACAAGTAAAGGCGCATATAGATGTTTCTTCTCTCAAAGTCCCATCCTTGGGGTGTATCTGCTGCTGTCTTAGTTCATCTGTGCTATTTGTGTATACATTTTTCTGTGATACAGCATGTCTCCACAGGTCCAATTGGCATAAGCTGCACCTCTGAGTGAAGAAAGCATACCTGAAAACACTATCACTCAGAGTAACAATAGGGAGGTACTGGAGGTACTTGTGAACTGTCCCAGTGCAATCAGGAAGGCTTCTGGAAATGTGATATGACTGATTGCCCGGCTGAAGTGCCTCTACACCAATGCACACAGCATGGGAAACAAGCAAGAGTTGGAAACACAATTCGACAAATATGACCTGATTGCTATCACGGAAATGTGGTGGAATAGATCAGATAACTGGAACACTGGAATAGAGGGCTACAAATGCTTCAGAAGAGATGGACAG
Organism: Anas acuta; assembly: GCF_963932015.1. Lineage (NCBI taxonomy): Eukaryota > Metazoa > Chordata > Aves > Anseriformes > Anatidae > Anas > Anas acuta. The sequence continues at coordinate 50,628,650 of NC_088980.1, read as the reverse complement.
GGAAGAAAGGGAGGGCGTGTTGCCCTCCATGTTATGGAAGGGTTTGGCTGTGAAGAGGTGCCTCTGAGAAATAGCCATGGACAGGTTGAGAGCTTGTGGGTGAGAGTTCAAGACCACACCAATAAAAGACAGCTTGTGGTTGGGGTTTACTACAGGCTGCCTGATCAAGGGGAGTCAGTGGATGAAGCATTCTTGCTAAATTGGCCAGCAGGGGAGGGAGGTGGTTGTGCCCCTCTGCTCTGTCCTCGTGAGGCCCCATCTGGAGTGCTGCATCCAGGTTTGGGGCCCCCAGCACAAGAAGGATGTGGGGCTGTTAGAGCGGGTCCAGAGGAGGGCCACGAAGATGCTCAGAGGGCTGGAGCACCTCTCCTGTGAAGAAAGGCTGAGGGAGCCGGGGGTGTTCAGCCTGCAGAAGAGAGGACTCCAGGGTGACCTCACTGTGGCCTTTTAGTGCTTGAAGAAGACTTAAAAAAAAAAGATGGAGAGTGACTCTTTGCTCAATCAGATAATGACAGGACAAGGGGGGATGGTTTTAAACTAAAAGAGGGAAGATTTAAATTAGATTTTAGGTGGAAATTATTTCCTCAGAGGTGGTGAGGCACTGGCACAGGTTGCCCAGAGAAGCTGTGGATGCCCCATCCCTGGAGGGGCTCAAGGCCAGGCTGGGTGGGGCCTTGGGCAACCTGGTCTAGCGGGTGGCATCCCTGCCCCATGGCAGGGGGGTTGGAACCGGGTGGTCTTTAAGGCCCCTTCCAACCCAAGCCATTCTATGGTTCTATGAAGTTCAGGCATATAATTTTTACCTAAATGCTTTACTGTTGTACAGTAGCCAACAATAATTAGGATATCATAACGCACGATGTAGTTTACAAACTGCAAGTTTGGTATTTGTGTATATCCAAATACAAAAGCTCTAAACCTTTTGAGATATGGCTTAGTGCTATACCACTAGGAGCCAAGAGGTGGCAGCATTGGATAAATAGTACAGAGCTGGGGCACTGCTCTTAGTTTCTGTATTTTGGTAGCACTTGATGTTTTTATGAGTTAAGTTGGACTGTTAGCGTTTTAATTACTGTTGATCTGTATTACTGATTTAAACTAAGGGTATTGGATTATTCAAATTTAAAGTGCAGTTCTGTGCATTTAGTTAAGCCTGCTCTAACTTGTTTGCTATCAATATTCTGACCTTTCTGTGGTAACTTCACTATTGAATGTTAGGAAGGTCTGTCTAGTTTTTGTACCTCTAGTTTATTTGAGAGTTACTGCTTGTTAGTTTAAGTTAGGCTTAGACTTGGTCTCAGTTCCCTTTCCAAGGTGTCTGTGTTATGGGTTTGAGATTTGTGAAGTACCTTAATGGCAAAATCCACCTTTTTGAGGAACTCTTTCATTTGGAAGCTCCTTTCTGCTTTGTTTGATATAGGGAGATTGGCTTAATTTATATAAAGGCCCCTATTTGAAAAATTAATTAAAGATTTTGCTTATAATGATCAACCTAACCCTCTAATTATTTTCATTAAGGGATGATTTTAACTTTTGTTTTATTTTAATAATATTATGTCATCTGTCTTAGAGCATCACAATAAGACACTGAAAATGGTAGGGACTGCTAAACAAATGCTATCTGTTGAAATGTACAACTACAGCTTAAGTAAAACCTTGAGTTTAGCTAACAGGGCAAAAGCAGGTGGTATTCAGGTTGGCGATTAGGAAATATGTTACAGCTTATTAACAATAGCATTTGAGGTAGATGGTAACTATTGTCATTAGTGCAGTGCTGTCCTCTGTTTCAAAAATATGTTGTATTTGTTAAGGCAAATTCTAAACAATGTATAGGATCTGATTTATTTATTTATTTTAAATGAGAGTGCTGCTTGTTGTGAATTAACATCTTAAGTCAAATGTGTCTGAGGCCTAGCTAAATACTTAGCTTGTGAGTTTTGTTATAATTCAGTTGGGGTAAGTGCAAATATATTTTATTTGCCATGGGTGAAATTCAGGAATTTCTGGATTGTATAGATTTTCTTTTCTTCCCCACTGAGGTTTTTTTTTATTTTATATATATATATAATCTCCTATCGTGAATTATGTTTAAAATAGTGGAGAATAGCAAGCTGGCCAAGAGCAACCTCTTGCTTTCACAAGTTGGGAGCTTTTCCAGATGTGTACTGGAAAGTGCCCAGGTTTGCAGGGAGGGTGATCTGTGCTAGTGGAATTGCATTGTGCCACAATGGTCTGAAGCTGGAGCAGATTCTTGTACTATTTGTATCCTCCTTGTGGAAGATACAGAATAACCATTGCATCTTCAGTCCTCTTCTTTTCTGTGGCATTTCTCAGAAGCTTATTTTGAAATGAAACAAGGTATATGTAGGCTCTTAATCTGTTGCAGAAACTCAGTAATTACGTGTTAGCTGGAACACTCCAGGTATCAGATACTTTACTTTTCAGGAGTAATGAGCATCTCTGCATCCTTTCACGTTGCATCATAAAGCTGTGTTTTAGAATATTAGTAGTGTCATAACAAATGTCTGCAGTTCTTAGGAAATTTCCTTCTCATCCTGTCCAGCTTCTGTGATTTTTTGGTGCTCATTTCAAGCATTTTGAGGACAGTGGGATAGATGCTGTGACCAGACACCTTAAGCTCCACGTGGGCTCTAGGCTGGTTTCTCTGGTATGGTCTTTAGAATAGCCATGCTTAGCTGTGATATGGTGTGTCTGCAGAAATGCATATGTGTGAATCTTGTAAGCATTTATGTGCTACCAGTTGGAATTAACACTTTGAGTGTTGGAGCTGAGAAATGGGCTTCATCTGGGCAGAAGACATTAGCATTTGTCTTGTGTGTCAAATCCCTGGCTATGGAATTCGCTTACAGAAAGAAACTAAGCAGAAACTTTGTCTTGGATGGCTATAAATAGGCTTTGAGTTAATCGTGCCAAAATTGAATTGCTGTTGATTGGTACAAGACACTGGTGTATAGAGAAGTGAGTTTTTTGGCATGCGATTTAATAGAAGACAGATCACTTGGCTGCTGATTTTATTAGGCATCTTGGACCCTCAGCTTTTGTTGGCCAGACTTTAAGGGTAAAAGTGTGCTTGTTTGTAATTGATTCCCCAAGTGATAGTTGACTTTTTGAAATTCTGTTGCTTGTTTATGGGTTGGCATTTTTCTGTTTGCCATTATCACACTTCAGAAAAAATCACTTACCATTGGTAAATGTTAATCTGCCTTTGAGAATGTAAAGATTCAGACCATCAGGTGGTGGCAAATTTGAGCATCCACTGTTTACTTAACTAGAAGTTTAAGTCTTATAACTTGTAGTGATGAAAGGAGAACATCAGCTGACTGTGCTTTACAAGTCTACTAACCAGAAAATAGAAAATGAGGAAATTTGTCTAAGACAGTCACTTTGATGAATATGTCCAAGTAATCCAAATACTCTTTGTAACAAGTAGAATATGAAAAACCCTAGTAGAATTTTTCATTAAAGGAGAAAAATGTTGATAAAACGTTTTAAAAATATATATGTATTTGGGAGGAAGGGGGAGTTTCTCCACAAACCATTTTTGCTGAGACATTTATGTATTCTTGCCAAAAAACGGCTTCTTGGAAAACTAATGTGTTTTCCACATGGTCTTTGGTTCTATCCCTGATTTCTCAAATGCAGACAGAGTGGTCTTTCCTGTAGGTGGCTGCAGTTCACTTCGAGCTGTAGCTGTTTGGTGGTGGTGGCAGTTCCTTACTATATCGAGGCAAAAATACTTTTAAACAGAGGTGATTGTAAGCTTCATTTGGGCTGTGCAGTGAGCTGGGGAGAAATTCTCATCGGGTGGAAGTATCGCAGCTTGATGTTGCTCATCGGCAGGCAGACAGTCGAGACAGCAGGTGCAGGAAGTGGAGTTTATTTCGGGGGTGAAAACCGATGCAGAGGAGGTTTGGGAGAGGAATTTTGAGTAATGGTTTCCCTGGCCACCTGTAGGGAGTAGGTTGGAAGCTTGTGTTCCTGACTGGCAGAGACTCCTCTTGGACTTCTGCAGTCTTTCACAGGTCACAGGCCAAAAGGCACCTGCGTGGCTAAGCTTTTCTTTCCAAGGGTAGGGCCGTTGACTTGACATTTGTTTGTAGCAGGTTGTCAAAAACCTCCAATAATAGGAAATCCATAACTTACTTTGGATGATTAACTACCTTTCTGGCTGAAAAGTGTTTTCTGAATGTGTAACCTTAATCTTTTAGCAGAGTTCAAGCCCATGGCTTTTCTTCAGAGGGTATAGAGAACATCTGATTCTTTTCTTCTTCATAGCAACCTTTCACATACTTGAACGCTGTTTTCACTTCTCCCTGTAGGCTTCTTGTGCCTAGGCTAAGCAGACCTAATTCCTAAAAGCCTCTCTCATAGGTCACGTTTGCTAGATCTCTGACCCTTTTTGTTGCTCTCATCTGGACATTCTCCAGTTGATTTACATTAATCTTCAAGTGCATTAGTCCTGTTCATCTAGTGTGTGCAATTCTGCTAAATGGGTAGTGGGTGGATTTTTGATGCCTTACTCAAAATATGGTTTATGAAACCCTCAAATTTAGGTCCCAGGGCAGCTGAAATCTAGATCAAAGTCTAATAGAGAATAACTTTCATAATTGACATTTCTAAAGTCAAATGGGAAATACTGAGGCATGCTTCTGTTAAAACAAAAACAAAACAAACAAAAAACCAACCCCACAAGTTTTCAGGAGATGGTTTAGGGGAAAGAAATGCTCAAGATGGAAAAATCAAAGTCTTTTTGCTAACTTATGTACTATTCTGAACAAATATCTTGCTTTTTTCCATTTTTTATTTGTTTAATGTATCTGAACTGAACGCTAATAATGTATAGAGCTTCAAAGGCTTAGTAAAGGTTTGATTTCATAGCTCATGTAGGGACAGTGCTGTTGTTCATAGTGGCAATATTGTAATTTTTTATTAAAGAATATATCCTCTAAATTGGTAAGCAAAAGATTGTTATCACAGTTCTATTGTTTGCCTTTATTTTTCTCTGCTATAATTTCACAAATAGTCTGTTGGCACCATTTATTTTATTTTTTATTTTTTGGCTGTTTTAGTCTAAAGCCAGATTCATTCCTTGGTTTGGTTTGCTGGAAAGAAGTTCAAATCTGTATCAATACTTCCAAATATGCACTAAGGCACTGAGAAAGGAAGAGAGGAGAGCATGAACATAGGTCTCGAGTGGGCAAGAGATGGCTCATCTTTCTTTTTAGCACTAGGGCTTGCTTATGCTGAGTGGAAATATTTGAAGTATGCGCTTGTGAAACTAGAGCTTTAGGCTTGGAATACTTTTTATTTCAGCATTTTGTGCAGTGATTGATTTCTCTAGGTATTTTGTGTAACTAGAACTGGTAAGGACTCCATCTTGGTACCTTTGGGCTCTTTCTTCATCTGTATGCTAGGAAACTTGGGTTTATTGGTGTGTGTAACTTCACAAATTTCAACAATGCTAAGAGTTATGACAAGCAGAGAAACAAATCGTAGGTGCCTAAATGTAATGAACAGAAAAGAGAAATATTAGATCAAAATTTAATTTTGGTATCAGACTTGATGTAAAAGCTCTACAAGGCTCCATAATAATAAGGTTGACTTTTTTTTTAAAAACAAACAAACAAACAAACCCTTCTCAAGAACATTTGAAGAAGCTTTTTGGCAGAGGTAGTAACCTATTTAGAAAGAAATTTTTAACACCTTCTCCCTCTCTTTTGTGAGGCCAGAATTGAGGCCAGTGGGTCGAGAGCTGTAGCAGCTGGTGTCCATTTGGTCTATAAAGATTTAGCTTTAGGCTCACTTGCAGCAATTATATGGCTTATTTTACTGATTTCTTATTTCTTTGAATGTACTTAAATGAGTAAGGGCTTTACAAACTCAGTACCCAACTCAGTCTCCTAGTAACTGCAGTACTGTTAGTCGTTGCTAGATGGCACTGTGTAACTGTGCTTTCACCAAAACTATTGCTGAAACCTATTTTTGAGAACTGTTTAACGTTTAGGTTAAAAATGGCATTTTATTGAATTCTATTTTCAATTTAGTCACTTAATTGATCCCACTACAAATGATCTCTTGGCTTGGGAACTTATTTTACGTTGTTTGAGAGGATTCAAAAGTTCAGGCAGCCCTAGCAAGTGAAATGAAATTTTCCTGAGTTTCCCACACAATTGTGAATGCAGAATGCATACATTAGGCTTGTGTAAATATCCTAGCAGATTATTTGGAAAAAATTAGATCCGTTGTCAGTTCAAATATGGTCACAAAGGAAATGAGCTAGTCATTAGTATAAATATCTTTTAAGATTGGATTGACCTATATGATTTCTGCTTGAGTGTCATTCGAGTGTTTGCTAGTTACTTGAACTCTTGATTTTCAAATTTTTAGCTAGAAAAGCTTAAAATTGTTGTTACTTCTTTGAGTAAAATTAGATTTTTGACTTGAGTGGTTGTGCCATGTTACTGTAAGCACAGTAATTTCATTCATGAAAAAGATCATACCCAAATAAAGCTTACGGGTGTGGTAGTAAGGCGCTTGCAATGTGATGCAGCCAGGGTTTGCTGTGTCCAATCAGAAGGGTGTAAGTTTTTCTCATAATGATCAGTGTTAGCAAGAGGTTTTACTGTGCTGGAAGTAGGGTATACTAAGCAGTCCGTTTCACTTACTGTAGTCAAACATTTTAGAAATGTTGGCAAGGCAGATTTTCATGGTTCTCAGGTACGTGCATAGGGGAAGCTTGCATCTCTTAGAGATGTAAGTTCTTCCACCCAGAGAAAAAAGATTGCCTCAGCTACAGCTTGTGCTACACATCATTAAAAACAAAACAAAACTCCAAAGGGTCTGTGCAGTGCAAAATTGACATTTATGTTACTGGCTGCATGGTTTCTGTGTGCATGTATGACTTTTTTTTTTTTTTTCACTATTAAGTGTATTTTACTCCCTTTTGGGAAGAGGGAGGATATATGCAGTTGCCAAATGATGTAGTTTTCTGTTACTGTAATGATTATCTGAATTTATTTAATTACAGCATGTTCCTCATTTACTTCCTTATATCTTGCTTGTTACTGTCTTTGTTCACACCTGTACTAGTGTGCCAGTGATTATTTGCATTGTATACACACAGTGTCTTTAATTGGACTCACCTTCCTGGCACTGATTGAAATGACTTGACAAATTTGTACCTGGAGTTCCAGGTGTGCTACCTAGCACACAATAAAGAGCAAAGTAAGACATCCGGAGTACCACTTGATTATTTTCAAAAAGCAAAACAAAACCTGTGAGCTGATATCGGCACAGGGGCTCTTGTAGGAGGATTTTGAAGAAATGCTGGGCAGTTACTTTTCCTTCCTGTAGCTGCAGAACTTTATTAAACGTTTTCCACTCAGTTTTTTGGGGAAACCTCATTTACATTGAAGAACTGTTCTTAAAAAGATTGTACACCAGTACAAAACAAAATGGTTTATAGCCATATATAATTTTCAAGACACTGAAATGTCAGCTGAAATCATTGCATGAATCTAGATAGCAAAAGCAAGATTTCTGGAGTCTGAACAGTGGAGAAGCTAAGCTTTGTCTTTATAGGTGAAGTTTATTCAGTTTAGGGAAAAAAAAATACATAACTGCAGTGTAAATACCTGTAGCTGCTGATCCCTGAATGTGTATAATGACTCTGAAGTAACTATGCTTAAGTTTAAAACGTGGAAGAATTAGTTTAATGTAGCTTTTCTTCTTATTTTGCAGATTTTCACAGCCTTTGGTTTGAAGCAGTAAGGTAGCTTCTAGAGTAATTTAGTAACTTATACTTGGTTCAAGTTAAGATTTTTTTCCTGTGCCTGCATTAATTTGGTTCTGCAAGAAAATGGTTTGATATTGAAAATAATTTTTTAAAGGAAGTGATTTATTGGCTCTTATTCCATCAGTAGAATAACCAGTAGGAATTTTAAATAGATAATAGTGTTTAAAATGTGATTCAAGAAAGTGTAACTTAAAGGTCTGCTGTTTCTTGTTAATGGACACTCAGAGTAGGACAATTAATATAAGCTGGAAACATTTTTCTAACCTTCAGTTTAAACAAACAAAAACATTCAACTCAGTTTATGTAAACTACGGTTGGGTTTGTTGTTTTTGTGAGATCCAAGATGCTGAGGAATACCTGCTAATCAGCAGGTTGCCCCCATAAGACTGTTTCAACCTTTACAGTTGATTTTTCTTTTTCATTAACATAGCCTAACTTTTTTTGTAAAAGCAATTCCATTCCTGTTACCACCAACTTCAGATACCAGGATCTAGATTGAGAAAGTATGGAGCTAGTTAATGTCTTGCCAACATTGAATATGTGACTTAGGAAACAAATTGTGTGGCATTTGATACCAAGTTGTATCCAGTTACTGTAGAGAAGCTTCAGGATTTAAAACACATGCCATCTATGTTGCAAACCATGTTCTCAATACGCTGATTCCTAAAAGGAAAGATTTGAAGCCTGATGACTGAGGTAGATTTCAGATCTGTTTTTAAATAGAACTAATTATATTTATTTCTATATATTAAAATGCAACTTTGTAACCTCTACAGAGTCTAATGATTTTTGGCATCACTTGCTCTAGCATTGTTTCACAAATGTTTTCATAGTTACAGTTTGAAAATATTGTCCTTAAAGTGACATTCCAGAATAAACAATGAAGAGACTTCTTTGGCAAGTAAAAAACCTGTTAAAATTGCACTTTCCATACTTAAACATACATTTTAGCTGCCACTTCAGAAAGGTAAGCAAAAGTCTACTGAAGGAATGCTGAACTTAACTGTCAAAATAGATATTTAGAAACTGTTTTCACCATATAGTTTATGTTCCTAAGTTAAGTTGAATTAGCTAAGTGAAATGATACTTTACTGAAGCACCCCCTGGAGGTAAGGATTTTCAGTAGTGTTGGCTCTTTTTTTGCTTTGATTATAGGGAGTTTTGCTCCTAACTTGGACACCCAAGAGACAGGTGTAGTCATCGGTATGAACACCTTCTTTCCTTCCACCAAAGTTCTTAATGCAATAAAACCTCTTTCATTTTTTTTTTTAACCTTATCTCTGCAAAGTGCATAAATCCTTTGAAGGTTTGGTCAGCATAAGAGTTCTGAAGGCTTTTTGTGTGTATAGGTAAGCATGTGAAATGTGTTAATAAGTTACAACAGAAAGTCACACAGTGGGACTAATGATGTAATTTTAACTTCAGATGAGCTTTAATTTTTTTTAAGTTCAGATGAGCTTAAATTTTATATTTTTTGTTAGTTGAGATTGTATTTGGGAGGACTCAGGATTTAGTTTTGATGTTATTGCTTCTCCCATGTACTTAGCTAACCATGAATTGGTTGATAAAATGGTCATTGTTTCAGTTTTGTTGTAGCAGGTGTAATTGCTATCTTTGCCTTTCTGACATGCCTCATGATAATTTTATCTTTGTATCTATAGATCACCATTAAAACAGATAAGCAGGTATGCTGTTCTTTGACATTTCCTCTAAACTTCGTTGCTGGAAAGCTGTCCATGCTTCTGATGATAGGTGGTAACTACTTATTTTGCCAGCTGCTCTTTGAAATACTGTCTTTGTCTGGAAAGAGGCAGATTCAGTCCCTTTCTGTAATAATATCTATAAACTGGATAGTTTCCTTTTCTTTAAAACAAAGCAAAAAATGCAAGAAACAGTAGGGTGACACTGATCTTGTGTTGTGTGATGCTATGCTAGGGAGTTCTGAACACGTTTGATAAACAGGTACTCTGTTTATTGCTGACTTCAATACAATACAATTCACTATTTTTTTGTTGTGTGAAAAGAATGTTTCTATTAATTTTTCCACAATATGATGAGTCTCAAATATTCTTAATGATGTTCCTGTGTTTTAGGAGACTTATTAACAGAAGGATGTTTTAGTGCTGTATGTGAATAGGCAAAGATAAATGTGCAGTTTTATAATAAATAAAAAAAATCAATGCAACATGTTAATAACCATTATATTTAGATTTTCTTGCTGTTTTGCAATGGTTATTTCTTAACAGTAAACAATGATTTAAAATAGAAGTTGATGATAGGAGTTTAAGTTAGGAGAAAGATGCAAATCCAATATTCAGATGCGTTTTCAGCTTTGCAGTAGACAAACCAATGTCTTAAGTATCTGAGCCGGTTTGGTTAAAAGGAAGTATAATGCAACAGTGCCACATGGAATAACAAGACCTGAGGGAATGGCATGGATCTGTGACAGGGGAGCTGATTGGGCTGGTTGTTAAGAAAAGGTTCTTCACTGAGAAGTTGTCTGGGCACTGGATCAGGCTTCTCAGGGCAGTGGTCATGGCACCAAGTCTGCTAGTCCAAATATATTTGGACAATGCTCTCAGGCATAGGGTTTGATTTTTGGGGGGGTTCTGTGTGGAGCCAGGAGTTGGGCTTGATCATTGTGATTCCCTACAAATTGAGGATATTCTATGATTCTATAAACTCAGGTGTTATCTCCTGTTGTTTAGGATATTTGAATCGAGCATTTCTGTGTTCAATTGCTTTTGCTTCAGTTGCCATGAAGCTGAATTTTCTGTGCACAGCCAGCCTGCTTTCTGTAACGTGATCTCACTCAGCAGCAGGAATGAGGTGCTAGGAGTGAGGCTGATAAATAGGCTGGATGTGTTGTGCAGCGTTACAGAGAGCTAGTTCTGAACATTGCTTAGTAACAAGTACATTTTTTTTTTTAACTGCAGCATTTTTTACATAGAAAAACCTCTAGTTATTGCTGGCCTTTAGCTTAGTAAATATTGACTACAAATTTGAAAAAAGTGTGGTGTAAGTTGTGATCAGTGAAGTTCAAGAATTGGAGTGCTGCTTAGGACAAATAACTCTAAAATTCAGTAATACTGAGGTTTATAAATGTATATTCAGTAATAATAATTGTCAAGAAAGCTAAGTGATAATTTTTTGATCTACTGCTGTGTCAACTACTTTTTGCAATAACATAACAGAAAATATTCCCTGTTACTCTATTTGTTAAAAAAAATAATAAATAACCCTGATGCTTTATAGAATCCTGGAATGGTTTGGGTTAGAGGCACCCTTAAAGATCTAGTTCCAACCTGTTGCTGTAGACTGGGACACCTCCCACCAGACCAGATTGCCCAAAGCCCCATCCAGCCTGGCCTTGAGCACCTCCAGGGAGGGGGAATCCAGAAGTTATCTGGACAACCTGTTCCAGTGACTCACCACTTTCTGAGTAAAGAATATCTTCCTAATATCTGATCTAAATCTTCCATTTTTTAGTTTTAAACCATTACTTCTTGTCCTGTCACTATATGCACTGGTTAAGAGTCTTACCATCTTTTCTGTAGGTGTCCTTAAGTGGAAGGCCTTTAGCTGAACTCTGCTATAAGGTCTCCCTGGAGCCTTCTGTTCTCCAGGCTAAGCAACCCCAACTCCTGCATCTGGGTGAGGGCAATCCCAAGCACAAATACAGGCTGGGTGGAGAGTGGATTGAGAGCAGCCCTGAGGAGAAGGACCTCAAGGTGGTGGTGGATGAGAAGTTCAACCTGAGCTGGCCATGTGTGCTTGCAGCCCAGAAAGCCAACCCTATCCTGGGCTGCATCAAAAGAAGCGTGGCCAGCAGGTGAAGGGAGGTGATTCTCCCCCACTACCTTGCTCTTGTGAGACCCCACCTGGAGTGCTGTGTTCAGCTCTGGGGCCCCCACCATAAGAAGGACATGTACTCATTACAGTGAGTCCAGAGGAGGGCCATGAGGATGATCAAGGGCTGGACCACCTCTCCTAGGAAGATGAGCTGAGGGAGTTGGAGTTGTTCAGCCTGGAGAAGAGAAGGCTTCAGGGAGACCTTACAGCAGCCTTCCAGTACCTAAAGGGAGCCTACAGGAAAGCTGGGGAGGGACTCTTTGTCATGGAGTGGAGTGATAGGACAAGGGGGAGTGGTTTTAAGTGAGAAAAGGGTAGATTTAGTTTAGATTAGATATTTGGAGATATATATATATATATTTTTATCAGAGGGTGGTGAAGCACTGGAGTAGGTTGCCCAGAGAAGCTGTGGATGCTCCATCCCTGGAGGTGTTCAAGGCCAGGATGGATGGGGCCTTGGGCAACCTGGGCTGGTGGGAGGTGTCCCAGCCCATGGCAGGGGGGTTGGAACTGGATGGTCTTTAAGGTCGCTTCCAACCCAAATCATTCTTTGATTCTATGAACTTCCTCAGCCTGTCCTCATAAGAGAGGTGTTCCAGCCCTCTGAGCATCTGTGTGGCACTCCTGTGGACCCACCCTGGCATGTCTGTGTCCTGGGAGCCTCAGAGCTGTATGCAGCACTACAGGTGGGGTCTCACGAGGGTGGAGCAGAGGAGGAGAATCGCCTCCCTCAACCTACTGGTCAAGCTTCTTTTGATGCCACCCAGGATACAGTTGGCTTTCTGGGCTGCAAGTACACACTGCCAGTTCATGTTGAACTTTTCATCCACCCATATCCACCCAAAGTCCTTCTCTGCAGGGCTGATTTCAATATGTTCCTCACTCACTCTGTAATGATGTTTGGGACTGCACTGATCCAGGCCTAGGACCTCGCACCTAACCTCATGAAGTTCAACAAGGGCTATGTAGGCCCACCTCTCAAGCCTGTCAGGGTCCCACCACAGGGCATCCCTTTGCTGCACCACTCAGCTTAATGTTACCAGCAGACTTGCAGAAGGCACACTCAGTCCCACTGTGATACTAAATAGTACTGGTCCCAGTAATGGACCCTTAGGGATACCACTTGTCACTGGTCTCCACCTGGACATTGAACTGTGGATCACAGCTCTCTGGATGCGGCTATCCAGCCAATTCCTTATCCATAATAGTCATCCATCCAATCCAATGTCTTTCCAGTTTAGAGACGTGTGGGATCCTATAAAAAACTCTGCCATGCATTTACTGATTATGAGACTGAAAAGTCTAATGATGCACTATTTATCTTATTTCTTGTGTTGAAACCAAAATGAACCTAGGCTCAAAGCTGTTAGCTGTAGAACTGTGTTCAGTTCTTAAGCAGTTCAGGTGAGTGCACAGTTTTTAAATCTGAGACTTACCCAGAACATAATTTTGAGGGGGAGAAAAAAGTTTTTGTAGAATTATAAATGAATATAAAAGTTTCTGTTGGTGTAACTGTATCTGCTGTGTAGTTTGTATTTGAGTCTGAAAGAGATGTCATCTTATCCTACTACTGTTTTTTCAGTGTCATCTTAGAAAGAAATCACAGAAAGAAATGTGAATGCTGACAGTCTGCAATAACTGAGCTTCGAGTGGGGAATTTTGCAGTGGACCAATGAAGCATCTTTTTGCTGCTGCTGAACTAGTAATTAATGACTGCTAGCTAAATAGAGAATGGGCGAAGAGAGTTCTCATACTTTATTAATAATTTTCCATCAAGTAACTTTCTAGCTTGAATTAGAGTTTTACTGCCTAATAGCAGAATATCTTAAATATGGAGGCTTATTATTAAGTGATCTCTCCTAGTCTTATGTTACATCCTATTTATAGTGTTTGTATGTTCACCTGATACCTTCATTCCAGAAAGATTCAGCCATGGAGAATCTTAAAGTACTTTTATCATGTTGTGTTGACTGGCAGTCTACTTTTAAACACTCTGTGGGGCAAAAAGAGGTTTCTCATTTCTTGTTTTCTCTTGTCTTACCAACCTCTAGAAAGAAAGAAATACTGCTTTGGCTCTAGTAGGATTTTAGAGCAGGAGATGCATATGTGTGATTACAGAGCCAAAGATTTTTTGAGTAATGTCCTTTTCATTTTTTGAAATACTTATTTTTTTAAATACATAATTTAAAGGTGTTTGGGTGAAAAGCCAGCTGCATTTCTTATCTGCTGACCCTTCTGGTTGCTAGGAGTTTTTGTTAAATTCTGTCATTTTTGTGATGTTACTTGTGCAAGTAAAACAAACAAAAAAAAAACAACCAGGGATTTGGCTACTGGTATGAGTGTTTCCATTATTCTATCTAATGTTGTTCTGCCTGTCTGTATCCAAGCCTTCAGTTATTATGCAATATTTTTCTTTAGGATTTTTGTTCTAATAAAAAAAATAAAATTACAGACTGAAAATGCGAATCAAGGAAAGAGAACTCTGCAGGTTTCTGAAATAATAATATTCAAGTTTTTAACTTTCTCATCTCATGTAACATGCTATGACTTATTCTTAAGTTCAGTATAGCTATTTTTCTGCAGCTTTTCTTTCTTGTCCCTTCTGAGCATCAGATAACGATCATCAAAAATACGTAATTTTTGCTGTCTGCGTACAGAGTAAATTGGTGTGTGCAGTAATATCTCAAGGTTCTTTTCAGCAAATGTTAGTGTGTCTATTGCTATGGTCTGACAGGCATGACCTACATTTAAGAAAGCCCTCTGGGTCTGTCTGGTTCATTACTGTCTACTTGCAGATGCTTCTTCATAGATGTTTAGTTGAGATGCTTTTGCCAACCTCTAGGGTTTTTTGCAGTATTTTGATATAGTGGTTTGCAAATTCATGATTTTCAGAACTATAGAGCCTGCTTAATGAACAGAATATATCCAGAACATAGATTTAAACATCGTTTTGTATTTTGAATAATAATATTGGCATCATTTTGATTTTTATGTCACCAAACTTCATGTTGCTCTGGGTTGTTAGATGAAAGCCAATGTAAATGTATTTTTACATGTGAAAGGTCCAATCTTTATTCTGAATTCTGTTTAAGAATCTGTTTTCACTCAACTGTTGGAAGTGGTTTTAAATGTAATTTAAAGGCATTTCCCAAACCAGTTGTGGTGTATTTTTAGTAGTAAAGGAAGACTGCCTTATATTTTCTTCTTCAATAGTTGCTGTAATAGGTATAACTTTTAAAGGTAATAATGATCTTTAAATTAACCAATACTGCTTGTATTTGAAAGCAACTCCACCAGTCTGTATGGTTTGCTGTAAAGTTATTATTAATGCTCTTTGTTTATGTTGCTTAGTAGTTAAAAGGTTAAGCAGTTCACAGTAGGAGATGAGAGAGGGACAAAAACAGTTTGCATTTTGTCAATTTTAAACTTTGGATATCAGTAAATCATTGCAGCAACCTTCATTATCAGTTGTTTGCACACACACACAAAAAAAAAAGAATGAGGGGAGTGGAGAAAACCTGTTAAGAGTTGTGTCTGAGGGGACCATCTGCTGTAGTTCCCAGTGTTGTCAGTGAGATAAGGGATAAGCTGTGTAAACAGAGGTACCACAAAAAAAGGCAGGCCCCGTTCAGAGAGGGCCATATGCACAACTTGGATTTGGGCTGATAACAGCCCTGGAAAGTCAGGGGACTTAGAGTAAAAGTCTGTCAGGCAAAGGAGTAATGTATTTAATCTGAAACTCCAGATGTAGCTTATTAGTCCGAGTTTGCTGTTGGACTGACTTCCATAGCTTTCTTCTGATTTGTTGGAACTCGTACAAACAGAAGATATGCATGAGTTGCAAAGGATTTATAAAATACTGATGCTTTTTTTGTATTGTAGAAATGTTCAGTAGCTGTTTTAATAAATGGTTAATCAACAAAGATAGACGAAGACATTAAGAATAAATGGTGTAGGTATTAAATGTTTTTGTTTTGAGGGAGAAAACAGGTAGTTATTGCTAGAATAAATGGGCCCATATGAACAAAAACTGATACAGTTTTTGGCTATTCACCTGACCACAGGTGTCTGTAGCAGATCTTAATTGGAAACGTCTTGGACCTTTGGAAAAATGTGCCGTAGGAACAGATTGCCTCAGGTAGGAAGGGCGATACTTGAGCATCTTACGGTAGTCACACATGGGCTGTAAATTGCAGCACTGTGGGGTGCAGGAGTCTCTTTGGCTGCTGGTCTGACTGCGGTATTGCTATTGTGCAGTATGTTACAGCATGTATGAAGTGACCCTAGATCTCTTTGGACTGAGACAGACATCTGCTGCTACAGCCCCTCTGAGTAGCCATTTCCAGCTGAGATTACTGTATCGTGGTCACTGATGTATTTGGTTTTGTGGTGACTGAGGTACTGGAAAATGGGGAGGAGGTTTGCATTTACAAAGAAATGGAATTTTTCACTGGTCACTTTCTGGCTACCTTGGTAGTGGTTTGGGGGAAATCAATGTACACCTTGGATATTTTTTTTTGGTTTCTGTTATGATTCCTGGAGCCATCTATAACAACTATTAGGGGCTCTTTGGGAAGATAGTGCCTAGAATAATGTTCTGAGTGAGAAAGGGTGTGACAAGCTGCCTGAAAATTACATCTAAGTCTCCTGCTGCTCTCCCATGAGCAACTCCCTTTCCATCACATGAACTATCCCCACTAGTAGCAATAGAGAGAAGGTAATGGTTTATTTCAGTCAGCGATGATGTGAGGAAACTGAAGAGGTGCCAATACCTTCTCCTTGCTAACTTCTGCAATATGATACACTACATTTGGGGAGAGTTAGCCTGAATGGATGCTGGCCAAAAGGTACATGGTATTTGCTCCTTTTGGGAGGAACAGTTGTGATGAACTGTACCCTTGATGAGGAGGTTTGGAGTCTGGAGCCTGAAGTGCCAAAGTTTGGAGCAGACTGGAAGATGGAGTTCTATATGTGGGAAGAAAAAGTGGAGGCAGGGGTTGTCAAAGCATTGTGGAAAAGAAGGGAAATGTCAAATCCAGAAAAAAGTCTGAGTGTGGCTGACCTACCCATATGACAGTTTGCCTTCTGGTGACTGTGTAAGATGTGAATACTTATATAGGTTATTAACAACCCACTGTCAGTATATATATAACGTTCTCCGAACTTTGGCCACAAATCTAAAATAATGCCGTTTAAAATACATGTGCAGCTTTCTGTTATGAATGCTAACAGACCTTTCTGTTCTTGGCTTGACTGATGTTCCTGTTGCACATGCCAGTAAATATTGTCAGTGTATGGTAAGATTTATGTGTAGCTCTTCTCAGTGGTGTCCAGTGGCAGGCCAAGAGGCAAAATGCGTGAATGGAAATACAATAAATTACATTTAAACAGAAGAAAAACTTAATTATAAGGATGATCAAGCATTAAAAAAAAGATGTTCAGAGAGGCTGTAGAGTCTCCATCCCTGGAGATATTCAAAACCAGACTGGACACAGCCCTGAACACGTTGCTTAAGTTGCCCTGCTTTGAGCAAGGGTTTGGACCAGGCAATCTACAGAGGTCCCTTCCTGCCTCAGCCATTCTTTGAGTCAATGGAAGTGATTTTACACAACACTCTAAGCTTCAGAGGTCATACTTAGAAAAAGGAGGATGGTCTGCTGAGTTTTTCTTCTGGTTAGCTTCTTGTCAAAGTATTCATTGGTGTTTCTGCATCTTGTTTTTCTGTCTGTAGATCTGCAGTTAAGTCACTAGGGTATGAGAAGTTATCTTCACATGTTGTAGAGGGTGGAGAAGAATTTTGTTGTCTGGGGGGCGGGAAATACAGAAGAGAATGTAATATTGCTTTCTTCTGTCCAGGGAAAAGTATTTTCTAATTCCTTTTTAGGTAGTTCTTATGGAGATGAATTCTTTATTTAGTGCTACCATCTCAAACAGTTTAAAAAAAAAAAAAGGCGATAAAGTTGCAGTAATAGTAAGGTGAAATGTAATTCTGTTAATGTTTCCTATAATGGAAACTGTGATCAAAACTTAAAAATTAGATACTGGTTGGAAGAGTTGCATCAATTTTTTCACTCCTTTGATTCATGCTCAGATATTGATCATGTGTAAAACATTATTGAAGGACGAGAAAAGAACTCAAAGTGATCATAAAGTACTCCTTAAAAATAAACTTCCAAGACTCTGAATGCAACACTTTCTCTTTATGAAACCAATTGATGTTTCTTTTATATTGTTCTGTGACAATTTTCCTCTCTTCCTGAAAGCCTTTCTTCCTTCATGGTATAGGAACCTTCATTTATTATTGTCAGAACTTAGTTATACCTTTATTGATTCTCAGCTTGGTGAAATATTATCCTTTGCAGAAAGAGTTTTGTATGTAAGGTTCTCCACACAGGACTTTGACTAAAATTAATGAGATACTTGCTAGGTGGTAGAAGTTGCTATCTTTTCTTGGATGTTGCAAGCAGTAGATATAAACAGCACGTCTTTGTTGTAGGGGATGTGTAGGAAATAGGTCACTGCTGGTCTTATCCCTATAAAAAGAGGAAGATTAGATCGGGTGCAGAAAACGTGACTAAATTTAACTCTTGTTTATCATTTGGGCTCCTCAGTACAAGAGGGACATGGAGCTACTGGTGCGAGCCCAGAGGTGGGCTGTAAAGATGATGAGAGGACCGGAGCACCTGTTGTATGAGGACAGGCTGAGAGAACTGGGCCTGTTTAGCCTGGAAAAGAGAAGACTGAGGGGAGACCTCATC
This sequence comes from Anas acuta, assembly GCF_963932015.1. Lineage (NCBI taxonomy): Eukaryota > Metazoa > Chordata > Aves > Anseriformes > Anatidae > Anas > Anas acuta. The sequence continues at coordinate 50,610,224 of NC_088980.1, read as the reverse complement.
AATGTGTACAAGTATCTGAGGAGAAGGTGTGAGGAGGATGGAGCCAGTCTCTTTCCAGTTGTGCCCAGTGACGAGATGACAGGCAACAGGCACAAACTGAAGCACGGGAGGTTCTGGCTGAATATGAGAGGGCACTTCTTTATCTGTGAGGGTGACAGGGCACTGGAACAGGTTGCCCAGAGAAGTTGTGGAGTCTCCTTCTCTGGAGATATTCAAAACCCTCCTGGATGCCATCCTGCAGTGTGCTCTAAGTGATCCTGCTTGACAGGGGCGCTGGACTAGATGGTCTTCAGAGGTCCCTTCCAATCCTGCCCATTCTGTGATTTTGTGGTTCTGTGATGATTCTATGATGACACCAGCACTTCAGATAACAGCAGATGCTGTGCATTTTTACCATCCTCCATGGACAGCCAATAGCTGACAATGTTCTGATATTCTTTAAACAACTCTTGATTTCTCATGCATGTTCCCAGTTTCTTGGGCCAACTTCCTCATGCTCAGGCTCTTTTTTACCTTCCCAGGTGATAAGTTGTTCCTCAGCTTCTTGTTGTGTCCTCCTTGATGGTCTCTTCAGGATGTGTCCAGCTGCAAGTCCCTGGCTCCCAGGTGCAGTTCCCAGGCCAGAGGCTGAGCTCCCAGCCTGGCAGACGTTGCTCCTGTCAGTGTGGAGCAGCCATGTTACATCAGCATCTTCTCACAACAGTCCTGTTAATTCCCTAAGTGCTGCTATCAGGAGCACCTCAAGAGCCTTGTGATGTCACCCCAGAGTCACTGTCACCCTACGGCCTCGCAAAAGGCAGCTGGCCATAAGTTCCCTGAGTGTCCAACCTGTGCTGAGTCCAGCTGGTGGCACTTGAGAGGTCGAGAACCTACTGCTGGAGTGGAAGAGTTGGATGTGTTACTGGTGGAAGGCGCGACATCGAGGTCATTCCAGTGGCACGCGAGACGTCACGGTCCTTCCTGTGGCACGAGTGATGCGAGGTCCTTCTGGCGGAACTTGAGATGTCAAGGTCCTTCTGGTGGAATGCAAGACATCCATGTCCTTCTGGTGGTACGCGAGATGTTGAGATCCTTATGGTTGCAGACAAGGCATCGAGGTCTTCCAGGTCGAGCGCAAGGTGTCAAGGTGCTGCTGGTGGGCTGTGAGTCTTTGAGATTCTTCAGCGACCTGCTGAGGACTGGAGGCACTTAATACCCACTTGTCATCAGAGCAGTGCCCCACAGAAGACAAGCATCTCCACACCAGGACAGAGGCGGGCACCATGAGCCAGCCACGCCAGCAGCAGCCAGCGGAGGCCCCCAGACAAGAGACCTGCACCATCTGCCTGGGCCCTCTGGCTGACACAGCTTGGCTGGACCCCTGTGGGCACTCCTTCTGCAGGGAGTGCATCCAGCCCTGGGCCCTCCAGAGAGCCACCTGCCCGCTCTGCCACTGGCCCCTCATTGCCATCATGAGGCTGGTGCCGCCCACCCAACACAACACCTCAGTCCACTGGTGCCAGGAAAGGGCCCAGCACAATGCAGAGCCAGGGCGGTGGCAGCAACAGCAGTGGCAGAGCCCCTCCAGCTACCCGTCCTGCAGTGTCTCGCCCAGGCACAGGGACTGCAGCCCCTCCACGCCACAACAGCTCGTCCACAGCTTCTCCTGGCAGTGGGAGCAGGACGGGCGCAGACGGCCCCGGTCCCCACTGAACACCAACACCGGGGACATGTCGTGGCTGCGCAGCGCCCAGCAGGAGGAGCCGGGGGCTGGTGACTATGTGGGCCAGGGGCTGGGCCCCACATTTAAAGGAAAAAAAAAAAATCCTAAAAAGCAACCCTGTTGGAAATCATTTGGGGGATGGGAAATCATCATGGGGATGGGAAAGTGTGGGTGGTGGGAGCAGCCATACAGGTGACCATGCCCTAGTGGGAAAAAGGCTGACAGAAAAAGTCTCCTGAACCTGGGGCAGAAGAGCCTGGGGCAGAAGGAAATGCCTTCTGGGCTGAGAACTGCCAGCCTGGGAGCCATACCACAGGGTGCAGTCCTTCAGGAACAGGCTGCTCCAGTATGGGCTGCTCTCCACAGAGCAGCACAGGAAGCTTCTCAGATGAAAGGAGCTCAATTTTTGGTAAAAATCAGGCCCGTTTTATACCATTTATACCAGTTATACCTCTTACATGTAAAAAGGCATAGGGCAAGGGGGAATGGTCTTAAACTAAAAGAGGATACACTAAGAATGAGGAGGAAATTCTTCACTATCTTTAAGATCCCTTCCAACCTGAGACATTCTTGGAGACCTGCAGCTAGCGGTGTCCCCCAGGGGACAGTCCCCCTGGGTCCAGTCTTGTCTAACTGACTCGTCTGGATGATGGAGCTGAGTGCACCCTCGGCAAGTCTGCTGACGACACAAATCTCGGAGGAGTGGCTGATACCCCAGGGGGCTGTGCTGCCATTCAGAGGGACCTCGGCAGGCTGGAGGGTAGGACCAAAAGGAACCTCATGAAGTTCAACAAGGACAAGTACGGGGTGGGTCCTGCACCTGGATGCCATTCTGCGCAGTATGCTCTAGGTGATCCTGCTTGGCAGGGGGATAGGGCTAGATAGATGATCTTCAGAAGTTCTTTCCAACCTCAGCCATTCTGTGATTGTGATAAAAACAAGGTGAATTATGTGGATGTATTGCTACATTTTGCTTGAAATACTGATTTAGTATTTTTTTTATTGTCAGCAAAGATGTGATATGGTACGACTCCTTCACACCCCCTTAGGATATTATTTTTTTAATTAATTATTGAGATTCTGTTGAAAATTCTTGAGATTCTGTTGAACTTTGTGTAAATATGTATGAATAAATTGGTTTTATTTTATTGATTTAATGATGATGTTTTAATCATTGTGATACTATTAGGTTGAATGATGTAAAGTATTTATTGTGCCTGTTTCATCTACTATGTATTCCATAAAACTTTATTTTTCTACAACTTCATTTTCACTTAAGATTTCTGTATTTGCTTGAAATTCCATACATTACGAAAGAATGGATTCTGTTTTATGTGGATATCAGGAAAAAATATTTCAAAGCTGTCCTTCACCCTGGCCTGCTGTATTAAAGCATTCCGTGACAGAGGAAAATATTGTGGGTCAGATGTAATGGTCTCTTTTTCTTTTTTTGTGGTCTGATCTGCTGTGGTCTCTTAAGCTTTCATAGTGAGCTTAAGAGTCTGTTTACCTACAATAGTGTCTGCTAGATGCCTGTGTCTTCCTAAACACATCTGTCCTAATTTTTGTATTCTTCTAATGTTTTGGAACAAAATATTGGAAGTTAATGTATTAGCCAAAACCTGCATTCAAGCTTCTGTCCTTTTCTCTCTTGACGCAATAAAGTTAACCTTTCCAGGCATTATTTAATGTGTTGGAGACCTTTAAATAGTCTCAGCATTTAGTTCAGCTTTCCCTTTGCTCTTTTCCACAGTACAGAAAATGTTTCAGTTCAGAGATTTGCTGCTCCAACTAATAAAGCTAATTAAAATCTGAAGAATGTTTTTGTTGTTTTTACATCTGATTAATGTAGTTTCCATTGAAAGTAAGTTCTGAATAAATGGTGCCTGTCATCTGCTGTTTACCTGCAATGTTCTGATGAGATAGGTTGTCTTAAAGAGAAAAGGGTATGTGGGTGGGGAGACCATATTCTTACCTGACGACCAGTGCAGAGGTGTAGAAGGAAATAGGAATGTGGACCAATGGGGAAATAATTGTCAGGACTGCTCCTTTTTTAATATTCTTTCCCCTTGTAAGTCATCTTTTATTTGTGCTGACTGTCAAAACTGTAGATGAAAGATAGCACAACATGGTGTTTGTACTTTTTTAATAAAATAGCATGAGTAAACTTTTACAGGTAGAACACTTTTATAGTAGTAATGATTACCAATCTGAAAAGTCATTTCAAACTGAATTTCAGTCAGTTCCAAATTATTTTAGGTTACTTGGTTACGGTATCCTGACGTAAGTAGCATATTGAGAGCTTTGACAACAGAGGAACAAAATTATCAAGTAGTGAAAATGCACAGTCACAGTCCTTCCTTCACTGAGGTTCCACATAATGGCCCCCAATTCAGTTTTTTATTATTAATTTCACAATTTTGTGGACTGTGGGAGTGAGAATGTAGGAGTTGGTAGTGTAGGTGGGGGCAGGCTGGCTCACAGCCACCGCTGAGTTCTGGTCAGTGCTGGGGCTGTGTAGCAGCCACGTATGGGGAGGCTGCTTTGCTGTTAGCTGGTGCTGTGCTTCACATCTCCACAGCCTTTCCAGAAAGCTATGGAGTGGTGCACAGTTTTAAACACTGAGACTGTATTTTCAGCTTTCGTAGAATACAAAGAAAATAGCTTGGCGTCATATTCTAGAATATAGGTGTCTCCTGTATTTTCTGAGGTGGAAAGATCAACAGGGCAAATGAGGTCCCATCACCTTGACTAACACACATGGAAGCCGCTTTGCCATTTTAAGGTTCAGATCAGCTTTTTTCCCATTCACTTGCCTTTAACTTACAAAATACAGAAGAGCTTCTGAACACCTTGCTGGAAAACAGCAGTATAAAGGGCGTGATCAATCCTTTATTCACTGTCTACCACAGTAGCCAATTCCCTAAAACAAAATTTAGTGATGTTTGACTGGAAATTTCATACCTGTGAAACAAACCACCACCACCACCACACACACACATGAGTTTAAGAAAAAAAAAGTAAAAAGGAAGAAAGTTTATTTTAAAAAATGCTTTCTTTTACTGCAGGAATTGGTGGGTGACTGCTGTTTGCAGTCAAAACCAGAGAGTGGCCCTATACTGGCTGTTTGTGGGGACCTTGGGGGGAGTGACAGCTACCACCATGTGGAGGAAAGGGGGGCAGACCCTATGGATGGGCAGTGGTATATATCTGAACTGGGGAACAGGGAGAAGCAGGGGGAAGAAAGTAGCTGTGACTAGGGAATGGAAGAGCTTTTTCTGCAAGGGGATTAGTACAGGCTGTTTTCATGGGGCAGAGGTTCCTGGAGGGGAGAAAGGTAACCTGATGTTGCCAGCCTCACCAGCACAGTTCTGCTAGTGTGCAAGCACCTCACTTCAACTGTGAGCTCCGTGATGCCAAAGCCATAGCTTTGTGTACTGTTATTTCAGAACGTACCACTCTTTAAAGTGCAGCATAACTTATTTGTTCACGTTTTGAATGATACAGGGTTTTAACAGTACTGACAGCATTGTGGTCTAGATCCTTCATTTCATGCCATATGTCACACTTGTAATTTAATTCTGAAAAGTGCTTGCATAATGATTTAGAAGTGCTTTAAGTGTTTTACTCCCCATCATCTAGCTCTTTTGACTAGATTATTCAGCACCTTGTTTTAAAGACAGATGACATGACAGTCTTCTGAAATTCAACTTTATGACTTGCAATTAGGAAGTAGTACCCAGGTATTAACAATAGTGCCAGACTGAATGCTGTCATGCATGACACCACGTGGAAAAAAAACTTGCACCTCCAGCTTACCTTGCCACAGGGCCTTCACAATGGCACAATTCCATGTTTAATATTCATCAGTCTTACAAAGTATAACCCCCATAGCCTCATCTGAGCTCCTAAGGCCAGGGCACAAAAAGATGAATGCATTTTTTTGGACACTGAGTTAGACACTTTTAAGCCTACTGGTCATGTTTAGGAGGGCAAAAGTTGTGACAACTGTTTTTCAGTGCGGTCTTCCTTGCTTTGTCTCCCAGAATGTGAACTAAAAGACAGGGGAAAAAGAACTTTTGGTGATGCAATAGTGAGACTGATCTTAAAGCTATTGATTGGATAGAAGTAAGCTTGCAGAGACCTATTTAAGCTTTATTTATTATTATTATTATTATTATTATTATTATTATTATTATTATTATTATTATTATTATTATTATTATTATTATTATTATTTCTAGAGATAGGGTATACCAACATCTTGCATCCTTCTGTTTCTAACTCTTGGAGACATGTACCTCATGGTTTTCTCTTACATAGCATTAGCTTGGATTTAAAAAGATAAAAAAAACCTACCCCCCCCAAAAAAAAAACCCACAAACAAACACAAAAACACACAACCCAAACAAAAAACAACTAAAACCACAGAAGAAACAACATCTACAGAAAACAACAACAAAACCAAACCAAACCCCACCACCCAACCAAGCAGAAGACCCACCAAAACCTACCATTACTTCTCTCTTCACTGGTACATGTGGTTGGGATCTGAGCTCTTCCTGAGATGGGCAGTTTTTTTAGGAGCTGAGCCCTGTTATTTAAGAGGGAAGATTCCAGATCTGGAGCTTGTACTTGTGACTTTATGCATAATATATGACAAGTGTCTTTTGAAATTGCACTTTTTTTTATTTTATCAATTATGCACCAAACCTTAGATTATGCCATAGGATTTGCTTCTTTCCAGTTAATGCCTTAGGCAGCTTAGTGGGGAGTCTTTTTAGCAATGCAATGCAAAGGATTAAATGTGTTTTTTATAAATGTATAATAAATTAACTTCCTTATTTGAAAAATACCACACTTAAATAAAAAAGCAGCTTGGGGGAAACTTAGTTGTTTTGGAGAGTTCATTTTTAGTGTGTGATGTCTGAACTTTTGTTTTTGAATAATTAAATAATGAATGCTTCTAAAATCAGATGACAATTGTATTTATGAAAAATTCAGTCTTGTAGCGTACAGTTCTGAAAGCATTTGCTATTTGACTTGTGTGAATTTTGAACACAGTTTCTGAGGATTAGTCAAATAAAGCTTAATAGACTATTGAAAAGCTGGTTTGCCAATGTACTAACAATTAAAAGAATATTTCTAGTTTTCAGTTGTGTTAAACTACCAAGGTCATTCGTGCCTGATGCAATTCTGCCTATCCTATGAATTTCTGAAGAAAGCATACAGTGTTTTTTGGAGATGCACACATCTTGTTTTTTTTTTTTTTTGTGGCTGGATGTCTTTCCTCTGTTTATGTCAGATAAGTGGACAAAGGGTTTCATTGTTAAATATCAAATCTCCTCTGTAATTTTGAGCATTTACTGTTTATGTTACAAATTTTACTCTGAGATGCTGTCTGACAAGAGTTGGCACAAAAGTTTTACTGCTATATTAAAGCACTTGAATCTTAAAATAATTCATTTCGTGTACCTTAAAAAGAATTTGCTGCTGTTTGTCATAAGTGGGTGATGTTTGTTTGCTGTTTTTCTCCAAATTCTGCCATTTATCTGTAGGATTTCTCCTGCAAGGTATCCTAAGCACAAGGGAGTATTACTTGATTTATTTTCTTTGGGATTAATGAGCCCTGAGGTAACAGGGTAAAATGTCTTCTCTTCATAGTTAAGGCATCCAAACACAAAGTAGTAATAACAGGAGAGAGTTCTTGGCCCCCCTGCTTGCCATCTGTGATAGCCAGCTGCTTGATTGCATTGCTTTGTGTTGTAGGAAAGACATGCCTCTGATTTGTTTTGATATGAAAAGCTGGCATTTGGAACCCCGATCTCCAGAAACACACAGCGTGCTCCAGCGTCTCTCTCTGGGGCAGGTGCCTGCTGGTTTAACATACAGAATGTGAAGAATTTAAATACGTGGTGTTTACATTGACCTTCAGAGAGGGGGTAGACTGCCCTGGGGAGGGACACCGTAAGGAAATAACACTTTTCATCTACATCCACTTAGTTCTAGTGATCAGAAGTAAATGGCTGCACTCGTGCACGTGTAAAGGCTTCTCCAGGTGCGTCTGGGTGTCGTGCTGAGACCGAGGCCTGAGCTCTTGCATCTTTGGGCAAATCGGTCCAACGGGTGGCCTTTGGGACCATTTGCCTGATCTGGCCCTTTGCTTCTCCAAGGATGCTCTGCTCCTGCGCCAGCTCTTTCTGCTGTGTCTGCGTGTGACCGGGGGTAAGAGCACCGGAGTGGTCATTGGCGAGGGTGGCTTAGGTGTCATGGTCTCACCTCCCTCTGGTGAGGAGTCAACGGGAGGACAAAAAGTCCCCATGGGCCACTCAGTGGATTTCTGTGAGTACAGGAGCCTCCAGCTGAGGTGCAGTAATGAATAGCTGGAGGCAGTAACACCTCAGTTTGCTCTAGCTAAATTCTCAAGAGAGTGAAGCTCGGGTGTGTGTTTTGTTTTTCTAAACAAATGCTGTTGCTGACGGATGGATAGGATGTGCAGACAGCAGCTCCGTAGGCAACATGTCAGGGCTCGTTTCAAAGAAGGTTACGTGGTTGTTTGGAGGGGGTGTGGAGGGAGCAGAGAGAGACAGGAGGAGCATGCTAAAAAGCAGAGTTCACTTTGCACTGATCAAGAGTTTTGAAAATGCTTTTTTTTTTTTTCTTTTTCCTGTGAAATCCATGTTTTTGTTTGGAAGAAGGTGAAAGAAAAAGAGCAAAGCTGCTTGGAAGTTAAATTTTTTTTTTTTTTTTTTTTTTTTTGCCTTATAGTATCACAAGGGACAGGATTACGAAAGCTAAAATACTAATTTTTCCTTCCCTGTAAAATAATAATAATAATGAAAATTATCAGTATTATCGGTATGGTGATTCATCTAGTCATCATTTCCAATTTGATTGCAGCTTGTTATTTTCTGTTTCAGTTTAGTGCATGTGGTTCACTCCTAGAGATGATGATGTCTTTTGTGGTGCCTTTGCGTTCCTACAAAGGCTCTCCTTTTTAATTTACTGGTCTCTATTATTAAAGTGCTGGTATGAGCAGGGGTTTTCAGATTTATTGGACAGATACAGTTAATTAGGGGAGCTGTGAAAATGACGTGGTTGTAGAAAATGCTCAAAAGTGAGGTTTCTTCTCATACTACAGCAGAAGCATTGGGAGAAATATGGATTTTATGCCATTGCTTATTATTAGTGCTGTGGCATGTAACTAAGACAAAAAAACTAGCACTTAATATGCGCTGCTGTTGTATGCTGTGTAAGCTTAGCTCATGAAATTCATTGCTGCAAGTATCTTGGAGACTAAAGATTCAGGAATAAATTCTGTGTTTGTAAACAACTAAAACATGTGGCGTGTTAGGCACTAAAAGGCTCTGTAGAGAGATTGTTTTCCCACCAAATGAATTAGATGAGGCATTACCTGTGGCTCTGGAAGCAGCTTGGTTTGTAACTCCCTTGATATTATATTTCTGGTACCTTTTCCAAAAAAGCCTAGGTGCCACTCTGCCATAGCACTAAACAAAAAGGCTAGCTGTGACCAGCATGTCAGTGATACAGAAATTACTGAGTAAAAGAGCTTAGCCTACTACTACCAGTTTTGATTCAGCCACGTGTCCAAGGAGAATGTGGAAGTTGTGGGCACAAGATAATATTCTTGTAATTTTTGTAGTTTTGTTGGAGAGCAAAGAAATGTCTGCTGTACCATAAAATCATAGAATCACTTGGTTTTAATAAGCAGAAATAATATTAGATAACAAAATATCATAGTTTTGTGTGTGAAAATTCCTAAGAAAATTACAGTATTTTCTTCACGGAGACTTAAGTCCTTATTGGACAGTTTCAGAGTAATTTCTGTAACTTCCTTAGATACAACACATGGCTGCACGGCTAGTAAGAAGTTAAAGCTCTTCATAATGTCTAAAGGTTAAAAGCCGTATACAAATCTCTGTTCTGTGCCATACTGTTTGTTTTTTCTTTTTTTTTTTTTCATGGTTTGTTCACTGTTGGACTAAAAAGAAACCCTATTTTGGCTTTTGTATTCCTACAACATAGAACTATGTATGGAATACTGTAGACTTATATTGCTGCTGGCCTGATCCCAAAGCACACAGGAGAAAGAGATACACAGTACTTTTTTTTTTTTCATTGTGTTCTTTGTACCAATAGCTATACCTGTTTGAATTAAAATGCTATTAAGGAAAATTCAAGGTAGCAAAGTTGCTGAGTGTGTATTTTTCTTTGGTATAGATGTTATTTCAAACTGATGCATAGTCTAGCGTAGAAAATTGGACTATGCAAACTAGCACAAAAACAATAATGCCGTGTATAGTTTCTAAACTGCCTTAAAATAAGTTGTTAATGCCAAACAAGCATCTGTTGATACTTTTTGGAGAAAGTGGGCCAGCTGAAGGAGTGAAAGATGCCAACAGCACACTGGTAGCTCCTGTTTCTAGAACTGCCCAGGTGAAAGGAGGAGGTGGTAGTGGCATTTTCATGATTGCTTCTCAGTGAAATTTTTGTTTTTTGTCCAAAATACAAATTTACATAAATGACAAGTGAAAAGTTAACGATTAATTGCTTGGTAGATAAGAACGGTTAGCAATGGTTTTAACGTATGAAAATGTGAAAATCAAAAACTGGGGGAAGTCTGTTTAAAAATTGCACAATTATTTAAACATAAAGAAGTATATTTTATGATTAGCAAAGAAGGATTTTTATATAGAGGTTCTAACTTCTTTTGAGACTTAAGTTTTAAAGCAGCCTGCTATTTCATGAGTTAAAAGCTTTATGAAGCTGTGCTTCTCCACTACAGTAAAAAAGAAAGCAAGTAGCTTTACATAACTGTGCTTAACCTTGAATCCTTGTTGTCTTACATTTTAAATCAAGATGATGTTCCAAGCTGTTTCAAACCATCAGAGTCATCCTAAAGATAGCATTAAATGTTTGCAAGTGTTGAAGTGGTAACATTTTGCGGCTAGTGCTGTTGAAAGACGGTAATGGTTAATTAAGATTTTGCTACTATTTCCATGGTGGCATGAAATTCAGCATGTTGCATTATTCTATTTTGACAGAAGCAACTGTTCACAATTAAAATTGTTTAAAGGAAAATTGATTTCATTTTTAGCATTTTTTTCTTCTGACTGCAGCCTTCATCAAGTGTTACAACTTAGATGGTGGAAAAATGAAGTCTTTGATTAAAGATGGAAAATATCCCGTCGTCTTCAAAGAAGTGTTGGTTTAGGTTTTTAATGTGTTTTGGGCCATTTTTCAGCTTCATCAAGCATCTAGTGCCAAATTAATATAACATTAAGATTGGAATGGGAGATAGCCACATTCATAGTTCCAGTTGGGAATGATGTAAAACAAACAAAAAAAAAACCCACACTTATTTTCAAAATCCAATAGTAAGTAGAAACATTTCCACTGACATTTAGAGCATTTTTAAAAACATCTTATATTGACTGTATGATAGAAAAGAAAAAAGTTCCTTGTAGAAACTAGTACAAAAGTATTGTTTCTAATGCTATACAGATCTTCTTCACTTTTTGTGAAGTAAAATTTTAAGTGTTTTCAGTAGCTGTATTTTTCTTTTCAAATGGAAGGTAGCTTTTCTCTTGAGCTTCGGTATTGATTGACATGCTTGAAATATCTTAGCACTGAGTTAGTTAATGAAACAATTGGAAAATTAAGCGTGTCTGTGTTTGTATTTGAAGTGAAGAGGAATTAAACTAACAGCGCACGAGGTAAACAGCAGTGTTGCAAGCTTGGTAAAAATGAATTTGGGTTGCTTATCCTGCCATCGGCTTGACTAGGTGGTTCTTGTACTCGGAGGTCTGCTGGAATCGCTGCGGTTTAATGGCTTACCATCGCAAGCTGAGCTGCAGTAATGTGCCTGCACGTTAGCCTGCAGCAAATAACTTTAAAACAATGCCTTGAACTGTAATGGTGCACCAGCTAGCCAACGTGTCCCTCCTGACTGTTGACATGTGGCTTTATTGCCAATTATCTAGTTCTGTACACCAGTTACTCGTTGTAGGTGGCGCTGGAGGTGAGGTGGCACCTTCAGTAAATCAGTAATTATGAGAGAGGGGCACAGTCAGTTGGAAAAGTTTAAAAGTGCAGAGTTGAGTTACAACAGACATTGGATTTACTCCAATTCCTTATTAAGAGATAGGGGGTTGTAGTTTCCACTTGGCAGGTTACCAGCCTAAAGAGAAAGGCTTCTATTCATGCTGCTGTAATGGAAACTATTCTCTTACCTTAGTCTTCCACAAATGTACCTCATTTAGAGGATAAAAATATCTTCTCGTATTCACAGATTTCAGTCTCCCGGTTATGCATAGCTGGACTGATTTGTTGCAGTTTCAGAGGTCTGAGGAAGTATAGGCAGATTTATACAATAGTGATAAAGCCTCCTTTGAGGCTTGAATGATACCTTCTTGTGAAGTGGAAGAAGCTGAAGTGAACAGAAATCTGTTAGTGGACTTGGTGAGTCATTTGTCCTTTAAGCAGGAATATAAACCTGATCTTGGAGCATCACCTGCTGCACTTGGCTAACGAGGACAGCTACAGGATGGCAGTTCTTGGGAGTGTTTTAGGACTTCCAGGCAGCTCAGTTTGTGCACTGAGTCCAGATTGCCCAGAATATGAACAGCAGCACGTCAACTTTATTGACAACATTTGTTTTTAATTCTGTACCTCTCTTTTTGTTTGTCATCAGAAAGCCCTCCGAGGGCTAAACTAGGCTCACTTAGCACACCAGGACTTTTGTGAGAGTATTGTTGCCTCAGTAGGTGATGTAGCAGTGGCTGGTAGAGATGTAGATGACTTCCAATGATGATGAAGATGCTTCCGATGATGTGACTGGCAGGCAGAGATGTAGCTGCTCTACAGGAATGTCTTTCTTTATACATTTCATGCCTTTTCTCAGATCAGAAAAGTATTAGATAGAGGTGGAGTGTAGGTGGCTCTACAGGTATATTGAAAATTGTCTTTGATAGCACTATTGAGACTTCGTTATTGAGACACAAACAGTTTTTATGTGAATGGTGTGAAAGTCAGTAGGGTATTGATCCTTGGACCTGTTGGCTATCAAAACTGAAGAACGGAATAAGTGCTCTGATATTTCGGTAACTCTGGTATGCAATCTGGTGCCACAGTAAGCCTCCTAATTTGAGGCTGGCAGGATGTTAGGAATATATGTATTTTTCCTACACTGTTGCTTCTCACTGCACTATGTACTCAAGTTGCATTATTTATAAGGTCAGCAGGAGGTGATATTACATGTGCTTCATTTTAGGAAAAAAGATCTGTTCATTAAAAAGTCTAACAAACCTATCTCAGTTTTCAGTATTAGTGCATTTTCATGAAGTAACCGTCTTTTTTGATTGTTTCCATTTGACCCAGCCCATGCAAACTTAGATTGATCTGCAAACAGTCAGTGTATTATACAAATGTGACCTCTTATTGTTGTTTCATTTTTTTCAAAATATTTTTTTTGTAATTTGCCTAATCGCTTGAGTCACGTACTATTTTGTATTGTCAGGAGTGCAGATGTTATGGATATGAAAAGTATTACAATGTACACAAAACAGAAGGGTGGTGTGACAGGCAATGTGCCCAGGTTAAAATCTTTCACAGATATTTGCATACATTTTGCATATTGAATGTTCCCCGGTCAGTCTTTCATAGGTATTTGCATGGATTTTGCATAATGGAGCGTTCATGCGCTTATTAGCCCCACACCACACTTGCAGTTAAGAAATTTGCATGCGGTTTGCTTTCTGTTCAGCGAAATAAGCTTTACACAGAGTTCGGTGTGTTAACTCCTTTTATGCATGACCTATTACTGGCTGGAAGGCACATGGAAAAAAAAAATCTATTACTCAGTACCTTGTAACAAATACAAAATTTAGGAGGGGAATACCGAGTGTTTCTGTCCATCGGACCTTTCAGTGACACGTGTATGTGCTGGTGGCATGTTTTCAAATGTTACATGACATCTGTTCCTTAAAAAAGACTTATTTGAAGCTTATTCTTCATAGCAGATGCAGAAAAGGAGGTATAGCAGATAAATTGTTTTTTCCGCCTTAGTTCTTTTACTCGTCTGTTGCAGCAGCTTCTTCTGCATATTTTTGGTGCTCTGATTTGTTGCAGCTTTCATGACTGATAGCATGAGCTGTCAATTTGCTGTGTTACTGACAGAAAATTGCCATTTGTGTTCAGTGTATCTCCTAGTATATTACATCTGCTTTCCTTCTAAAGCATAATCAATATTCATTGTTCTTTCAGATATACAGGCTTGAGTCGAGATTGCTCAAATCCTTGAAAAGTTAATCAAGTCCTAGACTTTTTCAACAACTAGAGGAGAATAATTGTGCTCTACGCCTGACTGTCAGTAGCCACTAAGAAAATTTACTGCGAGGTGCTCTGTAGTTCCACAGGATGCATGGAAAGATCTCAAGTCTACGTGTAAAAGTAGTGGGAGCATGTGGATGACTGGTTATGTTTTTCAATTGGAAGTGCTTTCAGTAAATTGTAAGCTGTGGTAGCTTTTTATTACTCTGGTAATTCCAAGTACATTTGCTAAACATTAGCTCATTTACATATTAGCATATTCATATCTTACAGTTGATTTTTTTTTAACCATTCTCATAAGTCCTAATGCCCTTTACCTGCATGTTGAGGTCTTCGGGAAGTGGAAAGGGATTTCTACAACTTTGCTTGTTTTTTACCATGATCGGAGCCCAAGGGTGCTGTGCAAAGATAAAATTGTTTGCAGTTTCTGGGACTAGGCATTACAGTACCTCCCCCTGTTGATTATTAATGAAGTAAAATTAGCTAGCTTTGTGCCACTCTTCTACCCTGCCTGATAGCTTTCTTCATCTGGAGATGTTTGAGTATCAAGAGAAGCAGACCAAGGGAAAAACAAAACAAAACAAAGCCAGCTCTGCAGGTCTTCCTCCTTTGTGCTGGAAGTTTCAAGACAACTCAAGCTGTATGGCTTGTTGGTGTTACATGTGAGTCACTGCACAGCACAAGCCACAGCACCAGTGTGAGCAGCTTGTTGTGCTCCACCAGCATGCCCCAGCTCCTGGTGCAGATGTGTTGCTTTTCATTTACTGCTGCAGATCAGTTCAGCACTGAAACTGTCTGCTGGATTTCTTTTTAATCCCAGGCCAGTTTCCTTCTCGGACTGATTGTACAAGCACAACCAGTTATATCATTTCAATGAGAGCATCATGCAAGAGAGGAAAGCTGCTGAAGCTTGGGTTGCTACAAAAGGGGCGTTTTGTAAGGCTGCGGCATAGAGCAGTTACCCATGGTAATTGTCTGTGACTTATTTGCCACCAGTGGCCTTCCACAGTGCCACGAGGATGGGACTGAAGAACTTTTGTAATTAATAAAATTGCTGTATTTTATTTTATTTTATTTTATTTTATTTTATTTTATTTTATTTTATTTTATTTTATTTTATTTTATTTTATTTTATTTTATTTTATTTTATTTTTACAGCTGTTGGTGGTGGCTTAATACTTCTTTAACTTAACAGGCTGCACTAGGTGGAACAACAAGCAGTGTTTGTAAGCCTGAGTTCTGCCTATGGTTTGCACATTTTGGCTTTAAAAGCATACCTGTAGTTCATAACACTTGAGTTCAGAGAAAGGAACAGAAATTGTTTTTGCACAGATTAATCTTTAAATATTCTGTATTTCTATTACTTTTTTGGTGATTAACAGACAAGAATAGTGACCTTTTCATCACATTCATTGATGTCAACATTGTATGAATGTCAGAAATTCAAAGTTGATCTGATCAGGCAGGTAGAAGTTGATCTGATCAGGCAGGTAGAACAAGGAAGTGTATTAGGTAGTCTTTTGGTGTACCTTGGAGGGAAGAGGTGTTTTAAAACTTATTACAAAACAGATAAATATGCATTTTCTCCAATAAATACTTCTAGATACAAATTTAATGTGCTAGTGATGTCAAAATTAGATTTTATGTATGTAATAAAATGTCTTGAGAATAAGTCTGAAATGTAACTACTGAGATTGCGGATGTATGTTTGTACTGATTAAGAACTGGTTTTAGTGTTTGGGTAGCAGCATTTCTGGTCACATGTTCATATAAGAGACATTACTTGAGGAAGGTGTTTAAAAATGTTTTGATTGTCTTGATTTTACTAAAAGTAATTGCAACAGGGAATGAGAAAGCTGACTAAAAATCATCCAAACTTTTGTGTTCTTTCTCCTGTTTTTCTAAACTGACTCCTGTTAGGAACATTTAGATAAAAAGCAAACAAACATTTCTATTTTCTGAGCACAGCAGTTTTTTTTTTTCTCTCCAGTGAGAGGGTGAACTGTGAGACAAGCATATTACATCACCTTTCTGTTGTGTTTGGAGGGGAGAGAAGAACGGGAAGGAAGACCAAGGAAAGATCAGCTACTTTTGTGTTTTTATTTGCTAAGCTGCTTTGCTTTCCATTCTGTTAGCATGAGAGAGCCATCATACCCCAAAGAGTTGGATTAAGTGCATTTCATAGATTTATTTGCTTAGTTTGGGATAGTTACGTTTGCACAATACCTTTAAGTAGAGGCAGTTTGAATGATGTCACTGAAGGCAATATTGGAGAGCAGTAGGATTATTATAAACATAAACCTTTCTGTCAGTTGCAGTGAGGGTGTGCTTTCAGATCGTCCTTTCTTTAAATTTCTGCTCCTCAGATGCCTGTACATCTTCTGTTTTTAAAGTCTTAGGATACAACATCTGGAATTAAGTGGTCTTTGGGGAGGTGGTTCAATGCTTCCCTGCATATGCTGGCACGAATCTTAAACTCGTTCTACGGTGGCACAAAGTATCCACAGAAGATGGAGAAGGACCCTGTTCCAATCTTCCCCATATACTTACCTGAAATATTACTGTCCTAGGAATTAAAATTTTTCTGACCTTTTAGCAAATGTGGAAGGCTTTTATCATCTTTCCCTGTGTAAAATTTTAAATCTGCTGGAAGAGAAGCTGAGCAGGGATTTTAAGTTAATCATGTAGGTGACTTCATCTTCACTGCATAGACCAAACATCTATTGCGTATTTCAGTGTTCCAGCTCATTTCTCCTGCAGAGTGAATCTTCTGTTTCTTGTTATGGCTGCAAAACAACTTTGGGAGCGTTACATACAGTCTACTTAATAGCGTCTGTTTTTTGCCGACAGCTCTGGTGCAAGAGCAAGGACAACTTAAGATGCACTTGTAGTTAGTTTTTGATATAAAATATTGAGCTGACTGGGATCCGTTTTACAAACAACTTGGATGTTCAGACTGTGGGAACAGGGTAACAGTACCCTTGAAGCTGTCTCAGTATAAGTTATCTGTATGAGTCAGAGTCCTGTGACTGAGATTACATTTTTCTGTGGTGTTTAGCATCTGTTCCCTGAGACTCTGTAGCTGTTCCATTTTTTTTCTATTATAGGTATAGGATTGCAACTATCTTTTGATCAGTGCTATAGGTTTTAAGGCTTGTTTTTCATTATGGAGATGAATTGAAAGCGTTATCTAAATATTGTTTTAACCAGTCACTCTTATAACCCTCTAATTTATCGGTAGCGATCTTCATTTTAAAATAGCTTCTTACGTGGATTTTAACTTATGGCTTAAGTTAGCACAATTTCATCTATGATCAAATAAGTTTCTGCAACTTCAGAGTTTTATGGTTTACTAATGCTGTAGCTACACATTGATGTTCTGATGGTGGCAGGCTTATGGACTTGTGCCTCTCCATCCGTTTTTCCTGAGGGGTTTATTGTCTCTTTGGTAGGGCCACCTCATCTCTTTCTGCAGTTGCTTTCTAATTTGGATCTGTGGCGCGGTGTCTTCTGGCAAGGCTATGATCACCTGCAGCAGGAATGCCTTTTGTTGATAGGAAGGAAGACTTAACTTTGATGGAAGAGGATTGGGTTAGGGAGTATTTATACAGACTGGACATATGTAAGTCTATGTGCCCTGATAGGATACACCTGAAAACACTGAGGGAGCTTCCAGATGACATTGCAAGGTCATTCTCAACCACCTTTGAATGATCATAGTGACTGGGAGAGGAACCTGAGGACTGGAGGAAGGGAAGTGTCACTCTTATCTTCAGAAGGGCAAGAAGGAGGAAGGGACAAGAAGGTGGCTCCAGGGAACTACGTGCTTCTGATCAGCCTCAACTTGATCCGTGGGAAGGTTATGGAGCAGCTAATCCTGGAAACCATGAGTGAGGAGGTTGGAATAGATGACCTCCAGAGGTCCCTTCCAACCTCAAACCCATGGTGATTTTTGTCATGAGGTTAGCTGTGTGGGAAGTTCTTTCACTGCTTCGTATTGCTTTGTAGTTTTGTATTGCTTCATAACGTACAATTCAAATTAGAGGATATGTTTAGACTGTGTCAAAGTAACAATCTTAAACTAGTCCACGTACTATGTGGTAAATGAGCTCCAATTGAGTTCTGTGGTGGTTGGTTTACTGATAGTTTAGAGGTCTGTACCATCTTGTGTATATAATATTACCTAGAAGAATGTGGGATCTGGTCAGGTTCATGATGACCTTGGTCATGCTTATCATGAAAAAAATTATGTGACTCTTTTAGCTATGTTTATAGTAAAGTGGAAAATAGTTCTGCAAAGCATCAAAAAAAAATCCTACAGCAGTTATATTCTACAGGGAAAAGTAAATATTTACTTCAGCAAAATTTCACAATTTGCCATTTCCTTTCAAGTCTTAGCACTAATCAGTAATTTTTATTAGGTTCTGACAGTACTGCAGACTTTTGCGTTTTTGATTCTGTTCTGTAGTGATGTTTTAAATATGTCTTAAACACCTACTTGTTTGCATTAAACTCAATTGAAGCATGTAGTTTGCAGTCTCTGTGCTACTTTGGAGTAGTTTATGCCAGAGCAGCACTTACCAGACAGTGACAATCTTCATTTCCTATGTTAATCAGTTTTCTCTGAGATACAGTTGTTTTTTTCTTTAATGACTTAGATGTATCCACTGTTATGGAATGCTGAGTAAAATGGCAATGTTTCTAATGGGATGCACATGGAAACATTTTCATCTTTTCCCACAAATATCTTTATCAGTAGGGAGGCTTTTAACTAACTACCAGTGTTTTTTTTTTTCTTTTTTTTTTTTTTTTCTTTTTTCTTTTTTTTCTCCTTCATTGTTAGTGTGGTAGGTCTATCCTGGGATCTTTGATAATTCTATAAAACAGGAATACAGTAGTAATATATGATTGCTATGGGAAATAAAGAAACAAGACTGATGAAGAATCTTTACCTAGCAAAACACAACTTGAATTTTAGTGTTCAGTGTCATTTTGCTCTGAATCTAAGAGTTTACCATTTTGCAGCTTGCTTTAGAGTTGTTATGCATTTATGTGACACAAGCTCTGTATATGAGATTTAGAAATCCTTTTATTTAAACCCATGGATATGTTTCTTGCTTCATGCCTATCACCTCTCCTATTTGTTGTGGGTGAAAGGCAAACATTTGTTTTAAGATTCAAGAACCTAGTTATATTTTCAGAAGCAATATTCAGTTGAATAGCGAAGTGTCAGGCAGCTTGTAGGTTCTTGACTCTGTCACATATTATAGTATGTATTATAACATGATGTAATGTCAGATATTTGAGGGGGGCAGGGACAGAATCATCTTAAATAGTTATTTCAAATGACAAAATATCAGTAAGAGCAGGAGTAAGGTTTAAACATCATGTCTGTTAGGACAATGCACAGTTTTCAAGTAACAGTAACTAAACACTTGTTTTAATCTAATCATGTTTTGTACATGTCCAAATGTTGTTCCATCTTTTTTGGATGCTTGTTGTCTTAGAGAATGAACTCATTTATGTGTTCAGCCACACCAGATTAAACTACTTCTTCTCTGAGGAGTCTTGGTGGCTGTTCCTATTTTTATTTTGGCTCCAAGCTGGTTAGTCACCTTTGAAGTGCTAAGAATGGATTTGGAAAATACAGCCCATAACATTATTTATAATCTGCACAACATTTATAGGTAGGTCTAATACTGTTTTATTAGATCATCAAGTGTAATTGAAGTAGATGGATGCACAGACTTAAGCCCTAAAGTAGAAACAGCTGACTTCAAAGGTAAATACAAGTTGAGAACTGCTGCTCAGTTTTAATAGTAAGTATCCATCAGCTGCCTCTGAGGGGGAGCTGGTACTCATAGTAGGATGGTGATAAGGATGATAAAATGTTTGTCTTTGGGGGACAGAGAGAAACTGTAGCTGTTTCCTCCTAGATGATGGTTTGAATTATGGAGTGAAAGCTGTGGTGGCATGGTGGCTCATTTCTCTGTGGTGTGACCTGGTGTCTGGTCTGGCTTCTAAAGCTGATGAGCTGTCTCACATAGGAAATTATGAGGTTTAGTGGGGTGGCTGGTTTGACTTTTCTTATGTGTGCAAGGATACATTGTTAGGTAGGCATTGCTGGTCATTGTTTTTAAATGTCTGGAAAAATTGATGGGCACTAAGAAGCTTGATGTGCTGACAAAGTTCCAGGACTTTTGGAAGAGTCTTCTAGTCTGTAGAGCTGCTTTCTTTCTTAAAGGTATGTTGGAAATGTGCTTGCTTCCTAAGGGAATTCTTGCAAATTCTGCGGAGTATGTTTTTAGTAATCTATTATATTTTGCCACTCCTCCATGTAATATTCCCCCTAATAAAGTACTTCATATATTTGGGCAAAGCATTGTTAAGTTTACCATTTACTTACAGATTATTTGCAGATGACACTAAACTGGGAGAAGCTGTTGACTCCCTTGAGGGTAGGGAGGCCTTTGCAGAGATGTCTTGACAAATTAGAGGGCTGAGCAATAGCCAACCACATGAAGTTCAGCAAGAACAAGGGATGGATTCTGTACCAGGGACAGGGCAGTCCTGGCTATATGTACAGACTGGGGGATGAGAGGCTGGAGAGCAGCCCCGCAGAAAGGGATCCGGGGGTTCTGGTTAATAGCACGTTGAATGTGTCCCTGTAGGGTGCCCTGGCAGACAAAACGCTCAACCATATCCTAAAGTGCATCAAGCACGGCATGGCTAGATAGTCAAGGGAAGGGATTGTCCTGCCCTGCTCTGCACTGGTGTGGCTTCACCTTGAGCACTGTGTGCAGTTTTGGGTTCCACAGTATAAGGACAAAACTATCAGAGGGTGTCCAAAGGAGGGCTACAAAGATGGTGAAGGGTCTAGAGAGTAAGAGGTATGAGGAGCAGCTGAGGTCCCTTGATTTGCTCAGCCCAGAGCAGAGCAGGCTGAGGGGAGGCCTCATGGTGGCCTGCAGCTCCCTCACGAGGGCAGGCGCTGAGCTCTGCTCTCTGGGGACAGCGACAGGACCCGAGGGGACGGCATGGAGCTGGGACAGGGGAGGGTCAGGCTGGGGGTTAGGGAAAGGTGCTGCACCCAGAGGGTGGTCGGGCACTGGGGCAGGCTCCCAAGGACAGTGGTCACAACTCCGAGCCTTCTGGAGTTCAAAAAGCATTTAGACAACACTCTCAGACACATGGTTTGATTTTTGGGTGGTCTTTTGGGGACCCAGGAGTTGGACTTGATGATCCTTGTGGCATCCTAGCAGTTCAGGATATTCTGTGATTCTGTTATTCATGCTCTACTGCACATGTCCTCAACAGCACTACCATTTTTGCAAATACACATTATTCCTGAAGTCAGATTTACTGCTGGTCTTCTGTAGTTTAAACACTATCACTTTCAGTTTTGCATCTATAGTTCTTAACCACAGAGGGAATGCATTTCTCCAGGAAGACCCAAGTTGCCTGTATATTTGTCATGTAGCTTTTTATAGATTTATGTAAGTATTTATGCTAGTGCTTTGTGTTCTAAGGCTGGGAACAGTAAAGCTAACATTGCATATTTGGATACACTTTGAGAAAAAACAGTGTACCATAAAATGTAAGATGGAAGAATTTTCTTTTTTTTTTTTTTTTCTTTTTTTTTGTACAGGAATATTTAATGCATCAGGAAAGAATATAAAACAAACTGAAGACAAAACTCTGGCTAATGAACTCTGGCTAATGACCCTTTCTTTTGAGGCAATACATGCATAAAAATAATGGAGGATTAAAGAACTTCTAGAATTTTTCTTTAAATGCAGTGTCAGAGTGTCAGTTTCTTTGAGGTGATTAAGAAAAAAAAAGTCTTACAGCTCATATTGGAGTTCAGCTCCAGACTGACATGTGTTAATTATTTGTATTCAAATCATTTTATTTATTCAGTATCTGAGCAACAAATATCAAATAATTGCTGATCAGGATTCCTTCTGCTAATAAAATTGCCTTTAATATTTTTATGCATAGCAAAATGACATCGGACATGTAATTACCAAATAAACAGGGAAACGAGCAACTGGAAGAATATGCTAGGATAATTATTTGCAGTACTATCATTAGAATGAAACAGTAAAATTCAAGGATAGTGACTTTTTTTCTTTAAAGGAGCAGTACAGAATGAAACTAAAATTCAAGGATAGTGACTTTTTTTAAAGGAACAATACACATATTTTTTTCAAAGGCACTATTAAATGTACAGCTTCTTGAAAGAGGTATAATAAAGTTTTCCTACTCAATCCCACTGTCTATGTCATTGATAAATCTATTAAACAGAATTGGTTCCAAGAAGCTTTCAATAAATGTCATAAAAACAGCTACATCTTTTAGTTAGCCATTAAGCATCTAGAAATAATGTTTAAAAATTCAGAAGAGGCAGATCTGTAATAGCTATTGTATACGACTGCAAGAAATGCTGTACATCACAAAATGAGGGAAAAGTGAACTAACCCTTTATTTAATGATACAATTAGTAAAGCTCTACCCTTAATATTCTTTTTAAAATGGAAGTAAAATACACATTAAAAAGAGAGTGGGGAACAGAAAGAGAGGAAGTTGCAACAAGTAAATTATTAAACATTGTTCATAACCTGAAGTAATGAATAGTTCTTTTGAAAGAAAGTATAAATCCCAATCTCAAATTGCTCAGCAGAAATTGAGATGCAACAGCATATTCCATCCAGACATGAGAATCTTGACTGTTAGGAGCTGCAAACATTTCATTTTAAGTTGATTTTTTGGCAGTGTTGGAAAAAAAACAACACAGTTTTCTTATGTCTATCTGCTGTAGAATGATCTTGCTTCTACTCCAAAACATGGGATAAACCTGTGAATAATTTATGTGCTTTCAGGCAGGACATTTTTCAGAGAATGATGCCTATCATCTTGAGTGTTAGCTTTGGTCCAAATCTTTAATTGTATTTGATGTGTGTAAGTAATAACATTTGTTGGGGAGTTTGGACTGTGTGTGCAGTTTAAAATCAAATACAGCAGCTCTGGTAATTACTTTATTGATGCTGTTCCTGTTCAGAATCTAAGGTTGATACAGAAGGTGACAAAGATCTGTTGGTCAGCATGAGGAATGAAAATCAAATTCCATTCATTTTAATTAAAAATGTAGCAGTTCACTGAAATGAACATTTGTAGTACTGTGCTAACTTGAAAACGAGCTTGATGTAGATTATTTCTTGCTTGTGAGAAAGGTAAAAGGAAAAGATCTATTTTGTTTCAATCAAATGGGGACAAAATCTGTAGGTTTTTTAGTTTGTTTGTTTGTTTGTTTTTTTCCCCTGGAAGTAAAAGCAGAGGTTTGAACAATAGTGCTGTCTTAGATAACAGCACTATGGGGTAAATCTGAAATAAAGGCTTATGTTGGGACTTGCATCAGGAGTTGCTTTCTTTGGACAGAACTCCCAAGACTCCCTCTGGCTGCATGGACAGTGCCAGGCTGTGTGGGGCTTCTGGGTTTGAGGCCAGCTGGTGCTCTCACTTGCTGCTGGGGATACAGGCAGGGCAGGGGGCTGGGGGCTGTAGCATCTGGAAGACCTGAACCTACCATGTCCGGGGCAGTTGCAGAGCTGCAGACTGTGAGGGGCTGATGGTAGGGCTCCTGAGATCTGAGTCTCGGGGCCAGAGCTTGGGTGAGAAGTTCTTCTCTAAGTCTGTGCGCACTTTCAGGGCTGGAAGTGGGTTTTTGTGTCTGGGAGCTCTGGCACGGTTGAGTTAGTGTAGGGTGGTGGACCCCGAAGCTCCTGGATTCCAGGTGGTGCCACCTGATAAAGTAGCTTTAGATGTGCTAATTATGGGAACCTCTGCAGAGGAATAAATGCCTCTCCAATTTACAGCTAATAATAGTTTTGACAAAATATATCTGTTTAAAGCCACTTCCAACAATCAGAGTTAAGTGCCAGATGATTAACACAAAATACTTTGCATGTGTTTGCAAGGCTCAGTGATGATTAATAGCTACTAAAAGCCTGCACAAATGAAATACCATGGTGTGTATTTTTTTGAATATACTGTTAATGTAAGTTGGAATACAGATCCCATTTTTTATAAATCCATGCTTGATGCAAACCAAGGAATTTCAAACCAACTGAATTCTTTTGTGTGTGATGAAAGGTCTCTTGACTCTAACAGTAAATGCTGACAGATTATATCCAGGATGTAACAAGTACTTTTTCCTGTTTAAAAACCACAGTACTGTTGGAAATTGGCCTGGGGTGCTAGGACTTTTTTAGTGATTTTTATTTTCTGAATTTTATTCTGAGCCTGTCCACTGGCATATTGCTTTTTTTCCCCTCTTCATCGCAGCTGTCTCTTCCCTACAACCATTATATACATAAGCACTTTCTCTCCCTTGTGATACGAGTTTTAACTGTGGAGTTCAGTGCTTGTACTGTTTATTTGCTTTGTGAAATACATTATCAAAAGTGACTTGAAATATTTATCAGTGAAAGACTCTTCACTGTGTTTAAAGTACCATCCATCACTTCTTTCTGTGTTGGTATGAGTGAATTGTCCATACACCTCTGAGATTCCTCAGCCAGGAGAGGGGGAGAATTATCTGAGCTGTATCTATCTCGAAGTATTACAATGCTTCCCAGGTTGCTTGCTGTCAAATGAAATGCCGTGATACTCTTTAGGGTTTTCACATTACAGTATTTTAAGAATCTAAGTTAAAACAAAACGTGTTGAGGTTTTTCATGTTTGGCATTTTGAAGAAATTTAATTTTAAATTCTGTTTGCATCAAGCATTTACTTTTTTATTCCGTGCACTTACCTTTAAAAGAAAGTAACGCCACAGTCGTATTTTTTTTACAGTTAGAGCAGTTGCTAGACTTTTGACGTGTTTGTGATTTTATAGTAATCACTTATTTTCTGTAAGAGAAGGACCATCGGAGCAGTAAGCAGGGTGCCTTCTGCAGAATGCTTACACTAAAAACAGGCTCCACTGCTTTGCTACTGGAGGGAAAAGCAGATTAGCTAATTCAGTATGATTATATCACCATGCATACTAAACATTAAAAAGGATCTTAGTTGTATAGAGCTTACATATGCAGAGCTTAACTTCAAATTGCATCCTTGTTGATTAGGTATCTGTGTTGACAGAGCTTTACAGGGATGCTAGTGGAAGGCTGGTTTGAATGAGGAGGATGGCAAGCTGAAAATGTGAAGTTGGCATTACAGCCTAATAGTGCTTGTGTTTATCTGTAGAACAGCATTAAATACTTTCATTTGAGTTTAAGTTTAGTTGGAAGAGCTTAGAGCAGGATCTTCAGTTAAAATCAAGGGGGTAAACACTTTGCTGTGTTTGAAGTTAGTTTTTGTGCTTTACAGAGGCTGAATTTGTGGATGAACCTAAAATGGCAGATGAGGTGCTTTTAAAGACAGGAAGCTGTCTGCTCTGTCTACGCTTGCAGAAGAACCAGGTGGCTCCTTGTTTTTTGTGTTTAGGAGACCTGTGCATGATGCATGATCTGTGTTTTCATGTTGTAGGCTGAATTATGAGCTGTATTTGAATTTAGAAACATCCTGATTGCTTAGCTTGTATGATGACCCTAAAATTGTGTTGATACCTGTGTTTCTGAATCCCGTTGGAGGTATCCTGACAAGGTGTCTCTTCCAGGCATCCTTCTCCTGACCTGCAGAGATCTGTTAATGCACTTCTAGGTTGAATAGCTTTCTTTGGGTTGTTTTAAGGCCAGTCAAAAGAATAAATAGCTATTTACAAACCCAACACTATGTAAATTTATGAATTGAAGGTAGGTAGTCTATGCTTTCAAGGTAGTTATGGACGTTCTGGTGTCCTCTGTTGTTACTGTGCCACTTAACTTTTATACCTAAGAGTTGTATTCAGTCACTAAACCTTTTGCTTCTGAACTGTTGAAAAGATCAAAGGTATGGTAACAGAAACAGCTTACATGTATACCTTGTCTGGAAGCAATCACTACCCTTTACCAAAGACCGGTAGATGACCAAAATATTTTTTATTGTTGTATATTAGAATTATAAAACTATGTTGGCTTATTAATATTACTATTATTTAAGGTTTACCACTAGGGTTCACCAAAAGCTTTCAAACAATGTCACTACTGAGCAGTTGAGTGGATAATGTGTCAGAGCTGCTGGGGTGGGTGTGCAACTTGCAGGGACTTGATACTCTGTTTTTAAAAGTTGTGTTTGAAAGCAAAAGAAAAGGTAAATGGTGGAATGTGTGCTCAGTGAATTCATCTGTAAGGACAGTGAAGTCGTAAGTTAAAAATATACAAACTGTGATAGTGATCATGGGAGGTACTGGATTAAACTTCAACTATCAACATGGAAAAGAGGAATCTCAATAGGAAATTTTGGATTACTACAGGCCTTCTGAAGTGTTAAAAGTAAGAAAGTGAAGTATCTTCAAGCTCTTGGGAGTGGAAAGGTGAAAACAGCTTCTGGCTACTCAGAAAATGCAGTACTAATGTGGTTGCAGTTGTAACATACAGTAGAGAACAAAAGATCAACCAAATAAATTTGAGCTGTGTTCTTACAATGAAGGTTTTCTGTTGCTATTCCTCAGCCCACATTCAAGAGTAAAAAAAGACAGAGGTAAACCCTGCCAAAAGAAAGACACTCCCCATGTGGAGCCTGGCAAGGGAAGAAGACAACCTAAAAATTTTGACTTATGTCATTGGGCTATGTGACAGGTCCATGGGATCTCCTGACTTTTTGTTCAAGGACATGAAGAAAAGCCCCACAGCGCTAAGCGCCCTGAAGGTGCTGCTCACTCTGCCATAATGTGTGGACACCGCTTCTGCGTAGTGACAGTGCCTGAAATTGTGAGTTGTTGCTCCCAGATAAGATGAAAGTGGATCCTCACACACATGGTCTGTTGTTTGTCGGATGACCTCCTTTTTATTTTTGGGAGCTGCTGTTCCATCAAATAATCCGTGCATGGTGCCTCGAACTAGTATTCGACTGGTTTGTGCTTGATGAAATTGGACCACTCTGGGGCCATAAAGCCACAATTCTCTGTGCAGAACTGGCATGCTCAAACATTTGGCAACTGCAAATGCTGCTGAAAGTTTCAAAATAGGCTTGTCATGTTGGATGCAGCCTTACTAGTACCGGAGGACTATCTTCTGTTTTTTTGTTTGTACAAGTGATGGAAGAACCTAACAAAACTGGTTCTCTCACAAGAGCATTAATTAAACTCGCAATCAAAATCGGGAAGAAACAAGACAGATAAATCACGAGTGTGAGGCTGTACTGGATATGTCTGTGTTAGTTTAGAAATGCTGAACCTCTCAGGGACTGCTTTGAGTGACAAGTGCCTTGTTTTTCTTCTGTCCATGCGTATTTGTTTAGTTAGACTCTTCAGCTGCATAGGCAAGTACAATGATGGAGAAATGGAGTAAGTGGGTAGAGAGACTGCAGATGGACTTGTAAGCACTGCAGCAGCTGCAGAGGTTGGTGTGTCTGTTCAGGATGAATAATGCATAAAGGGCAGGAGGGGCACATGGGGCTGCAATGCAGGTTTCCACATCTGCCTGCCGGTCTTTGTTTTTCCTTCCCAGTGCATCTTTGCTCTTCTCCTGTAAGTAGGCTTCCTTCCTGTCCCGGACAAATGGGCAGAGACATAGAACTGTTATTTTGTCCTAGAGGTTTGTAGGCAAAAACATAATCAAAGCCTGCTTGTGGGATTGCACTGCTGGTTCCTGCTCTGTTGTGTGTAAACAGTAAACTTTAATTTCCGGTGTGCTCAGTCTGGAGCCTTCACAAGCACTAAATTCTGTTGATAATCTGGACTGGGGATGATGGGTGGGAATTAACCAGAGCAAAAGCTTATCTGGCTTCTGGGTATGGTACCTTAAGCCCATATCTCCAGCTTTTCAGAAAACTGATAAAGTAACAAATAGATGAGGTGTGAAGGTAGTTCTGAGAAAGTCAATAAATAGCTGGAAGCTACAATTTAATAAGTGTTTGGACATATCTGGCTCAAATACCTTATATATTTTAACTCTCTTAAAAGTGATAGATGGAATTTAAATCCATATTCCCTGTGGTATTAGGTATCAGGAGAAATAAGTGGAAGGAAGGCATTTGAAATCAATAAATTGCTTCTAGGTACAACTTAATGCAGACAGAATTTAGAGAAAAAAGATTGTGAAAAAGATACAGGAGTAAAATGTAGCTTTAATTTTCAGGCTGCAGCAAAACTCTAATCCTGATGGTTGTGAAAATGAATATACATTCATGGAGATGAATGGAGATTAGGAAGTTAGGGAGATGAGGAAGTTAAGTGCCATGGGTCCATTTGTATGGAAGAGTTGTACTGAAAAAGCATTAAGTCTTTGGAGCGGAGCTGCATCATTTCAAGTATAATATAACCTAAATCTTAGCTAATTAAATGTCTTTAAAATGATGCATTTGCCATCCAATTTATCTGGAGAGAAAAGATTCTAATTCGGGAATTTTGCTGCACTTGAGAATCTACTGCTTCAACGCCTTGGGCTTCCTTGGAAATGCTTATTGCTTGCGTGGGCTAGAAGTAAGGCTTCACCAAGTGCATGCACACAGGCTCACAGGATGGTTGAGGTTGGCAGGGACCTCTGCAGCTCATTTGGTTGGGCCTAAATCAGGTTGCCCAGGCCCATGTCTGTCGGCTTTTGAAGATCCCCAAGGAAGCATGCTCCACAGCCTCTCTGTGCCAGTGCTCCATCACCCGCACAGTGAAGAAGTCTTGATGGT
This sequence comes from Anas acuta, assembly GCF_963932015.1. Lineage (NCBI taxonomy): Eukaryota > Metazoa > Chordata > Aves > Anseriformes > Anatidae > Anas > Anas acuta. The sequence goes on along the minus strand of NC_088980.1, from coordinate 50,581,408 downwards.
TAGACAGATTCTCCCATATTCCAGTTTGTGACCATTGCCTCTTGTCCTGGCACTAGGCATTGCTGAAAACCTCCCCTCAGATACTTATACACACTGGGATCCCCTGAGTTTCCTCTTCTTTACGCTGAACAGTCCCATAATTAAAGAAGGACATGGAATTAGCTATAAGGAAAAAGTTATTTACTCAGAGGGTGGTGAGGCACGGGCACTGGTTGCCCAGAGAAGCTGTGGATGCCCCATCCCTGGAGGTGTTCAAGGCCAAGCTGGATGGGGCTTTGGGCAACCTGGTGTGGTGGGAGGTGTCCCTACCCATGTCAGGGGAATTAGCTGGTCTTTAAGGTCCCTTCCAACCCAAACTGTTCTGTGGTTCCCAAGTGATGCCACTGCTTTTCATAAAGGCCTTTGGTTTCTCTCTGCCACACCTAGGTTAGCAGTTTGTGGTACACCTGGGTACATGATAAGACTGAGGCAATCCTTAATTTATGTCTTCTTCTGGGCAGAACAGAAATAATGGGGGAGAGCAGTTAACATTTCATTAAGTCTGCAGATAGAAGCATTTGTTTAAGTGAGGCTTCTCAATGTGTTACACCCAAGGGAGGTTAAAATGATCTTCCTGGAGCAGATTCCAGTCAATCTTTCTCGATTCTGAAATATTTATTAGTGTTTGCAGCAAATGCATATGGGATAATACGGCATATACAAAAAAAACATAAAATTTTCATTTTTTGTTCACTAGTGGCTTTACTGTCAGAATACAAAATTAGCAGCTTATGCTTGACTGTAGCGTTTTTTTGTACATTAAAATACATCAAAGTATGTGATATCTCCAAGTAAATATTTTAGAGAACATTCCCGATTTACACTTTGTCTTGCAGATTGCTTACATTTTACCAGTTGTTTAGAAAGTCTGGTCTGTAAAATATAGTAAAATCGTCTTAACTGCTTTTACTAAGCAAGCTTTCTTCTGAGAATAGATGAGCAAGTAGAGAACTCTCAAGCATTATTCTGAAATATTGCACTGACAATAAGAAAACATTAGAGATTCTCCTGGAGATCATGCATCACCCATCCTTCAGCTAAGGAAGACAAGTGTTTAACACATTTGGGCTTTAATATACCCTGAGACAGTTGGAAACATACCTGCAAGAGCTGTGTCTGAACACTCAGAGCGAGTTAGTAGAACTATTGTGGCTTTTTTTAAGCCTTCCTTGACCCACAGAAATTTAATCTGCTGTTCAGTGTTTGCTTTTGATTTGTTATGCCACCCGAATTTCTGAAGGGCTGGTTTTCATGGATACTTTAAGGCTTATCAAAAAGCTATGGGATATCGCTGATCTTGTAAATGACACAGACTGAGCTAGGTTGCACATATGTGCTTGGTGTTTAAGGAGCAGGCTTGACATGAGGGGCAATCAGGCTGAAATCTTGGCTTGGTTGCCTAGACATCCTGTGAGGCTTGATGAAATTACTGAAACTCTTAGACATCTTTTTTGCATTTATAAGATAAAGAGCAACCGGTGTAGAGGTGGGTGCATGTTAACTATACGGGTGTTGGAGGTAAATCAGGTAATGTTTGCAGTGTGTTTTGAAACTTCAGTTGCACGGTATTGTGCAAGATTTGCCTTTTTTGTTGTTGTTGATGGCTAGGCTGTTAGTGACTAAGATAGAAGCAATCAGTCTGTATTTGCTGATTTGAATAACTTTGTTTTACTTATGAAGCTGTATGTAGGGAGTACAAAGACCGAAAAAAAAAAAAAAGGGCACACTCCATGTACTATTTTTGGAAGATCAAGTAGGCTTAAGAGTTAGAGGAGTAGGAGTTGCTGGGATTTTTCCAAATTCTGTCAACAAAACAAATTCTGCCCTCGTTAATCATCAGAATGAGTTGTTGGAGTTATTTGTATGTCACTGTAACATAGCCTGGCTAAAGCGGGCTACTTGAACTTGTTCTCATGTAGTGGGGCTTTCCCTGAGAGATTGATAAATCACTCATTAGCCCTTTCCACCTTTAAAATATTAACACTGATCGTGAGTCTGCAGTGAAAAGAAAGCAGCTGTTGGCTCTTGCATTGCGTGGTGATTACACGGATGCTCAAGAGCAGGACCAAGTGCCCACCAAGTGCCAGAACCAGTGCTGTGCTGCTGCGGCACCTGTGCCTGCTGCTGCCCAGGGTGATTTGGGGGCCTTCATGTTGTGTTGTACTCTGCTGAACAGACTCTGGTTATGTTTAGACTTTCTGCCAACTCACCTCTTATCTAGCTGTGGGATTTCTCCCTTCTTGATTTATTCAAGGAATGGGTGATCCATCTTGAGAAAAGTAGTGAATCCTTTGTTTTGATAGATTTAGATAAAATTCAGGCATTCTGTTCTGCATTTGGCATATAACACTATTTGTAGAGACACCTTTGACTTTTTGATTTTCACTGAATGAGAAGAAGGTGGTCTGAAGCTTGTATCATGTTGGAAAAAGCTTAGTTCTAGAACGTGGAAAAGTGCAAAGAGAATTTAATACATGGGAGAAGATAAAAAAGCAAAGGACATGTCAAATCCCGTTGTTGATGCTGGGTAAATGGACAGAAAAATCAGCTGCAAATTGGAGGAGGACTTGAAATGGAAGTTTAATATAACAATGCTCAGAGTCCAGCTACAGCGTAAATCTTTAAAGTACGCTTAATTCTTCCATTCATGACTTCATTGGCAAGTGTGTCTTTGTGCAGCTCGAGTGTCACTAAGGCCGGAGGGGATGAAGCCCCTCTGAGTCAGGTGGGGCAGTGCAGACCCTGCCTTGCTCCAAGCAGGGGTGTAGCTGGGTTAGCCTGGAAGTTTGGTGTGAGTGAGTAGTAAAGTGGGAGAAAAAGGTGGTTTACTCTAAAGAACATCTAGGACCCAGGCTGTAGCCTATGCCGTGCCTAGAACAGGGAAGAAAGGTGTTTTGAGAATGAATTATTCTCTTTAAAATGCTCATGTAAAGAGGATGATCTGCTGATAGCCACAGGACTGTAAGGTTTATTTTAGTTGATGTTTGGAGTAAAAATTCGTTCTTTCACCTGCATTTCCTTTTGTGCTGTGTCCTGGGTTCAGTACACCTGCCAGACCTGAAGGGTTCTGCTGGCTTGCACATCCTGAAATACAGATTGTCTGTGCTGTTAATGTACATTAAAACGTTAGTTCAGATGTTCAGCTAGTGTATTTTTTAAGTTCTAGCTGAAAGAAAACAGAGAAGATTACTTGCACAATTTGTTCAATAATCAAAATGTTAGTGGAGAATAAAAATAGCAACTTTGCCTATTTTCATATTAAATTAAATTAAGGCTTGATGGCAGAATTATTTTTTAATAGACATGTGTCAGTATTATCTTCTTTGATAAGCAGCAAGCCTTTTTATGTGGAGCTCTAAATAAAGCATGTGTTTGCCTGAGTATTATGTAGGATTGGTAAATGTAGGTAAATGTTCCTTCGCAGGTAGGAACTGTTGATGTAACTGAAATTTCAAACACACCATCTGGAAGTTCATGGTAATTTTGGCTTTCAGTTTTAATTTTTTTTATTTTTATTTTTTACTTGCTATTGAGGGAGCAGACAAAGGGAAGAGGCCAGTTTAAAACCTTTTCTGTAGGACACATAAAAGTTGATAGTTGATTATATAAATGCTAAGAAATATTAAAAGCTAACATGGTAACTAAATATTTTGTGTGCTTAGGAAAGGTCTGGAAAGAAAAAATATTTTCTCTTGTTCTTCTCAACCTTGTCTGTTTTTCCAGTGTCAAACAAAGCCTATTGTCTAGAAACAAATAACCCAACTTCATGTCCCTAGAGGAAGATGTACCTTCTGATGACTCACAGCAATTCTGAGCTAATATTTATGAGAAAGCTTCTTTCCCAATACTTGCTGAGGTCCCTTGACGCCCGGTGACCCAAGAGATGATTAATTAACCAATGCCTAATCTGGGTGGGGGATGATTGACATGGAGTCCAACTGTGAGTACATGCTCCAAATATAAAACTTGGGCATTACTAGGTCTTGCTCCAGGATGTAAAATTCCCAGCAGGAGATCAAAGGAAGGGGGCAAAGCTGTTTGGGAATTGAGAACATGCAGGACACAGCATTAGTGGGCAGGTTCAGGGATGGGAACAGAGGCTAGAATATAGCTATGAATACAGAGAAGCATGGGGTATGTTTGTTGTGCAAGAGAGCTGGAAATAAGGGAAAATTCAAGAAGGTGAGGAGGAAGACTCACAAAGAACTTATTAAGAACAGGATAAGGAGAGGTGGAAGAAAATGCCACAGGAGAATTTTCTGTGATTATAGGGAAAAACCTTTTTTTCAGATTGAGGTTACACAGATTGATATACAGGTTTTAAAAGGACATCATGCAAACTTTGAGTCACATTTTTTGAGCAAGCAGTACTGAGCAAATTCAGTAGTGGTTTCAATGTAGAAAGGAGTGATGTGCTGAATAAAGAAAGTAAGGAAAGGCTGTTCTTTTAGGGCTTCTCTGCCCATGTTCCTTCTACTTCAGCATTCTGTGTGTGTTTTGATTTTTAAATAGATGTGGTTTGGGGTGGGAGGGGGTGGGTGGATGGGAAGGAAACAAAGTTTTGGAAAACAAAACAAAACAAAACTGAAGAAGTTAGAACATCAAGGCAAAACCAAGCCAAATTACTTTTAACTGATAGTATTACTACTGTTGCCTTAAATTCTGCTGATTTACGATTTCTACAATGATAACAAACCCAAAAGTGCTATTTAAAAAAGAATTGTAAATACTGTTTTCCTCTGTAGGTATAATGATGTTTCAGACTCTTGCCATTTTACCCTCTTGGTATTGCATAATCCAGTCAATTCATGTTTTCCAGAGCTTCCCAATTAAGCTGAGTGTTCAAAAGTTTCCATGACCTTTAGGTTTCTTTGTACTCTATGTTGTTTTGCAGAGAGTATGATAGACTCTGTGGCTTATTTCCAGTGTAGCTTTTCTTTCACGGAAAAGATGTCACAGAGCAAAAAGGCCATGGTTTTGAGTTGTGTTTCTGAGCATTTAAGATAATGCTGATTTGTGGTGTAACTTGATTTTAGGTGTCTTAACATACAAGAAATTCTGTTTTGGTAGTTCATCAAAAAATGGTGAGCTGCAAAATATGGTCATTTAAACAGGATTATTAGACTGAATATATAGAAAAAAACAAGGTGAAGAAAGAAATCCTGTCAGTGAAAAGAAGTTTGTTGCAGAGTGTAGAGAAGTGCACTTGTATCACATATTCACTACCACAACCAATGGTCGATGTGCCCCTTATGGTCCTTACTTCAGGTTTTTTTTCTGTCACAGTATGTATGGCTTTCTAGTGAAACCTGAAAATGCGAGGTTGTCCTCCTCAGTAAGAGCTATGAGTATTCCCAAACACAAACCTCTCCTACGCTGCAGTTTGTCTGGTGGAGGATGCCAAGTGAATCAGTCCCAGCTCCACTGTGATCTGACGAGGTGGGTGGCGGAGTTGGAAAGGTTGGCAGGTGGAGGCCCTCCGAGGAATGTTGCACGGGCTGCTTTAGCAGGCGCAGCACTACATTCATGCAATGTTTACCATCCAGACCTAAAACTGTTCGCATAATTTGTCTCGGAGCGTACAGGGAAACCTCAGGTCTTTCTGATCCTGCCTGTGTATGTTGTTAGAGGCCTGAGCTATTTGTCACGATCACCTGAACCCTAGTGGTGAGTCACATCAGAACACTGCTCCTAAAGACCCTTCACCCCACTGTTGTTTAATGTTTAGTGCTTATGAAGCTTCAGGATGTCTTGCTTATACATCCACGTCTGATCTGGTGTTTTGCTCTGTTTGTTCAGAATATCCATCAGTCTTGCTTGCATTTAGTGTAAGTGCATCAAATCCTCTGAAAGCCAGAGGTGATCACTGACAAGTTGCCCCTGCAATATAAACTAGCATATTTTCCTATGACCTGATGCAAAAGTACTGTTTGTAAATAAAATGTTGACATAGAAATTGAGAAAATACAAAAGGTTCTGTTCAATCTACACTAATACATGTAATTCTTTTGTGCACAAACAGTGCAGCAGGATCTAAGAAAATTTAGCTATCATTTTAAAGGACTGATACAAACTTTGATTAGTAGATAGATCTTGTAACTTAATATTGTACACGTGTGTGTATATTAATCAAAACAAACAAAACAGTATAATAGAATGAATTAATAAGATTAAAAAATAAAAACAGGAACAGAACAGCCAGATGTGATTAAATAATACTAGTTTAAGGAGAGGGCAAGCCTCTGCTACATTTCTGTTCTCTTAAATGATTTTCAGGTATGTAGATTTTTGAGACCTCATTTTACCTAAACTGCTCAGAAGATTCCTTTCTGCAGAAGACTTCATTCTACACCCTCTATTCTGCAGAGGGTAAAACCCATGAAGGAACGAGTTGGAATGAATTTGGGAGACCTAGTGTAAAATGTGTGCAGGCGATGCTGTTGCTGTCCCTTAGAATCCTGACCCAGCAGTTAATATATCAGCGGCCTGGAGTGCAAAGCATCATGTGAAATGGTTCCTATTGGGTTAGTGTGTTAAGTCTTCCTAAACTTTAATGTATTCTTCCAATACCATTTCAAAGAAAGGTTGTTTATTCTCGCTTTAGGGTAAAGGTGTTGTGGTAGTGAGGCTGTCACCTCCTATTCCACATAGGCTCCACACATGAAGAGCATTATACAGGGAGGAACTGAAAGCAAGCCCAGAACTGGTGTTCCATGCATTACACCATCTCTTCTCTGAATAATGGCAGCTCTGTAGCTTGAAATTGCATGGTTTTACAATGCTGGAACTGTTCTGTAGCCTGCTAAAGGTATCCATGGCCTTTGGGTCTATGGTACCACCTGTGATTTTCAAGTAGGTGCATCATGGATGTGCAGCTGAATTTATAAATATTTCATGCTGGAAATAATAAGAAGTACAAAGGTTTGACAGTGTTACTAGAAAACCTTGTGTTAAAAGTGCTTGTTTTCATACTTGGTGAAACTGAGTTGGTCAACAGTTCACCCTCTTTCTGATTTTGAAACTGTACTTTTCCTTGCTTTTTGTACATCACTTCTAATCAATTTTTTTAAACTGATATGTATCTTTCTAACAGTGACGGTAAGTTCATAAGTCTAGAAACATTGAACTGTTTTCATGCTGTCTGAGTTGGGGGAGCGATTCTTTTTTTTTTTTTGACATGGTATACACTGAAATGGAACTTGTTCTTTGCCAACCTGTCAAAAGATAGGGTCAGATACTGGTACGTTGGCTTTACACTTAAAATAGCTGGAGGTCTGAATGTTATATTTGACTCCTTTGTAGCCTTTGCCTGTCTAAGCAGAGACCAGTGTTTGATGCAAGTTAATGGTTTCTGTCATCTAGCATAAGAGTTCCTTTCAGTTGCTATTTTATGGGTTAATTTCATTTTACTGCTTCCTAGGTTAAGTGACTGATAGTTAATTGAAAAGCGTAGTTTCTTTGGAGACGATGCTGGTGGAGACAGAAGGTTTAATAAAAGAGGTTTTTCTCTTTTATTGTTTAGAATGATAAGTATATGTGGTTGGGGGGGAAAGGATATTCATGTTTATGTCGATATGTCTGAGACAAGGGCACATGTAAACATGCTTAAATCATTATAGGCTTTCTTCTGCTTTAGCAGGATGTCAGTTCAAGTACAGCAACCTAAAACTGATGATGTCTTTATTCATTGGCTTATGTTATTTGAAAATACTTCAATACTCAGGATGTGCTGAACAGTAGCAAGAGTGGCACAAGTTTTCCTATCCACACTGATGTAAACTGTTCTGATCAATGATAGAGCACTCGAGTCTTTGAGATGAATTATCTTCGTTCCTTTCTTGGAAAAGAGAAATTCTGACTTTACAAGAAAGACAGCTATGTTAGTAAATCTGTATGATAGGGATATTTTTACAGGATTAGAGTTCATGTACATGTATGTGCTTCTGCAGGTAATAGTGGGATTCAGTTGTGTGAATGTATTCAGATATCAGTAAGGTGTGAACATAAAGAAAGGTTTGCTTTTGGAAGGAGTTTATATGCTTATCTGAGTGGAGGCAGATGTTCAATGCATGAATATCTTCTATCTGGAAATAGCTGAACTGTAATTATACCATAATTAAGATATAATCTAAACTAGAAAAAGGCATATTTCTTTCCAGAATAACTGCTTTGGCTTCTCTCTTTAGTAGAGATTCATGCTTTATTCTGGTTTGTCTCTCTTGTATTTGTTAATAATTCACAATAAATGGAAGCAGTTGCTCTGTTTTGTTACTGCTTTTGTTAACCACTTACTTGATTTTCAGAAAGCACCTTTGCAGTTTTGTAATCTTTCTGCCTTTTTATAGGCCAGGGATTATTCATTTTTTGGCAGCAACCCCTTTTCCTTAGTTTGTTTGCCATGATGTGCAGCCTACTGACATCTCAGCTGATAAATGGGATAACTGTTCATTCTTTGCAAAAAAAATAAGTGCTAATGGAAGTGCTCTGATTTAAAAACAAACGAACAAAAAGAAACAAGCAAAACCAACAAAGCAAAAAGCCTTTCTAAGAATGTAATTGTTAGAGTCATTTTATGAATAGTCAATTTATTGATAACTGCTAATTTTGATCTTTTTTATATGCTATAAAGTAGGAGTTGACAGTTTGATATGGATTTCTATCCTTTCTTCTAGATAACTCTGCTGAAGCAGATCTATGGTTGCTGAACAGTTGTACAGTAAAAAATCCAGCTGAAGACCATTTCAGAAACTCAATCAAGTAAGTTGAAACATGTTTGCTAAAAAAAAAAAAAAATCATAGTATATTTTAATTTTAAAGGCTTCCTGTTTCCGATAGAGATGTAATTCTCTGTTTTAGAGCAAAGAAAAATGTGCTGAATTTGAATGTTAAATTAGTGAATTCTCTAGAATGGATTTGTAAGGTGCAGTGTAATTTTTATTAGCTTTGATAACTTGTAAATGATTATCAACACACTTAGAACTGCTGATCTATTAAAGGCTTCTGTATCGATTTTCAAGGTAGCATTATTATATTTTTTTGAAGAGTTTTTTTTTTTTTTTTAAAGCGAATTACTATGCTTTCTTCCTCCTCTAATTTTACATAATCAGGCTCTTCTAACTAAAAGGCTATCTGGTACATACTTAAGTCTGTTTTATTATACGTTTTCTTAAAAGGTGAACTGAGTTGCTTATAATTAACAGTTGTCTTCTGACGGATGTGTTTTATTTCTCCCTAGCATTTCAGTGATGTTGAAAAATATGACATGCCTGTGCTTTCTGCCTCTGACCTCTGCATTAGTGTAGTTGTGGTGGAAATAACTGGACAACCTGTATGCTTACAGCTGTGCTTGTCCAGTATAAATAAATGTCATGGTATGTTACTTGTAAATTTTTACCTTTAGTAAGCAAGTGTGGATATTTATGCAGTCATTTGCTTACTGCGATAGACTGTTTCTTGAAATCCATTTTGGTTAGAAGAACATAGTTCTTGCTTAGCAGTTGGCATGCGCAGGAGGTTAGAGAGGAAAGAGAAGCTGCTTGCAGTGCTCACATAACTAACAGCATCCTAGAGCTGTAACCTGGAACAGTGTGCCCACAGTAGGTGGCACAGTTAAAGTTTCCTCCACCCTTCAGGGGGCTTCTTTGCCTGACTGCTAGTATTGCACACTGTAAGACTAGCATTTTTTTTCCAATCTGTTGCAAAAAAAGAAAAAAACAACCAAAAACCCTCTTCCCAGAACACTTCCAGTTAGTGTGTTGGCCAACAGAACTGATGACAAGATATTTTCTTTTCTTGTGGCCATCTTTCTATTTTACTAATCATACGCCAGAACTGAATTGATGTGGTATGGTGTGTGTCCTTTAACCAGCAGAATAGTGTTGGTTAAGAAAGAGGGTCTAACTAAAAGCAAATGACCAAAAATATTTTTTTGAACTTCATGTTTCTGTTGTCACTCTATTAATGCTTGTGATACAATTTGTAGCCTGGGTTTATTCCTCTTTTACCTTGCTTCGCTCCATATACTCCTTTTATTTTCTGACACGCTGATACTGTGGTCATTCTTCATTTATTCTCTTTGCTGAGATTCATTCCTTTCCTGTAGCATGCATTGTTTATTTTCTCCTCTCAGATCCTAGCATTTCCTAATGGTGGAGAATGACAACTTTGTTCTTTTGTTTCAAGCCATTCTTCACAATTCTCATTAAATGCGGGTATAAGAATCACATGTGGGTGCTCTTTCATGTTTGGACAATATTTAATTTTTCTGTTCCATCTCAGAACATGACAACTTTTACTATATTTGGGTTTTACAATGACATGAGGAAAGCTTGTATCTCTAACCAACATGATGTTTCCCAAATACACCTTAATTTGTAATGGCAGCAAACTGAATGTATGAAGTTTGGATGATACAAAGCTAATTGACATTGTGTCCTATCATAGTATGTGTTTGTAGCTATGAAGATCTTTTTTTATTAGAAAAATCAGTACTCAGCACAGTAAGATTTTTCTTTCAAATGAAAAAAAGTTTTCAGCCTGAAAGTGTGGCATAGAATTATGAATGTCATTGTAACATGCGAGAGAAATATTCCAGTTTGGTTTATTCTCTGTCCCTGTTTTTTCTACATAATTTTCCTTGCATATATAACCTTAAAACCTACAAATTCAAGCAAGTGGTAGCATGCTTACACCATCTCTGATCATGATCCCTCACTAATACTGTATATCAAAGGGTGCCTTACAGCCCAAGGAGCCTAGAGCAAGTAATTTCTATCACACGATTTATGAAGACTAAGATGACTGAGTAAAGCAAATAGCTAGGCAAAGAAAAAGAATCTCTGGAATAAGTAAAAAGAAGCAAGACTAAAGGAAGAAACTGCCATCAGTGAAAGGGGGAGGTGAGGAACACCCCAGGGAAACAGTCCACATTCAGTGTGGTGGCTTTCAGTTCTGTTGTAGGAACCCTGTTGTATCACCGAATGTCCCTTATTCCCACCTCCGTCTTCAGTGAACCTACAAATGTGTACAACCTTGTGGCTCAGGATGAAGGCACCTGTGATGGAAAGCTTGCTAGTAGCTATTTTAGGCAGGATTTTACCTTGATAGAAGGAGTTCATCCATTGTTTAGATGACTCCTGTTTGTAGTTACGAACCTAAGCTTCTTGGCAGAGAAAAGTGAGAGCACAGAGCAGAGTGACAGGAGGGCAGGTGAGCTAGTACAGATATATGATGTTACCTGTGTGGTTTTTAAGCAATTACTTATCATGTGGTATACACAGAAATAAAATGCTCCTTAGTATATGCCTGTAGTGTAACAGGGTAGTATACATAGTGTTGAGGCAGTGAAAACTCAATAACCAAAGATATGAAACAGGTATTATTTATTAGGGCGCTGGGTGTGTGGGGCATCACTCCGCCTAACACACATACACACCAAGGGTTATGTGATTATTTTAGTGGGATATGTACATATTAATTTCATTTCCCATAAGGCTCTTGCATATTCATCAGGTCTCTGAAGAATCATTAATGTAGTTCCTGCCCCTATTCGCATGTGTAGTGGAGTCCTTGGGTGGTCGTCTGGTGTACTCTGGTGGTCTTTTGATGAAGGCCAGAAGTCTTCTTTGCTGCTAAACTCCTGACCTTTCCTGTCTTTGACAGGCTTCAGCAGTCAAGCAAGGTTTAAACATAATATCTTGGTTTTCAATTTGTTTGTTGCTTCTTGTCCTGTCACTGGGCACCACTGTGACGTGCCAGGCTCAGTTGTCTTCACTCTCCTCTCTCTTCCCCTCCTCATCAGGTATCTGTGCACCCTGATAAGATACCCTTAAGCCTTCTCATACCCAGGCTGAACAGGCCCCGCTCTCTCTGCCTCTCACATGTCACATGCTGCAAAGCTTTGATCACCTTAGTGGCCCTTTGCTGTACCCACTGCAGTGTGTCCTTGTCTCACCTGGACTCAGCCCAGAACCGGACCCAGTGCTCCAGCTGTGTCTCACAGAGCGGAGGACAAAGGTTGCCTCCCTCTCCTCAGCCTGCTGGAGGTGCTCTGCCTGATGCAGCCCAGGAGGTTGTTGGCCTAATTAGCTGCAAGGACAGATGGCTGGCCACGGCCACCTTGGTGTGTTTACCAGGAGCCCCAGGTCCATTTCAGCAAAGCTCTTTCCAGCATGTTGCACCCGCCAGTTGTGGTGCATGGCGTTGTTCCTCCCTGGGGCCAGGACTTTGCAGTTCCATTTGTTGAACTTCGTGAGGCATACACGTTCAATTAGTTTAAGAAAATCGTATTTTCATTAAAATTGATATTAAAATAAACTCTATAAAGACACGTTTACTGTATGTGTGTTCTACTTGTCCTTGTAAAGATGTAACTATTCTTGGATATGTTGTGTAGGGTTTTAGAAATACCTTTCTGTTCTGAAATAAAAAGAAGCTCTTGTTGTGTCAAGGGCTTCTGTTTTGTTGGTGATGGATATACCTATTGTGCCCTAGCAAAGTGTCTGCTGGATATTAGCAGCTTTTGGAAAGATCATGGTGAGTTGAATCCCTCTGATCAGCTTTTTTTCTAGTGCTATTAAACTCTCACTAAATTGTTTCATTTCCACAAAAAAATACCTCTCTACCCTTGTCCTTTGTTGCAATCTTAAGTATCTGTGAATGGCTGCAATCCCAGATAGGATGTTTGATTATTGGTGTTTGGTCTTGTGTTTTTCAGCTGGCCTCCGTTCAGCAAGTTAAGGCAGAAATTAGATTTTCTGGAAATCCCAAGCATAACAAATGTCTGGTGGTTTACATATCAGCTTTGGGTAAATGCTATTTTCAATAATAGCCATGCACATTTTTTCCCCCCTGAATTTAGTGATTCATGTGAACCAATCTGATATGTAGTGCCTGGCAATTTGAGATTGCATTTTTGCATTGAGCTATTTTTAAAGTGAATACCTACACCTTAGGTATCTGACCTTGGGCTTTCACAGCATAGCCTGGCTTGTAGAGAATACTGCAGGTCGGTCACCTGGTGCAGGAGGTCCTCCAGCTGGGCACACCTTTTGCAGGCAGGTCTGGACCCCAGGAGGAAGGTCTGGGCACTTTCTGCAGCCTGAGGTCTGTGCTGCAGCCTTGACCTTCAGCAGATCCATCTGGGTGGAGGCATCGGCTGCCACTGGGGCAGGCAGTGCAGGCCTCACAGGCAGAGCTGCAGTGTTTGCTCTCAGACAAGTGCCTTGAGGGTCAGGTAGGATGAGTGCCCTTGACCTGTGCAGATGGTTGTGGAATGGTGCCCGGTTGCTGGGTTAAAATGTACTTGGAGCCTCCCCCTCGGCCAGTGGCATGTGCAAAATGACCTCTCCTAATGGCCTTGGAAAATTTGGAGAAACCATTGTATGTTCCTGACTAGCCGTCTTCCACCTTGTTGGATCCTTTTCTGAATACTGTTATAAGTTCCCATGCAATCAGGGACTCTTCATACAGAGTTTTCATACTGATCCATCGTGGGCAGGAATGTGAGGCGTGTCTAAATGAGAGAGCTGAAATCACACCACTTGAGAATTACGTTCTGGTTATGCAGTTGAGGTGTTCATGGCTTGTCTCATGTTATGGCAGTATGCTTGGCCACTGTAACCTTCTTCGTTACCATATATAATAAATCTGATTAATAAATATGCACTAGAGAATGTTATATGTAAATGTTACTGCATTCACTTTAAGGCACGCTACAGTGTGTATTCAAGCCTATTCTGAGTTGTGACAGAAATGTAAGGGTTGTTAGCACTGAAATAGCATTGTGTTGCTTCCACTTCTGTCCTTGCTTTACTTTTCTCAAATTTATGAATAAACACTGTGTAGGAATTCACTTTTCTGCTCTATGGAGCATTATGTACTTCAGAACTGCCCAAAGTGCTCATTTAACAGGCCTTTGACCTTAAATATGCAGTTATCTGTAGATTGTCTTTTTCATAGCTATTGCTTAATACACGTTTTCATTTAGGAACATAGATTTTCACTAATGGCTTATGTGTTCTGAAGCCATTTAGGTATTCTTAACTGTACTTGGGGAAAGCAGGGTTAAAAGATTAGGGAAGTGATTCTGGTTAGTTTTTATGTATTTCATTTTTTCACAGAAAAACAGGACTGAAGAGAAGTTCTTGGGTTATCGCAAGTTTCAGATCATATACATATTTTCTTTTTGATTTTGTTTGCATTTTAAAGTAGTTGATTACTTTGTAGGAGAAGAAACAGTTCAAAACAGTTCACGTACAGCTGAAGTTCAAATTGATAGACACCTGTTTACCATCGTGTTTTAACAGATGTGCCTTTCTCAGATACAGTGTATTTTGTTTTTGGGGAGGGGCTATTTCTTTTTTAAGTGGTCTTTCTTCATCTTCTGGGCTGTGGTGTCATTGCCAGCTATGATTACTTCAGCAGGTCTCAATGAACACCTGCAGTTTTCTTTCTTCCAGAAACAGCAGTACCTTGCAATTGAACAGGGACCAATTTACAACCAAGGAATTTTGAAGTGAAAACAAGCTTGGTAATAAACAGACTGCATGTTGTTTGTCTTATAAGATATGTATCACACAAAAGAGATTTTAACAGCTTTTCCATTCCTCTACATGAATGCAATTTACTGTTCTCCTAACTTGGACAGGAGTGGTTGCAGCTGAGGGTTTTGAGATGAGTGGGTGATGTTCTTGCTAGATGCCTGTCAGTCATGGTCATGGAGATCGAGGTAGACCTCAGACAGAGGAAAGCAAATGTTGCTCATCTTCAGAAAAGGCCAAAAGGACAATCTAGGGAAGTACAGGACAGTCAGCCTTCCTTTGTTTGTGGACAGAAATCATGGAGCTAATCCTCTAGAAACATTTTTTCTGTCACATGGAGGATAAGGTTGTCAGTAACAGCCAGAACGGATCAACCCAGGGTAAATCATGCTTGACCAATGTTGTTGCCTTGTATGATAAAATGACTAGATCTGTGAATGAGTGGAGAGCAGTGGATGTCATTATTTGAATTATAGGAAGGATATCAACACCACCCCCTGCAATACTCTTGTGTCCAAGTTGGGACATAATGGTCTGGCAGATAGATGTTCAGATAAGTAGAAAAGTGGGTGGTGACTGGGCTTGGAGGGTCCTTAGATAGAAGAAGAATCTTCTGCTGCTTGTCATCCTTGCAGGTGAAAATAACCCTGGAGGAAGGCTTTTTGTCCTTTAGTTAACATTTGAGTATGTAGTTTATATGATGCATTTCTGCAAATCAAACTATTGCTTCTCTGAGCAAAAGAAACCCAAAAACCTGTAGAATTCCTCACCAAATTAATATAGCGTTACCACTTTCTTTAAAAAAGCTTTAAGCATACTAATAAATTTCCAGCATAAAGGTAGACTGTGATTTATACTTGTTATTACTGTTTATACAGTAAAAATTAAGCTGTGAAGTACCTGTGGAAGAGGGAACACAAGTATTTCAGTGCTAGTTATTTTATAGTACCTTTTAACATAAGATGTTCACTTCCACTGCCTTGCTGTTTGTTACATTTTTTAGAAATAGTGTGTTGCCATGACTTTGAGTGTTTGTCTCGAGTTAACAGCATGGCTGTAAGAACTGTAGTTAGGAGTGCTGCTCTGTGGAGATTATCCTGGATGCTGTTGAAAGTGCCTAAAGAACAAAGCTATCATCAGGTGTAGTCAACATGGGCTCATTAAACAAAAATCGTGTCTTAATAATTTGATGTCCTTCTATAAAAAGGTCACCTGCTTAGTAGCAGAGGGTTTTACATGCTTAGAGCAAACCTTTTGTTGAACTGGAAGTTTTCATTTAAAACATCATGATCTGGAATCTTTAAAATGTAAGGAAAACGTATTTGGAGTTTGTATATGAAAGATAAGAAGAAGCTACTACTGTATGGGCAAAGCAGGGTGTTTCTTGGCAGGGGATAAATTCTATGAAGTGTGTATAGTTACGGTCGGAGCAACTACTGTATATTTAAGGTTTTCCAAATGGGTTGTCATCATTCAAATGCTAACTGATTTAAAATGAAGCCCCCTCACAGTGCTGGGAATAGTGCTGGGAATGGTGTTAACAAGTAAATGAGAAATGACCAGCACCAACAGGAGGCTGGAGCCATACGTTACAATGTATTTGGAAAGCTACTTATGCATGAACTTTCTTTTTTTTTACATTTTATTTTCCCCAAACACATGGAATATTGTCATTCATGCTTTTATTGTCTTAGGCTGATGGAAGACGTAGCCGCAGGTGAAGGATTCAGTGATGTTAAAGATGTTTGTTAGTGGAAGGCTTTTTGCTACATTTGAGTACACGTTCTTGCACCCATCTCTGCCATAAAAGAGCTGAAATAAACTGCTTGACATGATGTTAGAAAACCATAGAAAAAAACAGAGTGTATAGAACCCATTGTATAATGTGTAGAAGGTTAAAAAAAAGGTTGTGGGCTCTTTGTGATTGAATGTTACATGACAGCATTTTGCAGAGGAACTTTGCAAAAACCTGGGTTATAAACTTGTGTGCATTTCTGTTTAATGTTTATCAAGGTAAAAAAAAACAAACACTCTTTTGGAAATCTCTTTGACTTTACGTGAACGCATTTGGGGCTATTTTAATTACTCCATGTTATTGATGAGGTAAAGAGCTTTGTGAGTTTATGTAGTGTGTGGCCTCAGTTTGACATTATATGCTAAGCATTGGATGCTTTAGGAAATTAATTAGCTTTTAATATTCTTTAAGCCTTGAGGCTTAGAGGGATTGATGTATATTTGATGGCCGTTTTAAAGAAGAAAATATTACCAGGACAAGAGAATACAGCCCTGTTACGTGACTTTGTATATCTGTACTTGAACTTTCGGAGTGAGCTGTAGTTACAGGTTCTTAGCTATGCAGTCCTGGAGCACTAGTGTGTTACAAGCACTGCTTAAAGACCTTGAATATCAGTTAAATTTGTTATGCATCAGATATACACTTTTATTGGAAAACAGATGCAAAGCTATTAAATTTCAGTGATATGGGTAAACATGGCAGCCTTCTGATTTGGAAAGTACAGGTCTCTGGGTAGTTTATGGAGTAACACTTGCAGCTTTCTCCTCCTCGGGCAAAATGGGGACACAGCTGTACTGTTTTTTTTCCAGTATTTCAGAACAAGAACTTGCATGCGCGTGTATCTGAAAGCTGTTTTAGGAAAATGAGCAACACTGTAAAAGGGATCAAATTCTCTTTAGACTGAACTGTTGTTATCTCGAGTTTGAAGACAAAACATTTTTTCCTCCCCCTTCTCTCAAAGTTGATAGAATTGCATAATTTCAAGAATCCATTCCAATCAAAATGATTTAAGAAAAAATAAATAGCAGAAGTAGGTACCGGGTATTCTCCGTGTTACTTGTTGTTCTGCCATGCGCTTGCTTCTGGGACACGAAGTTCCCTGTTGATCTTGTAGTGCTAGCTGCTGCCTGTTTTCATAGACAAGGTGTATAATTTCAATAATCAAGAAGATAGAGATACCATTTGGAGCTAGAAAATTCAGGTTTATGCTTTGCTACTGCATCAAATGCTTCCAAGAAGTGGCTTTTTGAGGGACAGGAGGAGTTTGGGCAAAGCTATGCCTATGCTGACAAAACTGGCATTTACACAAAACATGTTAAAACATTTTTGAAAATATTTTGCTGTTTTAGTAGGGTGAAACCAATGATTTCTCTACCAATGATGGCCTTATTCTAAAGACAGTGATGCTAGGTTTGTAATACATTAAAGTTCCTCTCTCAGTTAAACTCATGCTTCAGATTAGCAGCTCGACATCTAGTTTGTCTTTACTGATCAAAATGCATTCTGTTTGTGGTTCAGAAAATAGGCTACTGAATAAGAGTTTTAACAAACTTATTTGGGTTATGGAGTGGAAATTAGTAAAATCCACCTCTGCACGTATGAATGCAAGGAAAGTAAGTGGTGGAATAGAATTAGAATATTAGCAATTTGTAACTCAGTGTAGCTGCATAGAGCTGTTGACGATTCTTTAATAGTTTGTGGTTTTTGTAGTGGGGAGGTAATGGAGGGCTATGAGAAACTAAAGCAGTGTGAGACATTGCAGCTTGTTTCATATTGCTTCAAAGAGTAGGCTAGATGTAATTTTGTTTCTTCTGAGAAATATCCGTGATTTATCAAAACGGACTATGACTACTAATAGGCTACTTCACCTGAATGTTTTAAACTGAAATTCATTTGGGGATGTGCAGTTGGGATTCTCATAGCCTCTTCTGCTGGACACATCTCCCTGTTCTGTTATGGGATTTCTGTTTTCTTTCTCATGAGGGCTTACCAAATCAATTGCTCCATCACTAAAAACTAGGTAAGAGACAGAGTTGTACCAAATATAAAATCATCCCTGGACAGGAACATGATATTAGCTGAGGTCCATGGAAGTGATGTGGGACAGAATCAGGATAGAGCTTGCATTGGTTTAGTTTGCTTGCACACAGAAATGCAGTTATGAGAGGTTAAAAAGCTTTTGGCATTGTTTTCTTTCTTGCTTTATTGTGTGTGTTTCTAGCAGATAGGATGTTTTCAACATGCTGCTGAAGAAGAGCAAGTTCATTGTTTCCCTTTTAAAATGGATTTTGCATTCCAGCAAGGCTGATGTTTTACTTTCCCTTGGGACAGGTTCTGTGCTAAGTTTGAAATAAAACTTTCTACATCAAGTGACCATTGCTGTTTTAAACACTCCATTATCAAAGTAAGAAGAGAGAATATACAGTTGAGAGCATCATTAAGAAATGGACCAAAAAAGCAAGCAAGCAACCAAAAAAGACCACAAATCCACAAACATTTTTTGCATGCATCTATATAGTTATATATTATATATACATGATGAATATTAGAGTATTAAGAGGACATAGCTCAATAAAATAAAGCTCTTGCTAGCTAGTTTCAAGATGGGTTACATGAACTTCACAAAAATCAGTGTTTTACATATTATATGACACTATGTTAATAGGTGTTTTGTTTTTATCATTTCAAGCCAGATGCACTAAGCAGAAAAGGTTAATGTCTGGAGTGCTGGAAACAGGTGGTTGATAGCTTTGAATATTTATCTAATTAAATGCATGTTGGCTGTTGGCCTAGCAGGCCTGACTTTTATTAGGGAGGGAACACAGGAAAGCATGCAGAAACTTGCTGTAGCAGGATTAATGCAAAAGTCAACATGATCTGAACTTGTCCCCACTGACAAGTGTGTTTTTTTGTTTGTTTTTGGTTCAGAAGACCATCTACTTGTACCTACTGAGTGTTTGTCCTAAAACAGAAAATGCTTGCTTGTCTGGGTGTGCTTAAGTGGAAAAAGCATTCTTTCTCATACTTCTGAAGTGTGTCACATGGTTATGGTAGAAGCTAACTTAGGAAGGGCAGGAATAACGTTGGGTTTCTTTTTGTCTTTGTTCAACAAAACTCTTGCATTTTAGAAGAGCAAGTTTATTGTCAATGAAATGCATAAGTTCACGTTTGTCACTGAGTACCTCAGTTGCTACTTTGACCCTTGATGCACAGCCATGTGTAAGGTACATGAACATCCTCTAATGGCAGTAAGGGTTCTCATGGTCAGCTATTTCTTTCAGATTTAACTTCTCATCCAGCATTTCACTTGTAGAGTTTCATTAACTTTCCTAAAGAAACAAAATAAGCACAGTCCGGCAGTAAGAAATAATTGACCATGGAACTGTTTCACCCAAAGTATGTATCGTATATGTTTGAATTTGAAACTTTCTTAAGAGATAATGTCTGGTAAGTACTTTCATCAGGATGAACAATAAACTTTTTTAATATATTATTTTTACAGCTCAAGAACAGTGGAAACTGACCCTTTTTAGTGCCACAAGCTACAAATACTAAACAACCATTTGTTCAATATAGAAAATCATATTGTTTTTCTTGGGTGTATTGTAGTTTATTAGTGTGATGTCAAGGGAAATCTAGTAGTGAAGATGCAGAGGCTCTTTTTTTTATTATTTTTGTAAATATCAGTGCTCAATTAAATAGTCTAAAATATAGCAAAATTAATTGTAGAAGTAATTTGTGAATACATCTTCTCCTAATGGGTGGCATGGCTTTTCTCATAAAAACTGAATGGGTCTCCAGTCCATTTTTTTTTTCTTATATCTTTTACGTGAAAACAATAGCATTAAAATAGCCCCTTTCTGTAATAGAATTCTAGTTTATATGCATTTACCAGGCCTCAAATGAGAAGTATGTCTGTGGAGCTATTGACTAGTTTGTCTGAGCTATATACCTGTAGCTCAAACAAACAAACAAAAAGCAACTCAAAAAGGCTGAGAGTCAGAAATGTTATTCAAACTTAGAAAAGATGCAGCCATGTTTATATCCTAACTACAATTAATACTTTTCTTTTAGGTCATCTCAGAATACAAACACTATGTTTAACTCGAAACCTGAATCCATGTTTCTATGTGTAACTTTTTTATACAAGGAAGGCAGCAGAAAATTGAATTCTCTACTTTCTGTTGTCATTCATTTCAGATGCTGCCACTCTGAGCTGTAATATCTGAGCTTTAAATTATTCTTACTGAGATTTCCCTTTTTTGTATTTCATTTCTTGCTATTAGCGTAAGGTCTATTCTTGTATAGCTGCTATTGGACACATTTGCATGAACTGTTTGACCTAACCAGGAAGCTCTTTCAAGACAAAGATCATAACATGTAAGGATTAGTGAAATGCAAATGATAATCGCTGCCTGGGAAATAGAAGCTATGGATATTTTATTTCCTTAAAAGTGATGGTCATATGGCTGCTTGCATGGAATTGCTTTTGTGGCCTGTGAATTTGACTACATAAGTGTGCACGAATCTAATATACCTGTACTGAAACATTGTAGAAAATAAGTTAAATATGTACTTTTCCATGGACAGTATTTTGACCTTCCTTCTATGTTTCAGGAGAATTGCTTCAGATTTAGTCCTAAATCCAATATACAGCAAACCTGGAGCTTAAGAATGCTGTAACTTTGTTACATTTACTGACATGCTGAAATTGATCATTTTAAATATGGATAGAAACAGTCTCAGTTTGGGCAGTATGGGACTGGGGTGCTTGTTGTTCATGCACAAATACATTCAGCTGCTCGGGAAAAGCCCAATTCCCCTTGCAGGTAGCTGTGTGAAGTGTTTGGTCTTTTTGTCGTGTTCTGATAATTCACAAACATCAATTGCTTGCATCAGAGCTTGGATGAGGGACTGAGGGGAAAAACAACATCTTTATGGAATGTTATTGCTGTGGGAATGGGAAAAAGATTCCTAGCATTTGCTATGGGAATGCTGTGGAGTCATAAAGATAGCAGCTCAGTGATGTAACGTAGATACTGATCTGCAAGGATCCAGGGGACGAGGAGATGATGCTGGCGCTGGGCTTTGTTAGACATTTAAGAAAGAAAACCAACAATTTGTCAGTCTCATCTAATGTTGTTAAAATCTCATTTTCTTTATAATGTAGGAATTGAAATAGCAGCTGAATTCTTACTGGTTATATTTCTTTGCTCCATTAACTGATGTACTCATGAGGAAGGGAATTATTTGCTTCATACTTGAAATATATTGGTTTTTAGTGTTTATGGCATAATACGAATTAAATACTGTGTTAAAATACCTCTTGAGCAACATGTTTTTTAAGTCAACAGTTTATAGTTTTACAGCAATCAGTGCATGTTCTTCAGCTTGTGGTTTCCATTTCTGTTTCACAGAAGATGCCAGTTAAGTATGTTTGTTGCAAAATTTTTAAGTTAGGCTGTTGTGAAATGTTACTCAATATTTTACAATTATTGGAGGAAGAACATTTAATTAGAATAAGACAGGTATTGCACACTCTGCTCTTGTCCATCCTTTATTGATGCTGTGGTTATGATGCAGTGTGCATTGACTGAATTTCTTGTGACTATTGCTAAGAAACCACGTGCTAAGATGACACGGTCAATATTCACTGACAATTTTCTTAAAATAAGTTTTTATTGAGTAGATGGGCTGTAACCAACTTCCTCTAATATCCTGACTTGTGTTGCTTACATAATGAGGTTTCCAGCTGGAGTCCATTGCTTGGTGCAATATTTCCATGTGAGGAGAGGAAAACAGATCAAGTTGCCCCATTTCTCTTCTCTTTCCCCAGCTCTACTGGAAATGTCCTGATAGTGCAGCTGTTACCAGCTTCACCATCTGCCAAAGATACTGCACTGCTTTGTGACTTCGGGAGCAAATGGCAGGTGGCAGGATAGAGTGCAGCTTTATTTTATCTTCTCAAAATATGTTTCAAGTAGCTGTAGTTGTGGGTGATGTAACACACTCCTTTCCTGCCCTTATCCTCCCCAGTAGGGACAAGCTGTTGAAGTAACACAGCATTTGTGCTCTTTTGTTAACCTTTGCTGACTGTCATGAGGATTTGGGGTATCTGGGCCAGATGTTTGAAAGAGAATTAGGAAATCATGATGGCAGTGTGTGTGGCTTTTGTTTACTTCTTCAGCACTGATTTGAAATGCTTTTCTCTCTATTTTGCTCTGGTTTCTAATTTTGATATGTTTACAACAGGGAGAGACAAAACCTTCTCAATAGGACAATTTGTTTCATAGTATGCTTTAGTAAGGTTACCTTTTTTTCTCAGTATTGAGGTTTGAAGTTGCACAATAGGATCCCCTCTTACTGACCCTCAGTAAGTCTGATAGTGGTGTTGGTTGCTTTTGTTGTTTGTAAGGAATCTTACCTCTTGCAATCATATGGACACATGGAGAAATTGACTCAAGTAGTATAATATGCTGCCTGCCCTGACATTGAGGGCTTTTAAGAGTACTCCTTTTAGGACAGGCAGTTTGTTCTGTGTTGTCATGCTTAACATAATGTTACCAGAATGTTTACATTTTTCATTTTCCATTTTCAGTGACAATAGTGTACTTAATGTGGTATAATTATGCTGAGCTTTCTTACTGTTTTGAGCATTTGGAAGTCATTCTTATTTCTATGCAAGGAGGAAAGATGTGAAGGGGAGTGAAGAGCAGTTGCATGCCCCTTTGTTTCATGCCTGTGAGCATTGAACCTCTTCTTGCCAGGAGATATCCAAGTTCTCCACTTCAACTCTGCTGACTCTTTGCCTACATGTACAAGACAATCTGTGTATGAACAATGTATTTCCCAAAACCTGAGGTTCTATGTAGACAAGTAGCTTCATTTTTCCTTAGGCCACTGTCCCGTGGTATCCTACTTTGGACAGGCCAGGCTTATTTTACTAGTATAGCTCCTTTTTTTTTTCTTCTTTTTATTATTATTATTTTTTAAATAATAGCCATGAGGCTGGGAGTGGGGAAACTGAAAGGTGAAAGGAATTAGGTGTATCAGTGATGAGTGTATCTGAAAGCTGAACTTGTATCCTGTTTCCTTAATCTAATACTGAAGTTTCAATACTCCTCTCAGTGAGCACATCCAGGTATAAACAGTAAGAGCTTATAAAAGTAAGAGCTGCAAGGTACAGTATCAGACACAAAGAAATAGTTTTGAGATTAGTACTGCCTTTGACTGGTTTTGGAAACTCTGAAATTAAAATGTTCAGCACTCAGCTCACCCTGTTTGATACCAATGAATAGGCAAATGGGTTTGCAGTAGATTTTTATGTTTCTTCTGTAACTCACCTCATGTGCTTGAAACTGCAGAGTTTGGAACAAGTTTAGTGTCTTTAGATCTTGAAACTCTTAATTTATCTGTGGACTAGAGCCTGCAAGAATAAAGCTTGTGATTTGATCAACTGATCACAACCGATCAAACCACTGTTGATCTGTAAGCATGAGATGTATATTTGTAGAAGGAGAAATGTATATTGATACAGGAGTACCTGTGGAATAGAGGCACAACAAGTCAATATTACAAGCTGACCGTTTACATTCATAGTACCTTTTTCTCAGTGCTTGCTTTGAAGAGATAGGAGGGCTTGTTTCTGAATTGAATGAACCTGAGATTGAAGTTGAAGATATTTGCAGAATGTCTTATTAGGTAAGCGTCTCTGCTTTATCTTTCCGTAATACACTGAACACTCTTAAGTATGAATGGTGCAGTACTGCAGTAAATATGCATCAAAAATTAATGAAAGACCTTATGGGAAAAGTGATTATATTTGGGAAAACAAAACAAAACAAAAACAAAACAAACAAACAAACAAACAAAAAACACACCAAAAACCTCACTCAAAGCCCCATACCTATATACTTTCATGCAATAAGATGCATCCAAGTGTTGTGTCCAGCGTTCAGGTACAACAATGTATGTTTCGCAGTATTTATGGGATGATGAGGAACATCTCCTTCATTCCTAGGTTGGCTTTTGTTGTCCCTGTGTTTTGTGTTATGTTTCACAGAGTACCTCACAGATCAGGATCTTTTGTATTTTCTTTCCTGGACCATGATTTAGGGTTTATTCAAGCTACTTTTGTTTGCTTTCCTGGGGTGTCTTAAAGCTGCAGTGATTCTGTCTTCCTGCTCTCATCTGTTAGAGTTTTTGTTTTGAGTGTGGATATAAACTGCATCTTATTCTAGGCTGCCACTTGTTTTTCTGCCACAGTGTCCTGAAGTATAGGTGTGTTGTGATCAGGATCATCTGCTGAGTTGTGTGCTGTCAACACATGCCTTCCATGGCCCTTCTACTGTCCTGTCTGAAGCTTCCACACCTGTATAACCCAATTTATTCAGCAAACGTACCGTCTTAACACTTTTATTACAAATTTCAACAATAGACCACAATAAAAAGATATTTGGCTAAGAATGGATGTATTTTTTATAATATTTTGAGTTTTACATTATCACATTGGAAACCTGTGGGTTTAATTATTCTAAATCCATCTTGTGTGAGTAAAACAGACATTTCCTGTAATATAGAACTACTTCTGAGGTAGAAAAAAACAGTTGCTGCATGGAAATCAATTATTTCACTGCAGTTATCTAGTCAGAAACCTTGTTATTTTTTCAGTATGACCTTTTATTTATTTATTTATTTGTTTATTTTGAAATTTACTTTGATGGATACACCAAGCTCCTAGAATTTAGATGAAATGAGAAAGCATTCAAAGAAGTATAGAATGGTTTGGGTTGGAAGGACCCTTAAGCATAATTTAGTTCCAACCCCCTGCCATGGGCAGGGACGCCTCCCACCAGACCAGGTTGCCCAAAGTCCCATCCAGCCTGGCCTTGAGCACCTCCAGGGATGGGGCATCCACAGCTTCTCTGGGCAACCTGTGCCAGTGCTTCACCACCCTCTGAGTGGAGAATTTCTTCCTTATACCTAATTTAAATCTACCCTCTTTTAGTTTAAAGCCATTTTCCCTTGTCCTATCACTGCACCCCCTGACAAAAAGTCTGTCCCCAGCTTTTCTGTAGGCCCCCTTTAGGTACTGGCAGGCCGCTATAAGGTCTCACCGGAGCCTTTTCTTCTCCAGGCTGAACAGCCTCAGCCTGTCTTCCTAGGAGAGGTGCTCCAGCCTTCTGATTATACTCATGGCCCTCCTCTGGACTTGTTCTAATGGTTCTGTGTGCATGTCCTAGGGTCTCCAGAGCTGAATGCAGGGCTCCGTGTGGGTTCTTACAAGAGCAGAGTAGAGGGGGAGAATCACCTCCCTTACCCTGTTGGCCACGCTTCTTTTGATGCAGCCCAGGATGGGGTTGGCTTTGTGGGCTGCAAGCATCACATTACTGGCTTGTGTTGAGTCATCGACCAACACCCCCAGGTCCTTCTCCTCGGGCCTACTCTCAATCCATTTTCCTCCCAGCCTGTATTTGTGCTTGGGATTGCCCTTGCCCAGACGTAGGGACCTTGCACTTGGTTTTGTTGAGCTTCATGAGGTTCACATGGGTCCACCTCAAGGTCCCTCTGGATGGCATCCCTTCCCTCCAGTGAAGGGGTGCACCACACAGCTCGGTGTCATCAGCAAACTTGCTGAGGGTGCACTTCATCCCATGTTGTTTCCATGTCACTGACAAAGATGTTAAATAGTGCCTATCCCAATACTGACCCCTGAGAATTGTTGGTGAGAATGAGGTCCAGTATAGCACCTCTCCTCATTGGCTCCCCTGTCACTTGGAGAAGGAATTTGTCATCCACGCATTACAGGAACCTCCTGGATTGCCTATGCCCTGCTGTGCTGTCCCTCCAACAGATACCAGGGTGGTTGAAGTTCCCTGTGAGAACCAGGGCTTGCGAATATGAGGCTGCTTCTGTCTGTACACAGGGGGCCTCATCTGCCAGGTCATCCTGGTCCAGTGGTTTGTAGTGGACTTCCACTATAATATATATTCTTTCAGCTGAGTTGGTACTGACTGAAGGCATATATCTTTCAAGTCAGACTTCACATCAAAGCTCTGTACATCCCTTGTAACTTCTGAAGCATCAGTAAGTTGGTGGAAGCTTACATTCTGTCTTCCCTGTCATCCTGCTTGTCTTTAATGACAGACTGCTGCTGCTGCCATGAGATGAATTTCAGAATAACAGTCTGGTATTTTTTCATTCTTTTCAAAAATGTCAACAAGCAAAACTTGTTATTTTTGTTTTGGAATAATGAGTAATGCCTTCAATCAAATCCCATCGGGTTTGCCTCTGAGGCATGTGTTATTAAACTTCACTTTCCATTTTCTCCTTTTAACAATTAAAAAAGCAAAGAAAAGTAAATTTTAGCTGTACTTTTTGTCACAATTATGGAGTTTGGGTTCCCATTTTTACTTGAAATATTGCGTCTGCTGAAGACTGTCATAGTTTCAACATTAAAGGCGTACCTATGGATCTTCTGGGATTTTCATGATACACCATGCTGATCTGGGGTCACTAGGTGCCACCTCCTCTCCTGCTTAGGCATGCTTCTAAGCTTGTATTTGTTTTCCTCGGCTCTTGTTCAAATCAACATCACTGTGGCTATTTTCCAGGATGTCTCTGCAGGTGGGGAAGAAAAGGTATTAATTGGGGTTGTTGGACTTGAGTACAGTGTCAGTGAAGAACAGCATGTTTGTGTGCCTACATCGCAATAACCATTCAAGCATTGTAGGGTACAGCTTTTGAAATTAAGCAGCTATTTTCATTTAAAACATCTCTCTGTGTCAGCAGATGAACAGTTCCACTTCTGGTTCTGGACCTGTTCCTGAGATATTTTTCAAGGACATGCTCTCTTTCAGCCTGGTATAACCTGTGCTTAAGGTTCAAAGGAGAGCTGAGAAGATATGAATTTCAAAGACAACCATGTATAGGTGATACACATTGTTGAATATTGTAACATCATTTTAATATATTGTTTCCTAGCATTCCCAATGTTTTATAAGATAAATACTTGGGTATCAGGGAGACTTGACTATTATCCCAGTTCTGGGTAGTCCACACTGCCTGTGTCTACATCCAATAAGAATCAACAGTTTGCATGTGCAAAAAGTACTAATTCTGCATGAAGATGGCTGAGTAGCCTTGTTTATTCATTGCTTTACTTTGCATGTACACAGATTGGTCTTGGTGATATGTGCATTTCAGATGTCAGTAGTTCTCTACAGAGAGGTATGATATTTATGGCAGTTAGGAAAAAATATAACCCTTCTTCTGGACCTGTTATATGGCAATCAGAACAACTACTGGTAGGTCAGATGCTGCAGCTTTGTGTGTTATAACAAACCTTTTTGTTTTAGAGAACATAGATATGTACATATCTGTATATACACATACATACATGGATATATACATACACAGATATATCAATATATATGTTACGAACCTCAGTATGTACACATTCTGGCTTTATGAGACCAGAGAATGTTGTAAGGTGTCTCTTTGAGAACAAAATGTGACTATCGAAAGTGTTATAATTGTCAAGAATTAAGGAATTTCTACACAAAGCTGTTGTATCCCGTGTCCACCGCCCTGCTTTATTCCACGTGCTTTATTCAGCGGGAGTTATACCAATGTAACTCTGGCTGTAGCCAGAATGAAATGTCACATATTATCTTGAATGTGGTCTTCAGTAGCAAATCACTGAGGATAGAGAATTAAAGTAACTTCCCATTGTACCTCCTGGATGTAGCCAAATTCTGTACAAAGCTGTATATTAGGGTGATAGGAATCACTGCACTAAAAAGCATAGGCAGCTGTGTCAGTGGTTATGATTATCATTTTGTTATGGCAATTTCCAGGGGAAGTCATGCATAAGTCATAAATTACAGGTTAGTTTAATTCTCAAAATATTTTCCCAGAAACACATGCACAATTTCTCATGTTAGGAGTTACCACACTGGGAGAGATTGTAAAATTTATATCCTGGCTTGGCTCTCAAAATTGAAAATATGTTCAAAATTGAAAGAGGAGGGAATACTGATAAGGTGTACATTAAATCTGCTGGAAAGTACTGCAACTGTGTCCTACTGTTAAATCAAAATTGTTACTGTGTGTTGATCTAATCTTTGATATTATTAATGTTTGAAAACCACTAATGACATTTTTTAGCATTTAACTGCCTCCATCCTGTTTGCTTACTTATGAGAAGGAATTCCCAAATAATCTACAGATTTTTCATAAAAGGTCGTGAAGAAATATATTCAAAATTTTGATCCAATTGTTTATAAAGAGGTCTGTTAAGTCTGATATAAGCTTACTTGCTGAAGTAATGTGATCTCAAGGCATAAAACTCTGAAGTATTCAACTACCTTATCTCCAGAGTTTTGAACCTAACTCTGATCTGAAGGTAGAATTTCCACAACGTAGCAAACATAGCAAACTGTCTGTTCCTTAGTTCTTAAGTTCCTGTGACTGTTACTAATTCAGAAACATTGGCAAAATAGTCTAAACCATTTCATCAGATTAGATGCAGAAATTATTTCTGGTTTGCAGAAGTTGACATAAGCATCCTGGTTTATCAGTGTTTAGCTTGTGCCAACCTGTTAATGTCAGGTGATCACAGGGAACAAGTCTGTGTTTTTTTCTGTGTGGAAAATGTCAGATCTGTATTGCTAGCAAAGCTTTTTATTTTTATATTGCTAGGTATTCTAAAATAAATACTAAGCAACTTCTGATAGCATCTTCCGTGGCACTATTTATTTTGGAAAGTATCAAATTGTATTTCAAAGCCCATACCATTACTTTTTGCTCCCTCCCCTCCCCCCCAAAAAAAAAAGAAAAAAAAAGGTGCAATTTCTAATATTTTTTTCATATGTGGCAGTCTTAAAGAAAGATAGGCTTCTGCGGCATATAAAATAAAGTAAATTAGTAAACTTCTATACCATTCTTTGAGGATCAGTTTCTTTATTTAAACAGATGTTGGATATTAGAATGAGAACCCATTCTGATCCTTGGTGTGTTGATAGAAGATATTATTTAAGTGTGCTGAGGATCAAAAATGCTTCTAATTGGAAGCAGGTGATTTTTCTTGTAACTGTTCCCATAAAATGTGTTCAGAGGCAAGTTTTACCAGTAAATGATTCCTAGCTAAATATTTAACAGATTTATTAAAAAAAAAAAAAAAAGTGGACAAACATTTTAATCAGAATGTTTCTTTGTACTTGTATTCCATGCCTACTATTATGTCATAGGAGAGTTACTTAAGCAATATGAAAGCCAGCATCTAAAAACATTATGTAAAAACGGGATAGTGAATTTGAAATAGGCGTGATAATGTCTGCTTTGTTACATACAGAATGACTGAGGGGAGAGAAAAAACAAACCAAAGTGATTTTGTTAATTCTTTAAGTGTGCTGTTGTAACAGCCATTTTGGCCTGGAGTCTGTTAATCTAATGGCTTCAGTGGAATTATGTTAGCTCCTAGGATGTCAAAAACATCTCTGGTTTAAGAAGTCACTGCTTCTGTACTGGATGTCATTGCACCTACAGCAGAAATTGTAGAACCAAGGTCCATATTAAAGTTTCTTGGTTTTCTTCTATTTTGATTAGTTATTTAGTCTCCCATACAAAACAGCAAAATAAATTAAGGAGAATTTATGTTTGAGGAGGTAAGGACTAGGTTCATTTGCTAGGTTTTGTATCTCAAGTTCTTCTTGTCTTAAAATTTCAAACCTAAAGCTCTGGTCAGCAACCATCTCTGCACAGCCTTGGCTTAGAATCAGAAACAGTTACTTTCCCTTATGTGTGTATAACTACGAAGCGCATTACTGAATTTGGAAAATCAAGTACTCCAAAATGAAATATCAAAATGAAGAATGCATTATCTTTTTTTTTTTTTTTTTTATTTTTAACCTTAGGACAGTTCTTATTAAATGATTACTTGCTGTTTTTCAAAGAAGGTTACTGCCATATTCAGTGCTGTGATGCAATTTTCAATGCATGCTTTGAGGTGCTCTTTACTTCTAATTGATAGCTTTAAAAACATGCAAGTGTTGCATGCATGTGCATGCACTTCTCTCAGAATTGGATTTTTAATTACTTTATGGCATTTCTGTGCTTCCTGTCACTGTAATACAGAAGTGCTTCACACAAAGGGTTTAACTTATTTTAATGGTTTTCTTTGTGGTCAGGGCTTCATGATATTCCTTTTTTTCTTAGTGTGCTTAAGACTCGGAGAGTGAATTTACATATCCCGTACTGGCAATTGTCAAAGGTTTGATGTGTCTGAACATTCAGCTGTAGCTGTGAGCTTCCATATCCAGTGCTTTTTGGTGACAACTGCTTCTGCAAATCAGACACCATGAGGGTAGAGTTTTGCCAAAGTAAGAAATTTTAGATGTATAAATGCATTCTGGAATAAAAACATCCTTCAGAATGAGTTGTGGGTTTTAGTGGTTTTTATATTTTATTTTAAAAATATGGGAAGTCCATCCCGAGCCCTGGGTGAGACTGGAGTCCTAGGGAAAATGTGTGACCCTATATAGTTGTGTTAGAAATGCATTGTGAGTAGACTTTAAGGAGAAAGTACCAATGTCACCTTTGGCATTTTTGCATTTTAAGTGTTTGACTTCGCAGCCTATGTAATGTTTTGACCACAGTTTTGTGTGCATCATTTTCTAGGTTAGAAAATTAGCCAACAGCAATTTGTTATGTGATGCTGTCCTAGCAGTGCTGTGCATCCCTGGAACCCTTTTCCAGGCTCTGAAGCCAGCTGTTACTTCACTGCTCTTTTCTGGTTCACCTCTGTGCTGCATTCATCCTGCATGTCCAAATTCATCTACTGCTTGAAATCTATTGCTCAAATGGTCCTGATTCACTGAACACAGAAGAGGCAGAGGCTCCCTGGGTACCTTGGGTGCAGCCTGTTTCACATCCCGAGTTGTGTTTGTGACAAAACCTCTCCTTTCTAGATGTGCCCAGAGCAGTCAGGATGCCTGAAGAAAATAATTAAAGTCAGTGCCTTCTGCTGAGCTAAAGCACCTGCAGTTTTTAAGAAACCATTTGTACACTGGCCGAACTTGAGCCTTTTTTACTGCATTGGCAAGAATGCATTTCTCTCATGGAAATCTATTCTGTGGCTGGTCTTGAAATTTGGCTACTGAAATGAGATCTTAATGACTTTTTAAAAATCTTTGGCAAAACACTGTATATCATTGTACTAGGTCTTCTTTCTAACTCTTGGAGGAGAGTTATGGTTTCTAGGGAGCTGTTATTTCAGGTTGAAATTTTCAGATTAAATTAGTCACTTGGAAACTTCGGCCCATGGTGGGGGCAGAAAAATAAGGTACTGGCCAAATGGTAGAATAAACTTTTTGCAAGCAGTCTAAGAAATTCAGCTGTTGAATAGTACCTGACTTTAGTTTGGCAATCCTAACGTTATTTTAAAGTGACAACTAATGAAACAAGTATATTTCTACGAGGAAAATGCTGGGGTATGTAGTACTGCATGTTCAGTGATTTTGACAAAGGAAAACAGAACAAAACTGCTCTTAAATGATTCGGGCTCAGTAAAATGATCCCAAGGGTGAATTACAGAAATGAATAAATCTTGTGACCTGTCTGCTAACGGTTGGCTTATGCTTATCTAATGTCGCGAGCTCCAAGTGTGTTCAGGCAAATTGCAGAAGGCGTGCCCGAGAGCGAGAAGCGGCCGGATCTGAGGAGGGTACCCGTGCTCAGCAGCTGTAACACCAAGTGGTGCAGAGACATAAAGCTTTCCCTCCATCCTCCTTTCTTGCCTCCTAACTCCACCCCAAGTGAATTTTGAACCAAACCACTTGACAGGTGGTGCAGGAAGATAATCAGGGTTATATGTTTTCCTGCAGATGGAGATACGGTTACCAGATACACTTTATTTACTGAATGTTAATGGTTTCCTAAAGAAATAGACCTGTGCCTTTTGGAATGGAGTTTCATAATTCTGTGGAATAGGTAAAGTTCAACAGATTGCATTTTTGAAGTCTTGGTTACGACCAACTAGCTAATTCACAGTGCTCAGGAGAAACTATAGCTTGAAGTAGGCATACAAAGCAAATTGTTGTGGTCCTTGTGGTTTATGAAATGGGTCAAGAAACCTTGATGAATTCTGGTTTTACCCTGAACTTTTTAAACCATCCTATCATCACATCATGGCAGGGGGGTTGGAACCAGGTGATCTTTAAGGTCCATTCCAACCAAAACAGTTTTATGTTTCTATGATTGTTTTAAGAATGAAATTGCAAAATACTCCAAATTAACGTTTCTGCCACTTCGTAATTGTTCCACTTACAGCTCAGTTTCAATCAGAAAAAAATATCTGCTACTTTATACACTTACCTCCTTACTGCTAAGTACAACACTTTATGTGTTTTTGGTCTTTTTCTACTTCATTCGCCTGTCCGTGTAGAAGGCTCACCGAGCCTGAACAATGCAAGAAAACCTATCTCATCTTTCAGAAGTTAAAGTTTAAACAGGGAGGGTTAACTATTTACAGACCGGGAGAAGCAAAGGGGATTTTCATAGCTTTGCACCTGTCAAAGCTGCAAATAGTTGCTTTTCTAAGGCCCAAAGCAAAACAAAAAACCCCACCCCAACTACCAGCCCCTGAGCTGTACAGCAGCTGCCCACCTTGGTGCATTGGGTGTACTATAGAGGAACCTGGGCCAAGCAGTTTGAGGTGCACGGAGCTTTTTGTATGCAAAGTTTAGATTCCTCCTGTAGTAGGGAAACCATGGGCTACAGGCGTGTTGTTTGCGCTCCTCCGGGGAACAGCCAAACAAGTTACGCCAGGGATTTGCACTCCAATGTGAGGCAGTGAAAGAGATTCAGCCCTCACCCGTAATTTGAGTTGAATATCGCTTTAAGCGTTTTTCCAGCAGTCTCAGCTGGTCGTATAAAAGGCACTCATCTCCTCACATATCCCCTCCCTTGCTTATGTCTTCAGGTCAAAGGTGTAGCCTCTGGACAAAGGCATGAGCCGAGTTATGAAGATCATACATGTTTTCTAGACTCTCATTTAACAGGATTGAGCGAACAACTTGCTAACGTTTTCGTAGACTTCAGTTGGCACCCTTGTTTTTGCTGAAATTAATTAGCCGTGTGGGCACATCGTATTACTACATATAACAAATCTGTTGTTGAGCGGTTTAAAATGAGGCAGAAAATTGTGGGCACTGGATTTTGGATGCTTCTCATAATTTAATTCAGTCCTAATTAATGCATATTTTAAAGATAGAAATTTTTAATGATTTCCGGAAGTTTCTGCCTCAGATGGAGAACCAAAAATTGTAGTAACATGTTAGTACTGAAGGAAACTCTGAAGCTTAAAATGATAGTAATTTGTGTGGTGGGGCTGAAAGCTGAGTTTAAGGCACGTGGTTGCAGCAACTTGAGCTTTATTCTGATAATTCATTTTGCTATTAAGCTTGTGTATCTCGTTTTGTATTTCCTTGATAAATACAGGCAATTTTAGGATGTTTATAGTGTTGATTATTTAAACAAAAGGAAAAATAAAAGCCAACTTATCTGATTAGATCTGTACTAAACATAATAAATAATAATATATAATAAATAATAAAAATAATAAATAATGTGCTAAACTACTCTGTACGAGATTGCTCGTACTAAACAAGGCAGCAGTACAGTGCATCAAGGTTTAGCAAGGACCTGGGGCGGAACAGCCCCAGGTAACAGAGTGGGCTGGGAACTGATTGTCTAGGCAGCAGCTTTGGTTTAAACAACAGCAACAAGACAAAAAAAACAAACAACAAAGTCAAGAAAGGCCACTGGTATGCTAAGGTGTGTGAGCAAAGTGTAGCCAGCAAACTGATGGAGGCATTTATTCCCATTGGGAATTACCATTATTACTATTTACTTATTAACATTTGGAAGGTGCTGGGAAACCCTATGCAGTTTTGGATTCCTGAAGACAAAATGGATGATCAGTGAGCTGGAGGGTGCCTATCAAAGAGCCACCAAGGTGGCAGGAAGGCTGGAGATGGTGATATACAGTGAGAGAAGGAGAATGCTTGTTTTGTTCTGTTCTGTTTGATCTCTCCTTTATTAAGAGGAGATCATCTTGCTGTCTGCAATTGTCTACGTAGGAGCTACAGAGAAAACGGAACCCACATTTTCTCAGAGGAGTCCAGTGGTAGGAAAGGAGACAGTAATCTCACAGAAAGATCTTGTTGCAGGAATGGGAACAATGATTTCATTGCAGTGAGGGAAATTCTAGCTGGTTATAAAGAAAAAATGTTCATGTTGAGAGTAGAAAAGTACCTGAAACAGAGACCAGCCCAGAGATGCTGGTGTCCAGCTGTGGAGGGTCTCAATCCTTTTGTTCATCACTGAACAAAACTTAACTGGGCAATTTTGGGTTTGATTATTGACCTTGGAAGTTAGCACAGCTTTAAGCAGGTATTTGAGCTAGACGGGACCCTAGAGGTGCCTTCCAACTGGAGTTTTGTGGTTATGTAGAATTTACTTGTGAATAAAGGATTTTTGAAGACATCTTTGTATATGACTATAGTAACCTGTCTTATGCCAAGGAACATAAAGGAAAACTTGTTTTCTGAGGCCAGGAGAGATTGTGCCCATGTAGCTGTGGAGTGTTGTGTATGTCATTTCAAGCTAGTTTTTGGGAGAGTATAATTGCCTGAATAGGAGAACATTTTTTGTTTTCTTTTGGCTTTTCTGATGTCAAAGAGCTGAGCCAACAAGAACTGGTTTGGAAAACAATGCATTTACAAATAGAAATGCTCTCAATGGCAAACTGGTTGTTTGCTCACACATCTAGTCTAAAATACTGCTGTTCTCTTGTTTATTTTTGTTCAAAAGTCCAGATAGTTGTAATCATTCCTTCCTTTTTTAGGAAGAGAGGGCAGTAGGATAGAAGTATATACAATTCCAAATGCTGTAATTGTAGAGCAAGGCTAGTGTTTATAGCACTGGCCAGGAGGCAGTATAGTAAAGCTGAAAAAAGTTAAGCAAAACCAAGAGCAAGATAAGTAAACAGGGTAATTATTAACTGTTTGCAGACACTTTCTTTGTAAAGTACAATTTCTAAAATAGCATTACTTGATCATTAATTTATGGAATTAATCTTTAAAGCATTAGCTTTTCAATTTACTGCTTTGAGATTTTTGTATCTCGAATGTTTATGTGCCTTCCATCCCAGTTTCATGAAGAGGCAGTACAAGCTGTAAGGGGAGAGCGGGGGATGATGACTAGATAAGGTATTCAACATATCTAACCTTTTTTAAAGCTTGTTTCTCTCTATAATGCAGAAAGTTTGTTTCCTGAAATCGTAGCAGCTAAGAAAGCCCTTAGTCCATGGAGTCAGCAGGTTTTCTGATACCCTTTCCCTTCTCTTTTCTGAATCAAGGTTTGTGACGTTTTGTATTTCAATGTTGTCTCAAATTAAGCTCCCAGGGGTCTGGAATAAAATCAACTACTGGTGTTGAATCCACTGCTATAGACTGATGTTAAAGAAGGGATTACCTGAGAATAACTTAGATTTTCATGTCTGTTCATCCTCAATTTTTGGTATTAATAATAAGGCTTAAAAGGAAAAACATCGGTGTGTGTTTGTATGTTCAGCCCTCAAGGACAGGTGGCTGATCTGATCTGGCATGCACTTAATGATTTAAATGTGCTGAGTGACTGACAAGCTTGACCTAAGGCTGAGAAATGAAAGCTGGCCTCCTACCTCAGCTTCCTTGTAAACACCGCCAGCCTGCAGCTGTGCCCCGTACTGCAGTGAGCACGTATGGAATTAGCTGTGCATGCTCCCCTCAAAGAGAAGCAGCCATACGAGTCAGTGAGTCAGGGGAAAGGGTGACAAGGGCAGACAACTCGCTATCCAGACCCTTGCTTTTCTAATGTCTGGGCTAAATATTGTTAAAGATACTATCAAATTTCACACCTGTGTCTTTTGTGCATGGATATGCTTTGCTGTAATATTTCTGGGCATTTGTACAACTTCTTACAGCATATCGAATACAGTTAAAAAAAAAAAACAACAAAAACCACACTCCTTCAGAATCAAATAAAGATGATATTCGTATGTATCTCAAGCCACAGTTCAGGCAAGCAGTTTAAAACCCTCTATCTTGCAAGCAAGAGTCCCCCTGCTTTTGTGAAACTAGTGTATGTCTGTCCTTACAGCTGCAAATGATAAAAGGTACCAGTTGGCTGCATCTGCCCAGGTGTGCAAACACAATGTTTGCTTACTCTGTTTGCTGCAATCTGAATCCTTCACTCCCTGAGGTATTCCTTTTCATTGGAAAACTGCATTTCAGTGTAGCAAGTGTAACACCACATTAAATATTATGTAGCCGGTAGGCTGTTTAATCACTGTGAGAAAATGGGGAATGATTTTTTGTTTCCTTTTGGTAGGAAGACCTAACTGTAGCTAACCAGCCTGCAAGACCACTCTCCCCTCCATACAAACATTGACAAAACCTGCGTTGAATAAGCACTTTTACATGTCATCCTGCCAGGAATTTTGTCTTGCAATTGTAATGTCGGTTAGTGGTCTTGGAGAAAAAATAAGGGTAACCTTGCTGTTGGTTAAGAAAAACAAAAACTGTGTCATTCATCCCGCAGCTAATGCTTGTTAACGGCTACGGCTGGTCACGCTCGATGTGTAAGTGCGTTGCTGTTAACTGTTCCTGTCAGCTTCACAGAGGTTGAATCATTCACTTTTCCATTGTTAAAACAGTGAAACTGGGATGAGCATAGAACACCTTAGGCGTGCAAATGCTAGTTCCTACAGGAAGGTGTGAGGCTGTCCTCTCCTACTCCTTCCCCAGTATTACAAGAGCAAGCCCTCTTCACAATGTTCACAAATTCTTCACAAAGTTCACAATGTTGGCTTTCAAAGGTTCTTCCTTTCCTACATCGTAGGTCCTCCTCATCTGACTCCCAGCCCGAATGGTGTGGAGGAAACGCTAGCTAGGGCTGCAGAAACACAGCCTTTTTTCTCCCATGTGCAGTCCTTGTTTTATAAACTCCTATACAATTTCTGCCAACTGCCAGAAGCTATTGCATAAGTAACAATCACAGATGCACTGTGTGATATGGAGGTATTAATACTTAATTTCTTGATGAGAAAAAACAGATGGACATCCAGTAGGTTTCTGTTTTTTTTTTTTCTCAAGTGTGATTTGAGTTGAAATAAGTATGATTTCATTTGGACTTGACTTGTGTATCCAATCAGAGGATCATGGTAGTGTCTTAATGTGACAAACACTTATAAAGTTGACTTTTATTACACTGCACTGCTAAAAGTGCTGTTGTGTGGATACCAAAGCTGGGATGCACGTTTCTTACTAAGTAAAATAACAATGGAAATGCATATAAATATTTTATCTCGAGCAGGTGAAGAATTGAAGAATATAATCTGGCACAGTACAGTGATTCGTTATTTCAATAGCACTCATGTATTATGCATTTCTATTTAGTAAATATAAAGTAGATTATGTAACTGTTTTTAATTATCTTTCTGAGCTCAGGCCTCTTCTAGTGAGATAAGTAGCTACTACAGTAAGTGGTATGGAAATTAAAAGTATTGCAACAATAAAGAAATGGATTGAAGACATCAAAACCAACACAAAATAATGGTAACAATGATTTGTCTGATACCATGAAATTTTATATACTGTTAGCATCACTGCATGTGAAGCCAGTCTTCTCTGCTCTCAGATTACTAAAGTTTCTTTTAAAAGTCCTTTTAAGCATGTAAAAAAATCAAATATCAGGTTGCTTTTTCCATCCTTTAGCACTTTCTACTAGGTAGTAAGCTTTTTAGTTCATGGCCTTTTTGCTTCTGTAGGTGGTGCTGCCTTTTATTTAAGAAACAAAGGAAAAAACAGAAACAAAAAAGCCCACCAAGAAAACAAAACCACAGACCAGACGGTACCTTTTAACTATGGATTAAGATTATTTTAGACATTAGTGTTTGTGCATCTGATTTTTGTCACATCAGTTCAGCAATGTGATATCCCTAAAAATATTACAAATGTAGCATTAACCTTTGTAAAAAAGATTCAAAATGTTTTTTTCAGATATGAAAATAATGATATCAGGATGAGACTTTTTCCTGAGTGACTGTTTGAGAACCCCAGGAGCAGTGGGGAGTGTGGAAGCGTGAGCTGGTGTTAGTTCAGTGCTGCTGCTACCTCCTTTAACAGGCAGGTGTGAGTATTACTGCATGCATTTCAGGTGCAAGGCTATTGGAAATAGTTTACCCATGAGAAATGCATTAAAATAATGGTGTATTAAGACTTTTTTTTTTCATTTAGTTCCCTCTTACTATTTGTTAAGACTAGCAGAATTGTAACAATAGAGTGTCTTTTCATCACTTGAGGTAAACCAAATAATCTTCCTCTGTGGTTCATAGCAAAATGTGTAAGCCAAAAAAAACTGTTTTCCTGTTTAACATTAAAAGTAGCTGATCACAGTAGCTTTGAATTCAGACAAATAAGGCAATCTGCGGGTAAAAGGAGTTAAAAAAGAAAAACCACATTTTAGCATATGAGGCATAGGGATGCCCTTCGGAGTTTAAGCATGAACCCAAGCAACTTGCTAGTTGCTGGAGCCTTCCTGAGACAGCAGGCGCTGGATTTTCTCCCAGGCCCTGTTATCGGCTCCGCTGTGAAGCCTGCAGGAGAAGGGGCTATGAGGCTTGCCTGGCCTGGCCTCCTGCAGCCACTCACCTCCTGGCGGCCGTGCTGGGGCCTCAGGGCTTTGGGAGCAGCTTGGTGGCCTTGTGTAGAGAAGCAAGGGGATGGTGGTGGTGCTAGCTGCAGGCCTGTGGCTCTTAGTCATAAAATGGCTGGGCCATCTGCTGCTTGAGAGCTGCCCCAGTCTACCACCTGGTGTTTCATTGAGCCTAGGGATTTATTCCAGATAAGCACTGGTTTACTTAATAAATATTGAAAAGAAGAAGGTGGGGAGGGGAGAAGCAAGGGTTTTCCTCAGTTTTATTCAGTGCTGAATAACACCATTTGGATCATTGTCACTTTCTGTGGTCTGTGTGTCATTAAAAACAATTTTCTTTTCATTTCGAAAATTGAAAATGAAGAGTAACATTAAACAAATACACCATTATTCAGGGATTGGTATAAAGTTCGGAGCAGTGTATGCTTTAATTTGGAGCTGTGGATGGCCACCTGCTGTACTCTTGTTCTTGTGGCAATCTGGCAAGTGGCTGTGCTGTTCTGGAGCCTGTGTTTGTCTGCTCTATTTGGAGCAGTTGGAGAAAGCTGCAGACTGTCTCATCTAGCACAGGCTGGTGGAGTGCTTGGCTGCTAGCTGCTTGAATGCAAAAACCCCAAACTACTTAAAGTTGGAGGTGTTTGGATTTTTATTTAAATCACAATGTGCTTAACTGTGCTGCCACCACATACAGCTAAATTACAGCTTCATCACTAACTTATTTCCTTTTGCCATGCTTTAAAATAAAAAGGGCTACGCTGCTCTTAGGTAATGTAATTCCTAATGCGGTGCCAGCACCTGACTCCCAGTCTGTCTCTAACTGAGTTGTCAGGGTCATAGGGAGGTATAGAAGAAGTTGGCTTCTGTTGCTGGATGTTAGGAGTGGGCTGAGCTGAGGACAAGACATGGCTCCTTGACACAAGGGTTTGGTTTCTGTGCTTTTTCTCAGAGTACTCATGATACACCCTTCAGAGAAAGCAAGTAGTGCTGTGTTCTCCATGAAGTGTATTTTCTTTTTTCTCTTCTTTTCCTTTTCCTTTTCTTTCTTGCAAAATGTGTACTAGAAGAATCTCCCTAGATCTGGTTTTTGTGTTCTGTCAGACAGCAGCTGCACTCTGCTGGTGTACCCACAGGTTCCTCTCACTTTGTTATTTCACAGTTTTGGTGCCCCCAGGAATGTGGGAAATAAATGTGGTGATTATTTCAGTCTATAGGCTTGTATTTCACTTACCATTACATTCTGTTTTTGTTGTTGTTGTTTCTTTTTTTTTATTATTTTTATTTTTAGTTTCTTTTAATAATTAGTCTGGGATGTTTTGAGATGAGGACTTGTTAGAAAGCCAAAGGATGGGTGGGAAGAAGAAATTGATCAGGTGATTTTCTGCAAACTATACACACCTGAAATCATTCATTTCAATAAACAACAACTGGTTTTAAGCCATCTTTTTAGTTTTTGAATATGCTAGCTGTATTTTGTAGCCTGTATTCAGATCGTGATAATTTGAAATGCGTCTACTTCATTTAGACATCTTTTAGGATATGAAAAAAAAATGATTTTTGACTATAGAGGCTAATGTTCTTTTCTTAGGAATTGCAGTCAGAATCAATGAGGAAGAGAATATAATTGCAACTCCTACTGCAATTTGGAAATTTATTTGCACTTGTTCCTTGTGACTTTAAAATGCATGCTGTTGACTGACTCCTCTAATTTTAAAATCAGCAGCAAAACTAGTGTTACTTTTTTGTAGGAGTTGTTGCTTACAGGGACCAAAATTAGATACTTAAGAAAAATCATGTGTTGAGCAACTATCAAAAATGCATTCCTGTGTCAGCTTGTTAAATGACAAATGCTGGCCTGTTGTGTTCTTGTTTCCAATGTTATTTGACACATACTGCAATCTGCTTAATTTGAGTTGTTTCTGTCTGCACTGGGCTGGTAGACATTTTAGTAGCTTTCAGCTCTGGTGTGGATACGAATTCTAGAAACAGAAAATGTTTTAGGTTTGCATATATCAAGACATTTTATAAACTGACAATTAAAAGTTCAGAAGTACTAAGTTTGTTGAAATTACAGATCAGATTTTGTCCCTTGCCTGTTTTCCTGGGGGAAATCAGCCTAATGTTTTTGTGAAAGCAGTGGGTAAAATAAGTGCCTGTGAAACTAAGCTTTTAACATATCAGTGCTTGTGGTGTTACAGCTGTTTTTGCAGTAGAAATGCTATACCTTGAATTATAGCATCTCATGAGCTACTAACTAAATAACTTCATTGGGCTGTCTTGTGTTAGACAAGGCAGCAAAGGTACCACCTTGGCTTGTTTCAGAAGTTGACTGATGAACTAGAAGCAGTCAGCTGCAACAAAAGTCTGCACTCCTTCTCAAGATAATTTAGCATATGTGGAGCTTATTGATGGTATGGCTGGACTGCTTCCAGGGCCTGCTGTATAGCTTCCTTAAAGCTAGCTTGCTTCTCTTTTTATAACTGTCATGAGAGCACGGCCTCTGCAGCTCCAGTGTTTTGAAGAGCAATGAGTTTCATGCTAGGAACACGAGTGTACTAAAAGCAGCTAAATGTTGTGGTGAAAATAAATCCTAACTGGACTCTGTTTCTCACAGCTTGAACTCATCAGTTTTCCTTAAAATGAAAACTGAGAATATGTTCAAGCAAGAAAAAAAAAAAAAAGTGCTAGTTTTGTTTCCTACACCACAGGTTTAGTTAGGTGCAGTATGGAAAAACTAATGAAGTTTTAAGATCGAGGCAGCTAACACTTCTGTTAGAAAATTTGATAATTTTCTTAAATTAGTTGTATGCTGAGGGTTATATAAGTTAGAGAAATCTATCAAAAGCATTTGAAGTGTACTGAGGTAGTGACAGACAAATGTACTTTACTTTCACTAGAAATAGGTGATAACACAAATTCTTAAAAAATGTGGTGACAGGCCAGAGATGCGTCTGTTCTCTAATGAAAAGCTGTGGCTGTAGTTAAAAAAAAGTCTACCCGATTATTTTGAGGAAGAAGAATTAATTGTGAAAATTCTTATTTTTGAATAGTGTCACCTTGTAAATATCAGTCAAGCATTCGGGCTTTTGGGTGTAGTGGGAGGTGTCCCTGCCCATGGCAGGGGGGTCGGAATTAGGTGGTCTTGAAGGTCCCTTCCAACCCAAACCATTCTGTGATTCTATGATTCATCCTAAATCTACACTGTACTTCAATCCACACTTCCGTAGGAACAGTATATATATGAAGACAGCATATATGATACACTGTCAGCACCTTTCAGGAGTATTTATGCTGAGGCCTGGCCTCAGGCATAGG
Source organism: Anas acuta (assembly GCF_963932015.1). NCBI lineage: Eukaryota > Metazoa > Chordata > Aves > Anseriformes > Anatidae > Anas > Anas acuta. The sequence continues at coordinate 50,538,964 of NC_088980.1, read as the reverse complement.
GGTCGGCCGTCTGACTGGGCCCAAACAGTTAGCAACCCCTCCTTTGAACTTTGAAACTGTGTGGATTTCTGGTATTTTCTCTGAAAAAGAAAATGTCTCTTATGCTGTTATTTCCTAAAAGATCTCTTTGATTTGGCCTTGTAAAGTTAGATCAGTCACGTCAGGCAGGTAAACTGAAAACCGATACCCTCCCCCCTGAAACATGGGGAGTTTCGTTTGCTCTTCGCACTGTATCAGAAACTACACATTAAGGCTGCTTGGTTTACTCATCACTTTGAATGTTTGCCAATCTTTCTGAGATTGAGGGTTTGTGCAACACTCGAACAGTGAAAGTCTGAATGTGGTTCATTTTATGTTAGGCAGTCATTTGGCTCCAGCGGCTCCAGTGTTGTAACATACTTAAAGGGAAAGCTTTATCCACTGAACTGGAAAAAAGCTGCAGCCAGTCTGTCTCTCATCTCCCACCATGCAAGGCTGGCTGAATTTTGACAACAGGATGATGGTCTGGATTTTGGAACATGGTTTTGTTTTTCCACATGAGTAACTTCAAACAAGTCAATCTTCACTTTTTGGGTTGTAAAATTGAGATAGGGAGAGCTATGCACCTTGTGGCTGTGAGGTTAGAAAAAATTTCCTTGGACAATAGAAACAAAACTGTGAATGAAAGGTGATACGTAAAATGCAAAGCAGCATTATTCTGAGGCTTTTTTTTTTTTTTTAATAACAAGATTATTCTAGTAGACAGTGGGATAGTCATCTGTAGCGTATCATGACATGCTAAAACAACAGACAGATGTCTGTTGTGCATGCTTACAAAACTAAGCTCCATGCATGCACATTGATGCTGCAGTACAGCCTTCCAGTAGGGGTCCTAATGAGCCAGAAGGGTGTTGGGTTATTCTCAGATATTGTGACTTATCAAGGGATGTTTCAAGATGCTTGGTTTGTCTGTATTTTATTTTTAACAAGGAGCATATTAACTTTTACTTATTGTATAACAGTTAACTCTTACAAGCATTGAAATTCATAAAATGTAACCGCATGCTGTAGGTAGTTGAGATAATTATAGTCTGTTTGGGGACAGAGAAAACAGCCTTCATAAGGTGGGCTTTTCAGGCACTGACTTGATTATATTTCCACTTGCCTCTGGCATGGTTTCCAGCAGATTTGTCTTTTTATTATCATGCCAGAAACCAACCTTTGAACAATGCAATTTTTTGTGAGCATAGCAGTTTGCCTGTCTGACGGGCCATTTTAATTTGAATTTAACTCCTCCAAAATAAGTCTGTAACTTCCACTAGCATGCTTTCATTCTCTAATGCTGACCTGTCAAACTGGATAGAGAAAGACAAGACTAAGTGATTTTTGCGTCAAGATTATGTGCGTGTATTCTCTGTAAGTATGTGAAAATCAAACAAAATATCTGTCTGCCCACTGGATTGGAAGGAAATAACTCTGGTCGCTTTTTCTCTGAGTTTCAACAGCTCACTGTTCCCCCTTCAGTAGAATTCCTCATTAGGCATCTGTTCGCAGTCTCTACTTGTTTGTGTTTTGCTCTGAGCTGCATCATTTTCTTGATGGAGTGGAGTGCGACGACAGCTATAGCTCCGGGGCTGGGTTGAGCAGGCTCCTGTACAGAAAGGCAACCTCCAGCACAAAATGCATTCACAGATTTTGTCTATCAGTGATCAAAGGAGTAAATATGTTTCTGTTCAACAGCAGAAAGCACTTAGACTGCACTGTTCTTCTAGGTGGCAAAGTAAAGCACAGGTAGGGAAAATCAAAAACCTGGAGTGAAGGAAAGGAAATAATAAGGCAGAGACAACTGCACATTTAGGCAATGTGTTCCCCAGGAAACAGTAACGAATTACAGGAATGGAGCATGCAGTGCTTTTGGTTGTCTTGCTCTATGTCCAACATTGGAATAGAAATGCCATTGGGCAGTCCCTTTATTTAACAGTTCCAGGAAAAATGCATTTTGAGAAATGGATGACTGGCATTGCATCCTTATACTTAGAGATAAATCTATGTATAGTAATTTAATATCCTTTTAAGACATTTTTGTAATTCTTAGAGCTCAGTGTTCATTGTCTAACAGCACTATTATGTAGTAAACAGTTTCTATGAAGTATCAGTGCCTTAGAGCATACAGGAGGAGAAGTCCTCTTTTTTAACTTAATTCTTGAGGTTTGGTTTCTTTCATTCTTTTTCTTAATTTGATATGTAACTTGGAAGAACGCTGTCTAGTGATTGAAGTTAATTGCAGTATTAAAACAGTGATAAGTTACAGCAGACAGATCCAGACCAGATAATCACTTAGTCACAGCTCAAACATCCTAAATGAAAATGTTTTAAATTAAGCTGAGAAAATATTACATACAATTCTGAATTACTATTTTTGTGGTCTTAAAATTTTTGGGTGATTATAATTCTGCATACTGTAATCTTAATAAAGGTCAGGTTCTTTATATCTGTTCAACTGTGAAATGTGGAGCACTTGTTATTCTGTGAGTTGCACCTGTGTGTTCTGAGAACTGTCAAGTTTGGGGGCTTATTTACATACAATTATCAATCAGACAGCAGACTAAATGAATGTATGTGATCATGCCTGATATTGTTGCTTTTTACTGAGGATGACCCCACAGCAGGAAATAGTGTGAAGAACTACTTTCATTTTAAACTTATTTTACATTACTAAATGCCACAGTGATAAGCCATAGTAATGCAACACATACCTTTGCTGACTTCTGTAGTGTTTTTAATATATGTCTGTAGATGATTTTATGTACAACCTATTAAAATATGTTGTTTCATCAAATATTTTACTTCAGGTAGAAGAGGCTTGTGATCTTTCTGCCTGTGTATTTTTAAAACAGGATAGCAACTGCTTGGTCTCCTGCCTTTTGGCACTAAGCTGAAAGCTTGTGGTAATATGTAAGGGGGAAAAACAGCCCCAGGTTCTTTTGGGAAGACATTTAGGCAGTTTGCGTATACAGCATAGTAATTCACGTTCATCTTGAGTCAGCTCTGATTTGTCAACCAGGGGAGAATGGGTTCCAGGAGCAGTTGTGAAACTTCAGGGCAGGGCGACAGACCTCATATGCACTGACAAATCACTAAACACTTCCTGTAATCCATTTAACTCACCATCCCTTGCCTTGCCTATCCTTCCATGCATCCTTTATGCTATACTTGTTCCCAAATCACCCATTGTTTCCATCGTATATGGGTTCAGCCTAGCACCCTCTGTCTCCCCTTTCTTGGCCTGGTAGACCTCAGTGCTGGTAGTGGCTGGCAGACCAAACTCCTGCCTTACATATTCTTTGTTCTTTATATTTTTTATGATGTTCCCCTCCTCCCTGCTCTTGTCTTCCTCAAAAAAAAAAAAAAAAATCCACTCAGGAAATTATAGTGCACAACAAGCTTGGTCTAAGTGGGCAGCAGTTTTAACATACCCTACTGGAGATTTCCTTGCTAAGCATCTTCCTGTTTGTGCCGGGTGTGCTAACAGCTAGGTGAGGTTTGGCTAGCGTTCTGAACTGTCAGAAGTAAAACATTCGAATGCTCAACTTGCAGCGAAAGTGCAAGTGAATAAACTATTCTTTAGTGTTGTTGGGAAATGTTCTTACAATTTCTGCCTTTGGAAATGGGGAACAAAGAAGAAAGACAATGTAGAATGAGTGACTTGAAGTGCTGAAGTCTTTTAAAAAATGGGTATTTCATGAAGAATGTTTGAGTGAGAGGTGCCCTCTGAGTTTAAGCTTTTGTTTAACAGACTTTTAGTTTTTGCTTAATAGATGCATCATCTTTTATTGAATTCGGTGTAACAAATATTTTTATTGATATGAATGAGATGTGCTTGAGATGATCTTTCATCTAGCTGTCAGTGAGGGAGACCTCACTGCAGCTTTTCAATACTTCATAGGGCGTAAAAAAGAGATGGAGAGTGACTTTTTACATGGACAAATAGTGATGGGACAGGGGAAAACAGTTTTAAACTAAAAAAAGGGTAGATTTAGATTATCTATAAGGAAGAAATTCTCCACTCAGAGCGTGGTGAGGCACTGGCACAGGCTGCCCAGAGAAGCTGTGGATGCCCCATTCCTGGAGGTGTTCAAGGCCAGGCTGGATGGGGCTTTGGGCAACCTGGTCTGGTGGGAGGTGTCCCTGCCCATGGCAGGGGGGGGTTGGAACTGGATGATATTTATGGTCCCTTCCAACCCAAACCATTCTATGATGATAATGATAAAAAGATCCATATTATAGAATTCAATGGTGTGTATATATATATATATATATATATATATATATATATATATATTACTGTACTTTCATTTCAGTCTCTGTCTAGATATATGCCATTGTAAAGTGTGGATAATAACTAACCAGATGTATGAACAGATTTTACATTAAAATAGTACTTGAAACTGTAAGTGAAAGATGTTTTATATTACTTAAACACACCCCATTGCAGCTGGAAAAGGAGTATTTTAATGGTCTTTGCATGGTTTTTCTCCACCTCCCAGTTTTAGGATGTTGGTGGTACAAATAAACGAATACACTGTTACACAAGGGATTTAGTAGGTACACTAGCTATGTTCCTATAGATACATTTCATTATCAGAGTACCAGTTTGTGATTTGTCTGTCCTTTCTGAAGCTGTAGCTGAGTACTTAAGACCCTTCTCTAAGGGGAAGGAGAATACACAAGAAGAAACACAACTCTATTAAAGTAGATGCCCTTAATTTGAAAAAAATAAAAATAAAAATAAAAATAGAGTAGTTCAGCTGGAAGGGACCTGCAAAGTTCAAGTCCAACTGCCTGACCATTTAGTACAAGAAGTGTTCAAGGTCTCTTCAATTTGTCTAATGAATTTAAGGTAATAGATCAGATTATGGTGTGTTCAACATATCATTCTGAAGGCACAAACGTATGCTGCCATGTCCTCCTACTTTGGTTTTACCAGTTGAGGTTGATCACAGAATTTTTTCCTGAGGCTAATGAATGTTATGCTGTTAGTTCTGTTTTCATGTGATATTTTACAAAGTACTCTTCTACTCCAAGTAGTAAGTTTATTCTTGGTTTATCTGCAGTCTGGTAAAAGGATTCCCAGTTCACAATGTGTATTTCATGGGAGCACTTCCAGGACTGAGCTCGTGAGCAGCTTTCCTCAGCTGCCCACCCTGAGGCTAAGGTACACTGTTGTGTCCCATCCCTACATTAATACTGTAAAATGGAAAACTGCTTAACACAGATCTTTCTTGCTATGAAGTAAGGATTTCTGAACTGGTGTATGTGAATTATTCAGCTGAGACCCCATCAGCCAGACCCCACAGAAAGTTTCATCTTTGAGGCCTTGATTCTCAAGCAAATTGACGTCTGGTAGCTTCTACAACAGCGCAGTGCTCATGTATCTTGAGTCTGGGGGAAAAGGAACGCAAATGCTGAAAATCTGCATAACAGGATAACTGATTGGCTGTTTAAGATATTTTTCTGGCAAACCAGAAGTCACTGTTTCAGTTTCTGCTGCACTTCCTGCAGTATTAACCAGGTACACAGCATACTGTGTTTTTTTCAAAACTAGATCATGTCTTTGTATAAAAAAGTTACTTTATTTCCCCTCACTTTTTTACTGTTTACGCTAGCAAACATACCTGTGTACATATCATACTGCAAAAGGAACTTGACATATGCTATGAATCGGTGTTTAACCTGGCAGTTAATCACAGCACCCCAGATTCCTAAGAGTGAGTTCTTACTTAGCGAGCAATTGCCACCAGTGAATCTCTGTTTTGGTACTTAAGAGCTTTTGTTTTGATAGGGATATCTTCTAATAGCAGAGTTTATATTATTTTATAAACAGTTCAAAATCATCTTATGTCTGTCATTAGTCCCCAGCCAATTCAGCATATTCAATTTGTGGTAAATACTGCTTTAGCAGAAATGAGCCCAAAGTTTCCAGAGGCTTGTATGTACAGAGCCACAATTCTGTGTGTTATGTGGAATGGCTGTCAGGCTTTTTTATTAGTCAGACTTGAGATGAGTTCCTTCTAATAGAACTTTTTGTGGAAGTAATGTCCAAAATCCTGCAGGTACAATCAAGAGCAGAGGAAACTAATAACGTTTAGCTGGATAGGTTCTGGATTGTAACTGCCCTCATCTTGAAGAGGTTGTTGATTCTTTGAGATACTGAGTAAAAACTGTTTTGTCGGCTATTTGAGTATGTCAAATGATTGATCTATGCTGTGCTTTGGGATAACAGAAGTGACAAAGATGAACTTCTTCAGTTGAGGCTTTCTACCTGTGACCATGTGAAGTTCTGTAGGATTTTTTGCTTGGCTTTGGTTTTGGTTTTTAATTATTATTTTTGTAATTATATAATCAGCACCTTTGCTTTGTTTTTGTTAGTTGCTTCAGATGGTGTGTAGGAATCTGTGTTACCATAAAGTGGTGTTGGCATTTCTGATAAAATGGTGTAGTGTATTTGCAATACTTTCTAAACAATGATGCTGGTTGTCAGACGTGCAGTAGCTGGGAATATTTAGCTTCAGATATATAATTTGTAAGTTAAAACTTTTTTTTCTTTCTTTCTTTCCTTTTTTTTTTTTTTATTTATTTTTTCTGCAAAACAAAACCGTTGGTAAATAGCTGGAAAGCAGTAACCGAACTATCAGTCTGTAATTCCATTAGTTTTGTTTAGCAAGAATACTTTTTCTCCCCTGTGGACAAACAGTAGTTTCCTTTAGCTTAGCTTAGATTTTAGCTAAATTGCTCTGTGCTAATGATACATCTGGGAAAGAGAGAGGTTTTCTTCTGCCTTCAAGTGAAACTATGATCTCTGATGATTTTATGAGAATTTGTTACATTTGTACCATATGACTGTGTGATCTTGTTTTCATACTGAAAATTTTCACTGAATTTTGAAAGACCCTGTATTTTCCTGCTGCTCTTGTAACAAACTGGTGATTGTCAGTAAAGTTGGGAAACTCTCATTCCTGCTTTGCTCCCACCCTCAGTGGTGAGGAGTCCTTGTTGATGCGAACTTCTCCTTCTCTCTTCAAGGAAATCTGCTTGGAAACAGAGATCTATTGTCGCGTCCCATCGCCCCCCCAGACTGATTAGCTTTTACTGGGAATGCAAACAAACTGGTTTTGCTATTTTTATACGCAACAGATGGGCAACTTCTGCTGTAGGGAGTTTTGCTTGACAAATTGAAGTGCAGTGTAACGAGGTGCCTTCCTACACAGCTAGGTGTCCCTGCGACCCACTTGGACTTGTTGGCTGGTTTCCTAACTGAACAGCACTTTCAGAAAACTTTAAACATCACATTTAAACGCCTCTATACTTCTACCACAAATGTTCCACCCAAAATGAGATACTTATTTTTGAACTGACTGTGTTGGGTAATTCATAAATGGATTTCAGACTGATCATTTGATAAGGATTAGTGACTACATGAAGCCGATCTTCTGCAGTGTGGATTATCTCAGCGAGTAATGTGTTTAACATTTCAAAAGAACTAAAGAAAAAGTTAATTATCTGGGAAGAAAAATTTAGACGTGGGGTTGGGACTTGCGTGAGAACTTCTTTGGTTAGTCTGCAATTCTGCAATTGGGAAGGGTGGGAAATATATGAAAAAAGGTTTAATCAGGTGACGTTAAGGCAGGTTTTTGTTAGATCTGTGTGACAAATGGAGGGAAAAAAGTAAAAAAAAAAAAAAAAGTATGCAAAATAAGTATTATATAATTCAAGTATTTGGCAAAGAGAAACTAATGTTCCTAAGGGCATATCTGTGGTGTGCAGCTCTAAGAATGAAGGGAAGGTTATGAACATTAGAATTAAACAGGTAGATTCTACAAATTTTTAAGTTGCACAGAAGATAGTATATAAATGTGCTGCCTTTTTAAAGCTGCATAGTTTGTGATGACTGATGTTAAATTTGACAAATTTTGAAATACTGAGAAAATTCCTTCAGATTAGGAGAATGCTGATATCGAGTTGTTGTTTCAGTCTGTTGATTTAACAAGAGGCTTTCTTTGTCCTGGAGGGAACTTATGCAAGACGAGAGATATGAGATCATGATTTATGGTCTACAGAGAAAAGTTGTTGACAGTCGTGGCTAAAGCATCCAGTGTTGCTTGGCCTTATGTATAATTACCAGTCCAGTATTTAGGCACTTTCTGAATTTTTGGTCATTGTTCATGTGGCAGATGAAGTTCTGCATTTATACAAAAAGTTTATGTATAGCTGTGGAGTCTGAAAGTAGAGTGAAAGAGCATATATACATTCAGACAACTCCAAAACACATTCTGTGGTATGATTAGGAAATTGAAGTGTGTGTTGTATGGATTGAATACATTCTGGAAGATGGTGGCTGGTTAGATATTGGCTGTAGTTCAAACCCTTAGTGTTAGGTTTCTCTAAATTACCATGATCTGACTTTTTGTTGTAGTAACATATTGCAAATACTGGTCTGGAAAACTTGTTGGCATTTTGTACACTTTTCTTCCCATGTTATGCATTCTTTGTATTTGTCCAGCTTTGCAAAAGGAAAATTCATAATAAAATTATGATGTTTTGGGTTGTATTGTCCAATACTAAATATAATTAATGAGTTGCAAACTCTCTAATACAGGGACTGTATGTGGAGTACAAAAAAAAATGTGAATAGAGTTTGCAATGGATTGCAATGAAAAGTGCTGGGTCCTGCACCTGGGACAGGGCAACCGTGGCTACATGTAGAGACTGGGTGATGAGGCGCTGGAGAGCAGCCCCACAGAGGGATCTGGGGGTTGTGGTTGACAGCAAGTTGAATATGAGCCAGCAGTGTGCCCTGGCAGCCAGGAGGGCCAACCGTGTCCTGGGGTGCATCAAGCACGGCATTGCTAGTAGGTCAAGGGAAGGGATTATCTTGCTCTACTCTGCGCTGGTGCAGCCTCACCTCAAGTGCTGTGTGCAGCTCTGGGCACCACAGTACAAGAAGGACATGAAACTGCTGGAGAGTGTCCAAAGGGGGGCTACTGCTGAAGGGCCTAGAGGGGAAGACGTATGAGGAGCGGCTGAGGGCACTGGGCCTGTTCAGCCTGGAGAAGAGGAGGCTGAGGTTGTAGACCATGAGACCTCATCACGGTCTACAACTTCCTTGTGAGGGGGAATGGAGAGGCAGGTGACCTATTCTCTGTAAACACCAATGGTAGGACCCACGGGAATGGTGTTAAGCTGAGGCAGGGGAAGTTTAGGCTGGACATCAGGAAGAGGTTCTTCACCAAGAGGGTGGTTGCACACTGAACAGGCTCTTCAGGGACGCAGTCACTGCACCAAGCCTGTCTGAATTTAAGAAGCGGTGGGACTGTGCACTTAGTCACATGGTCTAAACTTTTGGGCAGACCTGTGCGGTGCCAGGAGTTGGACTTTATGATCCTTATGGGTCCCTTTCAACTCGGGATATTCTACGATTCTATGATTAATTAGAATTGTATATTACGGTAATATTTTTTTTTAAGTTGAAAGCATTGAGAATCAAGTTCATGCTGTCTAGATTGCAGAAAATGAAATTGAAGGAGTTGACTTTTTTAAATCTGTAACTTTTGAGTTACCTGCAAACTCTGAAATTATTAATATGATCAAATCATAGAATGGCTTGGGTTGGAAGGGACCTTAAAATCATCTAGCTTCAACCCTCCTGCCATGGGCAGGGATGCCACCCACTCAATCGGGTTGCCCAGGGCCTCGTCCAATCTGGCCTTGGGCACCTCCAGGGATGGGGCATCCACAACCTCTCTGGGCAATACACTTTTATTAAGCTGAGTAGTCTTATTGAATATTATAATTCATGGAGAATACCACACATGCACCACCTGCTCTGTTTTTGTACTTTAAAACTCACAAAACTAATATATGACTAGTAAAAATGCATCTTCCTACTTTTTCCTTAGTTACTTTTTAAAGGAAAAGTTATTTGAGGCAAAATTCCAAATAAGTTTGCTATAGCAAGTAACACACTTCTATTTTACTTTTGCGTTTCCTAATTTGGTATCTGTATTAATGACATGATAATTTTCTGATTCTGAAGACATTTCAGGCAGGGTGGAAACACAATTTATCTGTCTTGGTGTTATTTTAGACGCAACTATTTTCATAGAGAGGGAAATCATTTAGAAAATAAGTATAATGGTACAAAATCTCTTTAAGCTAACATTGCTTTACACGCAAGATCTTGTCTGAGCCTGCCTAATGCCTGTCAGAGGAAAGACACTTACATACAGCATCTGATAGTTTTTTTTCAGAAAGTGGTAAATAATGGCAGGAATTGTACTGTAAGTTAGTATTCAGTAAATTGATACATAGTGTGAAGAGAGGTGGAAAGTAATTTTTGGTACAATCATGGGGGCAGGAAGGGAGAATATAGCTCTAACAGCATGTTAAAGTGAGTGCATCGGGAGTGAAGGCTCTTGAGTATTCCGAAGATCATCAGAGTACAACTGGCCTTCAGTTGACCCATGATCAGGGCACAGAATGGGGTAAGCACTTTAATTTATTGAAAAAAAAAAAGAAAAAGAAAAGCCTATAAACAGTGCTATGGAAATGGATTATTAACACCAGATAAGCAAACTAAAGTTTCTCCAAAGTGTTTTATAACATTAAAGTGTTTATACTGTTAAGTCTAAGCCACCTTGGGTTGAGGGTCTTGTAGTAACAATGCAGAACTTCTCAAAGTTCTACTTCGGTACTTCTGCAGTGTATTTTGAAAATATGAAACAGAATATTTTAAAGCAAATTTCAGGGCCACAAGGTATGAATTGTAAAACATAGTTTCTTTGAAAACCATGATAGGAGCAAATGGATTTCTCTTCTGAAGTTTCAAAATAGGATGATAATTCACAATGATATTCAGTAGAATTCTGAGGTGCATTAAGTGGACTTAGTAGAGAGTGTTGTATTATTTAATGTACTGCTCCAAGGTGTCTGCAGAGATGTGTGTTGTATTAAAACCAGAAAATAATTAAAAACACCAAGCAGTTGCATAGGAAACGTTGCTTCAGCAATTAATATTGCTTAGGTGTATTTAAAGGTTGATATTTACTTAATATTTATCATTATTACTATTTCTATTATTATTTGGACATTTGTGTCACAGAGAAACTTGAATGTTGTACCTTTTGCATAAATTTAATGTGTCAGAAGTTCAGAGAGGGAGCTTCAATGCTGAAAACCTTTTTCAGTAGAGAATGAATAAGTGCACCAATCTGTCTTACAAGGAATATTTGGGATCTCTTGGAATTCACAGCCAGAGTCTGTCTCCATTTCCTACACAGACCTGTATGTGATCACTCATCAGAAACTGGACTGAGACTGAATGTGCATTATACATGTAACCAAGGACTGGCTACAGACAGAAATGACTTTCAGGATCTTTAGGGAAGTCAAATTTGGAGCAATAGCACCTCTGTTCTCTGGATGTCTTCTGTTGATCCAATGGAATGAGTGTAGAGTAAGCACACACTACTGCTGGACTGCTGGTAGTTCAGGGACCGTTTGAGAAATCAGTCCTAAAATGTAGAGGATTTCTGGTGCAAGACTTGTCTGGAAAGGTTGACATTTACCTGTGAGCTTTTAGAAATGAAGGCAGAAGCAGAACTGCAGAAAATCATTTTTTTTTTTCTTCCTTAAGGTTAGAGATTATTTGTCACAGAAACTTTATCTGTAAAGCAGCTAGGTGATTTTGCATAGTACTCACAAAATAACCTTTACAAAATATTCATTACTCTCATGTTATGCTATATTATTAAACAAGTCGCTGCTCAATGACCGTCAGCAATGAGGCCTTTCTCCTGGCCTTCCTCATGATGGGATGGAACATGCAGTTGTAAAATCCTGATGGAGTCTTGTGTGGTTTTCTGTGCTCAAATAGTTACTGCTGCTAATTGTGCTGCAAAGTTTGTATTTAGTACTGTTTAGTGCTTTATTCTTCAAAAACAGAACATTCCTTAATGTTCTGAAAAGAAAACATCTTTATGTGCACAGGTAAAGAGGTTCTAGAAAGATGTTGGTATTATTCTGTGAGAATTAAAGTTTATGGGAAATTGGAAAGAAAACAAACACATTTAGATTAAACAGGAAATTGCTATATTCATTTATTTATATTAAAGCCTCATTGGATTGCTGTTTACTAAGAATATTTAGAGTCAACACATAGGAGCAACTGTTTATAGTAGGAGTCCTTTAAATTGTTCTGTCCTTTCAGACGCGCACATGACCTAAAACTTTCATGAGCCTATGCATTTATTATCATCTCTACAAAATGCCCAGGAATGCATTAAACTCGTAGAACATTATCTGTTGCCAAAACCACTAAAATGATATCTTGGTTAATATAGGAGATATTCTTGGGAAATCTAATACGTTCAGAGAAATGACTCCTTCAGCTCTACTAAAAGTTACAATTTTTAGTTCTTTAAATAATACATTTTGAACAAGATTTAGATGACTAAACTGGTATTAATTTCTCAGAACAGCGAGGGATTCTCTCCCTCCCCCCTCTCCCCACCTCCTCACTCCTCCCAGTGTTTTCCCCAGTCATATACATCAAAAAGCCTAAAATAGACTGGTTGTAAGAGTGCTGCATAAATCTTTAGTGACTTTAGGAGATGTAGCTGGTCTGATCAGTCCCATTTCACAGTGGGAGTGCACTAAAGCCATCTTGCACTGCTTTATGCACTTTTGAGCATCCTGCTTTCTAATGGCATTTTCTCCCATTCCATGCTTAAGCATCAATGACAGCGACTGGGTTGAGAATTTGTCAAGCAGTGTACAGGCAGAGGCAAAGTGCAGTCTTCATGCAACTCATGTGAGAATTCTCCCCCTCCTCTCCCCCCCTTTCTAATACAATTAAAAATGCTTGAGTAGAAAAAGACAAACTATATTGCTTTACTTTAGAAAATACCATCATACACTTTCAAATCTGTACATTTAACCATAGACTCAAAGCTTCAGTCTCCTAGAGAAGACATATGGTAATATCTCTTCAGTTTGTATTTGTGCATATTGATGTGATGATGCAAAGCCTTACTAAAGTAGGAAGATAAGGCCGTGTAGAAATATGTTACTTTCAGGAAATATGATGAGTCTGTGGGAGTTTAGAAGCCCTTTGTTTCTGTATTGGTAGAATACCTATATTTTCTATCCCACATATGTATATTTCAAAAAGTAGCCTGTGAATAATTGTTAGGATCTTTGCCATTACTTTGTGTGTGGTTACAAAAAAATACACACAAAAAAATAGAAAGTAAAGCTATGAATGAAGAGCTGTGCTTCATAATCTCCTGCAAACAAGCCTGTTCACAAAGCGCGTTCCTGTTGCAAAGAACATGAGACATATGGGGGGGACCATGAAATATAAGCCAACTCTCATGAGTCATTCTCTGTGTGTAAGGCAAACCATCTATTCAGCTGTGTAGTGGGAGGAATGTGACCAGGAGATTGAGGGAAGGCATTTATTCCTCTTTACCTGGGTTACTGTGGTTTGGCTGAAGTTGAAAGAAATACAAGGAGACTGGAACAGGTCCATGGGAGGGCAACTAAGATGGTCAGTCTGGCATCAGTCTGGCAAATAGGAGGTCAGTGGATAACGTAATTATAGTCTGTTAGTACTTGAAAGGCAACTGCAGAGAATATGAAACCAAGGTTTTCCCCATGAGACCAGAAAACAACAAAAGACAGCAAGTTTTCTAGCTTTGGCTGGGTAAAGCCATGGCTGGTATCACCTGATGTTGTCAGTAGTCAACATTTTTGAGTGGAGGTTCCAGATGACCTCAAGAAGTTCATTCCAAACTACATCTCTCTGATTCTATAAAAACAAGATTTAACACAGATGGTAAGAGATGGTATACTCAGTTTGTCACTTCTATTGCTGTTCAGATACTATGATCATGAATAGGAATTAATGCAACAGTACTCATCTCTTGAGATTAGAAGGAGCTTACTAGACTTTACTGGCTTTACTAGAAATAGTTTAATGAATTATAATTAAAAAAAGTCTAAATTGTACTGTATTGCATTGTTATGAGATTGATTGAAGGTTCCTTTTTATTTTATGGATTGCTTCTGACGGTTTTTCTATGCACATATGAAAACTGCCTTTAGTTGGTCTCAAGAATCGTTTTTTTATTTTTTTCCTTTTTTTTTTTTTTGTTCTTTTTTCTTGTGTGTAGTGGTCATAGTTACCAGTTGTTGAGTACAGAATGCCTTGATGGCTGGAATTTTGGCTACCTTTCGGGTCTGTTGATTTCCTTCCTCATCTGCCCTGAAGGTGTCTGGTGTGGTTTAGCCTGGCCGGCAGCTGAGCACCACTCAGCCTTTGCTAACTCTCCCCTCTCCCTGCACTGGAATGGGGGAAAAAAATCATGAAAAAAACAAAACAAAACAACAAAAAAGTAGAACTATGAGTTGATATAAAGACAGTTTAAACAATAAAGAAAGGTAAATAATAATAATAATAATATGTATACAAAACAAATGATGCACAGTGCACTTGCTCACCACCCTATGAATGATGTGCAATCAGTCCCCAGCAGCGGCACCTTGCCCCAGCCAACTCCCCCAGTTTTATTGCTCTGCATGACATCAGGTATTATGGAATATCCCTTTGGTCAGTCTGGGTCAGCTGTCCAGGCCGTGTCCCCTCCCAGCTTCTTGTGCACCCCCAGCCTCCTCGCTGGCTGGGCAGCATGAGAAGCAGAAAAGTCCTTCGCTCTGTGTAAGCACTGCCCTGCAACAGCATCAGTGTGTCATCAGCATTATTCTCATCCTAAATCCAAACCACAGCATCATAGTAGCTACTAGAAAGAAAATTAACCTTGTTGCAGCTAAAACCAAGGCAGTATTCAGGAGTGGAGATGAATCTTAAGATCACCTGTTATCCCCAGCATTTTTGATGTCAGAACATCCAATGTCAGACAGCATAGAAACCTTCAGTGTTATTTTATTATTTTATTATATTTTATTGTTTTGGATCTTCACCTTTCGTACCTGATGGGAAAAAAAATCCTTGCTGTGTTCTACTTAGGGAGGAGGGGGGAATAAAATTGCTCATGTTATTGAACAGTAAATTGTTTAGTTGCAACTAAAGTAAATATACTCAAACTTCTCTCTTTAATCTTTCTTTTATTTATTTCATAGCTAGTCTGTTTCTGAGAAGCATATTGTACCTCTGAGAGGAAAAAAAAGACACAGATTGTTTAATTTTCATTTATCACTAATTTCATTTTTTAGCCATTACATCAACGAGGTTTTATATTACAACCCTTGGGCATGCATGCACGTAACTTGAAGCCTGCATAGACTTTGAACCTGACAGGCAATGTTGTGTTTCATAACTACATTGGCTAAAATAACGGTAGGCCCTAAACTGCGTTTCTCTTATGTTGAAAGAGATGAATAAAACTAAGAGTGGGAGGTTTGGAAGATAAAGCAGAATAAACAGACACTTAACAAAACATAAAGAGGAGATACAGCACAAATACCAAAATAGAGTGTTATAGGTATTACAGGAATATCTGTAGAAAGAACAGAGAAGTTGAGCAAGATTCAAATGGGTTATATAAAACTACACTGTAATGATGTTGATTTCCACTTCTTTAATCTGTGAGTCAGAAGTTTTAATGTCCCTTTTACAAGCAATTTTACAGGAGACTTTCTTTCACCAGTTTTGAGACAAGTATATCTGATTAAACAGACAATCTACAATCCGTACATGCACAAAAAAATTCAATGTAGTAGATTAAGTTCTCAAGTTTGAAGGGGAGAATGAAGTCTTGCTATTTCAAAGTAGTAGAAATAATATTATACTCAAAGGAGGAAAGTAGTACTAGAAAGAAATGAAAAACTCCTTGCTGTAGGTTTGGAAATATTTCTGCTGCTTTTGAAAACAATCTCAATACCGATTTCCATAGATCCTTGATAAAGAAAGGATAAAATGAAACTGGAGATGTAGAGAGATGGTGAAACATCTTAATGCCTGTCATAGATGCACAGAAGGGCATAAAGCTTCAAGGCTATAGAGAAACAGGTAATTTTCCTTTTAAGATATTTCCAGCTTTTGCTGCCTGCAGCACTTCCATGGTGGTGTGATTACCAATAGCCTCTCCTTTGGTCAGGCTGAATCAGCAGAACATCAATATATCTAGTACTCTGTGCCTAGAAATTCAAAGCAAGAAATTCAAAGTTAATTTATTGTGCTGTTAGCAGAGAACTAATAACCAGTTAGGGAGGAAGAAAAGGCATGCAGTGCTGAGGATGTTGGAGAATTTGCAAGATTTGTTTTTACAGACTTTTAGAGCCTGATCTCTGTACTTTAAGGTAATAATAATAGAAGCATAGTTAATACTTTCTCCTTCTCCAATCCCCAAATAGATCAAATATTAATTATGGAAAGCATTACCTTCCCAGATACTATTTTTGTGACACATTTAAATTTGCAGATATTACCAGAAGACCAGACAACATGCTAAACTCAATTATACCTGCTTATTTTTGTTGCTGTTGTTCTTCAGATTTTACTGAAATACATGAATTTTGAATGGAGAATCAGTAAAGAAGGGCCTGCTACAGGAAGACAAACTTAAGACCATAATTAGACATTTGCCTAGTTATTTGTTGCCAAGTTGTTAGGCAAATGCCTAATTATGGTCTTAAATAATTTTACTTCATTGAGTAGGAAGGGATCTAAAGAGTTATGAGTACTTTATTTGAAGAATGGAGGATATTAACTTTTAATAGTTGTCTACGTGCATTGATCGAGATATCCTGGAAAAATTGCAGTTAGCAGTGACATTTGAAGGGACAAGTTTTGGAGCCAGCACCTAAAACACAGAGCTTTCCAGATGAAATTTTCTAAACTTGGTGTCGTCTTAAAGTACTGGCCTGCCTGCACCAAACAAAATAAGAAAGTTTGATTCAAGTGAGATTATGGTCAAAATACAAAGCCCAAACCCTCCAACTCATTCTTGCTTAAAAAATTAAATGCTACTTTTCTACAAGTCAGCAAACAGGTTTAGGGCTGAGCTGTGAGAAAAGCTTGATGAAGAGTGCTTATAATTTGGATAGAAGGGTTTTAATTTAAATAATGGTAGCCCAAAGTCTGCGACATCTGATCAGGATTTTAAGTTCTGGTTAAGAACACAACGTATGGAGCAAAGCATACTCCTGGTTTGATTTTTTTTTTTTATCTTTTTAAGTATTTTTTAGTATTTTGTGTTGTATGGAAGGGTCTGTTAATCTCTTAAATAGGGAAAAAATCTTGACTACTTAGCAATAATGAAAAAAAGTAATATGCTTTATAGTAAGCATAAAAAAAATTTCAGTTGTGGTTTTGCAAAGTTGCTTTAAAGTCATAATGTTAAGTTGCTTTTCTTAGTCAATCACGTGGAGAGGCTGCAGTTGGCCTGTACCTGTTCTTGACTGTCAAAAAGCCGGCCTGATAGCTCTCAGTTTTGGGGGAATAAGCTTCCACTGTGATTTTGGTTATTTCAGTCTTGTGTGGGGCTACAAAAACTACCAACAGGGGCAAGATGGAATATAGGATTTATTCCTTGATTCCTTGATTCCTGTGCTCCTGTATACATTGTGGTCTGACTTTTCAATTTGATAAAATTTGCATACTGTTACCTTTTAAGCCTATGCAAGAAGAAAACATGCTGAAAAGGCCATTATTGCCACTAAAATGCAGTATTTGCATGAATAAGGCTTGCACAAGGGTAATTGTTGCACCTTTGATTGCTGCCCATAAAGTTACATTTATAGAAAATTTGAGTAAAACTCAGGCATGGATCTGACTTGGTCTGGAGTTTAAAATGAGATTGCTTCCCAGCCTTCTGCAGACAAACCTGCAGTCACTTCCCCTGAATGCTAAGTAGATGGATGAAAACAAGCTTCTATTCAAACCAAGGTATTAGAGCTAATACAATAAGCTGTGCTGAGAAAACGCACTGTAGGTTGGAAGCAGCTGCTAGCCCATAATTTTGGAGTGTGGCGGAAGCAAGTGTCTGCCATAAAAGGCTGGATGAATTGGTTGTTCTTGTGAAAAGAAGTAGTCTGAGTAGTATGTTCAGACAGTTTTTTATTTTTTTATTTTTCCTGAGAATGGGAAAGATGTGAGAAGTGTAAAGCCTATTCATGCAGGTACGGTGATTATCCAAATGTAGATAGAATACACTTTTTCTTCCCCAAGTGTGTCCTCTCAGAAACTTAGGGAATAATGCAGTATGTAGCATGCGAGTCATACTTGGCATTCTTCTCAGAGCTGATATTTCACATCCATTGTAGATGGATATTTTAAAGAACCTTGGTTTTGAGTCTGATGGAGCAAACATTTGTCTCTGAAATATTTTGAGAAAAGACATGCTCCCATTTCTCAGGAGGATAACATGCAACTTACCTTTCCTCTGGAGTATTACACTTGTTACCTGATGGTTTTTGCCAAAGGAGACAAGTTCAGGGGATGCAGCACAGTAATTAGGGGGTTGCTTTGCTAGAGACGGGTCCTCAAAATCAATTTAGGAAACTTCAATAATTAGCATCAATGAGCTCAAGTGAACTTAACATCTTCACATGCTTCACAAAGCATGGTAATTCCTTTGGGGCTGTGGAGGTGTACAAGGAAGCTGACAGACCCAAGGAGACTTGAGCAGTTCTGAGAAGATAATTCTAATGCCTAATTCATAATATTGATGAGTTTTCATCATATTTTCCAAGTGTCTTTCATTATGGGGTTGCCCTTAATGTAGAAAGAACCACGTGTATGAGAGTTTATTACATCTTTCTTGTTTTTTATTCACCTATGCCATTCAGGATATTGCAACCCAACTTGAACATTTCATAAAACACGTTAAGCTCGCTGTAGATGAAATGAGGAGTTTCTATGTCCTTCTCTTTCTGCTTCCTTTTGAACAGCTTTCATTTCATGATCGTTTTAGCTGTAACGCTGACCCTCTTGTGTGAGCTGATGTAAGTGAATAAAATAACAACAACACAACAGTTCTATAACTTTCTCCCATATTAGTGAGTTAAATGGGTCCATGGAAGAATCCAGTGAACTGCAGAACTTGGAGCAAAGGAAGGGAGTGATACCAAATGGCCAGAAATGAGAAAGAGGAGGGACTGGAGCTGGAGAAAGGTAGCAGACGGGCAGGATAGGAATTGGTAGCAGACAGGAAGGATAGGAATCAAGCCTTTAGTAATGAGACATTAGATTGGTTCAAAGCCTGTAGCATCACAGATACCATATGTAATTTTTCAAACTGAGAATAGCAGTGTGATTTTACGGATTTTCAGGAATGTATCCCAGATACTAAATAGGCACCGCACCATATTCTCATTCCAGTGATGTTGCACTCTTTTTAAAACATATGGCTTCCTACTGATTAATTAAGCAGATGAGACAGTTGGAATATCTTCCACATATACGAATGTTTAGCAAAATAGCATTTCTCTTTCCCCATAGACCCACATCATCATTTCTACAGCCTGGAAAGTAGTATTGCCCAGTTTTACTTTCTATAACCTTTGGCAGATTTATCTCACAGTATACCCTGTTCATACTGTAGACAGACAGAGCTGTGTTAGCAAAACTTTTCATATATTTTTTTCATGCACTTCTTTGAAGGTTTGTAGACACAAACCTCTTGTTGATTTGCAGTCTCACACCTTTCTGAAATACCTGATAAGAGGTGCTGTGGATTTGGTGTAGCAGAAAGTCATGAGAATGACATGAGCAGACTATGTAAGTGAACTGCACAATTTGATATATCTATACACATCCTAAATGGAAAGTCACAAGTTTTGTGTTGGTACAATGACTGGGGTGGGGTCTTGGGGGGGAAGGGGGTTTACTTTGTTTGGTAGAAACAACTCATTGACATAAAAAACTTACTTGATGGTACAGTTGTCATCTATCTAGTAGGATTCAGTTTTAACTACTTCCTTTCCAATTTTGTTTCAGAGAACAATGATACTTCCCATTGTATTTTATCATAGAAATAGTTTCTAGTAATTTTTTTTTATGAACTAGTTGTTCATGAAGCGCAAAGCTTAGTAGGCTCACTGTAAAGCACATTTTTCCCCTAATGTATTGCTTTTGCTGAAAAATTGCTCTCTTCTTCTTCAACTTGTATTCATTTGGGTGTTACTTAGTACAAGTAAGGCTGCAAGCAGCCTTCTATTCATTGTTAAAACAGTTCTTCATTATTTAGTGTCACCAACAAGGGATTTTGGAGGAGAAGAACTGGAGTTTGTTAGTATTTATTTGATTTTTGTATGCATGTAGTTTGTGGTATTGTCGGTGATATTGTTAAGGGGAGTGAGTGCACCCTCAGTAAGTGTGCAGATGACACCAAGTTGGGTGGGACTGTCCATCTGCCTGAGGGTAGGAAGGCCCTGCCGAGGGAGCTGAATAGGCTGGATCAATGGGCTGTGTCCGGCTGTATGGCATTCAACAAGGCTAACTGCCAGGTGCTGTGCTGGGGTCAGAGCTACCCCATGCAGCAACACAGGCTTGGGGAAGAGTGGCTGGAAAGCAGCCTGGCAGAAAAAAGACCTTCGGGTGTCAACAGCCAACAATGTGCTCAGGTGGCCAAGAAGGTCAATTGCAACCTGGCTTGTGTCAGAAATAGTGTGGCCAGCAGGGTGAGGGAGGTGGTTGTCCCCCTGTACTCTGCTCTGATAAGGCCGCACCTTGAGTGCTGTGTTCAGCTTTGGGCCCCTCACTACAAGAAGGACATCGAAATGCTAGAAGGCATTCAGAGAAGAGCTGATGAAGGGACTAGAAAACAAGACTTATGAGGAACGTCTGAGGGAACTGGGGCTGTTTAGTCTGGAGAAAAGGAGGCTTAGGGGAGACCTCATTGCTCTCTACAATTACCTGAAAGGAAGCTGTAGGGAGCTGGTGGTCGGCCTCTTCTCACAGGTAACTAGTGATAGAACTACAGGGAATGGCCTCAAGTTGTGCAGGGGAGTTTATGTTGGATATTGGGAAGAATTTCTTCATAGAAAGAATGCTCGGGCATTGGAACAGGCTGCCCAGGAAAGTGATGGACTCGCTGCCCCTGGAAGTGTTTAAGAGCCATGTGGATGTGAAGCTCAGGGACATGGTTTAGCAGTGGAATTGTACTGTTAGGTGATGGTTGGACTTGATCTGAGAGGTCTTTTCCAACCTGAATGATTCTGTGATTAACTATAATTTTTGGTAAGTCCTGTTACTTCAGTGCTGCAGAAACACATTAAGAACGCATAATCCTTGGTTTGACATCTGGTATCAGAGCAGCAGTTTAGAGATAGCATGTTTCATGCTGAATAGTCTGTAGTTGGCCACCTTTGCACCCTGCAGAACATACTGCTTTAAATTTCAGATATCTGACATGCTTTAGGGTGCAGCTGTGGTATTTTGGTAAGTGGCTCCCTGAAAGCTAAGCGTCATTCTGTGGCGAATTCACAGGGTCTGTGAAGTCCTATGGACAATTCTGCTTATGGAAGGGAAAGAGATCAGGTTGGCTGTAATGATTTGGCTTCTCTTGTCTCACAAAAAGCAAGGTAGCAATTACTTCTGATGTCACAGATCTGTTTTTCTTTGAACTTTGTCATCTTTTTTTTTCTTTTTTCTTTTCCTTTTTTTTTTTTTGTCTGTTTTTATTTTCTTAAATTGCTTTCCCTAAATTTGAACATTGAGGAAAGGGCCCTAACTGTTTTTCCTGTGGTGCTTCTACCTGAATAGCTGTATAGCTGTATAAGCTAAGAAAAAATCATACAACTTAACAGCAGCAGCTACTATGGTATCCAGCAGTGTTGCTATACACAGTGCTGATGAAGCAAGCTGTTATGGGTGACGTAACCCTTTTTGAAGGGTGGGAGTCATTTCTTTATCCATGTCATGTCTTTCTTGGAGCTCAAAAAAAAAATTTGATGGAAAAGGAACCCTCGTTTCTTCAGTTGTGTAAAACTGTGAGCAGAATATTCCAGTTTTGCCAGTTTCTGACAATGCAAACTGATATCCACATAGACAGGGAAGAAATTTCTTCCCTAGTTACTTTCTTAGTTACATCTTAGCTTGTATTACAAAAACAAACAAACAAAAAAGGCAGAAAACATTGAAGACATTTCATTAAATGTGATAGCAGAAGTACAGTTGCAATGGCTATATCTGCAGAGGATACAGAGGATAATCTGCAAACTCACTACTAATCTTTTAAAAGTCCTCTGCTGCACAGTGATCTTTTCTGTACCCCTGTTTTTACTCACTTGTTCTCGTTCCACACCCATTACTTAGAAAGTAGCTAGAATAATTCTTTTCTTTGAAACCGAATTGCTGTAATTAAATTTCTCTTCAGATTATATATCTTTCAATTTTTAGAAAAGAGTGCATTTCTAGAAAATGTGTCCTGATACAAATAAATTGAAAGTTCAAGGTAAGGATCATGTAATTGAAAAATACAAAAGATGTCTGAAAGGGAAGATGTATTTATTCATGCTACTACTAGATTCCATAAAGTATTATTCTCATTACTATTCATGTTTTCTGAAGGATAAAGGCTTTTCTAATATAGTTGCTGTGCTAACTAGACTTCTAAAGAATAATTTTTGTAGGCTTTTGTTAGTATGAGCAGGGCTCATTAAACAATATTAAAAGGAGGTAACAATATAGTGCTGGAGTGCATATTTTCAGAAGTGCTTTCTTGATAAATGAGGCAAAAATTTTCATAATTTCCTTACTACAGTTTTTCCTTTATGCTGGATTTCATGGACTGTACAGTGTAACATGGATGCAATGAATATCAACTATGATTGAAAATTTAGTTCCAACATTTCTGTTTAATTGCATTTTAAAGCAAAAAATTTCATTGTACAAAATTCTTTATTCTTTAGAGACCTGCACAACTTTAAAAAACATTTAAATGAAGGCAGTGCTTATTAGGAGGAACATTCAGTTTAACTTTCTTCCCCCTAGCTCCAGTTATAGTCCCAGAAGATATGGCAAAATGTTAAAGCTATGAAATAACATTAAAATGCCATTTAATGTGTCAAGGGAAACTTTGTTTATTTTTCTCTTCAGATAAAAAGACTTGAATAAAAGCTTTTTCCTCTGTAGTGCTTGCAGGTTTTCAAGTAGATGGAGAAGGCTGTTGCTAGCAGCAGATTATACCAGATGCACAGTTGCCTAGGGATGGGTGCTTTGTTTGCTGGAGACAGGTCTTATTGTCTTGCCTTGAGGCGTTAGGTTGAGTCTGTTAGACCATGTAAGTAGTGATTTTTATCCTTTGAGCTAGTGGAGTGTCACATGGTGGTATGTGACATTTTTAGGTAATGCATGAAGTAGATATATATTTCTTTTTCTTTTTTTTTTTTCCTTCTTTTAGACTTGGATAAGTAGAAGTAGGTGACCTCTATAGAAGTTTTGCAGAAACCTTAAATATTTACCACTGAAAGAAAAGGATTGCCAATTTTAGAGACAAGTTGCTAGGTTCCCGGCCTAAGAAATGTACTAAATTAGCATTTCATCATAGTTCTTTCTTCTTTGATAAAATTTTTGTGGATAGATGAAAGGATTTACATTTATATTGAATATTGTAGCGTGCCAGTAGAGGACCAATGAGGCTCTGTGTGATGAATATCTGAAGATTTCCTGAAATTTCCACTAAAAGAAAATGGAAAACTTTATAGATATATTTACTGCATTTATATTAGACATGAGATAATAGGTGTAATACATTTTTATGTTAATTCACACTTGTCTGTATATAGGATATTTAATTTGTTCCTTCAAAATACCTCATTTCTAATGCAGCTGCCTACACAAGTTATTTGGCAAGATGAGCTGTGTTCTGTAATTTTACAATACCTGTGTTCTTATGAGATAATATTTTCATTTGAAGTATAATTTGCAAATACATTTGTCCACATTATAATTACAAAGTGAAAATTGTGACTCAGTAGCAGAACTGGTTGTAGTATCAGGCTGGTTTTGTAAGTTTTTTTTTTTCATTAAATTTGTATCTGGAGTTTTGCATCTAGATTTCCAGGTAGTTTAGCATTCTTGTTGTGCTCATCAAACATTACTTTCTCTAGTTCATTCAGTTTGGGAGGTAGCTCAAGCAAGCCAAAGAGTGTAACGTCATATAAACAATTGAGTATTTTGGATAAGAGAGTTTTTATGAAAAATGTTATGATATGACTTAGTCTATTTCAACATAACAGTAAACACTTCATTAACTTATATATTGCTGGGAAAAAAAAAAAAAGTGCATAGAAGGTTCCAGTTTGACAGAAGTCTGGCATGAGGTTGCAATATAACATGCAACTGTGAATGACAGTTCTTAGAGCAACTTGTATGTCAGACCTAGCAAGTCTGCTAAAATTATTCAGTGCTTCCCTCCTCTACTGTTTTGCAGATTATCATAGAACCATAGACCACCCAGTTCCAACCCCCTGCCATGGGCAGGGACACCTCTCACTAGATCAGGTTGTCCAAAGCCCCATCCAGCCTGGCCTTGAGCACCTCCAGGGATGGGGCATCCACAGCTGCTCTAGGCAACAGTGCCTCACCACCCTCTGAGGAAATAATTTCTTCCTAATATCTAATCTAAATTTGAACTCTTTTAATTTAAACCCATATTCCCTTGTCCTATCACTGCACTCCCTGACAGAGTCCCTCCCCAGTCATTATAGCCATAGATGTCCATATATATATAAATGTAGCCATACACATATAGCCATAATAGCCAGTCACTTTTAGCCATCCATCGCAGCACTCCAGTTGTGTAAGTCATCCCACCACATTTCCAGGATAGCAGTTATATTAGAGTTTTCTAGCTACATTGTGGCTTCCAGCTCCCAGTGTTTGTTGCCCATGCTATGTGCATTGGTGTAGGAATGTTTCAGCCAGACTGTTAATCCTGCCACCCTTTTGAGGGAAGAAGCCCTAATTTCTATGTGGTGTTTCTCAGGTGTTTCTCTGGTTTCTAATGCATCAACAATGCCTGGGTCATGCTGCTGCTCAGATTTCCATCCCCTACTCACATTGAACCTAAATTAAAACCCTCCATATAATTCTCGCCAGGTTGTTGGCAAAGATGCAGTAATTGTTAAAAGGGTTGATACGTTAATGAATGATTTTCAAAGTTTAATGAACATACGAAGGTTTTATATCCCACTGTTTTGTGTTCAGGGCTTCCTATAGTTCCAAAATTCAGTGATGGCTTAATACACAGTATTGAATTTAAACTGAGTCAAAATATTACTAAAGAAATTAATGGTGTTATCCATTTGAACTTAATGTTTTAGTTTCCCACTTGGTGCTAAGGTAGTACCAAAGCTGAGGAATTCTTTAAGTCAATATTCACACAAAAATTTATCTGCCAAAGACAAGCAATTAAAGCTTAAAAATGCTCAGTTTGTTGTTTGTTTGTTTTTTTTTTTTTCAATAAAAATTTAGAAAAATGATGCAATTGGTCATTTCTAAGTCGTATTAAATAGCTGCTTACATTCTGAACTAGTGGGTCCTATCTGCATAGGATGTGCCCTGCATTCTGTATAGCCTTTCTTGACTCGCAATTTCTCTGTCCCATCTTTCTTGATTAAATTCTTTGTGAATTGCTGTCATTGTGGACTATAAAGATTAACTGCATTTGATTAGGGCTTTCAAAGTTGTATTTACATCCAAGATGTACAATGGTAATGCTCTCTGTAGATACTTCACAAACTGAGCCACATGTGCACATGTAGCCTGAACTCTGGTACAGGGTTCTTCTGTTGTATTGGTTCGTTTTGTTTCTGAGGTTCATACATGTACAAGTTGATTCGGACTTGGGAATGTTTTCATTGTGGTTGCTCTCTTGTTGCATGCATAGTATGGCTACTTTGAAATTGAAAACGATCGATTTAGAAAATACTAACACTGTCTGTCTGTCTTCTTTAGGAAAGCCCAAGAAGGGAACAAGAAAGTGGTTTTAGCAGGCTGTGTTCCTCAAGCCCAACCTCGTCAGGACTACCTGAAAGGCTTAAGTATTATAGGGGTATGTATCTTTATCAATTAGAAACCTGTTTTTTATGAATGTTTTCAATAGGCCAATGTCATTATATATGCACAATTGACTTCCTTCTGGAAAAAGCAGTGGAGAAACTTGGTACTTATGTTACTCTGCTTGCATTATACAGTACTTAAGCTTTCTTGCATCCACAGTGATTTCCTTTGTTGTGGGTTGAGGGGACAAGGAAACGGATACTGTTGGCAGAAATGATTTTAAGTGCCATTTATAGCCTTAAAGGGTTGAAGATTGCCATATTGTATAAAATATGACAGTTTATCTGCATTAAGATGAACAGATACACCCTTTATTAAAATCAGTGAAAGATGTATAGAAAACTAGAACAAAAATGTTACACAGACACAGCTGAGGGTTTGATGTTAGGTATTGTTTTTTCCCCCCTGTACTATTAAGACAAAAGGCAACGATCATTTTGGTTAAACCTGAGGCAGTCTGAAGAGTTAAATCCACCAGTGACTGAGTTAAACAGTTACCAAGCTTTACCTTGAAAAGCTTTACCTGAGAGCTTTTGGCATAATTCAGCTAGTGAAGTGCTTTCAGTATCCTTTGAGATGAAGCAATACTGTCGAATTGATTCACCTTTGTAAAATCCTCCTGAAAATCTGGGAGTCAAAGCACGAGCTAGAAAAGATTTGTCATTGTTTAAGGCTTTAGATTAAAACTGGATGAAATGGCCTGTATGAATTGAAACACTGTCATTGGATTCAATGTGTGAATTACAGAGTGAAGTTTTCCTTTATTATGTTAAGTCAGAGCAGATGACTGCACAGCATCTTTTTCCTACATTACAAATGTAGAGAGGTCAATGTGTTTCCACTTCAGTTTGATGAATTCAGATTGATACTAAGATAAAGGAAGAACAACAAAATATTCCAAAGACTTCACTTTCATTAGGAGAAGAGCATATCAGATGCAATTGTTCAAAGTAATTTAGAAGTAAAATCGTAGTTTGCGATTAGGAAGAAGATGAATTCATTAAATGATTTATTGGAATTCTTTGTAAAGATAGACTTTGTGCTGTTTGATTGACTTTTTTAATTACTACTGTCATTCAAAATGTTTTATCTTCCTTTTTTTTTTTTTTTTTTTTTTTTTTTTTTTTACCAGATGCATTCTCAGTGACATGCTAATGCCTATAAATTAACTCATTGCTCAGAAATGATACTCAGGGGCTGTAAAACGCCACGCTTATCTGTATAGATGACAATGCACTGATAGTTACAGTTCAAATGAATAAACAAATTTTCCATTGCACTGTGCAGTCTTACTTTACAAAATTACATGCAAGGGAACTGTGGTGCTCTGTCATCTCTAAGACTCCAATTAATTAAGTGCAAATTACTCTGTGCAGCAGGATAGGGATAAAAAGGTGAATGGATTTCATGGATTTGTATGACCTGTGATTGTTCGTGTAATGAATATGAAGATATCTACATGTATGAAGACAGAGATAAAAAGTGTATTACATGGCTATAAAATGAATGTGTCACAATCCTTTGGCCAAGGCTGTTATCTGGTATTTCAGTTCTGATGCGTTGGGAAGTTTGAGGGACCCAAAGTTTGATTTTATTTTATAATTTTTCCTTTATTTTTTCACTTTCCTTTTGAAGTAGTATGTGATTTCTGAAAATTAGCCTCTTCATTTTAATCTTGATGCCTAGAGCCAGTGGTTAATGAAAGTATTTGCAATTTAGTATTTATTTCAGACAGACTTCTGTTAGGAGTTGTATTAGGCTGTTAACTACAGCCTTCCAAAATACCGATTTAGACCTGAAAATACTGAAACGTGATCTATGCAACAAGGACACTGTCTTCTAACTGTCATTGATGTGATAAAATTTACTTAGATGCTTAAGCTCAAAGGTCTTAAAATATAGGCATAACTATTAACAGAAGCAGAGCCAATAACAGATATTATCTGTGTTTTCAGTTTGTGTATTTAAGGCTTTCTTCTCATTTTACAAAGGGTATGTGGGATGGCTATATCTAAAGGATAAGAATTATGTTACTACTGCAAAATATTTCTTGAAAGGCAGTTTTGGCAGAATTGAAAAATAGACAATGTTCTGTTGGCAGCTGGATACATTGTCTGAGTTTAAAACTGTAAGCTTATGACCGTAGTTATGGCAATCTTTGCCACCAGGTTGGTCTCATCTTCATCTTGGCTGAGAGATACAGTTGATTAATTGTTGCTTATGTAAGCTCTGCTATTTCGTTTTATTTTTATTTTATTTTTTTGTGTGTGTTGTCTGAGGAAGTGGTTATTTACTGGCAATTATAACTCCTTTGGGGAGGCTTTTAAAGGCAATATGTGTCAAAGGTCTTTTTTGCTCATCTTGGTATGATGAAGGAGTTGTGATGTAATTACCAGTGAAATTCTAGTAACTGAAGGCTTGTTTAGAGCTGTGCCTTAGAAATACAGTACTCAACTTCTACTATTTTTTATTTATTGTTCAAGTTGGGCAGAAGGGAAGGAAGGGCAACTTCATATCTGTGTTATAATTTCTGATGTTCCTGTCCTTTTGTGTTTCTTTAAAACCATTATCACTTTTTAAAAATAATGTGGGTTGTGGCATTGTCATAGACTGTATATAAGGTAAGCCATAACACAAAGTGACTAAGATAAAGGAGCTGTTTTCAGGAAGGAGGAAGCTCTAAGTAGTAATTAACACACCAAATGTGCCGTATAGACAAAATACATAATAGGTTCACGAGCATTTACACCCCAGTGGTTTCCAGAAACTACTCCTTTATGTTTTGAGTACTGTACCCACTTCAAACTCAAGTGCACATGTAGTATTGCAGAGAAACAGTACCTTTCATAGATAGAGTTGTCCCTCACTTTTCATTGTAAGCTCCTGAAAAAAGGATATGACTTTGTCTAGGCTGACTGTTTTGTGGGGATTATAGAGGAAGGAAAGGGAGGGACAAAGGAGAAGGAAAGGTTTAGCAGGTAGGTTATGTTCTGGTATTTATGGATGGATGTAAGTAGCACTAGTGTTTCCTGATTTCCTGAGTTGAATGCAGAGGGCATGCAAAAAAACCTTGTTTCCATTGATAATTTGAACTGCTGGAATGGAATAAGATGTTTTGTTTCTTCGACAGTTTTCTAGAGGTAAGGTGTTTGATGTTGAAATAATGCTATCATGCTGGAGCTCTGACCAGTTTGCTAGGGGCCCACCGCATATCTGAGATGCTTTAAAATCACTGTGCCACCTGTACTTTGAGGTCGCCAGACCCACTGGATATGAGTGTACTGTATCAGCATGCATGGAGCCAAATGCACATATGTATCCCATTAAAGGCACACCATAGCCCTGCAGATGTATCAATCTCCTTGATTGCTGAATAAGAATGTCAAATTCCAAATTCTGGTTCCTTCCCTATCTTTCCCAATGTAAGACCTAGCATCACAGACAAACTGTAATTCTTCTGCTGCTGTATACCCATTTTCTGAGGGAAGAAGAACTTCAGCCCGTTCTCTTATCTCTGCAAGATAAAATCAATGTCACCAACGTGGTAATCCCATCTCTGCTGCTACACTTTTCAGGCAGAATGTGCAGGTCCTGTGCACAGTAGATTTACTACAGGCTTTTAGGTCAGATTTGATCCTGAAGCACAGAAGCCATCAAATCTCTGTGTAGGGATTCTCTTCATTCCCGTGGCCTCCTAATTACCCTTGTCTGTGGTTGTACTCTGTAAGACAAGCTTTAGTTAATTTTAAAACTAGAGTTTAAAACTCAAATGCTGAGCAATTCTAATAGCAGCACATACAGCAGTGGCACTGTTACTAAATAGTTTGGTGCAAAAAATGAGAAATACATTTTTTAAAAAGTCACTTGACTTCTTAAGCTGTGCATCTATAATTGGTATACGCTTAAATTTAATGTGCCTTACTTCTCTGTTTGTAAAAACCAAAATCAAACCAAACCAAAAACCTTCAGTGAGCAGTTTTAAGTGCCATTGTGAAAGAAGATCAGCATCATCTTACTAAGATGCCAAATGTCTGTGTATCACTACTGCTTTGGTGTCCTAAATGAGGACCATATATATAACTGTACTGTATTTTTGATGTACAGTTCAGTCTGTGATATCTACCAAGCAACCACAATGATACCTCCATACCTTGCAGAGTTTGTAAGACCTGACCGCATTAAAGATTGCAAGCCTCTCTGTTTGCTGCCCTTTAGCTGCAGGCCTATTATAAATATGTAAATACGTATAAATTCAAAGATCCAGTGTGTACTTCATGAAAGGCAAATTAGATGGAATTTTATTTTGAGTGATTTGCATTAGGAGAACTTCTTGGAAAGTGTGCTGCAAGCCCAAGGAACAGGTGCGCGCTGTTCTGCTCTAGCTTGTGGCCAAAACTTCAAGCTCGGTCAGAAGCACTCAGCTGGCTGGCTTTGGCTCACCGTGCTGGTATTCAGGTATGAGCCTGGAGAGTCAGGAAGGAATTGCACTGAAGCGCACGATTTTAAACTGAAAATTGATGTGAAAATAGGTACTGTTCCTTTCCACAGCAGTTACATACTGCTCTATGAATTAAAAGGCATAAGAATTAGTTTAGATGAAAATAACACTTAAGCTCTCTCAGGGTTTAGCCACAATCATCAGTTGTTGACATGCTTTTCCGAGGTAGTCTGCTTCCCTTTAAAGTCGGTGTAGAGTCTGTTCTCAAGATACCTTCTTAAATCAGAATTTTGCCCATGAGTGTGGCCAGTGTTTTTCTGATTCAGCAAAGGTTTTAAACACAGATTTTAAACACAGATGTTATCCCTCTGAAGTCAAAGTGTCTAGTCACATGCCTTTTGAAGTTACGTATTAAGGCTTAAGATTTATGCTGCCTAACTGAGGTCCTGTAATTTGAGAGTCTGTTTTGCTCGGCTGCCTTTATGGTCAGTGAAGATAATTATCTCTGAGATAATTTAGATTTTAGAAGATCTGAAGTTACTTTTGAAGCTGGGTATTTCCCTTTTACTGGCTTTAGTGAGGGCATAGGCTGAGCAGGCTTTTAGCCTGCAACATCTGACTGAGCTGCCTAAAGAAGGTGAGGCGGAACAGCTGGTGAACTGGAGTAGAAATCTTAAGGAATATGAAGAGTGGGTTGTAAGATTATTTTAAACGAAGACCAACCTATATTAACCTAAGATTATTTTATCTATTTAGTAACTGATTTGTTTCTTATATACAGGAGTGAAAATCAAAGATGAGTAGGGTTTTTCTTAGCTGACGAAGAAAGCTTGTTTTACTTCAGGCAATTGTTCTGTGTATGTTCTGTCTCGGGGTGTGCACAAGCAGCTGAGTCCAGATGGTGGCTGCATCAGCAGTAGCCTCATGCTGTGCAGGCAAGGTACTGCCCCCTCCCCCTGTCCCTGGTGCCCTGTCCTCACCTTTAACCATTTTGGGGTTTATTTTTTTGGTT
Organism: Anas acuta; assembly: GCF_963932015.1. Lineage (NCBI taxonomy): Eukaryota > Metazoa > Chordata > Aves > Anseriformes > Anatidae > Anas > Anas acuta. The sequence goes on along the minus strand of NC_088980.1, from coordinate 50,507,449 downwards.
TGCTGAGATGGCTTTCCTTTTTTTCATTCAACAAAAAATTTTAATCTACAGCGTTTCTCGTCTTTTGTCCCTCCTTTACTGGCTTGAAGAACTTGTTGTTGTTTTTTTTTTTATAGTCTCTTTCTGATATTTGATGTACTTTCTCATTGCTTGTTACCTCAGATAAATTTCTCTCTCTGGGAAACACCAACTGTGGCAGAGGAAGGACAGTCAGGAGAAACTCCAGGAGTATTTTCTCAAGTTGTCACTGCCCTGTCGATGCCAGAGTTCTGCCTTCAGACCTCCTATGGCTGAAGGAAAATTGGCCTGAAAGGAAGCAGGCTGTAGGGAGAACCCACATTTACTTCAGAGGAAGATCCTTGAGAAGCTTGTTTTTAAAGGGAGCCTCGCCACCATTTTTCAGTGGTGTAACTTTGTCAGTCACTGTGAGAGCTGGGACTCATCTGAGGGGGAAACCACCAGCTTCTCAGCCAAAAGTGTCAGAGGTCTCACGCTTTGTCTTTGGCTCGTTGATGTTTTCTGAAGGAGTTTAAATGCTCATTTTGTAGGATTTAATCCTCTTCAAATGGGACCAGAACAGTCGCCATGTAACAGGCAGTGGCATAACTCCAGAAATCAGGAGCACTGCAACAGTTGGCAAGGGGCAATGTGCCTCTGGTGTAAACATGCCTCCGGTAGCTGACTCCGTCTAAAATTATCTCTGGGCTGTATTAAGAGGAGAGAAAATGAATACCTTTTCTTTCGTTACGTAGCCTGCCAGGGATGCCTTAAGCATTCCCACCTCTTTTGCAATACATCGTTTGGCCAGATCGTTCCTCAGCTTCTTTGGTGCTGCAGCTTGAACCAAACAGTGTTTCTGTGGTGCCTTGGATGCCCTTGTCACAGACTCCATTAAAAGCCAGTCCTTCAGAAAATACTCGACATTTGTGAATTGCTGGTTTTCACAACCAGCCTCTGTTTTCATATTGTAGCTGCAGCCACTGAGAAAGCACCCTGAGGCACTCAGGAAAGACCCTTAATACGTTGGCTATCTTTGCGTTTCTGAAGTTTAGCCCTTATTATCTACCTTTGCTTGATAAGGGACATCTGAAGACCATCTCTCCTGTTTTGTGCTGGTCCTATCACTTCAAAGGGAGTTTGGTTCAAATCTCTTGACCCACAAAATACGTCCATCCTTAATTCAATGGGCACACTAAACTGAAAAAAAAAAAAGTCTTTATTTCACTGAATTTTGGATGTCATCCTACCATTTCATCTTCACACATTGCAGTGCAGACACAGTGCAGGGTCTTTGCAAGGTCTTGGCGCTTTCCTTGGACTTGGCCTGAAGAGACAGCTGGAAAGAGTTTCTCTTACTTGCGTGTGAGGTACATGGGTGCGCTTTTCTAGATAGCATTATTTGTTCTGAGATTTATGGGTGCACTTTTCTAGATGGTGTTCTTTGTTCTGAGATTACTGAGTTCTGCCTGGTAGAAAATTTCCAGGTAAATGTGCAACCTCTCACTTTTAACTACCCCTTCAGCGTACTCAGAGGTTATCGGGGCACTCTTAGAGGTTGTATTTTTTTCCACTTTGCCTTGCAAAACAATTTCAGGATGTTAATACTGCTTCTGAGACAACTCAGATCATGGCTGAGCACTTGGAAGCATTTGCGTGACCATCCTCAAACATGCATGTCTGCCTGTAGTCACAAATCACCTAGTGCAAGATTGCAGACATAGCACATTGCAAGCATGTCTTTGGGCTGTTTACATCCAGCAGTCATCTGTTGAATGTGATAATGACAGTACAAAGGGAACTGAGGGACTTTCTCTGATGACAAATGGACCATGTGTGCATTTGTATAGTCTTCTAGCTAATTACTAGGGCTCGGTGAGAGCGCTCAGGGTTTGTCTCCCAGGGAGTGCCAGGCTATCCTGGGAGGGAGTGGTTTGAAAAGTGCCTGACTTGTACTTGTGTGTTCAGGTGTGATCTCTAACACAGCTTCAGCCCCAGCATGGATATCTGATGTCTTCCTCATCTAAGTGGTGGATGCATGTCATTTCTTAGCTGTACTAAATGCCTAGCTCTGTTCACACCAGGAAAGTCAAAGATTTTTCCTGGTTTTTGTTTCAATTTGGGCTTCATGCTTTGATGTAACTGCCTTTTTCTTTGCTTTTTCTCCAGCTGGTTTTCTGCTTTAGCTACCCCTCATCCCTTGGGCCCCGTGTCTGCTCCTGTTGTGTATCCATCTCAGCCCAGATTTGTACACCAGCCTGCTTTTTTTCCCCTGTATTCCTTCTCAGTTGTCTGCTCCAGTCTGCCCTTAGTTTTTGTTCCACCCAAATCCTGATGGAGAACCGTCTATAATGGATAAAAAGTCCACTGCGTGGATGCTTACACTAGAAACAAGATCACACGATCTGTGGAGTTAAGTATAGTGCTATGTCCAGCAGCTATGTACTTGTTGTTGGTCCTGAAGGTTCTGATTTTTCACGCTCACTGCAAAGAAACGTTGAGGAGTGGTGTCTTTGCCCTTCATGTACCAATAGGAACTTTAAGTCTTCTTGCTTTAGGGGCTTCTCAATGCCTCTTGGAGACATTATTGGGTCAAGAAGGTTTATAGATGCTCTTGATACCACTCTTGAACAGAATTGTCCAAAAGGTCAGTGAGATATGCTGAAAGGAATCCGGCAGGCGTCCATACAGCCAAGGCAACTTCCTTGCCCCGAGTTTGTGATTTTTTTCTTTTTCTTATTTTTCCTTTTTTTTTTTTTTTTTTTTCAAATACAAATCCCCAAAACACTTATTTTCTCTTACACCAGATTCAGCTCAGTTTTACTGAGATATTTGAAATGAAGATTGGAAACATTCAGTATTTTCTTTTTCAGGGCTTAGGGCTTTAGCCAAACAATTTACAATAATTGCAAATGAAAAATGCTTAGTGTAGGAACTAACATATAAAGCTGAGTACACATCCATTTCTGGTTGCAGTTCTCATTATCTCCAAGACGAATAATTTTAAGTACTTTCATGAACCTTCTTGTGACAGACACATTCAGAATGATTTAATTTATCCGATAAAATGAAAATACACTTTTTTTTTTCTCCCCTGTTTTTATTTAACAGGGGGTTCAGGGCTATGCAAAAATTCCCCAGATATACAGAAAGTAATTATAGAAGTGGTTCAGGTTGTGAACCATTGAAGTTCTTTTTGGTTTGTTTGTTTTAAAATTATTATGAACTTAAACAGTTTAATATTGAGATATGTAGCAATAATATTTTGGGCAATGTATTTGGCAGAGACTGTTCTGTGTCTGTGCTTATAATTTTAAATTCATACACATACAAAGTTGCTTTTTTAAAATGTAAATAGAAAATCCATGTGTAAGTTTCTTAGGTCATATTTTTAAACTTATCTCTATATGAAATGGATATGTTTACAAGCATGTAAATATGCATGTATTCCACATAAGTTCTTGCGTGTGCTTTATTTATGAGTAGATTGCTATAAATATAGGAGTATGTCCATAATATGGATGCTTGGAATCCAGAAAATGACTTAAATATATATCTTTTATAAGATTAATAAAATGTCAATATTAGTGATACTTTGAATAACTGAATTTCTAGAGTTCATAATTAATATGTTTTATTAAGAAATCAGAAGTGGCAGAGATTTGTGTTTGGAGAAGGCTCTATTTCAAAAGTTTTTTTTTTTTATTATTTTTCAAGTTTAACATGGACTTGATCCAAAATCCAGGCCACGAAAAGAACAGATTCCCACTGACTTCAGCAGGGAACTCCAAATCAGACACCAAACTACAGATGATCTTTTTTTTTTTAGCTGTTATTAGACCAATTGGAAAATGAAATAGAGATGACTGTGCAGACATTTGTTTACAGGAAATGACAAACCCAGTGGTTTAAGGGCACATAGATTCAGTAGCTTTGATGCAAGTGATCCAAGTTCCAAGCTCCTTTGTTGCAGACCAGGTTCAGCACTCTATGCCTGTGCATCTTGTGCTTTTGTGCTTGTTTCTGAAACAAAACAACAAACAAACAAACAGACAAAAAAAACCACCTCCAAGCAAATGAATGCAAAAATCATACTAAATCAAGTGCCTATAATGTACATCTGACCAAAGCAGTGTTTAAAAATCAGTATGGTGGAAAATTTTCTGAACTAATTTACATGTACACAGAAGGGCTTTCTGAATGTTGGTTTTCTGCATTTTATGTAAATTTATATGTGCATACCTACTAACCATTACACGGAATATGCACTTTGCATGAAAGTATTAGGAAGAATGTTAACTTTCAGAATTTGAGTGTTTAATTTTGCAGTGTTAATGCCTATTCTTTCTCCTTACACTATACACCCTTTGGTATATTATTTCTCATTAACTTTATACAAAGAATATTTAAAGAAATGTCTGAACTATTTATAACATCTTGTGAATTTAGGCAAGTGTAACATCAGACCATAAATTTGTCATCTTTGCTAGAGGTGTTATGTCATGACCGTTAAATATTAGGGCTTTTCCTTCCATTTCCAAACACTCCCTGCAGTAAGTCTGGAACAATGTCGTGTTCTCTTAACCTTGACCACAATATTTTAGTTTCTTCCTGTGCTCCAGTGTCTTTCTCCTTACTTTTCATCATTTTTCTCTCTTATAGTCTTCCTCACAGTATCTTCAGCTTCTTGTTATGTTCTCCCTCATCTGCTATTTTCGTCCTGAGGCTGGGAAGAGGGGAGCACCCCAGGGGCTGGTAGAGCTCCCCAGGTGCTGACTGCCTGGGTGACCACTGTCTTTCAGTGACCAAATGGACCACAAACAGCAATTAAGGCCTGAAGTCTGACAATCTTTCTGTCACCAAGAGTCCATAGGATCCCTCTCTCCTATCTCTCTGGTGACTTTTCCAGAACTTATGGGAACCTGCTATTTTTGAGGACAAAAATTGTTTTAAATTAAGTGATCATTTTTAGAGTTACTTTTGGGACTATGATGGAAGAATGAAGATGGACAGAAAAAAATGGCTATAAAAATGTACCTCCAAGCTGTTTGCTTCCCCTTAATCCAGAAGAACACACTTTTGAAAGAAGAGTTATATAAAGTATACCCAGGTGTTTACTGCTTAAATACTGACCTTCTGACTTCTTTTTTTAAAGGTTCAGCAGATAGATCGTGTAGTAGAAGTTGTAGAGGAAACTATTAAAGGTAAGCAATACACTTGAAATTACACAGTTATGTAGCTGGTTTCTGAGATGTAAGAAGCATTAGCTAGCAGAAATGCTGTCATGTTCTTTACCAACCTAATTCTTACTTTCCCCTCTAGCTAAATGTTTGGGCAGTGCTATACGTTGCCATGTGTGTTTAGCATAAGGAGTAATTTCAGAGATCTTTTCTGGCAGGAGCTCCATGGCCTGTTGGATTCATAGGTAAATGATCTTGAGGAGACTTCAAGAACCCATTTAAGTTGCATCAATGTAGGTAGATGTAGAGTGCTTTTTAAAGTTTCTGCTCTATCTTACTTCATTGCTCTATCTCCACCTTCTTATGTTTAGTACTCTCATGTTTTCTTCTTTTCAGCTATTTTGGCTCATTTCCCTGAGCTTTTCTCAGCAGGACAGATAAATTATCTACTGCTTTAATGTTCTTTTGTAATTATGTTCCTTGTTCTCTCTGGCTGCGTTCATGTGTGTGTACACGCAGTACTTTGCAGTGAAGGGGGGCAAAGACAGTATTGTTTCCCCAGTCTCGCTAGTAAACATTTGCTATTAAATAAATATATTTGTCTGGATCCTTCTGGGTTACCTAAGTTTGTCTCCATTACTTATCAGGCCATAAAAATTACTGTTCCATGAAGCTTTAAATTACAAGCTTTAGCTCAATTGGCTGTACTTTCAATATAAACAAGTGTCTGGTACACAAGATGTTGCCTTTACTTTTAATGCTGGAGTTTGATGGTTTCGAAGTACAACATGAAAATATAGAAATGGTGCAATAAAGCTTAAAAGAAGAGGGGGAAAATGTTTATGTTAAGAAACCATGTAGTATTATAAGGCTTTTAGGGTTTGCAGTTTGAAGGCCTTAAGGTGTGTATTGCTTTGAATAGTTTCAGAGATGAAACCTGTACTCTTATGTATTCCTAACCCAAACTTTTTGCAGTTTGTCCTTATTTTATGGTTTCTACACTTTTGGTACAACCTATTGTACTACGCAAACAGAGAAGAAATATTCAGTGTATTCATATTTGTTACTGAATGTGCACAACTGTTAGTGTTAGGTCAAAGGTTGGACTCAATGATCTTGAGGTCTCTTCCAACCTAGAAATTCTGTGATTCTGTGATTCTGTGAACTATTTTCCCAGAAACACCATGGTGTTTATCACAACATGTTGAAGATGGGGATACTTCATGATTTTCACAACAGCACAGTATTTCAGATCCCTATCTAATTTTCCTGAAGTGTGTTTATTCTTAACGGAGTAAGATGATAACCTGGGTCAGCATGCCCTCCCTTTACAAAATTGTGCTTTGTAATATTTATACTGACTCAGAACATTACTGCTTTTTTGATAACATAGTTACTCAGGTTATTGTGACTGAATATTATGTGATTAGAAAGAAGGCAAACATTCCAGAAGCAATTGTTAAAATTATGTTTTTTATTGAACTGATTATAAGATTGCATTTTGCGTATGGATGTAATTCTGGAAAAATGTAATATAAAATTTAATGTACACTTATGCTTTAAAAAGCATCAATTTGGGGAAAAAATTAGCTTCCTTTCTAGCTTACGATAAATGATCTGAATAAAAAGAAATAAGTGGTCTGTTGAATTCTATACATGGTGACAATTCCTTCAGGGATTTCTCAGAAAGTAATGGAACACAGTATTTTGTAAGTTCTATGGGAAAAAATGAACAGAACCAGAATTTCTCTTTGGAAGACAATTGGCAAAATGACAGGGGTCATAAGGTGTGATGAAGTCTTGCTTTTACAAAGGCCAACCATTAAAATTAGGAGATTTTACTTATAATTTGTTTTTCCATTTAAATTTGTTTAAAAATAATGCATTGATTTATGGATTTGGTAATCACCTTCCACAAATAGAGAATAATGTGAAACTCTTTGTTCCTGTGTTTTATAAATGATTCTAACTGTGAACTTTCATTATCTAAGTAAAGAAAAAAATACTTTAGGTGACAGGACTGCTGGTTAAGAATGCTTTATGCTGTAAGACACATCCATGGTAGAAGCTTAAATTCTTGTATTTAAAACCAAATGAAATGTGTTTGCATTGTCTTCTTAAGTCTGTGACATTAGTTACAATTTCTGAAGCCCCAAGTATCTTGAGGAGGCAGAGATGGTTTGGGACAGGGGATTAAATACAAATTTTGAATTGAGAGCCAGTTTACATTCAGTTTTTTTGTTGGATTTTTGTCGTCGTTATACAATGCAGTGTCCTTCACCTGTCTTTTTAAAAGAAAATCAATAGGTTATATGGGTGCTTTACTCTTGTAGTGCGGCTATGTCTATACTGAAAGTTTAAAAAAATGTTCTGACTAAATATTTAAACTAAGTTTAAACTGCATAGCATCTGTACCCTGCAGGGCAGCTATCTCTGTAGATCAGTCTGCCTGAGTTGTCAAGGTAATCTGTCCAGATTACACAGTTACTATAATAGTTGCCAGTTTTAAGTTTAGAGACTGGTTTTCCTTAGGTTCCTATTTCTTGAGGGCTACCAAATATTTTTTTGGTGGATACTTGAATTTTGCTGTACACAATTTACCACAACAGAAAGCTTGTTTTAAATAAATAAATAAATAAATAAACTAAGATAAACCTTCCCTGTTTTTTTCCCCCCCCTAATGTTTTTCTCTCTCATTTACCAAGAAAATGTCTACCCTGTTAGTTTTTTGGCTTTTTTTTTTTTTTTTTTGAAAACTTACTGTTTTCCTTAACTGTACTCCTCCTCAAAAACTTCTTTTTTGGAGTTATTTCTACGAAATATGACTGTGTTTTTTCTAGTTTTATTTCTCAGTCTTGTAGTCAAGTTTAGGATACCCTATTCAGAGCAGTGTCATCGTACTGATTCAGTTGATGGTTTGAAGAAGTAAATGTTTATGGTGGTCTTTACTTCACCTTTCTGAAAACAGCATAATTGCAGTTCCCAACTCTCTGCTTACTCATAAACACTTTTTATGTGACTTTACCTTTTTATCCTTCTTCATCGGAAAATGGAAAAGAAGGATGCTCATGTTTCTTTTGGTTGCTAGTGTGATAAGAGACATAATTTTTAAGAGACCCTGTGATGCCTCATTTTGAGATCACCCTGAGCTTTATCACAAGTCAACTTTCAGGTTCCCCATGATTGTCAGGTAAATTCTGAAACTGCAATTTCCAAAAGGGATCTTTAAAAGTGTGCAATATTTGTATGCAGGTCATGTATGGTTTAAACTGTGTCCCAAGATGTATTTTAACTAGAGGCATCTTCAAGTACTATTTCGATAGCTTATATTGCTAAAATTTGAAACCTCTATACTTCCATCTAAGAAAATCATGGATTTCAAGGAGCTGGACAAATAGATTTGATCTCAGCCTTAGAATTAGGTTTCTTAAAGAGACAGCCACAAAAATGTAGCTGGAGTGTTTCAGTCTTACAGACTTACAGAACAGTTTCATCATGCAAGTCTATGATTGAACAGTTTAGCAAAACTTTCTTCTTCTGCACATTACCCAAATCTTACAACTGAATTCACAGCTATTTTTACATCATTGGGGCACCCTATTTCCACTTATGTGCCTAGGTTCCTGGTAATGACATAATAAGGTAGCAATTGAATTATTTGAACTAGGAGAAAACTTGGTGATATTTGACATATGCTCTTTCACTAAGTAAGGTTTCTGTACAAAATTTCAAAGCTGTTTAGGTTAATCAGTCTCTTTAGCCCGTTCTACTAAGATGAAGCTTTTTTTTTTTTTTTTTTTTTTTTCCTGATGGGAACCACAGGATGTCACTGGTGATTGCTCAAGTCAGCATTTTTGAGCCATTCTGAAAGCTGTTTTTAAAAATAGCTCAGTGTGTGTGTATGTACAAACTGATATAGAAATGGTTTATGTAAAAACGGTCAAGAAAATATATTTAGTCTGTAATTTAAAGGACAGATTTTAATGGCTTAATGTGGAAATTCTTGGTTTTGAATTCAGGTCTATGTGGATTTGGGGCTTTTTCCACCTCCCCTTCTAGACACGCTAGCTGTCTCATGTTGAAGCTTTTTGGGGGTGGGGAACATGGAAGTGGAGCATTTGTATACAATTTGCTTTTAGCTTAGGCCTTAGGGAGATGAGGGGCACAGGTTGAATTGAGTTTAGTCTGTATTGTGTCTGTCAAACGTTTTCACAAAACATAGTTTTACAATGGGTCATTAGACTTGATTGTTAAAAACAGCCAAAGGAAATTACTTCAGGGTTGAGCCTTTTATACTTCACATAACCTTTCTTGATTTCAGTCACGTTGACCTGTCTGGTGAAGTTGCCCATCCATTCCCAGCTTAAACATTAACCAGCATTTACTAACCGTTGAATTGTTAATTATGGATTGCTGATAGTTGTGTCAGCCTATGAAAATGAGCAGGTGAATAGTACCTGTTTGTATTTATATAGAGTACAGAATTTATACCAGATTGCATAATTTAGTGAGATTGTATGTAAATGTATGTTTGGGTACATGTATGTAGGTACGTATACGAATGCCAGCATATTAAATAGTATTTGTATGTGCTGTTTGTTTCTCTTATAATCTGCTGATAATAGATAAAGTAACAGTAGATAAAATACTGTCTTTTGAATTTCAATGATGGTAGGAAGGGTGGCCTTGACTTAAGAAGCTGGTGATGAGCCAAAAGAGGAATAAAAACTGTAGGCATTAGGAGTTCCTTTCTGAGGAAAAGTGTAATTTGGCTCCCAGTCAGGAAACTGGCTGTTTGTGCCTGGTTGCAGCTCGAGAGGGGTCAGAGGGAGGGTAGCGGCCTCACTGAGCCCCAGTGTCTGGTTCTGTATCCTTTGAAAGGACATAGAAAAGGAGGGGGGTGGTTTTGGAGGGGTTGTTTTATTTATTTCACTGTGTGGTGGCCTGACCTTGGCAGGCTGTCAGACCCCCACCCAGGCTCAACTGCACTCTGTGCGTGGGTCTCCTGTGGACCAAGAGCTCTTGCCAGCAGACCTGCTCCTGCATGGGTTTGGCTCCATGGGCTGCAGCTTTCCTCAGGGACCCAATGTCCTCCACAGGCCGCTTCACTGTGGTCCTCACCACAGGCTGCCTGGAGCCTTCCTCCTTCCTCACTAACTATGGTGTCTGCAGGCCTGTTTCTCTCACTTTTTTCCTCATCCCTCTGTCTCAACTGCTAGATGGTGGCTTTTGCCCGTTCTGGGCAATGCTTTCCCACAGGTGCCTCAGGCTCAGCAGCCAGGCTCAGCAGTGCCCTGAGGTGGGTCTGCTGGGGCTGAGAGGAGCCGCCCTTGGCCAAGCAGGGTCACGCTGTGGTCTCTTCTCACAGAGATGATGCCCCCCCTGCCAATGTGTGGGCATCTGCACCCAGTACACACTGTTATGTCTCTAACACTATCTCTAGGCAGTACAATTGCCTTTTGAACTGAGATTATTGAAAAGTCATGGTACTAGCTGCAGAAATTTTGCGAGGGGTTATCTATGTTTGACAGACAAAAAAAAAAAAAAAAAGGTGGGTGGGGATTTAAATCAGGTTTTCAGTAGGCAATACACGGAATCATCATAGCTTTAAGATATGTTGTTGGAAAGACAGTGGTTAAAAGATTCAGAATCACCAATTTGTAGGTATTAATAGCAGAGGTTAACAGCATAATAAGGTAAATGTCATCCCCCCCCTTCCTGTTGTCCATGGATTAGTAATTTTGGGACTTATCCTGTAAAAAAAACCAACAATAATTAGAGATTTTTGTTGTTGTTACCTAGGAAATCAGCTTTATGTGTGGGAAGAATGTCATTACCTAAAGCAGTAGCATTTTTGTCTTCTGTTAATTTGAGAACTACTTTGACAATGAACATTGACTTAGGAAGAACCCGACTCAAATGTATCTTGCCGTACAATTTTTAAATGAAGGTCTTTTCATTCACCTGAATACTTCAACAGGAGCACTGGCTTGAGTTTTGATTTCATGTTTCTGAAAGCTTAGGAGAAGTCTGGCATATTGAATGATGAGAAGTTCTACCTTTCAGGAGGCGAGTTTGGAATAATATGATTATTTGCACCAGTATCAATTTAAAGAGTTTAGTTTTGCAGATCATAATTTAAAGAAACAGCAGAGCACAATGTGGAATATACAGAAATTATGGAGAAATTTCTGCAAAGACACACTTGAATTTGTTTTGAAAAATATTGATGATTGTGGAGCTCAACATAAAATTTTATTTGCAGGGGCAAGAAGTTTCCATTCCCAGCAATTGTTTTTTGTTCTAAAACTAAAGTTTATTGCCCTTTTTGCTGTGCCTGCTCAAATGCTTTTGGGCATACAGTGGCCATTAGCTATGTGAGATGATCCAGAATTTTAGGTGGATTTTGTAATAATTTTCAATTACTTGGTATAGAAAACTAGAGCAACTGACTATTTGTGTTATGAAAACGACATTGTTTTGTGAATTTTTCACAGAAACTGAATGGGAGACAAATAGTGGGGCAGGAAAACAAGCAATGGCAGGGAACAAACTGAAAACCCTAATAGCAAAATTTTCATTGTTTGTTGTTAAATGAGTCTGTGATGTGCATGGAAAAGATACCTTTTCTTCCAGACCCATATGTGCTCTTTTCTGCACTTGTAATGAATGATCTTCTTACAACATCCCTATTTTTCTATGCTATTTATATTGGATAGGTTCAGCTCTGTTAGCTGACTCAGCTCAGCTTGTGGTTAGCTCTGTATAGCTCCATTAGAGAATCCTTTGGCTGGTAAGTGTAAGGCAGAGCATGTTCAAAACAGTGCAATTTAATTAACCATAAGAAGGATATAAATAGATAGCAGAAGAGTAGAGAGCAAACTAAAACCTTGCTCCTGCATACAGTGATAGGTTCATCTCAGCGTTTCATTCTAAGGCTTATTTTGTTCTGTTCAACCTGCACACCTCAAAAACATTAGGTAAGTTACTTGTACTGCTGCGAGTGTCTCTGACAATCTGCCCTTCAGTACTGTCTTTCCTTAGCACACAGCCTGTTTCATCTGATTCATTTTTATTTTTTTTCTTTGCGAGCTTCTGTCCACAATCTCCTGAGGTTTTGAAGAGCATCCTTGATCCTAACCAAATGCATTTCTTCGGAGGGTTGAGGACAGAAGGTCAGAGGAACTCTTCCTACAGTTGGTTCTTGGCATTGTCTCTCTGAGCTATTGAAGCCTGGAGCCAGTGTTTTGAGTTTATAGCAGATTTAACATTTAGCCACTTTTTTAGAAAGACAAAAATATCACATGATGTCAGAATAGAGTGAAGCTATTGAATCCTGAAAAATATAGTGCCTTAATAGTGTATTTCAAGCTCTTTTGCTGTGAGAGTGGAAAGTTCTGTGGATATGATGAAAAATGTTTTCTTGAATAATTATACATACAAGATTATATCTTTGTAATTCAATTCTGAGAAAGTTTTAGACAAGCATTAGTTCCTTGTTAATAGTGACCTCCTTTGCAGCTTCACTTGTTGCACTCTACTGTTTTAGTGCTTACAAATATTTCAGTTGAATGATACATTGTTGAAATATCAGGAAAGAAGAGTTCTTTTATATTTCATGGAGAGAAAGCGATCTATAGATTCCAGCAATGTGGGCTACCTGCACAGCTCTTTCAGAAGTTTGTGAACTGTCTTACTCTATTTAATACCTTGTTTTTGAAGTTAAATGTGTTTTAAAAAGCCCATCTTTGTCTGCGTGGCGCTTGTATCCTGGAGTTTTCTGAAACAGAATTGTTCTTGGATGGTAATTTTAAGTGCAACGCTTAGTAAATACACATATTTCAGCCTAATATTATGTGTGCCACATGCTTAATAATATCTACAGCTTTCTCTGAAGCCTTTTCAAGTCCATATAGTGTGGAAGGTAATCCTTTTATGAAAGAGCTCTGCATTGTGGAGACAGGGCCAAACAGACCACCTGCTATCAGCAACCTGATGGGACCAGTCATTTCTCCAAGAGCATTCTTTTTCCTGTGGTGCTGGGACATGCAGATGGGGAAAATATCGGCAATCCTGACATCATTAGTCTGAATAATTCTCTGACTTGTAAAGCTACTCAGTTCCTGTCTACACCAGTTGAAGGAGGAGTTTGACTTGCACGTTCCCACTTCTGCTGATCTAGGGGAGGAAAAGATGTTAATTGGTGGCCAGGAGCAGAGCATATGTCTTCCAGTTGGGTTTGTTTTTCCTTTGAGTCTGTTCCCTGCGTTTACAAGAGGCAGGAAATCCCACGAATGACGCTCAGCAGTGTCACCACTACGTAGCTGATGTGCTGTTGGCTTGCTTGGATGCTTGGTGGGAGCATTCACACAGCGAAGCCCTGAAGTGGGTTAGCGTGGTCGTTGTTTCTGCACTTGTCTGGCAGCATGTGATTGTTCTGTGGAGCTCGAGGATTCCTTTGCAGTCAGTCATGTCTGTTGTGGGACAGCTTATTTGTGTGCCAGGGCAGGCAGAAAAGATGGGCACAAGGGGGCTGATTCCACAAAGGTAAACCAGGGCTTGGGGTCTAAGCTAGCTGTGCAGTGTGTTAGGCAATTTGTGGTGCATCCTTGCATCTCAGGTGCTGTTTTTGTTAGTCCTTCCCAGAGATCCAAAATAACTCATTTAGAAGGTTGTATCTAGCCAGTAGCTGCGGGGTTAGACCAACATCAATCTAAATAAAAACTTAATTTAATCTGGTATTAAAAGTTTTGTAACAGCTCCTGATTTGCCTCTTCTTCCTTTATTTTTGTATTTGATTTTCTTAGTTTCCCTTCTCTTTGACATACTTTTGCATGTTTCTGTTACTTTCACTAAAATTTTCTGTTTAACTCTTATATTTACTTGATCTTTCAGTTTTTATCACCGCTTTTTGTTCTTGCTTATACTTCTTCCTTTAGTTTTTCTTTGGGCAAATTTACACCTTTGTTTTCCCTTCAAATTGCTTTGCCTTCCTTAGCTACACTGCTCCTGTGTGCCATTTTTCCAGGGTTAGCATTAAGGAAAGGAAGCTCTTTATTCATCAAGAAGTGAATAAAGGTGGAAGGAAATGTGTGCAAGAGTACATGATATAGTACTTAGTCCTTTTCCCTCAAGATGCTGGAGAAGATCAAACAGGCAGGGGAGAGACAGCTGGGATGTATAGAATTGTACATTGGCAGCCTTGTTGTGAGGAAAAAAAGCGTCTTTCAGGAAATGGTGAACAACCTCTAAATATAATGATGTAACTGGGAAAGGGAAAGAACGCGTAACAGAAGAAGCTGAAAACAATAGAAATTGTTGGTGCCAAGGCTGGGGTTTCCTGCATCTTTGAGGATTTTCTTTAAACTTATGTTTTTGAACTCCTTCAGATATCTGCACTGAACTTTGAAGGTAACAGCTAAGAAACAGTGCTCTGCATCAGGCTGGGAGCTGTGTGAGTGGCACGCTGTATTTCGAGCAGGGTGAGCAGGGAAGGAGGAGGGACTGTCGCTGGCTGCCCTGTTCCATCTTTCAGGCAAATATTTCTCAGCAGCTACTGAGGGGGGCCAGCCTGTGCATTGAATGGAGCTGGCTATTTTTGAAATACAGTTGGTCTATTAATATCTGACAGATATTTGCAACACCGATAGACAGTTCTTAAAATTAACTAAAGGTGACTGAGCCAGGACAAGACTGAGCCAGACTGACTGGCAAAGCTGGCAAAATACCAGTTCAGTTTGAATCTGTCTGCTGGAATTGCACTAGCTTCTGCAGGTCTAGGTCGTGGGGGTCTGACAGTAGTCTAAGGTTCAGAGCACATTTAATGTTACAGTCTTAAGGCAAAGAAATTTCATTACCAGTTCCCTTCACATGCTCGTATTTCAAGTTCAGGCATTCTCTTATCGTGCTCCTGAAGCACACGCCACCCACAAAGGAAGGTATATGTACAAGACATTAATATCATGGTGCTTTCTTTGTATCCTTTTTAACAAGTGAAAATGAATGCCTTGAAAATACTTGCATTCTGCATAGTGGTTTATCAATCTGACACATTCAAAAGCCTTTATTTAGTCTAACAATAGGATTTAATATCCTGATTTAATTCATTCCAACCTTGTCTCCTGTGGCATTGCCAAGTAACGTGAATTGTGTCCACTGGTTTGTATGTAAAGATATTTCATTTTAAAGTGAGCTCTGAAAATTAGAGAGCTCTGATTCATTTAAAATTTTTTTCTAGCTTGATTTCATTTACACTGCCTGTGAGTAATTTTGCTCTATAAGCTTCTTCACTGGGCATAGTTAGCACTATTCTCAAATTGTAATCTGCATTAATTATCTATTAGTTAGTGAATACCTGCTCTCGAGCATGACCTAAACCTTTAATTAACCTTTACCCATTTTTAATATAAATTTATTTGCTGGTACACTACGTGGAAATAGAGAAGTTATCTTTATGTCAGAAGAGGTTTATGGTACTCAAATGTTTAGACTCTGGTCTATAAACAGATGCAGACTGGATGACCTGACGAGAACTGTTTGTCATTAAGCTGTATTTCAAAGCTTTCAGGGAGACATCAAAAAAGGATTGGCTTGTTTGATATCTGAGATAGAGCACTCATTGTTATTGGAGTTGAACTATGATTAATCAGAAATGGTTTTCTACCACACATTAAAAAGGAAAAAGAAAAAAAAAAAAAAAGAAGAGATTAGTCTTAGGTTTGGGACACCTGCTTTGTTGTTATCCAACCTGTTAGGTCAAAGAGGAGGAAGCTTAATCAGATACAGTGCTTTAGAAGGAAACCTTGATTGCAGTGTTGTGCCCCATTCTTAGTTTTGAAAAGAGAGCCTAAATGAGATTTGATACTGCTCTTACTGTGATGCTTGATGTTGATGTGATATTTAGGCTGGTCAGGCAATTAAAAAAAAAAGTTGTTGTTTATCCTTTCCCATATTGAAGATGACAAAATATTATTTTTAAGTTTTATTGAAATAAGTGTGGAGGAAAAAAAGATTTACAGCATGTGAAAAAGTATGATTCAATGTTTATCAAGTTATGTTTTATTAATAGCAACAATGCTGTAAACAGATGCTTTAGTGATTACTTAGGATGAAACAAAATAGTCCTTGTATGGAATAAAGAAAAAGGATTTAAGGTCACATACTGTAACAGAATTTCTTTTTTTTTTTTTTTTTAATTATTATTATTAAGCGTGTCTGCAATACAAATTACTGTAGTTGGTTATGGTTGTGCTGTTTGCTTTCTGGAAGCACTGAGCTTTCTGCTAAAGCTCATCTCCTAGTACTGCTGTTACTTTTGTTTGTTTGTTTTGTTTTGTTTTGTTTTCAGTCCAGAGTGAAAACTTTGGGGATATTACCATACTTGAATGACACACAAGTTTTGCAGCCTCATATTAACTTGAAATGTAGTGCCATTCAGAAGGAATATGAGAAAAACTGTAGCCATGCATACTGTGAAAATAAGTTGCTGTGTTTTGTTCCCAGGCTGTAGACACCCTGAGCTGGTTCACTGTGCTGGGATGGGATTTTGCTAGTTTTAATCCAGCGAGGGGGCATCAAGTGATGTTTGTAGAAGCACAGAATAATCTAGGTTGGAAAAGACCTTCAAGGTCATTAAGTCCAACCATCTGCCTGACCTGCTGAGTCCCATCACCAAGCCAAGTCCCTGAGTGCATCGTGCAGTCCGGAGCTGTGAACCATTGAGTGGATCGGATGGGAGGTGGTAGCTGAGGTGGAGTTTCTTTCATCAATTGAGAAAGCCTCTGAAGGAAAGAGAGTCTGAGTCTCACGGGTCCTAGTGTGTTACATTTTACTTGAAAATGTCAGAGGATTTTTTTTCTAACATTTCTGCTAACCTACTGAACATCTAAAAAAAAGATTTAAGATTTTCTAGACCACTTTAGTGTTGTTTTTATTTTTTTTTGACCTGTTTTCCTAAAGAAAATGGGGATTATAAAGTTGTGTTTCCCAAACAGGTTTGTCATTATATCCATTTCCCTTTCTCCTTGCCAGTTCTTAGTCCTTCAATAAATTTTCAAACAGTTTTGAGACAAGTTGCATAGCCTAAAGGATATTCTTTTTCCAGACGTTCTGTGAAAAAGTTTCCTTGTTTAATGTTCCCAGCATGGGAAGGGCAGAGCATGAGCTAAATTCTAACTAGACAACAATAATTCACTGGGCTTTGTGAGGGAACAAATTCAGAGGAGATCAAGCTCCACTGATTCTGCTGAGATATTAATTGTTGGGGAGGGCAGTTTTTTTTTTTTTATTTTTATTTTTTTATTTTTTATTTTTTATTTTATTTTTCAACTTCAGCATGGTGGTCTGACCGCAGTTCTAAATGTAAGAATTTTGAATTTTGTGTGGTTGTTATTTTTAAGCCTGGTTATTTAAGAATAGTGTAAATTGTTCAACAATATTTTCAACCATAAGTCTAAATACATTTTTAGTATGGTAAGACAACAACTACAATTGTTTAATATGGTAAGACAATTGAATATTTAAAAACTGGATAAACTGCCTTATTCCAAATAAACTGTACTGTTAAGAAATACAAAAAGGAATGTTCTCTGCTTCTAGTTCAATTTGTATGCCTATGATAATGCAATCTCTTTTTGTTATACAAGTAAATAAAATGGTGTCATGCTTGTGACTCCTTAATGAAGCATTAGATTTGAAAATGATTGTATTGTGAGACAATGATATTGCTGGTATTGTCATGAAAAGAGAGGAATGCATAATTTAGCAAATGTTAATAGCACAAGTAGTGTATTTCTAAGTTCACATCAGGATGTAATGAAATTTTTCCCAAATGCATCTGCAAAAAAAAAAAACAACTTTCATTTACTGTTACTGACATCTCCTTTTAGTATTAACCATTATGATTGCAAGCCAGTTCTGCTTGCTTCTTCATTAGATCAAACTTCTGATCGAGAATTTTGTATGCATCTTAAAAAGTCTGAGAAAGACAGGATACCAAAAGCAGTTGTTTATCTGTTGTTGCTGTTGTTGAGATAGCACAGAAATAAATTCTGAGTATGAATGCCGTATTATTAATAAATTAACTAAAATCTCTCCAAAATAGGTAATGTAGAAAGACTGTAACTGATGGATAAGTTAGTTTTGTAAATAGCTGTTGGTAGTGCCAGCTAGCAGATTTGGTTGAGCATGGCGCTTGTTCTCGTGGGGGACTTCAACTTCCCTGACATATCCTGGAAGCACAACACAGCCCAGAGAAGCAGTCTAGGAGGTTTCTGGAGAGCATGGAAGATCACTTCCTGACGCAGCTGGTTAGTGAGCCTACCAGGGGTGGTGCCTTTCTAGACCTTCTCTTCACAAACAGAGAAGGACTGGTGGAGGATGTGATTGTCGGGAGCTGTCTTGGGCAGAGTGACCATGAAATGGTGGAGTTCACTATTCTTGGCGAGGCCAGGAAGGGGACCAGTAAAACCGCTGTATTGGACTTCCAGAGGGCTGACTTTGTGCTGCTGAGGACACTGGTTGGTAGAGTCCCTTGGGAGGTGGTTCTGAAGGGCAGAGGAGTCCAGGCAGGCTGGGTGCTCTTCAAGAAAGAAATCTTAATGGCGCAGGAGCGGACTGTCCCCACGTGCCCACAGACGAGCTGGCAGGGAAGAAGACCGGCCTGGCTCAACAAAGAATTGTGGCTTGAGCTTAGGAGAAAAAAGAGGGTTTATAATCTTTGGGAAAAAGGGCGGGCCACTGAGGAGGACTATAAGGATGTTACGAAGC
Organism: Anas acuta; assembly: GCF_963932015.1. NCBI lineage: Eukaryota > Metazoa > Chordata > Aves > Anseriformes > Anatidae > Anas > Anas acuta. The sequence goes on along the minus strand of NC_088980.1, from coordinate 50,488,505 downwards.
TGTGCAGGGACAAAATTAGAAAGTCCAAAGCTCTTCTGGAGCTCAATCTGGCTACTGCCGTTAAAGATAACAAAAAACGTTTTTACAAATACATCAACACAAAAAGGAGGACTAAAGAGAATCTCCATCCTTTACTGGATGCGGGGGAAACATTGTTACAAAAAATGAGGATAAGGCGGAGGTGCTCAATGCCTTCTTTGCCTCAGTCTTTAGCGGCAATACCAGTTGTTCTCTGGATACCCAGTACCCTGAGCTGGTGGAAGGGGATGGGGAGCAGGATGTGGCCCTCACTATCCATGAGGAAATGGTTGGTGACCTGCTACGGCACTTGGATGTGTGCAAGTCAATGGGGCCGGATGGGATCCACCCGAGGGTAATGAGAGAACTGGCAGAGGAGCTGGCCAAGCCCCTATCCATCATTTATCAGCAGTCCTGGCTATCGGGGGAGGTCCCAGTCGACTGGCGGCTAGCAAACGTGATGCCCATCTACAAGAAGGGCCGGAGGGCAGGGCCAGAGGGCAGACCCAGGGAACTATAGGCCTGCCAGTTTGACCTCAGTGCCAGGGAAGCTCATGGAGCAGATTATCTTGAGTGTCATCACACGGCACTTACAGGGCCACCAGGTGATCAGGCCCAGTCAGCATGGGTTTATGAAAGGCAGGTCCTGCTTGACGAACCTGATCTCCTTCTATGACAAAGTGACGCGCTTGGTGGATGAGGGAAAGGCTGTGGATGTGGTCTATCTTGACTTCAGCAAGGCTTTTGACACCCTTTCCCACAGCATTCTCCTCAAGAAACTGGCTGCTCTTGGCTTGGACTGGCGCACGCTTCGTTGGGTTAGAAACTGGCTGGATAGCCGGGCCCAAAGAGTTGTGGTAAATGGAGCCAAATCCAGTTAGAGGCCGGTCACTAGTGGCGTTCCCCAGGGCTCGGTGCTGGGGCCGGTCCTCTTTAACATCTTCATCAATGATCTGGACGAGGGCATTGAGTGCACCCTCAGTAAGTTTGCAGATGACACCAAGCTAGGTGCATGTGTCGATCTGCTTGAGGGTAGGAAGGCTCTGCAGGAGGATCTGGATAGGCTGGACTGATGGGCTGAGGTCAACTGCATGAAGTTCAACAAGGCCAAGTGCCGGGTCCTGCACCTGGGGAGCAATAACCCCAAGCAGAGCTACAGGCTGGGAGATGAGTGGTTGGAGAGCTGCCAGGCAGAGAAGGACCTGGGGGTGATGGTTGATAGTCGGCTGAATATGAGCCAGCAGTGTGCTCAGGTGGCCAAGAAGGCCAACAACATAAGAAACACTGTGACCAGCAGGGCTAGGGAAGTGATCGTCCCCCTGTACTCAGCTCTGGTGAGGCCGCACCTCGAGTACTGTGTTCAGTTTTGGGCCCCTCGCTACAAGAAGGACATTGAGGTGCTCGAGCGAGTCCAGAGAAGGGCGACGAAGCTGGTGAGGGGTCTGAAGAACAAGTCCTACGAGGAGCGGCTGAGGGAGCTGGGCTTGTTCAGCCTGGAGAAGAGGAGGCTCAGGGGCGACCTTATTGCTCTCTACAGGTACCTCAAAGGAGGCTGTAGCGAGGTGGGGGTTGGCCTGTTCTCCCACGTGCCTGGTGACAGAACGAGGGGGAATGGGCTAAAGTTGCGCTGGGGGAGTTTTAGGTTGGATCTTAGGAAGAACTTCTTTACTGAAAGGGTTGTTAGACATTGGAACAGGCTGCCCAGGGAAGTGGTGGAGTCACCATCCCTGGAGGTCTTTAGAAGATGTTTAGCTGTAGAGCTTACGGATATGGTTTAGTGGGGACTGTTAGTGTTAGGTCAGAGGTTGGACTCGATGATCTGGAGGTCTCTTCCAACCTAGAAATTCTGTGATTCTGTGATTCTGTGATATGGTTTCCAGTTGGTCTGAGTTTGATATCTAGATTGCAGTGCTAAATGTAGTTCAGCTCGTACATGCTTTCTGCTCTATCCATCTTCCCCACCTAACCTTTTTAAGACATTTTTTTTCTTAAATTCTACATAAGGAATATCTCGTATTCTAACTGTAGCTACATGTATTATTAAAGAGTTTTTCAGCTTCAATGGATATATGCTTTTCCTTTTCCTTCACTCCAAGTAGTGGTCACTTTCCACATCTTGTTAGTTATCTAGCATTGATTTCCCTTGGTGTCTGGTATGGTCTATTCTGTTTGGGCTTTTTGAAGTAACTGATGCAAGCTTTCTGTTTTTTTCAATTGGGGATATTTTGCCCTAAGTCTTGCAATAATATACACTCAATTACTTTTCTTCTTCACTGTTAGATTTTGCTTCTTTTACTTATTTATTTATTTATTAAAGTGAAGACTGTCATTTGTGCTCTTAAAATGTATCTTAAAGTAAGTGGTACTGTTGCAGGCAGTTGGTGATAGTATCTGTACTTTGCTCTCTGGATATTGCTGTTTTCAGGAGAGGAGTTGCAGGGTGGTTTTCCAAACTGCAGTCTCCTTGGTGTGGGAGTAATGTGCTCTGGGACTGTGCGTATCACCTCTGTCTGACCACCTTTGTAAGTCTAGGGCAGTAAGAGTGGGATGATCTCTTTCCCCCATTTCAGTTTATTGGTTTTAGCCTCTTTCACTTAGGGTCACTATTGTAGTAGATTTGTTATTTAGCAGGGTTTTAGCACAGCTGCTCTGCATGTGTCTGCGTACTCAGCTGGCAGCAGAACTCTCTCAATGTCCTACAGGAAACAAGATTTGTACGGAAAGAGCAGGGCTGTCAGGGTAATATGCCACAGGAAGAGAACAGAGGTTAAGGGGAAAGTTCTCTCTGGATAGCAAAGAATTTGCAAATTAAAATCCTGAATAATTATAGAATAGAGGTAAAATAAACAGTAAGTACCTCCTCCCAAAGATCTCTACTGCTGAAAAAAACTTTTTCATTCTAGCCCATCTGACTTGCTAGAATTTAACTGGGGAAGCCAACGCTGACTGTAAATCTTGCTTGCCAGTTTAGCCATGAACACTTTATCAGGATATACTTCAGAGTACTTCCTGACAAACTTGTATCGTCAGGCAACTTAGAGTCAAATATGTAGGTTCTCCATATATTAAGCTTTAAAAATGTTGAGAAGTCATTTGTTTCTTACTAATTTATTTTTTGCTTTAAATTTGTGGAAAAATTATTTTAATCCCGACATACTACTTATTTAAATATTAATCTGTTGGTATTTGTTTGAGAATCTTAAAACGAAACTGCTTAGATCATTTTAATTGAATAAACAAGAAAATGCAAGTGTGAAAAGATAATTGGATGAAATAATTTGTTCATTTTAACATGATTTATTTTACCTGTCATTAACTCTTCTTGAATGCTCCAGCTGGTGGAAATAAATTATTATATCTTATTCTCATTTTCAACTTTTGAAGTATAAACATTGCTTGTGAAGAAGAGCAAATCAAAACAAATATTGTACTTCGTACTGACTGCATTTTTGTGCTTCATTTGAAGGTCATTCTGTGAGACTGCTGGGTCAGAAAAAGGATAATGGAAAACGTTTGGGTGGAGCACGACTGGATTTGCCAAAGATCAGGAAGAATCCACTGATAGAAATCATTTCCATCAATACAGGGTAAGAATCTTCTGAACTTATAAAATATTCAGGACTGCTGAGAAATTCTGCTTATCTCTTTCTGTAGATCTGGTGCATAACTTCTAAGTAACACAGGAAGAGGAAGGATGACCACTTGTAAATAGTAAATGATTCCAAATGGCATTCTTTCTGGAAAATAAATCTCTACTTATTTAGGTGCAAGACTTCTGGTGTTCAGGGCTGCATTCAGTCATGCAGTCCTGATTGTTCATCTAACTGTTTTTCAAAAGAAAAAATCCAAAAAGCTTTTATAGGTTTTTTCATCTTTTCCCTTATCTTTTTCGTCTTATTCTTCTGAAATATCATTTGTAATTTACTAAGATAAACACCTGTTTGTAAACACCTGTTTGTCAACCCAAATGTATAAATGGCTAAATTAGATATATTTGTTTCTTGCCCCTCTAAAATGTTTCTAAGAGTTTTCATGCTCATCTTTAAGCCTTTGCTCTGTTTGAATAAACTAGTCTTTGCCTATCAAGCAACTGTAGATGCCTGTTTCTCTATAAGATTATGAGAATTTTTCTGCTCTGTATTTCTGCTTTTAGGAATTCTATCTGTAATCTCTTTCCCTTCATGCTTTCCTTTTCTCCACTCAGTTATCTACCATTTGGCCAGTTTTCTAAAAACAGACCAAAACATACCTCTTCCCATTTTTCCCATCTTTTTCAATTTACATAGTAATTTCCCAGCTGGCGAATATAAAATGTGCTACTCTAGACATCCCAGGTAGGTGAGAACTTACTGCCTAGAGGACAAAAAACAAACAAACAAAAAAAAACAGTGGTAGACCTTAGCTCGTTTTAAATTTAGTCTAACAGTTTCATAACTGTCTCATAAACCAGTTTAGCTACTATCCTCCTCCTTTTCTTTACATAATCTTTCCTTCATAATTTGATGTAAAAGCTAGTGTTCTATTTAGAACAGAATATCAGTTCAAGACTTAATGTGGTTATTTTTCTCCCTCTGACCATAAATGTATGGGTGACTTTTTCATATTTTTGTATTGTAATACTTTTTTAAACTGCAGACTCATGCATTGATTGTTTTTGAAGTCTACATATGAGCTCTTCTGGTACAGTTATTTGAAGTGTTCTAAATTTTTCTTTCCCTGTTGTCTTTCCTATAGATGACTTTTCTGTGCCTGTGTGATCAAAATCCTTTTCTTGATTAAAAATAAGCAAAGTATTGTTTTATATTTGGTTATGTCTAAGTTTCAGATGATACCTGCTTTTCTTTTCCATCGATACTTATAACAATATAATTTAACAATACATTTCTAGTTGTAAATGTCAAGGTTGTAAACTAATTTATCCATGGTCTTGCTTACATGTCTTTTGATTTCTAATAGTACATTGAAGATTGTACTGGAAATAATAGGTTTTACTAGGCTAGCCTAATTATAGAAGTTAATAGAAACAGGCTACTGTAGGATGTATGTACTATGCAGCTGATGAATACCAACCTTTATTATTATTATTTTTTTTTTTTACAGATTTTTTGATTTGTTTTTATCTCGAACATGTTTTCATATTGGTTAAGACAAACAAACAAAGTATTCTAAAAATGTTCAAACTGTAGGCCATTAACATCTCACAAAGATGTTAACTTGGGAAGACCTCTTATTTAAGACATGACAGTTTACAAACCCTTATTACTCTAATTACTGCTGTTATTGCTGTTATTAGGTCAATATGATATCTATTTCATACTGTAGAATAACCTAAAAAATAGTAGAAGCCACAAAATAGATTTATTTCATGGAGAATGAAGTCAAATATGGACCAGAGTTTTGAAAACGGTGAACACACAGGTCAGTTGCATGAGGCACCTGAATTACCTTGCATCCTATTCTTTATTACAAAGTATGCTCAGGGAATCCTTTCTCTGTTGAAATGCAGGTTATTACTTTCTTATTTCCTTCTCTTCCTTTCTTCCCCCTCCCCACTCTCTCCTCCTGTGTATTACAGGTGACTTTCTTGCTAGCGTGGGGTTTGAAAATTAAACTGTAGCTGTACAAAGGCAGCAGCATTCAGTTTTCTCAAATTGGAATAATATAACCAGTGAAGAACAAAGCATAGTATGTGTTATTTATTGTGATCTGACTCTGTTCATTCTGTCAGCTTTGCCTTAGTAATCTACTTTTGATGATTTTTAGTAGAGTGCTCTTTACTGAGAAATGAACTTGGATCAGACCGGAAGGCCTTAAAATAATAAGAAATACCTAGTTAAAAAGGGTGATCTCCATTTGGGAAATGCGTTTGTCTGGTGTCATTGATTGATAAGAGTCTGGGGTCAGCATGAGCAGGGCTGCTTGGTGAAGGAGGATGAGAAGGGGCTGGAGGGTGCCACTAACCCACAGTGCCCTCACCACCAGGACACAGCGCCAGGCGACCTCAGCCCTGTGGGCAGTGCTCGCACTGGTGGCAGGAGCCATTTACAGTCCCTGACATGGCAAACAATTAACCAGAAACAGGCACGGGGCTAGAAGCAGGTACACTAAATCCAGGGAAGGGTTGGGGATGCAGGCCTGAGCTTAACTGGGGCTCCTCGCCCCGAGGGGTCTGGTGGAGATGGCAGCTGGGGATGTTGGGGCAGTTAAGGCCTGTTGGTGCCCTCAGGGCTGTGACAGGTGGCGGTCTGTTACCATTTAGTCTGGGTCTTAACGGGCTCTCAGCCTTTTCTGAGAGGCTTGTTGGGACATGTGTATCCTTCAGCCCCGAAACACTGGAGTCATTGATGCCTCATGCTAACCCCTTTCCCTCTTCAGTAATACAAATAACTTTATGTATGTGGACACCTGCCAGCTGGAACTGTTCTCAGTGTGCACGAGGGCCAGTTTATTTCTGGGAGTCTGTAAGCTTGCTGGCTACAAGAGTCAGAGAGATCATAATAAAACCGTGTCTGAGTACATGGGCACAGTTGAAATGAGAAAAAAACAAAACAAAAACAACAACCAAAAAAAAAAAAAAGCCATCAAATAAGATTTGATTCTTAACTCAAGATGGTGTCAAATTCTCCCCAGCAATTCTGACTTGGGGCTTCTACTTACTGATTGTTTCTTCCCTCAAGCATGCAGGAGAAAAAAAAATCCTGTCCCAAAAGATTCTGTCCTTGTATAACCATAAACTTTTTTCTTGCCCATATATCCCTTTCAATGTTAATTTTCCCTGGACGGCTGTTGTATATGAGCCTGCTCAATTGTTCTGTCTAATGAATCATCTGTCCTGCCAAGGGACAAGGACATCGTCTCCTCTAGAATATGCAGTCAGTAATAATAATAATAAAACAAAACAAAGAAAAGACACGTAAAACACACAAAAATTAGATATGGGATATCTGTGGAGGTAAGTGCTGTGCCACCCAGCTCAGGGTTCTCACACAGTAACACACTTATCCTTAAAATGATGTTGCTACATCTTTAAAAGGACCTGGTCCAACATTTAACTTTTTAAATGAATTTTATCTTTTAAGTACGGTTGCTCTGAGGCTTTCTGTTATCTCGTTTAGAAATCCAAGCTATCTTCATCTGTTTAATTTACCATGTCAGTTTGTGATTCTGTCAATAAACTGTGACTCTAGAGAAAACCTTGCATCCCAGGAGCAATGTTTCTGAGTTCCTGAGTGCATTTCCAAAGACTCTGTGGTGAGTACCACAACAGGGGCACAAAGGACTTAAAAGGCGTCTCTGAAACACTAATATACATTAGTGAATCTTAATTTTTCCATGTGTCTAATACCATAAGAAAGTTTTACTATCCCAGTATCCCATATATACTTTAGGTTGACCTCCATAATCTTTCCCTAATGAAAAATGTCCATTTCTTCCTATATTGTTTGCTTTTACCAATTATCACTTACAAAAATTACTTCAATATTTTCCATACCAATCATTCTTTTCTTTTTTTTTTTTTTCTATGTAAAAGCCAGTTAATGAAAATCCACAATTCTAGCAGAGCTTGGATAGTTGTTTTCATATCTAGTGAGTTCTACAATGATATTAATAGATTGGAGCCTAGAAACAGTGATTTGTGCCCATCCCCCAGAATCATTTTCTGCTTTGAATTAAGTTTATGTAGTTGAATCTTCTTCACTTTTTTTTGTTTATGTCCTAAGCATGTATTTTGCAGGTCATATTGCTGAATCAAGCAAGGTAATGGTAGACTAGCATGCTAAATACTCTTTAGAGAGAAGGCATAAAGATGTTTACTAATTTCCTAATGTGCCAGTTTACTAATTCCCTCTGCCAGTTTTTGAAGTAAGAAATAGAAATGTTCTGAAATCCAGTTTGCTTTACAGGTTCATTTTGGTCTATAGAAAAATCTTACTTTCTCTTCATGATCTAATCTTAATTAGTGCCAGTCTCATAATCTATCTACCCACTCAGACAACTCTCTTTAGTGGAATGAAAACTTGGTCTTCAACCTTTTATTTGAGTAGTTCTGTATTCTCTATTTCATAACTTGGACTGTTAGTTATTGATGTACCTGTGTTGATGTACCATGGCTTTAGCTCCCCTTTATCCTGCTGCTGCTGCCCATGTACACTTCAAGTATGATTTTATTTGTCCTTTTCCTGTTTAACAACTTTGCTGGTGACATGGGCAGTGGGATTAAGAGCACCCTCAGCAAGTTTGCTGACGACAGCAAGCTGTGTGGTATGGTCAACATGCTGAAGGGAAGGGATGCCATCCAGAGGGACCCAGACAGGCTTGAGAGGTGGGCCTATGTGAATCTCATGAAATTCAAGAAGGCCAAGTGCAAGGTCCTGCGCCTGGGCCTGGGCAATCGTAAGCACAAATACAGGCTGGGTGGCGAATGGAACTGGGTGGTCTTTAAGGTCCTTTTCTGACCCAAATCATTCTGTGGTTCTATAATCCTATGCCTTGGGAAGCATGAAGGGAGTACAGTACGAGTTCTATGAGCTGGACATGAGCCCACACTAGAAGCTATGGTTGGGTAGGTTGCACATGCATCCACTGAAGTGCTTTCTGTACTCTCAAGCTTCTGTCTTTTTTTTTTCTTTTTTCTTCTAGAGCAGGTAAGCTACTGTGCTGCTGATACAGCTGCCTAGAAAAGAAATCTGAGCACATCTACAGGATGTTCAGAAATAAAAAGAGTATAGCAAAGTGTGAGTGTGTGTTTTAGTTAACTCGAGAGCTAAGAACTGTTACAGTCCATGATAAGTTGCACTGTGGGCATACCCAAAGAGTCAGGTCTCCGTCCAAGTTTCCTATTGTTATCAATCACCTGAAAACACTTTGTGAATCCCTTGTAGTCTCATGGTCTTGTCACTTTTTTTGGCTGAATTATTAAGCTACTCATAGGGCAGGGAACTGTTTAACATTACAAATGCAGATTGCTGGGCTGATATAACTCAAAAGGAGAAGATCTACATTGATGCCAACAGTACTGTGTTATTCAGTGGATACTCTGAATGTTAAAGAAATGCAGACTTTCTTTTCAAGACTGTCCTTTCTTGCAAACATGAGAATGAACATATGTAGTAACGTTCTTAGAAGCTTCTTTAGAAGTCCTTGATACTTCTTGTTTTGTTGTATTTTTCTGTGCTGTGCTTTGAAGTTCTGTGTTGGTGGTCATTCAAAATGCTTCTAAGCTGATGATGGATCGCAATGTAGCAAAAGAATTTATGTACATATCTATATGCAGTTCTGCTTACAGCACAGTTTCTTTTGTGAATCAGGTGATCTAAAATTCATCATTAAACAGATAAGCTGTAGAGTTACTGTCATCAATCCTGACATTCACAGGCAAGAATATTTCACTGGTTATGAATTATGAAAGGTTAAAATTTTGTGCTTTCATCATTTTCTGTCATAAGCAGTTTTTCAGTTTTATGATGAGTTAGGGAATATGAGGATTGAATTTTCTTCAAGAGTTGCATTTTAATTTTGTATGAGGTCACATAATATTCTCTCTATAATATTGCATTTCAACATTTGTTTAGGATCAAGTAATTCTGCTTTTTTTTTTTTAATTCTGCCCCAAAACGACAAACTGAAAGTGAAATACTTTCAGCTCTATAATTTTAATGTAGATATCTGAAAGAAATATATTTGATTTAGTTAACTTTTCCCACATTCTAGACATTCATAGTGCTGCATGTTTTTCTCCTTGTTATTGATGGTTATTATCTAGGTATCTGTGATGCCATTAGATAACAAAAAATGTAAATAAATAAATATATATATATAAAATAAAAATCTGATAAGAGATGAAAGTCTTTGGTGGTATGTGTAGATTGATTTTGCTGTAGGTCGTTGTTGAATCAGCACATTTCAGACTCTTTTCATTATTAAAAGTGGATCAGATTCCTTCTCTTTAATTACTGTTGATGGTTGATATCTCATGGACAAGAAATATCAGCAGCTTTCCACATAAGGCAGTAGGCAGAGAGGCAGTGGCATCATCTCAGAAATAGGGGGCTTACAAACAAAAAGATTGGGAATGAATTATGTGTCTCTGCCTCCTCTGATGGAGGAATAATTACTGCTTTGGAGTCATTTGATGTCAGTACAGTGGCAGATGTGTAGATCCCAGTTAGAACAGTATTTATTCCTTTGCAAGCCTAAGGTTCCCCAGTGACAGAAATTGAGGTTCTTGGGCATGAAAAAGAAATTCATCAGTGAAAAATTCATCTAGTTATTAATCTGAGAGTGCTGAAATAAGTGTTAACCAGGCTCAGATGCAGGAGCCTCAGGGACAATGACACAGGATTGAACTGTAGCAAACACAGAGTTGGGAGACTGCTCTGATGAATCTACCTTTCTTCAAAGTTCAGACTGTCTCTTTCATTTTTTGTCTCTTTCATTTTTTGTCAGCTAGAGTAAGTGACTGGCTTTGTTGAGATGTTTTTTTCCTTCATGGTTGTTCTATACGCATTGTTCTTGTCCAGTTGTATGACTGGGATGCTGAGCAGCTGCCTTACAGTGGCTTGGGCTTAGAGTAATGATCCCACAATATCTTGCTCTTCTGCTCAAGAGTTTCGCTCTTCTCCAGAAGTCATGTGCTCTTCCCCTCCTGTTACAATACTACTTTTATATGAGACCAGTCTTACCCAGGTACATGGTTTAGTGGATGATATTGGTGGTAGGGGAGTGGTTGTACTTGATGATTCTATGATCACAGTGACTGCAGATCTACACAGTCATTTGGCACTGTGCAGCCCCCTGTAAGAAATGTAATGTGGTCATAAACCAGGTGGGAGTGAGTTATTAAAAAAAGAAAAAAGTCACTCTGTGTTGATTAACTACTGTTGATTAATTTGCCATGGTCCAGCCTGGCTGAAGACCAATCATCCCTTATTTAAAAAGGCTATTTGACAAAGTAGTTTACAGATCAAATAGTATACAGAAGAATTTTTCTGATTAGGGTCACAAATTACTGTTTGGTAATGGCCTTAAAGAGGGGCCCTAGTTGTGACTGTTAGGTTCCTGACTTCTTGCAGTTGCCTGTTCTGCGTGTCCAGATTTTTGGCTAATTGAACAGTGGAGCAAGATTTTTATCTTTTTATGGCACTCAGCAAACATTATTGGCGTCCGTGGGTCCACCTCTTAGACGTGATGTGAATTCACAAAGCATTTTGGCTTCTCTATAGTTGGAATGAGTTTCCTAAAGGCACTATCTGGAAGCCATACCAAAATATCTTCGATTGCTCAGGCAAGGATATTGTTGCTTAAGTCTTAGAGCTTGTGAAACCTTTGCCCTCTTGTGCTGAAGTTAGTGGGATATTTGAGTAATAATCTGAAATTCAGAACTACCACTATTTATTTGGCTTTCTGTGTTTACTGATGTGAACTCCAACTTCTCCTCAGCACAATATTTTCCCTAGATAAAAATACAAAGAGACATGGAAAACAGACATCTTTCTGACATGTTAAAATTTGAATTAACTAATATTTGACAGTGATACTTGTTTTTTTGTCAACTGCTGAAATTCTTTTGTCTACTCAAGAGCCCCATAATGTTTTCAACATTTCCATATTCTCCTGAAATGCTGCTGCATCCATCTTGAATGAGTAGAGAGCCTGAACCACATTTTTTGTAAAATCATTGACTGAATGCTTACTTACAGGATGAATTCCATGTCTTCAGTTTAATTGATTTAGTTTGTTCATGAGTAACATATAGATTTAATGTATTTTAATGTTTAACCCTTCAAGATACTTCTGTGTCATATAACACCACCTATCATATTTACTTCAAGATAAATGCTTGGAGCAAACTCCCAAGAGAATATAGTGATATGATTACTTTGGCCCCATATTACTCTAGAATATATAAATGGGCACTTCATAACTGTTTAGCTTACCATCAATGACATGACAGAGTCTATCACGTCAATTACCCTCAGAAAACATAGGAAGTAGAAATCTTGAAAAGATGGTGTATATACTTTTGAAAGGAAACCTCTCCCCTAGAGCTTTTTTGGTTTATTTTAATTGATATTTGCATGTAGGTATATTTAGATACCAGATGTACTATACACTAGCCATGTATTTCAACTGTGCATGTACGATGCATCAATCTGTTTTACTCTGGAACAATTCACAAAATAACTTTCATAATGAGAATGATAGGTGGCACAATTGTGAGTATCTATATGGGAAGGCATTTTAATTTTAGTCGTAACATCTGAAAAAGCAAGTATTTCAAACCTTGCAGAAACCACACTGCTGTAACAGAGAGAAAAGGAAAAAGAGTTGTTTACAACAGAAAACTTTAACAGTCCACTTTATTGCCTAAGGTCTCTTTCCACTGCAACTTACTGTAACTTGCATCCAAGCTTATTATTTCCTAATTAGGTATTTAAATAGAGTATTGATTACAGTCTTTAAAAGATTGTACTTTTTAAATTATTGCTAATATTTTGTAATTACAATATTTCGTGTTTAAAGAATGGAATATAAAATACAAGTCTGCTACAGCCTCTGTAGATACTATGTGGTAACAATTTCACCGAGAGCATGGAAAAACTGTATTGTTTATCAGGAAGATGATTGGTGTGGATTGCATTCTCATTTTACCAACTGTCATGCTTGTAGTCATTTCAGTATCTCAGACCAGGTTAACTTTCAGTTCCCTGCGTGTCTGTTTTTCTGAATTCCCATTGCTGAGGATTCGCCTGCTCACCTGTGCTTTCTGATTCAGAATAAGTGAAAAATACCATTTTTCTCATTAATTCCCTTGAGCTGATTCTGTAAAAGAGCAATTTAATAAAATAGTAATGAAATCAATCAGACTGGGGCCAGGAAATATTGTTCCCTCTGTCCTGGTTTGTAGCTTGAATTCTGTATTGCCCCAGACATTGAAGGCATTCACAGCTGAGTTCTGAAGGGTAGGCTTGTACCTCTTTGAGTATAAAAGAAAAACAAAACAAAAAAACAAACAAACAAACAAAAAAAACAAAACCAGTTTGTTTTAACAAAACCAGTTTTAGCGTTTGTTTAGGGGCATTGCTCATATGTTGAAATCAACAGCTGAGGAGTTGCCCCTTTGGTTGTATTGGTGGAGGCAGCTGCAGTCCTCTGTGTTTGTCTTCAGTATCAGTCCTGGTCAACTTTGTTGGACTACCTGTGGTTAGTATGCCAACTCCCCTTCTGTAGCTGGGAATGATGCCTTCAATTTCTCTTACAGTTGTTATGTGGTAGTTTTGCCATTTGTACTGGTCTGTATTATACAAGATTGCTTTGAACAGTGAATACAATGTAGATGTTTTGCAAATGAAAGAAAAATGTTTATACACAATAAGTTTATTATATACCTGTGTTCAGTACGTAATAAGGGTATATACTTTTTACTATTTGACTGAATTAACATATTTTTTTATCATGTGGTTTATGATTTACCTGTCTGCTTTGTACACCTCTTCATTCTAATTTTTTGTGTCTTCACTGTATGAAAACAATTCTTTGAACTTCAGTTCTGTCCATGGGGTTTTAAGTAAAGGACTTGTGAAACTCTTTAGCTACATCACCTAAGTTTGATCACATGCTGTCTTAATTCAGTGGCAAAGTAATCCTGAATTGGATTTCTTTACTTTCCCTTTAGGGCTAGAGCATGATCCCTGCCAGGAGCCATTTTGAGATTGTTTTTTTGTTGTTGTTTACTTTGTTTTGCTTTTTAATAATTCAAAGGTCTTAAAAGATTTTATTATTTTTTTGCCAGCACATCAAATACCTGGAGCTGTGCCATCATTCATGGTATAGCACTTCAAGACTAGTAGTCCTTTCTCTGATTGTTTTTTCAGTGCTGGGATTAAATACTGTTTCAGCGGATCTAGGACAAGATGTTTTTTTTTTTTTTTTTTATAATTATTTTTATTTTAATGAACAGCATACGTTGTTTCCTGTTCTAAGAAATGTTCACTCATTCAGCCAATCCTTCATTAAGTCTATTGACATATGACACCTAAGACTTATTCCAAGAAATTGTTGTTTGTTTGGCATTATTTTAGTACTCAAGATGATATGTACTAGCAATTTCATCCTATTTGCTAATACTACTATTTCGCTGTTTTGATGATGATTAATTTTATTCCTGTTTCTTCAATGGTGCAATTTGATGATATGTCAAAGTACACTGGCCTCTACTCTGCATTATCTGTTTGGCTCCTTACGTAGTCCAGTCATATGCTGTTCTCATGCAGTGAGGTTTCTCAGTGAAGGCAGGACGTACATGTTGGTAAAGTGAAGTTCTTTGCCGTAGGCAAAAACCATTATGACACAGTGTTCATACGCAGCAAGAATTTCTGGCCTTGATTTCTTGCTGCGCAATGTTTTGTGCTCGTACTACTTCTTCAGCACTCAGTTTTTGAGAAATGTGTGCATGTGAACAAGATTGCTTGAGTTCTAAAACTAATTTTTCTGCTTCATGAAAACTTCCTCTTCTGAGTCTACTGAGTGTTTTCTGAATTGGGTTAGAAGAAAATAGTTTTGATTGTTTCCATTTTTGCAAATTCACCTCCCTTATGTTATTTCCTTTCAGCCTCACAAATCTTAACTTTTTCTGCATGTAGTACCATAATGAGTTTAAAATTGTCATCAAACCTTCTCCTTACATATTTTGGTAGATTTCCTTTTGCTCTTGTGCATCTCATCTTCAGTAAGTATGCTATTTCACAGTTCATTTAGAAGATTCAGGAAGACTCATAAAAGTTGCCAGAAATTGCTGAGGAATTCTCTGAACTACAGTACACCACACAACTTGCAAGTCAGTGAGAAAAACAGCAGTAATCACATGCTAAAACTGCGTCATCTTATTAAAGTTTTGGGCAGCTTCAGGCATATTTGTGCTCCTTCGTCACTAGGTGGCTTCCCACACTGCGCAGTTGTATTTCTCTTAACCCAAAAGGAAGGTCACCAGAATTTAACTCAATCCCTACATTTTGAGTAAAGCTGCAAGGGGAAAAGATGTGTGTACAGGGAAATGAGCTTGATCTCCTTTTGTGTAGACATGATGTATAGTTTCCTGCAGTTTCAGATGATTCTTTTCAATACTATGTTCTTGATTATCTTAAACAATGACCCAGAAAATGAGACAGCTTTAATGTACAGGAGTTTGATAACAAGTTAGCACAGGATGTTGTAAGGGGGCTTCCTGCCTGCCTTTTTGGTGGGTGCATGCAAACAGAAACACAGAAGTATTTTTGGATAACACAGTGAGCTACATGTCCTAGTCTGCTTGGGTGAGAAAAAATGGTTTTGCATCTGCATGCAATTTCATACAGCCTTATTTCTGATATCAGTATTCTTTCTGAGGTTGGAAATAAATTTCTTCTTGTTGAGAAAGGCATTCATTTGCATCCCTTCTCTTAACACCCACATGTATTTCCAAGGGGAAATCTGGCCAGAATCCTGAGAAACATTTTATTCGTTTCTCAGATTACAATAAATATTGAAAAATAACCTCATATGTCATACTGATAATTGATATTGTGTTGCCTTTAGTCCCAGCTTTTCACATAGAAAAATCAAAACTAGAAAAACAAGGCAAGCACAAGAGAAGAAATTGTTCTGAAAAAATACCATCTTTCAGAATGTTAGTTTAAGAAATGCCTATGCTTTTACATACTCATAATTCTGGGTTTTTAATGGCCTGTTTTAAAGTGTTACACAACTTAAGTGTTTAAACTTAAGTGTCTGTGTCTTTACCGCTCAACAGCGGGATTGGATAACTTTGAGTTGCCTAATATTAATAAGCTCTTTTGCTTGTGTTGGTATGACTCTTAAATGTGAAAAAAAATGAAAACGTGTCAAAGGGTCTGACTGACTGTAGTATGGTTGAAGTATCTCGTGTGTCCTTATAGGTCAAGGTGGATTGTTTTTTTTTTTTAATTTTGAGACCTGATAGGGAAATGCCTCAAGGGATGTATAGAAAGAGGAATCAGAACTGGGTGATCTGGTAGTTGAAAAATCTTAGATTTGTTCTTAGGCTTGAGTTAGAGATAATTTTAACTGGAAAAGTTTTCCCTGAATTTTGGCAGGTGGGCTCCAAATAAGATGTTGCATTATTTGCTAAATGCCAAAGTACATGAAAGGCGTTTTTTTGTGGTAATCTCATGGAGTTGTCTGAATTCCTAAGATTTGAAAAACAGGCAGGAAAAAAGTGATTTATCTGTAAACATCATTATGTGATAAAAATGAAAAATTAATGGGAATTAAATGGATTCTTAAACAGAACAGACAAACAACAACAACAAAAAAGGAAACACTGAATATTAAAATTGTGACTGGCAGGTAAAATAGGTTGCACAGAATCCAATGTAACATGTTGATCATTAATCCTAATGTTATTTCGAGTGTTTTGTACCATTTTCATATGGTTTCCTAATTGTGGGGAGGGGGGTGGGGGGGAGTACACGCACGGATGGTGGGGGGATAGACACAACTCAAAACAAGAAACGTAAAACTACTCTGTATTAATTCTGAAAATTCTTACAGCTAGTGGTAATGATGTCTCATGATTTGCGTATTTGCTGCATTATTATTATTGACTGTCACTCTTGAAATGCAATATATATATATATATTTTTTAAATCAGATTCCTAATTGTAAAAACAGGTTGTACTGAATTTGTGCTTCACATTGTTTAATAAAATGTAAAACAGAGCAGATTTCTGTGCTCTTTATGCTTTTATTCCAAGATGCATTTGAGAAGAGAGAGTATTTAAACCAAGAATAAGTAAGATTGAAAGAGGCACTTTAAGGGCTCCCTGCCTCCCGTTGTGGAATTTAGGCAATAAAATTTTAAATTTTTGTGGGAACATAACTTTTTCTCCAGCAGGGGGGCTTAATAAAAAGCTGTTGAAATACTTGCTTTAACTTCTTGACTAGCTGCTTTAACTTTTTTTTTGTTTGTTTTTTCTTGCACCAAGACTGGTCTTATTCAATAAACTAAATATATGCTTTACTAAACTATCTGCTATCACAAATGAGTTACTAGTCCCTTCAGGGTTAATATATTTGCCTGAAAGTTGCTGCTTTAGGACATGAGAAGAAGAGAGATCTCAGAAGATCCCCCCAAAATGCTGAGGTGTGTCTATACATTTATACTGTAGAGCACCTTGCAGTAGTTCTTCACTGAATGGATGGGGGAAAAAAGGTCTGGACAGGCTGAAGGAAAAGGTAATTTCTTCCTTCCACACCTGTATACCAATTGTGGAATGACATGGAGAGCCATGTCTATTTGTAGGGTTTTATCTAGAGGATGATTTATTTTCAAAAAAGTGAATATTTGAGAAGTGTCTGGAGACAGTTCCCCTGTGACTGATTCATAGTTGTATTTAGGATCCCTAAGTGAACCAAATTAATGCACTGCACCCAGTAAAAATCTTTAATGAATTTCCACTCTCTTTGCAGAGATTACTTGCTAATTCTATTATTCAAATTGTTATTACTGTTTTTCTTAAGTCTACTCTCAATAGAGAGTAAATAATGGTAAAACAATACCACATATCCGTATATAGCCTATAACAAAAAAATAAATAAATGTTTCTTCAGAGTGCTAGGACCTGTTATGTTCCTTTGAAGAGTGAGGCTTGTACAAATATTCTGTGTTCTCCTCTGCTAAGGAAGAGTTACATCTTACACAGTAAGAGTGTAAGATGTACAGAAGGCTTCAATCAAATGTATTGACCACTGGGTCTAGAAAATTAAGTATTTCTAGGTATGCCTATGTAGTTTGACTATAGTCTGTAAAACTTGTGAAAGTAAGAGCTGCCTATGTCAGTATCTCAAGTACAGTCCCTGAAGCTTTTTTCATAAGTCTGATAAAGGGCTTCTGACTCATCGTTACACAAAACATCCTTACAAACATGAAAGGCCTTTATGTATTTAGCCTATATGGCAGTTATAGTTGACAGGGTAATATTAGCTACTGTATAACATCATGCCAAAGAGAGAGGTCCTTAGACCTCTGCTGAATCCGTTTCCTTTTATTTCCTTCTTTGGGGACTCCTGTTGCACTGCTTAGCAAGAACATGAATCCATATGAAATGCCCCCAGAAGCATGTGCTTCTTTTATGAAAATTGGAACTCACTGTGTGTGGAGGGGGGATGATTCCTGTTAATTTCCTTTCTTTCAGACACTACTGCATGTCCAAAAGCTTCCCTGTGTGCATTGCATATCATTGCCAGGGAGTCTAGAAATCAGGTTATCCTGTTGATGGGATTGTGGCAGTATTGCTTAAAACAGGATTTATTCTTATAAATGGAATCTACTTGTCTGATTTTTTTAGGTAAACTGTTCTGCTATAGCTATATTTGGCTTTGATTTTAGGAAAAAGAATGGTTTCTCATGAGGGGAGAGGGGTTGTTAAGAAGTGACAATTTAATTTTTCATTTTAACCTTTTTTATTCATGACTACCTACATTGTTAATGTAGTTATGGTTGTTGTTTTCAGAATTATTGCTATTTTTTTGTTTCCTTTTATAGTTTTATTTACTTTTTTTTTTTAGGAGTGATTGGGGACTTTAAGTCAAACTTTTAATTCCTGGTAAAATATTGGCAGATTTAGGTCTTCACTCTGTATCTTGAGTACACTGAATGGAGGAAGATGCCTAAATGAATGCTTTGTGCTACAAGAAATATCATTAACATGTTGTTATTACGCCTCTGAAGCCTAATAATATCACCCACATACTTACATGATAATACTTGTTTTGGTAAATCACAAAAATTACTGTCGGATTAGCCTGAAAATATGAAGCTATTATATAAATCCCATTACCTTCTGTTTAAAGTGTGCAAAACACATTTTTCAGGCTTGTTTTCACAAATAAGCATACATTGTAAACATAAGCCAGCACCGTGCTCTTGTGACGAACACCAATAGCCTCCAGGGCTGCGTTAGGCAGAGCATCTCCATCAGGTCACGGAGGCAATCCTTCCCATCTGCTCAGCCCTGGTTGTGCACACCTGGAGTGCTGGGTCCAGTTCTGGGCTCCCCAGTGCAAGAGATACTGGCACGCTGGAATTCACGTGTATATATTTTGTGCATGTGTGTAGGGACAATGGAGCCAGGCTCCTTCCCGTGGTGCCCAGTGCCAGGACAAGAGGCGATGGGCACAAACTAGAAGACAGGGATCCCTCTGAACATCAGGAAGCAATTCTGTATTGTGCAGGTGACAGAGCATTGGCACAGGTTGCTCAGAGAGGTGGTGGAGTCTCCCTCCTTGGAGACCTTCATAACCCAACTGGACACAGCCCAGAATAACCTGCTTGAGTTGTCCGTACCCTAAGCTGGACCAGATGAGCTCCAGAGGTCCCTTCCCACTTCAGCCATTCTGTGATATGTAAATAAAAGCCCATAGTAATGGAAAAGCCCAGAAGGATTCAAAGACAAACATGATGTATGTTAATACAGTTGTTTAATACCAGTAGAGACCTCCACTCAGAGGTAGTTGTGATTTGGCACTTATAGTTTAGGGTATTTCTTTTTAACTTTGGGTTCCTCATTCCATGCAGAATGCATCCCCATTTCCTGACTTAAAAGCATTTCCTGTGCAATCCTGTATGCCTGTTCAGTCTACGGAAAGAGGAACTCTATTTCCAAATTCCTTGCCTGCTAGGCAGAGTGAAATATTCCCACTGGAAATATCCACCCAAGCTTCTGTCTCTGTAGCTTAAGATGTTGAATTTCATCAGTCCGATTTACAAGAAGACTTCAATGCTTTTTTTTCTTTTCTTTTTTTCTGAATTCCTGCTGCAAAACATATGTTTTCTATTTTTCCTAAAGTCATCATGCAGAATTTTGTTTTTTAGAGTTTATTTTCAAGACAGTGGATGAGAAGTAGAATTTTTAGCTTTTCTTTTTTTTTTTTAAGAGGAACTTTGTTGATATTTGTGTGGACTTCATGAAAAGCAGCTATTTAAGCAAAGGTCAAGTACAAAATTGTCACTCATCACATGCTTATCTAGCTTATTTTTAAACTAATACACAAGTGTCTAAGTATCACATGGTCTTTCTTGCATTGCAGACTGGTGCCAGACTTGGTATCTTTTCTGTTTTTAAGAGATAAATGTCTAGTGGTTTTTGTTTTTAGTGAGTGTGCTGTTAGTCATGTATATCGTATGTTGTTGCTTAGCTTCTGAAGTTTAATTCAAAAATTCAGAAGGTAGATTGGGTCTCCACAGTTTAAGCTGGTATTACACTGCATACTACAGATCGAGGAATGTTTACTGGAGGGTTTCTTTAGTCATCCACATTCCTGGGTTCCATCAGTTTGTTTTACATCGTTTGCTAAGGAGTTTAAAGAACTCCCTTTACTATTGGTGTAGAGTTTTTCTTTTTTTTTTTTTTTTCCTTTTTTCTGCAAATTATGTTTTCTTGAAAAGCTTTGCCTTTCCAAAAGTATAGATCATGCACCCATACCTCCTACTTAAAAAAGTAGAATAGTATAGTGCTTTAATAGAATTGTGTGTACTCACACATGCTAGAACTTTTTTTTTTTTGCTTTACGAATAATTCTTTAGTAAAGTAAAATGCACTAACTTTTGTTTTTAATTTTACCACTTAAATGAGGAAGAAAGTTTTAAGTAATAGAGGGAAAACACTATTACAGCTTAAACTATGTAAGTATCAGCATCTTTAGGAAAGTTCAGCTATATAGGTCAGCACTTTTTAATGAATTAACTTACGGTTCTGTAACTCAAGGTAATATAGTGACATCTATTCACCATGCATGCTGCAAACAGTTTAATAACGTTTGAATTCAGACTAAAGGGTCAGTAGTTAATGTCTCCTCTAGGCTTAGCCATTTTGCTTGAATTGAAGGCATAAACTCAGGTTTCACTTAGTGGTTTGTATCTGCAATTTGTTGCGAAACGCTAGATTTACAAGGAAATCTTACTGTAACTGTAGCTGATATTCAGAAGTGTTTCTTGGACATGTTAAAATCATAATCTAGTTTTTTTGTGTTTTTTTTTTTTTTTTTTTTTTTGTGAAAACAGGCCAGATATTCCAAGTCAGTTAGAAATATCTGTATGTAATAGAACCAAAGCAATGAAGAACACATACCATTTACTGCAGCGCTGTTTTGTTCTTTTTGTTTCTAGAGGTTCCCTTTTCCTAAAGATGTTTTAGCCCCTCACGTGCTAATCGTACATCCCTTGCATCCAGGCTGAAAGCCAAGCTAGTGCGAACTGCATTCTCCAGACACTTTATAACCAGTTAACATCTTATGTTCTAGATGGATATTCTATTCATCTAACATTCTTTTGCAAGTCAGACAGATGCTGAACTTATCTCAGGGAGTATAATGGGAATTTTGATCATTAAACTTAAACTAGGCCCTCCGTCTAGATTACGGATTCATTCCACTCTATGTACTTAACAATTGTTGTTTCTCTGAGGAGAGATACAATGAGAAAGTGTAGTTTGTAGTCAAATATGGGAGAGAAGCCATACCTTTCAATAAAATGGTAGCAGTTAGCTAAAGTAAAATAACAGAAAACTTGTGATATACTGTCAAATGATCTTTAAAAAGAGATGTAGGTGTGAAGTGATGGTACTCGCTGTATGTTTTTTAGATGCCATATTTCTTTAATGGCAATGGGAGCAGTCTGAGGGATTGTTTTATTATAGCTTCCCCATTCTTCTTTCACAATATCACCTCTTTTGAACATGACAGCTGTGTATTAGAGTTCATCTTCTTTTCCCTTGCTCTCTAAATACAGTTTAACCTCAATTTTTTGTATCTAAACTGTCTTTAATATCAAAAATGCCATGTATTTGAGGGTGGAGGGGAGGGCGGCAGGATGGCTGGATGAGATGAGCACGTGAGTATACAATTAATGAAGGTTAAAATAAGCACATTCTAACTGGGATTTTTTTAGGATCTGTAGCTGCAAACATTTGTTTGAACATACATTGTTCAAAAAAATGTTCCAAAATGTTTGTGGTTGGAAAAATGCCCTCAATCTGCCAAGTGACTTTCAGATTGTATGAAAATAAGGATGTTCTTGCTGAGAAATGGTGTGTAGGCTGCAGCTCTCTGGTACATTGTATGAAAACAGTGCTGAAACACAACAACCAAAGTAGATCTGCGTGTTTGCCCTATTCTTGTGTGTGTGGGGAGAAATCATTTCGAAAGAATAAGACTTACTCTGTCTGACAACTGTTAAAATACTGTGAAGGAGATTTTCAGTGTGAATTGATTGTGTTTCTTTAGCTGTACTTGAGACTTCCTGGCATTGGTGTTACAATGCTATTTTTCTTCTAGGCTGTTCAGCTTCATGTGTTGGTCTAGTTTATGATTCTTTCTGCAAAAGCACAAAAATACACATGGTATTCTTTTACAGTTTTAATAATGTGATTTCAATACATGGAGGTATAAGAATTTGGGAAAATCCTTTTGGTAAAGCGATGGGTACCTGATTTATGTATATTCTTTTAGGTAGCACTTACAGTTAATTGATGCCTTATGAAAGTAGCATTGCTATACCTATCTCATGTCAGAACTCTGGTGTCTGCTGTCACCCATACTTTCTTTAGGAGTATCTAGGCTTTATCTTAGTTATAGGTTGAATATTTTATGAATATTGTTTAATATTATATGTGGAATTTTATTCTTATGCAATTAATGTGTGGATAAAAGTAATAGCCCCATTTGAAGTGTAATTGTGAAAGTAATACCATAAGTACTTGGTAGAAACAGTGGATTTTTTGTGTTAGTCTAGATCAGCTGAAATAGCCTTGTTTTCCAAAGGGAATAATGCTCTTCTGAAAACCAAAGTATAAAGAAAGAGACCGATCTCTATTAAGTCTACTGAGACAAGAAACTCAGAATCTGTACTTTGTATAAGCTGTCTTAGACATGAACAGTTGCTCAATATGCTGTTGTGTATGATGCTGTTTATATGGTACATTCAGGTTTTCCTCCCCTCCACACATCAATTTCTTTTACACTAGTGGTGCAGGTGTGTTAGTGGAAGAGAGGTTAGGATTCTTAAGTGAATTACGGTTAAGTGAAATCATATGTTTAAATGTGGCCAGATATAACAAAACTGACAGATTTTGCTTTTTTTTCTTTTTTGGTGAGACGTTTACAATTTGGTTGGATTAGAACACTTCAGAGGAATATGGATAAGTACAGATACAGTTCCCTCAGGACAATAAGTTATGGGCTTTGCACAGTTACTCTCTGTATGACTCCATATTAAATTTAGAGGCAAACTGATTAATGTTGCTCAAAGGTGATGGATAGGCAAAAAAAAAAACACCAACAACCACCAACAAAAAAGTGATTTATATGGCAGTCCATAACTGAATAGAGGTTAAGAAATGCCCACATATGCACTTTCTTAATGTTCAATATATGGATAAAGTACATGAAACTTTGGATGAAAGCTGAAAACTAACTTGTGCAGAATTGGTATCTTTGTTGTCATCTCTGCATTCAGTGAGTTCTTGTATTTTTTTTTTCTGTGGACTCTTGGCTGACCATAGCTTCAATAGCATGCTTGGGAATATTTAGTTTATTAGTGGCTATTGGCTATCTTCTTCAACAGACCTGTCAGATGGAGACCATTCCTGTTTCTCTATAAATGTTAGATCTGAAAGTGCTATAGCATACTTACCGTAAGAATCATGAGTATCTTGTGATTATTGTGTTAGTCTCACATTCTAAAAGAGCGTAATAACAAATGGAACCAAAGTTATTGGTTGTTGGCTCTAAAAAAGGATAGTGCTGGTGTTGGGTCCCAGTCTCTCAGAGAGGTGAGATCAGCTGTGGCACAGCCTGTACCAGTACATGACTATGTACACTGACTATGTGTACACTGACTAGTACATGACTATGGACATTGTCATAGTAAAGTACTTCTTCTGGTTGCAGTTCATTCACTCCGTACAACTTCTGTCCCTTGCTTTTCATCTTCAGACCTTGAACTCCAAAACCAGCTCTACAAAAACTCTATCTTTTTGTACCCTCCCATTAGCTCTTCATAGACTGCAGTAAGATCTCATTTTCTTAACACTGAACAAATGCAGTTTTCTCAGCTTCTCCTCATGTGTCATGCACGAGAATTCTCCAAATTATCCTGGTGGCCCTCCTATCTACTTGCTTGCTCTTGTATCTGTCTGTTTTGGTCCAGGGAGATTGGAGCTGGATGCAGCATTACGGATGCAGTCTCCAAGCCCTAATCATTTCAGCCTGTTTGTTTCACTCTTGTGTGTGTAGTCACAGTTGCACAGAGCAATGACCTTCTTCACTGTAAGGGCATGCTGCTGACTCACGTTCAGTGTATTGTCTGCCTGGATTCTTTGCATAAGTCCTTATCCGCAAAGGTGCTTTCTAGACAGTCAGCCTCCTTCCCCTCCTGCACATCTGCATGGGATTATTTGGTCCTAGACATAGCGTTTTTTTCTCTTCAGTTGTTGAACTTCATGAAGTTCCTGTTGGCACATCTCTGCGGGGTGCTGGGATCCCTCAGAAGAGCAGGCTTGGCCTCCACCACGTGAACTGTTTCCCCCACCTCCAGCTCGCAGTTCGCTGTGGATGCATTACATCCTTTCAGCCACCTTGTTAGTGAGACGTGAAATAACACTGGCCTCAGCATCAGTCCCTGAGGAGCACCGATCCTAACCAGCCACCAGTTAGACTTTGTACTGCTGGCCACAACCATTTGAGCCCAGCAGCGTGGCCAGTTTTTCATCCGCTTTGTTGCCTACTTCTTCAGTTCCTATGAAATAAATCAGGTTTTAAGGGCTCTATGGGTGGCCTGTGGTGGATGCCTGCTTGAAATCAAGGTACGTGACGTCTCCCGCCCTCTGCTAGGCTCAGTCACCTTGTATAAGGCAAGGTCACGTCACCTCTTCTGCTTCAGCCCATTTTGCCTCACAAGGAAAATGTCATTTTGACCCAGGCTAATACAGGCAAACAAATGTCTTACAGTATGACATCATCGACCCTATTTATTTGTGAAAGGATGGCTGCAGCTCTGGGAAGTAGGTCTGCAGTGCTCACTGAACAAAACAGTACTGTTTGTAGTGGTGTTGGCTTATAGGGTCTGTTAAACAGCCTGTGAAATGCAGTTTCAAAGGCAGCCAGTGCAAAACTCCTGTCATCCTAAAGACTGTTTTTTTTTAAGAGCGCTGTTAAGATTGCAAAATCGTTTCAAGTCAGCCATTGCAAGGATAATGTTCCTGTAGCCAAATGCTTCTGTGGGTATATGAAGAAACTTCCATTTATTTAAGTGTTGACTAGGGTCTGTAAACAACTGAATTGCTTAGCTAATTTGTGTTTTGTCTGTCCACTCTTTTTTTTTTTTTTTTTTTTATAGTTTTGCTTTTGATGGCTAGGGCTGCCTCTTGTGTATTTTTCAGCCTGTGATGTCTGGAGGCTGTTTAGATCCTGACTCCCTAAGGGGCTCTGTGGCCTTTTTTGAATGCTCTGATTTATGCATCAGGGGCTTAATTCATGACACTTCTGATTTTCTTTTAAATGACTGACCATAACTATCTGAGTTGCAATGGAGGTTACAAAAAGGAAAAGAAAAAAAAATCAAGAGAATTTTCTTCAAGTTAAGTCTAAACAGATAAAAACTAGATGTCTTTGTGCTTATAAAAACATAAAAAATAAAAGCAGGCTTGCAAGTTATGGTTTCTGTCAAAGCTGGCAGCAGTTGAACTGGAAAAGTTTCAGACTCACCACAGACTTGAGTGGTTAAAGAGGAAATCAAAGCACACAAACACCAGCCAACCAGTTTGGAAGAAAGTCAGACTGTTCCAGTCACTGGGACATGAGGACACCACAGGAGAGTTGCCGGCACCGTGGTCACTGAACACAAGACAACAGGGAAAAGTTAGGAAGAAAATGGAAGAAGAAAAGTTAAAAACAAACAAGCAAAAACTGAGGAATCCTTGGAAGGGAAGAAATTTAGAGAAGTTAAAGCAGATGGAGCAGTTGAGGATGATTAGTTATTTGGTAACTAAAGGTTACTGCTTCCTGTTTTTCTGCACTGTCAGTATGCTTTTACTTGTATTTTTACAGTAAAATACATTTTAATATACTTCAAACTATAAAATAATGAGAAAATCACTTGAATTATTAGGCAACCTAACATTTAAGTGAGACTGTCTAATTTTTTAATAGCTGGTACCTTAACCAGTATTTTCTTTGAGATCCTTAAAAGGTGCTGGGGCAGTAGGGAAGATAATCAGACTGTCTTAGCTATGTGACTCTGTATCAGGGATTCATTTGCTTTTGAAAATCTCCCTGGAGACTCTTAAATGCAGACATAAGATCCTGGTTTAAATTTCTAGTTTTAAAATAAATCAGTCATTGGATTTATATAACTGTGTAAATCAGTCCATTAAACTGCTTAGAAAATCTCAAACAGATTTCAGATTGGGCAATTATGTTGATATGTGTGGTCTTCTCTCATTTTAAGTAGACAAAGTGATACATAGCAAAGACTATATACTTGAAGCATGTATCTCTTTTATTGCTGCACGTGCCTTTTTTTTTCTTCCACTAAGACTAACTGGTTTATCACAGGGCACAGAGATGTCATTTAAGAGCAGCAGCATAGTATTAATTGTAGATAATACTTAGATTCTTGTGCACGTCAGAGTTTTTAGCATTTCCACTGCTACAACTGGTAGGCCGTTTGGGGGCAGAAAGGTTTGTGTAGACGCAGTCATTGGGAGCAATTCTTTCTAGGTTATAAATGGTGAGTTTGTTTTTATTAAGTTCTTATTTCTGACATTATTTTACGCAGACAATTCAGATCCACTTTCCCACAGACATTGTACAAGTACTTTTTTGGAAAATGGTCTGATGGCAATCTCAGATAATTTCTAAATTAAGCCTGGTAGTCTCAGCGCTGTTGAAATACAAATTTTTCCCTCCAGGATGTTTTGACCAGTATGAAAACAATACCTTTTTTTTCCCAAGAATCCGTGTGATACCTGCTGCATGCTACAGAATGAACTGCAGCCTAATGTTTCCTCTGGGATTTCACCACTCTAAAAGGGTCTGTCCCAAAAGCCATTCAGGAAGTAAAAACAATGGCTCTTATCACAGGCAGTGGTCTACTTTTCAGCCTTGCTTTCTGCAAGGGTGATTCAGGAGCTGCTAACGTTGTGAAGATGCATGGTAAATAAAGTGGATTGCTTGTAGAAAGACACTTGACCCTAATCCCCCCTTCTCGTTTTTCTCCTTTCCCTTGTGGAGATCAGCTGAGATGCTTTATTCCTGAAACAGAACTCTAAATGTGCTTATCATCTCCCCCTGCTACTTGGTCCTAGTTGTTCTTTTCATAGTTGCTATTCTGCTAGAAAACTTTGAAAGCTGAATTTTTGAAAGCTTATGAAATTGTTCATTACTAAGCCAATTAGGTTTTTCAGCACATTCCATATGTGTTACGCTGAGTTATCTGTCCCCAGTAGAGTTTTTCTTTAATGAAATTATACTGTTTGATGCTTTAAATACTGAGGCAACTGTGAATTCACAGCTCTCAAACTTTATAAATTAAAGCAAGCTTCCAAAAATCCTTTCCTCAGAGGTCATTTTCCAATTACTGCTGTTTATTAGGAGGGAGCTGAGAATAGCAGTTGCTTATGCATGCTGAAATGTTGGGGTATTCTGCCACTGCATCTTGAGGATTAGCTGTGAGCAGATTTCTAAGAAACGATCTTTTCTGTCTAGGGTGTTTCTGTCCTAACTCTTTATTTCTACTGCCTTAATTACTTCTATTTGACTGAGACCAGGAGTCACGGACCTCCAAAAGTTGTTGCTCTGTATGAAGTGTTGAAAGAATCAATTACTGGCAGTTAGAGTTCTGTGGCACATTCTGCTCTGTGCAATCACAGAACCTCATTTATCTACCTGTGATATTTCAGCTGAGTTGCTTTCTTACATTAGTGACTGTCATGATCTGCCCTCAAAGTTGTGGTCTGTGTAGCCCAGCAGCTATTTGGAAATGCTTCTAAAATAACTTATGACTCTGTGAATCACAGAGCTGTAGTTTGAACTGCAGAGAAAGTCATTGCAGTTTCCAGTAAACACCTAGCAATGCACAATTGTAGATCAGGGAAGGGAACACCAATGTATGCAGCTTTGTGGTAGATTGCTTTACCCTTTAATGTCAATCTAGAACGCTGAATTAATTCAAATAATTGCAGAACTTTGGAGGCAGAATAATTGATCAAACAGTTCTTTAGATAAACACTGTGACATTGATGCACTTGATTTTGCTCGTTAAATCATTGGCCTTAAAAGTGAACAAATTCGATGTGTGATGGTATAACTACATAGCTGTGCCCTTTGAATCACCTGCACTTGACTGCT
Organism: Anas acuta; assembly: GCF_963932015.1. Lineage (NCBI taxonomy): Eukaryota > Metazoa > Chordata > Aves > Anseriformes > Anatidae > Anas > Anas acuta. The sequence continues at coordinate 50,460,068 of NC_088980.1, read as the reverse complement.
GGAATTCAGTTTCACAAAATGCAAATATTTAAAGTACAGAATTAAATCATATTATAGCTTATCAAGCTAACTGGGCTGCCTTGTCTCCAAATTCCTTTTGATTAGGAACTGGTGAGACGTTACGAAATAAAACACTGGCTTCGGAAGTCTTTGGAAGAACAAAATTGTAATGCACCTTGATCCTACTACTCAAAACTTAGTAAACAAGAGCCAGTAGAATTCCAGAAGTGTTTTCTTCTTAGGATCTTGCTGTGCTTGGAATAGATTGCAGAATTAAAAAATAGCATCTGATAGTTGCATTACACCTTGAGAAAATAATGTACAGTTCCATACACTGCACAGTGTCTTGAAGGGCCATCCTATTTTCTGCTAACACTTTGTTGAGAGGCATTTTCTTTTTAAGTAGACCTTGCAGTTTCTAAAATAGTTGGCTACAAACATAGTTTCAGAGAAGTCCTGTTTTTATCACAGAACTTTTGTTGTAATGTTGAGTGTATCTATGTGGTGTAACTGTTATGGCTCATGTCCAAGCTCACTTTGAACAAACCAGGACAGTGGAAACAGTATTTCTGTAATAATGTGGTTTGCTGCTTTGACGGATTAGCCTTGATGAGAAATAGCTTGCCACTGTTTCCAAACACATTAAATCCTAAATATTTTTTAAAGTGAAAACATCTTCTCACTCCTCAGTTTTTTAACGGCAAATATCTTCCATGCCATAGTGGATTGAAAAGCTTTATTGTAAAATGTCTGAACTTCAAGTGCAATAACAGTTTCCTAAAAACAAGTCAGGTGTAGTAGGCATAGTAGGCATATTTTCTTTAATAAACTGGTTTTTTCTTTTTTTTTTTTTTTGATCCTGATCAGTTGCAGTTAGGCTTGATAAGATTTAAAAGTAGCATTTATGGAGATAAAATAATAACAAATATTCACAATATTTAACTCTATAAATAGAGTTAAGTAATAGAGCTCTTGTTAAGTAAGTTTTGGGTAGTTTCCATCTCCCTTTCATCTCTTGAGAGTATAAATTCCATTATTTCTTTTGCTCAATCAAGCCTGCAAAGAGAGTTTTCCCTTTCCTCACATTACAGAGCATTTTTATCAAAACTACATTTAATACAAACTAAAAGTATTTTACAAAAGCCTAAACCTTTTCTGTGAGTTGTACTTTGAAACATGCAAGGCATGCTTCCCTTTCAGGACAGCAGCTGTATGTTACTGCAAAATACTCCTGTGCTGGAATTGGCTTCCTGAGGAAGTCTGGTGGTAGGTGCAGAGAGCTGGTGAGGGTGACTGTTACGAGCAATCTTTCTGTATTTGTACTGATGTGATATTCCAGCATACTGCTTTAGGGGTGCTGTACTACTGGCAGATTGATTTATTTTTAGAGCAAGCTTCATAAAACCCTGGATTTATACAACTAGTCAGATATAATAAAAGCAGATATTAGTAAATGTTTTGAGTTAGTTGTGGCTAATGATATTTTACTTCCTTGAATTTCTAATTTGGGAGATCATCAGCTTAGGACTGCTGGTGTTTTTTTTTTTTTTCTTTTTTCTTTTTTTTAACAAGCTCATTAGGTTGATACCAAGCAAGAATTTACTGGATTATTCAGGAAATGAAGAGTGCTGTACTGCCCTCCTTGCCCCAAATTAACCACCCGCAGAGCAGCAGGGATCTTCTGTCATATGACACTGTCTCGGCTCTGCAGCTCTCCCATCTTGCTCGCAGATGTTTGGTCTTGGTCAATCACATTAAATGTGAGTGAATAGCACACTAATTGCACACCACTGTCTGTAATTGAGCTGTTTTCTCATCCTTCAATGAAAGATGTTTTATACTTCCAGTATCTGAGGGTGGGATCCTGTCTTCACTAAACATAGTGGCACAGCTCTTAGTAATTTAAGAGGAACCAAGATTTTGCTCCTTGTCTAGGCTCTCGTTCTCATCTGCTGTTGAAATCCACTGATTAGTCCCACTGAAGGGAAGTCCTTATTTGTCTGCCATGTCATGAGTATTCTTACTTCTAATTAGTTCCATCTGTAAGGGCTAGCCTTTAATGTGAAATGTGTGCTTTATGAGGAGTATTACTGTTTTGAAAATGAAGAGCCTGCTTAATCTAATGCACTGCTTGAGCACGTACTAAATGAACAATGTGAAGACCACTGTTTCCTGTCTCTACAACAAAATTTCAGGCACTTGACCAAAACGTCAATGATGATCAGTTTGGTAACGTGCAAAAAGTTTTTAACGATCCCATGGTATTAATCTGTCTGGATAATATTTATGTTGTGAAATATTTCTGTGTATTGGGCACATGGCTGGATAAATGTTAATAATTCAAAGCAAAAGGTAAATAATTCAAACTACTTTATTAAATTTAAGATGTTGGAAAAACAGGATTTAGTGATTCCAGAAAACAAAACCCTAAAAAACTTTATTCAAAACAAGTTAGTGATTGCAAACACGATGACCATTAATGATTTTTTCCCATGAATGTCTATGGTATCTCTATGCAATAAGTTTTGACCTGTATTAATAGAAAGCAATATTTATAAACCAACTATAACTGTTTGAAGAAGGTTTCCATTTTAAGACACACACAAATATTTATTTGCAACTACTAGCCTGCTGGCTTTTGAGTACTGTATATTTGATTTTCAGCTGCGATAAAGTCTGATTTTTAAGGAAATTTTACCTACTGGGCTGGCTTTATAAGATCCACTTGCTGGTGAATGACACTTACTGAGACGCAACACTCAGATTAAGGAAGAAAATCTTAGAGGACAGTGAGGTTGTCCAGAGTTCCTCAAAACCCTTTTCCAACTGATAGACTGTGGTCTGAAGATATCGGAGCATGGATTTATGAATAATTTGTTACGCTAGAAACTTGGAATAGAGGTTGGTTTATTGGGAGAAAAAAAAAAATACCCTACACATACTTGTGGTTGGGTTATACATTTATACTTTCAGGAGAAGATAATTCTAAGACCTATGAAAAGTGGTTAGTTCAGCATTCCTACAAAAAGTGTTTAAACTCTGCATTTTTGGTCAGCTGCAGTCCTACAGATTAATTATTTTCCAAACTGGAATTAACAAGTATAATACAAATAGGATTTAGAAGTATTCTTTTTTTGTTTGTTTTCTAAAATCCATCCTCTTATATATTACATCAAATTCTCTCATTTTGTTTTCATTATTTCATTTTGTTTTCATTATCCTCTGTGATTACCAAAAAAAGATGGACCAAATTAGTTACACATTAGACAATATTTTTATAATAGGATTTAATTAATTGGTGTAGACTTGGTAGAAAGTCTGCTTCTAAATCCCAACTTTCAGCTCCTACCCAAAATTAAATCAGCGACCCCCTGAAGCATACTCAAAGAGCATAATAATAAAGCGTTTAGAAACAATCATAAACATTTGGAGAATAACTTCCCCTTCTTTTTCCCCACTTATTGCTGCACTTTTCCATTCTCTCTCTGTAACCAAACCCAGGACTTACATTAAAAATTATTTTCCTATAAAGCAACTCTAAGGATGCATGAGAAACTAGTATTTGTTCTTTCCTATAAATATGGTTGGATGCTAGGTGTGTTTTTTCATACATTTCTAGATACCAAGTTGTAAAGAGAAGAGGCGGTAAGAGATGAGTCAAAAACTGTTAGTTTTTTTAGAAAAAGAATATTGAAGATATGAAACTTATTCGCAAGGTTCAGAGATTTATAACTTCATTATTTAATACTGGTGCTTAGTAGTACTTAGTTGTGTTGGTACTATAGTACTATTGCTGTATAATAAATACTATTATCCAAATGCAGAGCAAAATACATACAGTGACTAATACATTTATGATTTATGCGTAAACTATAAGCAAAAGAGCAAGAGGTAATATACTATTTTCTTTATGTTCTAAATGGAACAATATGGCAATGAAACAAAATCTATGTAAATAGTGTAAACAATCCTTTTTACTGTATGCTGATGCTAGTTTAGATTTTGGCTCATCCATTCATATTAGATTAGTAGATAATGCTATTCATATTCTGCCCTTTGCATTCAAACTAAATAACCTTGATGAATTGTTTCTTTTCTGTGGCTTCTGCCTTGCTCGTATCTTCTTTCAGGATAAAGGCAATCATATCCTTAATATTTTATTTAGAGGGAAGAAAAAAGTGTATACATACACGAACACAATTTGTAAAGAAGTTTAAAAAACAAAAGACACAAAATGTTATTAAGTCGGGGAACCTAATAATGAATATAATGAATAACAAAAATGTAATTTTATTACTTAAAAATAATACTCATGGGGTCTTCTTGCATTTAATGATATACTTTTAAAACCTATCACTAAATTATGTTGCAGTGTGATTTGTGATGGCGTGACTTACCAACTTGAATTCCATTTGTCCAGTACTTGATTTGTCCTTTCTGAAATCAGGCTGTGGACCAGATACTTTTACAAAGACATGGGAACATTTTGGAATATTAGGATTTCACTTTCTGTGCTATTTATATCTATCACCAAGGAATAAAGTTAGAAGTTTATTTTAAATGTCAGTGCTGCGGAAATTATAGATTGTTATCAAGCTTATGATGAAGTAACCCATCTTGAAGAAGGTCCATAAAAGTTTCCTTTTCATGCAGTTACAGTTAAAGGTGGCAAAGAATTGGTAGTAATTTTTCAATTGAAACACAAACTTTTCTAACAAATTTGTATTTAGAGTTTGTAAATTGAAGTAAATAGTAAAAGTTATTGGTATCTTTTATTTCTTCCCAAATCCTAGTTTAAGGAAGAAAAATGTAAAATTAATTTTGAGTTTAAAAATTCACTTCATCCCAAGAAATAAAGCCTTCGTACATCCCTTTAGTGATGGCTGAAAAAATTCTCCTTTTTGGGTAGAAGGGACAGTGTTTAAGTAATCTTTAGTTTTATGGTACCAGTGGGGGAAATGATGAGCTTTGGGGAATATAAAATTTCTTCTAGACACTAGAGAAAGGTGAAGGAAAGTCTGGTTAGTGTACATACGCATGTTGTGATGTCTGACCTAGGATTTTTCAGACATTTTCAGACATTCCTAGACGAGAAATCTAAAGTGGAGAGCATGGCTGGGGTCATGGGGCAGGATTGTTTCAGATTAAGTCTGCTCTTAATGACCTGAGAAAATTGTCAAAATAACCAGCAATTTTACTTGCTTTGGAAAAAAAACAAAAAAAAAACAAACAAAGATTAGTGCAAATATCACCAGTGTAAGCCAAACAATTATGTATTGTTGCAAAAGAGCAGACGCTTCCACTCTATGAAACAGATTTTGAATTTCCTTGAAATGAAAGTAGAACTAAAAACATTCAACTGAAAACCAAAACACAAAAAAAAAAAAAAAAAAGAAAAAACAATCAAAACCAAAGCAAACAAACAAAACACCTGCAGGTCAGCATATATGTAACAGGTAAATGTTTCTATTTATTTGTTTATTCACTCAGTATTATTTTTCTTTAAGTGGCAGAGGAGTTCTGGCTACCCTGCTGGAGCTGTAATGAATACAGGCTTTCAAGCTGTAAGGATGCAGTAACAAGCATCTTTGTTACACGGCGTTTGATGGGACTGCTTATAAGGTGTCCTTGTAAAGATATAGATAGCGCTTTGCCTGCAGCATTCTCCCATGCCAGCGTTTTCTTTCAGCACTTTGGAGCCCTGCATACTGTTTGGGTGCCCAGGTGCTAGCAGGGCTGCCCTGTGCTAGTCCTGGCTGCTCAGGGCAGGATGTGTCTTGAAGACTGGAGTGAAGGAGCGAAGTGAAGCTTGGGAAAGAGAGTGGAAAGGTTTGGGATTAAGTTTTTATTTACCTGGCAATAAATTAATTTTCCCCATGGCTTTCCCATGACAGCAATTTGTGAGTGAACTTCTCACCTTTTTCTCGACCCACAGGCTTTCTGGTTGCCATTCTTCCTTGTTTTCTGCCCCTGAGGGGAGGAGTGAGCAAGTGTCAGGTGGAAGCTGGCTGTTAGCCAGTACCAATCACTGCACCAGGCTGCTGATGGCAAGGGTAGCAGTACAGTGAGGATGTGGCCACCAGTGTCACCAATCCATAACGCTTCTTCTGGGGAAGAAAGCTGGCTAAGAAAGCTTTGGGGAAGAAAGCTGGCTTAGAAAGAAATTGAATGATGTGGAGAGGAAGGAGTGTGGCAGTGGGATGACTGGAGGGCAGCCGTCTTAGAAATGAAGTGTTGGGTTGAATGGAGAGTTGTCATCCAAAAAAGTGAAGGGGGGGAGAGAGGGAGATATTCTTTGCAAGCCTGGAAGAATTTGATGGTGTTTGAAAGAATCATGGATGGGAAATGAAGAAATGAGTGCCCTCGGGGGCTGTAAGGGAAAGCAAGCCCTGTGTGACATATTGCAGATGGCCAGTGACATAGAATAGAATCATAGAGTGGTTCAGGTTGGAAGGGACCTTGAAGATCATCCAGTTCCAACCCCCTGCCATGGACAGGGACACTTTCCACCAGACCAGGCTGCCCAAAGCCCCATCCAACCTAGCGTTGAACACCTCCAGGGAGGGGGCACCCACAGCTTCTCTGGGCAACCTGTGCCAGTGCCTCACCACCCTCTAAGTGAAGAATCACAGAATTTCTAGGTTGGAAGAGACCTCAAGATCATCGAGTCCAACCTCTGACCTAACACTAACAGTCCCCACTAAACCATATCCCTAAGCTCTACATCTAAACGTCTTTTAAAGACTTCCAGGGATGGTGACTCCACCACTTCCCTGGGCAGCCTGTTCCAGTGTCTAACAACCCTTTCAGTAAAGAAGTTCTTCCTAACATCTAACCTAAAACTCCCCTGGCGTAACTTAAGCCCATTCCCCCTCGTCCTGTCACCAGGCACGTGGGAGAACAGGCCAAGAATTTCCTCCTAGCCTCTAATCTAAATCTCCCCTCTTTTAGCACATAGTAGAAGATGTTTTTGTTCCCTAAATAGGGGACACAGGTCAAGCATAAAATAATTATCTGCTCATACTCTTGATTTCAAATGCTACTCTATTAAACAAGCTTTAAATCCTGCACAGTAAAAGGCTCTTGATTTGCAAAAGAAAAGCAAGAAACAAAAAATGATCTGACAGGTAAAAATTGTCTTTGGATGGGAATGAATCACCTGGAGCAGGTTGTAAAGGTTCAGATTTAGAATTCTTTTTTAAGGTACAACCAGTGTGTGAGAGGAATCTTTGGGAAAGAAAACCTTTACAATTTGCAAAGCAGTATTAGCTACTAATGGAATTATTAGACACTAATAGAAGACAAGTTAGTATATCAAAGTGGTAAACAGCCTTGTAGCTGGTGCCTTATCCTTGAGAAACCACCTGGTTCTATATAAGCCTCTTCATTACTCTTTTGAAAGTTATATAATAATACTCCTGTAGTTCCAGCATTAGTTTTTTTCAGCACCCAAATCCTTTAATATGTTGAAGCTGTAAGAATTTAAGATCTAATAGCCATGAACAAGAGTTGTTGTTTTTTTTTAAAGTTTGAAGCAATTTAACCTATTAAAAATGTAGGCCCAGGTCAGCTGTAAAGAGGGAGAAGGGGGAAAAAGAAGTACAATGAACTAATCTTAACATGTTTATTACATTCATGATATGACCAGGATCCAAAGGCTAATCCAAGAAAAACTTGCAGTGAGTGATATGGTTTTTGTTTGTTTGTTTGTTTTATCCTTCCCTGCTCTTACTTTGAATGAATCGGCCTTTACTACCATATCAAGTAAATTAAAAGCATTTACTTTGTTCCTCTAGTTTCTTATGGGAGACTTGTACAAGCTCCGCGATCTTTTGTACCAACCTGTTGTCCCTGTTGATGATTTGGTCTTTATTACATTATGTATTTTGCTTATAAAAGCTAAATGTAATAAGGAAAATCCAACTCAAATGCGTTTTCAAGGATACAGACTAGTTAAAGTATATGCATAGTTTTCATGATTTATTAATTTTTATTTTCCCCTCCTTGTTCAGCTAAGAATTTTTGTGTAATAGTGGGACTGAAAGTTTGGATATTTGTCTTTAGTAATGATTTAGTAGTGAACAACTGTTAATTCCATTATAGCTTTCTAAAAAGATGTGAATTCCCACTCTTTGAACTGGAATACATGTTTTCTACTGATCATTTTTCTCATCCTCTTTGTAAATGTGAAGGATATTTTAAGGAAGTATGAGATCAAAACCCTCTTCAAATCAGTTTAGTTTGTTGTTTTTAAAACAGAATACTATTATTTTTTGGTTGTACATATAAAAGCTCTTTCTTTCAGGTGTTCTTAAGATAGTTGTGCACATAAAGGCTTTCTTGGGAAGAAACTGAATATTTTCATCTCCTAAACAGGTGTCTCAATGCATGTACTTACTGCAAAACTAAGCATGCCAGAGGAGACCTAGCAAGCTATCCCATTGAAGAACTAGTGGACAGAGCCAAACAGTCTTTTCAAGGTAAGGGGCTTTATTCCTACAATAAAAATCATTCTTTGAATTGTACCAGGTCTTATTTTCACGTGTAATGATCGTGATACAATATGGCTCTGTTACAGTATTGGTGTTATTAATATGTTGTGGCTGTGTCTAGTGGTGCGTTTGTGGTAGAAAGCCGTGCTGTCATTATGTTGGTGTGCCATTGTTTGCAAAATGTAGTCCTACCAGAAGGATTATTTCATTTTAAATTTAGGCTTGCACAGATAAAGTTCCACGCAAGCATTTTGTCACAATGAAGATGATTTCTGTAAGATTTATGCGTTTTGCTTTGTTGCTATTTTCTTACAAGGGAAGACAGTAATGTTTTTCACTCAGCAATAACAGTAAATTTCATAAACTTTCATAGGATTCTGAAAACACTTTTCAGATATATTGCTTTTTCCCATAATGGGTTTCATTGAGGAGGTCTAGGATGTTTCTGTGAGCAATACAAAGTTTTGAGGATTAATTTGAAACAAGTAAGATTAACAGCTTCCAATAGAACAGGTACTGATGGACTTCTACTTTCAACTTCAATAGAATATTTGTACTGATCTTACATGGATTCAACCAAACATCAGTTTTTCATGCAGTACAGGACTCTGTGATAATATTTGCCTAAAACTCTTGTGTTTCATAGTTATGTTAGTTTTACTGAACTGGTATTTGTTATTTGTATCTGAATTTTTGCCTTTCTTGCAAAAATAAACATTTTCAAATATTTTCTGTTCATTTCTGATGCAGTCTCTGTGAAGGCATAGGTATTGTTTTCTGTGTTTGTGTGCCATGTTGAAGGTTTATACACCTACTAAAAAAAAGTACTTTATACACTTACTAAAAGAACACTGAGGTAATTCATGTACAGCTTCTCCTTCCATCTTTGAATCAAATTCTTTTGAATCAAAATTATAACAACAAATACAGTATGTGATGTCACACTTCGTGGCATGTGCAAACGTTGCAATCATTGGGTTTCACTTACTGCTCACTGTTACAACTGTTCTAGTAAAAAGCTGGTCTGCAGTGCTTCAGCACAATCAAAAATCTGTCCTTATTTGGGGACCCACAATGAACTTTATTCAAGTTTGTGATGGACTTCTGGCTATTCCTATCAGCAGTATGTAAAAGAGAAGTCCTTTTCCTAATCAAAGTCCATGTTTACAAATCCTGAGTTCTACATTACCCACTTAGCAATGTAAATATCTTTTGCTTTTCTTAAAACCTTGCCGTTCTGCAAGCCAAACTACTCTTTTTCTGTCGTGAAGCTTATCTATAATTGCCATACATTTTCTCCTACTGCTTAGGTTTGTATGATTAATGCAGTTGTTGCTATGAATTAGACTGTCTGTTATGATAGACAGGAATCCTGCCATGTGTCAGAATTCTTGTTTTAAAAGAAGTTTCTTAAACCTGTATGAATTTGATGATATCTTCAGTAATTGAAATACAAGATGTATAAATGCATTTCCTACTTTGGTGGAGAAACAGTTCAGGCAATCCATTTCAGAAGGTTAAAAGTTTTCAGGAGTACAAGACAGGTGATTTTTAAATTGTTAAGTAGTCACTGTGCAGGTTAAAAGCAGCCATTTGATGGTTATGGTTATTGAGCAGTAATCGTTCCTGGTAATATCACGGTATGTAGGTAGAAAAGGAACACTACATTCTTTTTCTTTCATCCAGGTATATCTCTGCAGTACATTTTTATTAGTAGTAGTAGTGTAAGAATAGTGTTATTTTGTTAGCACTAAATACCCATTTAAATGTTCTAAAGAAACTGAACACTTCAGTGAGGAAATATGCCAAAGAAAGCAAAGAGAAAATATGGGCAATATAGTCAGGATTATGGCCTTATATAGGCTAGCATTTAATTTCATTCAGAATTATTGTGTGGAAAGAAAAAAAAAAAAACAACTTCAAACTTGTCTGTCTTGTTATAGTTGTATTTACATGCTCTAAAGTCCACGTGAGTTTGTCTTTGCAGAGAATAAATGTGAAATTTTGGAAAGTATTTTGAACTTCGAGGATTGTACGTTCAGATTGTAAATTAAGCAATTCAATGTATCTGTTGTACTGTGGCCCTTATTATAACTACTGGCTCCCTCAAATAACTTGATTTCTAATGGAAAAAGTTGCCCTTAAGCTGTTGTTTTGAAATTTCATGAAGAAATGCTAAGACACTTCTCACAGCAGGCATTTCCAGGGAGTTCTATTCTTATTTGGCCTTACACTAGTACCTTTGTTAGAGGAAATAAGAAAAGAAGCAAGTATCGAGTTGTAAAATGAGAGACTTTACCTCTAGCTTCCACGTGTTTAGAAACAGTCAAGAAATAGTTAGATACTTATTTTGCAGTGTATGGAGAATTTATTGCTGCCAGCTTGCTGCAGCTGGGCTGCAGAAACTCTTCATCAATCCAGTGAAAACTTGAACAATTCAAATTCATTGAAGTCATTGCTGAGTTATTGAACTGCACTCTCTTCACCAATTTTCTGTTTTCTCAGAAGATGCATTGGTGAAGCTCTAGTGAAAAATATGGAGAGGTACAGCTATGTGATGAAAAGTTTTTCCACTTTGTAATTATTCATGGGAGAATTGAAGTGTCTTGGAAGAACAGCAGCAAAAAACAGTATCTGATGGTTTTGTACAACTACATGATCAAGTCATGTAAGAAAAGGGAGAATGATGTTATCTGCAGTGCTTTGTAGATACGTAGTCTTACAGTATGCAACTTGATAAGGCCTGAAGGTGGGAAGTTATGGTTAACACCCAAAATGCTTAGAACTGTATTTAAGGATATTTTGATACAGGTCCTTAAGTCTGAGAACTAAAACAATTCTCTAAAATGTTTTTCTCAGGTAATCATTCTTTGTTTCTAGATGCCAATTGCTATCTTGTCACTGTTTCTAACAGCAGTTATCAAATAGAGCTTCAGTGTTGTGATCAGATGCTCCCAATTTTTCTCCAGCCGTTTCCATGCTGCAGCCGCTGGGTTGGAAGTCTCTATGTAGGAAGTGTTTCTGAGCCATAGCATATGCAGCACTACTTGTCTGCCAGTCATTTCAAGTAGTCAGTGATCTAGTCCAGGACTACTACTAATACTTTGTCAGCGTACCGTTACCAATAATGTATCTGTGTGACAGCAGATGTAAGGTACCTTATGGTGGTAATTATTTTTGATGCTTGTCTCCAGCGTGACTTCCTGAGAAAATTAAAATAAAAAAGTCTTTGGCTTTTTAGTCAAAATTCAGCCCTGTGAGTTTATATCATTTTTGAAAGTTTTACATACTTTGTGTAGGTTAGTAGTTTTTGTTTCAGTTTATTTTAGAGTCCAGACCTTTACTCCTTTACTTTTTGGTTTGTATTACAGTTTTGTAAAAACAAAATTTAACACTGTTGAGATTAGTAGCTAGATGACAGCAAATGACAAAATTGTTAAAATTTACATGTGTTCAAATTATTTTTACAAATGTAAACTTGATTTAAATCAACTAATTAAAAAGAGATGACTGAAATCATCATGGCCGAATAGCTATCAGCCTGTGTCTTGTACTTTTCCAACCTTTGAAATAAATTGTTCTTTATATAAATAAAATACAGAAATAAATATATTTTAAATTCACTAAAGTCAAAAACCCAGTGTGTTGCAAGTTCCTGATAGTTTCATAATGCATTGAACTAAATTTCTGACTTTTTTTTATAAGAGGTACCCTGAAGTTGAGTTTTTGTGTATTGCGTATGGATTTACATCTCCTGTCTGACCTCCATAGTGCTTTAGAAGTTATGATTGACATCAACTTGATAATTACAAAAATTCTTTTTTAATGAACTGATCCATCTGAAGCTAAAAGTAGACTATTGAGGTTTTAGCTGTTTTAACTTGACTGTTTTGTCTCTCAATTTCAACTTTCAATAGGCAGTTGTATTTTATTCTTTATTTTTTATTTTTTATTTTTAACATGGACAGCCTTGTCAAATCACATTATATAACAGATTTCTATAGGGCAGTTAGTAAAAGAAAAATATTACTAAATGTAGTAAAGTGGCCTTAACGTTGGGAACAAATGTGTTCTGTAAGGTTGTTTATGCAAAGAGTTTTTCAACAGCTGATAGTACAGCACTTTCTTTGTGTCATCAGTTCAGTGGTATGTTTTTTCAAAATTTACTATATCATGTTCAATGCTGTATTTTAGGAGATTGTATTTGCAGTTATGAGAGAGCTCTTTCTTTCCTTCCAAAAACGACTCTATGTATGACAATGTGTTTTTGCTTAGTTCGTTAAGTGGAAGACAGGAGTTGCTGCCATTGGTGAACAGTGCCTCAAGGAGACACAAATGTTAAAACAATGTTGTGTGGAATGATGTCCTGGGATACCTTTGGCTAAATTGCAAGACTTTTAATTGATTTCAGAATTTTCTTTAATGGATTTTAGTGACCATAAAAAGATGCTTAACTGATATTGCTACCTGATGGTTTGTAAATGCAACCAGTTATAAGAGAGAATTTCTGGGCAGAGATAGCACTTTATATTGCCAACAATTTTAGCTGGCTCAGCAAACTGACTTAAAAATATAAATAGTTTTATGAATTAGGTGTTACTTCATTCTATGAAGTTACTTCATTCAATGAAAATCTCCTGCATGTACCAGTAGGAAATTATTTTTCTTTAGCATTGCATGTCTGTCAAAAATGAGAGGGAATATGCTGCTATTAAAATATACACTGTATAATTACTACAATAGTAACTTATTTTATGGTAGCAACCAGTAAGCTCAAAGGAAAGTCAAGTTATGTTGGGAAACAGCATGCTCATATCCTCAAGCTACGTGGAACAATAGCTTCTGGATGAGTAATTGCAGTGGCCAAATATAATTTATTTTTATTCCATTATTTATATGATGGTTGTCTGGCATACATGGTGTTGAATGCTGAATAATACTTCTGTTCAGGAAAATTTGGACAAAATGTAGTATTGCAAAGCAAAGGAGCTACCTAGAGGATGATGCTGAGCCTCAATTTTCTTTCATGAGTAGTCTTTCACAATTATCCCTTATCTTGTAGGTTTTAAAGTGTTGAGAGTTTGAAGGAGGTTAATGTTAAATATTTCTCTCTCTACAAGTATCATTATAAACAGATGTTTGCACATAGCGATAAGGTTTCTTTTTATATAACATGACTAGTTTCCAAAGCTCTTCAGATCAATGTAAGTCTAGCTAAGGATCTCTGGTTTTAGTACTTCTGATGAGGTGCTGTCAGGACATTCTGCTTTCTTAATTGGTAACTGGTTTTCTTCCCGCAGCACTACCACTGAGCTCTCCATGTGTGTGTTTTCAGAGCAGCTGCCATTCTTGAACGGAGAAATATTTAATATTGACAGTGGTTTTAGTTTCTTGTTAATTAGTCAAAGTGGTACCAAGTTTTGATGTTTTAGGCTGTGCTTTCTGAGTGGTGGATATGGTCTTTGAATGTGCTTTGAAGGACTGAGTGCTTGGTCACCCAGATGGAGACCTGGCTGCAGACTCAAGTTTCTTCGGGATGGGGGAATAAACCAAGGAGAGGGTAGGTGTTGTATATTGAGGTATCACCTTGATGTGCGATGAAGGCTTTTTCAGAGGCTGGACACAGACCCATGAATGAGGAAATTGTCTTAGCAGTTTAAACATGTCCTTTGCTACTTATTCTAAACACGCCCCAGCAAAACTTTCTTGAGGAGCTAGTCTGAATTCCTTGCTCACTAATATTTTTGCCCTTCTAGTGTCAATGTTCTGTCAAATAGGTGATATAGGTACTCATACTGATGCTTGTCTTCTGTGGCTTAAAAGAATTAGCTGAAGTCAAGCATTTTCTTGCACTTCTTTGCACTAATTTTTTTTTTTTTCAACCATTTCTGCAACACTCCCAAAAGAAAGAACTCTTGCTCCATGTTAACCATGTGATGAAGAAACTTGGCTGAGAATATGTTTAATATCAAGTTGAATATGAAAAAAGGCACTGGTGTTATCCATCTATAGAACAAGAGGGAATGGCATCAAGTTCTACCAGGGGAAGTTCAGGTTAGAAATTAGAAATTTCTTTTCAGAAAGGGGAGTCAGGCATTGGAATGGGTTTCCCAGGCAGGTGGTGGAGTCACTGTCTCTGGGGGTGTTCAAGGAAAGGTTGGACATGGTGCTTAGGGACATGGTTTAGTAGGTGATAGTGGTGGTAGGGTGATGGTCGGACCAGATGACCTTGCAGGTCTTTTCCAACCTTAATGATTCTGTGATTGTTATATACCCAGAACAACTAAACAATATCATGTTAATGACATATAGCTAATCTATTGGTTGAATTAGATGGACGTGGTTTGGGGAATTTTTTTTAAATTTGGTTGTCATTTGGAAAGATTGGGAAATATATTTTGTACAGAAATTAATTATGTTCAGAGTTTTGTTTAATTTTGGATTGGATTAGGTTTTTAGGTCAACTACAAATTAATGTTTTGTTTGGTTCTACAAATACCCACAGACTTTAAAAATACAGGTCAACTCAGAAACAAAACAACATTTGTGAGTAGGGTTTGTTTTTATTTATATACTGTGGAAAAATTAGAATGGTTTACCATGGAAGGTGTTTACACTAAAACGTTACAGTTTCCCTCCACGTAAAATAATTCACCATTTTGAAATTTCATTAAATTTTAAATTTTCTTTCCTGATGGAAGCTTGCTGATTTCAATACGGAAATTACGCTTATTCCCCAAAAGCTATAAGCTGTGCTTTGGGAAGTGTCTGTTTCTGTTAAGCAAAAACAGCATTAGAAAAGGAAATTTTTTAGTACTGTTTACCAGTAATTGCCTAGGGTAGCATAGCAAAAAGCTGCATATAAAATTAAGGAAGTTAAGCTCAGAGCATTTTTTCATGCTGTGTCCTTTATAGCAAAAAGGAAGCAAAGCTAAAGGCAGGCTTCACCTGTACATGCAGACCATATTTTATTCCTCCTTTGCTTCTTTATCCACGCTTAAGGAAGCATTAGAGTGAAAAAGCAAACATTAGTACCCTTTAAACACTTCCAAAAGGGGCTACAAAAGCCAAACAATGTTTTCTTGTAAGGTAACTCTAAGGAGGAAACATGAAAATTCATTGCTGGTTGGCTGTTTCTGCAGTTCTCCCATACTTAAGTCATGTTATGCATTTACCCCCATAAAAACTTCAGCAGGGAAAAAAACACAACCAACCAACAATGTAATATTTGATACAAAATAATATGTTGAAGGCATAGCGTATATTGGCTTCTACTTGCTCTCTTCTATCAGCAAGAGTGATGTTATGAGAGTATGAAGTCTGTGTCCATTATAATTGGTTGTTAACTGTCTTATGGAATACTTTTCTATCAGAGTAGACAAATTCTCAAAATGCTGAATTTCTGGCTGGCATATATTGAATTCTACAATTAGAGATACTATAGAAGGAGCTGAATTAAGTTCCATGTACTGTTGTATAATGAAATGCGTGAATCGTCTTTTTCAAAATGATTTTCTTTTGCCTCTGTGCTTTCCAATTTATTGAATTGGAATGTTCTGATATGTAGAATATAACATGTATAAGAAAGCAAAATTACATATGAAAATCTTTTCTTAATAATGCTCTTTCCACGTAAAAGCATATGAGCAAACCCCAACCCTATCTAATTCCTCATTTCCTTTCCAATCGTGTTTTTTGAGAACAGTTTTCCAATCAAATAATCTGGTACATACACAGCTTTGCTAGGCATAGCGTTATGTTTTGTTTGCTTGTTGATTGGTTTCATTTTTTTAATTTTTTTTGGGGGGGTGGGGGAGAGAGGTTGTAGAGGGTGTTAGGGGATGGGGGATGAAGATGGTTGCAGTGTTTTTCTAAGATAAACCTCTTCTGTCAGCCTTTTTACTGACTTCTGGGCAGAGAAGGCCTTCTAATATTGTTCCTGACGTCTAATTTGAAGTTGCATTCCAGGGATCTTGGGTTGCTGTATTCGAGACAGTTTGATAAACAGCTTTTCTTTGTTCTTCTGTGCTTTTTGGCTTTGGCCAAAGAGCTAGGGTTTTTTTTTTTGTTGTTGTTAAGTTTATTAAAATTCTTTCTGTATTGTCTTTTGTGTTTTATGAATGTTTAAGTTCTGCCTGCTGACTTTGCTAATGCACAGAATACGTAGGCCAAGGTAAATATTTTGGTACCAGCGTGTCACTTCTTAGAGTTGCATGGGATAACATAATGAATTAGTTTTTCATGGCTGCGTGTAATCTTTTCTAATGATGCTGAAAGAAATAGGCATTCCATCAGTAATGATTAGAAGCAGTGACTTCAGGTAAGTACAAACTGCTGTGTTACAGAAATTTAAACACACATTGGCAGCATCCTGTAACATAAAGACTTTTAAGCGAATAAAAAGATGTCTTTTCAGTAGCATATTAAAATACTTCAGTTATTTTCAAGCTTCATTTGAGAAACAAAATTACAAAGTTAGTGAGCTTTCCTCTTGACTCAAAAAGAAATTCCCAATTATGTTTTTGTGTGTGTTTCTTTTATATGGTCATCTTTGCTGAAATGCTATGGTTGTTTCCGTCATCTTCACTGTGTCTGCAGAAAAGGTTCCTTTGGGTTATTTTCAATTGTATTCAGTAAGTGCAGTGTCTGTTACATTAGATTATTGGTTTCTAGGTTGTTTAATTTGCTGCATTCTGAAATTATGCATTGGAATACACGAGGCAATTCATTTTACATGTGGAAAAACAATCATTTTGCTGCCTATTTATAGGAATCTTAGGCAACTGATTCAAGACAGAAACTCGTATCTGTTGTATTGGATAATCGAGCTGAATGGTTTCTTCTGGTCTGACTGAAGGTCTTTCTCCTCCTGTCCCCTCCTCAAAAATGCACAAAATTTTGTGCATTTCGAGCACAAAAAAATGCTCAAAAACAGCAGTGAGCTTATCCCAGTTTAAGACATTATTTTCATATTTTCATTATTATCTATTTTATTTAAAATAATTGCATATAAGAAAATATTACTATTCTGCACATTTTTGGTTGGTATTTTGCAGTTAGAGTTGAAGTCTCACTCTGAGATGCCCAGATGTGAGGTGACTTCAATCTAAAAGCCATGTAGCCATTCCACTGTACTGCTGTTCTTTGCCTGAATTCAGCTTTCCTTCAGACTATCTTATCAGCTCATGCACAATGCTATCAAACATCATTTAATGTGGCTTTAGAATGGGGTTATGTTTGGTAACTAAGTCCTGGGTGAAGAGAACTGCCACTGTCTTGAGGTGTAGATAAAGATGATCATGCCCTAAAGATGGAGATTAGATTGGAATGAAAGCAGTGTGCTCTTTGGTAGGTAACAGCACACCAGCAAGAATGGAATATTAAGCTAAAGAAAAATGACTTGTGAGAATGACAAACTAATAAATTTAAAGACTTTTTTGATGTTATTTATATAGGGAATTACAGGTAAAGATTTTTAGAATCAAACCTTCAGTAGTGTGCTAGGAGCTCTCATGAAATGACTCCAGCCCTCTTCATCCCTAAGATTTTATGCTTTTTGGTTTTTGACAACAGAATGTCTTTCAGGGTTGCGCAGATCAGTTTAGTGATATGCTTTATGGTGCAACCAAGCAAATGTTTGCATCAGCAGAGCTGAGACACAGAAGTTCACACCCATTATGGAAATTTCCCAGATCAGTCCATTATGAAATTTACTGCCCAAGATGGACCTGCAGTCCACTGGCTGAGCTGTCAGGAGAAGCTTCCAGTTACTTCATACATTTCATGTTGCCCTTCAGATGTCCAGGCATTGATGTAACAGTGCATGTTCTGCTTAACAGGCAAATATCATGCAAGGAGAAATGCACTGAAAGCACTGAACATTTATTTAGCTGCTGGCTGAACTGCAGTTTTATTTTTCCTGGGGGAAGATGATCTGAAATTAATGGCAACGGTGCTAACATAAAAACATTCTCTTTGAAATTATTCTCGGTACTTTGGAGATAATGTGACCTTTATTTAAATTAGAGTTATGGTACTTACTTTTAATGCTTCAGTGAAGACTTGAAATTATGTGGATTTAAATCTGGAAAAACCCAAACTAGATATTAGCTTTGTTCTATTTTTATTCACTCTTGCTGATTTTGAATTGTATGTAAAACTAATTCATGTTTTCTTTTTTCATTTTCTGTTTTTTTATCACTTTGTAAAATACACTTTTGTAGCTCTTCGCTGGTTCTTCACTTTCTGCTGTTCAAGCTGATAATTATCTTGGGATACACTCATATTGCTTTTTGTTTGTCATGTTTTTACAGAACTGTTTATGAATCACTTCCAGGAAAAAAATAAGTACCTCTATAATTAATATCTTTCAGACTGTATTGCAGGTCTGCTCAATAGTACTATAATGTTTCTGTCCATGGTGTCCCAGGTCTCATGCATTTGTAGTATAATACGTATGTAGTCAGTCCACTGCTTTTAGAAAGCCTCAAACATGTTGCACATGCTGTATAGGTGATCGACTCATGCAGAATATATTTGATGCTTTCCAAAGACTGATGACTCTGCAGTGCACTTGTGGTATGTCTGATGCTGCCATCACAAACATGCTGATTGTGTGCTCTGTAGCCACCAAGGACTTCTCTGGGATTCACAACATACCACTGTTTTTGAGGCATGCCAAGAATCAGCACAAGACTCAAATTTAGTTTGTTAAAAATGTGAATATTTCATTATGGATATAGATTGTGAAGATCATATCATCTTCTAATTTTATAGTTACCAAGAACTTTCACTAATACAATATTGCTTCCATTTGCTTATAACTACGTCAAACTTTAATTGATACTCCTATTTATAATCATTTAACTATTTGGAAGAATTACGTAGATGTTATTTTATACAAGTTTAGAAATGAGAAAACTTTTTTATTGACAAGTTCAGGAGGACTAGTATGATCATTCTTTTGCTTCTGGGTCACTTTTAAATAAATATAAAAAATATTTTGTGTAGTGTGTATGTATACTCTATACACTATACTACATAAAATATGCTATAAAATATGCTATATATATAAAATATGCTATATAGCACTTAGTTCAGATTTTTTTTTTTAAATAGAGATTCAAGAGATTTTGGCTGTTAGATTTTGTAGGCATGCTCCACACTTTAGGCTGATTTCATACTTTTTTTTTTTTTCCTTATTGCCAGGTCTGCTGTGATACCAGGCATCAGAAATGAGGAAGGGGAACCTCTTTTCACTTTTGCTCCATGTGTTAATGTCTTCCTCTGGCCTTGATAAAGGTTTTAGTCCAGACAATCTGTTTAATCATCCATGTAGCAGCCTCATATAACAAATGTGCTGTAACAGTTAGTTAATTTGCCAAAAAATCTTATCCATACCACATTTAGAACATGAATCAGAATAGATTTTTCAAGTATGCAGTGTAACGTGCAAAACTGTAACTAGAGGCCCTTCCCTTGCAAGGAAAAACACTTAGGCACTGTTTACTGTTTGTATAATTAAAATGCCGAAGTGCTGTGTACCTTTAAAAGAAAAAAATAATAATAAAAAAAAAAAGCTGGAGATGGCCCCAAAGAGCTTATAATGTTATAATATAAACAACAGAGGAGAAATACAGTAGAATAATATAATGTAATTACATTCAAGATAATAATCAGTTGTTCACAGTATTTACTGCTGAGACTAAGGTTTTGTGTGGGGTGATAGAGGAAAGGTTGTTGTTTAGGAAAGATTAGGAAAGATAATGTAGTACAAGGAGTGGTTGTTCATTTTGGGAGGAGCTATGCCCTTAAAAGTCACAAAATTCATGTTCCCTTAAAGATTTTTCATCAGGAGTCAGTCTGTGTGTGCTAGGCTGTGTTTCTTAAAGTAGCAATTTCTTCTCTATGGGGATTATTATAAAAGTCTGAATGGCTTTAAATGGATTCCTTAGCTGCCCTGAAATGTTGTTCATTTCATGGTTGTCTGTTCCAAAATATAAATCCCATTAATACTGTAATATGGAATAAAATGCATATTTTCTGAAAATCCAGACTGTTTGTTAGTTTAGGATGCTCTCTTATCTGTAAATTGTCGTCAAAGGCATTGTTCAGAGGAGAGCTTGCCAGATGTATTGACACTGTTGCCAGCATTTCTTGTAGCATGACCAGATTACCTTTTTTGTCTCTGTTGAACCTGCCTAGAAATGCTGCTTTTTCAATAGTCTCTCTAAGTGTGCACGGGCTGTGGTAGCCTACAGTGTTGGGAAGAAAAATATAAAATGTATGCGAATGCTTATTTTGCATGCCCAACTAAGACTCGTACAGACAAGAGGACTCCTCTAATCTCTTAGCTTTGGCAGTTTAAAGAACCAGAGAAGTCTGTTTAGCAAAGGTTGTATTTCTTTATTTTTTTTTTTAAGTGGAAAAAACACACGTTTTGGTCACATTTGCTCTATAACTCAGACTTCTCATTTTTATTTTTTTTAACCTTATGCAAATGTTTGCATTTATGCTGTTTAACTCTTATAATGACAAGAAATCATTTCAGATTTATATATTTTTGTGGAAAAAGATGCCTTTTTTTTTTTTAATAAAGGTTTAGTATAAAAGAGCCAAAGCAGAGATGTATACAGTTAAAAATACTGCCTCATTTTTATCCTTACGCTATAGTTTCAGCTGTAATTTAAACAAACCAATAACAAACCAGTCCATGCCTCCATTTTAACTTGGCTTAGCTCTCCAGTTTGGCTTACTTAGGGACCATGTAAACACTTGGATTATCCCAATGGAAAAAATAAACAGACTAGTGTATATGTAAGGTAGGAAATAAGCTACTATAAGCAACTGAGGAGACAGGAAGACCGGCTCGGCAGAGCTGGTTTATGCTGCTTGAAAAGTGTAAGTGAAACTGGATAAGAGTGATCAGATCTTGCTTTCTGGAATGGGGTACAGATTTGTCTGTGTATTCTCTTGAAATTTTTATAATCTTGCACATACCTTTGTCATTAGAGATGGTAGCATCTGTCATTCTAGTTTCAGTGAAATCTCAGTTTTTCAGAATATAGTTTTGTTGTATTGTAAGAGAACAGAAAGCTGGAAAGAGACTTAAGCTTTTTTTTTTTTAGTCATATATATTCAGAAATTTCAAAGTGTGACAGCAATAAGTGATACAATTTGAAGCTTTTAAGATACTGACATTATAGAAATACCACAATTCTGCAATGTCCCAATGCTAGTAAATCAAAGGGATTTGGAGGGATGTCAGGAAATCTAGATATGGCGGTTTGCCCAAACTCCTCTCCCATCGCTGAGCTGCTGTCTTCTATGCAGACTTACCTAGTTTAGGTGAACTGTCTCTACAAGGCTTCCCCTAACGTTGGACTAGCTGGGCTTCCTTCTCTTATTTTCCAAAGGCGTGAGATACCTGTCCCAGCACAACACTTACCTTGAGAATCCACCAATTTCAGGGAGCCCATGTGCATTGCAATGCTAGTGTCCTCTGGCACGTGAGCAAAAGGAGAAGGGATGCTCACCAAGGAGAGGGAAACAGAGCTCACCTCTGATTTAATAATTGGGGTGTTTTTTTGATACTGCAAATATTAGAGTTAGTTATACCAGGATAGCAATTCATTATTGCTAACTGCTGGGTGTGTGGCTCTGTCGAAGATCGACGTGATTCTTACTGCAGTCTTGAAATACCTGCTAAAGATGGAGTGCTGGGATGGTCCTATACCGAAACTAAATCTCCCTTTTTTTAGTATAAAACCATTACTCCTTGTCCTATCACCCCACCCCTATCACCCTATCACAGGGACAAGGAGTCCCAGTCCCTCCCCAGCTTTCCTGTAGGCCCCCTTAGGCACTGGCAGGCCGCTATAAGATCTTCCCAGAGCCTTCTCTTCTCCAGGCTGAACAACCCCAACTGGGTTTGCTCTCATTGCTTTCTGGGTTTGCTCTCTGGACTTGCTCTCATTGGTCCATGTCCTTCTTGTGCTGGGGGCCCCAGAGCTGAAGGCAGTGCTCCTGGGGTCTCACAAGAGCAGAGGAAGAGGAGAATCAGACCCTTTGCCTTGCTGGCCACGCTTCTTATGAGAAGCTGTGGTAGCAGAATACTGGAAGCAAAATTGAAGTTCAAATGCAAGCTTACTTGTGTCTTTCTGGAAAAAAAAAAAAAAGGAAAGACAAAGGCATCTTCTCCAAAGTATCTGCAAAGAGAGACTCATGCTCCATGTATACAGCAACAAGAAAATAGTCACCAGTTTATTCTGGCCAAGGTAGAAACATGCATTGTGGTTGTCTTCTTGCTGTTTAAATCTGTTAGTAATTTTACAACTATAAATAGTACTTTGAAGTTACTTTTGAATCATGTCAATAAATATTTGAACATAAATTCTTAAAGGTATATGCTACTATCCATAGCCATGTCTTTTTAGAACAAACAGCACCCACTAAGGTTGGTGGTGTTAAAAATTGCATAAAGGCAAATTGGTAGGTAGTTATCATGGTTTTATTTGAACTCTCCCTATTGTCAATGTGAGTATTTCCCTTGAAGTTTTTCACTTTGAGCTTGCACTTAGCTTATACATGGAAGAGTTTTATTTCTTTAAACTGTTGGCAGCCAGTTTTGTGTCACTTTGACTTTTGCTATGAATTGCAATGCCTTGAAAATACTCGCTGATCAGTAGACCTGCTGAGAAAAGGAAGAAAAAGCTTGATGCTATGTAAATTTGGCAGTGGAGCAGATGAAGAATCTTCATGCTTTTTAGTAGAATGTTTGGCTGGCTTAGAGCTTCCTCAGTAAGAGCTATCCCATCTGATGTTTGTTTTATTTTTTTATTTTTTGGTGTTTATTTTATACCAAAGTAGTGTATGTTATATTTTTCTATACTTATTCAGTGGAACAGTAGGAGAGGAAAGCTGGATAACATTCCTTTTTTGTTAATTTTATTTATAAATATCTTTTTGCTGAGTTTGCATTATTTGAAATGGACTGTAAAACATGAGATTTAGTAATGCCACAGCCAGTAGTTGAAGTCTTTATGGGACAGACTAAACTGGCCTTGTGTGTATTTAGTGTTGAATTTAAAAACAATTCAAATTAAGGTAATAGTGTACCTTCTAATTAATCTCGCTTTCAGGAAAAAAAAAAAAAAAGCATCTTTAATTTTGTGTGAAAATTACTCTTTGATTTTATGTTGTTTCTTAGCCATAGGGGTATTGGAGTTTTTCCACTAGCTACTTGTAAATATTTGTTCAGGTATTGAAACTTATACTTATTTGTTGACAATTTGTTGGCAATTCTTGTTTTTTTTTTTTTTTTTTTGTTTTGTTTTTTTTTTCTTTTTTTTCTTTTTTTTCTCCTGTATTTACTGCTGATTTTGTAAAACCTTGGCCATATTATCACATCCAACCTTGCCTATTAGGCAGCATGCAACTACTTAGCACTTTCCATTGCTCCTGTGAAAATGAGACAAGCAATTCCTTCCGTAGAACACATACGGTGACCAGAATTCATATTGTTAACAAATGAGACACACTGTGTTGCACCAGTCACATACCAAGCACAGTATAGGTCATCATTATTATGTCCAAAGGTAATTTATCAAAATACAATAATGGTTTATTTTTATCTACTGCTAAGTAGTCTTTTCTTGTATAGTTAGTTTAGCCTTATGGAGAAACAAATATCAGTCATTCTATGCCAGTGAAACATTCTGTTCAAAAGATGATTCTTGATGGTAACTTTCTGCTAACTTTCCTTTCTTTGCTGCAGGAATGTGAAGGAGATCACTAATTTATTGGAGAATGAGTTTTAGCAGAACTAGAATCTCTCATCATCAAGTTTGTACATTACTTGCATTTCTCATTGTGGACAAAATTACTCACATCTCACTACCCCTTCCATTGCATGGTGACTTTTACTTCTTAAAATGAAGAGTAATGTTAGATACCTTTTCCCATACAGAGATTCAAAGCATTAAATGATATATATGATGTTCAGAAGACAATAAAACTTAATCTTATAATATGGTTAAACCTGAGAAACTCCCCAGCATGGGACATGGTGGAAGTTTACACGTTTGGAAGAGATAGGAAAGATACATGGAAGAAGAATCCATTTTCTTTAAATACGATCAAGACTCCTTGAGGAGTGTTGGAATTTGCTGAATACTCAGCAAATACTTTATGCTGCCTATGTTTATACTTCATTAATCATTCATGAAGCATTAATTTACACTTCTTTAAGCATCCACTGTAGACAGGCTTTGGAGAGAGGACAGTGGGCTGAAATAACTTGTGGTCTTTGTCATTATGACTATTCTAAAGTTGTATTTCAGCAAATATCTGATTTTCCCCAGTTTTAGTTTATCTAAAGTGTGCATTAGCTTTTTAATGTTGTTCTCTGACAGTTTTTGTAATGAAGGCTTACCTGCTGTGCATAGATTGGTTTTGGTTTTTTTTTTGCAGTGTGGGTACTCCTGTTACGTTGTGCAGTATCCTTGTGAGTCAAGTACATGCCATCTCCATATCTAATGCTACCATAAAATGGAAATTTTAAAAGTTCTTTTAATAGGAAACTAAGAGCTCATCTGATCAGGTCTGAGTTAACTTTCTCCCAAAGTGCTTTAAAGTGCTAGGTGATTAAGTGAAAAAGCTGCAATTTACAGAAGCAGGCACTTCAACATCAAACAACTCACAGCAAATGTCAAGTGTAAACAATCTGTAAGTTATAAAAAGAAATTGTCTAATCTTTCATGCCATATTCACTGAAGTCATAGTGAGAGCTAAACTCTGTGCGGTGACAAGCCCAGTTGTGACAGTGAGAAAATGCTGAAAGAATACTAAATGTATTTTAGGAAAAATTAAGTCTGCATGCATGGTCCCATAGACCTGATCCCTCTCAAGCTTTGCTGTTGTCCCTTCTTATTTTACCTTTGCTCAGGTATTTGCTGCTGTGGTAAAACAGAAGTCAACACAAGTTAGAGTTTTTTGTGGTCAATTTTAGACATAATGCTATAGTGGTAGCAATTACTCATAAAATAACAGTTTGAGGCTGGGTAGAAGAAAACATTGCTTTCATGCTGCTCTGGCATTATTGATAGCATTTAATGCAAAGCCAACTGGTCAGTCAGCATGTCTTTTGAGAAAAAAAAAAAAAGGTACTAGGTAGCTTTTAACAGTCTTCTGAGGGAAACTAGTAATATTGTATTAAACCATTACCGGCTCTTTACATTGGACAAGGAATGGCTGCATTTTTTCTTGTCTTGGAACCCACTCTCGTGTCTGATATTCATAAATTTCATCTTGTTATGAGTGTTAGAGAAGTGCTAATGTAGGCATAATTTGCACGTGCACATTACAGAGCTCTGTGGGCTCTTTGTTCTAAATCCCAAATAAATAGTCTTTAAAACAAATGTTCTAAGTGTTTTGTACAACTTGCTTAGTTCTGACTTTAAATAGAGATGTTTTTTATACTCAGCTCGGTTGTGTCTGGAAACAGATTAGTAGTAATCATGTAAAATCTCACAGATAAAGTTGGTCTGCTTTAATGGCTCATGAAAATAAGAGCTATGACCTGCACAGATACATGGGACTCATGATGTGCACGTCAGGGTGTCTAGATAGCTTATTACACTTATGTCTTTTTAATGTCATGTACATTGTGTTAAAGGTACTGCAATTTGAAATTGAAACATTGCATCTAAGGTAGGTGTAAGAGGTGTCAGTGAGGGATCCAAATCCTTAGGAAAGATGCTTGGTTTACCTGTGAAGACCAGTTGTGTCTGCTTTAAGTTAGGGTAATTGTATTTGTGAGCAGTTCACAGAATCTCAGAAGGGTTGAGGTTGGAAGGGACCACTGGAGGTCCTGTGGTCCAACCCCATTGCTCAGGCAGGGACACCTTGAGCATGTTGCCCTAGATCCTGGTCATGGTTTGCTTTCATTTGTGGGCCCAGTGCCTCAAGGAAGAAAAAAATGTGTGTGGGGGGGTAGTAGTTAACACTCTTGTACCTAGCTTATTTGTAAACCAGGTCAGATACCCTTGATTAGGTCTCAGCTGGAGCATAATTTAAATCTTGACAGACTGAACCTAAGCTGTAGGTTGTTGGTTTTTTTTTTTCAGATCAGCCAAGAGATAGGGAGAGAAAACTAAAAGCTATTTCTATTTCACAAGCAGTACAACAGTGCTGAATAAATGTGCAACTGTTAATGAATAGCTATTTCAAATATTTACAGGAGGCAAAAGAAAAGAAGATTGGCATCCAAGGCAGCTGTGCCCAGGGAGAGCTATTAAAAATAAACATGATAAATGATGTTCAAGTGCTCGTATAACTGTCAAATATCAGAGGTACTCAAAAGTGGAAAGTGTTTACACTCTATGGCCGTGCAGCTAGGCATTCTGGATAGGAATATTTTTTTTCTGTTTCAGAAACCTAGGATTTGGCAGATCAAAAGGGGAGAGAGGATCTAATGAATGTAGGACATTCAAGAACCTTGAACTTTTTGGACTTTATGTAGCATTAAAAAAAACAACAACAACAACAAAACCTCTTGTAGGTGAAACTCATTTCATTCAATTTCCACACTGAACTGTTGTTTTTTTTTTTTTTAAGTCTTGACTCTTAGTAAAACTACGTGGCACTTTATGTTCATAAAAATAAGTAATGGATTTTGTTATGGCTCTTTCAGTCTTCTGTATTGATTTATGATGGTGATGAAGGTGTAGGTGGATTGTTGCTTTGATTTTGAAAGGAATTTTGAAAAATAGCTTACTATTCTGTACACAATCAACTTCCTGTGCTTCTGTACACATAGATTTTTTGTACTGTCTGGGAAGTATTTTTCATATTCACTTTCAGTTCTGAGTTCAATGTATGTCACTTGACTGCAGACTTCTTGGCAGAGATGTTATTTTTGTACTTCACTGTGAGTCTGGTTTCTCTGAAGTTGTCATGCTGGTGAGTCTCATAAATAATAAAAATAAAAAAATGACGCTTTAAAAATGAGGTGTACACAAGTGCAAAGGACAGGGAAAATGCCCTTAATTCTAGGATGTTATAGCTGAAATCATGTTTTGGTGCATGGACATGGTGTTCTTCTGTCTCCCAATATTGCTTTTCTCTTTCAAAACATAATTAGGAAGAATTATGCTAAAAATACTAATCCAGCTAGGCTTAAAAATCAATTCAATCCTTGTGTTCAAGGGGTAAAGAAATGTATAATATGAGTAACAAGCACATTTTCACTGAAACACCCCAGGAATCCAATGTGTTACAATTATACGGGTTACTGTCTTGCTTGTGCAGAAACTCATGTGCTTTAGCAATGGAATTCACTGTGAAATGGGTATTAGCTTATCTGTCTGAATCTGTCTTGAAGAACAGCCTAAATAATATGTCAGCTTTATATCTGTTGTCTTGAGCCTTTGAAGCAATTCTTAAATGAAGTATATAGTCTGATGTCGCAGTGAAGAGGAAGAAATTTGAAAGCATGTCTTTGTTTAACCTGTACACATATTTTAAGGAAATGGTGTAGTGGTTTCCTCAGAAAGTAAGTTTTAGTGAAATCTGCCAGGTCTACTTCCTGTCAAGTTGTGGTGAAGTAAGGTGGTGGAAAAAGAAAAGATGGAACCTCCTCCAGCCAAAAGACAGTCCAAGCCTGAAAGTTTGGCTTTTTTTTTTTTTTTTTCCCATTACATCTTTTTGTGCAATGACAAATGTCACTTTTCAAAATATCATTGTATAACAGTATGGTTTCCTGAAATGATCAAAAGAGACAGAAAGTTTTATATTGGTTTCCTTAATATGGAGGCTTTGCATGTCACTGGACATTGATTTGAAAGTTAACAAGATGTTAAATAGTGAAATGATTGTAGCTGCCATTGCCTAGCATGTTTTCTTTCATCTTTAGTTAAGCATGCTTGTTCTCTGATTTCCTAAATGAATCTCATGATAGTTAGACCACTTCTATTGTTCCAAGACTGTAATACCATGCTGCATAAGGTGCCACTTGAGTTACTTTAGGAAACTAGTGTGCACTTTTGTATCTCTTGTAAATGGAGTTTTATAGTTGTGTTACGTAAACCAGACCTCAGAGATCTGCAGGGCATATTTGTAAATTTTAAAGGTCAAGTCTGTGGTGTCTGTGTCACCTTTGAAAAAGGTCTGTGTGATTGGAGACCTAGACTTTGGAGTAAACACTTACGGAATGGCTCAGGTTGGAAGGGACCTTGGAAATCATTCAGTTCCAACCCCCCTGCCATGGGCAGGGACATCTTCCACCAGACCAGGTTGCCCAAAGCCCCATCCAGACTGGCCTTGAGCACCTCCAGGGATGGGGAATCCACAGCTTCTCTGGGCAACCTGTGCCAGTGCCTCACCACCCTCTGAGTGAAGAATTTCCTCCTAGCCTCTAATCTAAATCTCCCCTCTTTTGTTTTAAAACCAATCCCCCTTGTCCTGTCTTTATCCTAACTGAGCAAAGAGTTGCTCTTCATCTTTTTTATAAACCCCTCTTTAAGTATTGAGAAGCTGCAATGAGGTCATCCTGGAGACTTCTCTTCTCCAGGCTGAACATCCCCAGCTCTCTCAGCCTTTCTTTAGTTTTTCTTCTCCACCTGAGTAATACTGCTTAGCTAGGAGCAGAGGAATATTTTTTTTGGTCAGGTTTTTCCTACATCCAGTGGTCGAACAAGATGTTCTTCCTAACTAGATTTTTTTGAAGGCTTGGTCTGCACTTAGCTTACCAGAATCCAGACTGCTTAACTTATGTGGTAATCAATCAAACAAACAGCAACAAAACAAAACAGAAGTGAGGATTTGCTGAATTACTTAAGGAAAGGAATAAGTAATGAAGAAGGAAAATAAGCTATTTGGAAAGCTTGATAAGTATATCTGTATAAAATTCATTTAAGAAAATATAAAATTCTCTGCTGAGTCTGACCAGTGCAGCTAGTGGTACTGTCTCTTGACTGTAGTAAAGGATGGACACTTCACATGGAAGGCACACAGTCTTGGCTTATTTCAGTGATTATTTACCTCTTTTTTTTCTTTCTGCAACCTGAAACCCATTGTACTAGGTAGAAAAGCAAGAGACTACATCCCTGCCAGATGATTTTAGTATCCATTTATAGACCAGTTGCCTGCAAATTTGTCTAAGGCCTTTTGAACCTGCTTTCTGTGACTTCTCCAACAGTAAGTTCAAGCAGTTAATTACCTCCATACAAACTGTGTTGTTTTTTTTTTTCATTATTTTCAAAAACTGTTCTGCCAGCTGCACCTGGTGCCTTTGATTCTTTGTTGTCGGATGCGATGTGCAATTGTTTCACTTTCAGCTTAACTAACAGCTTGAGTTTATAAACCTCAGGTGCACTTTCCCCTTGGACTTCACCTTTCCAAACTAAATAGCCATGGCTTTTTTCAGTTCCCCTTGTAGGGTAGCTGCACCATCCTCTTGATCATTTTAGTTATCCTTCTCTGTACATTCTTAAATTCAATGTTCTTCTTCAGACATCATTTCATAAATACACACAGGAGTCAAGATGCAAGTTCAACAGAACTTTGTGGTGGCAAAATGATAGCTTCTGTCATGTTCTTGGTGGCCTTCCTGATGATACCCACCATTTTGTTGGCTTTTTTGCTTGCTGTGCCATATTATCTATTATCTGGGAATTCAGAGAATTGTCGGTGACAAGTGTTTGAGGTCTTTTTGTAACTGAGCATCATGTTGGCATGACTAAGTACAGTATTTTGCCTTTATCTACATAATCTGGTGTGTTTTTTTTTTTCCACATTCATGAAGTTTGGGGAGATTTTTCTTGTCAGTGTGGCATTTGGTGGCTATTGAAGAGAAACTGGTATCATCACCAAACTTGGTGATTGCAGTGCATGCTCCCTCACTGCTATATCACTGGTGAAAATAGTGAATAAAACTGGTTCTAACACTGGTGCCTGATGTTATCTTTGAAAGCAATCATGAAGTCTCCTGTCCTTTAGCTAGCTTTCAACCCTTTCTTCCAACACTGTGACAGATTAATTTGTTTAGTGATCTTTTGTATGGAATCTTGTCAAAAACTTTTTCAAAATCCAGCTACATTGTTTTCTTTATGTGCTTACTGGCTTTTTTGGTAAAACTACACTGTAAGTAGGACTTGATGTTACAACTTATATATTTTAATTCATGTATATTTGTAGAGTTTTAAATGGGTCAGATTAGTTCAGTTGACTCATGTTAGCATCATGAAGTTTAACACGTTTCTTGGTGCTTCTTCAGCTGTTTCAGTAAGCCTTAGCGAATCACTCAGAACACCAAAGTATCGGGTTGTCTGAAGTCTTGTTGGTGTAAGCCATTTTATTTGGCTTTAACTTTTCTGCACAGTGACAAGATGATGTCTATGTCCAATTTGGGACTAATGTGGAAAGCAGCTGAGCGAGGCTGTGCTAAGCCCTGCAGGTTTTGCCTTGCACCATGAAGTCATCTTTTCCTATGGCGTCACTTCTCTGAGTGTGTGCCCGCATTAGTGTTTTTCTGGGTAACTATCAGTCAAAGAGATTCATCAACAGCTATGGGTAGCAAGCAAGTTTCTCAGCTCACATAGCCATGCATGGTTCTTGTATCAAGACAGGAGTATCTTGGAGTTCCAGCACTCAAGCTTTCCGAATGTTTTTTGTTTTTTCATGGGGAGAAGAAAATAGGTAGATTGATACTAATACTACTGCTGTTGCTATTATTTTTTTATTATTATTATTACATTGGGGGT
The DNA here is from genome assembly GCF_963932015.1 of Anas acuta. NCBI lineage: Eukaryota > Metazoa > Chordata > Aves > Anseriformes > Anatidae > Anas > Anas acuta. The sequence continues at coordinate 50,428,816 of NC_088980.1, read as the reverse complement.
GGTGGTGTTTGTTTTCTTTCAGTTATTTTACAGGCTTATATGGAGTTTGATTTGTACATTCATAGGTAGTGGTCTTTTTTGAGGGCTTAAATTTCAGTTAGCTCAGTAGCTTCAAAATAAAATTTCCTGTATGTGGGCAAAGCATACATGATTTTTAATCTCTGCAGATCAGGAAAATCCAGTTTTTCCAGCCTTGGTTTTTTTCAAAACCCTTTTTGGTTGCACAGTAGGAATCCTACTTGTTGCAGTACAGGCCTTTTCATCTGGGGGGAAGGGGGCGAGCAATAAGCTGACATACTTTCCAACCAAGAACTGAAATTAGCAATAGCACTTAGGTAAAACTGTGTTTTTTAGCCTGCAGAGTCTCCCTGGAAGAAATATGATACTTGTAGCATTTATTTATATATTTATTATATAGTGCAAGTATAATGTAATACTCTTCAAACAGTGCTTCCTATAAATAAAGCCTTTCTTCATGTATTCAGACCAAAATTTGTGTGGGAGGGATTATTCATACAAGTTAATGTTATATAATGGTGCGATTTTTCGTTAGCTGTTCTGAGCACCACTATTTAAACACTGATGGCAGGGAGGGAATTCTGTATATAACACATTTGATTATCACCAACCTTAATAAATAGAGCTTCTGGCTGCAGGATGTGAAAGAGAAAGGGCTAGTAGAGAGCTCAGGAAAGTTTGCTGTTCAATATCAGCAGAGCAGTTTGGGCTCTCATTGTACCTGGAGAAACAAAATTTGCTCAGAACCTCTGGGTGTTTAGTAATGCTTCTGGTTAAGCTATGAAGGAAACACGTGTACTTCTGGACTTCTTTAGTTAGTTACTGGAAAGAAATACATTTTCTGCTAAACTCTGTAAATGTCAAGGGCATTCAACTACCAGAAAGATATAACAAGCTTATCTTTTATTCTTCCTTCACTGCTTTCTATTTTCTGCAAGTAGAGTAGATTTTTCTGCCTTTTGTACTAGGAAAAACTTTTTACCATTCTTTGGTGTAGTAAGGAGACAGATTCAGATGGTATATCTAGAAAAAAAATTACTCAAAACATTACAGGAGTGATTTCTTTCAACATATCTACTGCAGCATCCCCCCACGTACCCCAGACTGAAGGCAGCACACAGCATATAGGCTACTCTACCATGTCTGTAGTGGGCAGGCTGCGTCTCCTAACTTGCCTCTGTAAAATTACCCAGTGCATTTCTGTAAAGGCAATTACGCTGTTCTGCCACAGATCTTCTACTAACTGTGAAGAGGGGATGGATACCCTCCATTATTTTGCTGCTCCCCAAGGCTGTTTCTTTTTCCTGCTCTGTACATATGCTAGTACCTGCATCTGCTCATATTTCTCCCAGGCTGCAGCAATGAGTGTGAATAATGCTGAAGAAAACCCTTAGGATTCTGAAAAGAAGCAGAAAACTAATAAAACTAGCATTAATTTATCCACTCTTTCAAAACTCTGTGAGGAGAGATATGTGGATGAACCCAAAGACAGAGGGAAATGAATCTTCCTCAGCTACTCAGCTTCCAGTTAGGTGGAAAGTTCTTTGCAAACGTGGGGATAAAAATTTCCTTTGAGGTTTAGTCAACCAGGTACCAGTGTCTGCTTATTCATGAGAATTTGAATAAGGAGAAGCAAGGAAATGGATTTTTTTAATGCTTTGTTAGAGCACAATACTAAGCTCTTTTTTGAGGATGGATGAAACTTAATTTGTATCTTACCTATGTAAAGTACTGTGTTCAATCCTTTAAATATTCTAAGCAGTAATCCTGTCATATATGAAAATGTTTTTACGTTTCTGGCATTCTGTGGCAAAAAACATCTCCACAACAAATAATAAAATTGAAGTTCTATGGGTTTTTAAAGTCTCTTTCATGCTCATTTATTACAAATGGCAATGTCCTTCATTGTAACTTGATTTTGAAAGTATCTGAGCATAGAATATGTATTTTAGTGTTAAAATATCTGTGACATAGGTGATTTTACAGGTTACAAGTATTTATTAGACATATAAGAAATGATAGCTTCATAGCTCTAATTTTATTTCTCACCCCTCCCTTAACCTTACAGAGAACAGTAACTCTTGCTTTATAAGGATTTTTTCTCAATTCTTAAATGTATTTTAATCTATTTTTTAAAATTATTTTAATTTGCATGTTGGGTTTGTATAGTCTTCTTCAGTTAATTGTTTCATTTCTCCAGCTGTTCCTAAATAGCCATTGTGCTGATCAAGCACTTACTTCAGTACGTCCTTGATAAAATTAATGAAAGCATCTGTAGAAGTAGCAACAGCAGCTGCAGTGCCTTATGGAAGCCAACTTCTGCTTAACAGTGTGATAAAAGAAATAGTTTTGTACTTGTGCTGGAAGCTAATGCTGGCTTACTTCTAGCATAAAAAGAGTTGCACCTGCCACAGCTAGACCAAGCACTGAGGCTTGCTGATTACATGTTCTTGTTAGTGGCATTGTTATTGGTAAAATGGGAGTGATGTCATCCTTATCAAACCCTCCTGGCACCCTGCAGGGTGACAAATAATTTGCCCACTGCTGTTTATCAGCATGGGCCTTGTTTTAGAAGTGACGAGAGTGCTGAATTTTCACAGCTGAATGCTGTACGACTGCGGAGGTGTATGAAAATGAAAGGGATTGATACTTGTAATCAGCACGCATAGTAATGGTTAAGGTGTAATGAAACATAAGTGCGCATTTAGGGTAATTATATTGCTACCAGGTGGGGCCCTGGGGCTTTGCATGTATAGAAACCGCTTGAGGTGGCGGATAATGCAGGAAGAAGTACTGCAGCACCATCTGCTACTTTCTCATTTTCTCATTAATTCTTCTGTGCCCCGAGCCTGGACTGCACTGGTTTTGAACAGCACTTTGTCTGTTCGGGACCTCCTCTCCTTCCCGTTGGGTACAGCCCCAAACAGTGGAGGGGATGTGATGCAGTACAGCAACTCTTGGAAGTTAAATGTATCAGTATCCCCTTCTTTTGGAGCTCTCTGGGACACGTTGCGCATTTCTCATGTTTAATCTTCTCTCAATGTGGTTTGTAGTAAAACCTGCTCCTGTGATACCTTAAGGCATGAACCAGTATTTTAAAATTTTCTGCATGTATTGGTTGTGTGTACTTATGTCTTAAGTGTGTAATGAAAAATAATAAGTAGTCCCTCCAGACAGGCCCAAACTGGAGCATCTGCATCTCCTGTTTATTTTAGTGGAAATCTGTAAATCTTGCATTTATTCTACGTAAGTAGTAGGAATAAATGCTTGGTAGTTGAAAACACTACAGATACCCATTGCAAGTTAAATCAAAAAACGAAAACAAAAACCAAAACCAACCAACCAATAAAAGCAATGACTCAACATGCAGTTTTGTTTTAATTTGTGGTAATTACTATGGGAAATCAGAACGTATATTTTCAGTTTTAAAAAAAGGAAAGGGAACACGGTGCCTCCAGGCACACTAAATGCCCCAAATGTGGTAGATACTGTACACTGCAGTTTGGTCGCACATCTCATGTAGAGTAGGCTCAATGCATCTCTGATGTCTTATATTCATCTACACTTGGTGATAGCTAATCTGTGCATGTGCATTTACTTGTCTGGGAATTTGCTACAAAAACCAGTCTTTTCAAAGCAGTTTCAAGAACAATGGCCACAGATTATATTACTGTGAAATACTTTGTAATTTATATATTTCTTTTTTGTTGTTGTTGTTATGGTACGTCTTTTGTTTATCTTTGACATTTTTATTAACCTCAGCTTTTCCCCACTGAATGTAATTCATTATATAATTTGCACTGTTTGTTCCCTAATAAAAAAAGAACATTGCTGAAACGGACTTTTTTCCCTTTTTTTTTTTTTTTTATAGTGTGTGTCAGGGTCAGGCTCATACTTCATGTAACTGCAGGGAAGTCAGTGAAATAATATGTGGGATAAATTTCACCCAAGGTTTATTAAGGCAGCCAAGTTTTGTCTGAAACCTGTCATGCTACAGAATTAAAAAAAATAAATGAGAAAAAAAAAAGCGAGATCAGTAGTGGTATAAAAACAATTATATATGTCTGTGGATCCTGTTAGATATTTAGCATCGGTTACCACAGAAACTCAGATTTTGTAAATTAATACTGATTTACAGAGGTAAACAAACAAAAACATTTAATTTTAAAATGATTATTTTAGTAAGAGGAATAATGGAAACTTTAAAAAGGATGTACACGCAACTGGGATGATAACCTGTGCTGCATGTACTGAGAGCATTAAAGTCTAATCACTGTAAACTTTGAATGAAAAAATTATTTATGGATGGCAAAGCCATTCAATTTTGTCAGCTTGACAAAAGACAGTCAATTCGGAACATTATTAAGACCTTTATGTCACTTCTGGGAACCCCTGCAGAATGAAAGCATGAATGATCCATTTTTCAGAATGAAATTGGTGACAGTCCTTTATCAGAGGAATGCATCAACACCTCCTGGCCTGGTGGATAAATTAACTCGGCAGCCTGTGGCCTGGGAAGCTGTACAGCTCTTGAACATACTGCTCTTGATATGCTTGAAATAGTTCTTCTGATTTGAATACTGGTGTATGGTGATTATCCCCTTGATCTTACTAAGGTGGAACATTTATTAACACTCAAGGAAAGCGTTGAACTTTCAATGTTGTTTTGTCTCTCTAACATGTACTCCCTTTTCTCAGTGTGGGGTCCAAGATGATTCTTATGTTTGTGTTTCTTTCTCAGACAGCAACTAAGATGGATACCACACTTCTATGAATTTATCTTGAATTTATCTTTTACAGAGGCACTAGAGCTGATGTTACTTAATATACAAGTGTATACCCCATGGTTGTAGGAAAACTGGATTCCATGTACCAACTTAGCTTACTTACATTGTTACAGTGTTGATGATCATGACTTCAGTGACTTAGAACGATGGTGACATTTTAGCTGTTCCCATAAGCTACCCCTGAAGTAATAAATTTTAATGCCCGATATGGACTTAGTGTTCAGTCAGCTTTTCCTCCTCTTTTCTGACTGTTTTTATACACATTGAGAAAGGCCAAGTACATTGTGTTTAGGAGTGCACCCAGGAGCAGTAGGTCTTGTTCTCTTCATGTGTGTTGCTCAACACAATAAAAGGGTCTTCCTCCTTTGTATTTATTGCTTTTGATATATTTTGTTATCAGGAAAGACTGAAACATGGCAGATGCTAACACTTAGAGAGGTCATGTACCTTCTGCTAGACACTCCTCTGACCACATATGTTCCAAAATTATTCCATAGTATGACATTTACAGAGCACATACCAACATCTCTGTGCACGCCCTGATCTGATGTAAGTATGCTACATCATCTAGGTCAATCCTGTTAACAAATAACCCAAATCCTGTAGCTAAAATGAAGCTGTCATATGTGCAGTTTGCATTTCTGAGAGCCTTCTGTGGTCCTCCTGCCCACGTTCCTATGATGGAGGCCTAACCTGTCCATCAAGTATAATTTGAGAGTTAGACTGAGGAAGGGTGTTAGTATGCTTGGCATAGTTTTAACCAGAAATTAAAATGTAAAATGTTTCACTTTTTTTAGAAAGCTTTACTAATGAAGCACTTGCAAGTAGGCAGGAAATATCCTAAGTGTTTGTGACCCAAATCATGGGGAATTTAGTTTTATTCAATCAATTTTGATTGGACAGGAAAACAAATAAAAGCACAGCAATTCATCTTAGGCAAAAAGTTAGTTTGCAAGATCTTGGTATTTGTTTTGTTTATCTGTTAAACACAGTTTATGCCTCTAAGTCCTCTCTGACATACTTGCCTAGATATATGTGTCTCACTCTTGCAAAAAGAGCTTGTTTTGTCCTTGCAGGCATAAGCCTTTGGTACTGTTTCTGTTGGCCTTTTCTTTGCTTGTGATACGAGGTGGCAACTGTCAGTAGCAGTGGTGTTTCCAAGTTAAACACAAGCAGCAGCTCTCAAACTCCAGGGAACTGTCTTCCCCTTCTCCATCCTCCAAAATATTCACACTACATCCTCCAGGATCAAGATGAATCCTTTAATTCTGCAACAGTTGATGAAAGAGCCAACAAAAACAAACAAACAATAGCATAGCTTCAAAAGACAGTTGATCATAGGCAAACTTCTAGTTTAAACCGTAGTGACTTCCACTTGTATCATTTTTTATTCTTAGCACAAAAACAGCTGTTAAGTTGAAAGCTTTCAACATGAGAAATTTAACTTGCATACAGCAACGGAAAGGAGATTTATTTTTGCCTGAAACCTGTAGGTCATCGCAGGTGAAACAGACATTACTGTGCAATTTCCCTGTGTGAGCGGTAGCTTGATTGCTACAAATACTTGGTGCTGTTAGCAACAAAAGTTACGATTTACAGTGGTCTGATAATATATTTACATTTTGTGTTCATTTACATGAACAGTACAGACAAAGGCCATGAAATGATCTGACAATACCAAGCGAAACCTTTGTCACCCATTTTAGAGGAGAAGGAGAAGTACTTAGAAAGATGGCATGTAAGGATCTCTTGAGTTTGGACTGAGACATGAAATTAAGATGAACTGTTGTGATATGACCGTCTTGAAGCCGGCTGTTGGAGCATAGTCTTCATCATTGCAGGCTGAGAGCCTGCAGAGTGTTTGCCAAGTTAGGGGGAGGCAAGATGGATGTGCGAGCAGGGGAAGGAATGGTCGATACTAAGTGCATCATGAAGAGAAGACATGCTGAATTGCTTGAGCCCTTGAACGGTACATGAACTTCTACTCACTGTTTTTATTTTGGAATTTTGTATTGAGATGTTTGGTATTTTGGCAGGGAAAAAGGATAGATCTTATTTATGTCTGCCTGGATCTTGGCAATATGAGAAGTGCTTAGGTCACAATAAAAGAGTGGTCTTTTAATCGTGGATTACAGTGTGTATGTTGACTGCTTTTGTTGAATATGTTTTTGAAACTGAAGTGAAAACCATATGCCAGGACAGTTACAGGATGTGGTTCCATCTTCTCCTCATACCTTTTTTAAATAATCACTTCCAAGTTTTCTGTTCTTCTTCTGTTTTCTTAGTATCCTTAACTTGACAATTGTTATGACATTAAAGCTGCCTCCTATACTTTAGATCATCAGTTGTTTTTTTAAATGTTACTAGTAATCAATTTCAATAATATATTTTAATACACGGTTCTCAAATTAAAACGCTTAATTATATATTAGAGTTTCAGCATACAAGAATTGCATGTGAATTAGACTAAATTTATTAATTCTGAGCATGTTCTATGTGAATGTAATGTAATATTGTTAGTTGAGATGAAAGAGTTAATATATGAAGTATGGAGGATGAGAAACTTTAAACCAGAAGAGGGCAGCAATGCTATGAAAAATAGTTTTGGCTTGATTATCTTCCTTTTTTTTTTTTGTTTTGCCAGTAAGTCACATGTGTGTGCTCTGCTAATTTCTTGGACAGACTTTAAGATAAGTAGCATAAAAAGAAGTCTGTTACAGACTCATTCTGTCCATTGCACTAATTATTACTTCAGTAGTATTTCTTTGAATGGCTTCTTCCTGCCAAAAGGTATTAACCTGAAACATCACATACAGTGTGTCTGCAGATTTATTATTATTATTATTATTATTATTAGTAGTAGTAGTAGTAGTAGTAATAGTATATTTCCAGTATGAAAATTAATTTTATGATGTTATGGTGATTTCAGTTTTTACTGTGTCTGTCCGTGTACAATTCTTGAGAAAGTCTCTTGTTTCCTGGCTGTCACTATCATATTTATTTTAGGGAATTGAATATCAAGCTGGGTACTTCTTGATTTGCATGTTGTAAGCAGTCAATTGTACTGGCACAGTATATTGTGTTGTATTTTAACAATTGTACTGTAATTGGGATGTGACTTCAGAATCACTAGCACATTGCACAAATACACCAGAGCATATTAAATGCAGTATTAAATACTTGCATGTAAACTGTAGCAGGGACCATATTTAGTCCCTAAATAGGGAGGACTAGCATTTAGTTGTTTCTTTAGGACACATCAGTTGTAGGAAGCAAGTGATGTCTTCTCTTTGGTGTGCGTTCTAGCAGGCAGCACAAGAGGAGAAAGGTTTCTCTTGTATTCTCCATAAGTATAGGAAAGTAGGTCTGCTAAGGAAGGTGATGTCCCACATATTCTTATTATAGAACAGAGCTACTCCTTGGCACTCAAAAGTGCTGATATATTCTGTAAGTGAGGGGGAAGAGGAGATAGACAAACAAGTCTGCATTGCTTATTTTGGTACTGAGACAATATCTGAAGAATAACTGGACCTATTTTTATGGCATTGGCAATGTGTGCATAATAAGAGTTGTGGAAACGTACATCTTGTGTACCATTACATCCTGTGGAAATGTAAGGTTTGAACCTTCTTTTTTCACAGTGCTGATTTAGACAGGAGAGAAATAGCCAACAACTGTTCAAGGGTCCTCACTGGTCAGTAATCTGAGAGAATAAATCCAAATGTTCACATGCTACAAAAGAACTGGAATACACAGAGGGTGTTGCTTCACCATCTGGGAAAGAATTAGCATTTCATTTGTATTAGCTGCTTCTGTTCTGGTTTTGGAAGCTGACTCACTGTCTGAACACACTGGAGGGCTTCTCCTAAGACGTTAATTTTAAACTAGTCTGTGTACTGATTAGTATGCTTGATAGTTTCCTGATTGTGGTGCACAATGCCTATTAACATGTCATTGTTAAGTATCACCATACATCCAGGTTGCTGTTGGGTATGCCCACAAGAAACGAGTGAAAACTCAGCCAACTATTGTCTGGGTATGTATAAATATCAGTGGTTGTTCCTGGTTAGATGTGTCCTAAAGCCATGTGTCAACCTTGACTAAGACGTGACTAAGGGGAAGTTTAGAAATCTTTGAAGATATCAAGATGACGACATTGTTTAAGAGTGCATGAGCTGTGGTACTTACATTATAGCCATTCTTGTGGTAACCTAAAGGGAATTTCTCATTCTGAATTTCCAGTGTGAACAAGGCAGAAATGTACACTAGGATGGCACAAAAGGTCCTTCCAGTGGGCAAGCCTCCTGCCGCCTCCAGCCCAACCCAATATTAAAGATGACATCATTTAATATTAACCATAATGTATGCACAGTAAGACAAAACTGGGCACTAATACAAGGAATCGAGTGGCTGAAATCTCATTTATTACTACATGCTAAAGGCATGAATTCTTTTAAAAAGACATATCCATAAGTATCTTACAGCCTTTAATTAAATCCCAGCAAGACTCGAATAAATGTTTCTTCTATTTCCTGAATCTTACTTTTCCACTGAAAGCAGCATTTTTCTTTATTCTGAATGTAAAGGTGTAAGTTAGAATTCTTGCCATTAAACGAATCTGGGAATGCAAGATAATATAAGTAGGCTGCATGTAATTCTGTGGACTTCTGTTTTAAAGATAGATTTATGTATAAGTCAGCAACTTTGTCTTGTATATTTCAGATTTTTGTAAGCTTTTAGGCAAACTGACACAAAATGGCACATGAAAACAGGATTTCAAACACACTGGAAGTTGTTTATTTTTTTATAGTTTTAATTTTTTTTTTTAAGAGACTGTTTGTTCCAAGAAAGGAGAGAATTACTTCCTACCTTCACTTTGCATGCTATGCACTTGGGTCACCTACCCAAGATGTACAGGAATTAAGAGTTAAAAGTCTGGTCTCTGTTGACTAAACGGGAATTTAATCTCCTTGTTTAGATACCTAAATGAGATACCTAAAATCAATACATCTGTTTTCCCAAAAGTAGTCGGAAAATTCTCTAGCATAGTTTATAGATTAAAGTATATAATGCTCCCTTTGTAGCATCCTGCCAAATTGCAAATAACACCCGAGCTGATGTTTTCTTATCTGGAAACTGGAAGAATTTTATTTCACAGACTGGGTGAAGTTGGAAGGGAACCTCTGGAGGTCACCTTGTCCAACCCTGCTGCTCAAGCAGGGCAAGATTTGTGAAGGTCTTTCTGTGGAGGGATTTTTTTATTGTTTGTTGGTCTAATCTAACAGGTGTCCCGTTTTTTTTTTTTTGTTTTACCTTCAGTTCAGACAGCAGAGCATGCCAAATTTTTCAGTTGTTAAGAGGCACCTGGTAGGATACAGCCACCTAACCCTGACCAATTTATTGCTATAAGTGTATAAATTACAGTTAATTTAATATTATTAAGAGGGAGGAGGAATTATGTTTCTCTGTATTGCATTATGATAGTGTTAAGCAAACAGTATACATTACTAATATGTGAAATGCATAAATGTAAACCAAATATAATGAATAACTGAATGTAATATTCAGGTTTAATCAGAAGATGACTTCTGGATTTCTTTTCAAATATTATGTATTATGCTCTTTTGCATTTTATAGTTTCTGTATCAAATATTGCTGGACATTTTTACTATCTTTTCCTTTTCTCACGGCAGTCAAGGATAAATTTTGGTTTATTATTTAAAGTGCTCTATGTCAAATGTAATTTGGTTTTAGTTTGATTAGAATGTGTCCCATCAGCTGATTTTGGTTAACAATGGTTAATGTAATTGTTATTGCTATGCATGCATCTAATACATTGCATGAAAACTGAGTCTTATATGCGATATTAAAATAGTTGGGTTGCTAATTTTGCATTATTACTGATTACCCAGTTTTGGACTAAGGTGTCTTCTTGAACTAGGTAGTTGTCATATTTCTACCACCACATTTTTAAAAGCTCTCTCTCCTTGTGTTCAGTGTGTTTATATAGGGTTTGATTAATAGGATTCTTGTAACAGCAGAAGCTTTTCTGGGTGCTTTTGAGAGGCTTTTCTTTTTCATTTTTCCACAGTGATCTTGTTCTTTCATATTCTTTTGTCTTCTTTCTTTTTGTAGGTTTATTTTTTCTCCCAGTGTATCAATTATGTAATGATACTCTTGTGTATTTTGGGTCAGGGGACTAACCAAGATGATTTATAACAGTTTATAAGTAACATACCTTCCAAGTTGACCAAATGCACTTCAGGCTGGGCTAGGGTTAAGGGTCTCTGCCTTTACCACTTTGCCTGACTGCCTTTCAGACATGTACTGCTGTACTGCATGAACTGCGGATGTAAACAATTACTGTGCCCCATCGTAAAACTTATACATGGTTCAGAGGGTGGAAGGGATTTTTATGAGCTTCATTTTTTACTGGTTGTGTGTCTTTGTTCAGTGACCTGCACAAGAAATAAGCGCATGTACTTTCAGGAAAAAAAGTAAAAAAGAAAGCCTAACCAGCATTTATATCCATGTGTGAAGTCAGTTTAGTTCATTAAATAATGTAGATGAAAACATCATCCAATGGAGCTACACAGAAGTAGCAGTTGTGGCCCATATTGTCACTATCATTTTTTAATTTTTTTGCTTCCTACACCTGTGTAATTGCCTTAGACAGTTCTGTACCATGTCGTGTTTAGGCCTGGTCATTCACTTCCCTGTTTTTTTCCTCCTAGCTCCTTTCTTCTGTCCGCTTGTTTTTCCCTGTACAAGGACAAAGACTGAGAGCTGTGTGCACCAAGGGCTCTATCATGGCTCTCCAGAAAATGGTTGAAAGCGTTATTGGCTCTAAAGTAGTACCACCAGTAATACTTGATGTAAAAATAAATGTTTGGGCAGACGGTGCAGTAAGAGGCCACCAAAGCTAGCAGAATGCCATCACGATGGCGATGATGAAATGGCTGGCTCGGAATGAGGAACGGCAGGATCTCCAGGCCTCTGAGTGTCGCACTGTTTTTTTCCTGGAGGACTTGTTCACAAAGTTGTGCTCCTTGGGCACAGTAAGGCCCAAAGCCTCATGAGCCTTTTAAAATAGAGTCAAAGGAGGTGCTTGAACACCAACTGGTGTTCCAAAAGGAGCAAAGGTGAGCGCGTGTCAGGGGCGGCAGGGCCAGCAGCGTGACCTGTGCCTGTGAGGGCCGGGGGCAGAAGTCGCAGGTGCAGGCGACTCATGCCCCATCCCAAACGCAGCAGCAGGAGCCAGCAAAGCCTGCCGAGCACCAGCTGCTTCCTCAGCCGCCCCGGAGGAGCCCAGGGCAGTGGGTGCTCCCTGCATGGCCCCTCTGCTCCCTGGGGCCTGCCGCCGAGCATCTGCTGCCGAGCATCTGCTGCCGAGCCGGGTGCTGCCCGGGCAGGGGTGGAGGCGGCAGGTGCGGGGCTGCGCGAGCCTTTTGTCCTGCACCTGCTGCACCTCAGGTAAGTATAAACAGCTGTCGGACGTAAACTGGGATTATCCGGTAGGTGGGCCTCCTGGACTGGGCCCAAATATGTGCTTTTTTTTTTTCCTGTTTTCTTTTTTTTTTTCCCCCTTCTCCTTCTGCAGCTTGGCTCTAATCGCTGTTTTGAGCCACAGTTTGCAGCGCGAGCAGGCAGCAGGGGGAAGGGTGCTGGTGGCGCCGACTCAGACTGGAAACGCTCACGCTAATGCATGCAGCACGACTTGGACCCGGAGCCCTCGCATTTCGAAGGGTTGCTAGGCACTGTGCCTGCTCTAAGGTAGCTGGAAGTTGCACCACATTTAAGTTTTGAGATAAGCAGACAGCCCGTTGTTTAACTTAGAAAACATTAACTTCTTTGTGTAGCGTGCGGCAGTGTAGCAATAAGTTGAAGGGTAAAGAGAATAGAATAAAAAGTAATGGTGCTTTATTGTTTTAATAAAGGACTGGGATCGCCGTGTTATCGATACTGGATTATGGAAAGAGACTTCCTTGCTGTTACCTCCCTTTATGAAACAGAAGTACATTAATGATAAACATTTACAGTGGAAAATTTAAGATACAAATATATCGCTGCAGTATGTGTACTAAGCATAGGAAATACCACTGTAGGTCAGTACCATGGCATAGTAAATGTTTACTTTTAAAGGGCACCCTCCTTCTACAACTTTTTTTTTGAAGGCATAGTTGTGTACAAAGTGTTTATATATAAATGGTACTGTTTAGGGAAGAGTCAAGAGAAGGGAGCAGATAAACCACAGGAGAACTTGTTATGCTTCAGCCTTCTAATCTTCATTATTGTTGTGACTCTGTATTTTTTGCACATAATTAATGTGGTAAAAGAGCTATAACTGTAATTAGCAAGAATAAATGAAAGTGAAAATAAACTTTCTTGAGCTTCCTTGAACTTCTGTGAGCACTGTAAACAGATAATTTTAAAGCATCCAGCAGCGAGCAGCTTGGATTATTAAACCTGCATAGTGTCTTTGTTAGGATCTTCCTCAGGATGCAAATAAAATCTGAGGGAGGTTGCGAGCCTGGGTAGAGTAAGTGCTAGTGGCAGATGCAAGTGAGAACCTAGACAGATCAGAACAGTCATCTGGAAAATCAAACTGCTGTCCTGACTTTTGAAACAGAAGTTCTTGAAATGGAGCATGGATCTAGCAAAATGTTGCCATTGCTGAAGTGTGGTTGGAACTTGCTGAAAATTGGATTAGGTCTCACAACATCCCTTTAATAGCCTAACACATTGGAAAAGAGTGCAGTAGTTGCTCTCAAAGTTAATAGTCTTGTCTGTAAGCCTATTGGAAATAGAGCTGAACAATCAGTGTATAGTAAAAATGGTTTAAGATGTTTGAGAGATTCAAATAAATGAAAGAAACAGCTGCTCTTCAATTGATTTTTACTCTAGGAAACAGCCATGATGGAGAGAGTGTCAGAGTCCCCAGAGGATTCTTAAAAGAAGAAAAGAAAAAGGGAAGGATAAGGAAGTTGAACTTTCCATTTTTCCATTTGGGGTTGCTTAGTCCAAGTAAAGAAGGAGGGAAGAACTGATTAAGGTTGAAATTTATTTTTATGAGTGCAAAGGCAAGTGTGTATAGTACATGCCCAGATAGTATGTATTGTCTGAGGGAAGAAAAAATGCCTTTTTTCCTTTTTTTTTTTTTTTTTTGTTTTAATGTAAAGAAGCTGTATATGCAGGCACACAAAATGTTTTGTTTGTACAAAGAGTAAAATATTAAGCAGATTTTAATAATTGCTTCTTATGCAAGTCATTAAGCAGATAAAAACAAACAAAAAACCACACAATAACAGAAACAAACAAACAAAAAAAAGATCCAATATTCATGAGAGGTATCATCAGTTGGAGACTGTAATCTCTCCTTCAGCATGGATTCAGATGCTGTGGCAAGGGGCAGACTTGGTCTGGTTCTTTCCTGTCCTGCAAAGGCCACCTTGTTCTTGATGCGCCTGCTGGAACTGCTGACCCAGTATTAGTTCCTAGTCTTCATTAATTGACAGATTTTACATGCCTTACATGCCTGGTCATAGCTTTGCAGATAGTGCTTTACTGAGAAGTCCTTGAATTCTAGTACTCAGAAGAAGATAAAACTCTATTAAAGGTAGTGGTCATGCATAGTGCTCTCTTGTAAAACCTTCAATCCTGCATATGTGTAAAAGAAAAACACACTGATATGTTAAGCTGGTGAGAAAATTAAGCCACTTAATTTACAATTTTGTTTCAGATTCTCTACTCGAGATGGATATTTTTTATTGAGCACCTTTTTAATAATACTGTTTTTGCTGAGTTTCCAGTTTTGGAGAAAGACCTCATTTTCCTTTGAGTCGTTTATGAAGGAGTATGCTTTGGCTCTGTCTATGTTCGTTGCTCTCTCAAGATGAAACGTGTTCTGTAATGCTGGACCTTTCACATACTCAGACTACGTTCACAAGAAACCATTGTTTGGCAATATAAGGTCTATATTGCCCATATAAGGTCTATAATCATCTGAAATGAAGCTAATCACATTTTATTGCATTTTACATATTTATTTTAATCCTTCAGGCTATTGTATTTTCGGCACCTCCCTGTGCCAAGTGAAGAGTCGAGGTTTATTCAGACCAGGAGTGTAATTTGTTCACCATTGTTTATGATCTGTTGTGTCCTGTTGCTTTAAAAAACAGTGCATTGAAATGCTGTGAAAATGTAATATATTCAAGCACTTGCAGGTGCAATAAATACATGTGATGCCAAAACCAAGTAACTTGTATATTTGAGAGGAAGACAGTGTCTTTCAAATACAGTAGTAAGACTGATTATGGTGCCATGTGCTTACTTGAATTGTTTCTTTTCAAGCATCTGCTCCCTTACTGAAAATGTATTTTTGAACACCTGCAGAGCACAACCATTTCCCACTTCCTTCCCATATAATGGAGTTGTATTTGCTAATGTTTCAGGATCCAGCACACCCCTAGGGAGAAGGGGAAGGCACGTTTTGTTTTTTTATCGCTGTGAGCTCTTCTGTGTCAAGGAGCATACTGTGATAATCTGCCTGTGCAAATGCTAAAACTCATTGTGAGGTGTTTGTTGGGGGTAGCTGCAGGGCATAGCATCTAAAACAATCCATTTGTAGGTGCAAATTATTTTATCCAAACTTTGAAATGTACTGAGCTACCCAAGGATCATGCACACTACCATGGAACACAGGGGACTGTTGAATTTGCCATTGTATAGAAGAGCAGATATGTCCTAAAACTGAAGAAATAAGCAAGCCCCCAGCAGGAAGAAAGTGAAATTATCTATAGTTGAATTCTGCAACTACTGAAAAATATATGGGAAATGAACTCTTTTTGTTTTCATCTTAGCAGCCATGTAAATAGGTTTCAGGGCTCATAGGTAAGTTGTGAATAAAGTATTGGTGTAGGTCAGGTGTATGTACTAGCTTGGTTTCTACTGTTACAATAGTTAAATTGCTGTGGTTCAGGGGGCTGCAAAGTTACTAACCAGTTATTTGGCTGGTTTATTTATTTTTTTTTTTTTATCCAGTCACCGTTTTCTTTTGTTCTACTTGAATGTTGGGTTTAAGAATGTTTTAGTTGAAGCTCTGTGGGTGTTTTTTTGTTGTTGTTGTTTGTTTTTTACCAAGTGTTGGTGGGCTCTCTTTGACTATATATTACTTGCTATCATTGCAGAAAGTACAATAAAGACCTTATTTTAGTGACTTATATATCCCAATGGGAAGCTTCTTTGTTGTATTATTTCATAGAGACTGATGAATGTAGTGAAAGCAGTTGTAATTTATAGAAACATTTTTGTTAGCACTTCTTTTTACCGAAAGATGACACTGCTTACCTTGCTTAAAAATTTTAGCAACTAAATTAAGGTATTTGTATCTTTTATAGTGAGCTTCATCTTAGAAGTTTTGGAAGCATTTAGGTCTAAAATAATTGCTATCCAACTACTACTTTTGCCCAGTTTTCATATTAGAAGGTAGTTATTAAAACTGTTTAATTGCATCTGATGCTTTTGGACAAGAGAATCTAGAAACTGTAGTAGAAAATAATGCATAGGGCTTGCGTTCATCATCTGTTTGCCATCACAGAGTAGACCTTGTAACGGCTAATAGTTTTTCAGTGTACTATTTTGAATCTCAAGAGATGGTATTTCTTTACTGCCTTTTTAAAGGTCTATTGTGTGTGTCCTTTGGATTGATGATATAGTTCTTGTAAGTCCCATGATTATCCTGTTTTAAAATAAAATTTTTAAAAGTTACCCCACATCTTTGGCTGCACCAAATGTAAAAGAAAGATGGTATGGTTATAGACAGACATTTACTATTTTAGGAGAAGTTAATGGACTTATTAAATTCCGATGGTTTTGGTGTTTAATTATTAAACATTTGTTGTAAAACATACAAATCTAATTTTGGTAGATAGCAGTAAGAAATTTCAGTATAAACCACTAATTATTGTTGAAGAACTCGGTGCTGGATGACCTTCTTAGGTGTATTTCTGACACCACTGTAGTTATTAGTAAATCATAATTTGATCATGACCTTCAAATGTTTAATTGCAGTTAATGTAATAAGCATAAGAAAAGCACAGTGTATTTTATATGTAGCTCTTTCCATTTTCCCACATTAAAAACTTGCTCTAATTCATGTGTTAGGCTTAATATTAAATATATTGGTTTAACATTTCTGTTTCCATAAGGACAATTTTTTACAGGTAAAACTAAGCTGTTAATATACATGTGTATACACGTTTGTATACATATAAATGTAGCAGTTTTCTTGATAGTTCTTCATAAGTATTTTAACTTTATAGCGGTGAATAGATGAAAACTTCACTGGGGCATAGGCAGATACAAGACTCAGACTGTCCTGTTGCAGATGAAGCTAAATTGAATTATCTTGCATTTGCCTCAGAATGACTTCTCACTAATGAAAATTACAGCTGATGTGGTAACTCTGATGTTTGTCAGATGTCCTGACAGAGCATATATACTTTCAATTGCATTTACATACAAACTGTATGAATATATGAGTATCTTTGCTTGTTTTGCTACTTGTGCATTTCTGTTAGTGTCATTTCTGTAGAAAACGTGTATTAATAACCTGTAAGGTCTTAAAGTCTCAGGTACCAGTGTTGGTGATATTTAGTATTTCTTCTAATTAACAGCAAGAATTTTCCCCCCCAGAATTATATGGTATAGCTTTCCCTACTGGTTCAAAGAAGTTAAATCTTGATCTGTGGAATTAACTACAGTTATGATGAGAATATACAAAACTGGTGACTTGAAGCATTATATCTTTTATGGCAAAAACTTCTCAAACAGGGGTCTGTGCCTGCTTTTTGCAGGAGTCTTTATTTCCATGTGTCCCAGATTCTGCTTGGTAGGCAGTAATTTCAGAAGCCCACCTCTTTGTTTCCTCCTTTATGTGTAGTCTTCCAAGACTTTTTGCAGCCGTGCACGAGGTATAGTAGTTGTACTGCTCTCCAGTTCACTGTTTTTGCACTTCAAACGGGAATTGTCATTTTCCACTATAGATTTCCCTTTTCAGGCAAATTTTCTTCTCTGTGTAGCAGAAGGAGAGTTTCTACCGGAATGCTGTGAGTCTGCAGAGGATTTCTGAGCTTAGCAGTGTATCTCCTGCCCCTTCTCAATTCTAGATTTTTTTAATAGTTTCAAGAGAAGAATCAAGAGCTCTCATGAATGCTCTGCCAGCTGTGCAGCTCTCTGAGCATTTGTGTGGGCTTTTCCTTCAAACATAAAGGCCTTCCTGCGAGGTCATGCCTTTTCTTGATTTGTCTGTTTACACTGATTTAAAATGTCTTATCCCAACCTTCTTAGGAATTTAACTGATACTTATTCACCTTGCTATAATTAAAAAAGTTTGAGGTATGAGGGGAAAAAACAAACAAACAAAAAACAACAGATAATTCCGAGCTGTTAGATTTTCTGAAGTAAGTATTTCCTTAATTGTGGAAGTTTTTCCTACATACAATATGTCAATATTCAATTTCACTCAGTAAGAGGACTGTGGATGTAGACACACAGCTTTTCATATTGTTTCTATTGCTTTTGTTGCACAGGAATGAAAGAATTCCTGGAGTCAAAGTTTAGCTATTAAACCTGATCTGCTCTTACCACGTTAGTTCAGCAGTTTCAAAGGACAGTGTAAGAAATGCTGAGGAGGCCAACATATTGGTTATGTAGGGGTTTCCCATCTCCCTGCTGAACATGAGTGTATGTCCTGAGGCTGCTTATGTGCAAATATTTTTTTATTTTCACTGTGGATCAGGTGATCAAATACCTTGATAGGTCAGTTGTTCTGCACGATTGACACAATCAAAATCTTCATCATGTAGAAGAAAAATATCATTGTAAGATTAATTATTGTTAAAATACAGTTTCCAAATATATTTAATACTAGGATAGCATTGGGACTTCTATTGACTGTATCTTTCAAATAGTGGAATTTCCTTCGATATCAAGTGATTAATGGTGCCCAGGTTTACTTGCGTAAGCTTAGAACAGGGAAAAAGTTGTGATAATTTTCATTTGCCTTTATTTATAACGTGAAGTTTGTACCTTTGCATTTCTAGCTGAATTTTAGTGTTAGGAAAACGAATTTTTGTAAATTTACGTTTTAATTTCTCTATTTTTTATTTTATTTTATTTTTTCTGGAGGGAAAGGCATTTTGTGAGGTGCTGAAATACTTTACATTCAACAGTAGAGCTAACATACAAATTTTTGAGAAGGGCTTCTGACATTTTTATTCTCCTAATCTTCCCCATTTACTTCGATACCTTCATCAAAATACAAATATAGAAACAGTAACTGTATTTCTAGTTATTTCTTAGGATGCAGGTGTTACATAGACTTTTACAATCTGAGCTTTACTCTCTTGTCACTGGAGGCATTGTAAGGATTCAGGACCTTTGTTTTAAGGTGATCACCAAATTTGAGTAAAATCTTTCAGGGAAGCTCTTAACTTTTGTTAAAAGATTAAAACTCTGCACATCACAGCCAAGCCTATCCACTTTGTTGAATACAAAAATATGGTGCGTTCTGATGTATATTTCTGATCATTTATATTTTACTTTTAGTCGTGATTTCTGGAATGATTTAAAAAAATCCAGGTTTCTGCTCAGTGTATTGTTGTCTTTTTAGAAAACTGTAACCAGTGTCTTGTCAAAAACCAACACTTGTATCCACATGCTCTTAAGAAACTACTGGGCCATCTTCTGCTTTTCAGCTTAGAAAAATAACTTTGAGGAGAAACGTGTTTTCTCTATAGAACATATGGGTGATTTTGTATACACACACATACATACACACAGGTATGTATACATATATATGTCTCTTTTGGAATGAAATGAATGTTTAGTCCCAGATGATGATTATTGCCTGGAAACTAATTAATTACCAAAGACAATCTATTACAATAGAAGCTATTTTGAAATCTTAATTATAGTGTTGGCTAAATTCAATTTACAAGCTTCTGGACATGACAAAATGAAGTCTGTAGGTTTTTTAGACACTGAAAATGAGGCAAATAATTATGCTGTTAGTGTCATTATTAAAAGAATATTTCCTTTTCCTTAGTGATCAATGCTAAATGCAGAAATTTCTGCTTTCAAGTGTAATTATGATTGTAACGTTTGTGATCCAGCATTTTTCATGTTAATTTGTCACTCAGTGCCACTGGAAAGGAACATTTTTCACTAGAGATTATTTATTGAACTGGAAAGTTGTATGGCTTTGTGCTTTATTATTTTTATAGGGTGGAGAAGTTTTCCTGGATCATTCCTGAGAAAACAACAACAGCAAAAAAAGATCAAAGTAAAATGCCCTGACATTTTTCCTGAGAAAAGACCACCCTACAGTTTGATAGGTTGTATGTTTTTCTGCTACTTGATGATTGATGCTTCTCTGGCACACAGGCATGTGTCTTGGGAGCAAAAAAGTGAGGGGAGGATGGTTCCTATATTACGTATCATTTTAAAGGACACTGTGTAGTCATTTCAGTAAGTTTTATTTTCCCTGTGTGTTTCTGGTTGAGTTCAAATAACTTGTCTAGTTAGTTCCTTATCTATTGTTCTAAATTTTTATTTTATTTGCTGCAGCAGCAGTTTCTACTCCCTACTGTCTCTTCTGGGATCATTCCACATACATAAAGTGAATCTTCAGTGCTAGAAGCTATTTGTGTGTGTTAAGAAAAGCAAGTAATTTTACTGTAATAAAGTTAAGGGAAGTGAATTACAGGCTAAATTTTTCCAAAGCATCTCATATGGCTTATTAACTTACATTATTAATTGTTAAGAAGTACATAAGTAATAGAGGGACTCTCAAAACGTGGTCCTGTGTCCTTTGAAACTTTGACATTATTCCTCTAAAGTGCAAAAAGCATTAGAAGTTTTTGGAACTCTCCATGTATTATGCATTAAAAACGGTGTCAGAAAAATGATCACCTGAAGGGCAAAACATATAAACAGTTAAGATAGACAATGTAACATGGTAAATGTGATAGTCATATGCATGATTCAGAGGCTTTATTTGTTGTAGGAACAGGCTGTCACTAGTAGTTTAGGCTTCAATAATACAGGAATGTGTAGCAAGTATGTTAGTTCAGCAAGCTTGTTGACATCTTTTGGAAATGGGAGTTAATACTGGCTCATCAGTCTTCTGTGAGCTGTTTCTTCCTACATCTTTCCTTACTATCATCAGTGGGAAAAACTTTGTGTTTTGTTGTAGATCTTTATGTTTTTCTCTCTTATGTTAAGTGCCCGTATTCCCCAGCTATGGGAGGACCAGCAGATCAGGCTTCAGTTCTCTTTGATGCACATTCTGTGCACGTACTGTGCTCAGTTTTGGGCCCCCCACTACAAGAAGGACATCGAGGTGCTGGAGTGTGCCCAAAGAAGGGCAGTAAAGCTGGAGAAGGGTCGAGAGAACAAGTCTTATGAGGAGAGGCTGATGGAGCTGGGGTTGTTTAGCATAGAGAAAGGAAGCTCAGGGGAGACCTTATTGCTTGCTACAACTGCCTCAAAGGAGGTTGTAGCGAGCTGGGGGCTGGTCTCTTCTCCCAAGCAGCAAGCAATAGGACAGGAGGGAATTGCCTCAAGTTGCACCAGGGGAGGTTTAGGACGGATATTAGGAGAAATTTATTCAATGAAAGGGTTGTGAAGCATTGGAACAAGCTGCCCAGGGAAGTGGTTGACTCACCATCCCTGAAGGTATTCAAAAGACATGTAGATGTGGTGCTTAGGGACATAGTTTAGTGGTAGAGTTGGCAGTGCTAGGTTAACGGTTGGACTTGATGATCTTGGAGGATTTTCCAACCTAAATGGTTCAATGATTCTGTGATTCCTCAGAAGGCAACTATAGTAACATCGATATTTAACCTACAGTGTGAGAGTGATAATGCTTGCAATATATAAATCTGAAGAAGGAAGATTTCTGTGGTTCAGTTCTGCTAATTCCCTGTCCCCTTAATCTAATAGATTTTGATGGATATGGCAGAGGGTGAGATGTCCAGACAAAAGAGGCAGAGAAACAACAAAGGTGGGTTGGGGAGGTGGGGGGAGTTTGTAGGCAGCTTTAGTTATGAGAAGCTGAGTGAGAGGAGGAGGAGATAAAAATAGTTGAAACTTGAGACTGTTTTGCTTTAAAACAACAGAAGAAGAATTTGCTTACCAGAACTGCTTCTGAATAAACAGAAAAGGAAGCCACCAGAGGGAGATGCAGGGTAAAAGTAAGGTCACTTTTCCAGGGGTGATGAATTGAAAACATTAATTAAAAAGGAAAGGGGAGGGGGAGATTCTTACCTCAGACTAGTTTAAAATTTACCAGGGAGAAGCCAACAAGTTATTCAGTGGCAACTTTATTAATAAAGTATTTTCTTATTTTTCTGAAGTTAGTGTGTTTCAGTTGCATTTATTGATGATTATTCCAAAGTGTCTTGGGAAATTTATTTTATTAGCATCCCTTTCATGTACAGAATATATCATTTTATACTACTAAGTGCTGTGAATTTATAGGTCTGCTGAGGAGCTCCACTACTCCAACAAATCAGATAAAAGATTTCTATACTGGATATTGCTCTAAGGGGAAAGGATAGACTTTGATTCATAAGTCAGTAAAAATTAATAGACATCTTATATTATTCAGGCCAGAAATTGTTTCAGAATATATGTGTTTTCCCAGTTTTTCTGAGGTGCATATAATGCGTTTAGAATATTGAGGATACCAACAGATGTCTTTAGGTGTGATATTTGTCAAGTGTGATTGTTCTGATCTTCAGTACTATTTTTAATTTTACCAATATTAATGATTTTCATAAATTAGCATTTATTTTAGATTTGTTAACATGTTTTTTGGCTTTTTGGAAGTCAGTCTTCCAAAATCTTCAACATAGCACAAAATATTTGGATGCTTTCTGTCCCCAGATTCACTACCGAATCTGGTTTTTTCCAACTTGTGGTAGAAGGGAGAATTCACATTTTCTGATATAGAACACAATCTTTGTAATTTGTCTGGACTGGCCAGTCTGTGTGAGTGTGCAGTCATGATATGACTCAGTTCTGATGGCTTGTCCTATAGTGTCCAGTTATTTTCCTATAATTCAGGAAAAACAAAAAGCTGTGGCTTAGGGTTTAAAGCATTACTTTTTTTCTGTAAGTCATTGTCTACAAGCATCAGTTTCTTAAAGTAGTAATTATTGAGCACCACTTCTTTATTAGGCTTATGCTGTCAGCTGTGAGGATGCTAAACTTTGTGCTTACACTGTCAATCTTAACTTCTTTCAAAGTGGAAGATTTCTACCAGCAAGAGAACAAATTTATTTTCCAGTTTAAAACAAGTCAGTCATATGGGAGCTTTGTTTGGGTTGTCTGTTAATTTTTGCAAATAATTAAATTGCTTAATTCTCCAAGATGATGTTTAAATATGTCACTTGCAAGGAAGGAAAAAATAAATATTTAGGCAGTGTAACTTCTTTTGAAAAACATAATTTGATCTTTCTGGCATTTAACTATTAGCTGTTTTACAAATATCTTGAAAAGGGAATAACATAAAAGTGATATTCTTTGATACTAAAAACTTATGTTTTTAATAAAAAGTAAAAACTTGAGTACCATTATACCAGCAATTGTAGCTTGATACTTGCTTATTGTCAGCTTGCGAGAAACTCATGCCAAATGAAAGTAGCTAGATAGTTTTGTAGGACCAGATCATTTGGTTTAGATAAAAGAAAAGCAAGGCTCTTTTTCCAAAAAGAAGACATTAAGCAGAAAAAATGTTAACAAGGTAATGAAATAAGGAGTTGTATCTGTTGTAAAATTAATGAGTTTTCTGGATTTTCTTGTCAGCCATGCAAATTAAGCCACTGCTATCTAATATTGTAATCTGTTCTTGAAAGCAGTAATTTCCTAGGTCATGGACTTCTTTAAATATTTTGAATTAATTGCAGTGAAAGATGATAAAGAGCAGTTGCCCCCTATAAGTAGGAGCATCTCTATAGATCTTTATTTTTATGATCTGCTTGATGGGTCTGAACAACTGGAAAACCTTTTTACTCTCCAGGGTCAACACTAAATTCAGATTTAGTGCTCTGAGTCACTGTGAAACACCAGAATCATAACCCTTGCTATTCTGTGACTTTTGCATTCCTGCTGCTCCATCTCCTCTCAGATTTTTTGCCTGTTCTTTATCATTCTCCTTCTTCCAAAGATGAATATGACAACCTCCACTGCTCCCTGCTCCTTTTTTTTTTTTTTTTTTTTTTTTTTTTTTTTTTTTTAACAATAACTGTCAATATGTTCTTGTGGTTAAAACTGTGAAGAACAGGCTTTTCCAATTATTCCATATTGCTCTGTATTGTGTTAGAAGCTACTGCTGCTTCTGGTTGGACTGCAGTCTGGAAGAGTATCTGAAGTGCCATCTTGGCTACCACTTTGGGCCCCACCTATTGGAGATACTTGTTGTCATACATCTGTGTACGTATATACATGTTGTGTATACAGACGTATGCATTAAGACAACCGGGAACCATATTCAACATCTGATTATTATGATTTTTCATTGTTCTTTCGTTCTTGAACCAAGAGGGATTATAAACCTTGTGTAGAAGGTCCACCTAGTTTCCAAGACTGATTTTGCATACTGTACAGAAATTGGGAGTAATAATATCAGTAACTGATCTTGTTGAGAAACAGCTGTGCATAATGTGTCCAGATGAAGACTGGAGAAGAGTGAAGTAAATGTGAATTTTTGAGAAAATGAAATATACTTCGATTTAGAAATATATCAAAATTCCATAATGAATCATAATTTAAAGGTTTTAGATTTTGACATCTGGGTTTGAAATACCAATTTATTAGTCCTTAGGTATCAGCTTTGATCTGTAACTTTGTTATAACATTTGTTTACATATTTATATAGCATATTGTAGTCAAGCAGGAATTAAAATAGTAACAAGAACAATATGGCATCTGAAAAAGATGTTATCCTAAATTCAAGGTGCTTTAAAATTCATTATTGGACCATTTCAAAAACAAGTATATATGGCTGCTGTAAGCATTCGAACTGCAATTTGAAACTGTTTTGCTACTGTATATATGTTTTTAGGTGCTGAGGTGCTGAATTTGAGCAATTCAAAACGTTTTATGTAGATAAGTGACAATTGAAGATGCATAAAAGTAATGTTAGTGTTGTTTTCTTCTGTGGATTCCAGTATTCATAGTTATCATTGAAGTTATGCCTCATCTGCTTTAAATTTCCATTTAGGATTAAGAATTATTTTCTTAGATTTTGTGGGCCCTTTTTTGTCTTCAACAAAGGGCACGAGTGTTTTAAGCAAAAGGACCATTTTTTATGGAAGTGAATATTCACTTGCTTTGTACTGATAAACCAACACTATTTTATACTGAAGTGGGAAAGTACGTTATGATATTATGTCCCACAGATGTATTTCAAAAGAATTCAAGGTGTGATTTTGGGGAAAAAAATAGAGTACTTGTAATATTTGTGTTTTTATATGTAGGTGTTTTAGATATTTGAGTGATTAAAATAGTGAATGTGGTAGTGTAAATATAAACATACGTACTTGTCTGTGTGTGTATATATGTATCTGTGTATTAGTATCGAACACAGGGGCACAGAGCAGGTGGAATATATTACTAACTTCATTGTGAGCGTTGAAATTTTGGAATTTCCTATGATACATCCAACTGCTTTTATGGAAAGACATAGCTGTATATAGTGTGGAAAAAAACAACTCTAGGATGTGCTACATTGACAGATTTGTTAATACCATTGTGTCGGTGTATATTGGTTCAGGTTGTATTTTGGGCAGCCTACAAAGCATTTGCTGTGTCTTTATTGTTATATGATGGTCTAGTGTTTTTCAAAATTGGCATTTAATCACGTATCCTTTAAGCCTCAACTTAAAATCTTGGGCAGAGCTTTGTCTTCTCAGCTTTCTCATAGTAGCTCTTTGAAAAACATGGGAGGAAGGCCATACTGTCTTGTCAGAAAGCAATTAAGTAAAAAATAAAAAATAAAAAAAATTCTGTGTATGTCCTCTCCACTGCTAACAGACCAGCGTTTGTTGTGTGTCCATGCACATAGAGGATTAGGAACATGCTCTGTATTAAGGTTGTCATACAAGCTTGCTCTATCTTTAATAAGAGGATCATGAAATTTGCCTTCACATTCCTTTCTGATTCGTTTATCTGAAGAGCAGAAGAAAAGTGTGTGGCTCTGCCTATGGTTTCTCTACCATTGTGTACTGTGTATTATATTGTGTAATCCGTCAGCCAACTTTAATTTCACAAGCCATTCATTGTGTTTAAACAGTGCGTTTCTTATATTAAATATTTATGGAAGTCTTTGGGAAGAATACATTAAAATGGCAGATGGAGGTCGTTTCAAGCATTTTCATGATTGAAGGCTGGGGA
Organism: Anas acuta; assembly: GCF_963932015.1. Lineage (NCBI taxonomy): Eukaryota > Metazoa > Chordata > Aves > Anseriformes > Anatidae > Anas > Anas acuta. The sequence continues at coordinate 50,402,552 of NC_088980.1, read as the reverse complement.
CCCCTGTGAATTTGAAGTCTGCTTTCAAGGAAAGTTCACAATGTCTGATTATAACCCAGGCAGGCAAGAATTCCACCAATTCCCTGCACAGTGATTTCAGAAAGCAATGGCTGCCTGCAATCTTCATGCTTCAGCACCTTTCATTTTGAAATCATTTGCAAGTGCACTGAAGAATGGTGAACAAAAACATTTACAGTTGTATTGCTTATTAATAATTCAGCAGACCTGCAACTTTTGCGCATTACGATTACTTTACTGATTGATTTTTAACTACTAACACTAAGTGGAAAATCTGGCTTTTGGTGACAGTCCAGTTGAGATGCGTACGTTGAGACTCGCATCAGTAACCTGAGATTTTTGATAGTGAGGTGTAAAAGGAGCCAGGCAGAAGGACATTGTTATGTCAGGCAGGGAAAGGGTCCTCAAAGGAGAGGGCAGATGATGGCTACAGCCTTGCCTCTGCTACCTGACCTTTGTGCTTCCCAATGCTGCTTTGTCAAGACATGTCATGAGCATCTCTGCCAATGTGCCAAGACTGATCAGCAAACACTTAATACTTGTCATGAATTTCTCTACAGTAGCTTGTGATTTTAATTCATATGAATCAATATCAAAATAAAATTCATATACTTTTTTCCTTGTTTTGTATTGTCTTTGATCATGAGCTGCCAGAACCTACTTTTTTTTTCTTGCTAACTATAACTTCTTTTCCACTGCTTTCATGGAAACGTTTTCATTACCTATATTCACAAGAAATTGAATCTAAGCTGATCTGTTTAGGAATGAAAAGGTAGTCTTTTACACAAACTTGAATTTGTATGACTAAAGGCATACTTGGCATTTTCCTTTTTTGACAACAAATTTCAATATTTTCGAAAACACTTGAACCGTTAAAATGGTAAAGAAACATGTAGGAAATTATACAGTAAGATAGTATCTGTAGACCAATATTTAACATTTCTGTTCTGTTCATTTATTCATAATCATATCCAAAGATAATATGAAATTTTTAGTACCTGAAATAGTAAGGTAGAAGAGAAACAACAGAAGTACTGATACACTGAGGGACAGATAAAATCCACTTGAGTACGGTAATCATTGTGCACACCAAAATTTCATTAGAGAAGACGTTGTTTTAGTTGGTTTTCATGACTGTGGCATGCCATTTAGAAAAGTTTCTTTGGGAGAAATACGGCAACTAATGTGTTACCATCTAGAGGAACCTACGTTTTGCTTTTCTGTGCTAGAATAACCCTAGTGTTTTCCCATTGCAAAGTAAATTTATTTTTGTCATTTGGACTTCTTGACATTTTCCACTTAAACCATATTTATGCTTTTGCTGTTCATAAATTCTGAAAAGTTCAAGTCTGAAAAATTGAGTTTTGTCCCTAAGCATTTCTTTTTAAAATTTATGCACTGTGTAATAGTTATTTATTATCTGTTGGGAGTATTGTACCCACCATTTCATGTAGATAAAAAGATAAATTTCTTTTTGCACAGTCTGTTGTCAGAGCACAAAGCATGCAACCTCAGCAAAAATATCTATACTCCCGAAAAAACCCTCAAAACAAAAGCAAGTGAATCAACCCTTCTAGACTTCAGATAAACAAATGAAATATACTTACTACTTCTGCAACAACATATTTCGTTTAATTTTTTTTAGAAGTTATTCTGTCATTCTCTGTGTGAATTGTCCTAAGAGCTGTGCTGGTTGGGTGGTTTAATCATATCTTTTGACCTGAACTAATGGTGGTGCCAAAAATGACACGCTTACGTTGGAGGATGATATTGGTAACAGGGGCAGAAAAATATTACCAATAACTTGGTCACCCTAATTCCATTTACTCAGCTTTATTTATTTATTTATTTATTTATTTTTAAGTAGGAAGATGGCTTGCAGCTTGGTTTGTATGTAAATGCTGAAGATATGTGTTTTGGAGTCTGTTTTACTCAGAGGTTATTTCGTAAGATTTGATTCAGATTTAGAAATCTCATGCATTTCTCTGAAGAAGTTATGTATGCATTAGATTTACAGTATTGCCTGTCAAACATTGTTCAGTTATCTGAATATAGATTTATTTCATTTTACTTTATTTTTTATTTTATTACTTAAGAACTTGTGGTTTTGCTTTGAATTTCTTTAAAATGACATATTGGGTGGTTTGAAACTCCCTGAACACACAGATGATAAAGTTAAGGCTGAGTTCAAACCTAAGAAAATAATTTCCATAGAAAATTGAGAGGTGTTCCTTATACATGAAATTTCAACTGTTTTCTACAATTGTTTGGCCATGTGGCTATAATATATTCACTGTAAAAACTAGAAGCTGTGTAAATAAGTGAGTGGCAGTTGCCTCAGGCAGAAATTTTTACTGATGCAATGAGATAAAAGTAATTAAGAAACGTGTAGACTGATGGGTAATTAAATCCATGGGAAGCATTTTGTAACTAATTACTATGTTCTAATCACAGATTGCTTTCTATTTGTCAAGGTAAATGTATATAATTACACAGTTCCTATTTTCTTTCATCTAAAATCATCCCAGTTGGATGAGTATTTTTTTCTTAGTTTTTGGCAATTCTTTTTCCTTAGAATAAAAATAAAGCAAGCAGTGGTCATCCTGCTGTATGAATGCAGGTGGCACAGCTGTCTGCACTTACTGTTGATGCTCTTAAAAGCTTTCCTCGCGTTGTGCTCCGTGGCATGTTATCCTCAGTGGTCCTGCATGTTTGTACTCCACTTAGATGCCAAGCTGCATTCTGATACGTGTTGCTAGACTGAATCAAATACCTACATCTGAGCATCCTAATTGCATGCCATTGTATGCCTCAGCTTTTCAAGTGCAAATATTTTAATACCTGAAAAAAAAATGTATTTATTTAAGGAAAAGTGGTATAGTTTAAATAAGGTTTAGTTAATATGTGCTTGGATAAAGTTCATCTACTCAACTTAGTTTTTTTCCTAATGTGACTCTTCAATTTGACTTTAAGTTGGTTTCTGTTTTCAGGCTGGCAAGGTGTTTGAAATAAATCTAACTCCATACCTATACTTGAGCTTACATTAGAATACAGGATTCCCTGGCACATCTTAATCTAAGCCCAGAATTTCTTGAATCAAGACAAAAACATGGAAGAATAAGGAGATGAATATTGTATCTGTGTTTGGAAATGCTATTCAGTACACTGTCTTTTATTACAAGACCATGGATTCGTCTGAAATCAGTTAGCTTGGCATTTTCTCCTGCCTTGTTTACATCTTGACAAATGGCTGAATTGGGTAACACGAGTAAGTATAGCTCTGTCATGTCAGACAACTGCCAAAAACTGCAGCAAACCTCTTGTACCTTTCTTCAGTGATGGCCAGCACTAGATGCTTTGGGAACAAACGTATCTAGAGAAAAATGTATTTCCATAATCCAAGCTGTAGTACATCGTTTGGAGCCCATCCTTTTCAGGGCTATTCTTCTTGGTGTGTTATTTTGGGTTTATTTGCATAGCATTTCATTGGCTGTGTTATCACCTCTCAGTTCAGTATAGTTTCTACAAGTTTCTACAGTGAATTTAGCTTTGACTTACTGTGGATAATTCTGTATCATCAAAAAATTTCATTGTACTCCTATTCCATGCTTTTTTTTTTTTTTTCGGATCATTTGTCTGTTGAATGCACCAGTCTTAGCATATATAAACCTATATTTCTCTCTCTATATATATTTCTCTATACTGTTTATATTTCTCTTGTATATATTTCTCTATACTGTTTTTCACTGACAAATTATTCCTAATGTTTGCCTTCTATCTGTAGCAAGACACTTCACAACAGGTGTCAGTCCACCTATTCTATGAGATATTACTTTCTGTAAATGTTATTGGTGACGGACATTTGAAAACTGCTTGGAAATCCATGTGTGCTTTTTTTTTTTTTTTTTCCTAAATTGCCATTATCAGTATGCTGACTGAGTTTTTTCAAAAAGTGTAACTAATGTGTGAATTCACATAGACATACGGAGATGTAATTAATATTGGCATAAATACAAGTTCCCCTAAATGTGCAAAGGAGTTTCATTAAGAATGTAGATATTATGGTTCCAGAATAAGATCTAAGACTCACCCACATATCACATGCAGTTTAGGCTCAAAGGTATTTAATCTCTTATGTTTAAAGTTCTTCAGAGTATTTTTAATACATAAGTGCTTACTCTAAGAATTTAAAATTAATAGACACATTCTTTATACAGAATGTTTTTGCAGCACATCAATTACTAAACCCTGCTGAAACTTGGCAGGTCTTGTGCTCTTACATTAGAAATGGGTAAGTTAAGTATCACTCACATCCTCATATAGAGCAAAGATATGATTTGATTTGCATCATCCTAGGTTTGAACTTGGAACCGTAGCTATTACAGAACTTTTTCCAGATCAAATCCTCTTTTTCAACTTCGTACGTATAACGAAAAAAAACACTTTGAAGGCATGACAGCTGAAATGTTTGAGGCTGTAAATGGGACACTGCAGCTGCTTTGTTGTGGAACAGCTACTGACCTGGTCTAGGACAATCTGCGGTTGAGGTTACAGGGAAAAGAAACCATAAAATGAGCAGGCAAAATGTTAAGCTTTACTTTCAAAGCCGACAGAAACAAGCAGCATGCTCCAAGAGGTGTCTTCCATCTCCTCCCACCCCTGGCTGGCTGTGCTGGCTTCTCTGCTGCCCTCTCCTTTGAGACAGCGCTCTGCGTGGCTGTGCTGAGCGTCTGGGGAGCCAGCACAGGGTAAGAACAGCCTTTGTTAGGAGGTTGGGGAGAGGTTAGGCTTAGTAGGGGATAATCACTGAATTTCTTTATCCTCTTCAGTGCGGTGTGGAAGGGAAATAGTTTGCTGGAGAAACCTGATGACTGGTTAAGATACAAAACTTGTTGTTTGTTTTGTTTTTGCCATGTATTTTTTCCCCTGAATAGTCCTGTTAGTTCTTTCTACGGGTGCATATCTACAGCCCTTCAGGTAGATCAGTGTCAGGGCTGCCCACCACCAAGCACCCTTCCTTCCAGCTGCCATCCCGATGACGTGCTCATTGAGCAGCCAGCCAGAAGGCACCTCTGACAACCACCTCCAAGCGCTGCTTGATTGCCTTGGATTGCTGCGCAAATGGAGACAGGGAGCAGAACCATGCAGTGCATGGGAGAGGAGGACCATGCAGATCCGAACAATGCCCTCTTAAGCTGCTGCGAGGCAGGCCCCTTTAAAGCCAAAAAACAAAGGTTTGGAAGAAGCAGAACAGACCTGGCAATGAACGTAGGCTCAGTTTTCAGACTTTGAGTGTGAAGGAGTGTTGGTTGACAAAGAGGTGTCTGCTGAGTCCTGCCTTTAGGGTGAAGCAGCACTGAGAGCTGTGTTTCAAGGTCTCGATCTATAAAGATGGCTTAGAGGGAAAGGGTGAAGGGGAGAAATGTCTCATGAGGAGTATGTCCATTGACAGCTGTCATATATAAGTTTTTCATTTTCAATAGCCAAAATGTTGACTTAAGAGCGAGAGTTTTAGAAATTAGATGGATGTTTATACAGTACCTGGCACTGTGTGGGCCCATATTGATTTATCTCATTGGTGAGAAGAAACCCTATCTCCTGACTGTTTAGTTGTAAAAACAGAAACAAGGTGAAGTGCGCTCTTTCAAAAAACACTTTTTCTTGTTTCTAAAATGTATTCGTTATATTAAATAAAAGGTGTATCTCCAATGGATGGCATAGTCATGGAGTGTTTGCAATTTAGAAGAGAGTTAATTAAGAGCTCTTGGTAGCACAGATGAATGTTATTTATTTACTGAGATCATTCAGGCATCAACTAATAACGTTAATGTTACACAGTGTGATGCAATTCTTTAAGAAGAATTTTTAATGTATGACCACACAACAGTCACAGCTGTGCTTGTGGCTCATGGCATTACACACTAAATGTGGCTTGAAATAAGCCACATATTTTTTTTTTATGAGTAATGCTGTAACTTCAGGTCAACAAAATGTTTGTCGAAGTTCTCTAACCAGGCTTCTGCTGAGTTCTGTGTGCTGTTAATATTATCCTCCAATAAATGCCTGGGATACCTGCTTCAAGCCAGCTTACATGGATGTGTCCCAGCTAAAGTGGTAATGCATTAGATGTGCACTGAGTTTGTATTGTTTCTTTATCAAGTTCTTTAAGTGCTCCATTAAAGACAGCAAACTAATGAAATGTAAGCCATCAAAAATCTTTCTGTTTTTTAGTCACCTCTAAATTGGATTGAATTCAGATTGTGTCTGAAATTAAATGTGTTATTGCCATCACATGGAGTCATCCAATCTCTTATCCTTTATAAATTTGAATGCAAGAAATTCATCCAGTAGTTAGACTGTAGTGAAACTGTTTATATTGACTTACATTGACTTTACACTAATTTCTTCATCCTGACTCTTGTGACATTATGTAGAAGTAACAGTGCTTTAATGTGTGTTATAAAATTATAACATGTAGTTTAAGTAATGACATTGAAATGCTTTGGATCAGAAACCAGTAGCCTTTGCATATCAGAAGATCAGATGCTCAAGTAAAACACCGTTTTCCTATTGCATACAAAGGAATCCCTGGTGGATTCACACTTTAAGGTGGACTCCTTAAACACCCCAGAACATCAGTAGAGCTTCTTTTATGTACAGAAATAGTTTTACACATTCTTTAAATGTGTTTTTTACTAGAGAGTCTAGTCCTTATAACTCATGTAAAGTGACCGTTTTGTAGTAAGTTTCTTCCAGAAACTTTGTAATTCATTTTATTTCTGAAATTCCCATCCTTTGTAATGCTAATCAACTTGTATTTGTTAGAAATTTACCTGGATGAGGAAATCAAACTTTTGAACAAAACATGTATCGTTTTGCTTTTCTACGCAGCTTAATATGGGTTAAATAACAAGATGCTTGCAATTAGGTCTTTTTCTGGCAGATGTTTAGGTGGTCCTATATGTTTCCATTGTTCCTGTAAAATAATTTGAAGTGCAAAAAATCCAATCCTGGCAGAGTGCACCTTGGCTAATTGGCGCTGAGGATGGCAGTAGTTAGGTCTGAGCAACCTCCCACTGGTGGTTTCCCAAGTTACAAATCAGAATTAGCTGCTGACAGCCAGCCAAATAACTTCAGCAAATACTTAGGACAATGGACACTGAAAGGCACCCAGACTTTGGAATAAGTCAGTGGTTTATAGACACTGAAGCATTTCTGAGGATCCCTTAAGCTGAGCCACATGGTGCTCAGCTAAGAAGTTGATTGATGGTTTTACAAAGAAAAAAATGTTTATGAAAGAATGCTTTTCTTACAGATTATCCTGCATTAATATATATCTGATGTGCCTGGCAATGATTCAGCAACTGGATGATTGCCAAGACTTGACACTCCTGCAAGACACAATACAGTTTGTGTCTAGCAGCACAGAGCTTTTTGTTTTATGATCCTGTTTTTAATGAGGCAGACTATTTCATGTGAGTTCTCATCTAAATTGATAACACTTTTACATTGTGATAGCTACATGTTAAATTGTTTATACAGGCTGAAGTGGAGTCCATTTTTGCATGGTTTTGCCTCTCATCCAGAATTTCAGTCTCTAGTATCATTCTGTTTCAGTGATTAGAATAAACACAAAAGGTGCCAGCAACTCTCATGCGAAGTTGAAGAAGAATTACAGAGTCCATGCAAAATGTACTAACCAGGTTCCCTGTTCTCATACATCCTGAAAATAAGCTATGAGGTGTTTAAATACCTTTTTGAGGATTAGTGCTGGAGGAAATCAATGGGAGCTGGGAGCCTGGATCCATCTGGAGATCCAACCCTTATCATTTCAGAGTACTTGAGAAAAGCTTGATCCTAAATATCCTTGGAGTTATTTACAGGTGAATTTTAATCTTTCTTTTGTGGAATTTGTGCTGTTGATTTCATATGTTTGGCATGCTTTCTTGTAGAACATGAGAGGAAAAAAGGCATTAATATGCAGTGAGGAGAATTATTAAATCCTTCCTCTCAATCTGGCGAAGCCACAGAATTCAGTCATTCTCAGACTGCTGCACAGAAATTGCTCAGGCTATGGATCCCTTATGTTAACTTTATAATTAAGGGCTGGGGCCAATAAATGATTTTGCTTTGAACTTTGACTTACGTCCAGCCTCCCTAACATCACTGGTGAATGATTTTTGAAGCCCAAAAGCCTTCATACGATTCAAGATGATTGAAAAGTTGTGTGTGATTTCTTTTATAAGAGAGGCTTTAACAAACCATCAGTGAGGCTGAATTACTTCTCATTACTAGCAGAGGGTGGTTCATTTAAATTGGGTTTAAGGTCATTGACAGGGCAGGTTGAAGGGGAGGAAAGAGAGGAGATATGCATTGTGGTTAAATGTGTTGGAACAGACCTGCAAAATAAAATGGAGACTGTCAGATCGTCTCAATATTTGTTCTCTCATGCATAGTAACGTACACAGAGAGAATATGCAGAAAAACCATTGCTCCAGTGGCATGCGTTCAAGCATGTGGTGTGATGAATTGCTTGGAAGCCTAGTGATAAGGCATATTAACAAACCGAAGAAAGAGAATTACTTAACTGCCCTGTACTATCGATTACTGTCACATACTATTCTTTAAGTATTAGAAGAAGTAGACTAAAATAGTTGGGCAAGCAACTGTAATTACAAATTGCAACTCCTTGTCAGTCTGTCCTTTTGCCTAGGCAGGGTTTGCAATACTTATTTTAAGAGCTGCTCTTCCATGATGTGATAGAAACCTGCTTTCTTAATGCTCGGTACCCAGTGAGGCTGATACTCTTCTCCATCCAAACGGCCCCCCATTTCCTTGCTCTTGGGGCCTGAAGAGGGTCACCACTTGGGCCACGCATCTCCAATTCGTATGCATGAAAAGTGTGGGAACTTACTGCTCTTGAGATATTAGTTTTCTCTCAGATTGGACTGAAAATGGCCAACAAGTTTAAAAGTTGATGGGATAGAAGGATACGGGCACAGCATGATCATGCAAGGCTTATTTTCTTAGGTATCCTGATTAAAGATTTATTTCTTAAATAAATACAAGCTTAAGGGATCTGAGTCCACGTTGGAGGTTTGAATAGGAGGATTCAGTTACTGTATTGGGATCTGGTAACTCGATTCTTCCTAAACGCAAAGCAAAAGTTGTTTTGAAAATACCAGTCACAATTTGTCTGTTCTTCTATATGCCTACAAAACAATGATTGAAACTAATGCCTTGTAAGTAATAGTGGCATCAAAACCCTTCTTGGAGTAATACCTCTGAATCTAAATAAATGAGGGGAAATGTTATTGTAATCCCAAGATAACTTCTGATATTTTGTTCAACAGGAAGAAAGGAGTTTCTCTTGAAAGATTTCTTCTAAGAGGTTTCAGTTTATTTTTCTATGCCAATCCATAGTTAATACTGTGTGGTGTTACTTAATTCAGTCAGTTCTGTTCATTTTTATGATTTTTATTTGTATTCACGCGTTCAAGTTCTTTCTTAAAATGCTTCTTTCCCATGGCTGGGCTTCAATCATCCAGTATATAAACTGAGATGTTGCAAGTAAGGCTAGAGGTTCACTGCAGGTTTCAGGGAAGCGTTCTCAACCTCTGTTGGTTTTGTTTTTATGCTTACATTTTTCAGTGCTGTGATCTTTATTTAGAATGTACTACATGCTTTTAATATTGCTTTGAGGCAAAACACTAAAATAGGTCATTGTTTTTTGCATTTTACTAGAGAGCAGAGACAGGAGCTTCCTGAAAATACGGTAACCTAAAGCCACTTTATTCCCATCTCTATGAACTTGTCGCATAGAGACAAAGAGATGTGTTACACTGTGACTTTCACTGCAAATCTTTATTAAATTATTTGGAAATTCAAACACATGCCCCTGGTCTAAAGTTCACATTGTCAGTCAAAACATGGTGTGTAAGAAATGACGCTTCTCCCACCTCTAAAATAAGGGAAGAACAGACCTTCCATTAGGTTTCTTATTGTTTCTACCATTGTTGAAGCTTGTTTTCATATCTAGTTAAAAGTGGCATGTGTATACAGAGCATATTTCCTCTGCAACAGTTCAGAGTATGTGATAGCATAATTTTTGTTGTTGTTGTTGTTAGTTGTGCTTTGGAGTGCATATTTACTGACTTTGCAGTGCGTTGTATGCATTTGCTTTCTTCATCCAAATTAGTGAACCACTTTTGGCATTTTTATTAAAACTGTTCTACAAAATTTCCCATCTATCATTATCAGAAAATGTAAACATATGCAAAATAATACTCCTTTACTATTGGATCATGTTTCCCTCAGAAAAAAAATGAGGAACATTCTTGAATGGCATTTGTATTTGATTTGTGATTGCTCTATAAAGTTTAGGTTATAATTTATTTTCAGAGTTCATAGTGTCCTGAAAGAAAATAATTGTTTAAGTTCCTCTGAAGGTAATTTATGTGTGCAATTCTGAAGCCACGTAGCAGTTGTATTATAACTTAATTGTATTGCTGCTATTGGGTGGATTAGTTGTTGAAATGCTGTGCTAGTGTTTTTGTAAGTTTTGAAAAACTGAACATTTTAAATTTTAATACAGCTTCTTAGGCATACTAGTGACAACAAAAGAACCCCCCCCACACCCACCCAGTACTTCTGACTCTTCACCCTGAATTTTATTTACAACTAACTGTTTTTCTAGTACCACCTATGGTTGCAGCTTCTATAGTCATATTGAATAAAAATCAATTAATATGAGTAACAATTACCAGGAAGAGAATTCACGAGATTTTTGTGCTCATTCAGAGCAGACATACCTGGTTGGTGTGTTGTCCAAAGAACTTTTCTTTTTACTCTTAACTTGTGAGGACTTTCTGTAAGACTGAACTGCTGATGCCTGGAAGGATCTTTCCCCAAGCTGATTTGCCTGTGTCCCTTGAAACATCTGGTAAACAACAGTCATTTGGCCAGAGCACCATACCAGACAAATAGCATCATTCACCCTTACGGCTGTGGTATTTTGTGTGTTCCCATCTCAGTTCAGTGTTCCTCTAGCACACGTGTACACCACTGTCAGAATCTGGAACCCAGCCTTCCCTCTGTGTTCCTCTGCTTTCTAAAATGAAATACACTTTCTCTCCTTCAGCACCTTTAAACCAGTATTTAGACATGCCCATGGCGGTTTGGATGAGTGTCCTAAAACTGAACATTTTGTGAAATGATGAAAGGTACTCCTAATTGGAAAGCCATCTCAGGAAACAAAAGAGCAAGCAATAACAACACTGTTCTTCAAACGTTAAAACTGCTGTGCAGAGAATTAGTGTTTGAGAACACAGTTACCTGTTTTGAAGGGAATTGTGATCTCTCAGAGTTAAGGATAACTCGTTAAAAAAGTCTTTAGTACAAGTCTATTGTTTTTTTTTATAATGTCTTCCCTAATGATGGCTTTCTAGCAGTTAATGCAAATGAGCAGCTGTTACAAGATTTTTACAATTCAATACCTTTGTAATTTTTTTCCTCAAATTACATTGCTGAGTTGTATTTTACAGAGCTAAATACAGCATGTAAAGGTATTGGCATGAGTATAAGGAACACATAACAGGTTTATTTTTTTTGTATATGGAGGCAGGCAAGCTTGTGTAATGCTTGCAGACTTTTGCTGAGTGTTTTAAAAAAATAGGGATATAACTAGATTACTTTAACAAATGTTTAAAAGTGTTTTTTATTATTATTTTCCATGTGTCATCTTCTGCATGATTCTTTATAGACGAATGATGAACCCTTTTTCTGAGCAACTGGACTGTTATTTGGCTTCTAGTCTTGAAAGAATCAAGTAATTGCTCTTTGGATATATTTTTTTTTCATAAAGAATCATGAACAGAGGCTCATCTCTCTTAGTGTTGATTTAATTCATGGTTCTGTATTGACATATAATCAGTTCATCAAAAGGTAAATTACTATTTAGAATGAGACCCTAACGGGCATTAATCTGTATGAGAAAAAAAGAAACATTAATACCCTTCAAAACCCTTAAATGATTTCACTTTGACCTCCCTGTGGATATCTCCAACAGATTTTAATTGTCTTTTGATTATGATGTATTTTGGTGGTGTATCACAGAATACTATATAAATTTAGCTTAAGGTGGATACACAGCAAAGACCCACTGTGTACTCAGTGAGAAATCACTAGATATACTTAAACAATTTCATCATTTAGAATTAGGGAAACTCCATTACTGATGCTATGCAGCTGTTTTCCCTTTTCATCAAGCTGGCCCACTTACAGTTTCCAAGGTTCTATCAGCCATTTTAGAAAATATTTTAAGTAATACTAAATATTAGAGGAGACTTCTGACAGAAATCAAGGGAATTATTATGGTATGATTTCTGTCTGTAGACTGCCTAATGAATATTTTCCTTACTGTCTTGCTACTAAGCCATTTCAGCTTATCATCAAATGCAGCATCAAGTTGGCATACTTGCAGATACAAGCCAGGTTATTCTTAATGAGTTGCTGGTGTTATCTACTGTACTGTGAGGAGGTAAATTTAGATAAGGATTATCATCATCAGAAACTATTTACATGTTGCCCCTCTGTATTGTTGGCTCGTGGAATTGTTGTCCTTTAAGTGCGTTCTGCATCTAGCCAACTGCCTTGCACATGCTGACTGTTTTCTTGCTTTTATTCTATTATATAGCAGTTTGCAAGATTTTTGAACTCTTCTCTCACTTGATACAAAAATAATCCGAATTAAAAATTACACTGTGTTGTCCATGGAATTCAGTACTCTACGGTAAAATAAGAAGACTGATATATAGAAGGATTGCTTAAAACATACAACTCCCTTTATACCAAAGTATTTCTGTATTCTGTATTATCCCGTGAGGTTTACATTATTATATCTTTTATCATAATTCAGTGTGATAACCAGCATTTGGCACTTATATTAGTCGCTTATGATAGTACTTTCTTCTTAATTACGTTTTTGTGTGATTAAAATGCATAAGAGATTTTCTGCCCTAATCCTGGGATATGTAATGGTCCAAGATTATTCATTCTTGTTATCTTTTCAGTCAAAGTTAGACATAAGCTATCTTCTTTCTTTGATCATATTTTCAAATTTCAGCATTTTACTTTAATGCAAATTATTTCAAACTTATTTTCAGGTGTTTTTAAATATGTCATATGTAAATGTCCGAAGTGTGGTTTCTTTCTACTGTTGCTATTCATCTATTTAAAGAAAAACATCAGAAACTTTGAATGAAATAGTAGTATAGGCTCCAGCTCTCAAAAATATAAGGAATTTGAGCTGGAGAATGCTTTCTGGAGTATGAGTTTCCATGTCTGATATCTCTACCACGCCCTGGTAGCTTGTTTGCAAGCCGCTATTTTAGATTATGTAAGCTATTTTCTTTCTAAACTCATTCCAGTTGTTATTTAGCTTGGCTAAAAATGCTTTAAATGATTTAAACTGTGTGATGTTACTTCCAAAGAATTAATCAGTTTCCATAAAAACATTGTTTAAATTAATCCAGACTCATTAGCAGTACAGCAATGGATATTCAGTAAAAGCCTCCATTAATTAGCACTGCATCCTGTAATATCACAGAATATGCCTACAGCTCATGACCATTTCCTTGAATTTGTGCAGCGTGTGACCCTTTGCATCTAATTCTTCATCTACAACAGACCGATAGCCCATGTTTTGGTTTTAAAACAGAGAGCGTATGTTATAATGAGTGACACCTTACCCTTTTTTTCCCAGTGAATTTCTAAGTCATAAACAAGATTTCTCATATCTGTCATTTTCAATACAGACTTTGAAGCAGATTTCTCATCTGAGTTTTGAAACTAGGCATAGAAATTATACCTTTTAGTTCTTTAGTTTTTAAGTTTGAAGAAATATTGATTTTTCACTTTTCAAAGCTGGGAGTATTTCTGCAGGGTGCAAGACTGGCCCTTCTCTCTCTGCTTATAGTACAAGACCAACATGAGCATATCAATAGTTTACAAAGTGTTTATGTGAAGCATAGAGCTGAGAACAGTAATTTCATGCTTCAAGGACCTGTATATCTGTATGCTATATACAAAACTACAGAACAACAGCTCTAAACTGGTGTCTGTCTGTGTTTTCTGAAATAGCTTTCTGTTGTGTTGAAGTCCCTTTTTGCAAAATTCATTATCTGTGGTCACCCAGTCAAAAGCATAGAATAGTTTGGTTGGAAGGGACCTTCAAAGATTGCCTAGGCCAACTGCCTGACCACTTACTTTAGGGCTAACCAAAACTTAAAACATATTCACAAGGGCATTGTCAAAATGTCTCGTGAACACTGGCTGGCATGGGACGCCAACCACCTCTCTTGGAAGCCTGTTCCAGTGTTTGACTCCCCTGTGGTTTTCCTAATGTCCAGTCTGAACCTCCCCTGGTGCAGCTTTCTGCTGCTCCCGTATGTCCTGTCATCAGTTACTACTGAGAAGAGTCCAGCACCTCCCTCTCTACTTCCCCTCCTCAGGAAGGAGTAGAGAGCAATGAGGTCACCTCTCAGCCTCCATTTCTCTGGACCAGACAACCCAAGTGTCCTCAGCCTCTCCTCATAGGACGTGCCTTCCAGCCATTTTACTAGCTTTGTTTCCTTCTTCTGAATGGTTTTCAAGGACTTTAACACCCTTTTTATATTGTGGAGCCCAGAACTGCACACAATATTCAGGGTGAGGTCTCACCAATGCTAAATACAGAGGGAGAATCACCTCTTTTGGCTGGCAGGCTGTGCTGTTTAATCCACCCCAAAATGTGGTTTGCTGTCTCAGCTGCCAGGGCACACTGCTGGCTCATGTTGAGCCTGATCAGCCAGCATCCCCAGATCCCTTTATGCTTTTATTTTCTTGATGTGTGTACCATTGTGTATCATTGAATTTACTTCTTGTATAATGTTCTTGATTCAGTGAAGAACTAATTACTGTCAGATAATTCTCTCTCTCGTCATTAATACACACAAGACTTTCATTCTGTTGACTGAGACAGTAGATGTCCTCTGCCTCCAAAAACCAAGTTGTTGTGGGATGTCTATATATGAATTTGCAAGTTTGAGCTTTTTTTTTCAACTGGCAAATTTAAAGATAGAATGGATTTTTATTTTTTTTCACATGTGCAAGAGTTAACTTACAAAAGCCACTGTGTGTGTAACCCACATGCCTGGAATTTGGAAGATCATAAGCAGGTGTCCCACAGAAGCAGTGCACACTTCTCTTAAAGAATAGCTTCCTCTTCCCTCAGCCTGAGAACTAGGAGCAACTCATGAAATTCAACTTCATTTTTTTCCCTCCAATTTTCTTGAAATGCTTTCCTCCCTTTTCTCTTCAAATTGACTACAAAACCCAATTTATCATCATGATGTATGGTATCATTAATCCTCCTTGAAAGCAAGATGCATAATGCTGCAGTGCTGGCGCTGAGCTAACTTCTGCGGACTGTCTGTCTTGATGCCCTTTGGAGTCTCTCTTGTTCTAGCAGAATGAAACTGGACTCATAATTTAGCTATCATGCTGTTTGCAGCAGCAAGTGACCTATTATACTGTTTCCTTTCCTCCCCGCCTTCCTCTCCCTTTTGCTAAAAGCATTATAGTTCCAAACCGGGCAAGACAGGGCTGCTGGTTTATGCTCAAGCATTAGGCTATTAGGAACAGAGGACCCTATAGGGGTTGAATGACCTCTTTTATAAGCAAGGACAAGGGTTTGCTTTGTGGAACAGAGCAACCTATTATGCTTTCTTTGGTATTTAATGATCAGTTGGCCCTATCTGCTGCATGCTTTTGATTGGGAACACTCTTTTACTAAATATTTTTTTGCTATTAATAGCGTAAGAAGAAGAAATAATTTTAACTGTGCTTTGTTACTTTCAGAGGCATTCTTATTTCTTGTTCAGCTGAACTTGAATTATCGTTTTATTAAAGGGTAACAATTTCAGATACTAGGCTTGTTTTATCAAAATACTTTATTATGCTCATTACTAAAGGGATGAGCAAAACAAACAGTATTTGATATTCACTGTTAAACTGCTAAACCCTACAACAATCACAGGTAGTAAACTTCTATTGTAAATGCCTTGATGGCGAAACGTTAGCAAAAGGAATGGTTGTGGTTTTGATATTAGTCCTCATATTCTTGCGACCCTCTCCCAGCTCTAACACTTGTTTGAAAAGAAAATTGTAGCTGTTGCAAATGAAACTTTCATTTAATGATTTTAGATAAATAGGAAAATTCAGTGAATTAATGTTCTAAACAGTTTCATCTTTCAGATGCATGGCTTTTGAAAAGGAAATCTTTAAATAGATCTCTGTAGCTTCCACTTCCGTAACCATAGAAGATAAAATTGAAAGCCACCATTAAGCAAATGGTCATTAGATTCTTCTACTACGTTTCACATCTATTTAAATATAAAGTGGATGGCAGAGTGTCCTTACTTTAAAGTTGGACTATTGAATATTAAAGAATAGATAGGTAGCTGGGCCAGAACTCTTCCGTTCAGTGTGTGGTTGTTTCACTAAAATCCCCAAAGTAATCCTAAAAATTAATGCAAAAGGTGGTATTAAACAAACATATGCTCATGCTCATGCATTTGTTTTGGGTGAGGTAAGGGGGGTAGTTTTGGTTTTGTTTCTTTTTTTTTTTTTTTTAATAGTTTACAAAGCTAAAATGTTTTGCAGTCCTAATTCTTGGTGGTGTTTTTTGTTTGTTTGTTTTTGTCATTTGTTTGCTTTTTTTGTTGTTTTTTTTTTTTGTTTGTTTGTTTGTTTGTTTTTTACTTTGGTCTAGCCCTGACTAGACTTCACATGTTGCATAAAATCACGCAACAAATCTAAGTGCACTTTGAGGCAGAAAAATATATGAGTTGTAGTTTTTAAAAAAGATGAACACATTTTAATTGAAATAGCTTTGTGTTGTATCTTGAACTGCTTTGCACTGAACTGCATTTAAGCTCCAATTTCAATTTACTACATAAGTAAACGAGATAGTGCATTTTACTTTTTGTAAAAATAAAATGTAACTGAAAGTCAAGACACAGTTCATACTTTTGAAAAAAACAGTTGCCAGAAGAGTTAATCAGGTCCAAGGTGTGATTAATTCATCTGCTTTGGAATTTGCAAATATAGCCCGATCTTAATTGCAGAAATTTGTAGCATCAGGAATTTGTTCTAATTACTGAAATCAAGTCTATGGTAGACAAACTTTAGAATCAAGTTCATGTTTATATAGTTCAACAATTTCATGCCATGTATATATACTAATGTATAGCCATAAATTCATAACATCCTAAATCGTATGTGTGTCCAAACTGTTGCTTAAAGTAAGCATTGTGAAAAGGAGGAAAAAAAAAATCATCTTGAATTTTGTACTAAATGTAGTAGACTGCATTCTTCCGGGATATCAGACAACACTGCCAGACAATCTTCTCAGGTGGTGTTGTTGAATGTTGTAACTTTAAAATAATGCGTTATCCTGCATAGGTGGAATAATCTCTGTCAGTGTCACTTAGTCTAGGTGTAGTAGAATGAATGATATCCTTCCTTCGGTATTTCCTTTTGTAGTATTTTAGCGAGTTTCACTTCATCTTAGTTCTCCAACACATTTGTTCTCAAAAATATGTAGGCCATACAAGTTAGTGTTTTCATTTCTAATATATATATCATCCTGTGGGCAGCAGAAACCGCAACCGCTTTAAGGCTCGTACTGAACTAAGCACTTGTGAAACATAGCTGCAGTTTCTGCAAGTGCAGGCTGACATCCAGAAGTAATAGAAATAACCCTGCAATGAGAGGCCTCCGAGTGTGCTGAGAGTGCTGGTTGGTGTCATTACGAGGCTGTTCTCCCTCATCATCCAAAGGTCACGACAATCAGGGGAGATTCCTGATGACTGGAAAAAAGGAAATGTCACGCTGCCCTTCAAGAAGGGGCAGGAAGGAGAATGTAGAGAACTACGGGGCAGCTGAACCTCGGTCTCTGGGAAGCACATAGGGCAAACCCTTCTGGAAGCCACCTCTAGGCACATGAAGGACAAGGAGGTGACTGGGATCACCTCACGTAGATTTATCAGATGATTTAATGATGCATGACTGCCTTCTCTGATAAGATGTCTGGCTGTGCGGAGGAGGGGAAAGCTGTGGAGGTCTTCTGTTTGTTTTGTTTTGTTGTTTTGTTCTATTGTTTTACTGTAAATTTAGCGAAGACTTTGGCATAGTTTCCTGTACTATATTCTTACCTATGGCTGAGATATGGCCTGGATAAGGCGATGATAAGGCGGCTGAAAGAATTGGGTGGACTGCCAGGCTCACAGAGTGGTGAGCCATGGTACAAGGTGTAGCTGGCAGTCAGTAATGATGTTCCCCAGTGAACATGGCCAGCATTAAGAAAACAAGAGTGGACAATCATCTTTCACTCCCTTAGGACTGTCCATAAGGGTGTAAAGAACAAATCTTTGAAAAGAGGAAATATGCTTGGGCCTCATAAAGATCCCTTAGAACGTTAGGCTGCGTTACACCTATCTAGAGCTTGTCCCTCCAGGTGAAAGTGAGACTGTGATGGGATGTGTGTGTGTTAGGCCAGCATTGCAGCTCTGCTCCCACATTTTCCAAAGGATAGAAAAAAATATTACTCCTTTATGTCGTAGCCTGACATTTTGCTTCTTTCACCATCTCTGTACCTACATCTGTATTTTTTATCGGTCTACTTTTTTCATCATCTGATGGCAGATATCCTGCAATTTCTAATTGCAGCAATTAGCTACAAAGAGCTCTTTGGGTCTGGGATAGGGTATGTTTGTACAGGAGTTTTGTGTGGAACTGCATTCTCTCTGCTATAGAATTTCTTCATATACAGGTCAAATATCTTTCTTGGTGAAATGTAAGTTAGTAGCCCTTCCAAGTGCCTGTTAGTACCAGTGAGTTGCTCTGAGATTGACCTAATCTTCCCGGAGTTCTCTGCTGTGGGATCTTTCAGGGGTGTGATCCATGGGGTTGGGCTGGCTGGCTAAGAGGACTTGAACTCTTGAAGCTTCATCGATGCTTGCAGAGTACTTCAGAAGTATAGAAGGAATTTGATTCCCACAGAGCTCAGTTTCTATTTAAACTTGCATTATATTCAGGCTGATACAGTTATATGTTATGTACAGAAATGTCTTCATAGTTGTTCAGTTAGGGCACTGACTCAGCAAAGTAGTTGGGCACGTGCTCTGGTGTCAAGTATGTAAATAGCCCTTGTAAAATCCATGCTGAAGAAAAGGTAAATTAAAAAATAAATAATAAAATATGGAGAGAAGTAACTGAGGGGAAATTCAAATAACAGAAGAGAAAATGAATTTATGTAGGGTAAGCTCATTCTGAAAAACAAGCACATGTAAAATGAATTTGATTTTTCCAAGTCTTTCTCTCTTTCTTTGGCTATGTTTTTTTTTTTTTTTTTTTTTTTTTTTTAATTCTAAGGGTGTGATCAGGAATGGCAGCTTTAGATGGATTGTCCTCAAGTCTGCAGGCAGTTTCTGACAAACATTTAAGTCAGACCTCCCCTTGGCAGATGGTCTTACAGATTTCTGTGGTACAGTGGGAGAGGTATTTCTGTGGTCTGTACAGCACTGCAGGCTGCCATAAGAATTCACTGTTGGAGAAGGAATAGCAAGGAGGTCAGGCAGTTATTGATAAACATATGTGGGATAGCGAGGAGGTCAGAGCTGGGGGTCTCCCGCCGTGGCAGCCTGCAGAGAATTGTGCTGCTGGAGAAGGCACTCCTTTTCACATTACAAAATCTGTCAGAGAAGAATGGAAGGAGAAGAAAAAAGGTGTCTTTTTTGCAATTTTCATTTGTACATAAGTACAGCAGGCTAACAAATATAATTTCAGCAGGATTAGTATCTGATATTTTAACAACTTCAGATGGTTTTGTAGATTGCAGTAAATTTATTTTTCAGATGGAGTAGATTTTGCTTCAATTTGAAAGCTGTGTGCTACTGCTGAAAAGTGTTTAATACAGTGGCATGAAAATAAAGTGAAATATAAAGCTCTAGATTTTTTTCATTATTACTAAAGAAATGAATCATATCAAGTGGTCTTTAAAACAGAAATGTACATATCTCATAAAAGTGACAATTTCAGGATTTCTCCTTCTCTTTAATGACAAGAATTGTTTAGACTACCCCCAAGAGGGGAAAAAAATAAAGTTAGAATGCATTTTGGATAATCAGGAATGAGTATTCTTTATGAGATGTTGGAGAAGGAATAGTCTCAGAATCTCCTTCATTTACTTGGAAACTTTTTGTTTTCCAACATTTTTCATTCTCAGTCATCTCCAGTTACAAGAGAGCACAGATTGGAATCCAGCTGTTGAAGCTACTCTTGTGCTGGGTGGTGATGGCAGAGTGAGGAATAAGCAATGCTCTGCGACCAAAGACAGACTTGTAACTACTTGAATATAATGATAATTGACCTTAATGCTGTAGCAAATGCTCCAAATTTTCACATCTCAACTCTGTAGTTTGGATCAATTTTCTTGTTTACAAAATCAGCTTGCTTTTATTAGCACCAAAATTATCAAATAACAGAATAGCGAATGAGCTCATGAGGTTCAGTGCAAAAGAAAGGAAAAAACAGCAAGAACAACAAAAAACACATGGTTAGACAGTGGATTTGAATAGCTTCCTATATAGGTCTGTAGTGCAGAGGGGCAAAGGTTGAGTGAAAAAAATAAGCGTTGGTTCACTAAGAAGAGTGTTTGGGAGATTTGCTGTTTTCTTTTCTTGCTCAGTTTAAGTAGAGTCTCCTAAAACTCAGGATGCAAAGGGCTTGAATAACCAGCCTACCAACAGCTGACGTGAAGCCTGTATCACCACAGTTATGCACTAAGTTCATTTCCCCTGTTTGTGAATACTTAGCACCAATAGCAGCTTTCAGGATGTGAAGGTCCATTTTGTCAGCCTGAAATTGGGAAGCGAACGCTCTTCTAAAATACAGGTTTTCTCCCCCCTTCTCCACATAGTAAGACTACATCCTTGGCGCTCTCAGCATGAATTATTCCCATTGCTTGTTGTTCAACACCCTGATCGGAGAGCAGATGAGACAGTTATTCCTGTTGTTGCTGATTTACTCTTACAGCTGCTTCCTCTTCATGTGATTTAATTTGAAGTTTCAGCCCACCGGGGGGCTAATGGTCCCCACCTATGCAGCTTTAAAAGCTTGCTGTTGTTTTCCCTGTGAATGTTATTTCCATTCCTAGCCAGTGATTTATTCTTTTTCCTCAACGTTCAGCTGGTGACCAAGAGGCAGTATTCCATCAGCCATGCTTGTGCAAAAAATGCCCCATGCAACCATTTAGATTGAAAGCTTAAAAATGAGAATTACTCTGTTACAGTAGAAAAACAGCAACTGAATTATTGTTTTTCAGTGTTATGATGGCTGTTGGAAACTGATATAAAAAGCACAGCAGGACATTAGCCATCATTTATATCATTTACGTTTCTCTTGTTCTTAAAATGTAGTCGATACATAATTCATTGGCTTTTTCCATAACTCGGGAAAACGTAGACCAGGTGGTGAACCTCAGAATACATTTCATAGCATAGCACTGGCTGTTGTGAAAGGCAGTTCTGAAAACATCAGCAACAGCGATGGAATCTAAGGTGTGATTGCATACGCTGGCAAGTTCTGCTTGGCTGATGGGGCACTGGGGAGCTCTGCCTGAATGTGACTGCAAGGTTGCGATGGGAAGTTGGATAACCAAGAGCGCTGCTTCAAGAATACATTCCTCTAGGCCTCTTAAAACAACAGAGCTGCACATCTGTCTTACTAAATTATTGTTAAAGCAAATCTTAAGTGATGAGTTTCTTGGTTTACCTTCATTTTTTATTTTATTTTTTGTTGTTCTAAATAAATGACCTTGAAAACCTTTTGAAACAAACAGAATTGTCTTTGCTCAACATAGCCTTCTGTCCACCTTCATTGTTGTAGGGTGAGTTTGAATGGCAGTCTTGAGTTTACATTTTTGTAAAATTTGTTTTTCTGGTTTTATCACTTAAATGATTTAATTCCACGTAGTTGTTTGCATTTTCCTCACCTGAAATATATATCTTATAATATAAACATTCATATTTAGTGATATGTTCTCTACTAGTCCAGAGAGTGCTCATCTGTATTAGAAATCTAGCTCTTCATCA
The DNA here is from genome assembly GCF_963932015.1 of Anas acuta. Taxonomy (NCBI): domain Eukaryota; kingdom Metazoa; phylum Chordata; class Aves; order Anseriformes; family Anatidae; genus Anas; species Anas acuta. The sequence goes on along the minus strand of NC_088980.1, from coordinate 50,380,341 downwards.
ATTTAATGGTATCTTATCTGACTGGGAATCACAGGAGTCTTCCTCTCAGCCACCCTATTTTAATTTGCTTATTTTTTGCTTTGGGGTAGCGAGGGGGTGGAAATGGATTGTGTTACAAAAAGGATGAAAGCTGGGCAGACTGATAGAAATGGCTGGGCTGCATGAAACCTTGTTGCTTTCAGCTATTATTAAAGGGTGGTGTAATCTTTCCCCTCTTTGAGCAAGAGGATATTACCAAATTTCAATGTTCAAGGTCAATACTCTTTACAATACAAATCAAATATACTGCTTCCTAAGGCCCTGACTGATGGAAAATAAACCTATTTCCTGTCTGTTAACACTTTTCCAACACTATCACTTAGTCATGTAGTGGCGACTAGCCTTTTTTAATACAACCTTAATATTATATTGGTAATTGTATTATTTAAAGAATGCAAGGTTTTAGTAGTTATGCCAGGAGGGTACTATTCGTTACTGTGCTTTAGAGCTATTTTTGCTTATTGGAAGTTTACCAGTTAATCAGTTGACTGCTAGTAACAACCATTAAAGCAGACTCTTTGCCTGGGTAAAGTCGCTTGCGGTGTTTAATGAATTAGACTCAAAAAATAGAGTAGAGTACTAGACTTGACTGACTTGCTGTAGAAGCAGCACAGAATTAGTCATTGGCTGTGAATGTTAATCACTCCACAGCAATGATAATTTACAGCATTGTTGTAGCACTCTTGTGCTCATAAAATGAACTTAATAACCCACTGCTACCCATGGGATAAGCCTTCCTCCTCCTTCCCTCCCCCTCACAATTGAATACCCAGTCTGGCTGCATAATAGCCTTGTGAAATACTGCATTAAACAGAGTGAGCAGCTGTATGATAAAATAAACAGCTCTAAAACAGATTTGTTAATTATCTCTTTCTTTTATTCACAGAGGGTGTTTGCGAGATATGGCTGACCAGTGAAGACACAGGGGCTTATGGCAGAGACATTGGCACAGACCTCCCTACGCTTCTGTGGAAGCTGGTTGAAGTTATTCCTGAGGGAGCTATGCTGAGGCTTGGCATGACAAATCCTCCCTATATTTTAGAGCATCTGGAGGTAAGAAAGAACAAAAAATTATTTATACATTAGACATTCATTGATCAAGTCAGTGTGGAACCCTACACATAGTACATTTTCATTTTAAGTGGTAGCTTAAAAAATTCCTGCAGGTAAATTTATAGAATTACACTAATAGTATTAAGCCATTTGCCTGACGCAGCAAGTTATCCAGATAATAAGATATTCAAATCTTTTTGGAATGATACTGTTACTGAGGTCTCTGACCTGTGGACCTTCATTATAGTGATGTTGGGCTTATGCACATGTTTAGTGTTTTCAAGAACTAAAAGAAATGTCATTAGGAGCCAATGGAATATGGGATTAAAGTTGTTTTCCTGCTAGTTCTCAAATGAACACTCCAGAAACACCATATGTTGGCCTTGCTCAACAACATGCTCGTAATCCTATGTCAAATGCTATTCTGTGTGTGCAGAGTGTCCATAAGAAGACATGGAAAACTTAAATGTATACCTGCATAAGAAAAATTTGTAATGAAGTAGTTCAGTGAGATTATAAACAACAACATGCACAACAATGTGACTTTGAAAGAATATTGTATAAATGTGAAGCATGAAACAAAAGCTTTGTCCCAAACATGGGTTGGCCTTGTTGGATTCTGCCACCAAATAAATTTATTGAAGTTCATAAGAAATATTCATAGATAGAATCTAACTTTGAAGACAGAGAAGAAATCAGGGAAGGTTATAGAAGAAGGTAAGTTTTGTAGCCATGTTTTTCAGCAATATCCCAATAAATAGTTGGTTCCATGCTGCTTTCCCTAAGTTATTATAGAATTAAAAGTTGCACTTAGATGTTCTTAAGATGTAAAGGACAGTATTTTTTCACCAGAACACCACCACTACTTCCTCCTCCACAATGATAATGATGCTGCACCTTTGCCTGTTGAAACAAGGATATCTTGATAGGAGTAAGCAGTTTTTCACTTCACCAGCTAAAAATGCAAGCTGGAGAAAAGTCCCAAGAAACTTCCCACATTCTTCTTTTATTCTTCGCTTTGTCATACACTTCACTAAGACAGAACCTTAAAAACACACTGAGTAGAAGTCTTTAGGAAGTGGATTGGTTGCATTTCTTAGACGGTTGCATTCTGTCTTGTGCACTCATATCCATTATAAGTTTTTCCTCTTTTTTTTTAATTTTAACATTTTCAGCATCTTATGCAAATGCAAGTAAGGCTTCTAGCAGTTTTCACTGTCGTTGTCTTTGCTTTCATTTTAACACCTAGTATAAAAAGTGTTTTGGTATAGACAGCATCTTTTGTCACTGCTGCTCACCTTGTGAGTAGTCTCAAAGTGATTTTCTTATTTCCAGCAGCTGCTTAAAAAAAAATGCCCTGCCCAGCTAAGGAGTACTGTAGTTGTTTTAATTTGATATAATTTGAGCAAGACAAAAGGTATGTTGTATTCCTTCAATCAGTTGTAATCTTAGACTGAGGATGTCACAAACTGTGAACGATTTGGTTTGTGATCTCTAATCTTCCTGTTTCTCACTTTTCTAAAAAGTGCTGTAGGTAGGACTCTCCCTGACCTGACTCGTGTTATGAAAAGGACTCTAATTTCTTTAAAAATGAATCTTCAAGTGTGATGGCAGAGCATAAGGAATTCATGAAGGCCTATTGAAAATGTACATCTTGAATATTGCCATGCAAAACATGCATTATGTGTGCACCAGCTTTTTTTGTACAATAGCAACATCTGCTGTTGCTTGTCCTTTTTGGTTTCATACAGTTTGAAGGATGATTTAATCACATTTATATGTTTCATATATGTCCGAGAATTCTTGAGCCTTGTAATTTGGTGAAATAATTCTGATCATCTGTCAAACTAAACTTGTAAAGCTTTTTTTACCTTCTGCTTTTCTGTCTACACCCCTCTTCCAAGTTTGTATCTATGAAAGATCACTAGGGAACGTTGGCAATCTCCTGTATTCATTTTTACCGGACAAAATAAACTTTTTTTTTTTTTTTTTATGGGGAATGTGCTTTTAACTTTTCAGTTGAAGAAAAGGTAAAACTGCAATTTGTTTAAAAAAAAATAAAATTAAATAAGAAGTTGATTAACCTTCATGTCAGTTGATTAGGATAAAATCCAGACGTAGTTCTGTTATCTCCTAAGAAAGCTATGAAACTATTTTATGGGTTGTAAACATCTTTCAATAATGGATATAAAAGTGAGCTGCATTTGATTAATTTATTTTGTTAGATGGCATGTTGCTAACTGGAACAATGTTTTTGGCTTTATGAGAAAGAAAAAAAAATAAGTGGGAAAAATGTACGCACTGTGTGTCATTTTTTTTGGTATCCAGTGCGGAGGAAAAAGTTGTTCCAGTCTTATGTATCTTCTTGAGAAATCAGAACTTTGTAGCAATTACACACAACTGTATGTATGCAACTGCTGGTCAAGGGTTTAAATCATTTTACTGGCCTAAATGGCATAAAGCAGCAGCAGTCATTAAAAGCATAAATTGATTTTAAGAACTGGACTTTCTTCCCTAGTGACATATCCTAACAGCAACAATTTTGCTTCATTTGCAGTTTTTGCCGAATTTATTTGAGTTTACCTGCAGATAAAATGTTTTGCTAGCTTTATGACTGTATTACCCTTATGACTCCAAAACTAATAACAAGGTTTGTATGAATACATTTGTTTTGTCCAATAACAACCTGAGTTTTAAGCATTTTAAAACTACCAGTTTCCAAAGACTTTATGTACGTTTTTTAAATAATGATTTGTAGTATTGCTTGAACTCCATTAGTATCAAAAAACATTTCACAAATATCTATTTTCCTTCAAACTATGGATTTCAATCTCTGGTCACTGGCTTAATTGTATGCTTGGACTTTATGTTTCTTCTCCTTTTTGCTGGAGTTTCTGTGCCTGTCACTTGTCTGGATGGGAGGAGATGGGAAATAAAAAGAACAAGGATGTGTAGATTAATACCATGAGTTGTAGATGGTGCAGCTGCATTAGAAGCAAAGAGTTCCTTAGGCCACAATGACAACGGTAATCTCTTCAGTGAATGAGCGTGAAGTTGTGCCTGTGAAGAAAAAGACTGATGACTGAGTAAAAGACTAAAAATTAAAGATGCATCACATCATACACAACTGAAGTGTAAGTTGCTCATACTGTTCTAGCACCTTAAAAATAGAGGGGTGGGGAGATATGAGGAGTTTTTTTGCTGCCCTTGCCACACACTTTGTTCCTTTGAAAAATGCCTAGCTTATATTCTTTGTGTTGTGAAGTGAGGCATGGGGGACTTCAGCTATACATTAAGGAATATCTTGATGGTTATCAGGAAAATAGATTATATCCTCTGTCTAAAATAATATAACTTTTATTATATAACTTTTTCATTCCATTAATATGGATCGTTGGAATAGCAAATTCCTTCACTGAAAGATATTTAGCCCACTTTTTGATAAGCTGGTTATTAAGCTCCTTATAGATAGAGTTATTTTTTTTTGTAGGTTCCAAAAAGTGTTTACAGGTTCTTCATTTCCCACCACTGCATTAAAATAAAAGAAAATTATTTCATAAATATGCTCTGAGATCCTGTCTGCTTTGAAACTGTATGGTTGATGGGGCTGTGATCAGGGATCTGTGTAAGCTGAGCAATATTTCTGCTCTACTGTAAGCCCAGGTTTGCAGCTAGACTTTGGCCCTGTGAGTCTTTTGACTTGTTAGCATATTGCCCACACTCACCCAGGGGTTCCCTGGAAATAAAACCAGAGGAGCAGCAATGCCACTCATCCTGGGAGTGTTTCATCTGCCTCTGAATCTGGGGGACAGTCTCTTAGTATCTGTCAAGAACTGCCAGCCAACAGCTCTGCTGATGCTTCAGCTGATGCTGGAGGCCAGTGTGAGAGGCTAGGGAGGAGGAAAAAAAGGAAGACTGGAGCAGAGGAAGGACAAAGGAAATTGGTGTGTATTTGTAACTGGCCTTCAGGCTTTTATGCTGCAAGGCTTGGTAGCTCTGGGGGCCTGAGCCTGTGGTCATTCAAACTCAGGTTTGTTAAAGATAGGGAGTCAGTTTCAGTTTATACGTGACCTAAAATACAGAGCATACCCAGTGGCTTCAGATACTGCTGTCAAGTAAATACACATCTGTCCTTAAAGAGGTTAGTTGTTTCAAGAGAGGCTGTTATCCCATGAAGATCATTAATATACTTGTATGTTCTGATGTAACTTAGAACTTTGAGATTTTGATTCAGTAAGTATGGTTGTAACAGTGGCATGTGTATTTAGGCATGTATGTAGCATGAACTGTTTGGGGATGAGAAGTAACCATGTGTTTCCAAATGATAAATTCAGCATTCACTTGGAATTTGTTTGTAAAGAAATAATTGTTGAGAACCTTGCAACGTTTTAATATGTTCCAAACTATTTGACAGACTGCATCCTGCGCTAAGTCATTAGGAGAAGAGCCTTTAAATTACACTAACTTTTTTCTCTGCTGTTTTGTTCAGCTGCAGGTGATGTATGGGTTTACATAAAGAATTCATATGAGGCAATAGGAACAACACAGGAAATTGAAGAATTTGGTAGAGAATCTGTTATATCTACATTATATGCATTTTGAAATTTGTACTTCAAAATCTAATCCCCTCAACTAAACTTTCCCACTACACATGGGACAGATATCCTTAAAGGAAGTGTCATTTGTCTGAATCCCTCTGCTCCTAATAAGGGTGTGGGACACGTTCATTGCACTTCTCTGATTTCCTCCAAAGTGATTTTAGTTACCCATCCTCAAGTCTCCCACAGGTGCACACCACCCGCAGCCACTCCCCATCCATCCGTCCTCCCCCAGCTGCAGCCAGTATACACCTTGTATGCTGTTAACCACACATATTTGCACGGAGCTACTGTTAAAAGTACACACACTGCTAGATAGAATAATGTCATCGTCCTCTAGTACCATCAATGTGTCCAACAAAACTGTGGATAAGTTGTACATCCTGCTTTAAAAGTAACCTCCAGGCACCTATTCTGCAATTGTATTATGGGGTTACTGGCTAATGCTCTAGTGACAGTTTTATGCCCACTTAAAGTGACTGGTGGGCAAGGAAGATGGGAAAAAAATCCATGGAAGCAGTAGTAGTAAATGGGAGTTAGTCCAAAAAGTCAAAAATGGGTCCATCTATGTAGCTGGCTGAAATGAATTAATGCTAGTGGAGCAGTGTTAGGGACTGATTTTTGTCTTGAATATACTTCCATTTTTCTTTATTTTTTAACTCCATTTTCTGATTCAGTGTCTGGCGTTCTGGCCAATCAGGAGGGAATGTGGATCATACAGACTGTGAGAGGACTGTGCTTGCATCTCAGCCTTCGCTTACTTCCCTTCCAGATTTAACACTAGCTCTGCTTCCAGATTTGTCTAGGATTTTAGTACAGCACTTTCTGTGAGTGATGGGATGCTTCCAAATCTGTATAAAGGAGGCAGTTCGCACCTGCCATTCCCGTAAGTGCTTAATTTCACATAACGAGATGAGTAGTTGTCTTTGTCACCTGTCAAAATGAGTCTATCTCAAACCATATCATATGCCATCTGTGGGCTATATCTCGGTTATTAATTCACGACATTTTAGTGATACACCAACCATTGAGATGGAATCTGTATGGTGGCAGCGTCTTCAAACGTGTAAGGAATGCCAAGTGTGCCATGAGTTGCAGCAGTATTACTTTGCTCTTTTGCTTTGATTTTTCATGTCAGCTCAGTGTTTATGTTCCTTAACCTCATTGAAGCTAATGCCATACAGATGGCTTCCTCAAATATGCCCTGACACAGCACATAGATATGTATTACACTAACATTACTATTCCCTTTTCTTTTTTCTGTATTGTGCTTTTTTTCCTCCAAGAACGCACTAAACACTTTTGAGTTTTGTGCATAAACTGAAGTTTTCAATAAGCTGGAGTGTAAGTTGATTTGAAATGCATTTTGAAAGGAAACAATATACAAACATTCTTCAACAGCAAGTAAAAGGGCAGCATGATTTCAGGAATTAAAAGGCCTCTAGGGCATGTATTTGCTTCGTTTCTAGTATTATTTTTGTCATTTTCATAGACCACTGCATTTGAAAGCAGCAATTAAAATATATTGATTTGACCAGAAGAAATGAAAACTGTGGTATATATTTAAATAAATGAATAGTTAAGTCTATGACCTCTTACTGCCATGAGTTTTGTAGTGATTTATAGTTTGCGAACCATGCAACTGTCCCTTGCTGCAATTACATAGTTGTCTATATGCAAACTGTGTTTGTCTTGCTCTCAGTAAAATTGAAAGAAATCTCAGCTATTGAGGGGGAGCTGAGTGGTTGCATCTGGGCTTGTAGAAAAGGAGGTGGAAAAAAGCTTGATCACAGTTTCCTTTGCTATGTTGTTAAATGCTCATTTGTCCTGTGGAGGCCATGTGTACATCTTTGTTTAGTTGGTGTGTTGTGTTCCATCTTTTTTTGTTCATTTTGTCTTTGATACCAAAATACTTAATTTCTCATGCCCTTCATCTTAAAGCATTCTTTATCTGTGGGGTTTCCAAGTATAATGTCCTTGAAATTACTTCTTAAAACACAGTGTAGCAAAACTTTTTCAGTGGTGAATTCACACTGAATAAATGTTTATTTCGACGTTATGTGATTAGAAAAGGGATGAATAAATCTCTGCTGTACTTAGAGACAGGTCACACTGTTTTGTCTAATTAAAGTTTTAAGATCTCAGACTCACGGGTCTTAATGTCCATAAATGACTGGTGACATGTTTTCTGTAATCTGGTGGAATGATTTGACTTATTAAATGTAAAATAAGAATCCATTTTAGTCTTAATGAAGTTTTAATGTTGTATTTGTAAATCTTGAATATTCTTAAAAAAACCCTCATGAAATGTTGTATTGGGAACTTTGATAAACAGTAATGGTTTGCTTCCAGATAATGGAAAATGGAGTATTTGTGGTGGTGGGAATGAGGCTCTTGTTCTTCTTCACAACTCTACTAGAAAAAATGCTTAGAGAAACACAGCAGAGAAAGAACTGCTTTATTTATGCAAGATTGATTTCTCCATCAGAACAGGATATTTTATGCATGCTCCTAGTGCTCTGCTGGATTTAATAATCTGTGCATAAAAATTCATGTGGGAGAAAGAGGTTAACATTAAGTAGCACTTTGCTTGACCGGTTAAAGCTGTTGATGTTACCCGTACCTTAATTGTGATTTGCTCATATGAATGTTTCTCTTGCTTGATAGATATCATAAGGACGAAGAGTGTTGAAATGCAGATAGATCCACTAGGTTTTATTTTGAGTGTCAGGTTGTCTGTCAGTTACATGTAATGTCACTTCACAGCAGACCTTTGGAGCTGAATTTTATTTCAGATGGATTACTAGCAGAAAATAAAAATCACCATTAATGGAGCTGTTTATTCAAAGAGCAAGTATTACCTGTATGGAAAATTGCATTTTTGCTGGGTAAAATGAGAATCTTAGCTGTTACCATGGACTTCAGGGCATTGGGCTGGAAGTTAATGTCAAAAATATAGCTTTAGGAGCAAATTTTACCATCTTCTTTTAATGTTTTTGCTTACATTGAAAACCAAATAAGATCTCCCTTTCCTAGTTATATATAACTAGGTTATAGCCAGGTTCTACCAACTACTTTCTGTGCTGTTCCAAATTTTCTGTTTAGTTTAGATGCATAAAACCCTTTGTTTTCTTTGAGAGATAAACTGTCACATTCACTGTGCTTTGCAGCATCATCTGCATAATCTTCAGTAAAACTGCTTGCTTCATTAGGCTTTGGCATAAGCTTATGCATGATGTGGATAAAACTAGTGCTCCAGGTCACCGATCCAGGTTTCTGAAGACAAAAAATTAGTGCAACAGTTGTATTTGCCTATTGTAAATGTGTGCCTCGCTTACATTTTACCTGTTTTTTGGGTTTATTGGATAGCATAACATATAATTGAGACAGCAAATCATTTAAAGCAGCTCTGTGCTGTTGAAATAAATCACTTTTTTTTTTTTGTGGACTTCTCTGTGTGTTTCTAATGCATATTGCAAAGAGGAGTATCAATTTACCTCTGGAAGAAAATATTTCATTAGAGTAGTGCTTAATGATGAAAAATTAGAGAGCACCTTGGAGAAAATGAAAAAGGTGTGTGTTTTCTTGCTGATCAGAATTAATCATTTCACAAGGAATTAACATTAACTGTTTGGTTGGCTGGCTATAAGTCATTAAGCCATCACTCCAGCAGTTAATTAAATGTACATTTCCCCTTAAAGTGAATCCATTTATTGAAACTGGACAAGTCAACTGCGCAGAGTCTCTTTATGATTGCAGTGATGGCTGCAATAGCAACGTTAACAGCTGTCATTTTTTGAAAGACTGAGCCATTTATTTACTGCGTGTTTCCAATGATACAACTTGCATAGGTTCACATGGGAACTGAAGGTCCTCAATGCCTTCTGGAAATCAATGTTATGCTATTAATGCCAAGTGTCTCACTGAATTGGCTAAATTTTGGTGACACACTTTTGGAGACTCCACTGCCTTACTTGTGTTCACAGTTCCAAACAAGGTGAGTAATAAGTAGCCTTGTGGAAAGCAAAAAAATGCTTCACATTTTCGCAATGTAAAGTCAGGCCTGCTGATAGGCAGGGTGGGTTAGGTATACCAATTTTCTTATCATGAAGTATTTCAGGAACCCAGGTTCAGATAGGTGTACTAAGAATTACTGTTTTCATCAGATAAATGCAAAAATGGTACTCTGCAAAGAGGTTTTTTCTCTTTTTAGGTGTACCAGTTATATCCCGCTTAAGAGTAATGTCTTGGAGAGAAGCATACTTTTAACTTAGTCGGAAAGTTCTTGATAATTCTATGTTTAAAAGTTTCTTTAAAAAAATTAGATGGCTAGTATTTGGTGCTCCGTGTTTCTTTGTATACTGATTCATGGTAAGAGATGGAACAAATCCCAGTTGGGCTATGAAAGTGTTGTATTGCAGTATTATCTGGAATATTATGAATATTATCTGTCACTTTTTTTTTTAAAAAAAAAAAAACAAAAACAAAAACAAGAACTCCTCTTAGCCTGTCCTCATTTTTAATAAAAGAAGTTATGAGAAATTTTTGAAGGCATATAGCTGTTTTTGGTTTGGCTTGGTTTGTGTTTTTTTTTTTTTTTTTTTTGTCAGAGATTCAGCTTAATCCGTAATCATGGGGGGAAAAAGAATTGCCTGTGCTAATACCAGTTCTTTGTTTGATAACGTAGGAGGCATTTTTCCTGTGTGGCAAAACAAACTTTTGCTCTCCATCTGGCAACCCAAAGATTTGATCTTAAGGTTCAAGTTACATTGATCGGAGTTGTGTGTGCACCTAGCTGCTCCCAAGTGAATTCTCTGTCCTAATGGGCTGCTTAGTCCTGTGTGTGTGTGTCGTATCATTACCTGGGACAGGGGTTGCCACTCACCTTGTCCAGCGTGTGGCTTTATTACAGCTCCCCTAATTCTTGTCCAGATGAGGGAGAGGCATTGCCTTCCAAGCAGTATGCTTAGGGAGCTTTGTGATTATGCATCCTACACGTTCTTGGGTTTTACAACCCTATTACTCAGGGGAGGCATGAGGGGTTCCCTGTTCAAATTTTAACAAAACTGTTACGGGCTGTCCAGCCACAGTCACACTGTCATCATTGCCATGCATCCATCACTAGACCTCATCTGTTTTTGAATTTCACTGTAGCAGAGGAATTTAAAAGTGGACCATAGCCACTTGATTTTTATCCAGGCTGCGCTGGTGGTAGCACCACTGGGCTTCTAGATGGCAACTATCAGTGGAGACTCCTCGTTACGTATCTCAAACTAACATCTGCCACAAGGGAAAAAAGTTTTGAGGGAGTGCCATTTTGTCATGTTTCCATATGGATGAGCATGTATTTGGGCTTCGCTTTTGGCAGAGGACAAAATTCTTTCGCTAGGAAACAAGTTATTCAGATCACTGTGACTCAAACATGAGGGAGAATTCAAATACTGGACCTCTGCCTACTTTAGGAGAAAGAATCACTGTCTGAAAAGCTTGCTGATACTGACAGAGAGATGTGTGGGTATTGAGGTTTATTGTCTTTGTGATTCTCCATGGTTGTGCATCGTGTCATGACAAACAGAAGGATTGATTTTCTGGTTAGGTGGTTAAATTTGTATATTGTAATTGTTGGGATAAAATATACTGACTAGGCAATGTGCCTTGTGTTCTGATGTACTCCAGCTGCTAAGAACTGGAAAAAAATAGTTCCTATGCGATCATTTTCCTAAAGGGTCTCTCACATGCATTGTTAGATTCTGACACTACATGACTTTTGCTTTTTGTGAAGTCAGCTTGAAACAAATTGTGCTACTCTTCGACTTTTTGTTCCTACATGCAATGTCCTTTTCATGTAGTGCTTCTCCTGATTCATGTAGGTATTAGTAGATTCCACAGGACAGGGGGAAAAGGCAATCAGCTGTTTCAGTCATGATTAAAGACAGAAGTTTTCTTTCGCCATCTTAAGATTTCAAAAAGTTGTTCTTTTATTATTTCCAGATGGAAAAAAATACATAAAATGTATATTGCATTTTTTCCCACTAGCTGAAATATGCAATTATATCTACTAATGCAAAACACTTTGTTGGAAAGATACATATATATATAACAACAGGAAACAGATGTTAACCTTAGAATGTTGAGATGCTTTAAAATGCAATTATACATGAGCCTCTGATGTCCTTCAAGCTCTCTCTGGGATATTAACTAATAGTTTTATTAAGTGATAAAAACTAGTATTCTGTGTGCAGTCTGTGGTGTGGGAAAATCTGTCAGGATTAACTAAGTATGACAATCCAGCACATGGCTGTATTTAATCACACCTATATGGTGAAGTAGTTGAGTGTAGTGTTAGGTGTAGGGAGGATAAACAGTAAGACTGGAATGATCTTACATTATGGTTTTGGGGTAAAATGTTGTATTTATAATTGAGCACTTAGAACGTTTGGAAGATTGGTTTATGCAGATATCTGAAAATTTTCTTTTAATTCATTATTCTGCTTCCTTTTGAGCTGTTCATTCTGAGTTTCTCATTGTGACAAGTTAAAAAAAAAAAAAGCACTAGTACTTAGAGAACAAATGAGAAGGACACAGTGCCTTCTAATTTCTGTCTTGTGTCTGATTAGTTGGTGTTAATAATCTCTGTTCTGTTAAAGTTAATAGTTATGGTCCTGAAATACTTGGTGAATAAAAATTCAATTATCCATGCTGCATTTGATTCAGATTTATGCCTGAAAACATGGGAATATACTCCATAGAAATTCAGTGCTTGAAGTGCTTATACCATCTTTTGTGTAGCTTTAGATATAGAAAGTACATGAAGAAAGAACTTCACAGTAGAAATTCATTTGCAATATTCTATTCTGTAGGAGCTTTGAGGGTCTAGAGCATGCTTGAAGCCTGTGACCTCAATAACTAGACTGTATGAGGGTTCCTGGATATGTAATGTGTATTGTGCATGCATTTCTGATACATAAGACAAACAATTCACTTTTTGAAGAATTCACTTTCTTTGATTCTGAGAGACTGATGTGCATCTTTCTAAAACAAAGCAATGCAGTGGAATTGTCAGTAATATTACTTAGTGCATAACTGAACATTCTGGATTTATTCCATTTAGGATTTTTACGTTTTTGATCCATACAGAGACTTGTAGTGACAGTTGAAAAATTCAATTAGTTGATGGACATTTTGTGCTCATTTAGTACAGGACCAAGTGAAATGACTTTAAATGAAAACAGTTGTATTCTTAATGCTGCAAGATATCCACAATAGTAACTGCAAGACTTGCAGAAGTCATGATTATTTTTTATTGGGAGATAGCTGGAAGAAGCAGTTTTGACTAGAGTCTTATTTAAGTATGACCACTGACTACGTATCAGTTTAGTTCTTATAGGAAGTGTTGTTGAAAGTTCCCTTTTGGCACATGCTCCTGAAGCAGATCAAATGTGAGACCATCAGGTTTGTGCAAGTTATTGTAAGATTAAAAAAAACTACTAGGTCTGGGAGGTGTGTTTTTTTAACCCAGGTATTCTCTGGGTTAAACATTTTTGTATTCTCACATTTTAGTTTTTAGTATTTGTTTTCTACGTTTAATATTTTGCAGCACCATGTTAATTTTCTTACAGCAAAGAGGAAGAAAAATGAAAACAAATTTTTAAAAAATGCTTAGAGAAGTTCCTCAGTTGTGACTTTAAAAGACAATATGAAACTGTGGTAAGACAAAGTAGTTTCTCATTCTTTACTATATATGGTGTCTTTAGCACAGGTAAATACAAGTTATTTATGCTTTTATTTCCTGCTGTCCAGCAATATATGGCTAGTTTTGTACAAAATTCAAAAGCCGCTACTATAGTGGAAAGAATCGATCTGTGTTTTAAGGTTAAAAAAGACAAAACTTAAAAATATAAGTGTTGTTTAGTATGAATGCAGAGGGAAAGGAACAAAACCATAACTTTTAAAACATAATATTTCAAGATCTTGGTTGCGATAGAAATCTATGGATTTCTATCAAATGGTCATTAGCCTTGCAAAAGCTGGGCTAAAAATATGTTTTCATAGCTAGAAATTCTAAGTAGTAGTTGATTACCTTCAAAAAGAATTCACAAAGTGATCACTTAGTGAAGAGTCTGTTTTTCAGAAGTTGCCAACTTTGAGAGGAGTGAGAGAGAATTAATTCTTTCTATGTTGTAGAGTTATTTTTATGAACTTGGCAGATTCAGAAGCATATTATGAAACTTGGCTTTCATTGGTTTCTTGTATCATAAGTCTGTTTTTGAAAGTTGAGTGAAGTATTTTGAACTAAGAGTTAAGCAGTAGGGTTGCGGTATGCAGCTTGGTTCCAGCCCTTCTGCCATTTGTGATACTTTAGACATGCTACTGATGCAAAAAAAAAATAAAAATAAAAATTGCATGACTACCAGAATGCTTTTTATAAACTTAATTTATAGTATTTTCTAAAGCTTAAATGAGGAAAAATTAATGTTTTCCCCATTTTGTGACATTATTTTGCAGAACTTGTTTTGTTCTGTTTTGTTTGAACAATGTATTCTAGCTGAATGTCTAAAATTAAGGACATAGGCAAGTGGTTCCGTTTAAAAGGGCTTTTTATGGATGTTTGGTGGCATGTTCTTTACTCTTTCAGTCTCAAAGCTAACTACCCCTGGCTTCCACTGAGAGCCAGCTGCACACACCTTTGCTGTGCATCAAATTCTACACCCTCCATTATCAATATAATTATTACTGTATTATTTAGTTTACATATCTGGGAGAGGGTAGGTATTCCACTGAGTAATGTAATTGCTTATCATAAACACATAATAGAAGTTTAGACAGAAACCTTCAAAGCTGCTTTCTAAAGTGATTTGAGAGTTTTCAGGTTTTGTATATACATACTTCTTGGATGAAAGGTATGCACAAGAGTATACACAAGTAGTTGTTCTAAAATCACACAGTCACAGAACGGTTGGGGTTAGAAGGGACCTCTGCAGATCAAATCTTGTCCAAACCCCCTGCCAAGCAGGATCACCTAGAGCACATTGCACAGGATCACATCCAGGCAGAATTTGAATATTTTCAGAGAAGGAGACTCCACAGCCTCTCTGGGCAACCTGTTCCAGTGCTCTGTCACCCTCACAGTAAAGAAGTGTTTTCTAATATTCAGCTAGAAGTTTCTGCGTTTCAGTTTGTGCCCATGGCCCAGTGTGCTGGGCACAACTGAAAGGAGTCTGGTTCCATCCTCTTTACACCCTCCTTCCACATATTTACATACATTGGTAAGATCCCCTCCTCTCAGTCTTCTCTTCTCCAAGCTAAACAGGCCTCACCCTCTCCTCATAAGAGAGACGCTTCAGTGCCCTAATCATCTTCGTAGCCCTTCTCTGGACTCGTTCCAGTAGCTCTATGTCTGGGGATGGAGGGTGAGGCTGACTGGCCTGCAGTTTCCTTTTCTTCCAGGCCTCAGGCACCTCCCTTGTTCTCCATGACCTTTCAAAGATGATGGAGAGTGGCCCAGCAATAACATTGACCAACTCCTTCAGCACCTGTTGGTGCATTCCACTGGGGGCCAGGGACTTGTGGGTGTGAAGTTTGCCTAAATGATCTCTAACTTGATACTCCTTTACCAAGGGAAAGTCATCTTTTCTCCAGACTTCTCTCTTGTCTCTAGGGTTCAAGATTTCTGACATCTTGTCTTAGCAGTGAAGACTGAGGCAAAGAAGGCATTCAGAATCACTGCCTTCTCCGTATCCTTTGTTTTGAAGACATCTACCACATTTAGCAGCGGGCTCATGTTTTCCCTAATCATCTTTTTAGCTATTGATAAACTTGAAGAAGCCCTTCTTGTTGTCCTTGTGTGGTGTTTTTACCCTGCTGGGCAACTGAACTCCACCAAAACTGCTCTCTCACTTCCCCTACCCAGAAGAACAGAGGGAGAAGAAAATAAGATGGAAAGAAAAAAAAAAAGTTTCATGGGTCGAGATAAGGATAATTTAACCAAAGGGAAAAGGCAGTCTGGGGTTTGGTCTGGCTTTGATTTTGATTATTTTTTGGGACTCTCTGTTACCTATACCTTGTTTTCTTACTGTCCTTTTGTACCTGTACATAATGCATAACATCCCCTGCCTCTTTTCAAGCCATTACTGTGCTTTTAGCAGTCCACTGCTTAGTTCTATCCATTTTATAACCAAATGCGTTTAATCCCTGGAGTCTGTAATAACGCAGTTAAGAGATTTCAGACTAGTATTGGAGCAGTCTTGCAAATGATCAGATATACTTTAATTAGCAAATTGCCAACTCTAAGGATATCCCAATTAGAGACATTCATGTATTGGCATCTGAGAACTCTTTTGACTCTGACAGGAAAGCAGCTAACCCTTGCCATCTAATGAAATTGAAAACAGCCACCGTCTGAAAGCACTGATTTTCACAATAATTTTCTTCTGAAGTTTTCTTCTAAATGGATAACTAGTACTACTTAGGGAATGTCAGGCCTATCTCAAAGGAAATGAAAAATGAAAATGAAAAAAAATGAAAATGAAATGAAAAATGAAAAATGAAAGCTTTCTTCTTTCTTTAAAAACAAAATTGTTTCCATATATTTTCATATGTCACTACTCTCTCAACTGGGCTACTGTAACTCAGTGTTATTTGGGTTTCAGAAGTGTTACAAATGATATGTACCACATATGAATTTAAAGGAGATTTGTGTATTGGTTTCATAATCTTTTTTTTTTTTTTTCCTTTTTTGAATAACTCATAGGAAATGGCAAAGATTCTCAATCATCCAAGAGTGTATGCTTTTCTGCACATACCAGTCCAGTCAGCCTCTGACAGTGTGCTCATGGACATGAAAAGAGAATACTGCGTGGCAGACTTCAAACGAGTAGTGGATTTCCTTAAAGAAAAGTAAGTCTATTAATATTTGAGGAAAATAATAGTGGTTTGGGGTTTGTTGGCTGTTTTTTTGTTTGTTTGTTTGTTTTTGTTTATGGTTGCTTTTTTAATGTCAGGAACATGTGGCTGAAAACACAATAACTTGCAACTTCTTCATTAAGGTATTAAAAAAGAATGAACTTCTCTGAGCTTTCAAAGTCTGACTTTTTTTGTATGATCCTTGATGTGGTTTGACCCTTTGCTTGAGATTTTATAAGCATCTTAAATCTCTGCATGACATGCTTTTAATTTGTCGATATATTCCTAATCTTTTTCAAATAATACATTCTTAGATTATTTTTTATTCTTAAACGCTATATGTAGACTGCTTGAAGTTAAAACTGTTGAAGTCTTATTTAATGTGGCTTTTGAACATTGTATACTTTGTGTTATGGAGATGAGCCAGCTCCAGGTAATGTAAATGTTTTTTTTTTTTTTAATAAACAGTATTTTATGTCCTTTGGCTGGTGTACATTTACACTGATAAAGCAATACTATCATCCTGCTTATGGAATGGGTGATTTATAGTAGTTTTAAAATTATTTTCCTTAAGAACAGTTAATTGTAAGAAGTAAAAGTATATATCATAATGTTGTACTTATGCTGACCTGAACACAATAGTTCCATTTACATGCAAAGGTGTAACCACAAGTACTAATTTAATATCCAATGAAGTCTTCTTAGCTTTTAAAATTAAATATTGACATATTTCTGTGTGTATGACTGTGCCAATTGTCATAAAAACATCTGTCTGGAGAATTAATTCAGTTATCTTGTTTGGCTACTTCTGCTCAATCTAATATTTTTTTTATATGTTTCTTTTAATGATTTAAGAGGGGGGATTTAATTCAAAGGGATACCCTTGACTAAAATTACATTAAAATATTGGATATTAAAACAAAAGCAAACCGTTTCTCATAATCATTTTTATAGTTGATTTTTCATGATTATTCAAAAATCCAGCAGTCTAGGCATGTAAAATGTCATGCAAGAGTTGCATGGGAATTGTGAAATATAAAAAAGAAAAGAAAGCTACAACAGAATAGAGTCTGTTTGCATTTTTTTTTTGTAGTTTATAGTATGTTCCTGTACATTTACAGCAATTGCTTGAAATGGAGCTGATTATAAAAATACAGGTTCACTATTTATTATCTTTGTTGCCATTATATGTTAATCTGGCATTAATTTTATACCCTAAACAATGCACGCAGATTCTTGGTATTTTCATGTGGCTTTGGGTCAACTTTACTTTTAAATGAACAGCTATATTGTATTCCCACGTATCTTAGAACTCAGTCAGTTTATGTCTTAGTTGAAGCTGATTCATTGTTCTCTTCAGTAGATCTAACGTTGGCAGCTATTATCATAACAGCAGCTGGATTTTCGATAACCTATTATAGCTGGCACATGTTGGGGCATATGGAAATTTATTATATCATTCAGCTCTTGCACAGAGAAAAGCGTGAATTAGTTAATATCCAAATTTAAAACAGCTGGTCATTGAATATAAAGTAATCTATGACATACATCTTCTTCCACAGGCTTTTTGTAGTAAATTTTACAAGGAAAAGATAATTGTCTTGATGTCTTGTTTTTGAATAATAATAAACTTTATTTATCCTGCTTACTAAGAAACTACCAAACTATCTAGTAGTTCCTGTTAGGAAACGGTCTCTGAATGCTAAAATGGAAAATTCCTTATACCATATGGAAGCAGAATAAGGAAGCTATGCAGGACAGAGAAAACGTTTTGGATATTTGGACATGTGCACATCTGTAAAACTAATATTTTTTTCTTTTGCACTTAAGAGCCTAGTGTCTTCATTTGTAGTCTCTCCTCCTACGGCAGCAGCCAGCTATTGCATTCTATATAGATATTCCCATAAAGGTCTGAAAGCAAAGATTGCCAGGACTTAACATTGCTGCAGACAACTCCAGAGCCTACAGCCAAAATAGCTAAAATTAAATAAGTGTTTGAACTACTTTAATAGCCAAGAGGGATTATTTCCATCTTCCATTTATCAAATAGGAAAAATAAAACAAAAGTAGAACACCCTATATCTCCTTTTCATATTCCTAGGGTCATAAAGTCATCTTAGAAATTTCCTACAGGAAATGTACAGGGCCTTATCAGTGTATTCCAAATGGCACCTTCATCTCTAAAATGTGACATCTCCTGTGATAGTATCTTCACTTAAAATTCTATTAAACCAATAATTCCATAGGCTGACCCGCTGAAGAAGTAAAGTCGCACACCAAAATATAATACAGTTATCAGTTAAGTGCTTAATAACTTGATTTCAGACGTCTGAGCAAATAAGCATGAAATACAGGAAGTAAAAATGAAGGGAAGAAAGAAAGAAAAAAAAAAAGAACCATGTGATCTCTTTGGTTTTTGAATACCAAAGATACTAGGGACTCCTGAATCTTTCTTTTCCCCATCAGACCAATGAAATACTCTGGGAGTTCTTTTTCTCCCAGAAAAATAGTAAAATGTTTTCCTTCCTCTGGAGAGCCAAGAATTGATTGCAGAGGTATCTCCTTCTGAAGATGGGGATTTGTTCATATCCCACTGAGTGCAGAATGTTTTATAGAGAAGCTAGAGTTCTCAAAAATTTTTTTTTTTTTTGCATTAAAACTCACTCTTTAAAAGAATGGAGCATTCTAGACCCTCTGAAATTGTGATACTATACGTCACTTTTTTTTTTTTTTCCTCCCTTTGAGGACTCTCCTCAGGCAGAAACCCTAGAAGTGTACTTTAAAAACAAAGACTGATATTCCATTGCTGTTATTTGATATGCAGTACTTTGTATTTAGAGACCCTCTGTCCAGCCAGGTGGCAACATTTTTGGTTTAGTATCCAGATGGATAACAAATTGTAGTTTGAAATTCAAACCCATCAGACTGAAAAGCTGTACTAGAGAAGCCTTGTTTTATACTCAGAAATGCATTCTTTAAATTTTGCTGTCCTTTTTGCACTTAAATTTCTTTAAATTCTAACATTCAGGAAAATGTTGTTGATAGGCTGGTAGCTGACCTAAAGATTTAATATTGATATATATATTTTAACTGACTGATACAGAGGAGGAGATTTTCATTTGGATGAGATATTAATTTCAATATGTTTGTATAAAAAGGAACGTAAGCAGCAGCTTCCAAATAAATTTATAGTCTTATATCAGAAATTCTTTTAATTGCAGGTTCATTTTTTCGAAATGTGAGTTGTCTTTTTCAAGTGGTCTGAACTTTCGAGATTCTGCATAAATTATATTTCAGAAAGGTGGTGGTTTTAGTTACAAAAAGAGCAAGACTGATTTAATTATCTCAAAATTTTGAAACTTAATCCCCTGAAATTTACTTTGCTCATAAAGGCAAACAATTGGAGTATATTTCAGTTATAGAACCTGAATGTCATATTCTGTAATTACTCAAATATTCAGAGACAATGTGAATATATACCCATTAAAAATCCTTACACTGGTCATGTGTTTTCATATTTCTTGTTTGCAGTTGAGCGTACTGCATTATCTTACTTCTCTGGTTTGTAAAGCAATTGTGATATTGATCAAAGCCTTTATTAATCTTTCCCTATTACGGCCCCTTCGTAAGGCAATAGGATAGTAACCCAACATCTGGACAAATGAGAGGGGGAGAGTGGAGAAGGAGATAGGGAAGTTTAGAGGCAGGCTGAAAAGTCTGTATTTTTGGAAGTAGCATGAAGCTGTGGAAAAGCTTTTTGCTTCCCAATTTTTCTGTGTGTGTGTCTGTGCGTGTGTTATGAAATGGAAGCATAACATTAATTGTGGGTGGCTGCTGCTGTTCACTCGGGATTGTCTCATAATTCATGCTGGAAATATGTGTGCTTTCCAATACGATCAGCAAACTTGGGCTGCCAGAAGCGAGAGTCAAGGCCTCGTCAGGCTAAAAGTTCTCTTCTTTTTTGTACCTTCTACTCCATTAAAATCAGAGGACTACTAGCAAGCCTGTTCTAGCCTCAGTAACTTTCAGTGGTAATGAAGAATTGATTTTTCAGCATATGCAGGCTCACAATTACATGCAGTTGGAGAAAGAAAGTAAAGGACCAATAGTAAATGAGTGCAGTGGAAAATAAATTGAAATTTTGGAAGGTGATTAATCACTTGGATGTAAACTAGAACCTTAGTTGCCTGGCAAATAATGGATTATTGCTGCAGGTGTCTGAAGAAACTTAATATCCAAAATGAGAGAAGATGTTACATAGTCCTTTGAGACAACCGGCTTCAGGGATGCTATCTTCTTCCCTATTTCTTTACAAGGAGTTAAGCCAAAACCAGGTAGCTTCAGCAGCTTTCTAGGCCACCTCTTCATCCTTTTATTTTTACGGATTTTAAGTGATTCAGCAGCGTCTGTCTTGTGTCTCTCCTGATCTGCCCTGAGCTTCATCTGTTTTGTTGCAGTGGCAGCCAGGTGAGGTGGCACCTCCTTTTGCACAGACACGACAGTCTGCTCAAGGGCAGAATAGCGTGGCTAGGAGTGGTCTCAGCTGCTGTCTCTTCCCAGTCATGCTGGATGTCTGCTACTTGTAGGTTTTCCAGCACTATCTGTATGTCTGCATCAAACTTTTCATAGTCTGCTTTCTCGACTAATATAATAAACTTTCTAATATAATTTTCTTTAATATGATTTTAATCCAGTATGTTTCGGTATAACTTTTTTTTTTTCCTCTCCAAGTGATTTCAGATGCAATAATTTGTTTCCAGTGTTCTAGTCTTCTGTTGTGACCTTGTTCTCATTCCGGTCATAGTGACACATGCCAGAAAAGCTTATGTGGACAATCTGGACATTTATCATGGTCTCTTTTTGTATTTCTTATGTAAATGTGTATTTTATTTATGTATTTCTTATGTAATTGTGTATCTTACTGTTTGGAAGTCTTCTACATGAAAACTTTTATATTTTCTAATAGCTCATTTTTGACTGATACAACAATAGAGGCAGAAAAATCTTCCTAAAAGCTTGTTTCTAAACACTATTACTTGGATGATCAAGAAAATTCTGAACACTGTGAATAATTTGTAACTGTACATAATTTTCTTCTGAAAGATGGCCTTACAGTAAGCTCCTAAATATTATTAAGTCCATGTTGAAAGATAAGCAGCTAAATGAGCTGTCATCAAATTTGCAACTGTTCCAGACATCCTGCTGCTTAGAAGCTATCCCAGGCCTTGTGGCAGTGGTTGTAGTGTCTTTAGCACATTATCCTGACAGTTATTGAAACTAAAATTTGAAAACCACCACCAGGGTCATTTAAAAATATGTAAATAACTATATACCATTCTTAGGTATATTTTTCCACTCACTTAAAAATGTGGACAATTATAAAGCATACTACAACATCCCTTACTTCAGCAGCATGAATGTGTTTTGTTTTCTTCTTGAAAATTAACTCTTGATTCTCAGAGAGAGACTTCGTAGAGCTCCTTTTGCAGATGTGCTAATTGTGGACCTAACAAACCATGAGAAGTCTTTCAGATGTAGGCTTTTTTAATAATGAGTTTTAGTACATTTGTTCTGTCAGTCTAACTACTGCAAATGCAGATGTCATCTGTTTAAAATCCTTATAACATTTTCTGCTAAGAAAATGCTGAAAGTATTTTGTACTTATCTGTATATTTACACCTCATTTTCTAGACTCCTCACTCTCTTTTGTCTACAGTTGAGGTCTGAACTAATCACAATGCTTCTCTTCTTATTTCAAAAGAATTGTGTTTATAAAATTATTAAATTAGCAATAAAAAGTAGAAACTTTTTTTTTTTTCCACCAGATGCACACAAAAGTAGATTTATCTTTGTGTCTAGACTGGAACCTAGTGATCAGTGGGTCTACAAAGGACTACAAGTTTGAGGGATTACAAGTTCCTTTCACCACAGAATCTTTAGGTCTCTTAAAAGTTAAGTTTGTGCTTCTACAAAGCCAGTTGCTAAATTTGTAAGTCTTCTTTCCTTGCATTTGATTCCGAAGGTCACGTAAAGAGATACAAGTTGATGAAAGATTTCAAAGATGCTGAACGCCCGCATAATTTCATGAAGATATTTTGAATATTTAGTGCTTTACTGCCTAGACTGAAAAACTATGTATGTCATAGGTAGTGACTCGGGGAGAGACAAACATAAGGCACTCTAAGATATTCTTGTATTATAACATTACTCCAGTTAAACTGAATGTCACATTTCAGGAGGGCAGTCTTTTAATCTGGGCTTGTACAGCACTTCTTTGCTTTTTTTCTTATCTAATGCTACTGCATCTTTACTTTCTAGCAAGGAAATATACTGAGGATGTTTTCTGAAGGGGGAATAGAAGGAGGAAAAAAAGGTTGCTTACAGATACCAGTATCTTCTGAATCTCTTATCTTTACTTCTTCAGATTGTTTAATCAGATTGCAGCTAGCTCATGGAGAGAGAATGAAAATAGGTAAGCAAGAGCTCTTGCTGCCACAGTTCAATTAGATCTGTTGCCTCTCTAGAAATTGCTAGTTACCATTTTATAGCATCATCTTTCATGCCAAATATTGGATATTGGAGGATATTGGAGTTTGGGCTGTAGGCTTTTAATTATTCTGCTGTCTTTATGTCAGGATGGCAATGGTCAGAAGTGCATGGGTTTTGTTCTACTTTTGGCGTTCTTACGCCTTGTAACTTGTGACTATTGAACCCTTTCTGTAATACTGCTGAGGGAAAGCATAGTTTGCAATAAGTTCCCACTGAAGCTGTGGAAAAGTGGAAATTGCTTTAGACTTATTCTGTTTATTATGTGTAGAACTTTATTATAGGCACATCAGAAAAAAATGCTGAAAACAAGTTAGTTGTAGCTCATCTTTATTGAACAACACAAATGTATGTTGAATTCACTTTACAGCCTTCACTTTCTTATATGGGTGTATAAATAAGAAAATTATTAAATTCCCTGGCTGTATGACTGGAAAAAAATATAGCCTCATCTACATTAATTCTAGCTTGAAAGAAGCCCTGAAAACATACAAGGCATAGCAAAAGTTTTTATGACAGTGATCACTAGAAATTAAGTTTTTCTTTACTGAGAATCATGAACGGTAACAAAAGCTATTTACCTTGAAATAGTGTGACTATAAAGTGCCTCCCTTCTGCAGGCACTATTTTCTGTCTTATTACACAAGATTTACTCTAAAGAGTATAGAAATAATTCTCTAAAGAATATAGAAATAACGGTGTAATGTTTCTCTGAAGTTTAAAGGGTGTTCTCATAAAACTCTTACTTACTTTTTCTTAGTTATGTACCCACAAGAAGAGTAATTGGGAGAAAAGTCTGTTTAGTATTTTTACACTGGATTTTAATTAATGTAAAAGATAAGGTTTTCGGTGCCATAAATTATTCTTTTTATCATAAATACTTGATGTTACACTGTTGTTCTCATCTTTGCACTTATTTCTTCCTTCCAATTGTTTCTTAGAACTAAATTAATTCTGTTTTAAAGAAGATTGTAAAACACATGGAACTAGGACTGTTCTATAACGAATCAGATTAACAGTCAACATGGAGGAGTTTAGGCTATACTGTAGTATGGGCATAACTAACTAGGGGTAGTACAAAAGTAAGAAATACGGAACTGGGATTGAAAAATCTCTTTGAGATGTATGGTAAAATAATGATAAAAGACTCTAGGGGTATCTCTTTGGCAGTTTGCAGTGCTCATTTTTCAGAAGCTGTCTTTCTTAAAGCGGATTATATAGCTTCTTTTGAGATGGAGACTTGGAGTTCTTATGCATGTCATGATAACTGTCCTCTTTAGTAATAAAACATTATTTGTTTTCTGTGTACGCATATGCTACAGCTACAGTATGGTACCCAAATTCACAGTGAGAGTGTTGGCTGCAGTCCCCATTTTCCTGTGTCTTGCTTTGTTGATGTTATATCTGCCAGACTGTTGCTCATGTCCTGATTGTGCTTAGCCTGCTGACATCCACACACAAATACTGAAGTCTGAATTGAGTCATGCAATGTGAAGTTAACACAAAATAATTCTAAAGTTACAGACTACTTTGATGATTGGATGGCACTAAACATAACTTGAACCTATTTATTTTTTCAAAGGGCGCAGTCTAGAAAATTGTGATATAATTTCAAGATTTCCATATGCTTCATCATTTCTGATACGAAGTCTATTCAGCATCTGTAGCAATTCAGTTCTTCATGCTCCCCTATTTAAGCAGAATGTGCATAGTGCTTGTGTTTTACAGAATTTTCTTATTACTAATGTACTTTTTTTTTTTTTTCTGGAGGTAGAGAAACACAATGAGAGTGTTTTTCTTCTGTCTCTCCTGTTAACGTTCTGCTCTGATACACACACACCAAAACTGTGGTGTGAAGCCTGGGAAATAAAAGTGGAGGCATAATGGACACACAGTGCATTTACATGTACACTCCTCATGCTTTTATGTCATGATACTATAATGTTCTGCTTTGGCTGAAGTTTGGAAGAATAGTTTTTGGAATGGTTTATGAAGAGAGAAGATATGCCCTCTTTTTAAATGCAAAAAAAGTATTTAGTCTTTCTATTATAATACTTGCCATAGAAGCTGGCTAACATTTTTACTAAGCATAATCAACACAGTTGTTGGGAATGCTACTTTCTTTATGTTCTAATGGCTAAGCTTTCCTTTTTCTGAACTGTCTTATCTGCAGTTTTCTTCTGGAAAACCCTAGTGGGTATCTTCTTAGATGATGCAGTAGGAATAAGTAATATGCATCAATTTCCCAGTTTCTTAAGTGTAGCAAGATGGTATCTTTTCTTTTTGTTCCTTCCCTTGAGGGCACATGAGTGCGGGTTTTTGAAAGCAATGGTATAACATCAGTAGCAAGGTTAAAAGGAAAGAATTGCAATCATCACTCAATATTAGAAATGAGTATTCTTAAAATATCTCTTTAATGTTTGTGTGTTTTTGTTTTTTTTTTTGTTTTTTTTTTTAATGGTGATACTGTATTTACTCTAGTATTGAAGAAAAAACACAAAAAACAAAGCATTTCTTGTTTTTTCTGTATAAATATTGTCATTATGTTTCAACCTCAGGGTCAGAAGTTAGAATGGAATTGGGGTGGTCTACTTGGTTTTTAAAACAATAATTTTAATTCATGTTTGCTTAATAACAGATTAATTTAACATAAAATTCTTAGTTTAAATTTGCTCTTGAGTTTTTAAGCATATCTAAATGTATGTTAAGATACTTTAGTGTTTGTTTTGTTACCATATTCGTACATATACAAGTCCAAGATGCATCATGTTTACAGCTTGGACTGTTCAGATGTGCTAATTCTGATGATGATATAAAATATATTTGATACATTAAAATATGTGTTCATTAATTTCCATGTGTACCTTTTTGATTTTCACATAGTACTAAGTAATAAATGAATTTTGTAAGCCATGTTATTTTGATCATATAGAGCAATAATATCACACAAAAGGATTTTTGATGAAGGTGATAGTTGGCAAGCTGGTAAATACTGACTGAAGTTGCACATTGCAAGTTTCTTTCAGCATTTGAAAGAATGATGGAAGAAATAAAGAATACAATACTTCTCTATCTGGTCAGTACCTTTAATGGTTATTTTCTTTACCTCTAAAATGCTTAAATGAAGAAAATTATTAAGTGTTAAACATGTAAAAGCCATTAAACCTCTTTAGAAGTATAGTTCTACAACTGAAACGTTGCGTGCAAGAGATGCAGTTCAACTACAGGGAAATTCTCTTTATGGAGACTGTGGACTATGATACAGACTACCTAGGGGAAGCTCAATTTTGTATTCACATGTATCTTATTGGTCTATAAATTGTATCTACCATTCATGAGTTTATGATTCACCTCTTTATAAAGATGATAAATTTGTAGTTATAAACTTCTTATTGCGTGGCAAAGTAATCACAAACCCTACATTTCAAGAGGTTGGTGCATTAGAGTAGTGGCTGGAGCAGATGAAGATTTATTCTCCACAACTGAATTGCTTATCTCTTGCACTTCAATTTTTTTTCATCCCTATATTTTACTTTTCAATGTAGTGTAGAGCTCTCATTTTTTTAGTAGGAGAGATAGCTATAATACAGCTATTAAATGACTATGCGGCAGGAAGACAATGCTGCAAATGTGGCAGTATGTAAATGTACAAGGAACAGTATAAGTTCATCTTAATCCTCTTACTAGAAAATAGTGATTCAGATGCAAGTTTAAGCTGGAAAATAGGTTTTTGTTTCCAAATACTTTATGCATAAGAGAATACGAAACCAGAGCATCTACATTTCTTCGTAAATCTGGAGAAAATATTTATTGGCAAAACCCAGGGGTCGTAGAAATTAATTGTCTTCTGGCTTGCTGTGCCAGATACGTCGCTGCTTGGCCTTCAAAAGAGCCATGAGGCTTAGCAGGAGAGACTGCTCCTGCGGTGAGACAGCCCGTCCGTTCAGACTTGCTGCCACCTCTGGGGTGAGAACTGTTGGACATTACTAATCCCAGCAGGTATGAATCAGTGTCCTGTGAAAAGCTTAGTGCAACAGAAAATCCTGATTTCTCTGAACTATTTAATGTCCATCGCAGGAGTTTCGCTGAGTAAAATTTCAGCAAAAGCATTTGACAACCTTCAACTCCTTTACAGAAGGAAAAGGGGAAACACCACACCTGAGAGGTTGATTGTGTGGTCATTTAGCTCTACAGCTGACTGCGTACACGTGTGTCCCACAGCAGCCAGTCACTGTTGGTCTTTAGCCTTACTGCTCAGTGAGAAGGCAGAGAACAACCATGTCTCGGTGACTGCTGGTTTCTGAGAGTCTGCAGAGGGCAAGCGAGCCCGTCGGCTCAGGTTTGAACAACGGACTGGCAGGGTTTCCCTACGGGGCTGGGATGGCTGCTCCCACACTGCCGACAAGTTTTTGGGAGCATTTAACTCACATACGCAATCCTGAGAGTTGCTAAGGCAGCCAGCTGAACTCTGAATTGTGGCCAGCAAACTGTTTTTCCATGTAGCATATCCTTTTGGACCTCCCCCACCTCCGTTATACCATGTACCTGGAAACACTGGGTTATGACATGGAGTGCTTACAGAACCAGGCTTCTGTTTCATTTCACTTGCGTCTGTCACTTACTAGGTACCCACATATTTTTGGGTGGAGGGAATGTATAAAACTTCCAAGAGAAATAAAATATTTACGTTGCTTAGGTATTTGAGTGAATTTTGGCATTGATTATAACATTTTAACAGCTGAAGAAAGCATAGCAGTGGAGATTCCTCTTTTTTAATGTTATGATGCTTTAAAATATTTGTTGCTTCAAAACCAGAGCAAGCAGATAGGTTTCTGTTAAATATCCTTTTAATCTTTGCTTCCTTGCTGTTTCCTTACCTGTTTGATATCTTCATTTAAATGTTTCTCGCATTACTAGGCTGTACCCACTGCAGTGTGTTGTATTTTAGTCAGCTAAGAATGATGGTTTGGCATCACTACTGTGTTAGTAACACAGTATTAGCTACTGGATTCTGCATGTGAATTTGAGTTTGAGGCTTAGCTTCACAGCAGTTTATTATTATGAGTGTATGTGATAATTAGCATTAAAATCCGAAGGAAAATTGGAATTTAAATACGCCATATCAAAGTGGAAAACGCAGTTGTTGTTTTGTTTTGTTTTGTTTTTTTTGTGTGTCTTTTTTAGCTATTACCTATATATTTCAATCATTTTCTAGCCCTAATTTGCAGAGCAGTGTTTCATAGAGCAGAAAACTATTTCAGCATACATCTAGTGTAAGCAAAGGCAAGTGTCTGTGAGTAATTGACTTTCCTAATCAGTGTTGGTCATGCATGCCATGGAACAGGGAAATAAAGCTTAAAATTTTATATTTTAATTTAATTACTTTATTTTATTATAATTTTATTTGTTTGTTTTCTTTATACATTTTTAAAGTGCCCCCATGTATGCTGTGATACCATTTTCCTTTAGCTTTTATGTGAGGGCCTACACAAGTATGTGCATATACCTGGGAGAGTGTTGAGAGCCAAGGTTTTTGTCTCTATGCTACAGAAGATAATGTTAACCTTATATGGCACAGGTGTGTGCCTATGACCTCTGGACAGTTAACATTAATTTAGTAATTAAGAGGTAGCAATTGTGCTTCCCCTAGAGAACATTTTTAGCACAAAAGATGAAAGCAAATGAGAAGCTATGTTACTGCCACTTGTTTGGATTATGTCTTTTATCTTATGATAGTAAATGATCAACAAATCCTTGTTAAACTCCGGAATGAAACTAGTATGGGATTTGTTGGCATTTTTTAAATGTTAACTTTCAAGCATTTTGTGAAACTTAACTGGTTTTGAATCTTCTATAGATTATTGTATTAGCCACTCTCAGCACACACTATTGAAACAGAATATAGAATAAAGTTTAATGTTTAATTTTCCATATGTTTTCTTTGTCCTAATAAGCAGGACAGTCCTAAATCTGAATACAAGCAGATTTAGAAACAAAATTGTTGTTCCATTCATTATCTATCCGAATCTGCTCTAAAAATGGGAAGAGGTTGTACTTACCAGCTAATTAGTGTTCTAACAAATTTCTGTACATTAGATTTAGTTTGTAACTTTCTGCAGGGTAACTGTGTATCAATAATGACAGAAAAAATGGGGTTATGGGCATAAAAACAATTCATAAAAGTTGAAGCAGTTCCAACACTACATGTTCATAATAAAAATAAGAAATACAGATGTATGGAAAATGTTGAGAGAACTTTACACGTGGCTTAATTCAAAATCCAGTGGACACAGTAAACAAAAGCTTTCACTGATCATATAGTTTTATTATAACTGAATTTTCATGCATTTGTCTGTCCAGATCACTATAGATTTATGACATAGCGCATCCTTTCTGCAGGGAAAAAAAAAAAAAAAGTCCTTATTGCCATTTATCACAACCTGCTTTGCACTTCGGTGAACAGAACAGCTAGTGACTTGCCAGAGTATTTCAGAGTGCTGTACAAAGAGAATGTATGAGTGTCCGGTTTTTATGTCATCAAATCTGATACAAGGTTGGGCTGATGGTTGTGTTAAGACTTGCATTCCTGACTGGTTTATGTCTCAAATATTCAATGGATTTACATGGTGTAATGAATCTTAAAATGATTTTATCCTATTGGCTTGCTAAGATTACTTAGTCATAGGTTTTTACAGACTGTAAGATTGATTTTTTTTTTTGAAGGCTTTCATCATTTTGAGAATAACAGAAGCTGAAGCCTG
Source organism: Anas acuta (assembly GCF_963932015.1). Lineage (NCBI taxonomy): Eukaryota > Metazoa > Chordata > Aves > Anseriformes > Anatidae > Anas > Anas acuta. Next base: position 50,350,442 of record NC_088980.1, on the reverse strand, counting down.
CCTTTTAACACATTTTCACAAAATACAGCTTTTACTTGACAGTATTAAAGTGAAGTACAGTAATTATCACATTAAGTGAGATAATCTTTTCATGTTTTCATTAATAATGCAAATAAACATTTTTTTTCCCCTGGAAAATGTTCAGCTAATTCTGTAGAACAAAACATTGGTTCATTGATTTAACTAAATGTACATTCAAGCTCAGACTATGTTTATGCAACAATACTGGCTGGAGATTTTTTCTTATTGTTTTTTATTGTGGCATCTGTAGGGGCTGCTGCAAACCTCCCATCTTTTGCATAAAGTTTGCACAGAAATTAAATGTTCTGTCCATTTCTCTTGACTTGTAGTTAAGTAAGAGCATCCTGCCTGTTAACTCTCTCACAAAAGCTTGTTTCACTTCAAATCCTCTTCTAATGCGTTGACTAATTCTTTATTTTTTCAGGATCTAGCACGAGGTTTGTCCTCTAACATGGTGGAGTTTTTTTCTTCTAAACAAGAATGTCATTTCTGAAGCAGCATAGATTTGATGTTATCTATTTGATTCAAAGTGGTTTTTTGTTGTTGTTGTTTTGTTGTTTGGTTTTTGTTTGTTTGTTTTCCATTTTCTGGTGGACATTCCTTTATAACTAAAGAAACCGCCTGTATTTTCTGAGAGAAAAACACATCGTATAAAAGTATCGTATCTTTCTGATGACTGAACCCTAGGTCAGAAACTTACGATGACATCTTCAGGAGTATTTACATCCTGAATTCAGTGTGTCACCATTTTTTTTGGTGGTGATGGTGGTTTTTGTCAAAGAAATCACTTACAGTCCAAGCTCTCAAGTACTCCAGTGACATTAGCTCTGCAGAAAGCCAAATTTGAGGTCTTTGGTAAGGAGCAACCCCCAGTTGTAGAAGTTTCTCTTCCCCTTATGCAGTCTCTACCAAGTTTCTGAGACTTGAAAAAGGCCCAAATAACAAAAAACTGTTTTATCTATGGGAAAATGTTTTGAGTAGTCCATCTTTCTGCCTAGGGATTCTTCAAGTCTCATGTATAAAGATGCATGAGAAAGATGCAGTTGTGCTTGACAGGCACACAACAGACTTTCCAGGTTCTTTAACTGATTCCCAAAGGCCATCTTATTTGCGTGATTTGATAAAAAAAAAAAAAAAAAAAAAAAAAAAATTCAGTGATGTGATCCGAATGCATGCACTTCTGTTTCCACTGAATTGGTTCAATTCCATGTTTGTGTTCTGCAGTCTTTTCATCATAGTATGGATATTTTATAAAATTGTTACATTTTAGCAGACTGTAATGAGGAGAAATCATAGTAACAATTACATTCCAACTGGTATTTGTCTCATAAAATTAAGTATATGTAACAACCTTATTCTACTCTTTTGATTTTTTTTATTATTTTTTTTTCGGCATTGGTTTAGCTTAATTCTGCAGCTTAAGCCTGCTCCAAAAGTAACAAGTAAGTGAAAGTGTTGTTGGCACCTCTTCTGGGGAGGGTTTGGTCACTCCAAATATGATTCTCAGATTAAAATGTTGGGAACCTCAAAAATGGGATTTGCTTCATCTCCATCAGTCTCACTAGCCACTCATTTTCTCCCTGTGTGTATCATTATCTTTTTAGCAATAGAAATTTCTTATTTTTTTCTTTTTTGGATCTATTAGATTTTATATTATTGTCTGAGGATATCACTTACATTCTCTTATAATTGTTTCTTAAGGATTTCTATTCTGTTCTATCTATTGTATAAAATGTTATTTTCTTTCTCTTATCAACTCTTTGGGGATTTCCTAGTATTATTTTTATTATATTTATTGTATTATTTTCCTCAGTATAAGAGTGAAGCCAATTCTTGAGCAAATGCTTTGCTCCATGATGATTCTCGTTTGCTTTTCTACAGTATTCATCCTGCCTAATGTTCTAACTGTGGGAGTTTTAACCTCTGTTTAGGTTTTATGATTTCATGTGTCAGGACTTCCTTTCTTACCATCACTTTTCAAGACACAAGAAAATCTCTTAATCTTCAGATCATTTCTTCTAATTTTAATGTTTTAGTCATACTAAAGACTTTTAGTGTCATAGCTGGAGTGTTGTCATATTTTTGAATACTTTACGAATCGTATTTTTGTCTTTGATTTTTCTTCAGTGTTAACAATATATTGCTGATTCTGTAGCAATTCGTTTTACATTTCATTGCAGATTTGTCCTCTGGTAGGTTGAAGCAGATAACTGCTAACATCAGATTTCTGTAATAAACATTTCTCCACAGCGTGAGTTTGCTAATTTTAAATGATTTATTTTCCAGCTATCCTATTTCTTTAAAATGCGGTAATGTGTTTGAATTGTGTCTGTTTCTCTGCAGAGTAGTAGACATCTAGCACACATACACCCAAAATATTTCATTTGCTCACCTTCCAATCTTCTGTTTGAATAGCTGAGATGGCTTGATTTGTCTTTTCCATGCTTCTGATTTATTTATTTGAGCTTATGAATAGCTTTGCTTTTTGTGGGACAAAAGCTAGTATACTCTTATCTGTCCCGATGTTGACATGCATCATTCCTCTTAAGATTGTCTGAAATGTTTTGGGTTGTCCAATATCTGAGCCTGCTTTTAGGGAGCAAGAGTAGTGCTTAAATAACTTTGAGAGTTTGGCTATGAACAACCTATCCAAGTAGGAGTCTCTCAAAAGAAGACCCCGTGAACCTATAAAAAGTTACAATTCATTTATTTTATTTAAAGATTTAAACATAACAAAATATATTGTTGTCCTGGTAATTACAATGTAAACCATGCTATCTTTAATTCTAAGGCATCTTCAGCTCACTGAAATATTGAAAGTGAGGTAGTTCACTCAACTGAACAGAGAGAAATTGGTCAAAGCATCCCTGCGGCAACAGTGTCTATTAAATTTGTATTGTTTTAACTTTAATTAATTTAGTACATACCATTGACAAATTAACCATCTACTTTTCCAGTGCCATCTTTTTCTCTTCCTGAATTTGCTAAGAAGTCTTTAGTAATCACTCCTTATGATGTCCTGTATGTGCATTTTTGAGTGGTTACTTAAAAGTGTTCTTCAAAACCATTCAGGGAATGAATGTATCAATAACTTACACTGACAACTTACAATTCTAGACAAAGAAACTGTTTGGAAAGCATTAAGAAGAAAAAGTGTTTGAGAACTTGGTTATCTGAGGCCATTTTTCTAAAATGCAAACCAGGATATTTTGAATCGGTTTTCCTGGTGATTTTGCGTTTTCTACCTGAGCATCCTCAACTTCATAGCATATTAAACCCATCACACCATTTGGACAATGAAACCACAATATTTTGCTCAAAATTATGTTTTATAAACTGATAAGTAAATTAATAATTTATTGAGATATGCCGTCCAGATGTAATTAAGGAAGTCTTTTAGAGTCTGAACTTCCCTGCTGTTTGAGTGTACCAGAGAACAAAAAAAGATACTTCTCATAGTCATTCTACTACCTCTTCTAGTCTCAGTAGACTTTATTTTCTAGATCCCAGTAGCCTATTTTTCAGTTTCTCAAGTGTGTTTTCCATGTTCTGTTCACACAAAAGAAGACTCCATCCATTTCAAAAGAACTTGGATGAGTGTTCAGCCATCCAGTTGACCCCTTTTACTGCAGACCTGTTGAGAGCCATCAAGTGTAAAAACTTCCTCTTTTATTTGGTTTGAAGGTATATACTCTAGCTTCAACAGCAAACACTGCAAAATACCACATGCTGTGGTATCTATTTTTTAATTAATTAATTAATTTTTACTTTTTTTTTATATTTGAAAAAAACTAATTGGAGTCTTCAATTATGCATGCTTCATTTCCTATACTTATCTTTGTGCTTGCTGCTTTCAAAAATTCATTAATTTATAACCATTAATGTGATTTCATGGTATTTTATTGTGAACAGATACATAAAGCAATACCAAAAATATCATTGTCTCTGGTCTGGACTTAGAATTCTAACTACCACTTTGATAGTTTATCTCCGTTATTCTTTTCCATTTCTTCACACCTTCCTTTGTGTCCCTTTCTCTGTTTTCTCTTTTGTTCAAACGAGCAGCTACTTTGGATTACTAGCAACATCATCTTACCTAAATATTCTGTTTGCAGGATTCCTAAATACTGCACAAAAATATAAAGTAAAGGGATCTCAAATGCTTGTAAACCTCATCTGTTCTTGGGTTGAAACAAATGTTATTTAGAAACTGCTTAAAAGAATAAAACTCATTTAACACTAGTTTCATCTTGATATCAATCATTTTCACCCAAGGTGTCAACAAATAGAATACCCTGGTTTCTGTTAAACTGTCTAAGTGAGGAACAACCTTTGGTGACATTTGCGCAATTTGTGAAGTTTAATAACATTTTGTATTCCTGTTTTGGAGATTGGAGAAGATGTGGTGATGCCAAACTCTTCAGCTCACTTGTGTTTGAAGACAGCTGACATCAAGATACGTTATATGCCATTGATTGCTGCTGTATGCCAGCAACAAAAGCAGGAACAAGTAGCAGGAGACCTTTCAGAAGGTGAAAGCACCTTTAGTTTGAATGTTTTAATTTTCTTCTTAGGAAAGAATTAAACAAAGGTTTTCTGAGCTTAATGACATATTGATCAAGACTAATGATCTTATTCATGCATTTGGCAAACCCAGGTTAGTCAATTGCCTTGAAGAACGGTGAAGAGGAGGTTTTTTGTTCTTTGTCTACCAGCTAGAGTGTAATCCTTCAGGCTACTCAGAAGCTTGAAACTCAAGCTGCTAGTCTGAGGTAAAATCCAAGCTCATTTGCATTAGCCAGTCTTGATGTAGGACACGCTGTCTTTCTTCATTGTAGCCACCATAGCATACATAGGATGAAAACAAAGGTCTCGCACCTACATTGTGGAAGACAGTTCTCAGGAAGGGAAGGATTACTTTACTGCTCCCTCTCATGCCTCCCCGCCATCTTGGAGAAGTGTTTTGCTATTTCCTGCAGATACTGCACCAGTGTTTCTGAAACTGATCAGCTGGCCTTGTTTCAAGCATGAAGGTGCATAAGGAAAACTGCAATATCACCTAGCTTCAAGATCTGTTTTGATCTTTTACAGCAACTGTTTTGAGGAATTTTTTTATTTCTACTTCTATTGTAAAATATTTTTTTTTGAAAAAAAAATTAATTCTAAGGTATATCAACGTGTTGAACTCTCTAGAAGTTGCATATAAAAACATTTTTATTGTTAATATCTTTGATTGTCTTGCTGATTTAGAGTGTGACCCAGCAAACGAGCTCTAAGAAAAAGAAAATATTTTTACTTAATTGCTGTTATGTTTATCCACCTTAAGTGCAATTTTAAGAAATTGCTACAGTTTTACCTTTCTGCCTCTTAATGGCCATAACTGAAAATTTTAAAAAATTTCCACTGTATCTTATATTAGTAAAAATTCTTTTTATTTTTACATGTTCTTTTCTTATTCTTCCAACTGGTTCATTGCACTGTGCTTGCTAATAAAGTTTGATATTATCGAATTTCAAAAAAATCACAGCATGCTATCAGAGCATACCATGAATGAGATAAGACAGTGGTCTGTGGACAGTGTTTATTGTATACTATCACTCCAGTGATACCCATTAACTTAGTTCTTTCAGTATATCATTCCAATTATTTTTTGCATGAATGAATAATTCTTTGCACAGGCTTACTTTGGACAATTTGCTTCATAGCTTCTTTAAACTACTTGTTACAAGGTAAATTTTCTGTGATTCAAGTTATATTGTATTGTGTTGATTGGAAACATAATTTACATTATCTTATCACACTTTCATTAGTAAAGCACACTGGATTTCTTTGAAGTTAAGCTCATGGGTTTTGACTTAATGAGGAAATAGCATTGTATCTGACTCTGAAATGTTATCTCAGAAAATTTAATTCCAAAGCTATGTGCAGTTGTGTTTCGAGCACATCGTGATGCTCATGTCACACTTGGTTCTGAAATTTTAAGACCAAATTGTTGCCTTTGCCAAAGTAGCATGGAGAAAAACTGGAAAATGATGAGGTTACATTACAGAAGAAGGGTGGAGAGGGTATATATGTCGGATTTTGAACCAAACACTGCACTGACGCATAGTACTGAGAAATGTATTTTTTTTATTATTCAAATTAGTTCTTATGCTGCTCACAGAAGCGGTAATTCCCTATACAACCTTTTTCCATATGGTCATATGCAAATGCTGCTTTTTAAGTAATAAGAAGTGTTAGAGAAGTGATAGTAAAAAAAAAAAAAAAAAAAAAAAAAGTCAATTTACCAGATCTTCATTTTTATATGGCCATAAATCCCAAGTCTATCCAGAAACAAATCCCCTCTACATTCTCTGTGTAGATGTTAGTCCTGAAAGCTAACTGGGGCACAGGTATTAAGTTTGCAGCTATGAACATTGCTATCCAAATTAGTTTATCCAAAGTTCCATTTTGATACTTCTCTATTCTCTCCTTAATTTCAAAAGCCTTCCTCTCAAATATCAAATAAACTTTATACACCACTAGCGTTTGTTCCCACATTTAGACACTTGAAGCCTGTAGTCTTCAGAGGTAGTAATGTCCTCTTGTAAGTGGATGATAGTAGCTCTGAAAATCAGACCACTAGCATTTGTGGATGCCCCGTCCCTGGGGGCATTCAAGGCCAAACTGGATGTGGCTCTGGGCAGCCTGCTCTAGTGGTTGGCAACCCTGCCCAGAGCAGAGGGCTTGAAACTAGATGATCTTTAAGGTCCTTTTCAACCCAGGCCATTCTATGATTCTGTGATGCTGACTCTAAAAATTTAATAGATCACAATGCAAAGCAGCAAGTGCCTGGCGTAAAACTGCTCTGTGTTTTAGTTACAATAAGAGTGCATAAATTGTGTTTTAAATTTCTCTGGCTAGCATTCAGGAAAACTGCTAACAGCTGTTAAAACCTTGCCCAGGCCAGCCGTCCGGTCTGTCTATCTCTCTTAAATCTGTGGTTCTGATACTTAATTTTAACAACACATTTTCTAAGTACTCTCTTGCTAAGTATGTAGCATGTAAGCAGCTGTGTTTTCGGTGATTGACTGGTGTGGTATAAGTTGTATTCATTGGATACTTTAAAAATTGAGTTAAGATTGTATTAAATTTAGCAAATACTTTGTGTGTGTTGTTAACTGCTCTTCCCTTCACAACCTTGCTCCTTCCCATGTAGATGTTTGCAAGTGGAAAACATTTCATGTGATGATTTCTCACAAAGTAATAGGGGAAAATATACAGCCAAATTGTTTTTATAGCTTGTGATGTGAGAGAATTGTCTCACTAAATCTGTCAGCTCTTTTGGGTAACTCTTCTGAGCTGAGTATGTTTTCCTCAAAATCTGCTTTGCTTTAGTGTTTGTCTTGCCAGGAGCCATTCTTCTGTCTTTCCCTGTGCTGCAGTAGTTCTTAATATAAAAGGTCCTGAACCAAAATCTTGGAATAAAACATCTGGCTCAATGTCAATGTTAATTCTTAATTTTCTTTCTTTGTCCACTGGTGATTCTGATTCAAATGAAGATCTTAAATTCCTTGTTAAAGTCTTCCAACTTGTTATACTACTACTCCATTGGTGAATTCTGTTCTCCCTACCCCATGTTGCTGACTTTGGCCTGTCTTTGAAACCTGCTTGACCTTTTTGTTGCCAGTTCTCAGTTAATTATTTTGTAAAACTATATCCAGCCAATGCACTTCTGCAAAAAGCTACTAACTTCCATTGGATTCATGCCTTAGGGGGAAGTAATTTAATTAAGGAGAGGGCTGTTGCTCCCCAGCTGTTTAATATCCAGCTGAAGTCAGCTGCACAGTTCTTTTTCAGAGACTGTGCTCAGCTTTATTTTTGTGGTATGTTCATCAGTCAGTCTCTTTTAATGACAGTTATGGGTTTTTGAATTTCTCTTCAATAATAGCTCAGAAAGAGGCAAAGGCTGATATTGATTTGAAGAAGATTTAGAGAGGCTGGTAATCCTGGGCTTCTCCCATGAAGCAACCAGAATGGGACTCAGCATAGTGTTTGTATCACAGTGGAAGAAGTAATTTATTTTCTTCATATTCTTTTTGTCAGTTTTTCCATGGTACCTATCTGTAGAGTGAGTCCTCTTTTCCTGAATTTTAACACGGATCATACTGGCAAGGAATTTTTAGTGTCCTCTTTATGTTGTAGACTCTGCTCTCAAAGCATGTTTTGGAACATATCTCTCTTAAAGGTAGTGTATTTCAATGAAGTTTGAGGTGTAATTTTTCTCTAGGTATGGAATGTTTATCAATTCCATACTTGCATTTTACTTGCAAATAAACCACTCTCGTTGGCCTTTCTCTCTTATCCCTTGCCTTGTGTTAAGGTTTTTACCTTTTGCCACCTACTTACTAGAAAACAAATGAAACACCTGAATGAAAAACCTGAAGAAAAAAATGAAAAAAGTAGATCGTTTATCTTAATTCTAGAAATACTTTCAGATTTTCTTTTTGTTCCTGTATTGTTGAATGTTGTCGACACCCCTCTCAAAAAGGTTACGTTACAATGGGAAATGTTACTGAGAAGACTAATTGAGATTATCAGAGGTGTAAGGTCTGTCACACAAAGGAAATTAAGGACTCTTCAGTATGGGAAAGCAGTAACTGAGAGGGACTAGAACAGAGGTCAATAAAATTGTGAATAAGTGCTGAGAAAGTGAATAGAGTTGTTACTTGTTTCTTACAGTGTAAGAATTAAGGGGCATCAAGTAGATTTAGCAAGTGGCAGGTGCAGAACAGTTGTTTTTTCTCGCAGCAAGCGTTTACAGTATGTAAGGTTTGGGATTCAAGGACAGGCTGCACAAGAAAAGAAGTCCATCACAGGCTACGGGTTAAAAAACCACCTCGTTGACAAAATGCAGTTGTTGGGAGGAGGAAGGGATTCTGGGGATCCATACATCCTGCATGCTTCCCCAGGCTTCTGCTGCTGGCCATTGCTAGTAGCAGAGTATTGGGCTTAGATGGACCTTTGATCTGATCTGGCTTATCTTCAAAGTCCCTGAACCATTTATAGGATAGAAGGAGGGGGAAAAAGTTCAGAAAGATTCTTCTTCTTTTATTAGCATTTGTTAATGGAGCACAGCTTGCAGTTTTTTCATTTGATTTCATCATGCCAAAAAGGCATGTTAATCATTTTGTTTTGTATGCCTGATTTCTGTGTTGGAGTGAAAAGCTGAATGTCTGTCACTGAAGCAGACATGGATGGTCCTCAGAGCCCAAGACATTTGGTGTTGGTGATAAGCGTTGTGTCAGGCTCAGAAAAACTATATAATGTTCTCAGCTACTCGTGACCGAGATCCTATTATTTCTGACCGTGCCTGACAGCTCTAATGTTAAACAGTGAAGGGTCATAGAAAATTAGTGTAATTTCAATGGCTGCTTTAGTGCAGAAAACATTAAGTCAGTTCCCAAGAACAGTTCCCTGGTGCAACCCTTAATAAATTCAAACTTTATTTTTAGTAATGACCTTTAGTAATGTGAGCCTTGATCCATTGAGATGCTGTTCACTTTTGATGCATCCCCAAATCCCTTTTTTATGCATTTTAAATCAACACATGCTTATTCTGAATTTATGCATGTGGATAGACGGAGAGATGTAATTTAAACACATCTGTTCAAATATGCATTTCAGATCAACTTGGTGCCGGTTCTCATAATACGGCTGAGTTTTTGACGGGTATTATATCCCTAAAGTACACAGCAGATGGTATTTATTAGAGATTGAATGGAAATGAAGTTTAAGGATGTTGAGCTTTTTGTCTTAAGTCACTCCTTTTTTAATCATAAAACAATAATGATCTGAAGTTATAAATCTGTAATGAAGTTCTGTAAAATGTTTCATTTGTATGGGAAGAGTAGAACACCTTATAGCTGAATAAAGTTAGTCCAAGCCTTAATTTGGAGGTTTTGGATTGGTTTTGTATTAAATTGATAATGGGAAGTTTCTTATAAAACATTTTGACTGCATCTGATAGGAATTCTAGCAATGCTCACAATAATCATTTAAAGAGAGTAAAATTGTGTACACTCTTTCGTTCTCAGGCAGTGAACCATGTTAGTTATGAAGTACACTTTTTATCTAGGTCACTATTCCCCAGCAACAAGGAGAAACCAAGGCTCTGCTTGCATGGGTCCTCCCTGCCTGTACCTTCTCAGGTTCAGTTCTGGTCTCACAGTGTCCCCCAGTCCAGGTTCTGAACGAGCTCTTCTGGGGGCAAGAGATGGGCTTGGTGAATGGTCATAGAAAATAGATATTCTCGCTCTCGGTATGTCTTGATCACATGTCCTGTTCTGCAGCCTTTCCAGTGTGACTTGCGTCAAAACTGTTAATGACTCCGAAGTTTAAGAACAACCCCTTGAGCTGCATTTGCAAATCAGTTTGGAGTTGCTGCAGATCATGAAGCTCAGGTGCAATGTGCTCCCTGGGGGAATTGCCACTGAGAGCTGCCTTCAGCGCTCTGTGAAACGGAGAATGCAAAAACTGGAATGTACACGGCTGGCCTTAACATGCAGTGTCTGCTACCCTTGAAATCTGAAGTGTTCACTATGAATCACCTGTGAATTAAGTGGTAGTGTTTACAGTCCTGCCAATTGTGCTCCCATGTGTGTATATGTACATATACCCTTCTTCGGGGAAACCTGCAAGCACGCTCCTAAGAAATGCATTGCTCTGTGGTCAAGACTGGGTTGTGTCTGTTTTTTTGTTTGTTTGTTTGTTTGTTTTTCTTTCTTTTTTTTGTTTGTTTGCTTGTTTGTTTTAATAGAAAAAAAATAACAACATAAACACAATATGGCATTACAATTTCTTTGTCTGATTTGTTGTATCTGAGGCATCAGTTGCATAGAGATAGGATCCAAGCTGGGAAAACAATTAAAAAAAAAAAAAAAGACAAGATTATGCATTTTACACACATATACAAAATATAACTTACTGAAATGTTGGCTAATATTCAGCATTTTAATAGTTGAGTGAAAGTAAATTAGTGAGTCTACTTGTAAAGTAACCCACTATAGACTGTTACAAACAGTAACAGGAAGATATCTTCACTTCGGTGCAGGCAAACTGTGAGGTAAAGGAAAACTGATTTGTGAGGCAACCTGGAGCTGTGTTAGGCTGTAACAGACATTTTAAACTATTTGAATTACAATAATTGCTTTGCAGTAAGAACATTTACACGAATGAAAGACGCTAGCAGGTGTCCTACCTGGGTGGAATCTCATGCTCTTGTATTCAATAGAAATATGCGCACCATAAACAGGTCCAAATTTGCTAAAAGTAACCAAAGTAGAAAGTCTGAATAACAAATAAGCAACAGAGTTTTAAAAATATGAAGTTTAAGCATGCTAGTTTATTAAATAAATTAGTAATTTTTTCTTGCACTAGCTGAATTTGGATAATTAGCTGTACCAAATGATAGTTTGTATCTAGCTATAAGGCTCAGTCTCTTATCATTTAAAAGGCTTCATACAGAAATGTTAATGAAATATCTATTGCCATCGAACTGAGGGGCTTTCCAGTTTCATTGCACGTGTAATCAGTTGAGCAACTGATACAAGGATTTTAAAGGCCTCTTTTTTTCCTCCTATGAAGTTTCTAGACTTGTACATCCTGGACTAGTTTGAAAAGCACATGGAAAAGATTACTAAGGAAAACATTGCTGTTGGATATCCATTAGAAGTCTGTATATCCACTGCATAATTTGGGGTAAATCATAAAAAGATGTAAATCCCCCTCCATCAGAAATTGTGTTCAGGTTTACTCTGTGAGCTCCAGATGCTTAAATTAGGAGTACGCTGTTCTGTGCAGAACTCATAGTCCCTGGAGAGAGAGAGAAAGAGAGAGAGGTGCAGGAGGGTTTCAGATTGGAGGTAAGCTGAATCCCTTTCTGAAAGTGTAGGGAGCTTTCCATGGCTTAATTTGCAGGTTAATCTCCGTAGAGTCAAGAGTGATACAGGGTGAGGTGTCTTGTTATTACGAGAATTTGAAAGAGGCAGTAATTCCAGCTGAACAGTCTGTTTCCCTTCTGCTAGTTCCAGCTTGTAGGGCTACTTAGTGAGCAGTACAAGTTTGTCAGAAATCCTGCAAGACTAGTCCTTTAGAGAAAAAAAGCAAGGAAGAAAAGGGCTTCCAGAGGACTGTGAGGTCATGGGGAAGGTACAACCATCTCCTTCAGCTCCAACGCGAAATGGCACATTTAGATGTCTGTCGAATTCTGAAAATATGTTTCAAAGACTAACTCTCAGTCAACTTCGAAACATTACCTGAATTTCATTTGCAGGTTCCCTAAAGGGGCACATAATGCATAAAGGTTCTTCTTCAGAGAAGACTGGGTTGATGTCAAAAGGATTCATTTTTTTTCCTTCCAACATTTTTTTCAGTTCGAATTTCTAATTTATGAATTGAGAAGTTGCTAGGCCATCACTTTTTTTTTTTTTTTGACATTAGTTACTCTAGATTTCCTAGATAGTTTTTTATCTTTCTCTAAGAACATACAGTGTTTTAAATTAATTCATATAGCTATTTATTCTAATCCAGTGTTTTGTTATACTGGAGTGAGGGATCTTGGTTAAGAACCAGTTGGTGCCTTTAGGTCATTCCTGGATTTCAATGTCAATTGCTGAAAGGGAAGTAAGAAGAAACTGTAATCACGCAAAAGAATTTCAGGTGGTCACTTGAGAAGGTGAAGGTGATGAATTGCATTTTAGCTCCTTTTTCTTTACATAATTTCTTACCTGAGCATGCATTTGGTCTGCGATGGTTTTTACTAAAGGAAACGTTTTCTGTAGTTAACATCACATAAAATGATTCATGTAATACCTGAGTCAAGCAAGTTTCACACTTCTGCTGCTTGCTTTCTTAGACATCTTGCTCTGTGAAAATAGTGTAGTTTTTTTACTGTTTGATTTTTGTCAGCTTGACACTTTTCTCTTTCCTAAATCAATCCATCAGGGATTTTATTTCTCATTTTATTCCCAACTTAAATTCCATCAAGAATTCTCTAACTTTCCTCTTTTGGTGAACTGCTCTGTGGTAACTGTCACTGTTACAGCTGCCCTACTTTTCTGTTACTGCTAGTCTGGTTTCTGTTTTCTATAACATCAGCAACCAAGTCCCCCAGGCAGAATAGGGCCGGAAACTTGTCACTCTGAGGGTATGTCTACACTGCCTGCTTGTTAGCAATATGCAACAGAGAGAGGTGCCTGAGATAGCAGAGCTTCAGGAACTGTGTAGCTGTAGTAGCACACAGCTTGTCTGAGCCTCATTTATGCTTCTGGAGTTGGTTGGAGCTAACAGAGATACCTGTGAGCTGTGAGGAGGCAATTCTCATGGCAGCAACAACCTCCATCATGTTCGTAGACTTTATTCCCAGGCATCAGCCACTCCCCTGGGAGGTAGAACAGGTGTTTTTTTCTGACCTATGGGGGTTTGACTTCAAATAGAGGTTAAGATGTTGTATTTCTTTGTCCTTTCTGACACGTTTGCTCCTCCTTTCTGTGAGGTTTTGGCTATATGACATCTCAGCACTTGTTTATGATCACTTCTGTTTCAGACAGATTATTCTGGTGATCCTTTACAACACCACACTAAAATGGACTCTGCAGTGAGATGAAGTACTTGCTCCCTTTTGGATAGCAAGAGCTGCCCAAAATGACGGTGATTGTATGGCTGGTCTGGGTCAGGATGGTAGATCATAAATTTGCTTGAGTAGATGGAAGGGACTTATCTATGGGGAGGGACAGAAAGAATAGAACATGATGAAGAACCCTGACTATTAGGACTGTATTTTCTTATAGGTGGCATTGATTATTCCTCAAATTCACATTTTTCTGAAATTCCACAATTTTACTGTAAAATGTTCCAATTGAGAGTCAACTTTGGACACTTTTTTTCTTATTTTCCTGAGTAGAGTGAATGGAGACGGTATGTCTTCAGAGAAAAAAAAAAAATCTTGCGAAAAAGGACTTGTGATTGCCAGATAAAATGATTTCATGTAATCTTTCTAGGCACTTGTCAGGATTATGAGGGCAAAGTTTAAGTTGTTCTATGCTCAGAAGTATTAAAACAGACTGACCAACTCCATTAGCTAGGCTGTAAGGAGCATCCAGCCTTCTGTATGCTTGAAGCAACTTTCTGCTTTTTTTTAAAAAAAAAAAAACAGTTTATGTTTTATAAGGATCACTGTATTCTTGATTCACTAAACAATGTGGTATGGTTCTTTACTGACCCTAGAAAAAATTTGCTGCAAGTGAACTTTTTGAGACTTACTCTAAATGCGCTTATGTAGTAAATGTTACAAAATGCTTACAGGGGGTGTTCAGCAATGTTTTCTTTGTTTACTTCAGAATAGACAAACTGCATATAATTTGAAAAAAAAAAAAAAAAGCAACACACAGTTTAATATTGACTTGCACAACAGATTGGTTCTTGTGTAATTTTGTGTCATAGTTCATAGCTGGGACAATTCTTTGAAGATCATCTGAGTCTACTCAGTAAAGAACTTAGTTCTGCTTTGTTTCAGACTGTCAGAGCAAAGGTAACCTTAATTTTCAAATGGATATGTTTTATATTTTTCCAGAATTATGTCTGTCTGTCTTAATCATTCCTTTCATTAAGGAATGATGCTTTGTGTGTGTGGAACTAATTCCACTTATTTTTTGTTCATGAATGCTTACAGAATGGGTAAGAGCTTGATTTTTGTCAGTAACTGTTTTTTATTCTGAGTGAAATCTCATATGCTTTTTTTCCCCTTTTGAAAACTTTTTCAATGGTATAATCAACAGTGGTATTAAAATGTACAATGCAATGTCATATTTTGGGCAGGCATACAGGATTGAACTGTAATTAATTGCTGTTGCTGAATACACCATGATCCTTACTCTCTTTTCATACCCTAGCTTTTCTTTGTGTGTAATAATTCCATCCAGAGAGAAATCTAATTACTAAGATAATTAACACCTTATCACCAAATGGAGTTCAGACATTTGTACAGTTTATGAATTTTTAAAATATGTAATTTCCTTTTAACTGAGTGACAACTGGTGTTATGGAGAAAAAGAACATATTTTATTGTATCTAGCTTGATTGGACCTTATAATTCATGTTGCTATAGAAACAACCAAACCTTTATAAAGGATGGTATTACTACTACCATTGGTAATAAATGCTTTGACTGTTGCCGATAGTGTCATTAAAATGGTTAAAATAACTTCATTATAATGGTTTTGTCAAATGTAATGCATGTTCTGTTCATACTCTGAGAAATGGCAGCTGATGTTACATGATACTGATTTATGAAGTAATGTGTTTTTTCTTCCACAAGCTTACCATTACTGCACAAAACATTCGTGATGTGAAGAAAATCATGTTACAGAATGCAACCTCTGTTCACTCAGTCCATAAATCCAATGAATTCTGTTGTCACTTGATACCAAGCAGAACCTTGTATCTTGCAGTGTTTCAGTCTTAAGAATTCAATGGCAACTGAGGTGGTTTAACCAACAGTTTGGGGATTTTTGCTGCTCTGCATAATGCTTATCTTGTTTCCCACTTGCAATTATTGGACTTACTCCTTGAAAATGTCCAATATTATACATTTTTGATTTGGCATTCCAATTGTATAGTTCAACTTAAATCTCAAATGCTTAAGTCTGAATTTATGAACTTAAAAAAGGAATTGAAAGAATTTGGTTTGTTTATTTTGTGAGGATTTTTCATTAGGAAAATGTAAAAGAAGATTTTAACAATACAGTGCCTAATAAATTCCTGTGTGGCTAACTATATATACAGACACGTTAAAAAGAGACTTTTGTTTCAGTGTAAGCTTATTGCCAGTACTTACATAAAAAACTGTGTTCATTTATGTTAAAAAAGTATTCTCAAAATATATTTACCCCCATACACTGTTTGTATTAAGGCCACTGTAGTGAATCTTGGCTGTGCACGCTCTGAGATTTCACATAATCAAATTACTAAGAAAAATATTCTCCTCTTCCCCTTTCTTTTGTCTTTTGTCAACAGATTCTCCTGTTCCAGTAGACATCATTGTTGGAAGGTTTTCTTTTGGCTATGCCAATGCAAGCTTCTTAGTTTCCTATGATTTTTTTCTATGGTGATGTACTGTCTAATAAGAAAAAAATAGTTCTCTTTGGCCATTCAGGTGCTTTATAAATGTCATTTAAACTCGATACTTTTGTATTTACAATTCTGCTGTCACTTGCCCCGATGATGGAAAGAGAAGCCTTCTGTCCCTTTCTTTAGGTTGGAAAAAGGCTTTGAAACCCCTTTTTAAGCTCAGGCATGAGCTTCGCTTCCTGTGGCAGCAGTCTTTATGCCCTTCACCCCTAAGAAAATTAATCTCAGATGTTCTCTTGCTTTAGCCTACTTAAAACTGTAGAGCTATTCACATTTAAAGGGACCTCTAGAAGTCATCTCATCTATTCCTTCCACTTGAAACAGGACCAACTTAAAGTCAGATACCACCAGTATCTTTATAGGATTCTTGCCTTTCCTAATAAATCATATTTTCTCCAGTTTATCATTGTTAGTGTCCAGAGATCATCTCTGTTGTAGACAAGGCCATGTCTATGTCAGCAGGGAGCACTGTGAGCACTCCCAAGCATTATACATTTCTGCCTCTCAGCAGAAGAGGTTAGTCCTTATTCCCACTTTGCAAACAAGCAGGCTGAGATACAGAGTGATGCTGTGGTTTCCCAGCTTCTCATAAGGCAGTGGTCATCCAGCTGGCTAGTGTCAGACTTGGAAAACTGAGTTGATATCTCCTGGGTCCCATACAGTGCTCTGTAAATACCATGCAGTAATCTCTTGGTTGAAGGACTCATTTTTCTGGGCCATGTGCTTAAGGGTTCTGCATATTCAGTCCAAGGGGAACAGTTAGAAAATGTTGACCTTGCTAAATAGGGACAGTTCAGTGCCTGTGCATTTGTAAACTTCAGTATTTTGTTTTCCTTTTAAAGTAAGGAATCGCTCGCTTCTATGGAGTACTGAGTTAAAAATTAAATCATGACTAAAAGTTGCCTTATTGGCTCCGAAGCCATTTTTGTTCAAAATTGCTAGGCTCCATGATTGGAGATGCCAATCCCTTCTTTAGGGGGGGACTCTTCTCCTTTGAGATCAGTGTTTTAAGTTCTAGTGGCTAAGTCTGAGAAGTTATAAATGTTGTGCATTATGTAATCAGAATTCAAGAAAATTGCAAGCTCTGCTGATCACCTATAATTTCTGATGAAGGAGGAGGTAGTCCAGATGTTTTCACTCATGTGCCATAATACTGATCCAATATTTGGTGCAATGTCTTTCTTCTATTGCTTGTGCTCTCGGCTGAGTACCAAATGCATTTTTCATTACCAAGCAATAATATTAAAATCTCTCTCTTTTTTTTTTTTTTTTTTTTTCAAAGATAATTTTAGGTCTCAATTTCTGTAGATAAAGTTGAAGAGTTACAAGTCTACATAAACTAGTATTTAATGGAATAACACTTACTTGTCCTAAGCTCAATGTTTCTTTATACTTTTTTTTTACAGAGTGCCTGGAATAACGATTGCTACAGACATCATCTGTGGTTTTCCAGGAGAGACAGATGAAGATTTTCAAGAAACAATGAAACTTGTGGAACAGTACAGGTTTCCAAGCTTATTTATTAATCAATTTTACCCACGCCCAGGAACCCCTGCTGCAAAAATGCATCAAGTTCCAGCTGCAGTGGTAAGATGCATTTTCTTCTGCCACCATACACAGTGTACTGAGATGTTTTTAAATACATAAAACGTGCATGAAAAAGTAGATTTTCTGCAGAACTATACTACAATTCAATTAAAGTTTTATGTAACTCCTCTTGAACTGCCTTTAGAGGTTTGCTAGATCACTAGATGCCTTGCCATATATTAATTATCATTTAGATTGCTAGGAAGGGTAAAATAATGGTTATACTGAAGTCTTATCCTTTCTATCAATTTCTGGCTGAATGAGAACCAAGAATGGTAGCTGATTGATTACACATTTTTTTCCTCCCATTTTAAGACTTCCATGGCTCTAGCAATCTTAAGCCTGTTGTGAACAATTGTGCAAAGTATTAATAATAGAGAAATGGTAATCTTTGATTTACTTGTTAAATATCAAATTTGCACATGCTTCCACAAAGACCTCCTTACACCCTTCTTATAAATTTTGTCTTTCTTCAGCCTTCGTGTTAAAGGCCATTGATGAAATTTGCATTTAATCTTTCAGTTTTTAGGTGTTTTCCTTATTTGTGTTTTTGGCTGGGAAGCATAACTGTATCTGATTAACAACAATCTCATCTCAGATTCACAAGAGGGGAAAAAAAAAGTTTTAATATAGAAGGCAGGTGGCTATTTCATTGATATAAATATATTTTTTTTGTAAGTAGAACTATTAGCAATCTCTTATGAAAGTATGGCTTGATTTTATTTTATTTTTAAGTTGCATTTGTGACTGCACAAGTTTTTCTAATCTGAATCTCAAAACAAAAAGTATACAAGGCTGCCAGCACAATAATTTAATTCACTATTATCCCATTGTTATGGGCATAAATAACATTTGTATTTCCTAATGGTGTAAGAATGAAAGTTGGCCAGCAATATAAGTGAGTTAGAATAAAAGACTTTCTTTCCATTTGCATATTCTGGTACACTAATACAATGTCAAAACTACATTCTGTACTTGTATCCCTTCACTTGTATGTCTGGAAGCTAAGTAAGGAGTTCCTGCTTACTGCTCATGGTATATACCATGAGCTCTATAGGATGTATCAACTGAAGAAGACATAAAATGAAACTATATTTGGCTTCTTCAGTTTATTGTTCAGAGAATTAAATCTTGAGTAACGATTGCTCATTTATTATAGGCCATCTCATTATAGAAAAAATGGAGTTTTCAAATATAAATAGCTGCTGTTGAAAGAGTATACTTAGTGTAACCAACTGACAATACTGAATTATTTTTATTAGTTTAGAATGCTTTTTACAAACATTTGAAATGAAAAATATGCAGATATGTACTTTTTGGAAGTTGGGAAGCTTAAAATTCAAAACATTGATTTATGTTTGGTTTTGCATTTTTTCTATCCTCTATTTTGTAAGCACACTATTTTCAAAGGAGCTGCAAAGATCTTAGGTCGATTTGTCTTCTGTTTAACTGTGTGCCATGGGGAGACGTTATGTGAAAAGCTAAATTATTTAAAGAACTTTAGCTGTTCTGTGGTTGGGGTGGTTACCTGGAAAATGGTAATGTCATTTTAACACAATGTTAAGTTCTTTCTTCTTATTTCTAGCACTAGCACTTACCGTTTAGGGTTAGAATTGAAGAACTTTCAAAGAAGATGCAGCCCCTAATCCAGGGTTGATAGAAATCTATAATTAATAGATTTTTGTTTGTTTCTCCTTTTATTCTTTTTTTTGTAGTCCTTTAAAAAAAAAATCCTGTGAGACCCTTTGTTCTTTATCTTCTAGAAATGGAAGGTAACCAGTCAAACAAAGCAGGAAGAGACTGTGCTAATGTTTTACTTTTGTATTCACATTACCTTCAGATAGAAGCTAATGGTCTCTCCTGCATTACCAAGAACATACTGAGATGTCATTCATCATTCTTCATCTAGACTAATTTACCATCTACTTTTCTCTGCTAGGATAAGGAAGTTACTATGCATGCTATGCACACTTTATCCTTTAACAAAATATTATTCATGTCATCTTACTGTGAATTAATTTATTGTATTTACATAGGGAAAGGAATAGCACATAAAGCGACATCAAAATGTTATGCATGAGTGTCTGGGTGTACATGTGGGTAGACTGTACCACAGGAAGTTCTTAACAATATTGTCCATAGTGAATTGGCTGGTAGGATCTGTTTCTATGAAAACAATTTTGCTGGTATTATTTAATAATTACCGATGTTGAACCAGTGAAAAAATTATTTTGTTATTTCTGTATTTTTTCCTGAATGATGGCTGTATCTTCTGTTATTTCAGTTTTGCAATACTTAGGCAGTGGAGATATCTACTGCTCTTTGCAAACTGCTTCACTTTAGTGTGTTCCAGTTCTCCAACTCTGATTCAAGATGGCTTCGGTGATCCTGCTGAAATATCACAGCTGTAATAATAATATATTTGCCTTGTCAGTTCCTTTTAAGTTTGCTCTTTCTAGGAAGACCCTATGACTTTTAGGGATAGTTGGTGGAGTACTAAGCATAGAATAATTTTTAAATTTTAAATTTTTAGTGGATAGTTTTTATAAAAGTCTTAAATACAATTGCTTTTCTGGAGAAAAATCTCATTTGAGCTTACCATAATAGGAAAAAAATAAAAAATCAGTAGGTCCACATGGAATCTTTCCTTTGCATAGATGATTTATCTTTGAAAGCCTTACAGGCACCGGTCTTTTTCGAAAAGGGCAGATGACACTAATCCAGATGGACAGATCTGCCACCATAAATTCAGAAAAGACAGTTAAGGCTGCAGGCCTGTCTTGTTTCTCCTGGAGAAAAAATGTCCATGGAGAATCAGACATCTGTCTAAATGGTCTCATCATTTCATAACAATCAATTAGGTTATGCTTACTATAAATTCTGTCTCCAGTGTAGAGAAAAGTTAGAGCATAATTAAGCAAAGCTAAGCATGATTTTCTATTTGTAAGCAATTGCAGTGATTTGCTGAGTGATGTTTTTAAAAAATGAGTCAAGATGTTGTTTGAAATGTTATGATACCCCAAAATTCTGTTTGTTCATTTGTTTTTCTGGCTTTTACCCCCATCTCATACATTTACTGCTGAGTACATTATCTCAGGTATGAGTTTGGATGCTCATAATCTCCAGCGGGATCTCTGTACAAAATTCTTATTCTGAAATGTGTTAACTATAAAGTGCTATTTTATAGGTTGTAATTATTATTATTTTGGATCTGGATTTCTTCATTTCCCTATTGCATTTAATCGTAAAAGTGATATTGCTGATAGTTACATATTTCAAAATGCAGGTTCTAGTCAGGTATGTATTTTAGTGAGCAATGTAATAGAACAAGGTTTAGTGGTGTATGGTAGGGTGTTTTTTTATTTAGCTGCATTGCAAAGGATCCAACTATGTTATTTCTAAATGTAAAAATTTCAGTTTGTAAAATCAAGCATCTGTAACTTTTTATGCTCTTGATACTTTTAAGTTCACTGTACTTTATTTTTCAAGGAACTGTTAATTGTCTGGAGATTTGGCGAGGGAAGAGTTATCTCTGTCCTTGAGATATGGTCTGTCACAATTTCTGAAAGCATTAGGGAATGTTGTTGTCTTTCATTCACCTTGGTTTCTGTCACGTGGAAACAAAGTGAAGAGAGAGCCATTTTGCAAATAAGTGTCGTCGTAAGGTACAGCTAGGTTCATCCCTATTGAGAACTGGATATGGCAGCTGTTTTGAGAGCAGTAGTGTGACTGTAGCTTCATGATTACACTGCCCTCAGCTGCAGCGTGGCTGGATTCCAACCTTTCTATATGTATTTGCAATGTGCTAAACCTTTGATTTAATTAGCGTAAATATTAGATTTTTTTTTTTCAAAAAAGCTTTGTGAGATCTAGATAAAAGACTGTATTCAATTTCTCTCACAATCTCTCTCTCTCTCTTTATATATATATATATATCATAAAATAATTACCTCGTTCCCAGCCAGAAAATTTAATGTCAGTCAACTGCTGGACCTTTCCTTTAATTTGTCTGAAGAGTGTCTACTTGACTTTTATCTCTGTATTTAGTTATGTTAAGCATGCTGCTTACTATATTGTGAGGAATAATTAAGTTATAAAATTTGTACCTGAACTGCCATATGATCTCAAAAATCATTTACTTCAGAAAGAGAGGTAGGTACAGGATATTCCTGTGTTCATCCATCCATGCTGTAGGTGGTTTGCTTCCTGACGTCCATCCACCTGCAAATGCTGTGTCCAGGAAAAATGCTTTCTGAATCTAAATCCTTATCTATCTAGATACTGGGCATTTTTTTCTGTTAAATATGCCCGTCGTTACTAGGAAAAATCTATGATCAGATATTGCATCTTCCTCCATGTAATCAGTCCTCCTCTTAGTTCTGTCACTACTTTTTTTTTTTTTTTTTTTTTTTTTTTTTACCAATTCTAGAAGCACTGAGCCATTATTTTCTATCTGGATAGTATAATGCCACGTGCACCCTCTCCATGTTGCATTCCAGACAAGTTGTGTTTGGCCATTTGGGGTTGGATTAAATGATTTTTCTATGACCCTTCCAACCCAAACCATTCATTCATTTCTGTGTAAGCAAACCAACAAGCTGGTAATTTATCCCTTACATCTATGATAGCCGTTTTTTTCTGTTTGTTTTTTTTTTTTTCTTTTTTTTTTGTTCTCTTTTTTTTTTTTTTTCTCTAAGACTGCCTTGCTTTTGCTTCCTTCTAAGGGTTCTCCAGTACTTTCCCTAGCACCCCTTTGTGACTGAATGGCCACAGATTCCTTATAGTACAAGACATTGGAAATAGGCATTCTTGAGTACCAGCAGGTATGGCATGATGTTTAACTCGTCCTTTGCTGGACAGATGTAGGTTTTGTAGTTCTGAATATCCATGGACAAACAGCTAGATCTCCTGTGACGGCTCATGTGCTCATTATGTATTCAGAATAAAGGATTGCCCATGTGTCCTCACACTGCCCCTGTCTGATTAGGAAATAACCACATCCCTCATTCAGGCGCTATCAGTTGTCCTCTCCCTCAGTGCCTTTTTAGTCTAAGCAGCTGGACACCAACTGGAATAGCATTGCTTGTGCAAGGGACTCTTTTTGTTCCTTTGAGCTCCCTCAGTAAGTTCTGTAGCTAAATGGCATCATGTGCCCCAGGAACTGTATGCAGCTGTGATAATTGCTTCTGGAGTATCAAAGATGCTTGGCCCCTGACACTCCTCTCCAACACATGCAGTAATGCATGATGTAGCCTGCAGAATGTACTTTGTGTAGGAGAAATCAACACTCATCAACATCCGTGCTTGACTGCTGAACCTCTGTACTACACTTTGTTTCCTCAGCAGTACAGTTTTATTTATCGCTTGCTACTTTGCCTGAGCAAGGACTTTTACAGCAAGTTCGGCAACAGAGTTAAAAATGCGGAGGCTGGAGGGGAAAGCAGACCATGAAGGAAAAATCAATATATAATCCTTCATATTTGTCAGTTGACTATTGAAGTATCACAAGTTAACATTTTCCTGCAAGTTTTGCACTTCCTCTAGTAGTTTTATTTACACCATGTTTCCTTATACTTTTTATAAGATTGATGTGAGTACTGCGGAAAGCCTTACTCATCAAGATAGCTATGCTTTCTCATACATACAAAGGCAGTTGTGCCTTGCACAACTTGTTTTAATTGATATAGCTGCTGGTCACTGGGGGCAAATCAGTGTTTGCTCTTTGTATTCCTTTCTGGATGCTTATAGATAGTTTTGCACGTTTTTCTCTATGTTTTTTTCCGGGAGTTATACAAGCTAACTGATCTACGAGGGCCTGGTTTTTCATTTTTCCCTGATTTAAACATGGATGAAGAATCTGGCTTCTTTAAGAATGCTGTGTCTTCAAATCTACCACAGTGCTCACAATTCACTATGCAGACAGAACTGCAGGTTTGTGTAATGAAGTCAAAGGAAGATAATTACCTGTAAATATCTTTTGTGCTTGAAAATACTACTAAATAGAATTTTACAGAAGTTAAAGACTTTTTTTTTTCCAAGCTAGATTCAGCTTAAGTTCAAACCACTTTTATTTATTTGACCAGGTGCTGAAACGAAAATCTGTTTTTGTTGTTGTGTGAAACAGTTGAGCTGGTGTGTTTTAAAACAGGTTGTACCCTTTTGTGAAGCTGTAAGTGATCTGCCTCTGGAGCTGCTGAAAGATCAGTTCATAACTGAATCTGGGGAATGAGTGAAATTCCACAGTCACAGCTGGACTTTGCAGAGTCAGGCCTCTGGGAAAGGACAAGAATATTTTGACTCTAGCCTTGAGCCATGTCTCTTAAGTCTTGCACTGGTGTGGTTCAGACACCTGGTAGAATGTCGTACGCCTTCAAGGAACACAACTGTGTTGCTTGAAAAAGCAAGTCAAAATTCACAGCTAGTCTGGAAATACACTTGGGAATCCCAGTTGTGTGGGTTTTTTTTTGTTTGTTTGTTTTGAATTATACTGTTTTTTACAGCAGAAGTGATGGGAACAGAAATTACCAACAGCTTCCTTATAAGCTGTTTACTAATGTAGTTGGAAAATTTGAGCATTTCAAAGTAAATGTACAGCTATAGGTTCAAACTAGGCCATGTTGTTAAGAAAAAGAATTAAAGGACACTGGAAAATAAAATGAGAAGGATATGTACAGGGAGGAGAGGACAGAGTTCTTTCTAAACTTCGTTTTCAAGACAGAAGTAGAAACAGATTCTGTAAAGAGGCTGAAACCAGTGCTAACATAGTATAGAACATATTGAAGTCATGTACAGCTCACATGTTGTGAATGTCCAGTATAAAGAACTACTTTTATGAAGTTGTAGTCCTGTATGATTTTCAGTGCACATAGACGTTTGATTTACCATCCTCCTTCCTCTTTGAGTCCATCCTGAAACCCTGACAGATTCTATGATTTTAGTTGTAAGGAAGCTGAAATAGTATCAGAAGTTTTGTATACCACATATTTCTGCACTGAATAGAAGGGAGAGAAGGTACTCTACACAGACTATGTTGAATAGTATTTGATGTTGCGAGAGAACATTTTTTACCTCCAGTACAAATATATATATGATTAGCATTGCAGGGAAATTCTTATTTCGGTTTAAACTTTTTCTCACAAGAGTTCAGAAGTCAAAAATAGGAATGTAATTCAGTGAAATAAGTTTTGCAGTGTTGTGAAGGTTTTTTTCCTTGTTGATTTTTATGGTTTAGCACCTATAGCATTTGCTAATAAAAAAGAGAGAAGTGTATATCATTCTTCTACCTTCCTGCATGTCTCTTAATCTGCTGTTTATCTTAATGGCCTTGGGCAGACTGAGCAGTCTCTCGGTGTCTTGAGTTTATCTATTTCAGATTCAGCATGACTACTAGGCTCCAGAGATTATCAGTCCTCAGAAAACTTTCATATACTATCCTTTCAGCATGTAATATTCCTGTCTTTGGCCTGCTGTTTTTGTTACATCTCCTTACATACCCATAGGTACTTTGTAGAACTCATGCACGCAAGGGGGCCTTTATGGCAAGTGGATGTGGTGTTTGTGTATTCTGTATCCTTTCCTCTCCAATGGCTCCTAATTAAGTGGAAAAAACATGGAAGTTTTAACTCTGTCTTTCTGTCACTTGCACGTGAATTATAGTTAGGAGATATCAGAAATCTTTTCTTTTTTTAATCCAGAATTTTAGTACGCTTTAGGAACCAGACTTCCCAGAGCTGGAAACAGTGCAAGTGGCTGTAGACACAAAAGAGGACTGCTCATAACTTAATCCATAAAATTGGATGTATGCTTCAGAACATCAGTATATATCCAAAATAAAATAATACTAATACTAATAATAATAAAAAAAAGCTCTTGGCTTAGGCAGTTCTGGACTTCCTCAAATGACAGCATAATTTAGATTTAATAGTTTGTGACTTAAGATGAATAGCAAATGAATAATCTATGCAGATCTGTTATTAATTATGTCACTTAAATGGTCTAAGCTTTACTACTTTATTACCTTTGTTGTCTAGCATAAATGGGTTCTGGTTGAGTGTACTAGTGTACTAGTTTTGTGTCTACCTGTAGCTGTTATTTTAAGACTCCAGGAACAGAATTTGCCAGTGCCATAAACACAGTTTAAAATAAATAAATAAATAAATATATATAAAATGTTGCAGACATAAATATAATTCTAATTTTTTAAACCTGCAGTTTCCCTTTACTGTTTTTCAATATAAATTTGATTATATTTTTTTTTTATATCGTGGAGTTGACTAAGCTTGTCCATCATTTGCAAATCACATGACCTTTATGATGATCCATAAATTCTGCTTTTGAGGACACTGGAATATCCCGAGGTGGGTCCTTGTTGACCCTTTCCTGAACTCCATCTGTCTTTGATAATCCAAGCACATTCCTTCAAAACCATCACAGTCGATCAGGTCACAGTGTGCTTTGGAACTCGTATCTTCTGCTGCTGTGGTTGCTGTGCCTGCACCCTGGTCACTGTGCTGAAAATCTGCATGGAATTTGCAACTGCTGAACAAGTGGAAGTAGATTGGAGGACTTCGTTATAAACTGAGATGAAACAGAGCAGATACAGGGCAATTCTTGCATGTCTGATGAATTTGTGTCTTTGTGGATACACAAGTGGTCTCTCCCACACAGCAGGCGTTTGAGCACTGCATATTGCTCTTTCATACCACACTGTACCTTCTGGAGCACTTCCTTTCTGCTCTTTTTGTTGTTTCTGGGATGCTGGAAAGCTAGATGCTTTTGAGGCAGCTGTTGTGCAATAGAGGACGTGGATTTCTTACCACATTATAAAAAGGAAAATAATGCACTGTAAACAGCTCTGTCCTGGACTTATGTGTTTTATTACTAAAAAATATCTTGCAATTCTTTGTTTTATTTTATTGCAGAAGTGGGTGTAATTCCAAATCAGCCTGTTCCTTGTGACCAATCACTTTATTTATGATTCAGTGTCAATCTAATTCAAAATTTGTCTGATACATCAAGCCAAGTTTCTGTCAGACACCTTTGTTCTATGATATCTTTTTGGGCTAAGAAGAATTCCTAAATCAGTTACAGTGGCATCCTTAGAAAATATCCACTTCGTGTGATAAAGGTAGATTATCAAAATTTGGGTATGAATTCCAGGCATAAAAATCTGCCATATATGAAAAAGGGCGTTTAGAAATTATATCCAATGAAGACAACTAAAATGTAAGGTCCCTCAGGAAGCACAAGCATTGAAGGCCCTTTTCTAAATAAAATATTTCTTTGTGAAAGTCTTCATAGTAATTTTTATGTAATTTATGCTCTGGTAAGGGGGAGAATTTGTTATGAAGAAGGTATAGGAAGTGTTAATGCTAATCTAAATTAAAGAACTCAAATGTACCAGAAGCAATATGGATTCATTAAGATTTGTAAAATATGCAAGTTCACAGAGTCTGTATTACATAGCTGAAATTATTAGAGGTAAAAAAGAGAAAATTGCAATGCCCAGAGTTTAACTGAAGCAATATTCTTCAAAAAAATTGTTTCAAACATGTTGACAGATACTTTTGTGACAATTCTATGCTGTTTTTTGAATACATTTGTATTTTTCATAAATAAGAATGTCTGCTTAAAATATGAACCAGACTAAACCATGATTATTTGTGTTGTCATAATCCTGAATACACTTTAATGTTCCCCCACGTGCCTGGTGACAGGACGAGGGGGAATGGGCTTAAGTTGCGCCAGGGGAGTTTTAGGTTGGATGTTAGGAAGAACTTCTTAGGAATTTCTTAGGAAGTTAGGAAGAAAGGGTTGTTAGACATTGGAACAGGCTGCCCAGGGAAGTGGTGGGGTCACCATCCCTGGAAGTCTTTAAAAGACGTTTAGATGTAGAGCTTAGGGATATGGTTTAGTGGAGGACTTGTTAGTGTTAGGTCAGAGGTTGGACTCGATGATCTTGAGGTCTCTTCCAACCTAGAAATTCTGTGATTCTGTGATCATTTTTAAGATTAATATTTTTTTGAAAAGATGTGCAAAGTTTTATATATTTCCCTCTTTGGGGGAAAAAAGCCACATTGCATGGGCTCATATAAAACTTGGTTTTAAATTTATTTTAATAAAGATTCACTGACTATGTAAAGTACACAAAGACAAAATATGCAAATATAAAAATATACAGAATATACAAAATCTAAAATATCGATGTGTAATTCTGTTGTTAATAGAATCTGGAAAATATGTCTACAATACTGGGACATTAAGATAAACTGCTGAGTATGACATACCGTGTGCTATGTGGCCTTTTGCTTGGATACACCAGAAATTATTGAAGTAATTTCTTAAACCAAGCTAAATAATTAAATACATGTGTATCAATAGTTAAAGCAGAGCAGTGCAGTGTGTCAATTTTAAAATGGTAATGTAGGTAGGTTAGGTCAGGACTAGCTAATCCCAAAGTGTTTTTTTGTTGTTGTTGGTTTGGTTTGGTTTGGTTTTGTCTGCTTCATTTTAGATGTGATCAGAAGGACAGGACTGGTATCTGTAGAAGTGAAGTAGCAATAAGAAGCAGGAAACTTGTCAAGCCTGTGTTGTCACTTCTGTCTGGTCAGACCTTACAGGGCACAGATACAAGACCATAATGAACACCAGCTTTATCATGAAATCTGGTTGGGGTACAACATTTTTTTCAGGTTTACCTGAAGGTGATGCACTGAATAACTCAAGGTCAAAGAGAACGGTTCATTGCTTTCTGATCTCCTCTTAGAAATTGTTTTGCAGAACAAAAGGTAATCTGTAACCTTTGATAACTTGGCAGTTTCGGTGACTTGACTTATATCTGTGTTGTGGTTACATGTATAGAAATTTAAGACTTTATGGACTGAATCTCCAAGCAAGGTGTATGGACTGAATCTCCCAAGCAAGGAACAACGAAATGTTCCTTGGTTACAGTAAATGCTACATGTTCCTATGTTATTTTGTCAGTTAACTCTTTGGAGATATAAATTAGGCCAGTCTGTGTATTTTGGTAGGGTGCTTCTGAACTCCATTCTCTTATAAAAGTTTGGGGGTTTGGAGCTACCCAAGGCCTTTGTTATTTTGAGATCACTGAATTACTAGGGGGTGGGCATGGATATACAGCTTTTCTACTGCTCTAAAAAGCATGTTACTGAAGTTAAAGAATCACAGAATTTCTAGGTTGGAAGAGACCTCAAGATCATCAAGTCCAACCTCTGACCTAACACTAACAGTCCCCACTAAACCATATGCCTAAGCTCTACATCTAAACATCTTTTAAAGACTTTCAGGGATGGTGACTCCACCACTTCCCTGGGCAGCCTGTTCCAGTGCCTAACAACCCTCTCAGTAAAGAAGTTCTTCCTAACATCCAACCTAAAACTCCCCTGGCACAATTTAAGCCCATTCTCCCTTGTCCTGTCACCAGGCACGTGGGAGAACAGGCCAACCCCCACCTCACTACAGCCTCCTTTAAGGTACCTGTAGAGAGCAATAAGGTCACCCCTGAGCCTCCTCCAGGCTGAACAAGCCCAGCTCCTTCAGCCGCTCCTCATAGGACTTGTTCTCCAGACCCCTCACCAGCTTCGTCGCCCTTCTCTGGACTCGCTCGAGCACCTCGATGTCCTTCTTGTAGCGAGGGGCCCAAAACTGAACACAGTACTCGAGGTGCGGCCTCACCAGAGCCGAGTACAGGGGGAGCATTCTCTAAATTAGCATTATATAACTAAATATACACCTATTATATATACATGCCTACTACACAAGCAAGCAATGTGGTTTCCCAGACTTGTTTGAAAGAAATGTTGCTATTACTTTGTTAGCTTGATCAAGTGTGTGAGATGCTTCATAAGCTCTAAATCAAATAAGATTCCTGAAGCAAAATTAAATTTTGTTTTAATTCTAATCCAGTAGGATGCAAAGGAGAGAAATAGGGGAGAAGATAGGTGAAAGATGATCTGAAATATTTATCTGGTTGCCTTGACACATTGCTATTCACTGTCACCATTAGGGAAACGAAGGATATTTGAATGGAACAAGGTACAAGGCCCTGCTTCTGAGTAAGGCCCCACATACTGGAGGAACTGTAAGGGTTGGAAGCAGGAAAAAGAAAGGGAGAATTTTGCTGATGTTATAAGGCTGCCACCTTCAAAGAAAGCGGTAGAATCTGCAGATCTGCAGTGGTATTTGACTGGAATTATTAAGGACCTTGAAGGTGAAAACAGACATATTAAAACAGAACATTGAATTTAAAGGAAAACAGTACATCACTGGTTTCATATCAGGGAGTAATCTCAAAATCCTTTATTACTAGGTGAAAAACTGAGAATATTCCATATAAGTTAGCTGCTTCTAAGTAATCTATAATAAAAATATCTCAGCGATATTGGAATTCTTATTCACACCAAACATGATAGACCATGCTTACAGGAAAGCAAACAAGTTACAGGCTACAATAATATCATCAGAAAGACACGTAGTTATCATCTGTGCAAGCAAAGAGGATTACCAGAAAAGTGTAATATACCCGTGTGAGTCCATGGTGTTTAGTATTCAGTATAGATATTTCATTTCTAAGCTGATTTTTATGAAGTATTTTCTCTTCACAAAAAAAAAAATGTGTAGTTAGGTTACCCCTACCTTTACCCTATTTTCACACCATTATATAGAAAAAAAAAATAATAATTAAGTTTAGCTTTATTTTTCTAAAGTAGACAATACAAAATTCCATGCTGGTTAGCTATTGTGTAGAAAATGTTTTGTGGTTTGAGAGACTAAACCTACATTTTATTTATTTATGTATTGTATTCTGTTTGTTCTTTAAGTGATACGATCTACATTGTAGTCTTCAAGCATTAGAAAATATTTCATTATTACCATAAATCAGTGCACAGGGAAAAAAGTAAAACCACAAGAATCTCATCATTCTTGGCTTTTATTGGTTTATAATTCTGAATGGGACTAAAGGGAAGCTTTACTGATGCTGTATTTTAAGTATATGATATGCATCTCAGACAGCCAATGCCCCTGTAAAATCTCAAAAGTTATGAGTAAGATCTCAGAAAATCTCAGGCCCAGAAAATCAGTCAAAGAAAGTAAATATTTAGATTAAAATGTGTTATATGCTTTTATGCTTACAAGAAAAAACAAATCATGAAATTATGATGCGTTGTTTTTTTGATACTGACATTATCTATGTATGTTGTAAGAAATATCATTAGTTGATGTTGGCTTTTTATTTATAACTGCATTTTGGAAAGTATCGTTTGAGAAGTGCTTGATTACTTCCATATATTTTAGTAGAAAGATTGAAGTAATTCATATGCAACAGCTTTGTGTCACTTGGGGAAGCCCTTCTGTCTTGGGATACTTATATGTAAAATATATGATTTTATAGTATTAAACTTGGTCCCGCAACTGCACTTTCATCTATTCTTCATCAAGCTTTTCCATACTTCTTCAAGTTAAAGGCAGCAATAAAAAGTATTTCTGTTGTATCTCCTGTATAATATAACATTTTAAAAATGTATTGAAACAGAAAAGTGAAAAGTTGTTTGCATGCTCACATGCACTTTTTTTTTCTAAGTGACCCATATTAACATAGTATCTGAATGCCCGTCTGTATCTCTGTAGGCTTAAAATTTAAGTCAGCACAGGATTGAATCATCAGAATTTTGCAGCCCATCAAAACTCCTACCCCTGTATCACAGGCCCTGCTATCAGGCTCTGCTCTTTTCATTTTTGGAAATACCACATGCTGAGCTGTATGTTGAATTAAAAAAAAAAAAAAATCAGAAATATAATAAATTTAGAAATACCTTGTGCCGTTCCAAGAGAGTGTTTGAAAACAGTAGTGCTGCTGTACATGGAGCATAATGATGGAAAAGTACATTTGCCTAAATTCTGAAGGTGTTTTGGCGTGTTGTTGGTTTGTGGTGGTTGTTTGTTTGTTTGTTTGTTTTTTTAACCAGAAGATTTGACAGCAGTACTGGTACAGAACAAAGGAATGGGCAATCGGAACACAAAGGGAAAGAGCAGGAAGACAGAGGGAAGAAAAACATTTTGATATTGGCCAAGGGAAGGATGTGTAAGAGTCAAGCTGCGTCAGGCAAAGAAGTTTTGGGGAGATGCGCTTAACTAGACAGTAACATAGGGCTTGAGCTACATTTAGCTACAATGCTAAAACATTTTTGTCTCATCGTATTCAAAGTTCCAAAAAAACAGTCAAATACTGTTTAGATTTAGATTAACTAAGCAGGCAGGACATCCTGGGAGTTTTCTGGGAGCATTTATTCATGTGTATCTCTGGAAGCTCCATTTCACGTGCCTCTGTTTCATGAATTTCCAGCATTTCCTCAGTCAGGAGCATTTTCCTTTTGTAAACAAGCAAACAAAACAGAGCAAAACTTCTACCTTTTGTGAGTGAGGAAAGAAACTGTGATTTCCTGTAATAAAAAAGTGGAAGATGTATAAGGGGTGGCACCTTCATTCTTTGTCTTGTCTAACCAAGTGTGTGACTGGCAGTTTGGACATAGTGTGAAGGTGAAGGATGGGGCCATAATATTTCACTGATTTTTACTGAAGTCATTTCAATAAAAATACTCAAAATCACTTTGTTTGCACTCAAAATGAGGGAAATAGTCTTCAGTAAAAAAAAAAGAAGAAAAAAAGAATTTACTTTTTTTTCTTGATTTTGTTCGTTTCTCCTAGAAAGTTTAGTGGAGGTCTCTAGATTCCAAACTAAAATGCTTTTGTCTACTTTTTGCATGATTATACATTAAATTAATTTTAAGAAACTTTAAAATAATCATTTTGATATCTCTATTCAACTTATGGCATCTCTCCAATTCCCTTTTATACGATTTTAAGCATTTTTGCTTTTCATAACTGTACAAGGAATGAAGTTGTAGGGTGGAGATGGAGTTCGGGTTGTGCTACATGAAGATTGTGATACGTTTGAATGTTTTGGTGTTTTGTTCCCACCCCTTTGGAAATAAAGCAGGTGTTAATGGGGGCTAGATAGCCAAGATTCCTCTACTAAGGGAGATCTTTTCTTTGGCAAAGGCATGTTGGATTGCTGAGAAATTCTATACTAACAGAAACATCTTTATTAGTATCAGTTTTGTTAGTTTTAAAGGTTTGTTGCTTAGTAAACTCACATAAACAAGGCCTGTTAGGTATTACTTAGTGTAATTTAATAGAATTGTCTATAAGAGAAATAACCCTCTCATGCTGAAAAGAAAATTTACCATTCTTTGAACAGGGGCAAGAGATTGTCTGACTATGTAATGGCCACAACTGAGTTAGTGACCTCACAGAAGTAGGTCACTAATCCGATGCCTTTAATGACTCAGAAATATCCAGCTGTCATAAATTTGTACAAGTAACTAAAGTTATTCCTTCTGTGACTAAGTGTATGTGTCTGAACATTTCACTGAAAGTAGACAGTGTAAGGAAAGGAAATACATAATGAAAAATTACTAAATTGTCCTACAGTTTTCGGAAGTGCAGTCGTGCAGCTGTATATTTAGTTCACGGAATGCTAGAGACTTGACTAGATCCTACCAGTTGGAAAACTGCTTTTGTGGAACAAGACAACAGTACAGACTGCAAGCAAGGAATTCTTGTCGTTGTCTCCTCTTTATGGTTTCCGACATAGAGTGCTCTGCCTTCCTGAGCTATGAATAAAGTCAACATAGTTTTTGACATAAGAAAACTCTGAACTTATTTGTGACTCATCCCTGTATTAAAGATGATGAATGTTTTTTCCTCTGCCCCCCTTCCATAGGATGCAGCTGAGAGAGTTCTATGTAACATCTGCTGAAATCACTGAAAGGTCTTTCATTGATTTTGGTAGAAGCTGGATTAAACAGGGTTTGTCTTTGAACTTTGTTCCTAAGAGAAAGAGCTTCTTTTCCTTTGCCTTGGCATTAAATGGCATACCACCTATTAATTTTCCACAATCAAGGCAAAGAGAGTATTAGCATCAAAAGAAATAGAAAAATAATATATGCTTCTTCTTTAAACCGCCTTCCTTTTAAACCTAATCTGCTATAAAGCAAGACTGCAAGTAAACACTAGAATAGCAGACAAGTCTTTGCATGATTCGAGCCTAATCTTCAAGCTTTGTTATCTATATTCTAAAACATTATTTATGATTTATTGTTCAGAAATTAAAACAAATCTGAATTGTTTACACATTCCACTGATGTTCCATAGATTAGTATTTATTTTTTTATGAAGGATATGTTCTTAGCATTGTTAATATATATGTTAATTATTTCCTGTGATATTTAATATACTTAATCTGCATACACTGCTCTTCAGTTCCATTAACAAAGTGGGGATAGAATGTGTTTGTACCTGCACACAGCTTTTTAAATCTCTAGTCTCTTTCTTTTTCCTTTAACTTTTCTGATACAGTTTATTAATATTACTTTTCAGAAAAAACAAAGAACAAAGGATCTGTCTCAGCTGTTTCATTCATACAATCCATATGATCATAAGGTAAGAAAAAATATGCTACCTACATTTCTTGTTAAGAATAATTCCAAACATTCATGATAACTACATTTTGTTATTTTTATTCAAAAGGTAGAGGAAATTATAAAATTGAAAGCGTTAGGGCATTCATGTTATTTAAATTCTTCTATCATATACATTTCTCTATATTTCTTGACGCCAAGCTTGGAAAGTTGCTTTTTTTTTTTTATTTTTTTTTTTGGAGTCAATGACTTGCATTAACCTCCTAGAAGTATAATTTATAGATTATCACTAAATCGTGTAAAGTAATGTTATGTGGTATCTGATTCCCCTCTTTTTTCTGTTCAGAAACTGTGTTACCCTTGAGTATGTTGGTTAGCCTGTTGTGTCAATTAGGCCCTGAGATACATGATACTAATGAATTATCTATTGATTCCGAAATCCTCATTGGAAGGTGCTGCTTTGCTAACAGCCTGTTGGTTGTTTTGGGGAAGAGGAAAAAGTATATATTGCCATTATTACTTGATCCTGATTTGTAAAATCTGGGAAACGTTACTATACCCCATGCCATAGGGGAGGGAAGACAAGATCAATTCCCAAAGAACCTTGCAATTATAAAATAAAGAGCTAAAGCAATTACAAGAAGATTTTGGAGTACCAGGAGATAGAGACGATAAAATTGGGTCAAAAGGCAGTGATTACAGCATTCTGTGCTATAACTATTTGTCATGCTTTTTTTTTTTTTTTTTTTTTTTTTTTTAGACATTATGCAAAAGAATGCATTAAGCAGATTTTGAAGAGAGGGTTAAGAAAGCTTGTAAATACTTTCAGGGAGTTTCTCCAATCTTGGATCAATCTGTGGGCTTGTTTTTGTTTTTTTTGTTTGTTAGTTTTGTTTTGTTTTTTAAGCAAGTATATTAGATCTTTCAAAAATTTATAAGCAGTATGAGATCACTCTTTCTGCTTGTTTTGCAAAATGCATGTGATTTTGCAAGTTTACATACATAGATACACATTTGTAAAAAGAGCTGAGTTTTATAATTGGGGAAAGAAGGTAGCAGAAATGTGTATGTATGTGCACCTATCTATATGTATAAACACAGGAAAAGTGTGCGTGTGTGTAACTACAGGTACATCTGTGAGAAAGAAATATATTCTGTAAATATTAATGGATTAAATACATCAGGCAAGTTGTTTCTGTCAGAGTTTTATAGTTACCACCTACATTTACATTAAAAAAAACAGTCAAACAGTAGGTTTTCTATAATTTTAATAATTATATGTCATTTCAAGTTAAATCCATCAAACTATTTTTTTATAGATAGGCTTTCATTGTCTGCAAGACCTGGTAAAGCAGATGTTAAGGGCCTGTGAAAACTGACAAACATGAAGAATAAAGGAAATCAGTGTAAAAAGATTTTGAATTAGATCATTATTCTTCTGAGTTGAAGCTTTTTAAGTTAAATGTAATAGTAAGTTAATTAATTTCTAATACGGAGAAGCAAGTGATGAACCAGAAGCTTTGATATTCTTCTCCGTGTCTAAATTCTCCTGTGTCAAATACTTTTTATTCATAGTACAAGGAAATTCCATTATTCTTTTATTAGCACTTTTAGCGGACCTTGGCCATTTGTAACTCCTGCTGCCTTCCTGCTCATATCCTTTGTGGCATTATATCAAAGTATCCTCAATTGATTTTGGCTTCAGTTGTGAAGACTTGTGCACTCTTTACAAATTAGTCATCAGGTGATGTGAAATTGAATATAAATGCTTAGATATATTCCCTTTTGATCTTTGTTTTAGGACCTATAATAAGATATTAAAAGTAGCACAATTGTTTGATGAGTGGTTTTTGATGCTTTGCTGTTCTGCTGTTTCCAAGCAGATTCCACGTATCTATCGGAAAGCAAAAGGAAAAAAAGGGCAAATGAAAGTATGCAAAAAAAAAAAAATTATGATCTTTCCTAATTTTCCATTTGACAGTGAAGGTTTTATTTCTGCTAGCTACTTCCTATTTGTGGTGGTCAGAATGAATCATTGCAGGCTTCTTGCTTTATGCTGTTTATTTCTATCTTAGCTCCCAATTGCACAATTGTTACAGTCCAGGAAAGGGCTTTTAATTTTTATATTAAATCTAACAGTGATAAACATTAATTGAAAATACAATTATTTCAAGTAGAGGTCTATGCTAGTTGTACTGTAGTTCTGTTTTGTCTGTTTAAATGTCAGCTTCTGGTTTGGGAGGATTGTTTGTTATTTTG
This sequence comes from Anas acuta, assembly GCF_963932015.1. Lineage (NCBI taxonomy): Eukaryota > Metazoa > Chordata > Aves > Anseriformes > Anatidae > Anas > Anas acuta. The sequence continues at coordinate 50,313,909 of NC_088980.1, read as the reverse complement.
TAGATTATTTTCAGTAAGTATAAAAAAGATTTTATGCTTTGTTCAAGTGTTGGTGATACAGGATAATGGTGTGAATAACTTAAATTACTAGCTTCCAGGATTCTTGGTCAGTTAAAAGGTTTTTCTCTGAGAACCTTTCAGAAGTGGAGAAGACATAAATATAAAGGATAAGTTGGGGCTCGGTAGTAGTTAAAACAGATAAACTACAGTGGCTGGAACAGGACTGTCCACCTAGCATTGATAGCATTTCACCTTTTTGTGATGGAGTACCACATAGAAAAGAGAAAAACTGATCAGAAAAGGTTCATTCTTCCAGATTTGTGCTTCACTTACTAAAATAGAAAATGATGTTTTGAGGGAGTGTCTACACTAGCCTTACTAACCGTATTGCAGTCTGTGCTCAGTCAGGAGACTGATAGATAGCTGTTCCTTGAAGTTCTCCTGCAGTTTATTGCCTATCTGGTGCAAATTAGTGCATCATAAAAGACATTTTAAATGTTTGTGGTTGTGCATTCCCAAGTGAAAAGCCAGGTCTTTTATTGAGAGGAAAAGCAAGATTTCCTTTTCCTTCCACTTCCAGGTGTGGAGTTCTGTATCTAGTTGAGGCCTTAATTAAGCAGCAGAGGGGAGATAGCCTTTAAGTTCTTCCATGACAAAGGTATGCAAAAGAGGGAGAAAATCTGCCTCTGCTAATAGCAGACAAAGAATAGGTATGCTCCTGCGTTATTTATTACCGAAATATATGTAGTTTACCATCTGGCTGCATTATTGTTGTTATTGTTTGCCTTTAGCTATTATCTGACCAATTTTCTAATAGCTCATTCAATGAAAACTTGTTTGCACACAAGCCATTTCTGCTGAACCTTTTTTGTATGTATACTGAGAGCTTTCATGCTGCACAACTCAAGAATTTTATTCTGTCTGCAATGGATGTTTAACTTCCGTAGTGTCTTTCTCTCAGATGGTGTTTGCCCTTTAAAACTTGACCAGTTGTAATAGCAGGTTCCTTGGTCAAAAACAATGGATTTGGGGAGCTTCAGGATCCCATACGTGGAAAACATTCAGATCCACCAGCACAGAGACCTAGTTTGTTGTTTTTTTTTTTCTTTCTGTTGAACGAGTAAGGATTCTGTCTATCCCTGGAGCAATTGTTTAGAATGATAATCTTTATTTCTGCAGTGCAAAAACCTAAACCTGTTTTTACTTATAGAAGAGAATATAGCAGAAGTGCTATTTATTTTGGTGTTCTGCCTCTTCAGAGGATAGCCAGGAAGAGAGACTTAAGGCACATCCATACATTGAGTTGTGCTGTTACAGAGAGAAATACTCTGCGCTAAAAACTCAGCTCTGGATTTGATTCTTCCTTTTGCAACCTGAATCTATTGCTCAAAAATAGGGCATGAGCTATGAAAAAAATAAGGTCACATATTATATGTCCTTTCAGTGGTTTATTTTAGCATATGCTGTATCCAACCAAGAAATAGCCAATGTTCATGGTGTTCGAAAAGAGCTTTTTGAGAGATTTTTTCATAGCTGAAATTGCTCAGGATTTAAAAAAAAATAATCAGGAAATGTGCTCTAATTGGTGCAATACTAATCAAATAATTGTAAAAGCTTTAAGCCTCACGGTGTAAAGTGTTCCATATTAATGCGTTATAGAAACGTTAAAAAACTTCAGCTAAAAATTCACAGACAATACCTGTGTGATTGGCAAGTTATAAGGACTTACTGTATTGTGGCACACAATTAATTGGAGCAAAGCTTTTTTTTTTTTTCTTTTTCTATCTCTTAGCCTGTTAAGTCATTTGGGGTGGACAAAAAGTTGAATCCTGTATTCCTTTGTCTTTGAAAAAAGTAGATATGTATGTAACTGACTCAAGGAAAAGTAATAGTGAGATTATGCATGGCTATCCTTAGAGTTAAGGGGCTAATGTCTGCTGTTGCTTACAGACTTATCATAGGAATTGTTTTCAACCAATTGTTTCAATACTGCACAGACTCTGGCTCCAGTTTCTAACAGAAAATAAGTAATCTAATGTCAGCAGCCCTAAATCTGTGGTTGCAGGTCATTCTTCTGCAAGATTCTGTGACTCCTCTGAAGAGCTTGAGGCATTTGGAAGTCAGAAAAATTCAAAAATGATGCAAGTGTGTGTAAGGAAGTGTGGGGATGAAACTATATTTTCATAATGAAACAGAAGCCAGTACCAAACAGCCAGGATCTCATTTGGCGCTGCCTATGAAGGCTAGTATGGTCTTTGTGGTATTCATTGACGGTAACAAAACATATTAATGATGCCATGCCCAAAGCTGTGGTATTGTCTAGAAATCATTATAGGCACCCATGTGAAACGTGAAATGTGCAAAAGGAAGAGGAAAGTCCAAGACGGAGGGTGAGGAAATTAAGGCAATTGGCTTCTGGTAGCAAAACCTGTGAAGTTCTTCGCTCCTTCTGGCCACTGTGCCATGGCTGGTGGCCTCTGGGGACAGTGAGTTGTGGCAGGGTGATGTGGTGATGGCAGTGGGATCTAGTGAAACTGGCTGCACCATGGGGTGCAGGAACAGAGGGAGGTGGGAAGTTAAGAGCTTCAGCTGGGACCAGTTTCCCTACCAATGAATTGGTTCCTTTTGTTTTCCTCCTGTGTTCAGGGAAGCTGGACCCCACGTGCATTCTTCACAAAGAATCAAAATTGAACAAAATAATTTCTGATGTCTAGTGAAATAAACAAATCTAAAATTCCTGATTGTTGGCTAACTTTCTAATGGCAGGCATCACAGTCTGCTCAAGCTGCTTTGTTAACTAGATCCTGAAAGCTGAAGATGTCTGCACTGTGGTATCACTTGATTACATGAGAGAACATGTAAATTGAAATGTTGGACAGCTTATAGAGTTGGAAGTGTTGCTATGAGAATGGTTTCTTGAAAGAAGCTAGCGAAAGATTAAAACACAGTTGCAGTATTAAATGTAACTGGCAGATGAGACTTAAATCTTTCAGTCATCTTTGCTCATATCTCTTTAGTAGTTCTTAATTTCCCAAACTTTGCTGTATTCTGTTTCTTTCTTTGTTGCTGGCCATAGATGACATTTCAAAGCCATGGGTATTAGAATGGGTTTTTTCACGTATCAGGCATACAGGCTAGCATAATTAAGGAAACCATGTTGGGGTGTTTTTCTGAGTCTGGGGATAAGCTATTTCAGAATAGAAAACACAATAGAAAAACTGCTAGAAAACACAAGAAATTTTTGTGATTTTTCATAAAGACCGTGATGTTTCTCAGATACCAACTGGGTGTTTTGAAAGATGGGGGAGGAGGAGCGGTGGAAGTACCACGAACATGTAGGTTTTACCTTTGAGCAAGAGAAAAAGAAAGTCATTGTGAGCTTTTTCAGGTAATGACTTGGGCATATGATTCTGAAAAACAACAAAAATCCTTTTAACCCACTTTCCATTTATTCAAGGAACTGCTTTGTACTAAATCATAAGGCAACTGTGAGGTTGCAATGCCTGTGACATAAGCCATAGTCTGAATTTCCTAAAGCAGGTGCTTTGAATTGTTCTTCTGTAAGATGAAAAAGATTTCTAGGTTATTGCTGAAAAGAGAGTGAGCCTTTTGCTATCTCCTGCTTCAAGATAGATTTCAGGTTTAATTTAATAGCTCAGATGTCAGATAAGACCACGTTTTATGGAAATATTCTTATTGTAACCTACATCCATTCTTCTCTCTTCCTTTCCCTTGTGCTCAGAACTGCTTTTTGGAGGAGGTTGCATAAAGCTGTTTTGTGCTCTTGATATGATGTAAGGCTTCAAAGAAAACTACTGAAAGAGAAAAGCAATTTCTATTTGGAAAAGCAGTGCAGTGGCCTTGTGCTAATGGCATACTTGAACATTACTTGATGACAGTGAAGAAAATCTAATGGCCTGAAAAGCTGCTGCTTTTTCTTGACTTAACTCTTAGCTGCATTGAAGTTTATGCCATCTGTAACACAAAGGAAACTAATATATAGACAGCTTAGAAATAGCTGTTCAAATACCAGGAATTGTTTTAGGGTTTGGAGAAAAGAAATAGGAAGGTAGTGCAATGAAAGGGGCTTACTTCTCCGTTGAATAGGCTGAATAGAAAAAGATGTATCTGCTCTGTCTTAGGCCTGTAGCAGAAACATTGAGACAAAAGACTTGCAATCTCATTTGAAGTGTATTTATATGCAAAAACAAACAAACAAAAACAGTGCTGTAAAATCAGTGGTGGCTTTTTTGTTTTTGTTTTGAACAAAAACTAAAATATATAAAAATCAGGTAGTGTATGCTTAATGCTGTGGTTAAAACTGTATTCAGTGCCAGTAACTTTTGCTGTAATTCAATGTTTAAAGCATCAAATCTGTCTGATGCAAACTGCTTTGGGTTTGTTACCTCAGTTATCACTCAGAAGGGAAGCTTTTACTTTTTTTTTTTTTTTTAGGTTTACAGTAGCCTGTAAAAGCACATTTTCATCTGTAAGCAAAGGTAATGCTTTATGATGAAGCATAGACTTAGATGTTTAACAAGGTTTCAGGTGTTACTGAAATGTCTTCATTAGTGACCGTGAGAAAAGTTTAAGAAATACACTGATAAAATCCACACATACTCTCCCATATACCCCCAATGTACAACTGTTCTGGAAAATTAGGAAATGAGCAAGATATAAAGGTAAAAATGACCATGGAAAGAAAAAAAAAAGTGATGAAAAATGTGGCAAAAGTAAAATAATGTTTCAGAAGTTTCTGCAATGACAATGAAAAGCTGAAAAGATGTGAGCTGCAGTTTGACTAGGGCAGCTAAATAGGTGAAAACAAGTTCTGCACACATCACTTTGCACAGCATAGAAATAACAGTTTTTCTCCATATGGCTGTGGTTGCTTCCAAAATACAGTCTTTTTGGACAATTGGCTAGATCAAAACGACATTGACAAGTATGAGAGAGTGTGAATAGAAGTTGAAGTAATTATGGCAGTTTGTTACCCTGCGAGGAAAAAAAATACAGCTTTCATCTGTGACAGTTGCATGAGATACACAACACCTATACATTTTTTCAATTCAGTAATCATGAAAACATTGGTAATTTACTTCACAAATTTTCTTTGTGGTAAAACATGCAAACGCTGGTATAGCAGATTGCCTCAAATAAGCATTTTCTTCCTCTAAAAATACTGAAATATAAAATGAGAGACAAGATTTATAGGGACAGTAAATATCTGTCATATCAGCTCAGACAAAACAAATGATATTAATCCTCTTGTTGCTTTGCAAAGAAAGGCATTACCTTTCTCTGCATGTCTTGTTTCACCTCTGTTCCTTGTCCATCACAACTGTGCTGCACAGAAGTATGACAAAGAAAGCTATTTCAGATTTTCTAAAATTAGTTGCTGGAAAACCTTGAAATCATAAGAATTAGACGTTGACCATCTTAAAACTTTGTTTAAGCTCCCTTTAATCTTCCTTTGGCAGTATAATGGAGAATATAACTAATTGTCTATGGCCAGTTCAAGTTTAGATCAGGTTCATGTGTCTTTCTGTCCCCCATTTCCTAATATCTTATTTGATGTATTTCTTGATGGCTGCACAGTGTGTAGCAGATTATATTTCCCAATTATCTTTTACTATTTGGAGTGGTTTAGCCCAGCAGGCAGCACCACACAGCCACTCCCTCACTCTCCTCAGGTGGGATGGGGGAGAGAATCAGAAAGGTAAAAGTGCGAGAACTCATGGGTTGAGACAAGGAGAATTTACTGGGTAAAGCAAAAGCAAACACGTGCGAGCAAAGCAAACCAAGGATTTCATTCACTGCTTCCCATCAGCAGGCAGGTGCTCAGCCACTTCCAGGAAAGCAGGGCTCATCACGTGTGATGGTTCCTTTGGAAGGCAAACGCCATCACTCTGAACGTCCCCCCCTTCCTCCTCCTTCACTCCAGCTGTTATTGCTGAGCGTGATGCCCGGTAGCGTGGAATATCTCCTTGGCCAGTCTGGGTCAGCTGTCCTGGCTGCTTCTTGTGTGCCCCCAGCCTTCTTGCTGGCAGGGCAGCCTATAAGAAGCAAAAAAAAAAAAAAAAAAAAAAAAGAAAAAGTCCTTGGCTTTATGTAAACACTGCTCTACAACCAAAAACCTCAGTGTGTTGTCACCACTATTTTCATCAAAAATCCAAAACACAGCATTGTGCAAGCCTCTGTGAAGAAAATTAACTCAATCCTAGCCAAAACCATGACACTGTTCACACTTTTCCCCCTCTTTCTATCTTTATTCTATTGACACTTCTCCACTCACTATTTTTCCTCCATGTTGTCTACATTCTTTATTCTGTCTTTTCCTACCTATTTTCTTTTATTATCTTCTTGATATTTTAATGTTTTATTCTCTCTCCATTTACTTTATTTCACCTGCCCTTCTGTTGTTTGTTTTCTTTTCCTAAATACGTTTTGGAGCCCTATATGTCCACAGATGTACTTGTTGATGACATTGAAGTAGTCAGGGGAATCAATGCCACTCTTTGGAGGGAAAGTGCTGCAGGTGTAGCAGTGCATGCAGCATGGTGAGAACCAACCCACGGGGACATGAAATTAAACGTTGGTAGTAGTGGCCTTCACTATTCAAGAATTTAAACTTTGCTGTTGACTTAAATGTTCTTATGACCAAATTCATCTGAGCTTCTTTGATTTTAATTAATTGCATGTCCAAAGGCGCATGTTTGGGGAGCTTCACTAATGGATACAACTTGCTTCTGCACATCATCTTCTTACTGGAGGGCAAAATTTGGCTTTGTTCTTAAAATTATTGTAAACTTTCTGAGTACTTGACATGTTACATAAAGTTCTAAATGTTACCCAGGTTGGCATCAATGCTTTTATTACCAGAAGATTTGGGATAATAATTGGACTTTCTTACATGGAGTGGACATACATGTATTCTGTTAACTTTTCTTGTAAAGTATTGAATAAGTATTTAGTATTAATAATTAATATTTAGGTGTTAAGTAAGGAAGAGAGGTACAAACCTGTATTTTACCAAAAACACAAATCAACAACATATATTGTTTCTTAAATATGACATGCTCTTCATATTATTTTTCCTCTGTATTTAGTTATTTTATGAATGTAAGATACTTTTCATCCAAAAATGTGTCCATCCAAAGATGGATAAAATAAACTATCCGATTCTCCATTCATTTTTTGAAAGAAGAGCTCCAGTTTGAGAGGTGAGTATGGCCACCATCTTCGTAATTTATTTCTAATTTTGGAGAGGTTCCAACTTCAAAAATTATCTTTCCAAGAAGTTATAGCTTCTTCCTGTAATTCTGGAGAGACTGCCTTTAAGGTGTCTGAGGTCTAAAAGATGTGGAGCCAATGGCAAATTTAAGGTTTGGTATCTTATGATATATCAGGATAAAAACAAGGACATTTTATCTCCTTAAAGGAACAGGACTTTTACAGTTTCGTCATATTAAATGTGGCATTTGCTAATATCAATTAAAGAAATTAAATGTTGATTTTTAAAGATGGTGTTTCAATTCATGCAAATGCTGCTTTAGTTTGGCTTTGAAGTGTTTAAATGTATTAGGCTTGATCTTTCTTTCACCATTTCTTCATGTAATCATGATAGTCATACCATGTCATCTGGCTTTATTAAAAATATATATGTATAAACAAGGGTCTTTAAAAAAGATATTTTTTTTGTAAAATGTATTTCTATGAAATTTAGTACATGTAGCACACATAGAATTGTTGTGATAAAACACCGTAGGTTAGAAATACAAGCAGTCATGCTGACAAATTCTTTAAGTCTTTATTTCATATTGTCATGCTTCTTCCCAGAAAAAAATACGTGTTCTTACTGCTTTTCGTTTTCATATCTTCTTTAATAATCATTTACGAGGCATGTGCATGGCAAATTATGCTCTTTCATGCCTTTTATTTTTACAAGCTTATTTTTTTATATAAAAGAACTGCTTGCTACAAAACCTTACAAGACATAAGCCAACACTGTTTTACATTGCAGTGTAAACCTTGTTTTCCATAGAACATTTGCAGAAAATGTCTAGTATAAAGCTAAACATATGAACCATTTATAAGCCCTGTGCTGGTACAGCCATTAAATACCAATTCACGTGTCAGACAGACGGTGGCAGCTGCTTTGTTAATGTATGGCACAATCCCATATTAAATCAAATGGCAAGTGGACAGTTTGACAGATACTGTCATCAGTGCAAACATTATTAAACTCATTAAAGAGCTTGCTTTTATTTTTTTTTTTTATTTAAAGTACATGCATTTACTTTGCAGAGTCTGTTTCAGAGCCTACAGCAGTGAGTACTACTTCTCCAGTTTTCTGCCTAACAAAGCCTGATCTGTCTGTCCATTCCTCGGGGGCAGTGCCACCATGTTTATGGCTTCCTCTGCACGCTGTGTGTTAGGGTCTGTAACCAGAAATTCCATTTGCGAGCACATCGTTGTGGATAGCACTCAGTGGTCTTTTCATTTTGATTGATGCTTCTGGTTTTGCACCATCTGGCTTCTGATAGGCTGCATTAATCATATCCTGAGCTAAGAAAATTTAGACAGGATTTCTTTAGTAAGTACGTGTACATGGAAAAGTGTGTATTTATGTATTTAATTCCTATAGGTTCCAGTCATACAGACAGGAGCAACAGTGTTGCCATACAGTTTGTGCTGAGATAATTTGATTTCTATTTTGAACACACATATTTCAGTTTTACTCCTACACTTTTAACTATTTTGCTTTCTAGCGGCTGATTATAATTGCTTCTTTATATTGACATTGCTTTCTGTTAGGAACAATGGACTTGGCTGAAGTATGCTTGCATCTCAGCTTTTTTAAGTAAATTTTAAAATTTCTCTTTCCACCGCTTTGGTGCTAAACTATAGTTCCTCACTTCTTGTGTAAACATAGCTTGACATAGTTTCTGAAACAGAATGTCATCAGGTTCAAAGTTTTGTAGGTGTAGAACATTTTTTTAAATTGTTGTATTTAAATTCACGTCTTAGGAAAACAAAAGAATCTTAATTTTACATACAATATACAAAAGTCAATGATCTGCTATATGGAAGGCTTCTGACTGAATCTGACAATAGTGTACTCAAGGTATTATATTTGTTGGACTAGCAATATTAATACAATATAGTCTCCCATATGAAGCAATTAATCAGCCTACATGCGGTTGTTAAGTGTTCAAATTTTTATTCGGATTTCCAATTTACAGGTAAGCAGCTATCCTGTACGCCTCCATATTAGGTTGCTTTCTTTCTGTGGTCCTTTACAATATGACTTGAGAGGAAAATTTGTTCTGTAGGATACCCTGACACATGAAAACCATATGTTACATGTTAGGTTTAAGAAACTATTTAATCTTCACCTTCTAGATTTTCAAAGACCAAGGGAATCTTTTCTGTTAGAAATTACAGTGGTGCCCTGGATTCCCTTCCCCTTACCTGCTATGGACATAGTGCTCCATGAAATGCTGTGTGGACAGTGATGCTTTATACTCTTAACGAAAAATCCAGTAAGCTCATTTTCTATGTCCTCAAGTTCCACACTTACTGGTCACAATCAGTCCATTTTTTTTAGGAGTTCCTCACCAATCAAATGGCATGAAAGCATCACAGCCACCAATTTTTCATTGACACCTAGAAATGGCTATTGGTGAGGTTTTCTTGCTGTTTCTTTTTTGTTTGTTTGTTTGTGTTTTGTTTTGTTTTGTTTTTACTTTTTTGCCCTATTTCTCACGCTTTTCCTTAGTGCTCTCGTTAGTAGAGCTTGCAGTTATTGTCAAATGTTTTTTTTTTTAAGTGTGAATATTCCCTCTGCTTTGCCTGTGCAAAGACCTGAAGATTGAAGTGCAGAAGAGCTTTGTCTATGACTTAGCAGGAAGATGGGCAGAAGGATGAGCAATATTTACCTATAACCCCACTGACTAAAACAAAACTTCCTGTACTGATTTCTGACAAGCTTGATGGTGTCATTTTAGGGTAGGTGAAGTTTATTTTGAGACATCTAGCTTGAGTTCTTAAAAAGTTAAAAGTATATTCATGGTTAAAAACTAATGGCATGTTAGAAGGTTGTTTGACATACTGCAGAAACAATTTTGGAGGAAGAATTTAGAAAATTCAATCACTATATGTAACAAAGATATAAAGCTCCTTGAGGAGTGCCTTAAGGTGAAGTCCTTAAGGTGAAGGCACTGTGCTGGTGCTTCAGTGCCTTGCTCTATCTCGCATTTGTTTCCACGTTTTCTTCTGAAAAACTGTCCTTTTTCTATTGTTTTCCTGTTGCCACATTCATGTTTTCTTGTAGGCACATTTTAAAGAGAAGGCTTGTTTGTTTGTTTACAATTTCACAGCTTTCTAAATAGACATCTGTGGTTGAGAGAATCACAATTCACCAATAATTTGTATTAAATTTAGTATATATGCTAACAATTAGGGTAAACAAAACCTGCTTAATCATTATTACATTATTACCATCTTAATTTGTGTGCCATGGAGGTTTTAAAAGAAAATCGTTATAGCCACACTACTGATCGGTCCATCCTCAGTGTTGAAGTCATTTCTCTGAAAAATTAACAACTGATCTTGAGTAATTATGCTTTGCACCTTCCAGATACAGAACTCCCACTCTGTTGGGCCTGGATCATTGTAATAACATTTTACCTCAGAGATGTTAGGGAAGTTTAAAAGTTAAACTCTTGTCAACAGGCGTATCAGTAGCATCCACTAAGCTCCCTGTTGGCTCTTCTTAAAAGCCTGGTTCATCAAGCTCGGAAGAAGCCATCTGTAAGCATACTGCTCCCTGTTGTTCTCATAAGCAAGCTTCCAACTTTGAGTATCAGCATTACCATACAGACTTGGACTGCTCCAGCTTCTACAATACCTTGTTGTTAGTAGAGCTCTGCAGTGAAAAGTTGAATCTGAACTTTTTAAGATGTGTTCAGGACACATTCACTTCTGTGTTATACTTAAAAACATGGAGCAAAAGGTAAAATATATTTGTAAGCATCTTCCTGATAACTGAAAAAAATCTTTGATGTTGTGAACTAACACTGGTACATAGTATCAAATGGTGAGTTCAGGGCCTGCTGGATGGATAACAGAAATCCCCAAAGGCGGAGCATTTATACCCTGGATTTCCTTTCATACCTTTCCGAAGTTATATGTGTCAGCTTAGAAAAATTACCACCAACAACTTGTCATCCATAGATACTGACTGTTGGTCTTTTCATCTGATGACTTTCAATAAGTGATTCCATATGAAAAAACTTCTTACTACTGTATTTTCTGAAATGCAAGGCCTGCCTATGCTTTTCAAGTGAAGGACTCCAGTCAATCCTACCTTAGTCCATGCAGGTTTAATGACTTAGCTTCTTGAAATCAATGTCAATCAATTACTTCTTTAGAAATACACCTAGCATTGTGGTAGTGATGCTGCACGGTGTCTTATCACCACCATTTCGTGATGCAGACTTAATATGGAGAAGAAAAGGTGTTGAATTTGGGGTTGTATTTTTGTTGCTTTCTTTTGTCGATCTTACTCTCACTCTTTATGTTGAAATAAACATAGGGAGTAAATACTTTTAAATTTGTTACAGTTTTCCTGTTCATATATGTGTATTCCACTCTTTATGAAGCTTGCCAATAACAAAACAAAAACCTTCTAATGGGCTGAATAAGAATTTTAATAGACTGCTTTCCAGTGCAACTTAATATACTGGTATGTGTTCTTATTGTTATGCTGATTATTAGTAACATTGTGTCAAAGGTTAATGTTGATTTCTTGCAAGATTTGGGGGTTTTGAAAACAGATTCTATTGGTAGTTATTTTCAAAAACTCCACTCATTTGTATTTTAAAATAGACAGAATTTGATTTGCCCAATAATCTAGAAAAGTATGCATGTGTGTGAAGCTATGTATAAAAAATTCTTCAGAAGATTTTTTACTTCAGTGAGAGTATATACAAGGTTTTGGTGCTTTTGAATTCCGTTATAAATACTGTCTTTTAGTAATTTCTTGTCTTGCAATGGGTATAGTTTAATGGGTAGAAGGAGGAGCACTAAAACAATGCCATGATTTATTTGTATGTGGAACTTTTATCATTGTGTGGATATGTAACATTTCTCTTACTGGTTGGCAAATTTGTACACATGCAAGATCTGCAGGACTGGTGAGAAATTAGGCCTGTATATCAAAATGTTTTGTGGAAGTAGAGAAAGTCCTTACTGTGAAACCTTTGTATTCTTCATATCTAAATTAAAACAATATAATTATTCAAATTTGAAATAGAATAATGGTATTGCCAAGAAAACTGTTCTCTATAAAGGCAGATAATATGCTGTTGTATGTCCTGGTTTCAGTTAGGACAGAGTTAGTTTTCCTCCTAGTAGCACATACTTATATGTCATTTCTCATGACAATACTCTCAACATGATCTTTAGAAAGAGATTTGCTCTGCTTTGGCATAGTTTTTCCTTCACTACAGCTTATTGTAGTTCTGAGAACATACTTCCACTGGAAGAAAAACCTAGAGCCAATGAGAAGAGATAGTTAATTACATCTCTGTGTGTGTGTGTTGGTGTTTCTTGAGGAGCAGTCTCTCCTTTCAGAGTCTTGTCTAAATCCCAGTTCCTCTGAAATATTTCAAATAAGAATCACCTTTTTTTTTTTTTTTCTTCTCTTGAATGTAGGATAGCTTTTGATTTCTAAGCTAAAGTCTCCACATAATCCAGAAAGGAAGATCACTGGCAGCTTATTTATGGGAAAAAATGAATTTTGCACAGCATAGGAAGCGTATCAGGCATGTGGATATGTATGAATGTATGGGTAAGATTTGGCTGATGCATGTTTCTGTGCAAGTCAAGTATCAGTCAGAAGTCATTGTTTTGCCGTATTTTCTCAGCAGTGAACAACAAAGTGACAACTACTGTGGTATTCAGGCACCATCTGTCTTGTGAACCCTGCCATTCTGTTCTACCCTGAGTATGATAAATTTTACCTTATTTCTCTAAGAAAATAAAAATAGTATTTAATCTACAGTCCAAAAACTGGATACATTCCAAGTGAGGCTCTGTTGGTGGTGATATCCCTTGTCTCCGGGGGTGTAAATTTGGGCTTACACCTAAGCACGTGTATATAAATATTACAGATCTATTTCTATGTATGTTGTGCTATGCCACAAATACAAGTCTGTATACAAATGTACTATATAACAAATCTTCTTAACAGTTGCAGTAATTTGTATCCAAAATAAAGTAATTATTTTTATCTTATATATCTTTCAGTTGAAGACATAAAGGTATTTTAATGCTTGGGGCTGAGGGGGGATGATTGTGTACTTTATTTACTTGAGCATTTGAACTCCTCTTAGGTGGCAGTATATTGTGGATTACAATGTCATTTTTTTGTTTGTTTGTTTTGTTTTGTTTTAATTTCAGTATGACCAGATTTGAAATTACTAGCTATTTTTTTTCAAATGCAGCCTTCCTGTTCTCGTCCATGTAAACAAAATTCATTTGGGTAGATTTCTTCTCTCCAGAGTGCACAGTGAAGTAGTTCTTTTCCGGCTGTCTTAGCGCTCCTTTTTTTACTTTCAAACATTCTCCTCATCTTCAGTTTTGTTAGTATTCAGCTGTACTCGTGATCTCAACCCCTGAATTATTATGCACCACTTTCACATTTTAATACATTGGACAGCAGCAGAAGTACCTGAAAGCCAGCTGGCTCTGTTCAGTGTTTTGTCTTATGAAGAGCCTAATAAATAGGCACTTAAAAGATGTAACCCAAAAGCACGTGTCTCTGCAGAACCTTGAAGCACCTGCTTCATTTTTAATTTTAGCAGTTTTATGAAATCTATGCATTCCTAGTCTTTATGTCAGAGCTGCAGGATCTCCTACATTAATTAAAGATCACATTGTATCTTGAGAGAAGGTGACCTCACATGAAAGTCTTCTTTATTTTTAAACACTTTTATTTTAAGAAAGTGATATCCACACTGAAACTGTTTGCAGTGGGCATGCATAATGAAAGTACAGTGTGTGAAGCCGTGAATCCCAATTATGTGGTGCTTGGTTTTATATACCAAACTGACAGCAAGCTGTAACTAAGAATTGTGAACACAAGCATTAGATTAGGTACCCTTTATAGTAAGTAAAGAAAGTTTTTTAATGCCTAAATATAGAAGATTTACATGATTCACAGCATTTATACAAGATTGTTATCTTCATTACTTTTTCCAGTTGCTTAGAATTGTTGCTGAAAATTTTGTGCATATATATTTTCACCTTGAAAATATCTGTTTATTATCATTAAGTATTTTTCTTAAGTGGAACAAGACCTTTATTATTTCCGAATTTTTTGAAATATTTTTTTAAGAATTTCATACAGGTATTGCTGGGGAAGCAGTCTTTCAGAGAACAGAAAGTACATCCTCAATTATGGTTTGCACTCAGTGCAGAGCAAGAGATGGGTTTTCCTGCAGAGCAGGCATGGGGGTGATGGAGAGGGAGAGATGGTGCAGGGTTCTTTCTTGATCTCCATAAAAAGGCCTGATTAAGCATTCTGCAAAGTAGAGCACAGCTTGTGCATATATATGTTAAATGCTGTCTCTACTCTGTGACATTTTCCAGGCAGAAAAAGTGCTAGTGGTGAAAGAGGGAGTGTTGCAAATGCAGTCAGTTTTAAACAACCAATCAGACAAAAATGAACAGACAAAAGTTGTGATTTTAATAAGTGGTTCTACAGCTCCATTATTATTTTTGATATCTGGCCCCTTTCCTCAAAAAGTGTGAACGAGGAAAGATAGGAGGTTTAATGCCCTCATAAGTAAGTGATGTGACTTACATAAACATTCTTTATGAATACTGAGGTGAATGTGCCTTCAGAGACAGCTCAAGAAACTTATTTATATGAGAAAACCAACAAGTGAAGAAAAAAATGCTTAAAGACAAAGCAGTCCTACCAGACACAATGTTTGGAGGAAAGACATAAATATTGTTTGCCACATAACACTCAAAAATTTGTGAAGAAAGTAGCAACTGTAAAGCCTTCGTTGTTACTTCATCTGAAGTAAACAGAATGTGTAATTTGTTGGCTGCTTCTGCATGACCCTAAATCAAAAAAAAAAAAAAAAAAAAAAGATTACATACCATTTACATTACAGTTTAATTTGTTGCCTCTCTACCTCTTTTTCAGTTCACATACTCACACAAGCATATTCCAGTTCATCCAAATTATATCCTCCCATATTGATATGCACCAAACTTCTGCAAAAGAATGTAAAGCAGTTAACACTGGCTGACATGCTACGTTTATGTAGTTTTAGGGAACTTCTTTCTGTATTTCATCTTCTGAAGTAAAATTCACTTCCAGCTAACTCCAGTGCACAAGGTAAATTTATTTTATTTTTATATTTGCAAGGTGAACTTTTTTTTGAGGCTCCACAGTAAATTATTGGTTTTATTTTGGTGTGTCAGGAAGAGAAATATTCCATTAGAACTAAACCTTATTAAAACTGAAAAACTCTTCAATGAGAAAATCTTTAAAGACATTACTTGATATATTTTGTCTTCCATATGAAAATTTCATCTCATCTGCATTATCTTGTCCCACTTTAACTGTTCCCTATTTGAATGCGTAGTCAGACCTCTAAAGCATCAGAAATGGCCAGCGTAGTTCACTGGCCTTCCATGAAGCTCACACAGGAACATATGAACACAACACAGTATGATTGTGATTGTTTTCACAAATGCACTGTCATGGAAGAGTAGGTTTGCTGAAGCCATGTATCAAATGTCAAATATGTGGGTCAAAGCAATCCTTCTGAGTTATGTCTCAGTTGCCTGAAAACCTCAGCTGAAGTCCCTGTTGAGTTGCAGATTACTGTAAAGGGCACATGCGGTAGTCGCAAAATTTCCTGGGCACAGTAGGCTTGAGGCACACATTGTAGGAAGAAAATTTTAGATGGAGAGTTGTGGTGGTTTTACCCTGCTACACAGCTGAACACCACTACAACCGCTCTCGCTCCTCCTCCTCAAAGGAAAAGAGGGAGAAGATACAATGGAAAGGGCTCAAAGGTTGAGATGAAGACAGGGAGATCATCTGCCAATTATCATCATGGGCAAAATTGACTCAGTGTAGGGTGATTGATGTAATTTATTGCCTATCACTAGCAGACTAGAATAGTAAGAAATTAAAGACAACTAAAACCACCTCCCCCCCAGCCACCCTATTCTATGTCCTCCCCCCTGAGTGGCACAAGGGAACAGGGAACAGGGGCAGCGGTCAGTCCCTGAGGCTTTGTCATCTGCTGCTCCCTCAGGGTCCCTCTCTGCCCCTGCTCCATATCGGGTCCCTCCCACGGGATGCCATCCTTCCCCAACTGATCCCGCAGGGGCTGCCCACAGGCAGCAGGTCTTCAAACACTGCTCCCACACGGCTCCTTACCATGGGGTCCATCCATCCCCCAGGAGCAAACTGCTCCAGCACGGGGCCCCCACGGGTGGGCGGCAGCTCCCCCCAGACCCCTGCTCCTGCGTGGGCTCTCCATGGGCCGCAGCCTCCTCCAGGCCACATCCACCTGCTCCACCGGGGGCTCCTCCACCCATGGGGGGGCTGCAGCGTGGAGATCTGCTCCATGTGGGACCCATGGGCTGCAGGGGGACAGCCTGCTCCACCAGGGGCCTCTTCACAGCCCGCAGGGGAACTGCTGCTGCCTGCCTGCAGCACCTCCTGCCCTCCTGCTGCACTGAGCTGGGGGGCTGCAGGGCTGGTGCTCACTCTTCACTCTCCCAGCCGTTGTTCTTTCCCTTTCTTCAACCTGTTCTCCCAGAGGCCCAGCCAATGTTGCTTTCTGGCTCAGCTCTGGCCAGTGGAAGGTCCCTTTGGAGCTTCTGGAGCTGGCTTTTATCTGACAAGAGGCAGCTGCTGGGCTCTGCTCACAAAGGCCAACCCTGCAGCTCCCCCTGCTACCAAAAACTTGCTTTTTAAACCCATTGCAAGAATGTGTGGAAATCCATCAAAGCCAGTGAAGTCCATGCCTGTAGAACTGGTGTTAAATTAGCCCCATTCTGGTCAGACCATGTGCTTTGTACTGTTCTGGACATAGACATGTCCACAGAGTCTGTCTGTATGCAGAGGTTGCATCGTTTATTAGAGAAATTGCTACTCTTAGGAGAAGCAGCCAAGCTGAGGCTGTTGAACTCTTGTCTGTTTTTTCAAAATATTCTGTCTAATCTTACAAAAAACAACAAAAGGTGTTTACCCTACTCATTTTGCTTTTCTTATTTCCTTAGACTTCTGAAGCTATACCACTACACCACTGCCACTATATTGAAATCAACAGAAGGATAGGATATTACTAGTCTCTTCATTTGCTTTAGTTTTCTGAACCCTCTTGGATTTGCTGAGCTATGCAATATCTGAAGAAGGCAAAACTGAATTGTAGAGGAACAAAGAGGAGAATTCTTGGATTTGTACCTCACTTTTTTCATATGAAGTATGAAAGTACTGCTTACACAGTCAACTTTAGAATGATGTAGTTTTTTCTCTATCTTTCTCTCTCTCTCTTTCTCTTTCTCTCTCTTTCTCATTCTCTCTTTTTCTTTCTCTCTCTCTTTTTTTCTCTTTCTCTGTTTCTCTTTCTTTTTCTTTCAACAGCAAAAGGGTGAACTGCTGCATTTGTGGCTGACGAGGAGGAAGAGAGTAGTGCATGAACTGTGGAGGGCTGAGGTGTAGGACAGAGGGTCAGATAGTTCAGAAAAAGGTGACAATCACAGGAAAACAGACACTAACAAAATGAAAGGTGTTGATTTGGTATTTTTTCAGATTAATATTTGGATTTTGTTTATTCGATTAGTATTATGTGTATAGATGTAATTGTTTTTTCCTGAATAGAGGCAGCCTTCAGTCTCATCACACATAGTATCTCCTACAATCAAGTACAATTAAACTGGCCTCAGATTTGCATATGATGAAGTTAGTTTATTCAAGCCAACAAGAGGTCTCTCTTGCTAGACTAGAGTGTTATTTCAGCTAATATGCCTCTGTGAGTACATTAATGTTTTGCATATGGTTCTAAGAGATATGTGCAGCTGGGTGGCATAGTTCTAAATTATTGGAATGATTCATGGCACTGGTTTCCGTGCAGTCACCTTTTCCTTCTTTAATAAATGATTACAGCCTTAACTCAGTAGAAATCCAGGCTTTCTTTGCACTGCAGCACAAGTATTGTTTGTTCTTCATAGCAAAGATCAAAGGATATATATTTTATTTTTTTTAAATAACAGCAGGAACCACAGATCATA
Source organism: Anas acuta (assembly GCF_963932015.1). Classification (NCBI taxonomy): domain Eukaryota; kingdom Metazoa; phylum Chordata; class Aves; order Anseriformes; family Anatidae; genus Anas; species Anas acuta. The sequence continues at coordinate 50,295,576 of NC_088980.1, read as the reverse complement.
ACTCATTGAAATGACTTCCCCCTCTTTTTAATCTTAGAACTATACTATTGTGGAATATTTACTGTTTTATTGTGGAATATAGATGTCACTGACTTGCAGTTATGTTGATTCAATATGGCCTTTTGTATATGTTTTTCAGAACTACAAATGATTACATTTAATTAAAACCCACACATTAGGCCAGATGCTCCTTTACATGGAAAAACTCATAATATGGGCAAGGAAGCCTCCCCATGTTTCTGTGTAGGGAATTTTCCTCCCAGGAAAATACATGAAATGAAAGGGGTCGGTATAAGTACACAGGTGGTATTGTAAAAGCTAACAGGTACCTAAAAAAGCTTGCTTTGGCTTTAGCAACCTCCTTCCAGACTTCTGTAAAAATGTCTGCTTCCCCTGTGGAGACGGGTTTTATTGTGCCAAGGAAAAATCCTGACTGCTGTGCTGGCAGTGGCCTCTCATTAGTGTCTGTTGAAGAAATAATGTGCAGGTAGCCAGAATGTGAGGTGATAGGAGATACACAGGTCATGAAGCACAGGACTCAGAGAGGGCTACATGGGGACCAAGTCAGCAGTCTGCTTCTATGCTTCCTTGTTCTTTTTTATCACTATATCCTGTCCTGCTTGTTTCATTTGGGGGCATTGTTGGAAGGAAGTATGTAAGAGCAAGGAAGCAAAATTAAAACTTCTTGTATCTTGCCATCTTTTATCAGCCAATTGAAGCTGGAGAATTGCCTTCTCACTGAGCTCTTGTCATCAGGCTCACATGTTGGTTACCGGAGGGTCTGGAAAGACACATGTATTTTCCAGGCAGAGTCAGCAACCTGCAGGGCTGGTCTTTGCTCTAGCCACTTCTGTTCATGCTTTGTTTTTGTGACACCCATAGGGTTACTACAGCCATCCACCTTCCTCCCCTTCACCATGCATATAAAGCATTTTGTAAATCTCTACGGGCCATGTAATTCATGTGTTACAGGTAGGAAATGAAAAAATTAGTCTCATTTATTTAAATTCAGCATAAAATTCCCACTTTTAATTCACTTTCAAAGTGTTCATTTGTAAACTTTTTACTCCTTCTATACTTTATTATTTCTCATCTGATTTCTATCTTCTGCCCTTTTTGTTAAAAAAAAAAAAAAAAAAAAAAAAAAAAAAAGGACATATCTTCTGTCCAGAGCTTCCTAATTTATTTTCAGAAGTTGCACATAAGGAAGGAATAAGAAAAATGCTTTTCCTCCCCCAGGTTATTCCCATGCTTTAGTGCCAGTAATACCCTCCTACACTCCTATTTTATGTGAAATTATCATGTTGGCTTTAGGTCAAAGAAGATAGAAACTCTGAAAAGGGGGGTGGGTGGTAGGGAATGCAGTTTTTAAACACTCTTCTTCCCCCTCATAGTTTGGAAATGCTACTGCCATGTAAGTTTGAGGATATGTCCAGAGCTAAAAAATAGGACTGTTATTTAAATCATATTAAAAAATATGGAAAAGACTTGGCTTGATATACCTTTTCTTTTTCTTGGAGTAGAAACCATATATTTTATCTTCAGTGTATTCTCATACTTGCCAACTTCTGAAGCTGTGAAGGTGAACATATAGGTTGAATATGTAGAACACTCATCACTTTAGTTTGTATTCAAAAAAGTCTTTTAAGCAGAACAGATTAAAAATGTTAAAAAGGGGTGGAGGAGGGACTTTTCCTTGAATATGTGTAATAAATAGATATATACTTCTTTCCTCCTTGTTTCCACAAATTATCTCATTTCTCCTGTGCATCCTACTAATGTAGATCACTTTTATGTGTCCTGCACTCCTGGCAGGAGAGCAATGTGAACGAGAGTCCCATGATTCTGTCTGCTGGAGACTGAGATCCTTCCCTTAAGATTCCCATCTCTTTCATCTATTTCTCCTCGAAAACTTCTTATCCTCTTAGAGTGAAGAGGAGGAAAAAATAAGTGGGATGGACACATTTGGGAAGTGGAAAGAAAAAGTCAGAATCCTAAGCAAAAGCCTCATCATAAGTTTGCTTAAAATACTTTATTTTAGGTATTCAACTTCAAATATAAAACTTCAGAGCTTCAAGTTAGCAAATCCTCTCTGGACTGAAACTCGGGAGATGGCAATCAATACTTGTGTTCCCAGCACTGCCTCTTGAGAGACCTGAGTGAATTTTTTGGCATTCTTGCTCTGTAACTTCCCGTATTAATAGTCTATCTTTTTTTCTCTCTGTCTAAAAAGGAGGCTTTACTTTTCTATCCAGCCGGTTCTTGCAGTGCACAAGAGGGAAGCAAATGTGACCTCAGCCACTCATCACTATTAACTTGGTCAGTTATTTCTACTAACAGTAAAAATGAAGTAAATTCCACAGAAATGATGGGATTTACAAGTACCAGGTATTCAAATGTTTATGGGTGTTTTTTATTTGTTTAAAATAACATCTGTAACACCCCTAATAGTTCAACTTTGAACAAAAGTGGGTATTAATGGTGTAGTGGTGAGATGATATAGAAGGTTATTATCCTCCTTCAAATCATGTTTCTTAGAAATTACGCATATTGATTTATAGCACAGATTACCATTGGTTATCCATTACGGTAACCAATGGTAACCCAAGATAATGTGAACTGTCAGGGCTGAGTCAGATTTCCACATTTCATATCCCAGGATCTTGCCCGGACTACAGGAAGTTATCATCCTAAGGATCTAACTCAGTTCAGCCATGTTCTTTGTGAACACGTCAACATGCAGAACATTATCCTGGTTAGACATGTCAAATGCAAGAGACTGGAACAATCAATTTTTTTTCTTTTTTAAATAGAAAGAGAGAGAGCTTCCAGTCAGGCTTCCTACCCTGAATTCACTTCATTTTTACCATTTACTTTCAGGAATTATTTTAATAGTCAATATTGCTGGACTGCTGTAAATTAAGTCAAAGAACTGTTGAAACCGTTAACCTTCTTTCAGATGTGGTAATGCTATAGTGCCTAGCACAGTTGCATTTACAGCTACATTATTATTTTTTTTCTGAGATTAATGCTATTTTTTTCACTTGCAACATCAGCAGGGATGTTTGTTTAATATATAAAGTTCATAAGTTTGCATAACGTGCCTTTTGGTTGTTGTCTTTTCATTGTTAATTTGAGGCTGACAATGCAGGAGGAAGGTACTCTAAATCAGCCTTGATGCTGAGTATACAAAGTGAAAATCTTCATAGAATAATAGAATCATTTAGGTTGGAAAAGACCTCTAAGATCATCTAGTCCAACCTTCTCTTGACACATTCCTTTTTCATTTCACCCGTGTCATAAAAGGGCAGCTCATTTGTCATCTGTATTTAGAAGTATACCTTATTTCTTTTGGGGAGAATGTAAAAATAATCTTACCGTACAACACAATCAATTTGGTTTTATGATCAGGATCAGTGCAAAGGCAAATGCTCCTAAGAGAGCTATTTCTTTTCAGTGCTAAGTATTGCTTTATTAAGCTGTGTGCATGAAGGTTAATTTCGTTGCTGAAAGGCTAGTTACCTAGCCTTTCTACTGCTGTGTGACAGACAGAACTATATTCTGAGCAAATCTTAAAATGCTAATTAAAGTAGATGTCGCTAATTGACAGCTGATATTCCAACACAGCAGGATTCAAAGAATCCCACTGATGGGATGAGTCCTAATTTTGTATATGGGAATATGTTCTAACCGCATCTTCCACATTTTTTCCTGTTATAATAAGCATTTGTGATTTGATATTAATAACTGAGATGCTATTTATTTATTTATTTTAACCTCCATGTGCTCTCTCACTTAGGAATTGAAACCTGTCTTCATATTTTTATAAAGGGTGAAAAGAATGAATGTACTCTCCAGAGGTGTGGGAATGAACATTATCTTCCAAAACACCCATTTTCTGAGAGCAAAACCATTTTATATAAAGAATTTGAAAATGTCATATATGGAATAGGTTTGCTATGATCCAAAGTCTACACAGACCAGGACTTTACTAGTACTATTATTTTCGTTAAAACCATTCTCAAACTTCTAAGAAAAAATGTTCAGCTAATTTATTGTTCATATATAAGGTCATCCAGACATGTCTGTTGAATTTAATGGCTTTTTCATGATTAAGGGAGAGTAAGAAGTTCTTAATTGAGGAACAGATAAAAAGCAAGCTAATTAGCTCCAAATAATTTTCTTTAGCAGCATCCAAACAACCATTTCTAAGATGAACTTGGGTTACTCAGCTTTTGAGCTCTTAATCATATTTTTAGATTGCATTTTTACACCATCTGCACTACAAAAATGACTGTAATTTCTGTCACTGTTGGAAGCATCAGTTAATAAATGTTGTCTGTTTTGATCTAGGGAGGTGTATGAATTGAGAGGGAAAATATTCTTAAACTAATTGGGTTAATTTACAGTAGTTTGAGGGAGAGTGCAGTGGGAATGGCTCGCTTCTATCGCTATCTTCTTTTCTTTCAGCACTGAAAGCACTGGCAGTGCATTCTTGCTCTGTCACTCTATTTACAAGATATTTAGCAATTTGTACCATCTAGTAGAGCTTAGATTCAAGAGGGATCAAAGCCATTGCGCAGCCGCATTATACACTGATGTGCTAAGACGTTAGTGTTGACTACTGTCCGTAATTTCTACATCACTGGGGTGGGGACTGAAAAAAATACAGTAGATTGTGTTACAGCTAACTGGTAACTGCAAAACCCACTATTCAGATACCGCTTTCAGTGAGGAAATTCTTTTCTTGTACAAATGAATGGGCTATAGCAAAACCACAAGTACAGTCTGTGCCAAGTATGTACACTGTTTAAATGTTATATGCATATGTATAACCAGTACTGTAAGTATCATATGCATTAACTGGCCAAGAGTTCTTCAGGGGAGTTTGATTTAGTTTCTGTGTCAGAAATGGGGAATATGGATTCCCAACAGATAGGTAGTATTAAAGATCATTTAAGTATATTAATATTTTGCTACCCTAATTTACTCATTCATAGCATGTTGTTAATAAACTTCAGCTTTCATTATATAGTCACTATTTTATGCTTATACATCTCATTTTATTTGCTTATATGAATTTAACATTTCTATTTTCTCCACAATTTAGTGTGAAGTATTGTGCTTCAATGGAGTCTTACTGTTTTTATGAAGAACTGAGATTTTTCCTGTGATGTCTGAAATATCTTGCAGTGGAGACAGTAGGGTTTCTTTGTTTAGTTAGAGGTTCACACTTCCATGAGATTTTTTTTCTTTTTTTTCTTTTAGTCCTGTCCAACTTATTAGCATGTTCACAGTATACAAGCAGGTTAGCTAGGAAATACCAGCAATTACCCTGATACCTTGCTGGACCTTTACTGACATCTGAGGATGTAGTGAATCTAGTGACGTTAAAATAGCAAATGAGAATGAAACAAAAGTAAAAATAATTTTGCGGCATCTCCCAGTGGAATTTATAGTGAATGATAAGGTCTGTAGACCTTAAAAAAGATAAGAGAGGAAACAAAAATCCCAAGAAGTTGTGTGTTACGGTGAATTTTAATTGTTTTGTTTGTTTGTTTTAACATTGCTGGTCAAAGGACTCTTTAACAGTAGTTATCTTAAAATACATATAATTTTTAACATTATCGGAGGTACCTATTACACTCATGATATGCATTTGTATATGTTTTACTCTTGCTTCGAAGACAAACTGCACTATTCTTTGGAGCAGAACCGATAAGGTGTTTTTTTTAAGGTTCTAAACAATTGTATAGATGCTTTTTTCAGCTCGATATTTTTCTCAACTCAGTAGTTGAGCTCCCTAGCTCTGTCTGAAAAAACAGTTGGTTCTAAGAGTGCAGCATCTCTGCCTTGATTTTCTTGTTTCTATTAAAATCACAATTAATGTGTTTCCATAAAGTGTTTTTTGCTTTATTTATTTATTTATTTATTTTTAACTCTATAATAGCAATTACATGTTTCATTTCTTCTGCTTATAAGCGTGCTTTTATGGACCATTTCTTACTGTCCTGTAGTGAAATGGTGTAATGTCAGAGCACTGAGGTGGACTCTAGAGTATTTGTTGATGAATTTTCAGAATGGCCAGCATGGCTATTGCATTGCAAGAGTCTGGTGACTCAACAGCATTCATTTGCATTTAATAAATATAAAATACATTAATTAATGCAGTGTTAATGGTGAGAAATCAACTCTGCAAAAGAAGAAATTCTAGAGGTATTTATTTTGTTGTCATATTGAGACTATATTGCGTATCTGCTGGTACATGTTACATAAATCACAATAAGAAATATTTGATGTTAAGAAGGAAAATAGTAATTTTTCCTGTGATAGATCTGTGTATGTACCCTATGAGCATCAGAATGTCAGGGAGAACAGTGACCAAAGGAATATAGTTGCAGATTTACAAGCCGGACAAAATAAGGGCCTATCTTTCAGCTTTCTCTGAAGCTTCCGCAGTGTTCTCAGATAATGGTTTGGATTCTCTTTAGTCTTTCAATTTATTCATTTATTTATTTTCCTTTCAGATGTTGTGCGAATTGCAAAACTGAATTTCATTTGTGTGAAGTTGGCTTGAAAACTAGCCCTCATTTTGAGGTGCATTTACTTTTATTAACATGTTTAACTCATAAAGTAAACCAGCAAGGCAAACCTACTTAAAAGTGTGCTTTTGTAATGAAAAAAATGACGTGGGTTATCCTGGCCAGATAGTGTAGGCAGTTCATAAATCTTTAAAGATTTCAGAGTACATTTCTGTGCCACCAGATTTATGTCATTTTGAGAAATATAGGTTAATCTTTTCAAATATGTTTTTACAGGCCAAATTTCGAAGTCAAGTTGCAGGTTTTGAATATGTACAAGGAAGGTGTATTTTCAGGAATACCATAGATACTAAATTGGGATGTTAATCACAAGCTTACCAATCAGTCACAGCAGTTCCATATGTGTTAACTCTGCTTTCTTGAAGATTAAAAAAAAAAAAAAAAAAAACCTTTAAAACTCTGCAGTTGACATCAAAAATGTGTATTGAAGGAATGCAGTTACATTTGTTAGAGGTGTCATGTTCCCCTGTTCCCCATCCTCCATAGTCCTATAAAAATGCTCCATCTCCATATCCTCATGTCTCAGTTACTAATTTGTGAGTGACACAGTAAGCACAGTGATGTCTTCTCACCTTTTCTCCCTTCCATTTTGCATATGGTTTTAAAAGTAATTTTTATGCAATATTTAATGTCTTGAGTGGTGCAGGATTAAAGGGAAAATCACAAATTTTACTGCTGATGGCTGTTTGTTTGTTTGTTTTGGAGTGGATTTTTTTTTTCCAATCATGTTTCAGGCCAGTGCTTCTGTCACTTAAAGAATAAGCATGTGAGTGACAGGATACTATTTGGAGAGTGATGTGCAGTCTCAGACTAATATGACATTTTATGAGCAGCCTGACTGTTTTCATTACTTGGATTTATACTTTTATTTCTCTGTGCTGAAGAATAAGTGAGCAAGGCAGCTGTGGGAAATAGAAAAGCTGTCAGGATGAAGTTGATAGGACAGCCTTGAAATTATGCTATTGTATCTATTAAGACATTATGGCTGTTATCTTTAAACTCTTTAAATACAAAATCTGATAGAGCAGCTTGGATCATTGTTTCAAGCAAAGTGATTGTGTAGGGCTTGTAATACATTCATCTGAAATACTCAGGAAGACCTGAAGCAAAATTTTAAGAATCTTGTTACCAAATTGCCCATTCTGGCCATTGTTGTTATTTCATAACTAGAGCTATCTTATTAACAATGACAGTAGGAGATAGGAGTTCTCTTTTTTTTTTCTTTTTTTTTCTTTTTTTTTTTTTGTCTGTTTTTTAACCTTGGCAGCAATTTAATGGAATATCAAGGTTTTAATGTAAATTGGAGGCAGTCCATTGTGCTTCTGATTATGAACTGTGATTTTTTTTTTTTTCACATGTAGGCTTGAGTACTCTGTTGCTTCACTCTTTAAAGCTTTGCCGTGGCCATGCAGTAGTCCTTGTTCTTGCATGTCTAAGAACCAAAGCACTTGTGTGCCTTTCAGTCGTTCCTGACTCTGATTCACTTCCCTACTTCTGTAAGGAACTCTTTGTGTGAAAAGTTCAAAGGCCCAGCTGCCAGAAGTTTGCAATGTTGGTTCCTCTGGCGAACCGACAACTTGGCTGTCGTGTGCCACTCACTCATTGAACGTTTTTGAGAATCTGTTAAATTAAACTAGGAATGATCATAAAATTCATGACTTCTTACTGTAAATGCATTATGACCTGATAAGTAGATTTCCTCCCAGTGTGGAAAGGAAGCTGTGTATGAAGGCCTGGCATTGCTGCAGATGGTAAAACTCCCTTGTTTCTGTTGAGTAAGAGCAGATAGGAGCAGGCCTTGGCACTTTGGTTATGCCAGCCAAAGGCCTCAGTTCGGAGGTGTATGCCAGGTTTTTCCTGTAGATGCTATAAAATTGCACCTCTGGAGCACTCTAGGTCTTAGTTTTCTGACAGCAAGGCAAAAATGAGATTGTCATTAGGTGGGTACAGCTTTGAAAGACTTTCATGCTTTCAGCAAGGAAGTAAATGGTGATAATTTAAATTTAAGACCTACATAAGCAATTAAATCATAATAAACAGTTCCTGGTGAATCACCTTACTGTAAGTGGGGAAAAATGTGCAACTGCATTCAGATAACATTAAAGAGTCTGGGCAAGAAAAGCTATCCTTTTAAAGAAATACAGTGCTTGAGAGACCATTTGTGTTGGGTTTTGTTGTTGGTGGTTTTTTATTTGTTAAATAAATAAATAGAAAGTACAGTTTTCTACATGACAACATAACAAAAAATACATTGTTCTGTACTTACAAGTTTATATTAACAAAATAAAGATTTGAAGCAGAAATCTGATAACAAATAATCAATTTAAGTATGGTGGAATTTAACCATAGCTGTTTGTAACAAATGGAGAAAGACTTCTTGTGAAGATTTTTTATTTCATTCTCCGTGATCCAATGCAAATATTGAAGTAATTGGGTAGTACTTTCTTCCTCCAAATTTTACAGTAGTATTAAGGAGACCCCAAAAACTGTTGTGGGCAGGCTCATGGGTAAACCTGTTCCCTTTCTAAAAAGTGTATGAGTTGGTGAGACAAAGGCAGCTAAAGCTTCTCTTGGCAGTTGCAGATCTGCAGAAGCTTGCTAGCAATAAAGAGAGCAGATAATGTGAAAATCCCATGAGAAGTCATTCTCTGTGTATAACTCTTAGATAGCTCACAGTATAATCACTTCTGTCTATTCACCAGCTAATATATCACCCAGTCTCCTCAAAGCTTATTTACTCCCTAGCAGATTTGTGCGCTTCTCTTGATAGCATTCCTGAACACAATATTCCAGCAAAGGATACCAGAAGCATCAAGCAGGATAAGCAGACAGAAGTTATTTCTGTTACAGTGGCTAATGTTAGATCTAGCAGGTAACTGTGGGAGGGTATTTTTGTTTGCTTTGCTATTGTTAGCTCTTTCTTCTTATCATGCAGCTGTACCAGGTGCTTATATTACAAAATTAGGTGAAATGAAATTAATTAAAGTGAAATCTTAATTGCTCAGAAACTGTATTTATCATGAAATTGCGGACATTCTAGATTTATTCAGAGTGATCAAAGAGCAGCGTAAACCTCTTAGCAAGATATATCTTCCATTCCCATCTAAGGCTATTGCAGGACACTTTTTAGGTGCCAGCATAGCTAATGTCTCACTGGATGTGAAAAAAAATGCATCATGATCCCAGGAAAAATGGTTTATGTGAAGCTGGCAGGATAATCAAAGGAGAGCAACAAGTAATTACAGTAGTAGTAGTTAGAAATCTTGTGGAAGAGAAATGGCTGAAGTAAAGGTCATGCCAGCATGAACGTGGTATTTGATAGAGGTCATAACTGGCCAAGCATTCATATCCTGTACGTGTAATGTGATGACATTTCTCTGTTCAGACCCGTGGATATAACAAACTAATTTGAATAAGATACCTGATCGTGTCCTAGATTTAAAGGTATTTCTTATGCTTTGGAAGACAGAACCTTTTTATTTCAGTTACAATTGGAAGGGAAAAGGTAGAACATATTGAAGTGCTGATACCTAATTAGCAGATAAACATCGCACCTCTGTAGTTGTCTACAGAGGAAAAACCTGATTGATAGCAGCTATTAACACCTTCATGACTTGAAGATGTGTGCTTAGAAAGCTTGTCTTTTTCCCATTGTGTCATTTGGTCTGCTTTCACCCAGACTGTGCCTTGTTTACATCTTCTAGTAGAGGAACTCCCACAGCTCAGTTCTGTTCTTATTTCAAGGTTTTTGTAATGTTGGTTACCTGGAATAGAAGAAGCAGGGGACTGACTTTGAGAGGAAGAAGAATACAAAGCAATGTGGATAGGAGTGTACAAAAAGCTCCTAGAGTGACAGAGTTTTTGGCAGAAAAGAGATCAGCGTGTACAATCAGGTACATTACAGAAAAGAGACAATCTGTACAAGCATATTACATGTGGTGTCTGGTAAATGGGAGTAATAGAAATAAGCTCCTAACATGGAGTCCTGGGAATGGTACCAAGAAAGCTTGTAGGAAAAATACCAAATAAAAGGATCTTCTCATATTCACACTGAATTTGGCCAAGAGAAACATGCCTTTTCTCTTCCTGTCCCTTAATACATCTATATAAACATGATATATAAATACAAACATGCATGAGTTACTAAAAATATGTCAGCAATCTTTTGTCATGCCATAAATTAATTGCTCAGAAATTCTCAGGTTGCACAACTCTGTGCCTGCTTTTTATTTAAATTTATTTCTTCGGGGCTGAACAACATTTGAATCTAGCAAGCACACGGACATTACCAAGGTTCCAAATGCCAAGCACTTTATGTAAGCAGGATGCAAGCCTAGACAAAGTAATGTATGGCTGCATGCATTTCACAGCTTCTTTTCCTTCATCACACTAAGGTGGTAAATCATTATTGAACTCCATGTTTCTTCTCCTGTGTATTCATTTTTCTTACTTTCATGAGATATATCATTATCTCTCCCAATTTTAGCCAGTTGCTTTCTTTATTTGATCTTGAAGGTAGATTAAACACCTTTGCCAAGAAAGTATGACCCTTTCTTCTTCTGCCTTGCATAAGCTTCTTTTCTTTTTTTTTTTTTTTTTAGTTCTCATGCATTTTCTCTCAGTCTCTTGGGCCCCTTGAGGTATATGATCCAGCTGTAGCACGTAGGCTTTTTCTTTTTTTAAGTGTAGTCCAATACCCCAGACTTCCTCCTCTTCAGGCAAGCTTAGCTGGCTAACTTTTCCAACTTCCCACCATTTCACCAAGCTTCCACTTGAATGGTAGCCTTCAGGGTTTATTGAGTCTCCGTGTTATGTGAGATCTCTAAAACAGTCCTGAAGGCATGTGCCTGACTCAGGTGTTCAGTGATGCTGCAGGATCATCTCTTCTGTTGGATTCTAGATGTTGTACAAAATCTGATTCCCTGAATCAGCAAGACCAAGTTCATGGTTGCCTGAGAACTTGTGCTGAGAATAGCATTCAGCATCATTTCCCCCTGCTGCTTACTTTCATTCTTTCAGTACTGTCCTTACCCATGGAAGAGAAAGTTCAGCAGAAAATCCCAAATCACCCTGTCATTTTGATATAATCCCAAAGTATTGTTCATGGTGTGGACTAGGTAACTTCTGAATATTTGATTTTGTCTCCTTAGTGCAATTAAAAGATGTTAGGTAACTAAGCAGTCTCTTTCAAAGTTTTATATATATATATATATTTTTTTTTTTTTGGGGGGGGGGGGGGAGGAGGGCGAGGGTGAGGGTGGGACGGAGCCTTATGAGTCATTTCCTTGAGCTTGTTTATATCCAGCCACTCTTTGTATATAAAAAAAAAAAAAAAAAAAAAAAAAGAAACTTTAGGCATTTATTAAGAATCTTTGCAACTCAAGAAATCTCTGAAATGCTTCTTACATCTTAAGTTTGAATACACTATATAAATCTTGCAGGTTGGCATTGGACCATAGATCTCTGAGGGATTAATGTAGCCGTTCTGCTTTTATCATGATACAGTATATTTATACTGCCTGAAGTGTTTTTTAAGATTCTACTTTGCTTGTTTGTGTTGTTTTACTATTTAAAAATGTACAAGAGAAACATTAAAAATGGTTGACCATTCTGCAAAAGAACACCACAACTTTGCATTTGCTATCAGCTAATGAGAAGGAGATCACTTACTGGGACGGAGATGTGGGAATGTGTATGTCTCATATAGAAAGGGGACCCTGTTCCTCTTCTTCAGTAATTTGTATACAAGGAGATAGATAGCCTTAGCTAGAATATTAATTTTATGAGTAATTTCTTCATCCATGGAAAATATGAACTGAGGTGATGAAATAAGACCTCCAGAAAATTATTCCTCTTGTGTTGACAAAATCTCAAGATTTTCCTGACAACTCAAGTGTAAAAATTATATTCAAATACTATTCTATGGAGCACAGAATGCTCTGAAATATTTTATCTCCCTGGTGTTATTGGCTTTGACCTTAAATTGAGTGCTGAAATTTGAAAAATCTGGCAAGCTTCTTCAGCCTAGTGTGGATAACAAGGTTTTTGGGGGAGAACTGGGACTAGCAGTTGTGGAGAAAGTCATTAATAAATTTTGGCAAACATTTTGTTAATTTATAATATTGTGCTAGTGCCAGTTAAGTAGTTTAATGTTTATTGCTAACATACTTCTCAGTCAGAAAAACAGCAGTCTGCCCCTTCTGACACGATTCAAGATGGAAATCTTGTGTTTTGATTTTACTGGTTTCTAACTCTCTAGAAGTAGTCGGGTATTTATCTGGTATGATCTCTAATGGAAGCCAACAAATTAATGATGATGTTCTACAGGCAGAGCTGATTCTTGTGGTTGTGCTGCTAGGTGTTTGTAATGTGGAAGAGAAATTTTAGTCAATATATTTACCTAGCCCTCTGGTATTTTCTACAAGGATTTGATGTGTTCCAGGTTTTGCCATTTAGGCAACAATTTGACATCATTTGTATTTCCTTGAATTCATTAAAGTGAATGTGGTCTGGTTTGCTTCTTGTTCTAAAATTCTTATGCAGTATGACAATATAGGGTTAAATGTTTGATATTCATCTTAAAAGGATAGCTGTATTTTTAGGGAGGGGCATAGCTGTTTTGCAGTGCATGTTGTTCATTTTCTCTTAAAATATTTGAGTATTTGGGATGAAACACAACATGAATTAAGTATTGTTATTAAAATGAGCATGTTACACCAGAAGGAAGCCACTTTAAAAATTATGTATCACAAGAGAAAATTCAAACTAAGATCAGCTAAGATTAGTTTGCTAAGATTAGCAAACTAAAATTCAAACTAAGATCTCATATTTTAGATACCTTTTGCTGTATACTAAAAAACATACTCCAGGTATGCAATAAGACAGCCCTTGCCATTTGGGTATTTATTTGCAGGAACGTAGACAATCCTCTGAAATGTACAAAAATAGCTTTTTCTCTTCTAAAATTTACCATGATGCTCATTATTTTTATGCGTGCTGTGAAAGCTAGGGCTCATAGTTTTTCTGTCATTGGGATCACAAAGGGTCAGCTTCCCTGCATGTGGAATATCATTAACTAACTACTTAGAAAGGATGGACTGGACCCAACAGGCGTTGGTTAGCAAGTCGTTATTTATGGAAAGTAATTCAGCAGCACAGTGAATCTGCCAGTGTGCCAATAAAAGAGGCCAATTTTCAGACCAGCCTAACTCTGCTCATATATTTGTGAGTGCAGAGATGCTATATAGCCACAATGACGTATGCAGATGGAGCTTTACACAGATTTAAACGTGCACACAGCAGCTAAGAAGCTACTTTTGTAAATCTGATCACTGGTAGACAGTAAAAGAAGATATGTTTTCATGTAAGTTTGTTGGTTTTGATTTGTTTTGAAGTTTTTGTTTTGTTTTGCATTGTCACTGCAACAATGTAACACAAAATGATTAAAAATTGATTAGAAACATTGATTTTTTTTCAGTCTGCAGCGTATATGACCTGCACATGAATCACCTTAAAAGCTGACGGCTGGGAAAAGGTTTAAGGAAAAAAAAAAAAAAAGAGCAGGTGGATTATTTCTTCTGCATTCACAGAGAGGTTCCTTTTTCCTGGTTTCACAGAACCAGACTCTATTCCATGAAGTAATTGCCATCCCCTTATCTCACATCCCAAGCTGAGTTCAGCATCTGGAGAAGCTTAAGAACGCAATGCATCAAATTATCCTGCTCAAACTGTTGTTTATTGCAGGCCATTTTGTCCTGTCATCTCCGTGACAGAATGTCAAAGCTGTTCTTTCTGTTGCCTTCAGCTTCCAGCATCTGCAGGGATCTGATATGCTACCTCTGCCTTACACAGGGGAAAACCGTCAAACGGTCATGATTAAGGCAGCAGGCCAGCCGACTGCAGGCATTGGTAACTTCTGGTGCTGCATTGCAGTCTTGCCTCCTGTGAAAGATCAGATTTCACCCTTCTCAGACATTTTGGTGGGTTTCCTAAACCTTCTGACTTGCCACGTGATGGACTCTTTTGCCCTTCTTTTCTCTTTTACTAAAATGTTCCAAAATGTGATGGCATGAAACTTTCCTGGTTTTGCTAGGATTTGCTATTACTTCCTCTCTCTACTTACAATTTACTTGAAAGTAAGTGGTTTCACCCAGGTAACATTAACTTTTTTTAGCGGGTGTTAACAAAGCTGTGTAGAAGTTCTGGGTACAAAGGGGAAAAAACCCTGCCACAGTTCTGAAGTGTTTAGTTACTTCTGCTCTGTTGCCCTGTTCTGCTTTTTTTCATGTTTTTTTCAGTGACATTAATTGTAATGTGTATCCAATCTTCTACTTCAAGCTGAGACTCAGCTGTGGGAATCCACAGTGCTGCAGTTTCTCTATTGTTGTAGCTTTTCACCTAATGGAAAGTATTATGGGTGTATGTATTTTTAAAAAAATGCTTTAGTTTACATATGTGCAGTATTTATATAAAAGCACTTGTCCAGTTTTACCAGTACATCCCTCTCTGTGTATAGCTCTTCTGTTATAAAAATGTTCTGAAATATAAACACACAAATGCCTTCGAACATTTTCTAAAGTCATGGATTTGTCACTAAATCATCTACTTTAGACAGTCAGCTTGGATCCCCTGACTCAGCCTCCCTCCACTGGCCATATAGGGAGCTTACATCCTGAATATTGGCACTCCAAAGCAGTGCTCTTAGCTTGCACCCACATTAAGTGGTAAACTGCTTTGCATCCCTGTCCAAAGGGACAGCATGGCTGAATTTAAAGTTTCTGTATACTACTCAGACTAATATGGACCACATTGTATGCAAATAAGTACAAAAATAATTGGAATGGGTGCTGTGCTTGTTAGTGAGTATTCCAGAAAATTCCTTTGCAGAAAAATAAGGGATAATAATACTAGCTTATTCTTCAGCTTTGAATTAGAAAAGTGTCGTGTAGTTCTTGTTAATATTGTTAAAAGGAATCTTTCTAAAAATCTAAAGACACCCTACGGTACTGTAGTTATCTATTCAGGATAGTAAAGTAAAGTTATATGTGGAAATGAATCTAAAGGATTACCTTAAAATTGCTTTGACAGTATACAATATGAATGCATTTGTAAAGATACTGATGATTTGTAAAGATACTGAGCTTTTATGTGCTCAGCACTTAAAAATAAAGTTCCTGTTTCATTATGGGTCTTGATTTGCTGCATAACTTCAAGTTGTTTTGGAGATCCAAGCTCACAGTTGAGAGTAGAGGCTTTCTTAGGAAATTGTGAGAATTTATTCTGTTAGTGTAGTAGCTACAGAGATGACAGATACCTTTCTTTCTGTATTCTTAGTTTGTACAACTTCTTAGACATCATCAGTATGGGAAATGCATTATAGAAAATAATTCAACAAATGCAATGTTTTGTTTATTAATTATGGAGCTCCATAAAATTAAATAACTGGGTGTGAAAACACCGGGGAAGATGAAATTTCACAGTTAAATATGATTTGACACTCTAAAAAGTAGCAAAGTAAATTTGTCATATAATAGTAATTCCTTTTTATTTCTGCATTCATCAAAATTAAACTTTTATCTTCCTATAACGTGAATTTTTTGTGGGTAACAACTAACACCAGGCAAAAAAAAAAAAAAAAAGTGTAACTGATTAGCATGTTCACTTTTAATATTTTGAAATATTTGAGATTTTGAATAAAGATTGCACCGTTTGCATCTCTTTGAGTAGAGAATGCTGAGATATAAATTATTTCTTGCCAAGGTTTATATGTTACGATTTGCTCTTGCTGCTTTTTATCTACTAAGCATCCTTAGTAAGGAGGCCAGAAAATCACATCCAAGCATATAAGCAAGTAAGAATAAACAATGAGATTGGTTACATATCATGCAAAGTACACCGGGAGTTTAGGTGTCCCATAGCATGTGCTCTCCTCCTTGGACTGAAGAAATTTATACAAAGAGTAGAAATTCCACCTAAAATTGACGCCGTCAGTGATCGTTGCCTGATGTGTGTAAAGTGCAGCCAACACATCGTGTGCTGTGTTTATGAATGACTCACGTTCTTGTAAATGCTCAATTTGCTATGTCTAACTCGTTAGTTCTCTTAGAATTGTTGCATAGAGGAGAAATATTTAGAGAAGAGAAGTCCACTAACCTATGTTAGTGTCGCAGGTGTCTTTTGTAGAAATTCACTCTGTTGGAAGAGGGAACTGATGTTTTTGCATAACCAGTTCAGTCTTGATGAATCAGCTCCAGCCTTGTGTAATGGTGACGACAGAATCATTACAGGGTGCAGGAGAGGGTGCAGGTCCCCGGCTAATTTTCAGCACACAAAAGCCTAATGCACCTGTTTTCCTGTTTTGCAGTTTTCTACTACAAAGTGATCCTTAAAGGATAATGTGTTTTTTGTGGCTTTTTTTATTTTTTTTTTCTTTTGTGAAGTTCTTTGCTGCTTACTAGAGATTGCATATGGTGCGTGGACCATATGAAAGAGAGATTGGTCATCCAGGACTTACCGTAAAGAAGTAGAGACAAAGAATTATCAGGGTGGGATTTAGAGTGCACGTGGGGGGGCGGCATGTTTCTTCCTATATACAAGGCAGAGCAAATTCAAATTATGACTGATTGGTTATGCACACACATACATGTGTTTTAACTCAGAGAAAAAGGTAACGGAAGACAAAAAGATTTTACATAAGTAAAAACACCGATGTATAAATCTAGCATTAAAAAAAAAAATCTGAAATTGTCTTTATGTTTCTCAATTAGAATATATCACCTAGAAAAATGTATTGGGCTTTAATAAAGCTCAGAGGACTGCCTTCACTGTCATCATTTAGCAAAAGGTGCATTCAGAGGGACAAAAATGCCTATTTCAGGGTTAAAGGAAAGAATATTTTCATTTAAAAACAAAAGCAGTTGCGAAACCACTTTTTGGTTGGTTGAACACACAAATGTCCATCCTGCCCACAAAGCTTCCAATAAGTGAGACAGGAATTGTTTGCACAGAGTAATTTATGGAGTGTTGCTTTGCTTTTTTTTTTTTTTTTTTCTTGAAGTACTCTTGCTGGGGGGTTGTTTCACTCTATTTTAACAGTGTCCCGGCAGTCATGCCTTTTGGCTAGTTTTGTTACAGTCAAAATAGGTGGTAGGTCTTTTGTATTGAATGATGAAGGGCAACCTGGTGATTATTAAGAAAACCATGCGGTATATTGAGCACTGCTGAAAGGTAGCATGATAAATAGCATCTGGCTGACAAGAGAAACCTCAAATTATTGTATGTGGTTTATGCCAGCATGTCAGTTTTCCACACACTGAGTGATAATTTAAAAAGGGAAAGAACAATTCACATATATACATACAATCTGAATCTAATCCAGAATATAAAGTTACTCAGCAAAGCCAGATGCTATGTATGTAAACTATTCGTAATAAGCAGTTTCTGTCAATATTGTGTGAAAAACCTAGAATCCTTGCAGATCCTGACCAGTTAAATTGTTGTAAGGATAACTGTGTGTCTTCGCTGGAACTATCTTTGTTTTAATTAAAAGTACCTTCTCTAGCATTCTGAATATGGTTCTGTTTTTTTGTTTCTTTTAGAGGAGATGTGTTCTTCACAACCTTTTTTTTTTTTTTTTTTTTTTTTTGTGAGTTTGAGATTAAATAGGCTAAAATGATCAACACAAAAAGATTGTAAATGACATCCTTGTTTAAAATGTTTGTTGAGACACAGGTTTTACGTAGGTAGGCTCAGAAACAGTTCAGTATTTCAGGGCGGCAAATAGCTATATGATTCTGTTATAGGTATATTTGCCACAGAGTAAATGTGCTTGGATGCAAAAATTGCCTGTGCTTTTAACATCCATGGAGCCACAAACTTGGGAGTCTGTATCTGGGCTTTCTTCCTCAAATTTTTGAGATTTGTTGTCTAACCTGTCTAAAACCTGTCTAACTCAAGTTTTCCATCTGTAAAACAAGAAAAATGGCAACATAGTATTGGTGTTTGATAGTGCTAACACCTGGGTTTAGATATTTGAATTGCAAGCAGATAGAAGTTCCAAAATACGAATTTGTTTATTTGTGATCTGGACTGGTGGACAATTTGTGAATGTAGAGTTGGCACGAGTAGATGCAGACAGTTGTGTCTTAAATATCTTTTCAAGCGTGACTGCAATCTTTTGCCAGCTAAAGATTACCATTGCTTTCTCCCTGAAGTGTACAAGTATTGGGACTGGGGATATAGCAAGGCTGTCAACTGGGACAGAATACTTTGTGCTAAAGGTGACTCTTGCAAATTTTTCCAACAATTTTAGTGGATTCAAATTGCAATTCTAGCTGCTAGAGAACTTGAGTATATCGTTGTCTGAGTGCTGGCTAATGTCAGAGAGGAAAATATTAGGCTGGATCTTTCCTTTACCTCAAAAATTCATAAAGTTAACTTTTGCAGCTGCAAATGAGCAAGTTACAATTAGAAATGCCTGAATATGTATTCCAGTACTAAGCTTTTATTCTCTTAGTATAATCTAAGCAGCTGAATGAATATATGATCTAAAAGTTGGAACAGTTTGACTGATTGACATCTTAAAAAGCTCCAGTCATCCAACAGTATATTCATAGAACATCAGGAATATGAACCAGTACTGCTGGAAAAACTCTGGGTGTAATGCAGACTCAGAACAAGCCTCATTTATGATTGTGTCTTTGAAAGATCTGCATAAAAGTGCTGATATGAAAGGATCAGTCATTAAAGAAGAGTGCATGCCACTTTGACTTTCTGTCTCACTAATATTTTATGTTTGCAGAACTTCCTCATGTATTTGAGCTGGAAAAGATATTGCTTATTATTTTTACATAATACATATTTACATATTTGTTGCTATTTTCCACTCCACACAAATTGTGAAGCTAAGCAATATCTATCAAAGTGTGCTGGGGGTGCTTTCTCACCTACATGAACTTTTAGGAAAAGTGCTAAGTGCATTTTATTCTTTTTTAACATAGACTCTTGAAGTCAAAGTCAGCCTAATAAAAATAAGTGCTATGTAATGTAGGTTTTGGCCAGTTTTCTTTTGGATAGAATTCCAAATGATCACTGGTATTTCAGGGGTGTCACACACCATACAGATTAGATAATGTACTGATACTATCTGCAAAAATTCAGTTTGTTATTACACAAACTCAGCTGTGGATGAAAACTATTGAATCTAGCATTTTTAAGTACAAGAAAGAAAAGTTACTTTGATTAAAAAAAAAAACGAGACAAGCAAAGTACTAATACAAGTGGAAAGAATGGTAGGCAGGCATCAGATACTGAGCAACATCTAATTTAAACTAAAAAATCCTAAAATGAAGCTGCAGATGGATTTTTTTTTTTTTTTTTTTTTTTTATGTGGTGCATCTTGCAATAATGAAAGCTCACATGGCACAGATTTTTCTTCCAATACTTTGATTGTTATGTTTTTAACTGACCCCATATACTGAGATTCCTTGACAGGTGGTTTCACCCTACTATATCTCTCTAAGATACCATGCAGCCTAATTACTTCTTGTTATGCTTTTTCCCTCCTCATCTTTGCCAGCATTGTGGTCTTTGCTCTTCAGATGTCATCTCCAGGTTTCCACTGTTAATTGTTCTTCTCAGAATTCCAAAATTGTTCTTTAATTTTCCGTCTAGAAGGGAAAGCATAGAGACAATAAAATAGAACATTGCACACATCTGATTGTTCATTTTTCTGTGCATTTTGTTTCTTTCCATACAGGCAAAATTAACCTTTGAAAATTGCAGACCTCTCAAGTCCACTGTAAGCCCAATTTAATAAAACTCTCAAAAGGGAGGCTGAGATAGTGTCAGTAATTTTGGTTTTGAGAGTAAGAAACTACAACTATTTTTTCCATGGCCCAGAAGGAATGTTTAGGCTCAAGGGCTCAATGCCATACTCGTGATATAAATGCTATGCATATTTATTCATTTCAGAATGTAGGCCTGTGTGTTTTTTTCCACTACTGTATCATGTTACAAATTCATGTCCAGTGTTCTGTTC
The DNA here is from genome assembly GCF_963932015.1 of Anas acuta. NCBI lineage: Eukaryota > Metazoa > Chordata > Aves > Anseriformes > Anatidae > Anas > Anas acuta. The sequence goes on along the minus strand of NC_088980.1, from coordinate 50,274,936 downwards.
TCCCAACAATCTTTTTCAGCATTGTTGCTTTCCAAGTTTCCCAGAGAGCATCTGTGTTTCAGATTACATTTCTCCAAATAGATTAGTTGAAGTTTTCAGAATGGTGTTCTTGTTTTTATTATTTTCTGCACATAGTTCAATTTGTTTTCTTTTACCAGTGTTTGCATGTCCTCCCATTTTAATTTCCTCCATGAATTTCAATACTATATCATTCCCTTTTCCAGATCATGTATGAATATATTAAATAAGATGGACTAGTAACTGATAGCTGAAGTTTTCCATCTGACACTTCCAACAAACCTGAGATACTGCAGCTTGTCTCATATAAACAATTCTCCTTCCATTATCAGGACATGCCAATATTCTATTCTCAAAAAGACACGTACGAAATCTTATTCAAGGATAACTCATGCAATATTGTATTTTTATTGTCTTCATGATATTTCTCTTACCTCCTAATTTTTGATATTCATTAAAAAAAAGTACAAGAAGACATCACACCCTCCCCTCCCACATCCCTCTTCCTAGTCAAAAGAAAAAAAAATGGCTGATAAGCTTTCGTTTTCTAATTGAACGTGCTAATTATTGTTAGGCATGCGTTCTGATAATCTTAAATTCCACTAGGTCCATATGGTTAGTGTTAACTCTTAAGTAGCCAAGTGTGATGACCTACTTCCATCTGAAGGTCTGCATTAGTGACAAAGGGTAGATAATCCCTTGAGGACATTTAAAATGAGGTTTCAATGACTTCTGGATTTTTTTTTCAGCTGTTTTAAGATAAGAGTTTGGTTTAGAGGAAGAAGAAGCTTTCTTTTCTTTTGAAAACGACTACCAAGTTTTCTCCTCTCTTCCAAGATGTTTTAGGATCTAGTATTTTTATAAAGGGATTGTTTGGTAGAAAACCAAATTGAATTCATTTTCTAATATGCTAAGCACTCTCTGGTTACGAGTGGATATTTAATTGTGGATTTTTTTACAAGTTGTAATTTTTCAAGTACTTCTTGCAGGACAATTATCAATATAAAGTACTTGTTATTTCTAGCAGACCAAATGTTTTTATATTTTTCATAGTTAATTCTAAGTGTCTAACTGAGGAGAATTTTTGTATCACCTGAGCATTGAGATGCTAACAAAATCTTTGGCTGCCTCTGATCCCTGTACTCCACAGGCAGTATCTAGTCACAAGGAATGATGGATACAGTACTGATGAATTTACTTTGCTGTTCTTGGAAGAGAACTTCCAAGCAATTGTCTCCTAAATCCATTCTTGTCACATGCCATGCCTCCTTAGTAGAAAAGGTTTCTTCAGTGTTTTTTGTTTTGTTTTGTTTTTGTTTTTCCAGCAATTTCACATAGAATTTGAAGCAGATATTGGTCAAGGCAATTATGTTTATATTACATTATCTATAGAGAGCATAATCTCTCTGTAGGTTCAGCTGTCTCATTACTTGCATGCACATGCTTCAAAAAGACTGCTTTTTCTAATATCCCAGTGCATTTTTAACACCCCCAGTGATGTATCAGGTAAAGTAATGTTAATTGTATGCAGTTATGAAGAAAACAGCATGTATCTGTTTGCATACCAAATTTACTTGGTAAGTGTCTTAACACTACTACTTGGATATAAATAGCAAATACTGGATTATAGCAAAGTCAGTAAGAGATGCCTTACTCTCCAGGGATGCCTGCTCACTCCAAGAAAATCCAGGCATAATTCAGGAGTTCTAAACTGAGCCCTTGGCCACTGACTTATTTTTGTTCTATTACTATGAAGAGTCAAATTTACATCCCAAATGAGTACACCTACAGATTTTATAATCTTTAAAAATCTGTAACAGGCTTGCTGACTACAGCTTAAGTCTCTTCATTGTGAATAGTTATGCATAATCTTTTTCAATTACCAAAGTTGTTAATTACTTTGGAAGATTTCTTCTAACAAAACACAGATAGCTTCTATGCCATATGACTGTACTTGGCAATAATCAGCTCCCACAGGTCAATTAAATGCTTCAAGGTTTAGTCAGCAAGCAGACACCCATCACTGCTGCACGTACTTAGATGGAATGGAAGTTATTGCTTAATTATTCCATTTAAGACTGGATGGGAAAGGGGGGTCATTACGGGTTTAAAGCTTTACTTTCGGTTTATATGGCTTGGAATTATACTGACAAAGGCAAGAGCTTTTCTCTTTGCATAAATTAATTTAAAATCCTAGACATTTGAGTGCTCTTCAGAAAGTAAATGGGATTCTGATTAATTTTTGTTCTGCAATTGCAGGACTTAGTAATGAACTAGATATAGACTGAAATCATGAGCAAGTTGAAGAGATCTTTTGAAATATGTGTGAAAATGTCAGATGGATCTGCTGAACATGTGTTTATTTCATATGATGCAACCAAATGTTTAGGTTTCCAGTCTATATAATAAATTGTATGCAGTGCCTTCCTCAGCCTTCTGTGGCATGTGTTCAAGGTGTGAAACCCATTATTTTAAAAGCTTTAAGTTGTCAGTGGAATTCTAGGAAAGCAGGGAAATATGTGGCATTACATTTTGTAAAAAAGCAATCTGTCTGCTTCAGTGTGTCACATTTTTTTTGGTCTGATTTATTGCCACTGCATCCATATGTACAGCTTATGTGTAATTTTGGGACACTTGTATGGAGAAACCCTACATTCCTAAAATCAAGTAATTGTCTAGAATGTCATTCTGCCTTTAAATAGGTTCCATTTGAGTAAATTCATAAAAGCAGAATGTAGATCATGAATATTTGTCATAAAATTGGAGTGGCAGGTGTTGCAATGTAAAATATTGAAAGACACAACAGTCTTTGTACTCCGTGATCAGTATTTCCTAGTGAGAAATATATACATGCTACCCACTTTCCCTTGTGTATCCTATAACTTCTTAGCAACAAATATGAAAATAATTCTGAAGAAGATTGGTGATTTTTTTCTTAAAATTAAAAAGAAGTTATTTTTTAATCTCTATATACTGAAATTTTCTTATATATTAAAATTCTGAATATGGAGTCCATCTTTCTATCTATTCTTCTTTTCAAACTGTTTATTTAAACTGATCATTTATTTTTAAGCGCCTCAAGCAAATGCATGAGAAATTGAAATCAGTTTCAGTGAGTGAAGTGAAAACAAGTAGGTGCTGCTTTGATCTTGATTCAGGCTGCTTTTGTGAAAACATTGGTTGTTGTTATTTGAGATACCTTCTCCCATTTTATCCTAAAATACAAAAATGTTATTGAAACTTAAATGGCTGATGTGAACTCAGTTTTACTCTTCTGTTATTTTATTAATACACACGTGAACAATACCACAGTACCTTAAGGAGTTCACTTAGCAGTAAACTCATAGATAATTAGTGACTTCTAGTGTGGGCCATCGAGCAGAGAGTGCTCAGATGGAGCAGCCAGAAATGCGAAATGGTCTCACTGGAACCAGGAGCTGTTGAGGGCCGCTTAGCGTCACCTGGCCAGCTACATTCCTGCAACCTCCAGATTGCACTCGAGTCTGGCTTTGTTTGTCTGTAACTTACACTGCTGCTTCTATATATAAAACTGCCCTGGAGAGATGAGCTGCAGCAACATTTCAGAGCCCTTTGCCCAAGGTGGAGAGACAGCAGTTCATGAAAAGAGCAACTCGAGGAAGAAGGGCTAGAGTCTAGGGGACTAAATCAACTAAATTGAAGTCTGCAGAGATCAGAAACCTCTACTTCTCTTGTAAAATATGGGATTAAAAACAGAAAGTGCCTTATATTCAACAAAGCTAAAAGGATTATTTGTGTAAGGACAAAAAAGAAAAAAAGGTTCATGATACATGACTGGATTTGGTTTTCTTAAATCAGACCACCCAACTGCAGTGTCCTTGTGCAATTATATCTTGTATACAGAATGTGCATATTTACTGTTAACCTCTCAGTGACTTTAGATAACATTTCTGGACACGTGTATGGTGTATTTTAGCCCAATTGTCATTATGAACACTTAAAGATATTTACCCAAATAATATTGTTGTGGCCACCTGGTGAGCAGCCAACTCTTTATCTGTAAAGCCAGTTTGAAGAGCAATGGCAGCTCTGTTGTAGATATTAGCTGACACATTCAAACTAAATCTTTTGCTTCACTGATCATCAGTCTCTGTGTTAAACAAGCCAAAAACAAGCAGATAAAGGAGAGATTTGAGATTATAGTAAAAACCACAATGATAAAAGGATTTGCCACTTCAGAGTCATCTGCCATTTGCTGAGGAGTCAACACAACCAGAAGCTGATGTTTGCCTTACCATCATTTCTCTTTATTTTCAGCCAATATCCTGTGCACCATTCCATGCATAGCACAATAATCATTTTCTTTCTAATGCCCAAGGCAGCTGATGTGTCTTGAGTAAGAAGATTACACTTGCAATGGCAAGAAAAGTATCTAAACACATTAAATTAATCTCCCAGTCCTCCCATAACTGAAGAATCTGGTTGTTGAAATTTTGCTGCCTGCTAGGGAATTTCAAAAACATGGAAGGACAGGAGTTAGGCTTTAGATGGCCTAGCAGTTATATCATTGTCCTTCACACTAGCGTAAGACAGGGCTCAGGTGGCAGGGACAGAAAAAATCCTTATTACTGTATCTGCCAGTCTCATTCTTACTGGCTTTTTCTTAAGAAGACAGTACAGCATTTGATACAGAAACAGAAACTGTATTTTAAAACATTACTTTAGTTGTTTTCTTCCCACTTCACAAGTTGAATGTATGATTACCTCTACAGGCAAAGGATAAATTTTGTACTTACAGGCATTGTATGAATATAAGCCCTCCTGACAGACACTCCTAAGCTATTAAATCTTTTTGCTTTCAAACTACTTCACAGATTTTCATTTTTTACACTATTTGAAGCAGTATGTTATAAAGAGGAAGGCAATGGCAACTACGGGGTGTATATTTCCAAATGGGCTGTGCATTTTAAGCCTGTCTGTATTAAGAGGAAGAGTACCACTGCCCCAGAATGATTCTTCTTTTCCATGCCGCAACTTAATTAAGGTGTTAATTTACATGATCCTGTTGACACACAGCTTTCTTACTCAGTGGACACCAGAAAATAAAGAAAATCCATGAAACAAGTAGTCCATGGGCAACTGTGTGTTTTTTCTCTGAAGCCTTGGAAGGTTAGACTGTATTCTGGCTTTTTTTTTTTCTATGCAATTTTTTCAAAGTGTCATTAGATGTTGAAGTGCTAGAATACAGTGAAACTGTTAAACAATTTAAACTGAAAATAAATAGCAGTTTTCCATGGTTTCCTAACTTCATCGTCTCTGGATTTTCTGTCTTCACCTACCATGAAATTTCCTTTATAGCTTTTTCAAGGATCTGTGTTTTAGGAAAAATATATGTTCCCTTAACATTGTACGTTATATTTTTGATATTGTCTGCTAAAAATAGAGTGAGGTAAAAGCAAAAGAATTAAAATGAGTCAAGAAAAGATGTATTCTAATGCTAAAGCAAAAAATATATCCCTATGAGAGTACATTAGTTTTGCTAGTGTAGACACTGGAAAATAATAAACACCTAAACACGAGAAAGGTTGTAAAATGGAAAAGCACTCTGCTTGAATAACAGATTGCCCCTATTTTACAGATGGGAAAACTGGGGCGCGTGGAGAACTTAATTGATTTCCCTAGTGCCACTCTATAAATCATTGATGTGACAAGGCCTAGAGCTGATTCTCTCTGAGAGCTGTGCAGCTAACTGTTTGCCTGGGTCTCTTCAATAAACAGATTCTGAAAGCGTGTTCTTTCCCGTGCAATAATTTATAGTTGATGCAGTGAGAAGTCTGAAGTATGAGTAGATAATGCTATTTGATCTGTATTTCACAAAAAAAAAAAAAAAAATCTTCCAGATACTCTGTTCTACTTGATCCATTTCTTTTATAAACAGATTTTGTGTTGTCACCTTCTTTCCTTGTTCAATCTTGTTTCTCCTTGTTTCTCTTGGTGTAAATTAAATGGCATGCTCTCTCACCCATGTTCTGCATTTATTTCATGCTCTCTCAAGTTTGGATCACATAACTCATCTCAACCTCTCTGTGAGGCTAACCTCTTCTTCAATTAAGCTGGGTCACGAATAATTTCCTAGAAGTGGAGGTATTACCTCTTCTTCAGCCCTACAGCAGAGGGATTATCATCTGTGAGCAGTTATTACCACTACTAACCATCCAAAAAGGTAAACCTGTGAGACATAAAGGCCCCTTCTTAACAATAGGCCGTGCAGCTTCTGCTTCTGTTTATATGACAGAGAAATTGGTACATGACTTAGCAGTACCCTCACCTTCCTTGTATCTATACTAAGTCCTTATTTTCTTTTAATCTGTCCCATTTGTTAGTGCCATTTTCAAATACTGGACTTCACCAACCAGTGACATGCTGCTGTTGTGTGACCATTGCTATGTACTAGCAGTCATGACCCTTTGTATCTCTTGCCATCTGCACTTTATAAAAGGAAACAGTCCTTGGACAAACCTAGATTGAGTTCTTTGTTGGGGAGCAATTTCTCTGCCTTTAGAAGGAGCTTCATGTTGCCTGTGACCTTATACCCTGGCTTACTTCACTGCACTGTAGCTTAAAGAAATTTTGAAAAATGTTTAACAAATTTATGAAATGGTTGGATTTTTTATGAGAAGAATTTAAAAATATATTTTTGAAGTGCTTCAAATACAAATCTGTCCTATTTTCATGCACCAGGTGTCTCATAATACCTAAAGAAATTCTGCCCTTGATTTTATATAAAAAGTGAAAGGGCAGATAGTTCCTTTATTGGAAGCATTTTTCAGAGATTATGTTTAACAACATTGCTTGAAAAAATATGGCAAAAGCTAAATGTTCTTCCTCTGCTGACATTCAATCATAATGGAATATAGCAAAAGCCACTGAAATGCTAACAGGGGTTTTTGGCAAACTTGTCTGTAAACGGTTTTAATCCATGACCTTCAAGAAAAAAAAAAAAAAGACTATAAGGATATGCATAACTTCATGTTGAATTAATGGTGAAGCTGCTAATAGTCACAGTTAAATTATTGGTTTGAAGGTTGTGTGGAGTTTCTGTTTGTTTGGACAAACTTAATTTAGTAATAGGATTTCAGCCAAGAATATTAGGAGTTGGAAGGTATCTGTTGGTATCTGTTATGTTATTTATACTCAGCTAGAATTCTCTAGCTGTGCCTAGGCTTTCCAAGCTATCATCTATTTTCATATAGATACTGCCTCTAACGCTTGTGGTAGGTACACATATTGATGATAAAATACGTGAGTAGTAAATATTTGTGTAATGTGCCTATGTAATTTAAATAACAGTCCAACATACAGGAGACTTAGGGAGAAAGGTAACTCTGTCCTAATTGCATAAAATGGATCCAAGTTGCAAAAGCTTATCCTGTAGCTTGTGGTAGTAACCAACATCTGCTGAGTTCAAGGGGTTATTACAATGGTTTCTGAAGCATGGCATGGTTGGTTTCTTCACACTACCTTTCCTCAGAAAACCTTTCCCCTGCTATGACAGATCCCAGACTGGCTCACTGAAAACGAGCTGGAATCAGCAGTGTCCCCTTTCCCCTCCCATCTGATGGGAGATGTCACTGAGGTCAACTGCACTGCTTTGGATACTGAAATTTAAGAACTGATCTTTGATATCTGAAGCCATAAGCCTAGTAACATGGAAGTTGGGAGTGTTACATGATTTGGTGATCTAGAAGCAGTTGAACCAATTGATGAGGGTGGTGACGTTTGCCCTTTCAATCCATGAAGCTGATGCGGAGCCTTTGTACTGCTGAATCCTTTTACTGTCATTTTCTAGTTCCAGCTACTAAGCAGGTCCCTAGTGTATGATGGTTATAATTGAGCCACATCCTGAAATCTTGAAATTCAACTCTGACAATATCAACTCTGCCCTAGCATGAATAAGGAATTATGTATATCAAGTTTCTGTAAATTTTAATAGAAATTGAGTCTCTTTAAAATAAAAAAGTAGTAAGAAGTAATTACATTGGCCTGTTGCTTTTTGTTTCAAACTTCTTCAGCTATGAATATTTAAACAAGGTTCCCAGTAATTCTTGATGTGAATTCTGTGCAGTTTTCCGTTGCTGATGCCTTTCTTTAATCCCTGTCATGTTGCTAGAGCTTGAGAAGTTTGAGTGACCCAGAGGTGTTTGTATCGTTTTTACCATGATAGCTAGGAAAGACAAAAGGAACACAGTACTAATACATGGAGAGTCTTTTAGATGCAGCTAAATTAGCTAAAACTGACCCAAATAATTAGGTTATATGAAGATACAGCATCTTTTAACATGGTAAACTCTGGTACCATATCTATCAAATTGTTTAGGAGAAAGAAACAGTTCTGAAATTGTTAAACCAGGAGACTTCTTATTTTCAGACAGTAGGCTACATTCCTATTTCTTTTCTAGTGACCTCTAATATATCTCTAGACCCTAAGCTGGATTCCTTGGCAATCTTTTTTGATTATGCTGTATGAACCAATACATGAACCCAACCTGTTTATCGGTACTGCTGATGAAACCAGCTATAGCTATTACACCAAGCAGCTGTGTCTTTATAATTACGTGAAACGGTGTAAAATCAAAGCATCGTGCTTTTCTTCAGTCTTACATGCCTGTTTTATGTGATCACCGTACAGAAATTAGTTTGTGTACTTTTTGATGCTTGTCACAGCAAGGGATAAAATGCAAATGAGAATCTGTATCCGATCCAGAACTCTCTTTGGAGAATTCAGTGTTGGTTGCTAACAGGTTACTAAGAAGACCTAGGAGTGACTCATTCTGTGCCCAATCTCTACTTTTCAAGAAGGCAATACAGAGTTAATTACTAACATTCGCCTTTGAAAACAGGATGCTTATTGTTTTGCCACCTTAACTGGCATACAGTAGAGAGGTGCCATAAGGGAAAGGGGCATAGATGTTTTGAAAGTTAGCGTGGAAAATGAATGGTAAGCTGTATGTTTTTCATGAGAACATCACTTTTTTTTTCCCCCATTCTTGGAGAACCTCAATGTAAATGAAACTAAAGCAGTGGTTTGCTTCTTGCACATATGAGGCATATTCACAGAGACCCTTCAGGAGCAGTGGTCAGGGAAAATAAAGAGAACAAATGTCTCAAGCCAGGTGCAGTAGAAGAGTGAGATTAGGAGTTGGGCAATTCATTAAGATGTAGGCAGGAGAAAAGAAAGGAGGAGAAAAGTTCACCTGTTGAGCTTTTAGTCTAAACTTGCTAAAGAGCTTTTTCTCTGAAGTGAGGAATGGGAGTCTTGTTTAGTATTGCTCTTTTTTTTATTCCAGTCAGTTATGGGGAAAATATTACTCTGAAAGGAAGAAATGCAGAAGAGAAAAATGGGGAAGAATAGGAAAACAAAATAGTGCATACTGCTGGTCTTCTGATATGATCCAAGAATGAACAGCAGAAATACATGTATGTGTGTATTTCCACATACTTTTGGTACATATGTGCATCTGGCTTTGAGAACATCAGAATACAACAATGACAGCAGCTATGGAAATACAAAAGGGATTATTGCTTAGCATGCCCCAGCCATTAATAAATTTATTTTGATGAATGGATTTGTTTGTCAGAGGCATCCAATGCCTCTGCTTTTATATTGCACTTTAACTCTGATTATTTGGAGATTACTTACAAAAGCAAATGACCATATGTAGAAATTTGAAATACTTGAAATATTTTTTTCCTTTGGAGAATTGTGTTTATATGGCACATTATATTTATATGTGTGTGCTTTTGTCACAGAGACATAAAAAAAACTTTTTATTCTTGAGGCCCAATCACAGTTAGCAACCTCTTTGAGGAAGGTGGGAAAAGACCTCAAAGACAGGCAAAAAAACACTTCTTACTTGACTATTCAGCACTGCTGAGCAATGTGAAAAACTCCCTCTGTACTGTTTTCACGTATGCTGAAAACACTTAAATCTAGTATCTCTTGGTTCCTCTTATCATACCCACACAGAGGGCTAAAAAAATCCATCTGTCACAAACTTGCTGAGGACTCTTTTTTTTTTCCATTTATTTCTCTGTTAGTAAAGATTTTGTGCATAAGAAGTTGCAGGTTTGTTTATCTAATGTGTTGTCTGCTGTATATGTCCAAACCATTGTATTGGTTTTCTTGGTAGTGTAACCAATATGCTTGGTTTGGAACTGGAAACCTGCAAGGTGAGAATGTCTGACCGGTGACATGAATAGTAGTAGAACCACAGCCAAAATATTGACATCCATCTAAACTTTTTTAAAACCATTTTTTTCAGTAAGATTTATAATGAGTTTTTAATGACTAGATATAGATTACAGCATGTTTCTTGGTGATCATCTCAATAATAAGTTGCACTTGCAGTTAAAAATGTGCAGCTTGTTTCACTTTTGGTCATGTTGAAGTTCAGACTATAACATAGGATATTGCTTCTCTAGTTTGAAAGGTTATATAAACCCCAAGTATCTTCTAATTTTTAAGTCTATGCAAACTAAGGACACTTTAATTATAGAGGAAAAAATTGCATGTAGTCAAATAGTTGTTGAAGAGAAGTTATTTATGAAGTAGGGAGGTCTTGAATTTGACTTGTTTCTGGTGTCACGAACATTCCTGATTTTTCTTTTTTTTGAAGTTACAAAAGGTAGTGTGCTGAGGCAAAAAGTTATAACTGAAATTTTAGATAACTATATGTATATCCTTGAGAGTTGAATAAAGTCTAAAGATGTTGTTAGAAGAAGTTAGTTCCTTTTTTTTTCTAGAAAAGAAGCACTTTTTTTGAACTGATATGATTTTCTTGATACTAATATACGTAGGTATGATTTTCTTGAACTGATATTAATTAATTTCCTTTAATGGATAATAAAAAATTGGACATAATTATTATTTTAGTATGTTACTAAAGTTTCTTCTCCGCATTACCTATTTTATATGGAAGTCATTGGCATACTGTTTAAAAATAGTAAAATGCATTACAACCAGTTTAACAGTAGTGACTATTAAATTCTGAATTTCATGAAGTCATACTACATAGTCTTTAATGAATCATTCACTTTGGTCCCTCTATAAACTCTTGATGCCGTTTCTCGTTCACCACTATGCATCTAGAAATGTCAGCAGTTCTAGGGTCTTACCTTGCCTTAGATTGAAGAAAAACCTTGAAGTATTCAATTTTTGATCATCTGTTAACTGCCTTCAGAATTAAAAAAAAATAATAATATCATTATCCTGTCATCATTAACATGACCAGCTTCTGACGACGTTCAGTGTTAGTAAACCGTGAGTCGTGTGTGGAAAAGAAGTTTTCTTATTATTTTGAAAAGATAAGTGATACATATTTACCTTTATTATTATTACTATTAACTTTTTCAGGTAGTGCGACCACTTTGTATTCTAAGTTACCTAATTACTGTCCATCAGTGCTATGTTACATGTTTTGTGTGTTGTTACAAGTGTTGGTACAGTTTATAGTGGATTTTGGGCAAGATGTGGTTTTGGATGATTTGTTTTTGTGTATGGGGTCATTTTGGACCTTTATTTTCTCATGTTTTATCCCATCTGCTCTTCCTTTGTTCTTAGATGAGATGAACAGAGAATATTGGCTTCAGCTATGGGATGAGCAGAAAAATTATACTGATATTTTGGAGAGAAGCCCAACTCTTCTGAGCAATGTTTTGAGGTTCTGTAATTCTAAAATATCAGGGTAAAGATGACTTCTTCTTAGAGCATCCACCCTTCCATGGGGATTCTGGTATTGTGTCAGGGAAGGCAGTACTGACAGTTGATGTAAATCAATGCTATCTTCACTTTGACCTCTGTATTCTTGTAGCCAATATTTTCACCTACTCCCAACATTTTCCTGCTTTCTCCTGTCTATGAAGAAACATGCAGTTCTGTCTGTGATTTACTGAAGTTAGACCTATGTTAAGACCTTTTATTATTACTGGCAATTCTTTCCAGTGGCTGGCGATGCTGAATCTGTGCTGAAAACAGCATTATGTTGGTCTGTGCTGTATCAGCACCATTCTGAAAGAGCCACTGGTGAGCACTTTTCGTTACAGAGTGTAGACAAGACTTCTGTCTGAGAAAACAGATTTGTATTGCGACTTGCTGAAGTAATTTCTGGAGAAGTTATTTGATAGGGTATTTAACAAGATCGATTGTAAATTCTCATATAGCTGATACTTGTCTGGGATTATGCAGCTGTTAAAAGAGATCACCGAAACAGGAATTGCACAGTGTTGCCTTAGCAACTGCCACTTAATACTGTGCTTAAATCACTTTGAAATATGCAGTGTATCTTAAGGAACTGCTTCCAACAACAGCAGCCAACCTTAAGTAATTTTAAATAATTTCACAGAAACTGAAAAGGGTAGCATTTACTCAAAAAAAAAAAAAAGACCACGTCATTTTTAAGCTTAATACCCTCATTTAGTCACAGGCTTAGCTTATTTAAAACAAACAAACAGACAAAAAACAAATTAAGCCCAAGAATTTGTTTACATCATGCCACCAGAATGCATGTGATTGGCAAACTGTCTGGAAGTTGCAAATATTTTCAAATGTTCCTTTAAACTCCATCATTCTTTCTAAAAGATCAGCAATAATAATTTCCTGTACTTATGTTTTAAATGTCAAGTTTCCTTAAGGGCAGACTTCTTGTTTAGTTTCTTTGTTTTGTTTGTGAATTATTATGGGTATTTAAGGAAAAACTCAAACATTTTATTTACTTTTGCTCCTATTTTGACCTGTATGTTTCGTTTAGACTTTTTCTATAGGTATTTGCATGGTTTTATGGGATTTGTTCGATCACATGAAAAAAAAAGGGGAAGAGGCTTTTGCCAGTACTACATTAAGGCCATTGCCTGAGTGCTCATCCAGCTTGACAGTTCCAAATACCAGTTCTGCATATAGTATTTTTTATTGCTATAGCAACTTCCACAGTTTTATGGTCACTACTCTGTGAGTTGTGCAACTATTAGAATTACATTTTGCACATGTGGAAATAGAGTTTGAGTAACAGCCAGAGTCCCTTAGCAGTGCTGTGCCAGATCCAGAATAAATCTCAATTCTACAACCTCATCATGGGCTTTCACTACTTAAGTACCGATTTACAACAAAGATGCAAATGAGAGGAACTGCTTTTCAGAGGCAATATATATCTTCCATTTCAGAGAACTTATTTTCCTCTTATAATATTGAACATGGTTAATAAAATTCAGAAAGGTAATATGACAGAGTTGTCAACATGCTACTTTTATTACCACTTACCTAGACAAGAGGAGAAGAAGAAACAAGCAAAATGCAAACTTACAGAATTTAAAAGGAATCATATTTTGAGGACCAGTTGTCATTTTTAGGTCACTGCTCATATCTCTGAATATAATTTTCATCTGGGCTGCATGGCATAGCTTGTGTGTGCTGGAAGAAGCTACATTTTCACAGCAGGAGAACAAATTAAAATGAAGCAGTCAGATGCAGGTGCACAGTAATAGAAAGGAGCTATTTACCCTGAAGCATGAGCAGTGGGCCAAGAAAGCAGAAGCAGTCTACTTCTTCTATCCCTTGCCTGCTTTCCCCCCTACCTTTTCCCTCCCCTGTAGCTGTGCCAACAGATTCATAAGGGGACTGAAGAAGAGGTGTTCAGTTGGTTTTAATGAGCTGTGTTGCCTGGTGCTGAAGGACTTTTTTGTTTCACCGGTTGTGTACTATTAGAGCTTATTGTCTTAAACATACCTAGTCCATCCTTGCTGCTTGCACAGCCTCAAACAAGCCTGGAAAATCATTGAAAGAATTTGTCCTGTGGACATCTGTTGTGTCCATTCTGAATTTTTGAACGATGCACACATCTGAAGCATGCGCGTTTAAAAAAAAATATATATATGGTTTTTTTTAGTAAATCATATGTTTTATGTAATCTTTTCAAAATAAAATTCCTTCAGCTTTGTTTAAAGGTGGGCATTTTACTAATGATGGTTTGACAAGGACAGCTGTGTCGGCTGACCGTGAAATGAGACACGTTGATGAATGTTGGCTGCTTTTTGCTTGGGTTTCTGGAGTTCTCCAGTAAGAGCTAAGTACTCCTGCTTGCAATGAAGACTGCACAGGGCTGTTTCCAAGGCTGCAAAAAAACTGAGCAATGTAAGTAAGGGAAAACCACTGACTCATAGCAAGTGTGAAATGGTAAAATTTAGCCCTACTGGACATAAACACAAAACAATCTGATATTGGTGGCAAGACCAGTATCTTCCGCTGTCATTTAGCTAACTAGTGGCACTGTAGCACTGAGGCAGCTTTGTCTTGGTTTGGGAGTTGAAGCAGCAATATCAGAAGTATGCACGATGAGTTCTGCCACTTACCCTGCACTGATCAGGTTCTCAGGTTCTCTGTTTGCTTTCCACAGGCATGAAGTGGGTCAGACACATTATAAATATTAATCTGATTGAGGCCTATATGATATAAAAGATACAGGACTCTAAATATTAATGTTATACACCCTAAAAGTAGGAGGAACAGTTTTTAATATCTGAAGAAAAAAAAAAAAAACACAAAGGGAGCTTGGAAAGAGATGGTAATTAACGTGTTTTGGCGTCATCAAAAAGAGGCCACGTCTTAAGCTTTCACAAACCTTGCATTTTTACAGGGAGGTTGTGGCACACCCAGGCTTCTCTGTCAGAAGGAGAAAACACCTAGGACATGTAAATGGAGGGCTTATAGGATGCTTATTAATTATGATGTTAGAGAAATTTGGTCTCTAATTACAAAAGGATTGATGTGATTCATAAAAAGTAGGTCTAACAATTCTCAATTCTTCCTCAGTTTTGTAGGGAAGGACACATCATCTGCATAATTAATTACATTTATGTTAAATAATTACAAATGAAAAAATCAGGATAAAGGTGTACTAATTTCTGTAGAATTAATGCTTTCTAAATTACTTGTGTTTAAACTTCCTTATACATAGTAAAGGCTAAAATATGCATGTTTATGAGAAATACTCTGTACCTCAGAATAATCTGCTGAAACATACACAGAAATTGTGACACTGTGAGTTCTTTATTGCCTATAATAAATAAAGGAAAGCAGCTTTTTGTGTGGCTTCCAAGCCTTGTACTAGGTATAGTCCATAATGTTTGGGGTCAGAATCCAAGCCAGCCTCAGTCAACATTAATGGAGAGATGCTCATCGATTCCTCCATGAATTGAGCTCAACCTGAAAGAAGACTTTTGGCTGCCCTCTGAATCAATGGAGTTGGCTGTGTACACTGTATGCCTTCTTCTATGGGAGAAGTATAAAAACACAGTGGTTATTAATTTTTTTATTGTTTATTTTAGCTGAATAGAAACTTTTAAAAACGTAATCAGCAAAATTCAAAGAAAAGAATAAGTAAACAGTGAGAAAGAACATGCTCTGGCTGTGATAAATAATGACTACAGCTGGAACAGTTACAATTTTCATTAACTAAAAAAAAAAATCAGAAATATACGTTATCTGAGTATAATTACAGTAGGCTATCGTTGACATTGCTTAGCAGGATTCTATCAAAGCATGTAAACAGTGCCAGTCTTTTGCACCTGTACTGCTGCAGAATTTAGAAATTAGTCTTGGGTTTTATGTGATTGAGACAGTTTTGTTTTTTTTTTAAATAAAGGGTGGAGGGGAGGGAAGAGGGAGCTGAAAAACAAATCCAATTTGACTGCAGCTGAGAAAGATGCTTGACATTTCTTAGCATTCATTCACTTTAGAAAATCAGCCAGCTGGAAAAAGTTGCTTTTTATGATATTCAGTAAAGAAAAACTGAGTTACAGAATTATCATGTCAGAATTTCCTGTAGGATAAATAAAAACAAAAGTTAAGTTCATAAATGATTTTGTTACTAATTACAAGATTTGCAAACTACCTGGCAGCTGTTGCAGTGTAGGAAGTGATAGGATTAGTAATGCTCACTGTGTTGTTTTCAGTGAAAACAAATTTACCTTGTGTAAACAATATGACCAGTTTGTGTTGGGATGGGGGAAACTGCCAGGTAAGTTTTTTGCTGACACTCATTATTTTTTTCATGCTATCCTCCACAAAATAAAAAAAATCCCAGTTCTGTAGGAATCTTTCCCAACTGAGATGCCAGTGATAACTTCACTCTGTTGCAAATGCTTTGTCAGAATTGTAGATCCCTGAGAGCTGGAACTCATGCATACCTATGGAAGCAGATGAAAGAATAGGAATAAAAATAAGATACTGAACTACTTTTGCTGGTACATGCCTGAAAAAAATCATCAAAGGTTATTATAATTATGACTGTTATTAGATATCATGTCTGGTTTCTGCATATGTAAATTCTTTCTGAGAGAGGTGAAACTTAAGCATTTAGAGATCCCAGGGGAATAATTGCAGAAATGATGACATATATTTCACTTCTTGAACAAATTTCAATACCAAAGCTGCATTCTGCCTACTTATATTTCTTTCTTAATTATATTTGGATGCAGGAGAGATAGTCATTTTCTGTCTTACAGAGTGTGTAGCCAATTAGTGTTGCAGATCATAAATACCCAATAGCCTAACTCATTAAATAAAATTGTCCTTTTCTATTGTTATGGCAAGAGAGTCTGCATAAGTATCTGAATATTGTCTTTCTTTCTGAGATCAGCCTTGGCCAGAGCTACAAATCCAGTAACATGAGAAAGTGGACAATATTGGGTTTGCCTTGTACTCCTCACAATACAGCCTCTTTGTCTTGTAGGTGTGACTATATGTAGGACTGTATATACTACAATTTGGTGTAGGCTGTTCTGCTCCTCTGCACCTCTTGTACTCAATTTTAGTGCCACAATTTTGATGATATGTGATGAATTCAGTCTTCCTGTTTTCTTCCCATTCCCAAGAAATTCTGAGCACAGAAGTTCTCTGTTTAGCCTGCTGAGA
Organism: Anas acuta; assembly: GCF_963932015.1. NCBI lineage: Eukaryota > Metazoa > Chordata > Aves > Anseriformes > Anatidae > Anas > Anas acuta. The sequence continues at coordinate 50,257,976 of NC_088980.1, read as the reverse complement.
CACAGGGACCTGTGCTCCATTTGCTCATGGAAGCAAAGAAAAACTGGCAATGTGTCTTTGAAGAAATCACTGCCTATAGCAAATGATCAAACACAGGTGTTCTTTTCTTCTTCCCTTTGATTTTTTTTTCTTTCTTTTTTTTTTTTTTTTTAAATACTGTACTTGACACTGTCATCTGAGAGTAAGGAGATAACACATGTAGCTTAGAGTACCTCACAGGCAGGATTCATAGGGACGATAAAGCCAGAACATTATGTCTGGAGAAAGCCAGGGAACCACAAGACAATTGTGAAATGAGTTACAGGCCCAGTATTGCTTTGAGCTGGTTTTGTTAAGTTATAATACCGGTAAATAATAAATGCAACTCAAGGACATGACTACTTGATTGGTTTTGGTGTTTTCCAGTGGTAACATATTTCCTCAAGGGTCAGTATCACTTATCTAACGCTTCCTCCTCCTCTTTTTCATAACATTGCATGACATCCTGCTGTAGCACTACACCACCATACTGCATTGTGATTTTGAAGGCTATGGTCTGAAATACCATAGAAACAACAAAACCTCTCCATTCAGGGAAAATGTAATCTTACTGACGTGGTTATCTCCAGCACCTTCTTGACAAGTATTTGAAAAACTCCTTTGAGGATTTGAATTAAATAACTGCTTTCTTGGAAGAAAAGAATACCTTAGTGTTCAGGGGAATGGTAAATGGTTACAGATGATTTAGGTTACTAAAATTTGAATATGCGGTATCTGTTGTTACTTGTAACTACAGACTTCTCAGAGGAATGTAGATAGAAATTTTAAGTGTGCTATAAACAACTCTTAAACAACTTTTTAAAGTATTTTAAACTATTTTAAAGTATTCAGAAATTCATCTTTTCTACTATTAGGATATTTATGCTGGGTCTGTAACTTGGGACTTGTTCCCCTTTTGCTGTGTACCCCACACTCGTGGTCCCAGCAGTTTATATCTGGGAGGTGACCTGGGTGCTGTCTCCTCTTCTTTCCGGGGTTTGTCTTGGGAATATCCCAGGTACCTGCATAGGGAAGAGGGAGCATGATGTCCTTCTTGGCTAATGTGGAACCCAGACTATGTATAGTATAAATACTATATACACTGCAATGCGTATGTGTCCTTGTTCTTGTTTTCACCTGTTCTTTTTTCCGTGATTAGTCATTAGAGAAAGTTGTAAAAATTTTGAATGCGTCTTTGCTCACAGATTGGAGTAAAAAGTTTGGAGTAAAATGTGAAATCATTTTTGGTTCTCGAGATAGCAACAGTAGTAAAAGCAGTAAGTAAATTTAGCTTGCTAGACAGTTGTAATTTGTAGAATACATTTTTCAAGTAGGTTGGAAAGAATCCAGGGTATATTTAGATAAAGAAAACTAGAGATCGGCTCAGACTAACAATGCGAGCTGGATGTCCCTCCAGGGTTTGCAGAAATTTAGATACAAACAGCATTATGTAACTTAATAATGGACAAAATCAAAAGGAGTTGTGCGGATGATTTTGAAGTTTGGGCAAGGCCAGATTTTGACTAATACTTAGGTGGCAACTAAGTACACCTGACTTGTCATGTGGTCTTCCATTTAACTAATTGTGAAATGGAATTGGTGCTTTCTTTAAACTGCGCTAATGTATTTGGATGCTGGACATGTAATTGAAATAGTGTACTTTTTGGCCCAGAGATTGTTTTGCCTTTAATATTACTCTGTGAGTAGTTAAGAACTTTTTTCTTCATTGAGTCTTTGTAACATGCAGTGTTGTCTACAATGTGATGTCCTGAGTATAGCGTAGTGACATTACCAAGAAGGGCTGGAGAGATGCTCAATCACTGTAAATAACAAGGGTGGCTTCTTTAAAAATAGCAAATAGCTTTGCTAAGCTTCTAGATAACATCAAGCTACGTGTTACAGTTCCCTGTTTCTCTCAGATCCTTCTAAATGTTTTATTTGCCGTAATGTTGTTGGGGAGCTAGGGGGTGTTAACTTTTTGTGGTTGACAGCAGAATTTTATTCTGAGGGGGAGTTTTCTCGTTAGTTGGATGATGCAGTAATTGGACCCTGTGCAGATCTGACATTTTGATTTGTTATTGTGTTAACATGTAAAAATAAATTTACATTTATGAACTGGATATTCATGTCAAACCATTACAGTACTGCAGTTTTAGCTCTCAGTTCTGACCTTTACCCCTGTGGATAGTTTGAGCAAGGGCTTTCTCTGCCATGGTTTCTTGCTGACACAAAATTTCCTGAGATAATTTGATTATTTCTGCTAAGTGTGTTTGTTTATGGTTAAAGCTCTCTTCTGAATGCAATTCACTGTTTTTGTTTTCTGAGTCATCACTTTTGTCTTTTATTTTCCAGGTTGGTGAGAGGCAGAGAGTTCTCGTAACAGAAGAATCCTTTGATTCCAATTACTATGTTGCTCACAATCCATTCTATGAACAGGTAAATAAACAAAAATAAACAAAATAACATCTCTTTGTGGTATCTTTGCTTTCTGATAATCTCAGCAACACAGCACAACACAGTGGAGAAAAAAAAAAAAGTAAAGAAATAAACTGTTTCCAAGAAAGGTGTGACCATCAAGACATGTTTATGAGATATTTTGTTTCTTTATGTGTTCTAAATACAATTTACTTGAAATTATGTTAGCATGCACAGTAAGTCTTTTACTATACAGTATGAGGAGGATATATGCTCTATATCCAAAGAATATTATCTAAATGGTTGAAGAAGCTGTTAATTATTACAGTAATTTTAATTTGAGTCTCAGAAGCATTGTTTTCTCAATAGTTTAATCTTTACAATTTTCATACATCTTTCAGAAAATTCTTTCATACAATGCAATTAAAAAAAATTTCAAACAATAGGAAAGATGAGAAACTCATGTTTAATTTAACAGTTCAGCCTGATATGTTTTATTTTCTTCTATGTACTTTCTGTAAATGAATTCTTTCCACACAGAAACACCATCTTTATGAGTTAGGAAGGAAGTATGGTATCTGTTTCACAAATTTATTATTTTTACTCAAAAGCAGATGAAAAATAGTAAAATTGGCTTTTCTGAATCATCTGTATTTCATTCTGTTTTTACAGTTGGCTTCTTCTCGATTTTCTTGCACTGAGTTTGTTTTTGCCACTTTTAGTTATTCAGTTGTCCTGTCTGGAGAATGATGTTTGTGGTTATATAGTCAGCACTAGTGCTTTGTTCTGGTTCCATATTTCATTAGAGCATTTATTTGTTTGGTTTTGGTTAGTGTTAAATACTATTACAGCTTTTGAAATTATTTTTCTTTTCTTGTACCTCTAACCTCTATCTAAGTCTTGTACACCACTGTTCCTCACTTTTATACCTTATCAGTCAGATTTGAGGAACATGGTCCTATACAGATAGATTGAAAATAATGCGTGGGGCTTTTCAGAATTTAATGTTTGTTTCATGGAAATTCCTTTAATTAAAGGGAAAGTAATATGTGAAAAATTGTTGATGTTTTATAGTGTGTTTGTACAGCCCGTACCTAATACAGGTCCTGACTGGGACTAGTAAAGAATAAAGTAAATACAAGTAATACCATGCTTAGTAATTGTAAATTTGATTATGAACAAAAATACTTTCCATTATTTGTTTGTGTATTTTTTCCCTAAAATCTTATATATTTGACAAGGGCAATACAGTGTTGTTCACCAAGGTAAGCACAAGACTTGGTGCTAGTGGCTGACTCTAATAGTAGTAAACTGAATGACAGTAGATATGAAACCAGACACTCTTGAGTCATGAAATATCACATTATCATAGAATTATAGAATTATTAAGGTTGGAAGAGGCCTTCGAGGTCATCTGGTCCAACCATTCCCCTACCACCACTATCACCCACTAAACCATGACCCTAAGCACCAGCTCCAGTCTTTCCTTGAATACCCCCAGGGATGGTGACTCCACCTGAGCAATGCGTTCCAATGCCTAACCACTCTTTCTGAGAAGGAGTTTCTCCTAATTTCCAAACTAACTCTCCCCTGGTGCAACTTGAGGCTGTTCGCTCTAGTCCTATCGCTACTAATCTGTGAGAAGAGGCTGACCCCCAGCTGCCCACACCTTCCTTTCAGGTAGTTGCAGAGAGCACTCAGGTCTCCCCTGAGCCTCTTCCCCAGACTAAACAACCCCAGTTCCCTCAGCAGCTCCCCACAGGACTTGTGTTCCAGGCCCTTCATCAGCTTCGTAGCCCTTCTCTGGACGTGCTCCAGGGCCTTGATGTCCTTCTTGCAGTGAGGGGCCCAAAACTGAACACAGTAGTCAAGGTGTGGCCTCACAAGAGCAGAATACATGGTGACGATCACCTCCCTGGTCCTGCTGGCTACACTATTCTTGATACAAGCCAGGATGCTGTTGGCTTTCTTGGCCACCTGGACACACTGCCAGCTTATGTTCAGGCAAGCATCAACCAACACCCCCAGATGCTTTTCCTCTGCACAGCTTTCCAGCCACTCTTCCCTAAGCCTGTTGGGTTATTTTGGTCAAAGTGCAGGACCTGGCACTTAGCCATGTTGAACCTCATCCCATTGGCCTCTACCCATCGACCCATCCTGTACAGTTCCCTCTGCAGGGCCTTTCTAAAGAACATTGACATTTCACCCCCAGCTTGGTGTTGTGTGCAAATGTACCGAGAGCGCGCTCAATTCCCTCATCCAAATCATCAATAAATATATTAAAGAGGATGGGCCTCAACACTGACCCCTGGGGTAAAATATCGCGTTTGGAAGCTGAAGTGTGTGGTTGTGGTATAATGTTCTGATAATTCAAATAGTTATTAAACATATTATTATCATCTCTTCACTAAGCTTGTCTGTATTAAAAGAGTTTGCTATTAAAGCCACATTTATGGAGGTACACTAACAGACCTCCTGGTAGCTTTGTCCATAGCTTTGGTGACATAGTTTAAATTAGTTCATTAAACAGAGTAGTCTAAACTGACCAAAAGATACTTTGCCAAAACAACAGTCAAGATGACAGTTTCTGTTGGTATAACTTTGTCTCTTAGATTTTTATTTTTTTTGTATGAATGTAAGCCTGACTTCTTGGTTGTTTACAATACCTCCCAGATATTTTCATTTAAGTCATTCCTTTTCTGAAGTACTAGTCACTTATCCACATCTGTCCCTGAGGATATATGTTTAGTTTTTGCTGTTTCCTGTATGGGAATACCAAAATCTACAGAGGTTCCAGACTCAGGGATACTTACTTACCTAGTTTTGCTTTGCCCCCAAAAATATATGTATGGGAAGAACTGTGATCTAGTTGTGTTTTAATGCTGTCTCAGCACTAGGATCCTGGCTTAATGTTTGCCACTGTTGTCTAGTTAGCTCCAGCTTTCTCATCTCTGAAAGGCAAAGCTGTCTGCTTTTCTTGGAAGGTGCTTTGGAATTTCAGCAGAATTAATAGAATCTGGAAACTCCAGCAGTCATGAACACCTTGAGCCTTTGGGGAATAAGGGGAATTATTGGTAGTGATTTCCTCTGAGCAGGACAACTAGTGCTTGCGATAGCTGAAACTGGAGAGGCACTGTTTGGCAACAAACTGCTCTCCAAATGTGGTTGGCACAGTTTTTCTCTCCATGTCCTTTAAAATCAGGCTATGCTGATTCATTTTCAATTTTGATCTACAAAAATCAAGGAATATGTGTGTGCTTATTACCTCTGAAAAGCTTGTAGATTTGTTTGTAGATGAGCTTTAAATAAATGTGATTAAGTAAGTCTGTAATTCAATCTTTTATTGATGTTTAAATGGGGAACACCACTTTTCCTTTTCGACTGCTTCTCTATTTTTAGACTCTTTTTATGTGATTTGTACTTCCAGCAAGGAATATTGCTTCTGTACGTGGGGCTCTTTCATTTATAGCATGTGTGACCAATGAAAATCTGTTACGTGGTGTCTTTTTTGTGAAGTTCTCATGGGACTGTCTGATACCATGGTTGTTCAAATTCAGGGTAGAGTGGCATTTATTGCTGATACAACAAACATACCCTTCCATTTTTAGAGACATTCATTGCCAGTCATGCATCTCAGATGCAAAGGATGTGCACAATCAAAACAAGGACTTGAGCAAATAGAAGCAAGGGCATAATTTCTGTCCTGAGGCACTTACGGACTGGAAAGTTAAAACAAAAAAAAATACTGTGGGGTAGTAAAAGAAAAAATAAAACGCCTTTATAGCAGTCTACTAGAGTTCTGTAGTGCAAGTGCTCTTGGAAACAATGTGGGTCTAGGTTCAAATGTTGCGAGTCAGGCTCAACTTTCTTATCAGTCAAACAAAACCAACAAAAGTAAATTGAAGCTCTTGAAGAAGGCCAGATAGAGATACCTACCAAAATATCTATTTTCTGAGTGGAAGCTGGAGACACGGATGTCCTTTATGATATTTAGTGACCATATCTTTATCTTTATTTGAAAGGTTCTCGTGCCAAAGGATCCTGTGTTAATGGGTAAGATGGTAGAAGTGAATATTTATGAAGCTGGGAAACATTTTATGAAGGGGCAACCAGTGTCAGATGCCAGAGTTTATACTGCATCCATCACAAGACCATTAGCAAAAGGAGAAGTTTCTGGCTTAACAGAGGTGAGTAAAAGGCATTTTCTGCTTTACTACACTGGTAAAACAGCAGCTGTTCAAGCATAATGATTTCAGGCTATGTATCTGTTATCATTTTATAGTTCCCCTTTTATGTATGTATGAAGCTTTAATCTTTTCTGACAGATTGAAATCTGAATTTAAAAGATGCTTTTGCTGATGCCCGTAGCTTTACTTTGCTGACTGTAAAGGCAATAATATGCTTGTTTCTTGTTCCATGGTGCAAGATGAGAAAGAACTATTAGAATGGAAAAGATTTAACACCAGTGATTATATAATTCAATGTGTTTCAGTTCTAGTTTAGTGGAAAGATGAATCTGTTTGTTTTCTGTTACAAGGCTGTTTCTAAAAAATTTGTATTGAATATGTGTCTGTTAAAATAGTTCAAACCTGTGTCCAGAGATTCAAAATTCTTTGATAGGTACTGAATATTTACAGTATATTTTGGAAGAAGGTCAACATTTGATCTAGTCATGTAAAGAAAATGAAACTCTTTTTAAAAGATATCTGATCCTTATTTTACACCTCAGTAGAGGTGGCTGTTAGCCAAGTATTCTCATACATTTCACGGAGCTCAAGTTGTAAAACCTGATGGAGTGTGAAATGAAAATGTGTATCACATTTCTAAGCATCATTTGATGTCCTTTCTCCAGCACTGTTGTTAGGATCTCCAAAAATATGTAGCAATAATTTAGCACATGGAAGAAAGATAGCTGGCAGTTTATCAGCCACCTGGCTGCTTTTACAGTAAATTGTTGACAAGTACTATTATATATACATATCTTTGTAAAAGTTCTAAGTGGTCATATTTAAAAGAAATAATCAATGCATATCTTATGTGACTAGTGTTAAGTTGAACTATTTGGTACCTTGAATAAGGCTGGCTGGAAATATATAGCAACAATAATGCACGTACAGTAATGTGTTTGGCAGATCATGAACTTTAAGCACCAACGCATTGCTAACTTCCCTTTGAATACTGTCCATGTGTATGTGTATATTTGCCTGATAAGGGGTTGTAAGAGGAAAAAACAGCCAAAACCCTTAAATTGTCTGATTGGACGTCATAGCTATTTAAACACAGCTGCTTTTTTCATCAGGACATTTTTTAAAATAATCCAATGGAACAGAACCAAGCCTGTCGTTAAACTGAGTACATGCTGCCAGAAGATACTGGCATGGGAGTAAGCAAGCAGAATGTTGACTGAAATTTTATGTTAAGAATGAGAAACAAAATGATTAAAGTCAAGGGGACTGATAATTTCCATAAGAAATCATAGAGATGCATTTGAGAGGTACAAATGTGCTCTTGTCCTTTGAGTAGACATGAACAAGTACTTGGAATGCCCAAGTGAAAGGGTACAGCAAATTTCCTTCTTAGATGTGCTTGAGAAATCTAATTTTAACGTAAAATGCTTGTGAGGAAGTCTCATGTCCCAGCCGTGGTGGGTGACTCCATTTAATGTAACGATAACAGGGGCAACATATGTCATCTGACACTATATGCCTTGTTATGTGCACACATGGCAGATTGGGGAAAGAAGGAGACAACTTGGAATTCCTGTATTCAGATACTCCATGAAAAGTAGCCAAAGGTCCTGGATCTTCAATAAGATGCCAAGGCTTTCCACCAAGCTTTCAAAGGGGCAGCATGCAGAACTAAAACCTTGGATAACTTTTCTGTTCAGTCAAGTTATCAAAGTATATGGCAGAGACAAGTAAGAGTTACATTAAATTTAAAAAAAAAAAGAAAGAAAGAAAATGTAGCCCTTTCACTTTCTTCGTCTGGCTTTACAGTTCTTCTCACTTTACACACAAATGAGGAAGAATTAGGGCCTGCTTTTTCTTTAGGGGATTGAAAGGATGGGTAGCCAGTTGCCACATGGCTCTTGAGACCAGGCACATTTCTATCACTCAGCATGGCTGTCCCTCTGGGCAGAAGCTCTTTAAGCACCAACCAGCATCCTGTAGCTGGCATGCTATCTGAAGTCCCTAGGAAGTTTCTAGTGGACCTCTGGTCTCACCCTAGCAGTGGTACAACTTCCACTCATCTACTTTATGTTTGCTGGTCCATGATGACAGCTAATATAGAGAGGCACGTGAATTTAAATGTGGATCAAGGTAATCTAAAGCAAAATAATGTGAAAATGGGCTGTATTGCACTAAAACATCTATCTGCTTCAGTCCATTCCCATTCAGCAAAGCACTTGGCACTCTTTCCTAATGACCATGAAATTACTGGGGCTGTAGTGCACAGCTAACAGTTCAGCATGTCATGTAGGTATTATGCAAAAGAGGGTTAGTGCTGAGTCAGGACTCTAGCATGGATGTAGACAGTCTGCAGCAGCTCAAAAGATGCTGTGTTTGTAGTGTATTTTAGGCATCACTTGCTACTGTTATCAGTATTTTCATTAGCTTGCATAGGACACAATGAAAGGTGTTTCAAAATACATCACAGCAATACTACTGTCTAATGGGAAATGTTCACTGAAAGAGGGAAAGCTTTCAAAACTGTACAACTTTTAAGGAAACTAATCAGATGACTAAAAATTTAGTTAGAAAAATTGATAATTCCATGATGTGTAGATGTCAAAACAAGCTGCAAAACCATCTTTAGCAGGAAAAAAAATTATATAAATGCTGTGATGAGGAATACCTACAAAGGATCAGAGCTTATCTGACTTTCTGTAGTTATGTGGTCTCTTTCTGACCTGCTACATTTCCCTCAATATTTTTTTTCTGATTAGTTTGAAGTAAGCACCTAAAGCACAGCATGAGTCTGAAGCGACAATTGTAGCTTTTGTGTGTTTGCTATTGTTGTTTGTTTGCTTGTTTTGTGTGTGTTTGGTTTTTTTGGTCCTTTTTTTTTCACCTTTTGACTGCATGACTGTGGTAACATATTGGTCCAAAGAGGTATAATAACTAGGTCACCAAAAGGAATCAACAGATTTGATTGAAAAGAGGGAATGGAGAATGTCACACACTGAACTGTTTAAAGTCTCTATAAAACATTCACACATTGTATATCTGTGCCAAATCAGAAGCAGGCAAATGCTGATAAAATTATTTCCAGACTATTTCTAGCATATATTTTTATCATACTTTTTTCAATATATGAAAAACACACCTAATACGTACGTCCACTGCTGTATATTTATTAATGATGTAGAATTTCTTAGCAGTTGAGAAAAAAAGAATTCTCTGAGAAAAAAAGTGTAAGTAGATGGCTTAGAATAAGGTCTTGGCATTCAGTAGCATTAGGCTTTGTGGCAGAATTCGGGACAGGAAGGGTGGGGGAATGTTGAAAGTAGTGGATCAGGTTAAAAATCTGTCAAAATGATTAGACTTACTGATTGTAGTGGACATATTATATATTAAAATGCACATCTGTTTACCAGGATTAATTTTTTACTTCAACATGAATTTTTGATACAAGTTGCTCAAAAGTGAATCACGTCTCTAAGTTGCACAGTTTTACAGGAGGGTTATTTGTGGGGGGCAAAGACATTTAGGAATTTCAGTTAACACTGAAATTTAAATCTACTATAGATTTCTTTGGGTTTAAAATGTGCAGCTGCCAATTCAGGAGTAAAAAAATGTTTAGCGGTTATATAGTGAAAGATTAAATTAATCAAAATATGAGGACATGGGGAAGGCACTTTTGAATTTGGTTCTGATTAATCTAATGCAAGATATGTAATGTAAGATAAGGTGAATCTATGTGAGATATAAGACTGAGTATTGACAGGAGACATAAAAAAGATTGTTCAGACAAGATGCATGTCATGAGTTACTACTTGTAATTATAAGTAACAGTAAATAATTATAGTAATAAGTAATAAGGATTTCAAATTGATCAATTATTAGTTCTACTAAGTTTCTCAGGAAAAGAAAAAGATAAATGCTGCAGATGTGATAACCTTTTATTAAGGTAGGCTAGGAGCTGACAAAGCTTTAATGATGTATCTCACCATTTAGAGCTCCAGTAAAGTCTGCTATGTCCTTAACTGCTCTGTTAATACAGTCTTGATACAGAGGTTAAACCCTCTTAATACAGAGGTTTTGGAGATGGGTTTGGAATGTACAGAGTACTGAGTTCATTATCACTGGTAAGTAAATATTTTAGAAAATGTCAGCAGTACGTGTCAATGGTCTAAATGGCATTTAACTTTAAAATGACATTTTTATATGTTTATTTTTATTAATTTTGTTTGGATGTCTTAAGGGATCTCTGTAGTTTCACAGTAGGACAAAATAAAATACATAAATATATCCTGCTTACAGACAAATGTTTACCCAGATCTAGTCATTTGGGGAAAGTAAGAATCTGCAAGAATTCTAATTTGTTGTTAGGAACTGAAATAGAGTATTTTATGTTTCTGTACTCCAGAAATAATTTTAGTTGTTTACATTTGTTCTGTGACTGAAGGAAAAAAATATTGCAAAATGAGAGATACATAAAGAAGAGACCAAAGGACTAAAGGATAAAAATAAAACTCTGGCTGTCTACCAGAATTGTAATGTATTGCCAAAATCAAAGTCCTGTAAGTCTGGAAGCCTTAGGTGGGAAATTTTAATCAGATGGAAAATTAAGGAAAAAAATATATTTTAACTAGGTGTTTAATTATGTAGTCATGCTTATTTTATGTTTGTAATTTCTGTTTCTGTAATGCATCTGTGACTGACTTTCTTGTGAAACAAATATAGGCACATCTTTCTCTCAATTACCTGTTTTCAATTGTTTTATGTGATAACATGCTCCATGTCTAACATTTCCCATGTGAACAAATCCTTCTGGCAGTCCCCATTTGTCTTCTTTTGTGATTCTGGGATGTTGGTCCACATCTCTGTGGCTCTCCAGGCTGTAGTAATATCCACAGTTAGGCTAACAGTTATTCAAGTCTTTGGGAACTTCAGAGGAAATGAGGAATAAGCCACTGATTTACAGGTAGCAAGCAGTTGTTTGATCAGTTTGCTTTTTCTTTTTCTCTATGTCCTCCCTTCATTATTTTTTTTTTGCAGGAGTTAGCATTGTACTTCTGGATGATACTGAAGAATCTGTATGTTCCCAGACTCGTAGCCACAAGTATATTCTAGTTATATTAGCAAAAGATGACTTCTAAATGCTATCCAACTTTTTTTTTTTTTTATGTTATGAAACAAGAAAGATACATATATCAAACGTTTCTGTATAAGCTGCCACAAAGAAGAATCAACAAAGCGTAGCTTAAAGGAAGCTCTCTAATCTTATGAAGAAAGGGTGCTTCACTTGCAAGCAAAATAAAATGGAGAAGGAAGAAGTATGTATCTTCTTCTGGAACCCAAATGAATGAAATCATGGCAGAATTGAGATCTCAATATTGGACACTTCCTTATAGGACTTGGAAAGAAGTGTGGAAGATGTACGTAAAAGTGCAGTAATTATTAAGCACAGTTTTTATATACATTGGAGTTTCAAAGTGGATGAAGACTTGGATCCTGCACAGGGACTAGAGATTAGTAATTTAGGAAAAAAAGTAAATTAAAAAGAAAATTTTGGATGAAAAAATGTCATGCAGGTGCAAAGAGAAGGATATGTCATAGAATTCCAGAAACAAATTAGAGAAAGTATGAGAAATGCTAATGAAAGGTCAGAATTTCCAAATAAGAAAAAGTAAAATAGAATACACATTTTACCTCTGTTAAAAAGCTACTTTGCAAAGCTTTTACATCATCAAGTCCAAGAAGGGTCAGCTTGAGAAATATATGGGGAATTTTCTATTTAACATAAGTATACTGACAAAGATGAAACAGAACTTCGTGTGAAATGGTTCTCAGGTAGTTCTGCATTTCAAGAAAGCAATGTTTTATGCTCTTGGATTATGGGTTGTAGGAACATACCTTTTGTTATCTCAGGTGCCTTTTTTATCTCATAGTCAGAAGGAACATACCTTTTGTTATCTCACACTTTCTTAAAACAACTGTAAACAAAACGCATGCAACTGGTTAGTGCTTTTATATATATTAATCAGTTTTAGGTGTTACTCTTGCTTCCTTCTGGTTGTAAACAGAAGTCATATAAGATGTTAAATCCTTAATTTCTCTCTTTTTCTCATGTTTTATTCAGTTATTTCACTGAGGTCACTAAAAAGTTAGTGTCGCTATAAAGTTAGCGTAAGAAAAGAGAAATTTCCTTTCTAAGAGTGGAGCTACAAAGACATCTATGGGTGGTTTTGGAAAGAAGATTCAAAAGTCTTATTTTTCTGGGAAAAAAATCTAGTATTCCATTCCTTACATGCTGATTTTTGTGATTTACATATTATCAGTATTCCACATTGGGTTCATTCATTTGGGGATTTGAGTTGACTTGAATTTTTTCTTGTAATTCAAAGCCCAACATTTCTGAGCCTAAATTCGGGATGGAATCTTTCTTACGATTGGAACAGATTTCTCTTCCTGAGTTTAGATAAGTGCTAGATTGAATTGCCCATATTGGGTTGGGGATTTTTTTTTCAATGCTATTCTTTAAGAATATGTTTCACAAATATCTGAGAAACATTAGAGATACAGGTCACCTGTCTTGAGTCATGGGTATGGGCTAGGTGACCTCTTAAGTTTGTTTCCAGCCTTATTTTCTGTAATTCTATGAATATTTTAATTTAGCCAGCATTTATATGATGAATAGCAAGTGGAATTGAAGACAACTCATTGATCCAGAATACTTCCCTGTGCTGCATAGAGGGTTAAAACACTTTCAGATGATTAAAGAAAGCAAACCAAGAACCAGCATAAGACTCCTTCACCAGGTAGTTTTATCCTGAAGTGTTTAATTTAATGGGCATGTTTTCTTTCTGCCCATCTCGTTGGCAGGGCCAAATTTCAACTACAGTGATCAAAGCTCAGCTGAAACAACACATTTTGCATAGCTCTTTTTCAAACAAATGCTCTTTCAAGACCTTTTCAGGTGAAAAGATAAGAACTTTATTTACTTTCCATTTCCTCAACGGACAGTTGGCTGAATGTCACTATCTAATCGCTTTAAATTACATAATTATGTTAATTATCTGCAGTGCATGCAATAAATGGAAATAGTAATGACTGGGATGATTCAACTACAAGTAATTTTCTGGAGAATGAGAGAAGATTAAAAAGAAATGTTCTGGCTTTCCTGCTTCTAGAAGTAGAACCATCAAGTGCTAAAATACTTTTGTCATTTTGTGTATTATTTCTAGTACTTGACCTCCTGCTGCACTGTAAGATGGGAGAATGGGTTCTGCACTCCTTTGACTTAGAGACAAATTGGAAATGTGTAGCCATGGTAATTTTAACTACTTGACACTCCTCCTTTAGAAAGGAGTTCTTTTTAGAATCTATTTTTCATTTCAATTTGAGTTTTAACCAACAGACTCTTTGGAAAGAATCAAAAGCTAGTTGTTTTTACTAATGCTTTATTACTTAATATACCAGTTCATAAATTGTCTAAGTGTTAATTGTTATCGGGGGAGAGGAAGGAGGGGGAAGCAACAAACAACTTTTCTTAATTTGTCTATTGCTTTGGAGGTCATCTAATTCCAACTGGTTGGGCCAACAAAAGTTATTATAGGTTTGACTATAATTCCTCTGCAGTGGAATTTAATGCCAGCGTAGACAAAGGTAAATGAATGAAAGATATTCAGCCTGTGTGCATGTTGTTGTTTTTCTTGTATTCTTTAGTCTTCCCTTTTCTTCTTATTACTTCTCTTTTTACCTATGAATAGGAACTATGAGATGGATGATTTTCCTACCTTTCTTATCTATCAGTGCTGTAATCTTCACAGTCTTTCTACAAGAATACACCATGAAAAAGTAGGACAACATGAAAAAAGCACAGGGAGCCCTTGAGAGGGAATAGAGGTTTAGAAGCGTTATATAGCTTTCCCCAATACCAAATGAAAGATCAGTAGATTTGATTTTACTCATGCAAGGTACTGAAATGTTGAACTTCTGCATGTTAGAAATATATTGGTTGCCAAAATCATTGGAGTGAAAGGGAACATTAACTTTGAGATTGTTTGGAAAATTACTGTCATGAGATTAAGCTTGTTTTTAACTTCAAAATGTTGAAAAAGTGTATCTAATTTCAAAGAAATCAGCAAAGCATGTTAAAAGGAAATTAGGGTGTTCTCTGTTCTTTAATATTATTACACCTTCAAAAAGTTTTATTACATTCTCGGTAGATGACTGGTATTTTAGCCTTTAAAAATCATCCCTTCTGCTCTTGTTGACTTTTTTAATGATAATGAGCATTTATCAAGATACATATGAATGTGTTATTCAAATAACTTTTTTACTCTGACAAATCTTTTAAAGTAGTGTTGATCTGATCCAGCAATATTTTAAGTTATAATAGAATACTTCCATCCATTCATAATCATAGATTCCTACTCAAACTTTGATAGTACTTGGGTATACTGATTTATGTTTGTGTTTTGAGTATTGTTCCCAGTAACACTAAGAGATTTTTTGGTGGTGTCAAGGGTATGTAGAAGATAAATAAAAAGGTAAGAAAGCCTTTTCAATAGGACAAATATATTTTTTTAATTTTTTATCAGTATTTTATTAAATTTTATAAACATTTTAATGCATTAATCCTTGATACTTTGTGTATTGGAATATCTGTGTATAAAAAATTAAAGGTAAATTACGGTGCCTACATCTTTAATTGAGATTAAATTACAGTTGAGTAGTAAGGATGAGATTTTATTTGGTCAGTATGCTGGAGAAAACATTATCTTAAAATATCAGGTCATCAAAATGCCATACTTTAGTGGCATAGATGTGAAGTTCCAGAGTTTTAAATTTAGTCTATCAAGAATATGGTCCTAATTATGCTAGCATCTTATAATTTAATGTGACTCAGATGTATATACTACAGTCACTGACTGCATCTTTAAAGACAGCCAACAGTTGTATCTAAGCAAATTTACTAACCCAGATCTTCTTCAGAGGTAGCATCCAATAACTTTGTGTTTATTCGTGCTGTATTCCATATCAAGTTTAACATTCATTCTAGATTCTTTGTCATGTAATGAGATCAAAGACTTAATCATGCCATTATACAATAAAGCATGTTGTTGCAAATTTACTGGACCAAACAACAACAGAAATAAACCCTTGCCCTCCCACAATCTCTCTGTCAGCCTAAGATTGTATATATTTTTTTAAAGGAGTCCTCCCAAATTACAAGAGGGATAATTGCTTTAAAAGTTTGTGTTCTACCTCTAAGAAATTTGGCTCCTTGCCTATTACATTGAAGGCTTTCATGAGACCTGACACTTAAATTTATTTAATTCCAGGTTCAGTTCTTATTCATAGTAAGTTCCAAAGCAAGCTGGTCCTGTGGATTTCATTGAAGATCATTAAGTAAAAGAAACATTTAGAAAAGTAACTAATTATTTAAGCACCTATTAGAGAGAACAGCTTTACTTGTGGTTATTGTGTAGTACACTAATCTTGATAACCATCCTCTACTTCCTATTGTGTATTTAAATGTCTTGAAGGATTCCCCAGTACCTCTAATTTATTATCTCAGATGTTAGAATTCTGATTAAAGTTGTAGAAAGATTTTTTTTTTTACTGACTTACTCCGATGCCAGGCAGAGTAATTTATATTAGTTAAAATCCAGAAAGTACAAAGAGGTTTGATATAATTTTCTAATCCAACTTAGGGAGGGCAGAGGCTTGAACTGAAGACTCGGTAGAGTATGAGAGGTGGTGGTGTGATGGTTTGTGTATATAACCCAAATCTCATAAATATTCCCACTGAAGTAAAATTAGTGCTCCATCTGTTTGCATGGCCATTTAGGTGTTATGCCTGTCTTTTACGTTAAAATGGACTCCCAAGCTTGTTCCTTAGTTATTGTATATTTTCACTGGAAGTTTGTTCTAAGCAGTTTTGCGGGTATGCATCAGAAACACTCCATATTTTGAGGTTCTGA
Organism: Anas acuta; assembly: GCF_963932015.1. Classification (NCBI taxonomy): domain Eukaryota; kingdom Metazoa; phylum Chordata; class Aves; order Anseriformes; family Anatidae; genus Anas; species Anas acuta. The sequence goes on along the minus strand of NC_088980.1, from coordinate 50,241,388 downwards.
AAGAGTCAGAGAGCTTCAATAACAGTTTTCATGTGTTTGAAAGTTTAGTCCACAGCATGTTAAAATTTCAGAGTATTTGCATTCATTTCGTTTACCTGAGTCAGGTTGACAACCCAGGTTTGGAGCAATAATAAAATTATGATCTTTGAAAAACTAGAACATACTTCTTTCATCCCAGGTACTATCAGAAACTGAGACTTTGGAATTATGGTTAGGGAGATGTATGGACTCAGTGGTACTTCACCTTTTAATTGTTGAAGTCACAAACACTGTCATGAAATCAGTTTTATTAAGATATATTTGTGTAAAGTCAAAAACAAAGTTGAAGTATTTGTCTATCTAAGCGATCAATGTGAGCAAGAAATATTACATATTTTTCTTAAGTAGTTTGTTGGAGAGAAGGGCTGTTTGTAAAATAAAAAACATGAAGTTGAGAAGATTTCAGTGATAAACATTTCTTAAAAATAAATTCACATTTGTAGTTGTTCTGGGTGATGATAATCACAAAGAATAATTAAGGGCCTGAAGGCAGACCATATTTGACCTACATAACTCATCATTCTGTAAGAAAATAGTTTCCATCTTCCAGCTCAGCATAAGTCACCAGGGCACATAATGAATGCTGATGTTATTGTGCTGTCAACTTCTTCTGTATAACACTTTTTATTTTGCCTTTTTTACCTGGCCTTACCAGTAGAAAACTGTTCTGTGGGACTTGGCCTGTAAAAAAGCCATCTCTACAGGTGCATGTCACTATTCTAGTGCAGAAATGGCCAGCCTCCAGCCTGGTACAACATACACCCTCTTTTCCAGTGGACACCAGGACAGAGTCATACATGTTGGAGCATATGTGATGTGTGGAGAAGAAGAACTAGTAGCTATTAATCACATGATGAATTTATGCCAGGTTTTGTAATTGGCAAGGCATAGCAGTGTAAGGCTCATAAGTAGATTCATGGCCTATCAAAAAGGATTGACTACCCTGTATTACAAAATGAGATGAATATGGGTTTGATAAATAGTGAAAGAAATGAAGCATGACTGTCTGGATATCCAGATCTTAAAGGCAAAATAAAAAGGAAAAGGCCCTGTGAAAATTAATATTCTTTTTCTTTAGATTCAGTGTAGCCTTGTGTTCCTTGCAATAATACTATATATAAAAATAACTAAATTCCATAGCTTTTAACTTGATAGGTTCTTTTATATATATATAGATACATATATGTATGTATGTATGTATGTATGTATGTATGCTCAGGAAGAACTTGAACAAGTGCTCCATTTTGAATTGGGGTTGCTTGAAAATTTTTGTGAAGACACTTTTGATGGAACAAAGGTGTGTAGGCAGTACATTTCATCACTTCCTTTTGTCAAAAGAAATCATAATCAAATAACTGAGAAGTACCTATGCATAATACTGACCAGATGGATTTCTGGTCCTCAAGAAGAGGTCTTCTTATGAGGATTAGAGGCTTTTTTTCTTTTTTTTTTTTTTTCTTTTAAATCTTATCCTTGTTTTGACATGAGTTCATATATGATTGTAAGTCATTTTAGTCCATCTGTCTGTGCTTTCTCATATCCGTATGGAAACTATTTTGCAATTCCCACATACAAAATCTCTGATAAGTGCAGATAGCATAATTATCATACAAAAAAAAAAATATTTCTGACATAGAGTTATTAAAGTAATGGAAATACTGCTTAGAATGACAGAAATTCTATTCCTCTTTGAACTATTCAACAAGTATTTCTGTTCAAAGAAACATTAGTTCATTAGTTTTTTTCAGTGAGGAGTGCTTAACATTCTGCAGCATAATCAGATTCTGCCACAGGACCAGAGGGAAAAGCCAGATGTGTAGCCCTTAATAGCTGGAAAGGAATGAATTATAGATATATGCGTGTGAGAGTATCTTGTACCATAAAAATCCTGTTCTAGTGCTGTTAAGCTTTAGTATGGAGAGAGACATAAAGCATTTTAAAATTCAAACCCGTCAGTTTGTTAAAGACTAAATTAAGTCCTATACTTACCGTTCTGTGGGCTTGTGATTACCACCTCTGTAGGCATCTTGTATTTATTTGCCATTTTCAGGTCATCTTCTATTTGTGTTCATCCTAGATTTTCTTCATTTATTTCTGTGAAAGCAGTGTGCATCTTACTATTGCCTAGCTTTAGGAAAGATTATACGGGTTTCAGAGAAGCAGGAGAAAATTTCTGAAAGGAATTTCACTCACTTATAAATCCTATCAATCTGTCATAAGAACCTTATCTTTTCCTCATTTATAAGGAAATGGCCTGCAACTATTGATACCGTGTTTGATAGAAGCTCGTGACCATTTTAATTTAAGCCTAACATGCCAAATCTCAAAAGTAGAAGAAATACATTTGCAACAATTTCTTATGTAAAATCATTCTCCTATCATACATTTCTGTATAATGGTAGTATCTAGTCAGATAGATCCTTCAGCTGTGGAAAGATGAGGGGAAATGTGAAGTGCAGACTGTTGATATTTATGAACAAACTAGTTTGTCAAAACACTGCTCCCTGTGTTAAGCACTACTACTTCCTCCCCTCCCGCCCTCCCTCCCTTCCTTCCTCCCTCCCTCTCGTATTTATTTTTTATCCAGTTTTCATCTAGTCTTGCATTTAGCTTTGAAGCGCTATGACGCAAAGACAGTCTTTGTGCAAGAAAGCTGCGTTCACAGAGCTAGAGAATGAACAACTGAGTAGTTGAAATGAAGCCTGGTTTCCCATGGTTTGAGTCCTATGGTTCTTTCCCTGTTTCTGCAACAAAAACCACAGCTTCCTCTTTGCATCCTTCCTATCTTCTCTGACCGATCTGTGGATTAAAATGTATTATAGCTGGTTTGTGTAATTATCGTAGGTGATTTAGAGATAGAGTGCAGACCGGTCACGAGGATGACGGCAAAAAACACAGATTGTTGAGACTATGCTTTGACCTTTTCCTCAATGGGAGCACTGATTTAGATCTCTTTCTTCTATGAGCCTTTGACATTTATGAAACTTAATGGATTACTCTTCCATTGATGAAATGGATGAGTAGGATCAAAAGTTAATAGTATACAAGTAACTAAGTTGGCTTCCTTGGGAGTCGATTCCAGTTACTGCTTATATTCACCTAGAGACCAAACCAACAACCAAACACCAAAAGGGAAAAGTAAACAGTACTAAAATATCATGTGTTGTGTTCTACAGACTAGTATCCTTTTAGGTATATATAGAGAGAAAAGTATAACACTGCAAGGACACTGAAGACCTATGATATGTGATAACAAGAAGAAATTAAGAATGACATTTCTCATGTACGTATGTGCACAAATTATTTGGAGTGTAAAGTGAAGTACTCTGAAGTAAGGAAATTCTAGCATTCCAGTTCTTCTTTTCCATGTAGATGCCAACCATATTATGTTTCAGCCTCTAATTATGTGTTTATGCACTATTTTTACACACAGAGATTTGTTTCCTTCTTTGCATAGAGCTGAGACTATTCATTTAACAAGCAATTGTTGGATATTTTTTCCTCTTCATTGTCCATTGTGTAATAGTACTGTTATTTACTATGTACAGTTCAAATCTCACTCTCAAGGGAGTTACTAATTTCTTTCTAACCTTTCCTATGACTCCCATTACTTTTGAGTACTTCAGAAACAATATTAAGCTTGCATTTACATTATCCTTCTGAAATGCAGCTTTCGTCTTCCCATTTCACACATGGAGATGAGGCAGAGAAAGATGCTCACAGTGTCCACTAAAAGGTCAGTATAGTGAGGAAATGCAATGGGAGTCAGTTTAAAGTGCTTGGAACCAGACTTTTACAAATTATAAAACATTTTGTAGCATGTGTTCAAGCATATTGCAGCAATGACTCTTTAGCATTTAAGAGAAATTAACTCCAAAGTATTAAGTCTTGAGGAAAAAAAATGAAATTATTGCTCATTTCCTCATAGTTAAATCCAGGGGAACTGATTTTTCTCCTCATTACCTACCTCTAGGAGTTATCAGGTAAAAACTGATAGAGCACACTGTGCAAAACCCGTGTAGAAGAAGACTGAGGTCCCATCGATTCACTGGAGGCTCTCAGCTGAGGTACAAATTGCTGGTATTTAAGCATGATAAGGTGCAAGTTCATGCTTATGCTCTTCAATCCTTTACAGATAGAAAAGTTGGTTGTCTAGTCAGACCACCCTCTGAAAGATAGAAATGCTCTCCTGAGGGTAGATATTCGTTGCGGCCTGTAGACTGGATACTTACTGTTCTTTGATGTCTTAGACAGAGCGCCAAGGTGCTATCATGATTATCTAGCATAAAATACACAGCAAGCCAAGAAAGTTTTTTCTCATGTAATCTTCATTGTGGAGAATGGCTGATGAATCATTTGCAGAGACTTGGGATACAGAGATTGTGTTAGAGCAGTTAGGTTTGCCTAATCACAGTAACCAGTGTTTGATGTTTCCATGAGAGAGTCCTCCATTAACTGCAGCTGAACTTGGCTGAGTGGGAAATTAAAAAAGGAGACTCAGATTTCAAGACGCTCCCTCAGGTGCTCAGAAGTATGCTAACTGGCACTGTGGGAGACCTCCTAACACAACTAAGGATATTTAAAGGAAAGAGGCCATGACAATATGAAAAGCAAACCTTTATATTGCCACTGAACCCACAAAGTTGGTCAAGATCGGTCATGCTTTATTAGCTGTTAGATGTCAGACTTGCATGAAATGCTCCTTTTCACAGAGGACTGATTCCAGCTGTGCTTGCTGTACATCTACAGTCTCAGCAACTGGAAGTATTTAATACTGGGCGGAAAAGTCCATGAAAATTAATGCAGGAGAATTTGTCAGGAGACTAAATAATAGGGCACATAAGAAAATGGATTTAAATCTTAGGCTTCACAGAGATAAAAGGATTTAGAGGCTACGCTGGCTTCTGTTGACAGCTGGAATCTAAGACAGGAGTGGTAGAGACCCATATAGCTGACTTCAGTTACAGCTCTAGACACGTTTTAATCTTTGTTTCTCTACCTGTAAAATGAGGGAGGCAAATAGAACCCACAGCTACATCCTGGTATAGAATTTGAAACTCTGAAAACTAATATAATTCCTAAATATTATTATTGCTCATCTCCTACCATGTTTATTATCCATGAGGCTGGAGTGTAAGAAGGGATGTGTAAGGATTGTCTTTTAATACAATGTAGAAGCCTCCTTGGAATGCTCTGTTTGTAATACTTGGTTCTACAGAAATAGGTAAAAACACCATAAATTCAGGATTCTGACATACTCCAGGATTAAGAGGAAGGCTTTAGTCAAGAACATGTACATATATCATTTTATTCTACTCTTTGCCATATGAAAGATCTTTTGTAAACTCTTCCTGATTTTGAGAGCATGTCTCTTGAGATATTTCTTGAATATTTATCACAGTGCTTTTTGCAAATAACAATGGTTAGAGTGACTTTGAGTATTTTACACTTTCTACTATTTAGGAGTATAGAATTCCTCTTAAAATTGGTGTTTTAATATATGATCATAGAGTTCACTTCCAAGTAAAAGCAGTATTACTCATTTCACTGCTGATATGTGAGTATCATTCAGCTATATTGGTTGTTGTGGCATTAATATATATTTTCAGATCCAGCTGTTCATTTTACTAGGATATTCTTTCTGATGGAAACGTTTTGTTTCTTTGCCTGTAGCTATTATTGATCTCCATATAATTGTCATTGTTATTTCAAGGCTTAAAAAGAAAGCAAAAAGGTGATGGTCTCTAAAGGCTTATGCTATAAGAAGTGTATCATACTTCATTTAATAATCTAATTTGTAGTGGAATCTATATATAACATTCACATACTGCTAATTTGTTGTCATTCTATTGTCATCAAACAAAATATACCAACAAAATTGTTGCATTGTAGACATAACCTTAAAATATTAAAATATATGTATATTTATATCTGTATGATCCTTTAAAGAACAGCATGCACTAAGACAGGCCATGGTATGCTCACTGACTTTGGAAAAACGGTATCCACTGTTATTACAAGTAAATGTATATTCTGTAATTCACTGTAATGTATTTTCAAAGCCATGAATCCTTTGCTGGTGATCTCTAGGAAGCAGATTTGTCTGTTAGCCAACTAATTACCAGATAAGTGCCCAGAGCAAGCACCTGCCATCTCCTTTATAAAACTGTGCTATGCACAGGGAAATAAATAGTGACAGATCCCCTTCCTGAATTTGTCCACATTGTGCTCCTAGATTCATTCTTCATTTCATTACTTAGATGACTGTGATTTTTGAATCACAAAAGTCTTCCGCTTAGAAGCTCCCTCAGTTCTCTTGTGGTTGCAAATCCTAACTGGAATGCCAGCTTGCATGTCACTTTTTTCCTGTGATGTGAGGTCCTTGGTGTGGTGATTGACACCCCACACACCTTGTTAAGAAAAAAGCTCAGAATCCAGACGTCACACTGACTATTCTTCAAAATGTTGCTTCTGATTGTGAATGACAGGTTATTTTGAAAATGCATGCTTCGTATAGCAGGAGGATACTGTGTCACTAAGTTTAATAGTAGCACAAAGTATTAATATGTAAAAAAGAGTCAACTTCTGGCTGGAAGGATTTATAGATACCTATAAAGAAACAAGCTAAAACAAGTGAGTATAATGCAAAGCAGCACAAGATTGTGTTTTAAATGTTTTGGAGGTGTTTTTGGCTTGTCTCTCTTTAGTTGTTTGTTATTACTCTTTTTGTTTCTTTTGTTAGTTGATCTTTTTAGTTGTTTCCTTCTTCCTCAAAGTGTACATCACAAAGAAAATCATTTAATAAACCCCAGCTACATAGCCTTCTCTCTAGCTTTTAACTACATTTTGAGTTTTGAGGGTTCATTGAGGGACTACTAATCCTTAAAGACTGTTGATGAAAAAGAAGTAGGAGTTGGACTCAGTGATCCTCGTGGGTCCCTTCCCACTCAGGATATTCTATGATTCTGTGATTCTAAGGGTAAGAACCTCAGAACCTTACCCTTAGGTAAGAACACGGAAGAGAGCAAAGAGATGTCTGCCAAGGGAAAGTACCAGCGCAGCCTTACAGTAACTGTGAGTTCAAGTGCAATGACTTATAGAGGAAGAGTTGATTTCTTTTAGACTCTTTCATGGGAATGTGGGAATGTTAAAGTTTGAATTAATTGTTAATGTAGGAGGAGGATGTTCTAGAGGTGTGTCTGTGTGACATGGACGGAAAATCATTATACAGGATATCATTGCAAATTTCTATTTCTGTTTATTTATTTATTTATTTATATTAGGAGGGCCTATATGGTCAGATAATGCAGGAGGGAAGTGGGGAGAAGTAGAAAGAAAACAGGGCAGATAGGAGATAGTAGTGTTGATCAAGTTGAGAAATGGGAAAGGTATTTCTGCTGTGCTGACCAAAGGAGCCAGACAGATCATGGAAGTATTACTGGGTAAGAAACAAGATTTTGCTGACTTGCTATGCAGGCCAGGGAAGGGCCATAGTTAAAGTTGATCACCGTAGGGAATGACAAACCTGGAACAAACTGTCAGATGTAATGAAGATGAGCTTCAAGTCAGTCTCTGCATATCCTCCCATTATTAAATGTATTACACAGAATCACAGAATGTTAGGGGTTGGAAGGGACCTTGGAAGATCATCTAGTCCAATCCCCCTGCTGGAGCAGGAATACCTAGATCAGGTCACACAGGAACGCGTCCAGGCAGGTATTTTAAGCTTATATTTGTCCATGGTTCAGCTGCTAAGGAGTTTTGTTGACCTGATTCGATAGGGCCATCTTGATGTAAATATAGAATTGATAACTGGAATGAGTTCAGTGTGAGGTTGGAGTGCTTGGCTTGTGAGGAGAGGCTGATGGACAAGACTTGTTCAAGACTGGAGAAGCGGTGTCTTCAGGAGAACTTGGCCGAAGTCTCCCAGTGCCTATGGGAAGATGACAGAGAGGACAGAACCACATGCTTCACAGTGATGAATGTGGGAGGATGAGAGATAACAGGCATAAGATGAAATAAGAGGTTGAGACTGGATATAAGGAGAAATGTCCAACTGCTAGACTATCTTCATAGGGAAAACAACAGCCCATAGATGTAATTTAGTCTCTGTCCTTGAAGGTTTTCAAGGCCCAACTGGTTAAAGCCCTGAGCGGACTGGGCCATACCTGACCCTTCTTTGAGCAGGAGGATAGACTAGATGCAGTCAGAATTATTCTAGCATCCTATGACAGACTGTAAAACAGTTTTAGTGACTAGTGACAGCTATTTAATGCTGTGATCAATTTATTATCCTGCTATAACTTCAGAGATAATGATTTGGGGATATCAGATGAAGAATCCTAATTATCAATAAAACCCCAACTGTTTACTGAGAAATTAATATTAAATCTGTATTTATCCTTTAGTTCAGATCTGTTCTCTCCATAATATATTAAAGCACATGATCATTTGCCATGTTCGCACTCACACACACATATATATGCACACAAAAATAAAAAACAATATGAAGTTACATTTGCAAAAGTGACTGATTTCTTTAATTATTTTTTCAAGGTTTCCTATTTCTTAAAATTAACATGTAAATTCCACGTGTATTTTGGAATCAGTGAGCTCCTAGGAATGTTATATCAGATGATAACATAAGATGCAAGCATGCTTGTAGATGGCATTTCCTCTTAACATAGTGCTGTGCATTTATTGGGATACATGGTGGCAGGGATGTTTCTTATCAGAATTATCATGTAATTCCATTAGAAAAAAAATACACTGTCTGCCATTTATTTTATGCTTTGAGATCAATGTTCCACATTTGCAGAAAGAGGCTGCTAGAATTTAGTAAGTAATAAATCAAAGGAACTCTCTTAATACCTACAGAACTAACCATGTCTTCCGGACCTATTCAATAAAATTCAACTTACATATTTTTTCAATGTGTAATCTGTGTGACCTGCAGTATCTGTTTGTTTTTTAAATCTGAAAAATGCCTCCAAAGTGTAATAGCCCAGAGTTTCAACTGGCACAGTAGGATATGTAATGCATATTTTAACATGTTTTCTTCTAATTTGTCGCACACGCTTGTTATGCATGATTATATAAAAGTCCATGTTTTTAAACCCAGTGGTATAAGTGTGTAAGATGTATTTGGTTGGGCTAAAAGATTCAGAAGTCTAATTTATCTTGAGATATGCTTAGTCAAGTAGTTTTTCACAGCAGTTAGCTAACACTTCAAGCTCTAACAGTGCCCCTGAGCCATAAAACAAATTTGCATGTAAGAAATATTTTGAATCTATTAAAACAGCTCAGAGCTAAAGAGTTGCTATCATGTCTTTGTTGACTAACATGAAGTGAGATCCTACAAAAAGCTAGGCTGTGATCGACAGATGCCAAATCTTAGGTTTTGATGTGATTATATATTTCTTTCAAGCATAGCAGTTTAAGTCTGGGACTGGAGCTTCAGAAAGACACCAATCAATGGGTCTGTGCAAGACTACACAAAATATATAACTCCTGGCAGTCGTCAAGGCAGAATTATTCAAAAAATAATTTGAAATGCATTTGATCATGCACTAGATGGTTTAATAATTTATATTATACTTTATTAGCAAAGTCTTGTGTTTACTTAGTGGCTGCCAAAACAAGATGAAAGGCTCCCTCCATGAAAATACAAGATGCTTAGCTCAAAGTGTCATCTTTGCATTTCAGTTTGATAATTACTTCTCTTCCCCCATTTTGATTAACAGTATGGAGGTTTAAATCTTAGAATACCTTCTCCTTCATTGTGGTCCTTTCTAGTGAGAGAAGTGTTATTTATTAAGAACAAGTCTCCCCAAGAGTTTATGGCTGAGCAAGGATTAAATTAGTATGAATAAATATTTCTGGAAGCTTCTTTAATATTTTCTCCAAGTATTTTTCAGATAAAAAAGAGTCTTTGGATTTAGTTCTAAATTCCACTGCACTGAATCATTATGCTAATCTTCCCAAGTCTTGCAGCTACAGAAGTGTTTGTGAGCTCAGGTAAAGAAATTGTTGCTCTTACTACTGATTCTGTGTGATAAATATTACCAGCATTATCAGTTCAGAATAATGCAGAAATACCTTGAGGATTCTTTGAAAAGCAAATACAATACAAACATTTCACCTAGAGATACAAATAAGGGCCTTACAGAATTAATGCTTTGATAAAGTCAGAGCACAGAGGGAGTGAACCAGAGTAACTGCCAGTTCAACAAATGAGATCTGTGCCTCCACCCAAGCTTTTTTACATCAATGATGCATAAAAGAGCTCTCATGAAGTTGGTTTTATGAAAGATGTTCTGCAGGTGTCTTGAGTAATTCTTCAAGGCACAGTAGATGGAGAGTTTTAGGGGAAAAAAAAATTATGAGACAATCTCAGAATATAGTGCTTTAGTAGTGCAAACACTGAAGGTGATATAACAGTCCAGAGAAGCTACTGTAATTTGTCTTGTCTATCCTAGAATACAGGGTTTTAGTTTTGGTTTACATAACACCATACTCTCACCTCCTTTTCTATGCACGCAACATATACTACAACATGTACTGTATGCTTTACCTGAAAACCACTTCTTCAAATGGAGCCTACAAAAGGGCTTTTTGCCCAAACAAAAATGTATGTGCAGTGTTTTCCACTAGCACACCTGGTAATGTGATAGTTGTATGCTAGTAAGAACAGATTATATTCTAGACAGGCAGTTCAGTGTTTTGCAGACTGCAGTCTGTAAGGGCCACTCCAGCCCTTTGCTCAGGCTTGAGAGAGTACAAGAATTGCACTCTCAGTTCAGTTTAGCCCAGCTCTTTTTCTTCCCATTGAGAGTTCTGTGCTGTGTCATATGGAGCTGCAGAACAGACTCTTGGGAAAAGGCATCTACCTGCAGGCGTCTCAGAGATTATCATGGCTTTAAAAGCTGTTGTACAAATTGCAGGGTGGACAAAAGACTGACATTTTCTAAAGGAGCCTTTCAGCTATAGGGAACCAGATGTAACCTTTTCACAGTGCATCTTCTGTGATGATAATGACAGAAATTTTCAAGAAAGGGAGTGGTATTTTCAGTTTTGCAAGACAGAGTGTTGGGGAAAACTATAAATTAGTTCTTGGGACATAAGGATTAGATGAAAATATTTGTTCCTTCCACTAAAAAAAAAAACACATACATTTTTGATAGGATCATCTAATGAGATGCACAATATCAAATAGAAATGCAGTAGTGTTTTAAGTGATAAACTGTGAAGTACATCTTAAAGAAAAGGGTCACTTTAGTTTGCAAACTGTGATATTTTTGTCCATGTAAAACATCTTAATCCATTATAAAATTAGTAAAGAATTCAGGTTAGCAATGTAATAGGAGTAACATTTCATGTAAAAACCGTAATATGCATCTATTGAAATAAAAACTTCTGGTTTAAACTGTGTGACAGTCTCTTACAGGATCCAAGATACTGTGCAAATCCAAGAATTTTGTGCAAACATTTTAGAAAATGTGACTGCCAGTAGAAATAAATGCATCAGAGTTCAAAATGCAAGGTAGAAGGAAGGAAAACAAAGGCATAGTAAAACTGTGAGAACCGTACCTCCTGCCCAGTTAAGTTTCAATATAGGTAAAATACTGTAAGAGACACTCTCATATACAGAAAGAAAACTTTTTTTAAAAAAGATACAGGTTTAGCGCGCCAGTATGATCATCCAATTTACAACAAATATGGTAAAGTAAGGAAGAAAACAGTGCTCACAACTTTATACACTGCGTTACTCTCATGAAGTAGCACTGGGGACAGTGGGCAGTGAGGATAGTAGGGTTCACCACCACAGGAACTTCGTAAACCTTGCTAAAATCTTTCATCATTCTGTCCTACTAGCACGATGCAGTACTGTGTAATATATGTACATTGCCTAATGCGATAGAGGTTTATAAGAACAATATAACACAAAACAAGAGCAGTGTAAGCTATTCCTCATCAAATAATTCTAACAAGATGAAACTATTTGGTTTTATATTGGAAATCAGAAAAACTGCAAAACAAAAATGAAGTGCCCATGCAATCAATACTGCATAAGCACATGGACGTATACATGAAACACAAATATTTTTAACTGTTAGTAAAACAAATAAATATAAGAGGAAAAGTCAAGTCCTTCAAAACTTGTTACAAGTTGTAGCTTGTGTTTGGGATGTTCTCTTGCCTATCCCTGGTCTTACAGAGATGGGTATGCAGGAAATCAGGCTGAGCATGAAGAGGAGCATGGAGGAGAAAGTTACAGAGTATCGAGATACTGGTGATTTTATCTGTTTTGTGGCAGACAGTATCTAGTTTTGTACAAATAAATGTTCAAGACCTTACTGATTATCAAACTGTTTAGAAATATTCAATCAGGAGTTTGGAGTCTGGCTGTAATTAGCCAAATTGACTCCAGCCCCAGAAGGCAGGGACTGGGAGAATGAAGAACCACCCACTGTAGGAGAAGATCAGGTTCAAGACCATCTGAGGAACCCGAAGGTGAACAAGTCCATGGGACCTGGTGAAATGGATCTGTGGGTCCTGAGGGAATTTGAGGATGTAATTGCTAAGCCATTCTTCATCATACTTTATAATCTTCTGGGTGCAGTACATTTAAGAAGCCACCCTCCTTCCATAGGTCATCTATTCAGGAACCTTCCACTTGTGTGAGTTGTGACCTAAACCAGCAGTACCTCAGATGTTAGAACAGCACTTACATCAGCCTGTCATTTGCCCCTTTGATGCTTGCTTACCTAACCAATAGTAATCATTAGTTTTCTTCTGCAGTTATTATAATAATTCCTGAAATGGAGAATGGGACACAGTTACATACAGTTTGAATTCTGCTCTCCCACTTTTATTGGGAGGCACATGTCTTGGAGCTTTGATATTTCTTTGAGTTTGTCCAGAAATTTGTTCAGTCAAAAAGGGAGTCAAGCATCTGGTCTGGGCTTTCATGTGACTCTTTTTCAGCTGCTTGGAAATACAAGATTATCCAGATAGGTACTTTTTGGGTGCCTTTCTTATTTTCTACCAAATGTGAAGGATTCACATCAAAGGATTTCACATTTCACACAAATGTGAAAGATTCACCAAAATCCTTTTCTACCTGGAAAAAAAAATCAAGCCAATTAAAAAGCAGGCTGAGTTCAGTTGAATTCCTAGGAGATTATTGAAATAGAGGGAGGAAGAAAGAAATGTTGCAAGATCATCCCACCTTTCTTTAATTACACCTTTTACTTTCTTTTCTACATACACTTCTTGCAAATGTCATCAGATTACATTTTTAAGAAACGCTTTCATTTTTGAGTATCTACATGGCTAGTGTGCTGAACTGAACAAGGTTACAAGAGAGAAGAGTTTATTCTTTCCACTTGGATTTTAAACTGAAATAGTGGCTCTAACTTGTGCTGCAGTTAAAAGTCCTCACGTTCTGGAGGATCTAAGTACTTGCAGTCAGGTTGAGAATGGTAATGGCAGGCACAGCAGGGAACTCGGATGCACTACGCTGAATGAGAAGGTGAGTGTTTTAGCACAGCTGCCTCCTGAGGGTCAGGGGAAAGGAAAAGCCCTGTGGGAGGATTTTCAAGCACCACTGAGCTGGCACACCAGGAGATGATGATTGACTTCTGAAGAGCCCTGCTGTGCAAAGGATTGTTGTGTTGTGGTCCCCTTTATCACTAGTTAGAAATTTCTTTTGAAGAGACCAAACGTGGGAGAGTAGTGAGTTAGCAGCAAAACAAACAAAAAATAATCCTTGAACAGCCTTCTTTGATGACATTGAGTACTGGAGATTTGTTTCTGTTGATAATGGTTTCATTGATTTGGCAGTTAATTTTGTTAGAAAGATTGACTTTGTATGGCATTGGTAAGAATTCTGTATAAAAACAGACGACCTAATGCTCATGCAGTGCAAGTTGAATTGTTTGCCTTGAAAGGGGATGGCATTTTGAACCTCAATGCAAAGGGGAGATTTTATCTGTATTTGACATGTACAATCAGAAATACATGGCACGGTTTCATCTTAATACATGCATTTCTTCACAGGAGTTCAGGCACGCACCACGGAATGGCACAAACTGGAAAGGACATCCTTCTGCTGAGATCCCAGTGAAAACGTCCTTCAGCCCCTGGATGCCTTTGCAGCTCCCATGGCAACAAGAAGGAAGTGGACTGAAGATACTGTCTGTCAGCCTGGCTTTACTGGCAGTTCTTGTCATGCTTTACTACAGAGGGATGAAAACAGAACTGTGAACTGAATGAGGCTTTTAGGAAAACATAAAATTGCTGTTTAAAGTCTTCAAAAGAAACACTTTTACCAACACATGTCTCTCTCTTAAAAAAAAAAAAAAAGATATAAATTGGGCAATAATTTGTACTCCTGCTATTTGGACTCATGCCTTTCCTGTTATTCATAGGAGAGAATACTAATAAGCTCTACGGAGATGTACCTGCCAAAGTTTGAGAACTTGGTGTGGCAGAACAGTTTGTTGCATCTTTCCTCCTCTTCTATTTTTTCTAAAACAATGCAATGTTTGCATTGCTTACTCTATTTATTACTGCTCTGGCAGGTAAAATTTTATACAGGAAACTCCTGAAGCTTATAAGAAATCTTTTCATTGAGTATTGTTGGTAATCTTTTATGGGTAGAACATTTATAACTTTCTTAAAGATTTTGCTTAATGCAGTGTGATGGTTTGATGTGTGCCTTTTTACATTAGAATCAAACACTGCTGGGCCATTAAAGTTTGTCATTTGTTGCTATTGATTTTGCTGTCATGTCTGAAAGAATTTTTGGCCTGCCATCTTACCTCTGTCAACTTCAGAGTGAGTTACTAAGCTTTGTTAATACAACAAGAATTATTTTTTTACATACAAATAGTTTTAAAGTTATTTTTATTATTGAATGGGAAGATGGGATTCTAGTGGTAGAGTTCTAAAGGATGGATTTAATACAGTCTCCATAGACTTAGCATAATGCTCAGATTCACCAAATGTGAGTCTCATATTAGCTGTATATTGGATCATACTGTAAGACAATACAGTTCTGATGGTGGGGAGGCTACGCTTTGCACACTCCAAATTTCTAATTAGTGACATTAATACATGTCATCATTTATTTGTTCTTGTCTTGTCACCTTTGTGGATCTTCCTCCAAACTTCCACTTGCAAAGTCTGTTTTAAATCCTAAAAACAGGAGCTGTCTTTTTTTAGTATGTTTATGTAGTATCCAGCACAGACTGAGCTGGGCTCCAAACATGGCTCTACAGTGCAGATGAATAATCTGCCAGGAAGAATGCTTTGTACTTTTTATGTTGAGGATTTATCACAGTTACAGGCAAATTAATCAAGAAGTTCCACCATGATGCTCCCAATACAGTCTGTAAATTATATCAACAAATAAGATCATCTTCAGGAAATTAGGTGTGTATTGACTTGAATATTATATTTCTTATTGCGACCACTGAAGGTCATGAGCCAAAACTCAAAAATTTTGAGATTTAAGAAAAAGCAAACAACAGCAATAACAAAAACTGTGCTCTTGTTTTGCTTCTGTCTCTCCAGATTTTTCTCTACAACCAGGAATATGTAACGATCAATAATTTACATTTTTAACAAATCTGAAATTCTATTAAAAAAAAAAAAAAACACTTTACTCCAGGTGCTGAAATTTGCAGGAAAGTGCCATGTATCACAAGATTCTCAGGAAAATAATGAGTTGACAAAATCATTATAACTGAGCCAATTTTTTGCATTTGATGGGAATAAAGTATGCAGATATGTGCTATGCCTCTAGCACTCTTGCTGTCAGCCGCTCTAGCTTATCTAATTGTAGCAATTACAGATTCATTGCATCAGCTGTTACAGAGATTTACAAAGCTTGTGATTTAGATTCTGTGTGTAACTGGCTTTAATGGAACTGGTGTATTTTCTTAGAAACAATGCAACGCATAGGAGAGGGTGAAGAAGACTTTGTCTGTAAATGACATTGTCCACAGATGCAATATATTTTTAAACTGAGCTTTCCTCTGGTAAGTAGGAAGTGCTGTTTATCAAGTATTTTATTACCTTCCTTTTAATTTTGAGAGGGCTTGATGACACTTTGTATTGTAGAGCAGTAGAGTGTTTTTCATTTGTTTGTATATGTTTACACCTGAAATGTTCAAAGCCACTGAGCTGAACAAGTTGGTTCTGATCAGACAGCTCATCTGAACCTTCAGGCAAAACCCAAACTGTGCTGTGGTTGAAGTTACCATTGAAGCCCACCGGGAAACCTTAGGGAGTGTAAAACAAAGTGGCTGTATCTCCTTTATGGAACATGTTGACCTGGACCCATTTGATCTATGATTTTTGCTCCCATTTGGCTCTCTGAATGCTTCTAAGTGCCATGCCAGGTGGCATTTTTAATTTTTACATCAGTGTTATGTTTGAGCCCTACTTCTACCCTGTATTCTCTCCTTACAAGCCATAAGGGTGGGTGAGAAATCTACTGCACTCCAAATTAGTGAATATATTGCAGGAGAGTTTTCTCAACAGTCAATTGATCTTGCTCTACCAGATACGTAAACATATTTGTCACTAGAAAGAGTGTCTGGCTAATAAGCAATCTACATTCAACGCCCTTTTTTGTTGCCATTTGTTCTGTTTTTTAGCAGAGTAGATTTCCTTTTGGTACTAAGGAAGCCTTGACTATTATTTCTGTCTCGTAGCACTGAGTTCCCTTTGTTTGGCTGTTTTCAGTGAGGACTCTTGCAAACCACAAGACTTGGACAGCAAAGACATCTTTAGCAAAAACATTAAGTGCATTAAGATTTGTCATGTAAACTTTGCATTGTAGTTTTCAGTTAATAGTATACTTGCTTAGTACAGGAGCGTGAAATAAAATGTGTTTTACATAAAGCTTGTTCTATAAAGCAAGAAAGAGGAAGGAGAAGGTACCTTTTGAGGAGAGTTCATCCACCCCTGTCACATCACTGCCTGCACATCTCTGAACATCTGACAGCTTCTGTTAATTTAGTTTCGCTCCCCAGTTCGACTTCCCATATGGAAAGCTGGAGTGATTTTTGAATAACAGCAAGTAATATTTGAGGTGGCAGCAACTGGCAACTCTGACATGGAGCTTGGCTGCGGCCATTACCCAGAATCCGTCCGCTCTTCTTGAGAAGCAATTACAATTTCACAGGTTGGAATTAAAACTCCCTGCGGTATGCAAGAGAGTAACTGAAACTGTCAAAGTGATTTCAAGCTGCTAATCTCTTGCTGCTCAAAGAGTGAAAATAGAGCCCCTCATACCCAGGCACAGATCTGACAACTCAAAAACTCCAGCCTTCCTCTACGTTTAAATACATATGGAGAGTGGCTTGATCTGCTCGCAGAGGATATCTGTAAAGATGTTATGTCTATGAACATTTGTGTGTTAATAACAAGTCTATCTTCTTTAACTGCAAGATGCGAGTAACTTCAGGGACTAAGACAAATATAAAAGAAGAGCTCTGAAAATCTGAAGGAGCAAATAGGCGTGTGCCTGTCTGTGTGAAGTTTATTAAATTCTGTATTTATATATTCTTGAACATGCAGTACTTTTGCTGGAAAAATGGCTTGCAACATTTCTGAGTTTTATTTTCACATATTACTTATATCCCACGTTTTATTTTGAATGTACTTTGTTTTATTGTATAGATAGAAACAAAGAGCATTTAGAAATCAAAAACAGAGGGGAAAAAATGGGAAGCTGTAAAGCCTTTGTAAAGCTAGGGTGCAAATGAAAAATATTAGTGTGAAAGCTGCAAAGCAGGTTTGAACCAGGAGACAGCCCACAGAGTTGAGGACTGGCTGCAAAACACCATTTGACTTGTTCAGAGGCAGGGTTCATCCACTAGATAATAACTAGATAATTAATGTTAAAATAATTGCTTGAAAGCATTTGTGCAAGTATCATTAAATGTCGTTTAGTTGCATATTTCATTCATGCAGGCTTATACTTAATATTAAAGTGAATCTTTTTGTTTGTTTGTTTAAAATAAATAAAGATGCTTCAGTAGCTATTGGAAGGAGAAGAATTATGAATAGTCCTATTTAAAGAAGAATAGTACCAGAAAAAAAAAAAGTCATAACAAATAATCATGTCCCTGCACCTGCTGGTATACTGTCTGTTAACTCCCACTTAGGAAGCTGTTTTGGGTTTGGATCATTTAAGTTGTAGGTCTATTTCATTGTGCTGTGTTGTGACAAGTCGGGTGTTTGAAAAGTCATGAAAGTGCCTGTGCTCCAGTCAAAAAGCTAATCAAGCTGATGGCAGAAAAGATCCTCAGATCTCTTTGTTCCTCTGTTCCACACCCTCTTGTAGGTCTTTTCACCATCTGTGCACAGACTTCTCTCCGCTCCCTTAAACACTCTGCTCATTCAAATTTCCTTTATCAATGTCAGATGCTAAAAGAAAGAACATTTAGATAATGTGCTTAACTTTCCATGTGGTCCTGTTAGGAAATTTAGGTAAGAAATAGGAAGGTGAGGATATGTGTTCCAGTGGTGAAGGTGTGATGATCAAAGAGCATGAGGTATTCTTGTGTAATGGTGTGGGAGCTACATCATCACCTAAAACAGATCGTAGCATCTGTCTTGTGCATCCTTCTTTTTCTATACCTCTAATGATTAGTTGATCTCTCTTGCATTACCTCAGAGTAAACTGCATTTTGTATGTAATGCTAGAAAAATCCAGAGTGACTAAAATACATAATTGAGGGCAGAATGAAGTACAGCAGTAATGTAGACAGAGATGTGCAGGTTCATGCAGTCCCCAAAAACAAGGAGCCAGTGCAGCATCATGCACCTCTTTTTGTCATATGGCTTCGTCTTGTATTTGCAGATGAACTTTTTCATGCAGTCTTCATTATTAAAATGCTAATTAAGGGTATCAGAATCCCCCTGTGTGCAAAGAGCTAACGTTGAACAGGAAAGGAGAGAAGAGGGCAAGGAAGTGGGGGGGGGGGGGGGGGGGGGGCAGAATTAAAAAATAATTAAAGAATTAAGTATTAAAAAAAAAAAGGCTCTGGACTTGCTATGTTTAAGATCAAGAGGGTACTATTTAGTAGTAGCATCACCAGAGAAATGCATTAGCAGTACAGAATGGAACTAAATATTGCATACAGTCATGCTGGTGCTCTTCTTTGCACCCTTTTCTTCTGTTTTCTGAATACTTACTCTCCATTCCAAGGTTCTGAGATGAAGATTCCTCTGGCAAGACCTAACCAGATCAAGAGGAAAAATCTGCTTTCTGTTGGTTGTGATTTAGCATTTATTTCACTGAGCAGGGAGAGGCGGGGGATGTGACTTAGTTCCCACAAATTGAGAAAGGCTAATATTTTAGCATCTTCTTGGCAAAGTTGTTTTTTTGTGTGTGAACTATTTAGTAATGATAACAGATAGCATTCTTGAAAAGCAGTGTTAATGTGACATTTTATGGAGTACAATCTGCTTTGGATGGTTTGCTGAATGCTGGTTGTAGGTAATGGAATGAAATTCCATGCTGGTGACCAGAGTGTGATTCAGACTGATGCCTACAACTTGTGTGCTTTAAACGTCCCATCTGTTGTTGAGTGTGAGAACAGGCTAGTTGTGCTCAACTGAGCATAAAATGCTGTGTCTACTCCCTTCCTGGGTGGTGTTTGTGGGGACGAGTGTACAAATGGTTAGTTGGCAATGGGTTACAGATTACAGGAGAAGCTTGGGGACGATAAAACACACAACAAAAGGGACCATAATTGTTTGGCACATTGTGTGAGTTGGGGGTCTGAAAGAAATTAATGTGATGAAATCCTGACATCATGGGAAATTTAACTTTGCATAGTTAAGATCTCATTACAGTATACTGTAAAGGGGAAAACTGTTTTATGGTGCTTGGAATGCTTTGCTGCACAGACACCCTTCCCAACTGCTCGTAACTCCTGGGGTTACTGTGGTGCGTTAGAGCAGCTCATTTCACTACACTAGCTACTTCACACCAGTATCACAGTTGGAGAAAAGCAGTCCACTTTGTCTGGACTCTAGGAGTGATCAGGTGTGCACAGTTTTGCAGAGGAGGGTACTTTGACTGGTTGCCACATATTGCCCTGTTTTGTCAAACATCTGCTAATCTTATAGCATTTCTTATTCCAGGTTAGGGAAAATGAGTAAACTGTGACCTGCAAAGAAACTTCCTCAATCCAATGGCATTCGGTAAATAATACATACTATTTAATGACGCAAGCTTAGACGATTTGTTTCTTCTTTGAGTACCTCCATTCCATTCCTTCCCTGTGAGCTTGCATTCTCTCTTATCCTTTTTTCCAGCAGAAGCTGCTTCACCCAGGCTACCAACACCTCATTTTGTTTTATGGAAGAAGATGCATCTTCAGAAAGAAAGTACTAGTCTAAGTACTGTCTGCTTCCCTAAAAACAAAAATGCTACTTCCCCTGTAGAGCGGATTTGCTCAGTGCTTGGAAGTTATTGTGCTGCAGTGTCTCTCCTTTAGCTGTGCAGTGCCAGGTTGCTGTAGCCTTTGGGCAATGTTAGAAACTCCCATTTGCTAATAAGCAGAATTAAAAGGCCTCTTCTGTTGTGCGATGTTAGTTTTAATACAGCAAACTCCAGAAATTTAGTAATTCAAAGCAAGAGATAAAATACATCATTGATGCCCATTGAATGTATTAAATTTGATATCCACTAGTGGCTTTATGAGCCATAAAAGCCAACATCTAATAATCATTAACTACAAGATCTCTATACAAGAGATTATAGAGGGCTATGTGTGACATGGTCTGCAGAGTTTAAGTAGGAAACAGCAGAATGAAACAAGTGAGCAAGTTACTGAATCAACCACACAGATAATCAATAACATAGAGAAGGATGTTCCCACTCAAAGGACATCTTAATCTCCACGTATTACAGTAGTATTAAGGAAATAAAAAGGCAGATAAGAGCTTGGTTATGCTGCAGCAGCCTTAGTTTGCTTCTGTCTTACTTGGATTGTCTAGTAAGCAGAAAGGGCGGTCTGAATGATGCAGAAGGATGAAAAAGAGCCTAACAACAGTTAGCAGCTTTGGCTCTGTGAGAAATAAATTACTTGGTACAGATTTTAGCCTCCTGTACTTCCCTATCTCCTCCCCATCCAGCTCTAAAAAGAGACACCTCCTTGTCTGGGTTCATTTGTTGTTGCTTTTTTTCCCTCTAAGCATATGTTTGTATTCCCACAACCTTTCAACTTTAACTGATTCTGAAATAGTACTGAACTAAATCATGCACTTATGCTTTTGTTTTTAAGATCAAGCTTGTGTCTGTTTTCTTGCATGCCCTGTGATCCTGAATCAACTGATACCTTACTTGTAGGTACTTGTTATATTGATTTGAACCTAAACCAGAAGTATTTAGTGGACCACTGCTAAGTGTCATTCTACAAGAAAATGAAGCATAACTGGCAGTCAAATTGCAGTATTTACTTTCTCTATCTACAGATTTACCAGGATTGCAAATGGAAAATTATGGAAGTAATCTAAATTCACTGCTTAAATTTTCAGTTTCTACTGATTTATTGCAACGTGTTAAAATCAGACATAAATAATTTCACATAGCCTTGCCACAGCATGCTTCTGTGGGTAAAACCAGAATTGATTGCCATTGTGGGACAATCGAATTATACATTGCTCTCCTATCAAGGAGCCTCCTCCATGGAACTTCTGCTATGCAAGAAGACAAGCATCAAGCAGCAGGTAAGAGGAAGCTCCTGATCTTTGTAAAGAAGTGGGTATCTTGTGCAAATATTCATGAAAGGATGTAATGAATTGTATTTTTGAGTTCAGAAAGTTTATTTTAGGACAGCTATCAGCTGTATTCCAACAACAACAACAAAAATGTGCATTTGGATTATCAGGTTTAAAATGAGAATTAAAATCACTATCAAACTTAAGTTTTCATGCCATTATAGGAGGATGGAGGAGCTCCTATATTGCCCTCTCTAGGAGCAGTCCACCACTGTAGAGGTGAATGAAACTTAGATGCATAGTATGTCAAAGGGCAACAGAGTTTCCAGTGTCAGCCTTCTGTCAGGTACATTTCTTATCACGGTCTTTGAAAGACATTTACTTATTCTGTATCCTACAGAAGCCCTGCATGCTCCTTGTATGCTTTAATAAGTTTGGAACCTCTTGTGATTGTATTCTGCAGAAATCCAGGACTAAAGTTACAGCTTTATAAGTTGCAGCAGTGAAAACAGTATTTTAGCCTTTCACATCAACGTTGTTGTCATAAGAGGGTTCAATAGTATATTTCCTGTTCTTGTTGCATGCACTGCTATAAAAATTGAGTCATCAGCATATGAACACTTTCTTGGCCTCTGAATATCTGTTTTTTTGTGTGTGTTTGTTGAGTAGCTGCCCATTTCGTTCCTTTTTCCACACTTATTGACTCATCTAACTAAGAATAATGAAATTGGGTAACTGCCAGTTATACTTCATATTGGTACAAATGTAGGAAAAAGCTGAGGATACTCATAAATACTATCTTATCTGCCAGGAAATCCATGAAACTGCAATTCTAGTGATTCCCATTCACAGCAGTAGCTTGAGCAAAAGCCCTGGAATAGTCTCAGTAGTAAAGTAGTAGTAAAGTCTGGTAAAAGTCTGGTAAAGTAAAGTACTAAAGTCTGGTCCTGTGGACAGGCTTGCACTGTGGTCCTGCATGGTGTGCTTGTGAGCAAGGAAAGGAGGAGATGAAAGTCTGCTCCTTTGGGAGAAAATATCCACAGAGGGAACATATTTTACTTTGTTTCCTTGATATGTTCAGCAATCTGGTCCAAACTCAATTGACAGGTAGAATTGACAAGGTCTCCTTGCTTAAAGAAAAAGAAAAATGACAGCGTACTAACTAAATTGATTTTCTAATTGTCAGAGTTCAGTTATCTAGACATGCTATTCATATTTCAGGCAGTAAAAGCAAGCTGGTGTGATGGCAACAGATGAGCATAAAACTTTTCTCTTTTCTTAGGCATTTCAGAGTTAGTTGTAAAGCAAAAGTTCTGTCCTTATGGAAAAGTTAATGTTATAGGTGGTTCTTTCCTTATCTGGTAGTTGTCAATATGGGGTAAGCTTTAAATAAGACAAAGACCTGAGGAAAAGTTAAGTTTTAAATAAGCAACCTCATCCTATCATGCAGTATGATCTTAAAGTAAGAGCTATACGTATAAAGATGCCAATTAGCCCTTTGCTCACTTTTTTTCTTTTATTATTTTTAATTCTTATTTCTCCCCCCAGTTCTTGGCAGACTAGACATTTTCATTTCAAAATACAATAGCTGCAGCTCATCTAGTCCTCTTGGGAAAACAAGTTTTCAGTCACAATAGTTTCTATAGGCTGAAGCTAGTTTGCCAGAAACCAGAATCAAACTGCTTTAAGCTGAGGCTGCTGCCTTTCTGTCCTGCCTCCTTTTATCTACAGCTCTTGCTTGTACCAGCAGTGTAATGCTGGGCCACTGCCTGGAGAGAAGTTCAGGTAGCTCATCTGAGAGGAACAGTACTTTGATGGGATTCATTTTGAGCTGGTTCAGGTTGCCAAACTGGCTTGCTGTGCTGTTGCGTATGTGCTGTTGCAAAGAAAGGGCTGATTTATGTTGGCTTGAGCTGCAGGAGAACCACATTTGGGGCCAAAGACTAAGATTGCATGAGGCTTAAAGCTGAACTGCCTCTTGCTGGTATGACTTTGGAAAGGTCTTTGCTCTACCACTTGACTTCAATTACAGAGTTGCAGTAGCATGCTGTGGCCACATAAATATGTGACTGGAAACAGGGTAATGTTGTGCAAGCACTCCAGGGTAGAGCCTTAAAGTTGTTCAGAGACCTCAACACAACTTCAGAGATAAGGTATGCTCAGGAACTGCAGGGCTAAGCTCAGAGCCCACAGTGCAGGCAACATGTTGCTGAATTATTGGGTTTCACAGTGCTTCCATGATCTGCTCTGACCAGCTTGGGACCAGGGTGTATAATAAAGGGCCATGTAAAGTTACTGTCACCCTGTCCTCTCTCCTAGGCTAGACACTCCTGTTTGATCCCTAGGGGTACATACAGAATGAGACTTTTTCCTTCATTTATTTATTTGTTTGTTTGTTTATTTATTTATTTATTTTCCAGAAACAGGCTTGAAGCACAATGTGCTGCTGCCTCCCAGGAAGTGTTGTTTATGTGGGTAGAACAGACTTCATGTTTCAGGACTCCCAATCTGTCTCTTCTGTTGGCTGTAGAAATCACTTTAGAAAACAACTGGCATGTGAGTGGGTGGTTCTGGTTGGTTGTGGTTTTGGGGATTCTTTTCTTTTGTTCATTACTTTCCTTATGCACATGCTGCTAAATTTCTATTTGTTAAGGAAGTACAAAGGAGGAAAAAGTAAGTTCTGCGTCATTTCAGTTTGCCTTTGTGCTTAGATCTGGTCAGAGCCAGCCAAATTCTGGGCACTCAGCAATGTCAGCAAACATAAAGCAGATATCTAGAAAAGGACTTGGAGCTTTAAAGTCACAGTAAGACTTTGTTATAAACTTCTGCTTTGAAGACTTGCAGGATGACACATGCAAAAAATGTTAACTTCCATTAAAGGCTCTCGTGAGATTTGTTACCAAATGTTAGCAAAAACTCAGCAGGACATTTCAAGGGGTACATTCCAAAAGTTTCTATCACGCATTTGATGAAAACATCTTTAAAAAAGCAATTAGTATAAAGGAGGAAACATTGTACTTGTGCTGGATTGATATTAAATGCAAATTAGGTTTCTGGGAGCAATTTAGGAAAACAATGACATTTAGTGAGAGCTAATGGAAATGTGTGAGAATAGAAATGGCCTTAGCTTGGCCTTCTGTTCACTGTTCCCAGAGTATGTAGAAAGCAAGTGACTATATATCTAAATTGTGAAAGACCTGAAAAAAAAATAAGCTTATCATAAGTGCTCTTGATGAAGCATTCTGGGCATCTTGCTCTTTCTAATTCCACATTTTTGTAAGTCTTTCCCATGGATTATCTTGCAATTATTTAAGAGTTTGTCTGCGTGAGTATATACAATGCCTGTGTGTGTGTTCTGGTATATTTTTGTCTTTCTCCTTTTCATTCTGTAGTCAATGGCTTGAGAAGGCTTGCATGAGTTTAGGGAAAGGAAAATGAGGTTAGAGAAGTGATCCTGTATCTTGTTCTAAGACTCTAAAAGCCTGACATCTTGAAATAAATGCCACCACTGGAGCCAGTGAGCAAGAGTGCCATCTGCCCTGTGCCCAGGCCTGCTCGAAAGACAAATGGCTCCATTGTTTCTGTGGTGTGTAAATACCACCCGTCCTGGGAGGCCAGGGTTGCACGCGGTGAGGTAGGTGCTTAAAGATCTTGGATCAAATACATGTAGAAGATTTTGAAGATAAGGAGTCAATAATGATAAGATTTGTCTACTCTCTGGCCGTGTTTTGGTGGTGCAGTAGAAACACAAAGCACTGAGCTTGTGTAAACTTACTCACGCTGCTAGTTGAAAATATGTCAAGGAGTTCACTTTCTACCAGTAGGCTGCATGCCAGACAAGGTATCATTTTTCCCTCCATGGCCGGCCTAAAAGCCTAATGCTGCCATAGTCCTTCTATCATTTACTTCAGCAAATTCTACAGAAACGTGGTGTACCCATGCCTGCCACCATGCACGTGTGTTGCAAGTGAGACTGGGTGGGACCCTGTGAGGCTGGGCCATGGAGGCTTCACGGCAGACTTCACAGCTCTTCAAGAGTCTGAGAGGGTTTGGGCCTAACATGGGGCTGAAGGTAACCTGTGGAGTGGTGTATAAACCTTTAATTCTCAGTGCTGTAAAGGTGGGGATTTTTATTTCCCTTTTAAAAACAAGAGTTGCCTTAGATATAAGCACAACAGGGCCAGTGAGCTTGTGATCTTTGCTTTGACTGTCACTGGCATTGTTAATGCATTAGATTCAAACTGTTCTTCATAGAGGATCAGTGACTATGGAGTTCTGGCAAACTCCCAAATTAGTCATATTCCTAATAAAACAAAGAAAAAGAAAAACTCTTCCTGATACATGTTATACCACTGCCTGCTGTTCTGACCACACATAGAAAATAAAGAGCCTTGTGCTGCTCTTGAATTACACACACAGCTTCCACTGTGTGGTATCCTTCATAGTTAGCTGTCGTGGAACTGGAGCAGAAACGTGATAAACATTTGGCATCTTAAGAAACCGTTTAATCTCATAAAGTTTTGGAAGGACTGTTGCATGCACCTTAGAAGGAGGAGGACCTCTCTTTTATTTTCCTGCATCTTGTACAGTGTGAGGTCCCCCTTCATCTGTGTCCACAATGAACGGCACTTTACAAATACCTAGGGCCATTATTGACTTTTACATTGCAGACAATGAAAAACCGCTTACTGACTTCATTGTGTCAGTTGCTTGGCATCTACTTAAAATACAGTTGGATAAGTTTTTGTAAATTGTCAATGTCTGCATTTAACGTGAGATTCTATAGACAGCAGTTGCTGCTGGAGGTCAGTGTAGGAATGAGACTCTCCTGAAGGCAAGGTAGAGTGGACTTATTTAATTCTGATGTTGCAAAGTGACTTAAGGGCCTGCTTCCCTCTTACTCTGAAGTTGGATGTATTTGACACAAGGGATTCTACATTGACTGCTGTCCTGTAGTGCTGAGGCAGAACCAGGACAACATGCAATGTCAATTTTTTGGAAATGTTAATTATTTATAAATATGTATTTTTGATACATCTACTGATTTCATATTTATTTTGCCCACCATACAATCAGAGCATGCTTTCATATTTTTTCTTTGCTTGTATACAATGCAATAAAGGATTATTTCTAAGACATACACAACCATATTTTTTTTATTTTTTATTTTTTAAGAAGAAATTGTTCTCTCCCATTATTTAAACAATCCTGATGTTTTAATACATAAGGTCACTGCAGCCAGTTTTTTTTTATTTTTATTTAATTTTTTTTCGAAGGTGTTTTTTTTTTTGGTCTGTTAAAAGGGTTTGGAGGTAGGGGAAAAACAATTATGTAAGAAAATGATTTTCATTCCACTAATGTTGATTCACTTGGCTCATAACAAGAGCTTATTGCCTTGTTTACTTGGAAAGAATGAATATCAACACATAAATAAGCAGCTGAGAACTGGATTTCCAGAAGGAAGAATTTTCCTACTTAGTTTTCTGTTAATTCAAAGCAATATCTTTTAAAATTGATGTAACTCCCAGGCTTATGATGGTCACATTACTTTCCCTTAGGAGTAAACACAGACAAAAGTGTCTGCTTAGTTTCCAAACTAGAGAGCCATTGTTGCCTCAGGTACTCAAATTTCTATAGCAAAAACCTTCCATAGCTCTTGTAGCTGTACATACTGAATGTATCAATGTACCTGGGGACTTCCATGCCAACTTTTGAGAAATACTAGGAACTCTTCTTCAGAAAGACATGGAAAAACACTTTACTGAACAAGCCTCCCAAAAGTGCTTTTTCAGACAGTCTTTCACCTAGCTAAAGTACTCAGACCTGAAGTGCTTTAACTGGAAGAAACTAACCGTATCATATAATTTCAGAACTGATTTTGCCTTCTTGCAAAGATATGTAATGTAACAGGACAACGGGGTCAACCCTTTCTTCTGACCCTATTGCACTGCAACACTCAAACCTCCTCCTGGAAAATCCTCTTGGGCTAATACACTGCAATGCCACTTTTCAGAGTTTGCAAAATCTAATGTATTTAGCTTGTTCACAGCATCCCACAGAATCTCAGGTCCCAGGGACAATTCATGTCCTTCACAGCTCACGGGATTTCATAAAACTCAGCAGCACTAAGAGATTTGTCTGAGAGGAAGGCCTGGGTCACCAGTCTGACCTGGTTCTATACGTCGTCTACACCATTATCTGTTTCAGCCATATGGCTCGATTTTAAAGCTTATAATGGAAAGTGTGTTACATTACTTATGCATAAGTCATCAGATGCTTTTATCAAGTGCTTCAGCTGTTCCAGTTTACAAGCATGTTTGTGGGCTATGTACATTTAGTGGCTTATTTCTATGTGATGGTTGCAGAACACTGAAAATACATAAAGAGGCAGATTCATTTTCCTGAAACTGCCTGATGTGAGAAAATTATGCTCATAGTTCATACTGAAGAGAAGGTCACTGTGACCTGGAGAAGTACCACTTAGCTTATAACATTCTGAGATTAAAAGAATTAGCTATCAGCAGCAGAAACTTCTGCTTGCCTTCATAGCATTTCTCAGTGTGCTATGCTGATCCCTGTCAACAGATGAGATGCTGCACAGTAGCACATTTCAGCAAGTACAAGTAGCCAGTCATCCAACTGGCTGCTAGGTATTTACAGTGTTTGTGCCTAAGTCTCTCCTTCAAACACTGAACTCTTATACCAAATAAGACGGCAGGTGCAATAATTGAGCAATTTAGAGGATGAGAAACTGGAGGCAGAAACTGCAAGGGAGATAAGGTTTAAAAACCTGCCATTAAAATACTTTGAATGCACTTCAGGCATTTGGGGATGAGGTAGAGTTGCGGGCTATGTAGAACACCCAAACTGAATTGCCAGTTTTTGATTTGCCAGAGCATTGCCAGGTTTACAGCTGAAGACTGCATTTTCTACCCAGACTGAGTCAACTGCAAAAACTTTAGTTTTGTAATAAGAATTGCATGTGATTATTAAAAAATGAAGATCCTGTTCAGTTGTATTTTCATAAGGGGAAAATATTGGTCTGGACTTGTGGTAGTTTTTATTGGTCAGAATCTCTTGTTCAGCTGTTTGGTTTTGTTGTTGTTGTTCTTTGTTTTGTTTTGCTTTGTTTTGTACACAGTTCAGGACAGACATCCTTGGGGATGACCAAGCTGAAGAGAGTTTTTCTAGGTGGACTGTTGTCTGCGTTACTAGTAAAATGACTGTTTAATGTTAAAAAGAAATCATACTGCCAGCACTGTGCTGGAATTCTCCATTTTTAGTTACAATTTAATAGTTTTATTTATTTATTTATTTTTAAATCTGGCCTGCTTGCTCAGTTTGCTCAGTGGGATAGCAGAGGCTGAGATATATACAGGGAAAATCAGTATGCTATTTTTTCCACAGTGTTTTGAACTTCATGTTCATTTGCACCTGATATTACAAAGCATGAATGTAACATACTGCCAAGCCATGAGTTTAACAAAACTGCAGTTACTTGCCAGTATGGTGGTCAGGGATTAGGCCCTGGAATACTTACTCCCTGCAGACTGCCAATAGTCTGGCAAAATATGAGAGCACGCCCTTACCCAGAATAATGTTAGGGCCTCATTCATGCTTAGCAAAATCTACTTTGGAAAAGGAAATACCTTGTGACATTCTTCAGTGGCCTCTATGGACAAATAAATACAAGTTTTAATGGAGCCTTCACAGTAGGACATTGGCAACCAAGGAGGACCCTGAGGATTGGGTTGTATAAATTAGGCAGAACTTGGGACATTTTCAGGACTCTGTGAGGGATGAGGAAAGCACTGCATAACATTTAGCAGAGGGAACTGTTTCTCATGAGTGTTTTGAGGCTGTATGTGTACATCATATAGTCTGGCCTCATTCCATCAAACACATTCCTCAGAATTGGACACTCAATGGTAACAGCTTTCAATATGTCAGCAAGTAATTAATTATGACAGACATGTAAATTTTGTATTGTCCCAATAGGCTGTGTAGATCCAACAGGGTGCATGTGACTAAAACTATACTGATTAAAGGCCTCCAATAGTAATAAGCACTGCTGCACTGTGGCACACTGAGTCACTGAGAGCTGTGCTGTCAATTACCTGTGGATTAAGGACTGATACGATTTTAACCAGATCCCTTGTGACCTGAATGGAAAGCCCCAAAGGGTTTTGTGTCAGTGCCTCTTGAAAATGCTACATGACAGATCTGATTTTGTGTCTTATTCTCTTTCTCTTTTCTCATTAAAGAAAAAGACTAATCAAACTTCAAAGTAACAGCCTGACTTAAGATGGATATACCTTACAGTATATACCCCATGACTTTTTTCTTTTTTTTTGTCCCATCCATTGGCCTTCACTTTAACTTCTGCACCTGGATGCTGAAGGGAAGGGAGGCTGGGCAGAACAGACAATGAATGCCAAAAGAATAAATAATTGTGGTGATAAGGCTTTTTATAAACTTAGAGAAAGAATTTTCCCTCACAATTTTCCAACCACTTTTTGGCTTTCATGTTAACTCCTCATTACTGTATGTGTATGTACATACATATATGTGTGTGCATGGTAAGCACATTGTTATATGTGAAAAGGATGGTTCCTCATGTCAGCACAGCAAGAAGAGCTCCGAAGCACTTTGTCAACATACATAAACTATTATGCTATCCACAACTGACATCTTTGAGGTCATCTTGTGTAGCCAGAATAAATTTCTCTTTAGCGGTACAGATGGATACTAGGAAAGCTAGCAGATGCATTGTAGCTAATCAGACAGAGGCTCAGCAGGGTAACTAAAATCTCTGCTAGAATTCATATCCCTTCATGGAGTTTAATTAAAGAGCTTTGTGTGCATCCTTTTGTTTTATCTGTTGCCAGTGTTTTGTCTCCTATCGTGGCAGTTCCTTCAAATAACCATCACTTTGCTGTGATAATCTAATGAGGAGAACAAGCAGCACTGTTTAATTATAGAAAAATGATAATGAGTGTTGGCTGCTGAAGAGTTAAGGAGCTGCTGCTGGCCACTGGAACACAAAAGAGCCAGTGCCAAGGGGCCCCTGGAAGTCTGTGGCACTTCAGACTTCATTGCTGAGCAGCAGTAACTGGCTGGAGCAAGCAGCAGGCCAGCAGAGCTTCCTTGAGAGAAAGAGAACCAAATTATTGAGCAGCCTCCTGACAGCAGGAAGCAGAACAGGCATGGGCAGATTTCTGTCTCACCCCAGCAAAAATACAAGGCAATCAAAAGAAAGATCTCTTGTCCTACATAAGCATGATGCCTTTGGCACTCCATTCCTCAGCCTCATGGCAGAAGTTGCAGTTTGGGCATAACCAGGTGTCATCTGATGCCATGATGCTGGAGGAGGCACCAGGAGAACTTGGGGGAATGGGGCCCTGGCTGCTGAAGAAACATGAGCCAAGGTGCAGATAAGTCCTGTACTCTGTCCAAGATTAGTGTGGATTCAGGTTAATTGAGGGAGAACACTTTTAAGAGGTAAAAACTTTACATTTTCAATCTTTCCTTCTCCTGTTCTTTTTGTTGTTGTTGTTTTGAACCACGAGGTAAGTAAAATACCGTGCAGCCTCTTTATTTTGCATCCAAGCTATTTAATCACTGAAGTTGTTGTTTTTTTTCCCTTATGTTTTCTCTAGCTGGGATCACACTGAAATAAGCATAGGGTGAGGAGCTTTGGAGCAGAGGAGGAGAAATTGCTAGAAGCCCTGTTTCTTAAACTAGAAAATACCAGAACTCAGCTTAATATTGGCATGATAGCCTTAAACAGAGAACTTAAGGTAATCTTACATTCGGAGTGCTCTACATGTGTAGGACTGCAATTGCATTATACAAACAAAACTTTTGCATCACCATTGACAGTCTTTCAGACCCTTTCCGCCTTGGCCATCTCCTTTTTTTTTTTTTTTTGCATGTGATTATGCAAATTTCTAATGAAGGGATGTGAGCAGATGTGGAGCTGTCTTCCTCCCTCTGTTTGCTTATCTTCCACGGCTCTCCTCCACAGCTCATACTGTCCATAGCAAGGTTATTGACCTGCTTTCCTTCATGGCCCCTCCATGTGTCACTGTGTCTCTACTCTTGTATTTCACGGTATTTGCTGCTTTTATCCTTCTTAGCACTCACTTCCATTTAGATCTGTCTAGTCACAAGAAAAAATAGAAGTCTCTCACCCTTTAAAAATAAACATTTCTGAATAAATTTGTGTATCCAAGCTATTATCCAGTTTCCTTTCTCTTCACTTATATTTTAGTTTTAAATTCATACATAAACTGATTGAATATGTCTCTTGCAATTTCCACATGGACTTCCTCCTCTCTGTTCTCATTCTAGACAAAGTTCAGTACATCTTTTTTCATTTAATCTGTTTTCCTAGTCCCATCTCAGAGGACAGTTTTATCCTCAAGTGCACGGAAGCCAGTGCTCCTTTGGCACTAGCTCTTCTGTATTCCAGCAGCCAGC
Source organism: Anas acuta (assembly GCF_963932015.1). Classification (NCBI taxonomy): domain Eukaryota; kingdom Metazoa; phylum Chordata; class Aves; order Anseriformes; family Anatidae; genus Anas; species Anas acuta. Next base: position 50,209,117 of record NC_088980.1, on the reverse strand, counting down.
AACACCAACCCCTTCACTACCAAAACACATTACAATTCTTACATGAAGACTACCATGCACCTTCATCATTAGGAAAGATGTGAATTTGAATTCTCTTTTCCTTTTAGTCTCCATTTGACATCCCTTTCCATTTATAACCCAGACTCATAAATTAATTCTGCATACCATCTATAGAATACATCCTTTTCTCTCCCCCCAGACAACTACAGCTTTACTGTTGTACCTTCAGCTGTTGTTATGTTACGGCTCCATCACTGTACCCATCCTCTCATAAATCTGACAGATGTACCCCGTCCACCCCCAGTGTTCCTGCAACAATGACTTTCCAGATGCTTAAGTTAAACCATGTCTCCTGTTCTTTCCACTATGCCATTGCCTTTCTCCAGAAATTTAAGCTTTTTTTTTTTTTTTTTTTTTTTTACTTTAAGGCTTGTCTTGGCCTGTCTTCTTACCTGTCACCACTGCTGCGGTGTAAAAGCATTGTTTTCCACCTCCAGTAATGCACAGTGCTGGTTTCCACTGAACATTTGTTCCATTTTTAGATGTTTTTTGTAATTCGAAGGAGCGTCTTGCAAATCTCTGTAAAGCAGCATAAAATGTCTGTGCAGGGTTTGCATTGATACAGAGCAGAGGGCTCTGCACCCTGTGGGTTGCCTTTGGGGCAGCAAATCCTGGCAATGGGGTGATGGCAAACAGCTTGTGGGCTGGGAAAGGAGGGGCATGTCTGCAGCTTTCACGCATGCTGGCAGCAAGAGTGAGCATCCACAGCACCACTGTACACGCTAGCCTGTTTGCAGAGATTCAGGAAAATACTGCCTTCTTTCTGTGTGAACTAAAATCCTTCATAATCCATGGAGTTTGACTGGTGTCACATTGAAATGAACTTCAAAGCACATTTACATTGAAACTGCTAGAGACTTAATTTTCACTTAGTTTTGATACAAAACATAAAAATCACCTCAGGCTAGCTGGCAATGCTTGTGACGAGCAAATCTTTTGGTGAAACATGAGGGTTTCCAGTTTCTAATGAACATCACCTCTCTTCCCCTCCAAGTCCAGCATGCATTTACATGGTTTTCTTGTGAACATTTCACGCAACTTTGAAAATCAAATACTTCCTTACAGGAAATGCTTTTTCTCTGTTGCACATCTTTTGTGGCTGGCTGCCAAGAGATCCTGATCTGACACCCAGCTGTGCTTCTAGGACCAGCTTTTGTGACCATGGAAAATCATTTTTTTACTTCTGTCTCCTTCATTTCTTCTCTGTGAAATATGTGTAAACAAGTTTAAAATCAGAGCTTGTATATCCTCTGCAGTCATACTGGGCAGAAATGTGATAGTAAAAGGTTAGGCTTCTTAGTATCCTAAAGAGCCTCTGAGAAAGAGAACAGATAAACAAACTTTTTTTTTCTTTAACCTGACAAAATTATTTTTTTCTCAAAGTGAGAGCTGTGCAATATTTCAATTTAAGTTAGAACTGTGACAAAAAATGTTTACCCTATATTAAGTTTCACTAAACAGAGGAGGAGATACAGCTCTTGCAAGGAATATGCAAGGAAAACTGTTTCTTTTTTCTGGAAAACACGTTTTACTGGTACTCATCCTTTTATAGTGTCTTAAGGCATTCTGAAGTAACAAGATTGCAAAAGCAATCTCTGTTCACTACAGTTTGACTTAGACAATTAGGTAATTACTAATGTGGTAATTTTATGTGGGCAGATGTGTGAAAATCCAGAAAGACACCCTGCTTTACACTTATGCAACTGTAAATGAGTGTTGCAGTTATAAATATCAAAAAAGGGGGGAAGGGGACAGAAGCAGGCTTGGCAAAAATCCTAGGCTTTCTAAAGCAAAAGCCCTTCATTAACACTCTGAAAGCAGGGTCAAATCAAAGCAACAAATAGAAGGACATTAAACACCAGTGTCTAACAGGAACACTTCATGGACTCATAGGTAAGAGCTCATATGCCATAGAGCTCATATAACCACAGAGCCTGTCCCTGGCACTGTGAGAGATGCTGGGCACCACCACGTTGAGGACATGAGGATTCAGCAGTGGAGGCTTTTGGATGTTGTTCAGATAGGTGCCAGAAGGTGCCCTCACCAAGGTCTCCTTTCTGCTTTACAGATCAGGGATTCAGCTAGTGTAAGGACCAAATGGTCATTTTGAACTACAAAACAGATGCAATCTTAAATATGTGGGAAACACAACTTGATGTTTTATGAAAACATTGCTTTTGTTCTTTTTCTCTTTATTTTTTGATCAACATTGCAGCCAATGCTCTAAGCTATTCCCCAACTCCACCCCTAAAAATTGGTTGGATATCATAGTATCTTTCTTAATCTAATCGCAAGAAAATAACATCAAAAATAAACATTTTTCCGTTTGATTTCCTATTATTTTGGTGTGGAGTATATGAGATTTATTCTTCCAAATTCTTTCTCCTCATTTCTGGCAGTTTGTTTGATGTATGTTTCTTTTCTTTTCAGTGAAAGCTGAGGCTTTCTCCGACTGTGAAAATGGGCTAAGTATTTCCTGCTTTCCCCATCCATCCCTCCAGTCCCTTAGCTGGCCTGAAACAGTGGTTTGTGGTTCAATACTGTAAACCATATTTCTGAAAATAATGGTTAAAAAAAAATCTGCTTTTTTTTTTTTTCCTTTAAGATTTACTTTCATATTTTTTATAATAATTCTTACACTGTTGTCACTAAAACAATGAATAGGATTATGATAATGACTTCCCCACACTATAATAGACTTTCTGATCAGCATCTCTTTATTTCACTCAGCTCCATCATGAAATAGAGGCCTTGTGCTCATGATGCTGTGGTTTCCTACAAAGTACTTTTTTCACCTATTTACTTCAGTGTTAGGTCACTGAAGAAGTGGTTATGGCTGAAGCCTTGCTCATGTTTCCCTAGGAGAAGTCCACATACAGTAGACGGTTAAAGCGTATTTGATCCTCCAGAGATTCTCTTTGTTTCTGTCATCCAAAAGGAATGACTTCATCTTTTAAGAAGAGTGACTCTGTGTTGCAGTTCTGTTCCTAAGAGAACAGAATAGATGATAAGTTGTTCCTCCAAATCCCAGCATGGTGTTATCCAAACCCTTCCATTAGCTGAGGAAAATAAGAGTAGCCTTACTTCCTCCACTACTTCCTTAGCTAATAAATCAGAGAGAAATAAAAAATTATTCTTAACTGACTGAAGTTACTAGAATCCAATTAACTCTGCCCAGGAGTGCTAGCAAGTAGGTCCTTCTTGCAGGCATGGTATTTGCCAGATATTCTCAAATTCTGCACAAATAACCAGGTACTGTTGGTATGCTGTAGAACAAATCCATGAAGGGGGAAATTCCACCTGCACTGTGAGATTTTCTAATATAAAATAAAAAGCACCATGAACCTGAGAACAGGCTGTTTGCTGACCTCTAAATCAGTCAGGCTCACAGTTAAAGTAACCTACAAAAATCAATCAATCAATCAATCAATCCCAACCTGTAGTCTGTAATTGCTCCAATCTGTTAGGAGTTAGTTTTTCTTTCTAACCTGTCTTATCAAATATTGAAACCCATTTAAAATGAATAGTAGTAGAAAAATCCAAAAGTATTTCAGCAAGGAAGGGCTCTTTAGAAAATGCAGTAAGTATTTCTGAAAACAAAAAGCAAAATAAAAGCTTAAGGAGATTCTCTCTGTGCTGCGCTTCACATATGTGAAGGCTGCTCTGGCATTCCGAATAAGCAGTTTTGAGGTGGTCCCATCAGCTGCAAGTCTATCTACATTTGCAGCTGAAGTGATTTTGCTCAATAAAAAGGTACTGTTTCATGGTGATTGGAGAAGTGTGGGCTGGCATTGCCATTGCAGTTCTGATGGGTTGTGGGTTTGTTTTTCATCCTAGTTCCCAGAAGTGATTACAAAAATTAGTTTTGAATGGTGAATGAGCTTTTTGAACAGCAGATCAGTGGCTTCTGCATTTGTTTGGATCTCTTCATTGGGGTATTTGTAGGAGCACGGAAGTGCCACATCATGTGGGGTAAGTCTGGGGGTTTTCCTCGCCTGGATAATAAAAGATCAAGTCTTAATTCCTTGCTCAACAAAGGGTGTTAGAGGAGCTTAGTAGTGTGGCTATTCACATCTGTGACTGCATCACATTTTCTTGCAAGCTTGTGTGACTTCAGTCTATTTTCACAGTCACACTACCTATCACCTAAACGTATGAGGATCTTAGCTTGCATTATCATGAAGCAGATTGCCTTGTGGTTGCCAATAAATACTTGGAAGCTCTACCTAAATGTCTACGTAAGAGTTCTTTCCTTCCTTTTAAATTGAATTAACAGCAAAAACAACAAATGTAATTACCTTTTACATTTAATAAAACCTTATGATTTTGGAGAGGCTGACTCATGATATTTAAATCCCAGGAGCTGGCAATACTTTTAGATGAACTGTAAATGATATAAGGATTTCCCCTGGTCATCAGCTTTATCTTGCAAAAAAAAAACAGTGAGTGGACAGTATACATAACCATGAAGTAAAGCTTATGCAAAGTGTTATTACTAGATGTTCAAAGCAATGTATCCTCTCCCTGCAACTATTTTGACCTGAGAGTGAATATAATAGCCACTCATATGTCACCTTCCAAGATCCAGGCAAAAATATGATACAGCGTCTCTTTCAGGACGATGATATACTACCGGAATGTCTTCCATTACTCTGTACTGGAGCATATTATTTAAAAGAGTGATAGTATTTAAATCGTGTTCCTCTAATAACACAGCCCATGCCCACCTGCTTTGGATATTGTTTCACACTTCTGAAAATCCAAAGGAAAAGCAAAAAAATATTTAAAAATAAATATTGCTCCCTGTTCAGGTCTTATCACTTCCTCTTCTATCCCCTCTCCCAAGCAAAAAAAAAAAAAAAAACTTTTATATTTGTGGTTTATGTATGGTCTTGTGGTATTTTCTCTGTCTATTTGACTAGTTCTACCTTTATGTGGTAAGCTCATGCCTCTGGGGCAGAGCACAGAGGAGGAGGATGTTTAAAATTAGGTGCAAAATTATGAATCTTGGATAAAATGCTGATAAATCTTTATGTAATGTGTATTTAAGATCACTGAAAATCGAGAAACGTTCACAAGTCACAAACCATCAGAGCCCTGTGGGAAGAAAATACACATGATTTGGACTTCCTATCAAAATCTTACATGTTCTATATCCCACAGCCCTGTGAACACAACCTTAAAAAAAATTAACTGTAAGGTAAAATAAATATTTCTAGATGTTATTGAGACATTTTCAGCGAAGTCTGTTTCGCAGGCACATAAGACACTTGAGACATATCTGTCCTAAGAGAAGTTAAAAGGTATAGGTTGCCTGTGTTGTATAAACTGACTTCATGCTTTCAAGCCTGAAGCATGCTTAGTGCTCTCAGCTAATAAACTGAAAGATCCTTCTTCTAAATGAACTCTAGTTAGCATAAATGGGTGAAAAATGTGTAAATTAACAATATATTAATATAAAAAAAAAAATTGTTTAGAAGCTGGGTCACTGGTTCATCAGGAATGCCATGGAAACAGCACCAGCTTTAGCAGCAATGATGAAATCATAGATACAGGCTTTAAGAACAACATTGAACGATTCTGTGAATTTCTTGCCTGCTGTGCTTAATATTTTTAATCTGAAATTACTAATAAAAATATCTGTTGCTCTGGCAGATTTCATGAGCAGGTTCTCAACATGAGGGGTAAAGCAAATGTCCTACTTTCCACTGCAAAGGGAGTTGTGACATATTTTTTCATAGGCATTTAAGGCCAAGAGAGACCATGTAGTTTGACCTTCTATGTAACACAGAGCAGAGAATTTAACTCAGTGATTCCTGCCCACTGGGCTGGATTTCAAAGTGAAAATAAGTTTATTCTTTTGTTGTTGTTGTTGTTCTTTATCTTTTGATCCCATAATGTGTTCATCTCCCTGAGTGTGTTCAATCTGTTGCAGTGAAGAGACTGTAATTTTAATTTGTTTTGTTTTGAGAATATGCATATATATAAGTAAATAGGTGTGTGTGCAGACACATTTAAAATAGTTTGCATTTGTAATAATAGCTGGCACCACCATAAAGATGACCTAAGATTTAAAAGGATATATAGACTCGTAGGAAAAATTGGGAGATGGAAAGGATGGCAGAAGGTAACATGACCTTCATATCATGGGCTTCTCTGGTAAAGTGTTTTTACTTCATATTAAGTCAGCGTAGGGAGGGATTAGAGGCCTGCAGAGAGAAACAACGTGCCTCACCCTGAAGGAATTGCCAAAAATGTAATGTAGGACAGAGACTTCTCAGTCAGGGCTCATTTTAAAAAGGCAGAAACAAGCCAAACACCCAGCATTTTGCAGGGAGGTTGAAAACTTCCTTACTTTGCCTACTGTGGGAAAAGGCTGGGTAGAAACATGTATGCTAAGGAACAAGTGTGGGGCTGCCTAATTTGCCACACATTGCATCTGTGCTGGATTGAAGCTGTGAGGTTTGAAAATGTTTTGCTTTGAAAAGTTCTTAGTGAAAGCTCCACTGAGATTACTTTACTTTACCTTTCCTGAGTTTTGTTGTTATTGTTGTTATTATTAATAGTAATAATACTTATTATTATTAATAATAATAACAACAACAACAATAATAATAAAAGCCAAAAAGTCTGCAGTTGCTTTGCTCTAGGAAATCTGGGAAACATGATAGGGTTCTGTGCAGACTTTCAACCATTGTATGTATACTGCCAGTGAAGACCCTTGGCCACCTCAGAGAAACAACTTCTGTTAAGCGGTCCGTTAAGTGTTCTGGTTAGATTAATGAAGCAGGCTTATTTCTTGTCACTTTAAGTTGACCTGCCAGTTTGTTTTAAAGGAAAACTGCAGTAAAAATTTATCATACCTTGGATAGATAAATATTCAAGAAATAAGACTATATCAAAATGTTTTCTTGTGGTTTTATTTTTTTATTTTTCTTATTTTTTTTTCTTAAGATAACTATCCTCAACATCACAATTCCCTTAATAACCAGGACCAGTCTGAATTACTTCCCAGCGGGCCTTTTTATTGATACTTCCCAGCAGGAGTTTCAGTCTGATAAATAGGTCAGGATCCAGTTGGTCTGATTCCCATTTGAATGCATTACAAAACAGAAGGATTTCAGCATTACTGTCAAAAAGGTTCTTCTCTTTCTTGTTTGGGTTATCTAATATCTAGAGGGCAGGTTGGGTGGGGGGCAGGGATCACAGTGGGAAGGATAGAAAGGAAAGGAAAGTATTAAAGTTTAATCTTCTGCCTGAGTGACAGCATGACCAGTGGACTCTGTAGTCTCTACTATGCCATTTTCCATCTACAAGAGGGTTGTCTCACTACAGATAGTCCCAAAATATTTTGTAGCCAATTTTAATTTGTGAAGTGATCTCCCACTTATCATCATAGTGCTATCTTTTTGGAGTGGAAGAGAGGGTGTGTTGATACATTCTGCACTCCTCCACAAAAATGCAGAAGGTCCAGGGGGCAAAACTGAACTTGCTCTGACAATTCCTGCTTCTCCCTTTTCTCCACGCGCCGTGTCCTGGGAAGGGAGTTCATGCAAATTTCCCAGTGCCCCTCTGGCACTGGGAAAGGAAACTTAATCTAATTTACTAATTCACCCATCGGCTTTTGATGAATAGAGAATGAAGAGGTGTGTCATCTTGTCCAGTGAAGTTGGGGGTGATGAGCTGAAACCAGCAAATATATTACAGAAAATGTAGAAAGCTGGACTAAAACCAAATCCTCATTGATGAATTATTAGTCCACTGTTCATTATGATGTCTCGTTTCAATACTAATGAGGTGGAACTTGATGAGATAATTACTTTGAACTATAGGATTCTGTTTGCCCACAACAAAAGCTTTATAATATGGTATCATCCCATCAAGCCCTTCCCTATTTCTCAAAAGTTATTAGTTTTCTTTCAAATGGGATGTTTGTCTTTACTCATTTAATTAAAATGGCACAGTGACTGGAGATAGCTAGTAGCTAGCAGGATTTATCTAAAGGTAACCACCATTTGCAGATAGTTCCACCTTAGTCTGGTAGTGAAGAATCTGAAAAAGAGACTGTCAAGATGATGTTTTATTGGCAAACCTGGTTGGTGTCTTGTACTGTCTGGAACAAAAAAGATGAACTAGTATTATTGGAACATTTTTTGCATCATAAATTTCACTGGGTCGTGGAGATAAATAATATAATTTCCAAAAGGTGGGTTGCAGTGGCTGGAGGACACAGGGACAGTTAACTGTGGCTCACATCATGATTGGTGTGTAGCAGACAAACTAGAATACAGGAGTGTTTGTGAGTATCTGAATGAAAGAGTTTCCGGATTTTATTGCTTTGACCCACAGTGTTAGAATACGTATAATATTTCACTAAGCAGTTATTCCCAGTTATAGCAGGTCTTAATTCTTTTTCAAAAAAGGATGTGATGTGCTAGTTGAGCAAATGCCTCTTCACTTTATTCATGGGACTAGAATTGCTGGATTTACCATCATTCAGAAAGGAAGAGGGATGAGGGAAACTGCCTTCAGATTGAAAGCAACAAAAAGATTTTTCTAGTTTCCAGTTTGAAAGATGCAGCAGTATAGATGGAGCATAGGACAAGATGTTTGGGGCCTGCTTTTTGTTTTCTCTGCAAATATCACAGAATGTGATGTGCCTTTGAATAAGGCACTTATTTTTCTCTAATGAAAACCTATAAATCTGGATTGATACAACACAAATCACATGGCGATGTCAAAAGGCCAAATGTATTAATATTTTAACCTGAAGGGGTGGCAAGATTGAAGTAACTATAGAAAAGTTGTGTTTTAAAAAATTGAGAGATTCTGGAGGAATTGGAAGGTGTGCTGGCATGTCATAGAGCAAAGGAGAAATAAAGAAGCAAAATAGTAGTTGGGACAGAAATAAATTTAGCCAGTCAAGAAAGGAATTATCTAGATAGATAGATAGATTTATACTCTTTAAAATGACGGCACATATTTCTTCCACTCATTCATATCTTACACCAGTAATGATGTTAGTATAGAATGGTGGCTTGTTTGTCTTGTCCTTGCTTTACTCCACAGACACACAGGCAGGCTGCTGTTGCAAAGGGCATGGAAGAGCTCCATAATGAGACTGTAGGAACTGCCATGCTGGGTCAGACTACTTTACTGCCTTTTCTCCGAATCTCTTCTCAGCCACTTAGCTAAAATCAAGTGTAGTATTCGTTCCTAACAGCATTCCTAACAGGAGGCATATATTTAATTTGAGGATTTTATTTTAGATAGATGTGAGGAGTGGGGGATGGATGTGGATTTTTATTTATTTTTATTATTATTTTTTTTTCCCCTGTGAATTCTGGTTTTGTTTGTCTGAGGCAGGTAAATTTTAACATTCTGCAGCTAGGAAGGGGCAGCAACCTTCTCAGCAAACTATGTGAAGAAGCACCTCCTTTTATTTGCTTTGAAATTCCCATCTGCCTGTTCCATTGACAGTCTCCTAGTCCTTGATTTGAAAGATTTAGGATAACCCTTCTTTCATTCACTTTCTTTGTGGTCCCCTTATGATTTTAAAGATTTGTGTCATGTCTCTTTAAAAAGTTGTAAATTATGGTTCCAATATGAATACTGTTAATTTAGTTTAATGGAAGGCTGTGTAAGAAAAAAGCTAGCAGGAAGTTAAACAATGATACATCCTTCAACAGACCTTTCAGTGTGATTAAGAGACAATGCAGGAGCTATTAACTGTCAGGCTGCAATGAAGTTAAACAGCTTGTTTTGTTTTTACTGGAAAGCAGAAGGACTATAAAGAATTTAAAACGTCTATTAGATCAGGGCAAAGGAGTTGCTAAGAAGCTATTTCCTCATGGAGAAACCTTATTGAAAGGTCCGAGGATCTTTGGCCTTCTAAACTCATTTCATAGGGAATAGGTAGGAGAGTTGTATATAGAGACCACTATAGTTCTAAAACCCCTCTTTCTTGAAGTTTTCTCTTGCTACAATTCAGACTACCTGCCTGAATACTGTGGTATTCCCTCTTTGTTAGAAGAATAGAGGGAAGAAACAAAAGTACCTAACCCTGTCAGATGTACATGGGCAAACCTTGTTGACATCTAGGACACTGTAACCCATGCGAGAGCCTAAGCAGAGAAGAACTTGGAAGTTCCCAGGAGAACTGGTGAAGATTCAGGTTTTGTCAGTTGAGAAGATGCAATGAGGACACTACAGAGGGCACGGGTGTTTGGGAAGCCCTCCAGGCATTGTTTTCATTTTTGTATATTTTTAATGTTTCCAGGTTTTTGCCTTAAGGTTAGATATGGTTTAGGGAACTTGTAGAAGCATGTAACATCTTTCAGAAAAACTATAATTCATCAGACTTTAATACCTTTGTTGGCTTTATCTTCCTTCCTTCCTTCCTTCCTTCCTTCCTTCCTTCCTTCCTTCCTTCCTTCCTTCCTTCCTTCCTTCCTTCCTTCCTTCCTTCTTCCTTTTTTTTTATTAAATTATTTTTATTTTATTTTATTTTTTACTTGTCTACATGTTCCAGGACTGGTTGCACTGTGTAAAGTCATGTTTCCACAATCCTGCCTTTTTGTGTGTGTATAAACAAACACAAAAATGTGTGTTTATAAATGCTGTTTTCTATTTTATCCAGAAATGTTGAGGCAAAATGTGGTTGACTAGCTGCAGGCACTTTTCAACACTAGTGTCTCCTAACTAATCTTCAGACTGGTGTCAGTATCATGTTTGCACATGGTTGACTGTAGGTCCAAAAGGCTGTGTTACTGGCCATAGAAATTTCCTGTATCTATCTCAGGATTGTGAGCAGAAAATTCCAGTTTCTCTACCAGGGTGCCTCATTAACTTGCTTAGTGTTCTTATACTGAGGATATGAGGTGTTTTTATCCTCTAAGAAACAAGCATATTAGTTTCTCACAGCAGCATGGCCCTGGTGCTATTTGGAAACTCAGTAAGCTGAATAAATGAAAAAAAAAAATCTAAACGACACCTTCAGGGGTAAAATTGGTGATATGAAGATGGTGAAGGGTCAAGAGGGCAAGAGGACAGGCTGAGGTCCCTGGGTTTGCTCAGTCCAGGGCAGAGCAGGCTGAGGGGAAGCCTCATGGCGGCCTGCAGCTCCCTCACGAGGGGGGCGGAGGGACAGGTGTTGAGCTCTGCTCTCTGGGGACAGCGACAAGACCTGAGGGAATGGCATGGAGCTGGGACAGGGGAGGGTCAGGCTGGGGATCAGGGAAAGGTTCTGCACCCAGAGAGTGGTCGGGCACTGGGACAGGCTCCCCAAGGCAGTGATGACAGCATTGAGCCTTCTGGACTTCAAGAAGTGCTTGAACAATGCTCTCCGACATATGGCCTGATTTTTGTGTGGTCCTGTGTGGAACCAAGAGTCAGATTCCAGGATCCTTGTGGGTCCCTTCCAGCTCAGGATATTCTGTGATTCTATGTATTACAACTATCTAAATATTAGATGCCCATGTGTGAATGTTTCAAAACATTTGAATTGGAAATCATGGGGATTGTTAGGAACTGCTTCTGGCAGTAACTGAGGAAAGCAGGCTTGGGAGCCCTGGCTAAGCACTTGTCACTAAGCCTGTGCTTCCTTAGCCAGCTTCCTGCTCAGCTGTTGAGAGCAGTTCTGGTCTGGGCAACGACTGAATTAGTACACCAGTTATTGAGTCAAATATCTGCCTTGTAGTCTTAGGTTGAAACTTAAGTGTTTCCAAGCTATGGTATGCTGGCTGCTCACAGCAAACAAGTGTGTTCAAAATGCTACCTGGCTGGAGAGGAGATTGATGTCCCCTTCTCAGTCATGGTCCTGGCTGCTGCTACTGCTTGAATGCAGGAATTGTCACAGGGAAAAATGTCCAGGTCTGTGCCTTTAGTCAATGGTCTATTGTGGGCAGAGCAATCTCTTGTAAAGCCTTACTTTGGCCATTTTCCAGCTGGGAAATGTTAGAAAACAGTCTGGCAGCAGCTTGCAGGATTCTTTCATGTCCAACAGACTGGGCCAGGTGGACCATTTCTCTCAGAAGTTCCTGTGTTTTGCCAGCCAACTTTCTATGCTTAATGACTTTTGCAGCACATTCTGGGCTCCAGTTAATCTCATCCTTTCATCTTCCTGTGATCTTGCTCGGTTTAGTGGAGAACGAAGTGTGAAGGTGCAGTTGCCCTCTTCTGTACTCCAAACCCTCAGGCTGCCAATGCTGGAAAGGTGAGCACGTTGTAGTGCTACAGCTTTCACCTAAATTATGAGAGGCTCCATGGCTGGAGAAGAGAGCCCAGTTCTCCACTGGAGAAAACCTGATAGCATTGGTATTTCAATGCAAATGTTAAAAATATAAACCCTGGCCTGTGTATATGAAAAAGCTCATCCAGTGATGTGCTGAATTTATTTAGAAAAGAATGTGAAAAACTATGCAAATATTCATGGAAAATAAATGGGCAATTACTACATTTACTTATGTAATTAGAATATAGAATATACAGATGGCTGTTTCTCATGTCTGCTGCTGTATTAACATATGTAGATAGCCACTTCATGTGCGTATGTGTAACAGTAACTGAACATTCAAACCAAACAGTCATGTAGCGCTCTGTATATTTTCCCCCATTTTAAAAAATTTGGCCTATTTTATTTAGGCAATGTATTACTATTCTTTTTGGAATGCCTATATAGGATTTATGGAATTCATAAGTCAAAATATGAATTCAGTTTTCACCAATTAAAACACAGTTACATTTCTGTGGTCTCAACTTACTTGTATTTAACAGAAAATCCACAAGTTTAATATTAATTTTTGAGAGAGAAATGCATTTAGTGAAAGTTCATATGTATGACTAACACAGAGAATACATTGGATGGAAAAGTCTTCAATATTTTGGAATAATTCCAGGCTTAATTTAATAAAAATTATTAATGGGATATTTCAGATGTGGCTTAGGATACTTACACAGAGCATTTAATAAGCTAAAGCCTATAAACAATCCATCTAGGGACTGCAATCATTAACTGGACCATCTTTAAAAATTCTGCTATTTATTAGTGGGCGCTATAATGGGCGCTATGAGGAGTAGGAGTTCATTATGAAAATACCTGTATAGGATTTGCACAGACTACAGCTAAGAACGTAGCTAGATAAAATGTGTTGGTTTATACATGTCCAGTAGACAGGCCTTTAAGTGAAGCATCTTCATTTCTTCTAATTACTTTAGTACCAAACTAAATTAAGAAAATTGCATCTTTACTCTAAATACCCATGTTACATTTCTTTTCGTCCACTATTTTATTTCTAGTTCAAACAGATAAGGCCCAGCATTGAATCGGACAGAGAATAAGTCATGCTTTAATTGCTGCATGTCATTTTTAGGGTATATTCTTTTGAGTACCTTTTTTTTGCCATCTTCAATGTGTTTCTATCTTTAAATGTACCTGTGTATATTAAACGGCCAAATTTCTGAGAGATTTTCAAATTTTTCAAGCCTGTAAATTCAATGAGATGTCAATAAGTTACCTCCCTGAATCTTAGGGAGGTGGACATGTGGCCAAGGTTAACTCTGTAAGTGGTAGCAAAGATATTAACAAATATTTGCATTCATTCTTCCTTTTGTTGACAATTGCAGCGTTTGATTTGCCTGGAGTATGATCCAATTGAAGGTGGAGTGCAAAGGAGAGCTGTCTCCTTCCAGTGTTTTTTATGGGAGTTGTGTGTACTGAGTCTGCTCTGACACTGACCATAAAGGACTATAAATGTTTTCCCTGCCTTGTGCTTGCCATCAGTGGGGGAGGCATCTTGTGTTATGTGTGAGGTGCAAATAAAGGCTGTAAGAGTTGCTTCAGGACACTGATACATAAAATGTTCACCCCACAGGCTTATCATTCTAGTGTTAAGTTGCAAATGAAGTGGAAAATCTGCTGTGATGACAAGACATAACAGTGAAGCAATTGGATTGTGGGATTCATTGTGCCTTGCGTTTTGTGTCTTACGAGAAATCATTACTTACATGAAATGCAGAAGGTTTGCTTCTCTTTAATGGCAGCAATATGAAATTTATTTTATTGAGATTGTGGTTATCACTTTATGCTTGTTCATATTCATACCTATAAACATTAGCAGTAATATTACAGGTGGTGTGTTGTTCTGTACTCTCTGTAGATCCCACAACAATATAAGATGAAATTACCCTCATGCCAGAAAATAATAGCATATTCTGTATCTCCTGCTCTAATGCTGCCAGATTGTATTAATCATAAATGTCAATGAAGTCTCCAGGTGACTTCCTGACTTTTGACAAAAGGCCTTCATCTCAGCCTCTTAAATTCCAAGGTCAAGGGGAATGTAGCATTCAGAATAATTATTAGCATTATTTTACCTTGACATTTCAGCCCTGCTTTCAGTTTTGCATTCCAACCAGACAGTGGAGACGAATGTCATCTCTTGATTCACTGGAGGGAATTGCCCCAATTAAACCTGACTTTAAGATACCTAAAGTGCTATAATCTGAAGTGCTGTATTAACATGCTGTCCTGTTTTTTTAGGAAGAAATACTTCATTAAGGAAAGAAACTTTCATGAAAAGCGTTCAAGATTTACTGTGACAAAAACAAGCAGTTTTTCCCCTAGGCTAGGATAATAATCAGTACTTCTCATTTTCAGATGAATCAGTGGTTGCACTGCTCTAAAGATTCTTTCGCCTTTTGTTTCATCTAAAAGGTTGGACATACAATTTTATGTCATCATGAACTATTAGCGGTACCTTGTCAAAAGCTTGTTATATTCATGTCCAGGATCTTGCACCCATCTCTTGGACATACTTGTATTTACTCTTTTTTTTCAACTTCATGTGAGGTAATAGGGACAAAATACTTTTTCTTTTCCCCTTCCCCCCCAGCAAAGAAAAAATGCAAAACGTTTTCACCAAAGTGTAGATGAAAAGAAGACACAACCACCACACCACACACAACCCCACAGCTGTTTGACCTTGACTGGGTGGAGAGCTGGCAATCTGGTTCAGTCAAACAATTTTACTTACTCACTTCCTGCAAACTTTTGATGACCCTTGAGATTCTGGAAGTCTGTTTTGATAGTGAGGTAAATAACACTATAAATGTCATTCACTGTAAATTGGCCAGAAAGCAGGTGTGTACAGACGAATGACAGACACCAGTTACTCTTCAGATGGTGAGCTTTTTTTGGTACAGTACAGAGGATAAATCAAGTTATTGTGATGAGCACCATTTATTTCAAGAGTTGTTCCTGTTCAATCTGTAGCAAAGCTTTGGTGAAGAGGAAAAAAAATGGAACTACGATGCAAAAGGATATACAAGACTGACTAACTTTAGCTCCCTTTTTCTTGTTAGTTGCTTTTCCTGCTACTCTATGCCTTTCTGTGAAACCTTGAAGATAAAATTGTTTTGCATGTTTTTTACTGTAAGTCACGGCTACTCTCCAGCTGGTAGCAAATTGCTATTTGCATCTGTTACAGTTGTATGCCCAGTGTGTGATTTTACACAACTGCTGTGGCCCGTACTGTTTCAGTAGCAGTGAAATTTATTGACTTCCAGTTAAATTTGACTTTGGGACTTCACCTAACTGGAAAGTAAATTTATTGATGCTGACACTTCTCTTCTTCTAACCTCTAGCTCCATGCAGATTTATACTTGAAATGCTTCAGTCTCCAGTACAAACATGCTCTTTCTCCTATTCTGTCTTAATTTTTAACTAGAAGACTTACATAAATATCACTTGAACACATAGCTACATACCTGTGTAGCTATCTCCTGTGCTTTTTCCCTTTAAGTTTTGAAGCACATTCTGACGTTGCTTTCTACTTAAATGCTGTGATTTTTGATGTGGCTTAGAGCTAAGCATCTAGGTATATACAAATGTTGGAGCACTTTCTATGGAAAGTCGTTTACACAATGAAGTTCTGTAATTTATCATGGATGTCCAGGATATCAGGAATCTCAAGTCACTTTTCAATTTCCATTTCCTCCCCTACTTCCTGCTATTAGATATTTACTAAGGATAGCTGACTGAACTTTAGTGAGTTTATGGCCAAAAGTTCCTGACCCAGTTTTAGTTAGTTTTCATTGACTTAAGCAGCATGCTGATTAATTGTGCTGATGAGAGAAGCGGAAGCTTCTTTCCCCCTGCCTGTCAAGCTTCACAAAAGCAGCAAATCCAAAGAAGTTGACAAAGAATTGATACTGAAGCCTGTGGAAATGATCCCATGCTGTCACAACAAAGGATCTGTCCCATTTTGTGAAAGAGAATTAAATTTATTCACTTCTGACTTCATTACATAGGTGTTATAGTGAAGTGTATACATTACACGCATGCATAGATGCAGCTGTTGTGTTGTTTATTTTTTACATTGAAATTCTGCTGAATACTATCTGATGTTGAAAGAGGGTATAAAAAGCATTCCATTGAAAGTCTGTGCCTTCAGTGTTGTTGTTTTTTTTGTTTTGTTTTGTTTTCTTTTTCCCTCATTTAAAAAGTACTTTTAAAATTATTAACAATGTATTCCCAATGTATTCAGTACTCTGAATGTCTCATGAGCACTAATCTACAAAGTATGACACTGGAGAGTGGGAAAGAGAAATTCAGAAGAGAGAGATGTAAACCAGCAAGGCTTTCTGGATTCCCTGTCGACCAGCTGCTTTGGGGAGGGCTGTCTCCCTGGGTTTCCTATATATTCCTTGAGGATTACCTGACCCCATAAAATTAGGCTTTCTCGTACCAGCATTTTTCCTTTATGTATCGAGCAAGTGTGTTTCTGAAACTAGTGGTTTTGAGGGCTGAGAACACAAATCTGTCAGTTTTCAGTGATCTCCCTTATTTTTACACAAGCAGTGTATGTTCTTTCCTAGCAATGCATTACTGCCCACAAGTTCACCTTTTCAGGACACCATGCTCTCGTGCCATTTCTAATGTAATTAGTTCTTTATACAGTACCTCTTCTAAGCCCTTGGAACCTACAGCTTGGGAGATAATTATTTCCATCCCTGAAGAGGGAGGCTTCAAAATCCCTTTGCGTCTTGTGGGTTAAGTGTTTAATGTTTCAGCTGGAGATAGGTAAGCATAAGAACAGGAGCTGAATGGAACGCATTGTGTTCAGTGCCTATCCATTTTAAATCATTTTGCTTTTGGCCCTAAGCTTCCTAAACTTATGAAAGATATCTTTGGATTTTCCAGTGAGGAAGAACTGGAAATTATTTTCCCCCTTTCAACTGGAATAAATAGGGAAAGAGTTTTCTGGATGATAATGGATCTGCAGCAACAGCACTACAATGCACTTATTGTCTCTATTTTTCATTAAGTGATGTACGTCTTTAAAGTAATATGGAAGTGCTAACAAAAGAGAGCTGTTAAAAGTGTAGGAGCAAATAGCTTCAAATCTGTTTTTGGAGTTAATATATTTTCTAGAAACAAAAATAAAAAATGACTCCATCCTGACAAGAAGCCCTAAAAAAGTTCAGTCTGTGAAGGTAATTTATATGTGTGCACACAGACAGGTATTCTGGTCTGGCTTATTAGCTGCAGACTATTATAAAAGTGATTGAAAACAAAGGGAGTTGTTTGTGAACACTGCTTCAGTGAATCAAAACTATTAGGGATTTTACTGTTGTGAAAGCAGAGTTGATTTAACAGGCCTCTCCAAAGTTGTTTTTTCTTTGCCTCCAAGCCAGAGTGGACACTGGCATGAGACATGATTGCAGGCTGTGAATTTTCAAAGAGGTTTAAAGTAACAAGACCACCCCTGTTGCTCCACTAATGCTGCTGCTGCCCTCAGAAAGAATTCTGCAAGTGTTTGTATTGCAGAGGCAGCAAAGTAATTGAGGAGACTTGTTCAGGAAGCAACTTATGAACATTTCCTTACCAAAGAGCTCTTTGGTCAAGAACATGAAAGAAAATATAGCTGAAAGGAAACTAGTAAAAACCTTAATGCAACAGCATTGATTTTCTGATTTGTGTTTTTCTGTTATTTTTTTCCCCCTTCTTCTTTTTTAATATATCCTCTCTGCCTTTGCTAACAAATTACAGTATTCCACCCATTGCCTAAGATGTTTAAAAAAAACAATTGAGCAATTAAACAGGTTTCCAGCAGCTTTGGTTAGAAAGGCATTGGGCTGCATGGAGAATATGCTGAAAATAAACAACTGATATAATTTAATGAGGTGTAACTGAGTAATCTGGGCATCCAGCAGGTTTTTGCTATAAGGGGCTACATCAGAAGGCCTCTTTAATAAGTATGCTGCAACTGGCTTTTAGAATTGTCCTCACAGTACAGTTACGAAATATGTTGTGTTGATGCTGATCTATGGGCCCTGAACTCCTGTTTTTCACTCATTTAATTAATTAGTGAAAAACAGAGCCAGAGGATAAATGACTCTAAGGTCTTACACTTTCTTTTCACATTGTATTAGTGACAGAGGACTTGAGCAGGGAGAAGGTGACCTTGCTAGTAACTGTAATGTCTTATTTTTGATTTAATATGAACAAAAATCTTCTGTCCTTTTCTTTGACATACTTTGTGTAGTTTTTTGTTGTTGTTTGTTTGGGGGGCGGTAATGAGTTTCTTTAGGTTTGTATCCTTCTGTAAGGAAGAACATCATCTTCTATGATAGAGTGACTGCATCAGTCAACATGGGAAGACTGACTGATGTCATCGACTTGGACTTCTGTAAGGCTTTTGACATGGTCTCACACAACATTCTAATCTCTAAATTGGAAATATATGGATTTGAAGGGTGGACCATCTGGTGGATAAGGGATTGGCTTGATGGCTGCAGCCTGAGAGTAGTGGTCAATGGTTCTATGTCCAGGTGGAGGCGCGTGATGAGCGCTGTCCCTAAGGGGTCTGTCTTGGGACTGGTGCTTTTAAATATCTTCAACAATGACATAGACAATGGTATTGAGTTTGCAGATGACATCAAGCTTAGTGGTGCACTTGATACCAAAGAAGCAAGAGATGCCATTCAAAGGAACCTGGACAGGCTGGAGAACTGGGCCCATGTGAACTGCATGAGGTTCAGCCAGCTCAAATGCAAGGTGCTGCACCTGGGTTGGGGCAATCCCAGACATGAGCACAGACTGGGAGAATTGATTGAGAGCAGCCCTGTGGAGAGAGATTTGGGGGTTCTGGTGGATGAGAAGCTTGACATGAGCCAGCAGTGCGTACTTGCAGCCCAGAAGACCAACTGCATCTTGGGCTGCATCAACTGAGGGGTGGCCAGCAGGCCAAGGGAGGTGATTGTCCCCCTCTGCTCTGCTCTTGTGAGGCCTCACCTGGAGTACTGCATCCAGGTCTGGGGCCCCCAGCAAAGAAAGATGTGGACGTGTTAGAACAAGTCCAGAGGAGTGCTACAAAGATGATCAGAGGGCTGGAGCACCTCCTGTGAAGAAAGGCTGAGAGAGCTGCGGCTGTTCAGCCTGGAGAAAAGAAGGCTCCAGGGACACCTCCTTGCAGCCTTTCAGTATTTAAAGGGGTCCCACACAAAGGGGGGAAAAGGACTCTTTACTCATGTAGATAATGACAGGACAAGGGGAATGGACTTAAACTAAAAAATGATAGATTTAGATTAGACGTTAAGAGGGTGGTGAGGCACTGGCACAGGTTGCCCAGGGAAGCTGTGGATGTCCCATCCCTGGAGGTGTTCAAGGCCAGGCTGAACAACTTTTGGTTCTTGTCCAACCTGATCTAGTGGGTGGCATCCCTGCCAAAGGCAGGGGGGGTTGGAGTTAGACGATCTTTAAGGTCTCTTCCAACCTGAGACGTTCTATGATTCCATGAAGATTGTATCCATCTTCCACTGCAGAAGAGGTCATCAACTTTCTTGAACGGAAGTCTTGCTACAATAATAATGTTATTTCAAGGGAAGTTAGTGTTATGTGTATCAAATGACATTATTTATTTACTTTGTGGATCTGAAAACATATGTGATGTGATTATTAAATGGACAGTAATGGCCACTAAACTGAAAATTTTTAAAAAGAGAGAGAGCACATCATTTTATTTTTCAAAGACTAAACTGAAATGCATCAATACCATGTAAATAGCCATGCCTCTAGGGTGAACTGCCATAAGGTCCATGGGGAAGTTTTCTTAGAATGACAGAATATCCAGAATTGGAAGGATATTCCTCAAGGATCATAGAGAACGAGTCCACTCTCTCAAATCTGCTTGCTCTTCCCCAGAAAGAGAGGTCCCCCAGACAAATGCTACTGTAGAAGACAGAAGTGTTGATATACTAATTGGCTTAGTTTAAAAATGTTACATTTAACAACTGACTGCTTGTATGGATATGGAAATATATTTGGGAGAAGCTTTAGGTGTTCTTTTCCATTTTTAATAGCTTTGGATGATCTTCCATCAGTTGGCAGGATAACAGAGAGCTGTGGAGATCCTGCAAGCGCAGTGCTGCAGTGTCAGTAGTGTGCAGGTACATTGGGGTGATCCTTGATATACCTGCTGCCCCCCAGAGCACTGCTTGCAAGCGGCCTGTGAGTCAGCACCCGTATCTACTGCCTTTCCAGGTGAGCTGCTGAGCCTGGTTCCTCTTTCTGCCAGCAGCAATGAGGGAATTTGGGCCTTATGGAAGGGCAAAGTGCCTGTTTAAGTGCATGGTGCTTGTTACTGGATACTGGTGGAGTGTGTATTTGAGGATAGGGATGGGGTGTGTGGGAACCTTCCTGTGTCCTGTTTTTAACCTCTATCAGAGGGTGCCTGTGATTGGAAAAAGTGCTGCTTCTTCCTTGAAATCTTAAAGTGGGTATCAGAGAAGAGAGAATAGGCCTCTAGCAATTAAAATTGCTGCAGTGAGCAAAGGTGGCACTTCCAAAATATCAGAAACACACATCATACTGACCATCATGTAACTAAACGGACTGCTCTCCACAAAATGTTAGTTTTCATTCCTGGTAATACAACAGCATTTTGATCAGGTTGCTGCAAAAAATGTGTCCCACTTCCAAAATGTTTCCAGCAGTTTGAATCACTCTGGTACCAAAATTTCTTCATCAGTTCACAAATACTTGAGGTGGTTTGTTTCCAAATTTTACACTGTTGGCTTTTATTTTTTTTATATTTTTTATTTTTTTACTACTGTAATTCAGCCTTATAGCTTTCCAAGTCCAATATAATTTACAAGTTTTGTAAATTATTTTTTCTATTACTAGTTTTCCATCATGTTTATGAAGATCAGAAGAACTCATTTGCTTCCTTAGCTCAACCTTAATAACTGAATCTCAAAAAGTATGTTAATTAACACCTAGTTACTTCGATATTTATGTTGAAATAATACTTTGTGAGTGGAGCTCCTTTTAGATAAGTATGATTAATAATCCATTAGCTTAAAGTGTTAGAGGATTAAAGTAGATCTGGTACTTTTGACAGTGTACTCAAAACACCACTTAATATAAACCAAGACTGAATGAGAGCCTAAGTGGCTATGTCTCTTTACCTGTGAGCAATCATTTTTGAAAAGCATTGTATTTTAATCAGATAATTGAACAATAAAGATCTGCATCTGCTTGCGCACATGAGCTATTATGGAAACTGTACTGGAAAGTTGTCTGGAGGTTAGCCTGATGATGTCTTGTTGCTTGTTTGATTTTGAGAGTTTTTTTTCAGATGTAGCTGCTCAGCTTGTAAAGATACAGATGCAGTTATAAGTATTGTAATCTTGCAGTTGAAATGATACAGCCAGAATAGCTGGGGAATATGTTTTGCATGGGCAGCTACTTGAAATGTTTTGCAAGTACTTCTTAGCTTTTTGTTTTGTTTTATTTTTCTATAGGTGCCTAATACAAAAACAACGGTCTGGCATTGCTTACTGTAAGAGCTGAAAGTCTGGGGTTGGAGCCAAAGGTCTAAAATAGAAATGGGCAACTTAACAGTCTTTTTTGGTGACTAATATAAAGCCTCTGTCAAAGTTCCTGACTCAGATCAGTCCTAAATATAATAGCAAGTGAGCTAGGAAACACTGGAGAAAAACTTGCTAGAGAAAGAGCAAATGAACTGCTCTTTTCTTAGTAAGCTCTATCACAGAACTGATGCACTGCCTAAAACTGGTTAAACCAGGATGCTCAAGCCTTGAGGAGTTAGATGCCTTCACAAGCATCTGTTTAAGGAAAACCCACACCTTTCATTTAAAAAAAAAAAAAAAAAAAAGTCATTCTACCTTAATGGGCCAAGCTGTCTTATCCAGAAAACTTTGATCAAAAACTCTGGTGGTTCTTCAAAGCTGATCCTAACCACTGTGGGTGGAAAGCCAAAGTGAAAAGTATGTGAAGATTTTTCATACCTCCTGCTTTTCTTTGAGCTGGAAATGCCAGAAGAGAGACTTTCTTGTTTCCCGTGTGTCTTTCCCCCCCCTGTTTCTCATCATAGTTAGAGTCCTTGGTGAAAAGGGGATTGTGGTTCACAATTGTGAAACCTCTTTCTTGTTCAGAGAGCAATGCTGCATGAGGAAAAGGCTGATCCATGCTAAGAAGTAGGTGATATTATTATTCCTTCTGTGCTTTTCCACCAGAAGTATAAACTTGGGCTTATTAGTGAGATGTCCATAGCCTGTAGCTTTTGGTGTAACTGCCCTCATCTCATCTGTACTTCATGAAAGTTGGTGATGTTCACCATCTCACAGGATTTGCCTTCATATCCTGGTTTAAAAGAGGGGGCTAGGTAGATTACAGGAGTGCTTTCTGCTGCTTATTTTTTTAAATCTGGTATTCTCCACCCCCTGCCTCAGAGACAAACTTATCCAGGTGGAGTCTTAATTGGTAATAGAGGCAGAACTGTACCTGGTTAAGCCCCCATCTGTAACAGTCAAGGAAAGCACTGTTGGCATGTGAAGTCAGTCAATTCATGGGGGAGTTTAAGTGCTCTCCACTCATCCGAAACTGTCTCAGGAAGTTTTATGAAACTCCACAAAGGCACTTGTAGGATTGTAGTGGGTGGGAAGACCCAAGAAACTGGGTGGAGTGGTGAGAAAATGTTAAGAATAGCTGGCAATTAATCTTAGCTCCTGGAACTAAGGGACTTTCCAATGCTGGCAGGTCTCCAGCTGACAGTGTGTGTTGTTATTCAGGCTACGTGCCAAGAATACTTAATGCTGACTGCTGGGTGTATTGGAGAAAAGTCATTGTGCAGGCACTGTCACTCAAAGGAAATACGCCACACCATAATCATTGGTTCAACAGTCATTTTGCAGACAATGAACACTGACATTTGGACAGCAAATGGAGCAAACAGTAGAAAAAGGGTGGGTGGGTGGGGAAACCTTTGCAGTCTTGGTAGTTAAGACCATTAAATCAGTTAGTATACATTGCCTGTACATAGGTTCTGAGGTGCTGCTACAGTTGTGATAATGACAGTGCTGTGAGAGGGTGTTAGGGCACGTGGGGAAAAACTGATTATTGAAATAACAACGGCCCTTTGCAGTGAAGAAAGAAAAAAACTGTCTATGTTTTGAAAGAATGTACTTTAAAATATACTGTAAAATGGGAAAACTGGGGAAAGAGAAACGGGTGGAATATAAATTTACCCTGCAGATTTCAACAGAGTCTGGACTTCAGAACTTATCTGGTGTAACATATTTCCTACTAGCTGTGACAGGCTGTGCTGTACTGTGCCCTTCCTGCTGCACTACCCCAGTGACTGTTATGGAATAAGTGTATTTAGAGAGCTTGGCTGAGTGGGGAGACCAACTGAGCAAATGAAGGGTTGGGGTCTCTTCCTGTACTGAACAGAGCAAAGAGGCACAGCTGTGGGAGACCTGTGGTTATGTCCACACTGCCCCATTAGGTCAATCTCAGCTCCCTCCTGCTTGTTGCCCCATGTCTGTCAGTCTGAGGAGCTGCCAAAGTAGCCCTCTGGGCCACCCATGCTGTACAGTGAACTGATGCTCCCCAGTACCTTGCCGGCACCACATCCCACCTGCCACCCTTCAGCCATCCCAGCATGCTGAGGCAGCTCCAGGTGAAGGGAAGAAGCATGAGGCAGAAACGCAAACACACTGCAGCAAGAGGCAGCCTCTCAGCAGTTACTGCAGGGCCAGTCAGCCACCTTATCTCTAGGACTTGATTTGATAACCCCGGCGCCAACGCTGGTCTCTTGCAGATTACCGGCTAGCCGCTGCCTTAGATGTGCAGGACAGGATCACTGCCACACTTTGCCACAGTCCTTGACGAAGTATTCCACATAGTGCCCCAGGGCACTTTGAGAAGGGCCTCGATTATTAATAACCATTATGATTTATTTTTTTTTTTCTATCAGACTCTAAAGTCTCGCTGATTGTCAGGTATTATTTATACACACTTGTGCTGGTTGTACCAGGTTTGTATCATCAGACCTCCCACATCTACTTTTCTGTCTGTCAACCTTTTTCCCATGCAATACCCACTCTTACAAGGCAAGTGCAGTGATCTGTCTGATCAGCAGATGCATTCCCTGCTCCTCCCATTGTGGCTGCAGCCTTAGCCTAGTGACTTCAGAAAGTTCGACCATGTCCTTAGTTAGTTCTAGGGGAAAAGGATAGGTAAAAAAGGTGAAGGATGTACCAGGCTCAGTTTGGATGGCTCAGGTTTGTAGTCCATGGTGGTAGAAGTCCTTTCAATAATAGTATTAATGGCGCTTTTTACCACGTCCTTTCTGGCATTGAATATGTCTTTCTCCTCATCCCAGGGGCAGTGAGGTTCCCTCCCCTGCTTTCTAATGATAGCATGGTGCACATCCATCAGTGTGATGGTTTCCCTCCCAAAGAGAGCATGAGATATGTTGTACTGAAGGCAGGGTCACCTCCAGCTTGGAGAATTGCCATTCCTGGTCTTGTGAACACTGTGTTGTTTTTTAATCCAGTATTGCAATTCAGTCTGTGTGCTTTCT
Organism: Anas acuta; assembly: GCF_963932015.1. Taxonomy (NCBI): domain Eukaryota; kingdom Metazoa; phylum Chordata; class Aves; order Anseriformes; family Anatidae; genus Anas; species Anas acuta. The sequence continues at coordinate 50,184,167 of NC_088980.1, read as the reverse complement.
TTTGACAGCTTTTTCCTCCCAAAGAGAACCTACTTCTGCCTGAAAAATACTGCCAAACTAGAAAAGGTGGGGAATTTTTCAGACAGATACCTGGATGTGGCCATTGCAAGCGACCTGTCTGAAACCACAGTCCCATGCACACTGCATGGCTGTGTTAATACAGGCATTGCTCTATTTCCAGTATTCGCCACTCAAAGCTGACTCACAGCACTCTCTGTGGGAGGCAGTCTCAAGTGCGAGTTGTCTGGAATGCCAGTTATGTGGAGCCTTCATGGAGGTCCCACGGGGGACAGGATGCTCCTGAGGTTTAATCTATTGATAGAGCAGTGGAGGCTCCTCTGTTGTCACTGTGGTGAATGGTATTTTGTCTCCTGCGTCTAGAGCATGAGGAAACCAGTCCTAGAAAGAAGAATGGTATGGGAGAAGTTTAGGCTAAAGAAAATCAGCAGTCAACAGATTAAGAGATGGGAGCAAGAAGTCAATGTGCAAAGCCTCCAAACTGAGGTCTAGATACTGAGATGAGTGGATGAAGTAAATGAGCAAAGAAGGAAGGGTCACAGGTACTGCAAGTGGTAAACATCTGTCTAAATAAGCATAAACACCCTCCTGTGCTAGCACTGACCACCTCTAAGTATCTAATTTAGCATTACAGGGCTGGATTGGGTTGAAAATCCTTTTGCCAGAAACCTAAAAGAAAAGGAATAAATCCACGAAGGGCCACAGATGCACTTTATGGATAACATTAAACCAGTGTAAAGGCTTGGTGCCTCCAAATGAGGCAATTACCTTGCTGCCACTTCCTTTGCTTCTGCAGTGAGGCAGTGCAGGGAGTCACACTAGCAGGGAAGCACTCACCCTTTGATGGTCTACATCTCTTTAGAGGTTTGCTCAGTGCCAGGAACAGGAGGTTGGAGTATTAGGCCAGGGAAGTGGGACTCTTGCTTTATGTGTTGGTCCATTATAGAAAGAGCTAAACATGTCATGTAGAACTGAACCATCTCTTTGATACTGCTAAAACTCTCAAAACAGTGTCCCATAGGAACGCGTACACCAACGTAGATACCCATTACTCTGAGAGTTGGAGGGTTACTGCCAAAACGTTGGAGGCTTGGTTTCAAAGCCAAGCACTGAAGCAGGGCACATAACTTTGGAAAGAGAAGGGCTCCATGGGAAGGCTGAACACCAGAAGTGAAATGTGGCATTAGGAGCATTTTTAATGTCAAAATCCTTTTGTAGGTTTCACTGTGTTTACACATGACTGATTCATAGTGCTGTTTTTTTACTTGTGAGATATAGATAGCTCCAAAACAGTTGTAAAAGCATATGCATTAATTTATAGAGAATGTATATATATATATATATTACATTAAAAACAAATAAAATTAAACCCTTGTGGTATTTGAAAAGTTAATTGAATGCTTGTATGAAGCTGACATCTGGTGTCATCATCAAGACAAGATTACAGACAGTGATGAGACAGTGATGCTTACTAATGCTATTGACATGCAAGAAGAAGCAGCAGGAATTCTTCCCTTTTGTATCATCAAAACTGAAGCACATGGTTAAAGCCAGAGGAGAGCATTTGTGACAAAAGAACACAAGAGAATGGTGATTTTCTGTAATATTTCCTATGTTATGTTTTCCCATTTTATTTTCCCACAAAGAGGTTTGTTTGTTTGTTTGGTCTTGAGTCTGAAATTGCCTGTAATTTCCATGAGAAGCACATTTTTACATGTGCAGTATAATTAGTAATATTTTCCCCAAAATATGCTTGTGAACACAAAAAAGTCAGAGGTGCTAAATTCCAGGATGTGTGGTGATAGGTAAGTGGAACCAGTGTTCAAAATTCAGTCGGAGTAAATGTAGCATCGCCCTGCGGCCCTTATGAGAAACCCCCAGTATTTCGTATTACATGTACAGACACTATCAGAAGAGACTCCTCAAGCACACACAGGAGGTGGGACTCACCCTGAGCTTAGGGTATCTTTTAAGTTAGCTGTTTTTTTTCTGAGCCAAAACGTGTGCCCTCCCCCCCCACACCCCCCCAAGGATGTCTTCAGCTTTAAGTGCCTTGCTGCGTAATAGTAAAGGAGGAGGGAGTAGCATTGCTGAGGACAGGAGGTTAAGAAGAAACCTGACTGGGGAAGAAGCCAAACTAAACAAAGGTTTAGATCTATAGCTGAAAATAGTATAACTTACCATTTTCCTCTGCCAGTGGCTGACACACCACATTTTTTGTTCTTTAAAACCACAGTGAACCATTCCCAAAAATGGAAGTGTAACCTCTCTTTTCTACACTTCTGTCCTTCCCCTCAGCTGGGGAAAACCTGTTTTTTTCGTGCTGCATTTCTCATGACACGTTTGACCGGAGGGTTTCTTCACAGCATTTCTGCTGGGGGCTATTTGTTTTATCTCACTTTTTTTTTTTTTTTTTTTTTTTTTTTTGCGGTAGATAACAGACCTGTGTGCTGCATAGATTAGACTAGGCAAATTTTGCCACTGATTTCTTTAGGTACAGATAAAATGCCTTAGTCTCCCCCTCATGTCTGCACTTAAGGCAAAATTTTAAAATGTCACGATGTTAATGGGAGTGCTGAATGATTTCTGTGTTTCCTTTGCTTCTCAGCTGGCCACGTGTGCACGCTAATGAGACACGCTAATATTGAAGCTGGAATTTGAAGTGGAGCAGAGGCCAACCTAATAAATCTGCTGTTAGTTCAGGCACTGCAGTGATGTTGCTGTACCCTGGGGGAGGAAGGGGAGAAGCTGAGTGTTGGGCCTGAGGGAGAGAGAAGGAAATCAGCTGTGGGCAGGCAGAGAGACAGGATTTGGGTTGCTGAGGACTGGAGGCAAAAAGCAGCTTCTGAGGGCAGGAGCATGTGCAAAAAGCAGATTGTGGAACTTCTCATGCAGGAGGTGCCTGTGCTGCAGTGAAAGAATAAGTGGTTTTGGAGTGGTCGAATCTTTATACTTAAGAGTATATAACAGAGACTGTATTAATAAATAAACTAGAAGGAGAAAGGAAGGGGTTGCTACTTCAGGCTTTTCCCCAGAATTTACTTTAAAATGTTGCTTTCATTTGGAAGCCTCTTCCAGTAAGACAAAGCAATCCACTCTTCGTCTTCTTATAGTATAGCAGAGATTTTATGCTGACCAAGCTCTGGCTGCAAAGCTGGCCCTTCTTCAAGCAGGGAGCTGAGCCAGCTGACTTTGGGAGGTCACCCCAAACCTGACTGCTTGGTAATTCTGTAATCTTGAGCACTGAGAGTGAAGTCTCTGCTCCATACACACCAATGAGAAAGTTCATCACTGCTGTCATTGAAGCTGGAATCTTACCCTGAAAGGTTACTGATTTCAGAGTCATGGCAAACAGATGAAGACAATAGATTTAAAGGTCTTTGTATGTTACAGGTTAGAATTTGATGGATGTCATCTACAATAGCTTATTTTCTGTGTTGGAGCTGCTTGACCTCTGTGAAAGAGGCAGGTGTTGCATATACCTGCTTCCCACCAAAGAGAAGCCCTTAACAAAACAACACTCACAACATCATCAAAATCATCACTCAAAACATCACTCTAGAAATAGGTTGATAACTCACCAGCAGAGCCAAGGATTTGAGTTGTCATTGCAACATGCTGGCTTCACCGCTTGTTCATGTTTCTTCCTACTATATGAAAATATAAAGAATGCTTTAAGGAGCTAGATTATTGCTGTTATGTACTTCGCTCACTTTTAGCGCAGGAAGATGAGGAGGCTGGATCCAGCCAGTGAGAGAGAAAAAGGCTGCTGGAAGAGATCGGTCTTTCTCCAGAAGGGCCACTGGCTTGGACTGAAAAGCCTTACCAAAAGCAGAACATATAAATCTGTAGATGGGAAAAGCTATAGAGCAGCTCTGAAACTATGATGAATTAGAGACTTGGTAGATGCCAGAGTCTCTGCAAAGTTACTTGTGAGCACTAAATTTCAGTATCCCTCTCTCTCACTCAGTAATTATTATTATTTTTATTATTATTATGCCTTCTGTAAGAAGATCATGAGCTGTAGCCATTCAGAATAGTTTGTTTCCCTGAAGTTATTTAATACCAATTATCCCTCCTCAATCACTTTCAGAAGAGACTTTGTAGAGGGAGGACTAGCAAATCTCTGGAAAGCAGATCTGAACAGCTGCACCTCATCACTTTGTGAAAGATTAGGAAGGGATGAAGCCTCAGGCTTTTGGCTGAAACTGGCCAAAGTAAACACAGAGTGGAATCTTTAGGGGTTATGATGAAACTAGAAGTAACAAAGAATTAAAGCCACCAAATATATTCAAATCACAGGTTGCATGGGATATCTGCATTTCCTAAACCTGATTGGGTTAAGCCCATCATCTTTTTTTGGGTATATAAAGTCCTTTATTTCATCAGTAGTCCTAATGTCAGTGGGATTATTTATATAAAAAATTATTCTTTAATGTGAATCGAGGTATTACAGTCTAGTCCTATGTTTGGATGTTATAACCCTGTTTATTTTCTTGTCCATTTAGACTTTGAGCTCCCTAGAAAAGAATGTCCTCTTTATATGCATGAAGTACAATAGGTTGTGATTCCCCCACAATCGTGTCACTTATACTAAAGAATTTAAATGTCAAAACGAAACATTTTGACCTTTATAAGAGTGTTCCTTTTTTATATAATTTTCACTGAATTTAGACAAAGTGCATACATTCTCATGAAATACTTTAATTAAGCCCAATTAGTATTTCACATTTGGCCAGCTCCACTGTAAAGAGACTTGGTGAACACAAGTCACTGGAATAAGCAGAACCATGGATCTTATGTTTCCTACTGACTTTTTAAACTTAAATTAAAGGTTACTGCACGTTACATCAGCTGGAGTTTGTACGTGTTATTCCCTTCAAGGAGAAATGAATTTGAGTAATACAGGAAAAGGTGGTACGTGTGTGGATCCTTGTCTGAAGACAAGAAAGTAAACAGCACAGGACTGTAACAAGTTCATTTTAAAAGGAGAGGGAGAGATTACAGGGGAAAGTTTGTACTATAGGAAATATCTCTTCAGCTGAGATTGCGGTGAAGTTGCCCAGGGTTTCAAGGTAATTGCTACATTCCAAGTTGCTTTCAGTGCCAAAGCTTAAGTAGTGGGGGTAGCTAAAGGAACAGCATCTTGCCTGGATAGACGTACCTGGAACTGCAGGGTGCCACAGCCCCCAGCCAGCCTGGGTACGGCTGTGCCCAGCTGCAGCTGATGAGACCAGCTAGAGGAAGTTCAGGCCACCTCAGGTAGGTCCCTTCTGTGTTTCTGCAATTAGGCTTTAAGAAGGTGGCAAGGACAGCCCTGCTGCAACTGCACTGCAAGGGGTGGAGTGCCATTAGCTTTCCCCAGTGAGTCTGGACTAGAACAGCCTGAGGACCTTTCCTTTCTGCAGCAGCAACATGCTGTGAGAATTAGCACTGCTTTGGCAAAAGCATACATCTGTAAAGGGGCTAGCAAAGAAACCTGGGTGTTGCTCGTTTTGGGAAATGTATGCAAATTTTTTAATTGTCGCTGTTCTCAGACTGCTGGAAGCATGAAAAGTCAGACCAGTTATTTAATCAAAAGCTTGGATGTTGACAGTGAGCAAGACATTATTATTATTTTCATTTATTTATTTTCCAGTAAGGCTGTAGTCTGTAATAAATATCTGGGTTTTGAATATACTTTTGCATTGTTATATGCATGTCGTTATATACACTTTATAATGCAGTTCTTTGTTGCTCAACAAAGTTTCCTGAAGTATTTATTTACCACCCCTTTTACATTGCTGCTACATTTCTCCTAGAGGAGTGATGAATCTGTTTGGTGAGGACTATGAATTTCTCATCTCATTGAGTTGTAGTACCTGTAGTTATTCCTGTCCTCCTCATCCTTATATGCTTCTTTTGTAAGGCGCGTGTGCTTGAGTTATGATCACCTTGCTGCATTCCAGCTATTATGAAGCTGCTTTTGACTGATTCTCTAAAAATTGCCATTAAATGTATCTCTCCTGATCTTACGTTTCATTTTTAAAGCTATGTGGGGAGAAGGAAAACAAAGTACGTCCTTTTTACTATTCAAACTTCATCACACTGCTTGGGAACAATGCATGTCAGCTCCAGGCTTAAAGTGCTAAATAACATTGTTTCATAAACACACAGCTATTTTGTCCAAACAAGCTGCTTCATCAAAATGTTGAAAAATGTATTGTACTACTGGGACAGTTCTGCCATAGACAGTTTTATTCCTCTCTCTTCTCTTATTTGTGCTTTAGGAAAGAAAAACAATATAATCATTTTTATTTTTATTACTCAAATATTTGTTCTGGAGCCTGGAGAAGAGAAATAGCTATTATACATTACGTAAATGACATCTTTTTAAAAACAGCCTTACAAACAGTGCTACATTAACCCTTCAGCAACACCTAGCACCTCATTCTTCTTTGGCTGTTGACAAACAATGCCATTTAATGTCAGTCAGATAGTTAACTACAGCTCAGGGTAGTATTTTCATCCAGTCTAGTGCCAGTTGGAGGCTCTCTCTTCTCCTTACCTCCTTATAGCTTGAAGGTGCTAAGTTTAACACCTACAAAGTGTGGAGTTTTAATTTCATTGAGAAGAGAGAGGACTGTTTTGTTTTGTGTTTTTGTTGTTGTTTTTTCCTTATTATTAAAACGTTGGATGAATAATTATAACAGGGAAGTGGCTTCAGCCTTCTGCTAGATTTTTTTTCCCAATTCACTTGCATATTTCAGGATGCTTTTTAAAATTTCTTATCTTCCATATGGCAAATTATTCTTTTTGAATATCTTGCACTTAGAGTGAGAACACTTTGGGGATGGACTTAACTGGTGGTCCAAAACCAGGGTAATTATGTTTGTTGCCAGGGAAAGAAGAATATTATTCCTGGAGACACAGCAGGCATTTTATTAAATGATTGTACCAGCTGGAAACAAATTATTGCCTTTATTTTAAACTACCATTTAGAAGTCTAATGCTTTTATTTCAATGAGAGGCAAATATTTAGGAAGATTACAGCTCCTGTGTTCTTGTGATTTTTACTGGGGTATCCTAGGTTCATATAATTACCCATGCTGGTGTTATATGCCTTGTTTTTTTGATGAGACTGCCATTACCTGCAAGTCACAAGTTGATCCTTCTGTTATTTCCCTTCTGTCTGATACCACAACTAATTTTGGAGTGAGGAAGAGCATATGCACCAGGTGGGCTGTGTTTCTAATAACTGATTTTCTTGAACATGTTATACGAAACCTTGCCAAGAAAATATCACTGTTGCATTTTGAGACCAGCTGGCATTGTATTGGAGTCTGAAGAGGGAAGGATAGAAAAGCAAAGACCGAACCATGTTTGTCTGTGGTGTCACTCACACAGATTTTTCTGTAGGTGAATTTGGATCTCTGTGTGCTCTAGAAATCGTTTTAGTCTGGGATTTTGTGGAGGGAAACAGAGGTAGTTTGTGTGCACAACTTGAATTGTGATTGTGCACATTTGTTTTTCCCTCTGTTTTTCCCTTTAATAGTCCCTAAGGCACTATTAAACGTATTTTCAGTTGAACTCTGAAGTTGAGGTTGTGAGGAACTGCATGGCCCAGTTCTCTGGCTCAATTGCTTGGGTGTATGGCCACCCATAATATGAATGTGTTGATGGACAATAAAGTCTGGAGCAATCTCTAAGCCTTTCTTTCCCAGCTCTCCAAGACCGAAATTGATAGGAGATGGTTAAAAGCAATAGTAGCAGGGGTGCTGTATGAGTTACTTTGTTTGGCAGTAAGTCTGATTTCATGGTCTCCCATCAAAAATGCCTTAGCCACATACTGCAGAGTGCTGACACAGTATGAGCTCACACTAGCACTTCAAATCTGTTCCAAAATGTTGAGCAGTTGCTATTTCAACTGTTTGCCTTACTGTCAGATCAAGTTGTTATTTGTCCTGCTGAAAGCATAAACTCCATATACTCTGGCCAATCAAGTGAAAATGTGAATTTGGGCCCATTGCTGAACTGAATTACATTTGTATTGCTGAATCAAATTTGTCAGGCAGTGCAATGGCCATGTAGTACCAGCACGAGTGTTCCTCCCGCTTCTTGAAGACAAACAGGAAAGTAGTAAGGCTGGGGGTATTTTTCCTTTGCACTTTTCCAAAGATTTCTGAGCTGTTTTGGCTGGACCATGCAAATATATTCAGTTATATGAAACATGAAAATGTTCAGTAAGGTTACATGTACACTTTGAAAAGTGCCTGGTAGTCCTATCAGCCCCATGTCTCATATAACAAGTCAGACCCTGTGATTAGCAGATGGGTGGTATGGCACTTGACTTACTTAAACAATTTGTGCTGAGTAAACTTTGTCATATAGGTAACCCTAATTTCTCCAAATTAGATATGAATATTTGGTGGAAAAAGCTAATCTGTCTTTCAAGGCTTTTAGAAATATATGTTTTTTCTCTTTGTCTTTATTAAAGAAATGAAATTAAAAAACCTCTTCTACCTCTGTTTGACATTGCATCAATGAGAACTTGATATGAAAGATACTAATGTCCCCAGTAAAAACATCTCTTTTACATCTGATGTGAATATATCTAATGTACATACAGTATCTGTAGCATAGTGCTATAGTCTCCTGGTAGCCTCTGTGAAACTATAGCTGTTCTCCTTCCTACCTAGTAGGGCAATGCTGAAAACATTGCCAGGATGCAGCCACCTACCTCAAACTATAGCTAGAGGCACTTTAGGAGCAAGGCCTATTTGTGCAGTACAAACTCTGTGAGGAAAATGTTGATGAATTTAACAGACATGAAGCACAGACTCCCCTAGCTAAAGTCGAAATATGATCAGAGAATATAATCACAGAGTTTGAAGGCTTCAGGAGGACAAACAGGTGTTGTCACTGCTGTGTTGCCTCCCACTATGCATCTTATAGTGGAGGATATACTATTTTCTACTTTGACATTCAGAACTTTTCCTTCAGGAAGATTTTTATTTTTATTTATTTATTTTAGTGAATGTGTGAAGGCTGGGCCCTGATGCATGAGCTAAAAGCCATCTGTGTGCTATTTTTTTTTCTTTTTGGGTGTTACTGTTCCAGCTGACTCTCTGCAGTCCATGGTTATGAAAAGGCTGAACAAGAAAGTAAAAAGCTGGTAATACCCTTTGGGGAAAGGAACAGGCAATCAGTCACCTGAAGGTCATATAAAGTACAATGGGCCTATGCAGTGGTGCAGGTTGGACTGATTTGTTTCATTAATCAAAACTCATACAGTGTTTGCAAAGAATAATTGACATTAGCAGAGCTGTGTTACTTGGGAATGCAATATTAACCTCTCTGTTTAATTACATCGAGGTTTAAACTCAGAAAATAAGACTTTGCTTATTCAGTAGCAACAGTGCCTCTTTTGTTAACAGAGTAAACTTTTTGTTACATTATATAGGACAAATTTTGTATTTTTAGCGGTGAAATAAATACCAACTTATTGTGACTGTGATCTGAAAGGAGGTAATGTCAGATACTGAAATGGAGCTACAGTCTGAGGAGCTCCCTGTGCATAGTAGTGGGAGGGAACAAGAAATAAAATTTCAAACATTATCGCAATGTTTTCCTGATAAAAGGTATATACGGGATGAAGAGGAGTGGGAAAAGAGTGTTCAGAACAGGCAATGTGTGGCAGGGGAGAGGGATGTATTAAACACTGGTTGAAATTGGAAAATAATCAAAAGCAACAAAAACAGCTGTATAGATATGCATTTAAAGGAAATTAGGCTTGATTATTTTTTTTCTCTATAAAGATAAATGCAAAAATCTTTGGTCATGGTCTGTCACTTGCATGTTATGACTGCTGCTTATCCTGCAGATTTGTTGCTACCAGTGCACTGTAGCAACAGGCCAGGCCATCTGTATTCACCACTGTTTCTACAAATGTGCAAGTAGCAGCTCATCGGGTGAGCTTCGTGGTTTGTTTGCTCAATACTTCGTATAATGAAGCTTTGATCTGTGAAGCATCCATAAATACTACTGCAGCCCACGTGGCTATGATGTCCTAGTCCACTCTTTCCATCTTCCTGATGCTAAGTATTACCTGTCCTCTGGGGAAATCCTAGTGAAATCAATAAAACCACAAAAGTGTTGCTCAGTTCGAGTAAGACGGCAAAAGCATTGTCTCCTAAATTTCATTCTTAACTGAAGATGTCTTCTGCAGCAGTGGCATCCAGTTTATATCCTATGTGATTACTCTGGCCTAGTAGGGTAATTAATGCCTCCCCTTCTGATGGCCTACTTTCCATAATCTGATTAATTGGATTGTTTCAGTGAACATGAACTCCTCGCTAACCATCCTAGGGATGCCTTCCCTCCCTTGAGGGACTCAGATGGGGTGAAATGAGCTTGGGAGAGGTTCTGGCTGACAGGAGCCAATTCACGTTCCCAATGTAGGTCTCAAGACCAACTACAAAGATGGTAACTAAAAGAAAGAGCATGAATTGTTTATTGCTTATAGCAGCTGAGTCCTTCCCCTTCTTCTTGGGCAACTTCTGGGTAAGAAGCGGGCTGCCCCACGGTTTCTGCATACGTGCTTGGCTGTGACCAAGGCTGATGACCTGGTGGACACAGTGGACGCTCTGAAAAGCCACAGCATGCAGGTGCAAGGGTTTCATTATGGCATAGGGGAGAGGGCTGTGCCACTGCCCTCTCTGTGTTCTCAATGGAAGTAAGAAACATGCCTAGTATTAAGGAGCTTGGTATTACTGTCCTGCAGAAATAGTTCTTTTGGCATGATAATTGACCTCAAGAATTAGATTGCTGAGAGAATCTTCCAGCAGGAGCGTTGGTCCCAAATAAGTTGGATAGTGGTGTCCATTCTGCTAAGCACTGTAAAAACAGAACAGAACACAATTTGGCACACCTTTCTGGCTACTTAGTCAAGGAGTAGTAGTTCCACAACAAAGGAACAACACCACCACCCCTCCTTTTTCCTGTTAATTTCTTTTGTCTCCATGACCTCTTTTCAGCTCCCCATCTCACTGTGGTCCTCCAGTTTTTAATTTTCATGAATAAATGCACTCTTTCCAATGGGGTTTGCTTGACAGCTCTCTGACCCAGATGTTTTTCAGTATGCTTTGTAGCTACAAATTCTTAACTACTACCCAGTATTTGCCTTTTCTGCTCTTCAGAGATTGTATCAGCCAGGGAAAGCAGTACTCTTTCTTTCTATCTGTAGCAGTTGTGTTGTCCTGACAGAGCCCATTTTGACAGAAAGTGCTAATAATACCTTGGTTTTTCAGCTACTGCTATGCATTTTTTCCAGTACTGCAGATGTTTTTACTGAAAGCTTAACCAGCATCTCCTCCTCTGTTTGCTGTGTCAGGTCAGGGTGCCACCAATAATGTCAATGTAGCTTTGGCATTTTTTCAGTATTAGCTGCCTGTTCACTCCAAGATTCAGTCTCAGCACCCCTGTATTGTTGACCTGCTGAAGCTATTGATTTCTGTAGCTGGAATACATTCAAGTCACTGAAGGAAAAATCTGATTTCCCTTCACAACAAAAAATGTTTGGGCCTTCAACTTCAGCTGCTTTTTTTTTTTTTTTTTTTTTTTCACTGCAGGAAAATGTCATAAACAGTGTTATGTTCATTCATAGCATCTTGTTCATTATTTGATATTCAGATACTTAGTAAAAAGTAAGCATCAAATCTTTTATTAAGGATGGTAAACTTGGGCACAAACCACCTATGGCAGAACTCAGTTAGGTTTTACAAAACCTACTGATTTTTATCCTTCTTCACATCAGATAGTTGCATTCCTCACGTCTTGGGGGATAATCAGGGGCATATGGAAAAGCTTGTGCAAAAGAGCCGTGCATTCACCCTCCCTCTCACCTCACCCTAAATGGAAGAGGACATATTTATAGTCAGTATTGACTAAGTGTGCCTTTTTCTTTTGAAACACAGAAGTTCTTTGTTGCCAGACTTCAGTTGTTCTTGTGTTCTAGCCTTTTATTTTCTTACTTATTTTTAATGGTACCTAGCCAGTGACTGCTGTTTCTCATGCTTGGAAAAAATAATTAAAGACACCTGTACATCATACACAGTATAGAATCACTTCCATCATTCTTTGCATATTATGGATTGTTGATGAATTCTCAGCAGTGATTTGGCTCAGGAGTAGCAAAGTGTCTGATTTCACTGGCCTCCTCATTTGCACAGTGTCTGCTTCACACTGTTCTGCTAAAAGGGGCCTTAAATTATGCAAATATTGTTTACTGACATTATTGCCTCCTGTCACAGCCTAAGGAGATTTAGTGTTGATATATTATTTAACTGTGTTTAGACAGTGGGTTTGTGAGATTCTGTACACTTGAGCCACGATATAAAGCGGGAAAGGTTGTACTCTGGGCCTGTGTATTTCTTTGGGGTTATTCGTGTTTTTCTGGTGTACTTTTTAAAATGTTTCTTAATTGTGTGGTTTTGTGGGGCAGCTTCAATGGCTGTGGTTTCAAAAGTCTGAGAAAATTGGAAAGCTGCTGATTCTGCAATTGTGTGTTTGTCTGTGTACCTGTAGGACTAAGGACAATATTATTTCTTGAAGTATTCCCATCAGCTGAAACACAAAGTTTGCTTTCATGAAAGCTGCAAATATTAAACCTAAATGTGTATCTTAGTCTTTAAAAAAATACTTATTGCTGCCAAACAAAACTGTAAATTTTATTTTGTCTAAAATGAATGATTCAGTCTTCCCAACATGAGACGTTATGCTTTTTAATTCTCTTCTGAGGCTCAAAGGTTCTTGCAACTAGTTTAATTCCTCCCTCTGGAGCTTGTTATCCATCAGTTAAATAGATTGATACAAACTGCTATTTCCTGACTCTGGTCTTTACTAGTTTTCTTTTTTTAATTAACTATATGTTTGTCATTTTTTCCTTATTTTTTTTCATAATCTACCCATCTTCCCAATACAAATCATCCTTGTTTGTTGAAGAAATAGTCTTCATTTTTTGTGAAGGATTAACTGATATTTTCTCAATTATTAGCAAGAGTTGGCATGGAGGGGGGGAGGGAAGGGAGGAGAGTCTTTATTTGCCACATGTGTCTTATTTGTGGACTTACACACTGCTTTTTTTCATATACTCTGTCATCAGGTGCTTCTTGCAGGTTCAGATGGAGAGACTGTTCCTATTGTAGTTGTGCCAGCTTCCCTGCTAAATATTTGGCAGAGAAAGGTGTAAAACCCTATTCATGAACAGTGAAAATCAAGACCTGAAAGCAAACTCCCTAATGACTATATTTTACATTTCCTCCCCATCCCATTGCTTTTCTCTCATCTATGAAGTCTTAATTCCTAAAGGAAATTCATTTTACTGAAGAAGAGTTTCATTGCAGTTAAAATGATCATTTTTAATGATCTCCTGCCTTATAAGGGACTTGGTTTATAAGGATTTTTATTCTTATTCAATATTGTCAAGCACAGAATGGGTAACTTTGAAATCAGAAAAACAATTCAGGTGTTACTGTCTACACAGCCACCTCAGGTTTATGTATCTTCCCTGGTTGGTTCTGTCCTTCCAGGTTCATTGCTGTTTAGACACAGCAGAAGCCCCATCTACTAAAAGTTGATTCTTTTTTCATGTGTGATCACAGTACGTTTACACACTCCATACAGACACATATAATTTACGTTTTGCTTCCCATGAATCTCTTCTCAGTGTCTCTTGCAAATATATAAGTTCTTTGCTACTCTTTTCCTCACTCTTAATTCACATCCAAATGTCTGACTTCCAGGTGTCGTCCCACACCTGGTGGGTCGATAATGGTGGTGGTAATACAGGCTTTCCATATGAAAGTTGAAACATGAAGTTTTGTTTTGGTTTGGTTCGGTTTTCCTGCAGCATAAAACTTCCTTCCACCCACATTGAAAATTTCATTGCTTTTTCATGAGCTCTGCATGGATCTGAGTAAAAAGGGTGAGGACTGAATACAAGGTGTACCTTTCAGCATTCAACTAAATGGGGCTTTAAAACTAGTCCCAACAGCCTGAGTTTTAAAAAGTGATTTGCTGTTGAACGGATTGGGGGTTTGCAGAGAATAACATTGCTCTTATGTTCTAAACAGATTTTCAGACAGACTAAAGAAGATTCCCTCGAGCAACATCCCACGTATCACAGCTCATTCAACAGAGCAGTGGATGCCCTTGATATCACAGACAGAAACATTCCCTGTGCTGTACACTCTCAGGTAACTGCAGAATGGGATTCAGCCTAATATATCTTTTAGTTTATTTGTTTCCACCACAAACTGCACTTCTCTCTGTATTGTCCACAAGGTGGGCCATGGCTCAGCTGCGAGACTAGCAAGGATGAGCCATTGGCCTCAGTGCCAAGTTTGGCACTAGTGGACGCTGAGACTGACATTTGTGATTTAAAGTGATTTTTAAAACTAATTTGTAGCCAGATGCCAAACCCAATCACTAACACTGTTTCAAACTTCAGATTCTGGTTCTTTGGTACATATTTTTGTAGTGGGGTTGCTGATTTCTTTTGCTTAGTATAGTTTTAAAATAAGCTATTTTAAAGCTAGGTGTCCAGATGGGCCTTGAATATCTCCAGAGGAGAATCCACAACCTCCCTGGGCAGCCTGTTTCAGTGCTCTGTCACCCCCACCATGAAGAAGTTCTTTCTCATGTTGGTGTGAAACCGTGTGATCCATCTTGTGGCTGTAGCCCCTTGTCTTGTCCCCACAAACCACCGAAAAGAGGTTGGCCAAATCCCTCTGTCTCCCACACTTAAGATATTTGTAAACATTAGTAAGATCCCCTCTAAGTCTTCTCTTCTCAAGGCTGAACAGACCCAGGTCTCAGCCTTTTCTTTAAGGTCCTTTCCAACGCCAACCATTTGGTGATTCCCTGATTGAAACACCAAGCCTTGTGCACTCAAGGTCAGCTACCTCCCAGGACAGAGACTCCACAGCCTTTCTGAGCACCAGTCCTGCCTGAGCACCCTTGTGGGGACAATCTTTCCCTTTTTCCTAGCTGGGCTGTCTTCACCTGCAAACATAGACCTGGTGCCACTCAACTTTCTGCCACAGAGCCCCTCGGAGAAGGCATGGGCATCATCTTCTCTACTCCCCCCCTCCCAGCAGACAGCTGGAAGCAGTCTGAGCCTTTTCTCCTTTGTGCTGACCACAGGAGTTCCCTCAGCCTGTGCTTGTATGCTGTGTGCCCCGGCCCCTCAATCCCTCCAGTGCCGTCAGCTGGGCCCACTCCACACCCATCAGGATCTTTCCTGTACCGGGGAGACCAGAACAGGATGTCGGAGCCCAGGGGCAGTGGCAAAAATGACACCAAAGAAGAGAGGACAGTGCTTTCACGGTTGTTTATTCTTATTGCGGTTGTTGTTATTTTTATTAGGATTATTCTACCAGTTTGTTGCCCAGCCTTGGGAAGAACCGGTAGCCAAACAGCTTGAGTGGACTTTTTGCTGCACTCCTGTGCTTCTTTCTGGCAGAGCTGAAGACTTGTGTTTCTTCAGAGGAGCACCTGTCTGCGTCACCGTTTTGAGGGATCTGCTGCTCCTCTCTGTGCACTGCCATGCAGGGCGCGGCTTCGTCTTCAAGCACCTCTTGGGCAGCCTTCTCGTCCTCAGACCGAGATGCCCCACGCCGAGCGTGGCCTTCGGAGGGCTCCTCCTGTCGCCCTGGTGCAGCAGCCCACAGGAAGCCGAGTGCGCTCTTGTCCACAGCTTGGGACAAGAGGCGGGGATGGGGGGCAGGGGATGGGGGAAGAAGCCATCGTGCAGGCAAGCCTGCAAGGTGGTAAAAGGATGGCCTCTCCCCCCTAGCTGTGGAGGCGGAGGCAGGGCCGGGAGTATGGAGCAGTCCGGGCGGCTCTGCGATGACGGTGGTGTTGTCTCGCGGGTGGGAGCCCTGGCACGATGACATTGTGCCACATCAGATGGTTTGGAGGTGGATCCACCTCCATCAGCTCTTCCTCCTCAGGTGGATCCACCTCCATGGGCTCCACACCGTCCGCCGCGGCTGCTCCGTCTTCCCTCTCACTCCGCCTCCACTTTCTCTTGGGTTCAACAACCCAGCTCGCATTGCTCCCACGAATGCGTGGGCAGCCATCATCCCAGGGCCTCTTAAGGACAGCCATGCTTGTCATTCGTCAGAGGGCCTGGGAGATCAGCGAGGGGTGGGCCAGGCGCAGGGGCTTTTATAGGCTCCGGAACACAGCGAGGGGCGGATGCCACAGTGACATCAGGGAGCCTCAGTGATGCCCCTGTGATGGCGCCATGCACCACCCACAACGTGGCCGTGTTGGGAGGGGGCTTGTGCAGCCTGAAAGAGGCCCTGGTGTGGAAGGAGGAGGAGGGTCAGGGCGGCTGAGGGTCCCTTTCCTGGGGGTGGCTCTCCTGGGATGCCCTTGGCTTAGTATAAGCACTGCTCTGCAACAATTAAAGCATTGGGGTGTTATCAGCACTCTTCTCATCCTAAGCCAAAACACAGCATTCCATCAGCTACTAGGAAGAAAATTAATTCCGTTCTATCTGAAACCAGGACATCTATCCACCCCTTATTCCATACCATTTATGTCATGCTCAGGTTACACTCTTTTCCATACATTCTAATTAGTCACCTATAGTAATCATGGTAGTGATAACATACAGTATAATATACTAATTAACATGGTACAATTCAGTTCATGGGCTATTCTCACCCAGTATTAAATCTCCTTGAGGTACACACCGGACCTCTCCGTTCTTTTGCATCACCCACCAAGTGTATCCAGGTCCCTGAGCGAAAACAATTCCACGAATAGGTTTGCCTTTTCCTGAGGCAGGAGTAGCCCAGACTGTTTTACCCAGCATATTTTTTACATGCACTACAGGAACTTTATCCCCATCTACAGTACGTAACAGGTTTGATTGGGCAGGTCCAGCTCGGTTGGTAGATCCCCTAGTATTGACTAACCAGGTGGCCTTTGCCAAATGCGTATCCCAGTTTTTGAACGTCCCAGCGCCCATTGCTTTCAAGGTAGTCTTTAACAGGCCATTGTATCGTTCAGCTTCCCCGGAGGCTGGTGCATGATAGGGGATGTGATACACCCATTCAATACCATGTTCTTTGGCCCAAGTGTCTATAAGGTTGTTTCGGAAGTGAGTCCCATTGTCTGACTCTATTCTTTCTGGGGTGCCATGTCGCCATAGGACTTGCTTTTCAAGGCCCAGGATGGTGTTCCGGGCAGTGGCATGAGGCACAGGATATGTTTCCAGCCATCCGGTGGTTGCTTCCACCATTGTAAGTACGTGGCGCTTGCCATTGCGAGTTTGAGGGAGTGTGATGTAATCAATCTGCCAGGCCTCTCCATATTTATATTTCAGCCATCGTCCTCCATACCAAAGAGGCTTTGACCGTTTGGCTTGCTTGATTGCAGCACATGTTTCACAGTCATGAATAACCTGTGCTATAGCGTCCATGGTCAGGTCCACCCCTCGATCACGAGCCCATCTGTATGTTGCATCTCTACCTTGATGGCCTGAGGTGTCATGGGCCCATCGGGCTATAAATAATTCACCTTTATGCTGCCAATCCAGGTCCACCTGAGCTACTTCAATCTTAGCAGCCTGATCTACCTGCTGGTTGTTTTGATGTTCTTCAGTAGCCCGATTCTTGGGCACATGAGCATCTACGTGGCGTACTTTGACAGCCAGGTTCTCTACCCGAGCAGCAATATCTTGCCACAATGCAGCAGCCCAGATGGGTTTTTCCTAGCTGGGCTGTCTTCACCTGCAAGCATAGACCTGGTGCCACTCAACTTTCTGCCACAGAGCCCCTCGGAGAAGGCATGGGCATCATCTTCTCTACTCCCCCCCTCCCAGCAGACAGCTGGAAGCAGTCTGAGCCTTTTCTCCTTTGTGCTGACCACAGGAGTTCCCTCAGCCTGTGCTTGTATGCTGTGTGCCCCGGCCCCTCAATCCCTCCAGTGCCGTCAGCTGGGCCCACTCCACACCCATCAGGATCTTTCCTGTACCGGGGAGACCAGAACAGGATGTCGGAGCCCAGGGGCAGTGGCAAAAATGACACCAAAGAAGAGAGGACAGTGCTTTCACGGTTGTTTATTCTTATTGCGGTTGTTGTTATTTTTATTAGGATTATTCTACCAGTTTGTTGCCCAGCCTTGGGAAGAACCGGTAGCCAAACAGCTTGAGTGGACTTTTTGCTGCACTCCTGTGCTTCTTTCTGGCAGAGCTGAAGACTTGTGTTTCTTCAGAGGAGCACCTGTCTGCGTCACCGTTTTGAGGGATCTGCTGCTCCTCTCTGTGCACTGCCATGCAGGGCGCGGCTTCGTCTTCAAGCACCTCTTGGGCAGCCTTCTCGTCCTCAGACCGAGATGCCCCACGCCGAGCGTGGCCTTCGGAGGGCTCCTCCTGTCGCCCTGGTGCAGCAGCCCACAGGAAGCCGAGTGCGCTCTTGTCCACAGCTTGGGACAAGAGGCGGGGATGGGGGGCAGGGGATGGGGGAAGAAGCCATCGTGCAGGCAAGCCTGCAAGGTGGTAAAAGGATGGCCTCTCCCCCCTAGCTGTGGAGGCGGAGGCAGGGCCGGGAGTATGGAGCAGTCCGGGCGGCTCTGCGATGACGGTGGTGTTGTCTCGCGGGTGGGAGCCCTGGCACGATGACATTGTGCCACATCAGATGGTTTGGAGGTGGATCCACCTCCATCAGCTCTTCCTCCTCAGGTGGATCCACCTCCATGGGCTCCACACCGTCCGCCGCGGCTGCTCCGTCTTCCCTCTCACTCCGCCTCCACTTTCTCTTGGGTTCAACAACCCAGCTCGCATTGCTCCCACGAATGCGTGGGCAGCCATCATCCCAGGGCCTCTTAAGGACAGCCATGCTTGTCATTCGTCAGAGGGCCTGGGAGATCAGCGAGGGGTGGGCCAGGCGCAGGGGCTTTTATAGGCTCCGGAACACAGCGAGGGGCGGATGCCACAGTGACATCAGGGAGCCTCAGTGATGCCCCTGTGATGGCGCCATGCACCACCCACAACGTGGCCGTGTTGGGAGGGGGCTTGTGCAGCCTGAAAGAGGCCCTGGTGTGGAAGGAGGAGGAGGGTCAGGGCGGCTGAGGGTCCCTTTCCTGGGGGTGGCTCTCCTGGGATGCCCTTGGCTTAGTATAAGCACTGCTCTGCAACAATTAAAGCATTGGGGTGTTATCAGCACTCTTCTCATCCTAAGCCAAAACACAGCATTCCATCAGCTACTAGGAAGAAAATTAATTCCGTTCTAACTGAAACCAGGACATCTATCCACCCCTTATTCCATACCATTTATGTCATGCTCAGGTTACACTCTTTTCCATACATTCTAATTAGTCACCTATAGTAATCATGGTAGTGATAACATACAGTATAATATACTAATTAACATGGTACAATTCAGTTCATGGGCTATTCTCACCCAGTATTAAATCTCCTTGAGGTACACACCGGACCTCTCCGTTCTTTTGCATCACCCACCAAGTGTATCCAGGTCCCTGAGCGAAAACAATTCCACGAATAGGTTTGCCTTTTCCTGAGGCAGGAGTAGCCCAGACTGTTTTACCCAGCATATTTTTTACATGCACTACAGGAACTTTATCCCCATCTACAGTACGTAACAGGTTTGATTGGGCAGGTCCAGCTCGGTTGGTAGATCCCCTAGTATTGACTAACCAGGTGGCCTTTGCCAAATGCGTATCCCAGTTTTTGAACGTCCCAGCGCCCATTGCTTTCAAGGTAGTCTTTAACAGGCCATTGTATCGTTCAGCTTCCCCGGAGGCTGGTGCATGATAGGGGATGTGATACACCCATTCAATACCATGTTCTTTGGCCCAAGTGTCTATAAGGTTGTTTCGGAAGTGAGTCCCATTGTCTGACTCTATTCTTTCTGGGGTGCCATGTCGCCATAGGACTTGCTTTTCAAGGCCCAGGATGGTGTTCCGGGCAGTGGCATGAGGCACAGGATATGTTTCCAGCCATCCGGTGGTTGCTTCCACCATTGTAAGTACGTGGCGCTTGCCATTGCGAGTTTGAGGGAGTGTGATGTAATCAATCTGCCAGGCCTCTCCATATTTATATTTCAGCCATCGTCCTCCATACCAAAGAGGCTTTGACCGTTTGGCTTGCTTGATTGCAGCACATGTTTCACAGTCATGAATAACCTGTGCTATAGCGTCCATGGTCAGGTCCACCCCTCGATCACGAGCCCATCTGTATGTTGCATCTCTACCTTGATGGCCTGAGGTGTCATGGGCCCATCGGGCTATAAATAATTCACCTTTATGCTGCCAATCCAGGTCCACCTGAGCTACTTCAATCTTAGCAGCCTGATCTACCTGCTGGTTGTTTTGATGTTCTTCAGTAGCCCGATTCTTGGGCACATGAGCATCTACGTGGCGTACTTTGACAGCCAGGTTCTCTACCCGAGCAGCAATATCTTGCCACAATGCAGCAGCCCAGATGGGTTTTTCCTAGCTGGGCTGTCTTCACCTGCAAGCATAGACCTGGTGCCACTCAACTTTCTGCCACAGAGCCCCTCGGAGAAGGCATGGGCATCATCTTCTCTACTCCCCCCCTCCCAGCAGACAGCTGGAAGCAGTCTGAGCCTTTTCTCCTTTGTGCTGACCACAGGAGTTCCCTCAGCCTGTGCTTGTATGCTGTGTGCCCCGGCCCCTCAATCCCTCCAGTGCCGTCAGCTGGGCCCACTCCACACCCATCAGGATCTTTCCTGTACCGGGGAGACCAGAACAGGATGTCGGAGCCCAGGGGCAGTGGCAAAAATGACACCAAAGAAGAGAGGACAGTGCTTTCACGGTTGTTTATTCTTATTGCGGTTGTTGTTATTTTTATTAGGATTATTCTACCAGTTTGTTGCCCAGCCTTGGGAAGAACCGGTAGCCAAACAGCTTGAGTGGACTTTTTGCTGCACTCCTGTGCTTCTTTCTGGCAGAGCTGAAGACTTGTGTTTCTTCAGAGGAGCACCTGTCTGCGTCACCGTTTTGAGGGATCTGCTGCTCCTCTCTGTGCACTGCCATGCAGGGCGCGGCTTCGTCTTCAAGCACCTCTTGGGCAGCCTTCTCGTCCTCAGACCGAGATGCCCCACGCCGAGCGTGGCCTTCGGAGGGCTCCTCCTGTCGCCCTGGTGCAGCAGCCCACAGGAAGCCGAGTGCGCTCTTGTCCACAGCTTGGGACAAGAGGCGGGGATGGGGGGCAGGGGATGGGGGAAGAAGCCATCGTGCAGGCAAGCCTGCAAGGTGGTAAAAGGATGGCCTCTCCCCCCTAGCTGTGGAGGCGGAGGCAGGGCCGGGAGTATGGAGCAGTCCGGGCGGCTCTGCGATGACGGTGGTGTTGTCTCGCGGGTGGGAGCCCTGGCACGATGACATTGTGCCACATCAGATGGTTTGGAGGTGGATCCACCTCCATCAGCTCTTCCTCCTCAGGTGGATCCACCTCCATGGGCTCCACACCGTCCGCCGCGGCTGCTCCGTCTTCCCTCTCACTCCGCCTCCACTTTCTCTTGGGTTCAACAACCCAGCTCGCATTGCTCCCACGAATGCGTGGGCAGCCATCATCCCAGGGCCTCTTAAGGACAGCCATGCTTGTCATTCGTCAGAGGGCCTGGGAGATCAGCGAGGGGTGGGCCAGGCGCAGGGGCTTTTATAGGCTCCGGAACACAGCGAGGGGCGGATGCCACAGTGACATCAGGGAGCCTCAGTGATGCCCCTGTGATGGCGCCATGCACCACCCACAACGTGGCCGTGTTGGGAGGGGGCTTGTGCAGCCTGAAAGAGGCCCTGGTGTGGAAGGAGGAGGAGGGTCAGGGCGGCTGAGGGTCCCTTTCCTGGGGGTGGCTCTCCTGGGATGCCCTTGGCTTAGTATAAGCACTGCTCTGCAACAATTAAAGCATTGGGGTGTTATCAGCACTCTTCTCATCCTAAGCCAAAACACAGCATTCCATCAGCTACTAGGAAGAAAATTAATTCCGTTCTAACTGAAACCAGGACATCTATCCACCCCTTATTCCATACCATTTATGTCATGCTCAGGTTACACTCTTTTCCATACATTCTAATTAGTCACCTATAGTAATCATGGTAGTGATAACATACAGTATAATATACTAATTAACATGGTACAATTCAGTTCATGGGCTATTCTCACCCAGTATTAAATCTCCTTGAGGTACACACCGGACCTCTCCGTTCTTTTGCATCACCCACCAAGTGTATCCAGGTCCCTGAGCGAAAACAATTCCACGAATAGGTTTGCCTTTTCCTGAGGCAGGAGTAGCCCAGACTGTTTTACCCAGCATATTTTTTACATGCACTACAGGAACTTTATCCCCATCTACAGTACGTAACAGGTTTGATTGGGCAGGTCCAGCTCGGTTGGTAGATCCCCTAGTATTGACTAACCAGGTGGCCTTTGCCAAATGCGTATCCCAGTTTTTGAACGTCCCAGCGCCCATTGCTTTCAAGGTAGTCTTTAACAGGCCATTGTATCGTTCAGCTTCCCCGGAGGCTGGTGCATGATAGGGGATGTGATACACCCATTCAATACCATGTTCTTTGGCCCAAGTGTCTATAAGGTTGTTTCGGAAGTGAGTCCCATTGTCTGACTCTATTCTTTCTGGGGTGCCATGTCGCCATAGGACTTGCTTTTCAAGGCCCAGGATGGTGTTCCGGGCAGTGGCATGAGGCACAGGATATGTTTCCAGCCATCCGGTGGTTGCTTCCACCATTGTAAGTACGTGGCGCTTGCCATTGCGAGTTTGAGGGAGTGTGATGTAATCAATCTGCCAGGCCTCTCCATATTTATATTTCAGCCATCGTCCTCCATACCAAAGAGGCTTTGACCGTTTGGCTTGCTTGATTGCAGCACATGTTTCACAGTCATGAATAACCTGTGCTATAGCGTCCATGGTCAGGTCCACCCCTCGATCACGAGCCCATCTGTATGTTGCATCTCTACCTTGATGGCCTGAGGTGTCATGGGCCCATCGGGCTATAAATAATTCACCTTTATGCTGCCAATCCAGGTCCACCTGAGCTACTTCAATCTTAGCAGCCTGATCTACCTGCTGGTTGTTTTGATGTTCTTCAGTAGCCCGATTCTTGGGCACATGAGCATCTACGTGGCGTACTTTGACAGCCAGGTTCTCTACCCGAGCAGCAATATCTTGCCACAATGCAGCAGCCCAGATGGGTTTTTCCTAGCTGGGCTGTCTTCACCTGCAAGCATAGACCTGGTGCCACTCAACTTTCTGCCACAGAGCCCCTCGGAGAAGGCATGGGCATCATCTTCTCTACTCCCCCCCTCCCAGCAGACAGCTGGAAGCAGTCTGAGCCTTTTCTCCTTTGTGCTGACCACAGGAGTTCCCTCAGCCTGTGCTTGTATGCTGTGTGCCCCGGCCCCTCAATCCCTCCAGTGCCGTCAGCTGGGCCCACTCCACACCCATCAGGATCTTTCCTGTACCGGGGAGACCAGAACAGGATGTCGGAGCCCAGGGGCAGTGGCAAAAATGACACCAAAGAAGAGAGGACAGTGCTTTCACGGTTGTTTATTCTTATTGCGGTTGTTGTTATTTTTATTAGGATTATTCTACCAGTTTGTTGCCCAGCCTTGGGAAGAACCGGTAGCCAAACAGCTTGAGTGGACTTTTTGCTGCACTCCTGTGCTTCTTTCTGGCAGAGCTGAAGACTTGTGTTTCTTCAGAGGAGCACCTGTCTGCGTCACCGTTTTGAGGGATCTGCTGCTCCTCTCTGTGCACTGCCATGCAGGGCGCGGCTTCGTCTTCAAGCACCTCTTGGGCAGCCTTCTCGTCCTCAGACCGAGATGCCCCACGCCGAGCGTGGCCTTCGGAGGGCTCCTCCTGTCGCCCTGGTGCAGCAGCCCACAGGAAGCCGAGTGCGCTCTTGTCCACAGCTTGGGACAAGAGGCGGGGATGGGGGGCAGGGGATGGGGGAAGAAGCCATCGTGCAGGCAAGCCTGCAAGGTGGTAAAAGGATGGCCTCTCCCCCCTAGCTGTGGAGGCGGAGGCAGGGCCGGGAGTATGGAGCAGTCCGGGCGGCTCTGCGATGACGGTGGTGTTGTCTCGCGGGTGGGAGCCCTGGCACGATGACATTGTGCCACATCAGATGGTTTGGAGGTGGATCCACCTCCATCAGCTCTTCCTCCTCAGGTGGATCCACCTCCATGGGCTCCACACCGTCCGCCGCGGCTGCTCCGTCTTCCCTCTCACTCCGCCTCCACTTTCTCTTGGGTTCAACAACCCAGCTCGCATTGCTCCCACGAATGCGTGGGCAGCCATCATCCCAGGGCCTCTTAAGGACAGCCATGCTTGTCATTCGTCAGAGGGCCTGGGAGATCAGCGAGGGGTGGGCCAGGCGCAGGGGCTTTTATAGGCTCCGGAACACAGCGAGGGGCGGATGCCACAGTGACATCAGGGAGCCTCAGTGATGCCCCTGTGATGGCGCCATGCACCACCCACAACGTGGCCGTGTTGGGAGGGGGCTTGTGCAGCCTGAAAGAGGCCCTGGTGTGGAAGGAGGAGGAGGGTCAGGGCGGCTGAGGGTCCCTTTCCTGGGGGTGGCTCTCCTGGGATGCCCTTGGCTTAGTATAAGCACTGCTCTGCAACAATTAAAGCATTGGGGTGTTATCAGCACTCTTCTCATCCTAAGCCAAAACACAGCATTCCATCAGCTACTAGGAAGAAAATTAATTCCGTTCTAACTGAAACCAGGACATCTATCCACCCCTTATTCCATACCATTTATGTCATGCTCAGGTTACACTCTTTTCCATACATTCTAATTAGTCACCTATAGTAATCATGGTAGTGATAACATACAGTATAATATACTAATTAACATGGTACAATTCAGTTCATGGGCTATTCTCACCCAGTATTAAATCTCCTTGAGGTACACACCGGACCTCTCCGTTCTTTTGCATCACCCACCAAGTGTATCCAGGTCCCTGAGCGAAAACAATTCCACGAATAGGTTTGCCTTTTCCTGAGGCAGGAGTAGCCCAGACTGTTTTACCCAGCATATTTTTTACATGCACTACAGGAACTTTATCCCCATCTACAGTACGTAACAGGTTTGATTGGGCAGGTCCAGCTCGGTTGGTAGATCCCCTAGTATTGACTAACCAGGTGGCCTTTGCCAAATGCGTATCCCAGTTTTTGAACGTCCCAGCGCCCATTGCTTTCAAGGTAGTCTTTAACAGGCCATTGTATCGTTCAGCTTCCCCGGAGGCTGGTGCATGATAGGGGATGTGATACACCCATTCAATACCATGTTCTTTGGCCCAAGTGTCTATAAGGTTGTTTCGGAAGTGAGTCCCATTGTCTGACTCTATTCTTTCTGGGGTGCCATGTCGCCATAGGACTTGCTTTTCAAGGCCCAGGATGGTGTTCCGGGCAGTGGCATGAGGCACAGGATATGTTTCCAGCCATCCGGTGGTTGCTTCCACCATTGTAAGTACGTGGCGCTTGCCATTGCGAGTTTGAGGGAGTGTGATGTAATCAATCTGCCAGGCCTCTCCATATTTATATTTCAGCCATCGTCCTCCATACCAAAGAGGCTTTGACCGTTTGGCTTGCTTGATTGCAGCACATGTTTCACAGTCATGAATAACCTGTGCTATAGCGTCCATGGTCAGGTCCACCCCTCGATCACGAGCCCATCTGTATGTTGCATCTCTACCTTGATGGCCTGAGGTGTCATGGGCCCATCGGGCTATAAATAATTCACCTTTATGCTGCCAATCCAGGTCCACCTGAGCTACTTCAATCTTAGCAGCCTGATCTACCTGCTGGTTGTTTTGATGTTCTTCAGTAGCCCGATTCTTGGGCACATGAGCATCTACGTGGCGTACTTTGACAGCCAGGTTCTCTACCCGAGCAGCAATATCTTGCCACAATGCAGCAGCCCAGATGGGTTTTTCCTAGCTGGGCTGTCTTCACCTGCAAGCATAGACCTGGTGCCACTCAACTTTCTGCCACAGAGCCCCTCGGAGAAGGCATGGGCATCATCTTCTCTACTCCCCCCCTCCCAGCAGACAGCTGGAAGCAGTCTGAGCCTTTTCTCCTTTGTGCTGACCACAGGAGTTCCCTCAGCCTGTGCTTGTATGCTGTGTGCCCCGGCCCCTCAATCCCTCCAGTGCCGTCAGCTGGGCCCACTCCACACCCATCAGGATCTTTCCTGTACCGGGGAGACCAGAACAGGATGTCGGAGCCCAGGGGCAGTGGCAAAAATGACACCAAAGAAGAGAGGACAGTGCTTTCACGGTTGTTTATTCTTATTGCGGTTGTTGTTATTTTTATTAGGATTATTCTACCAGTTTGTTGCCCAGCCTTGGGAAGAACCGGTAGCCAAACAGCTTGAGTGGACTTTTTGCTGCACTCCTGTGCTTCTTTCTGGCAGAGCTGAAGACTTGTGTTTCTTCAGAGGAGCACCTGTCTGCGTCACCGTTTTGAGGGATCTGCTGCTCCTCTCTGTGCACTGCCATGCAGGGCGCGGCTTCGTCTTCAAGCACCTCTTGGGCAGCCTTCTCGTCCTCAGACCGAGATGCCCCACGCCGAGCGTGGCCTTCGGAGGGCTCCTCCTGTCGCCCTGGTGCAGCAGCCCACAGGAAGCCGAGTGCGCTCTTGTCCACAGCTTGGGACAAGAGGCGGGGATGGGGGGCAGGGGATGGGGGAAGAAGCCATCGTGCAGGCAAGCCTGCAAGGTGGTAAAAGGATGGCCTCTCCCCCCTAGCTGTGGAGGCGGAGGCAGGGCCGGGAGTATGGAGCAGTCCGGGCGGCTCTGCGATGACGGTGGTGTTGTCTCGCGGGTGGGAGCCCTGGCACGATGACATTGTGCCACATCAGATGGTTTGGAGGTGGATCCACCTCCATCAGCTCTTCCTCCTCAGGTGGATCCACCTCCATGGGCTCCACACCGTCCGCCGCGGCTGCTCCGTCTTCCCTCTCACTCCGCCTCCACTTTCTCTTGGGTTCAACAACCCAGCTCGCATTGCTCCCACGAATGCGTGGGCAGCCATCATCCCAGGGCCTCTTAAGGACAGCCATGCTTGTCATTCGTCAGAGGGCCTGGGAGATCAGCGAGGGGTGGGCCAGGCGCAGGGGCTTTTATAGGCTCCGGAACACAGCGAGGGGCGGATGCCACAGTGACATCAGGGAGCCTCAGTGATGCCCCTGTGATGGCGCCATGCACCACCCACAACGTGGCCGTGTTGGGAGGGGGCTTGTGCAGCCTGAAAGAGGCCCTGGTGTGGAAGGAGGAGGAGGGTCAGGGCGGCTGAGGGTCCCTTTCCTGGGGGTGGCTCTCCTGGGATGCCCTTGGCTTAGTATAAGCACTGCTCTGCAACAATTAAAGCATTGGGGTGTTATCAGCACTCTTCTCATCCTAAGCCAAAACACAGCATTCCATCAGCTACTAGGAAGAAAATTAATTCCGTTCTAACTGAAACCAGGACATCTATCCACCCCTTATTCCATACCATTTATGTCATGCTCAGGTTACACTCTTTTCCATACATTCTAATTAGTCACCTATAGTAATCATGGTAGTGATAACATACAGTATAATATACTAATTAACATGGTACAATTCAGTTCATGGGCTATTCTCACCCAGTATTAAATCTCCTTGAGGTACACACCGGACCTCTCCGTTCTTTTGCATCACCCACCAAGTGTATCCAGGTCCCTGAGCGAAAACAATTCCACGAATAGGTTTGCCTTTTCCTGAGGCAGGAGTAGCCCAGACTGTTTTACCCAGCATATTTTTTACATGCACTACAGGAACTTTATCCCCATCTACAGTACGTAACAGGTTTGATTGGGCAGGTCCAGCTCGGTTGGTAGATCCCCTAGTATTGACTAACCAGGTGGCCTTTGCCAAATGCGTATCCCAGTTTTTGAACGTCCCAGCGCCCATTGCTTTCAAGGTAGTCTTTAACAGGCCATTGTATCGTTCAGCTTCCCCGGAGGCTGGTGCATGATAGGGGATGTGATACACCCATTCAATACCATGTTCTTTGGCCCAAGTGTCTATAAGGTTGTTTCGGAAGTGAGTCCCATTGTCTGACTCTATTCTTTCTGGGGTGCCATGTCGCCATAGGACTTGCTTTTCAAGGCCCAGGATGGTGTTCCGGGCAGTGGCATGAGGCACAGGATATGTTTCCAGCCATCCGGTGGTTGCTTCCACCATTGTAAGTACGTGGCGCTTGCCATTGCGAGTTTGAGGGAGTGTGATGTAATCAATCTGCCAGGCCTCTCCATATTTATATTTCAGCCATCGTCCTCCATACCAAAGAGGCTTTGACCGTTTGGCTTGCTTGATTGCAGCACATGTTTCACAGTCATGAATAACCTGTGCTATAGCGTCCATGGTCAGGTCCACCCCTCGATCACGAGCCCATCTGTATGTTGCATCTCTACCTTGATGGCCTGAGGTGTCATGGGCCCATCGGGCTATAAATAATTCACCTTTATGCTGCCAATCCAGGTCCACCTGAGCTACTTCAATCTTAGCAGCCTGATCTACCTGCTGGTTGTTTTGATGTTCTTCAGTAGCCCGATTCTTGGGCACATGAGCATCTACGTGGCGTACTTTGACAGCCAGGTTCTCTACCCGAGCAGCAATATCTTGCCACAATGCAGCAGCCCAGATGGGTTTTTCCTAGCTGGGCTGTCTTCACCTGCAAGCATAGACCTGGTGCCACTCAACTTTCTGCCACAGAGCCCCTCGGAGAAGGCATGGGCATCATCTTCTCTACTCCCCCCCTCCCAGCAGACAGCTGGAAGCAGTCTGAGCCTTTTCTCCTTTGTGCTGACCACAGGAGTTCCCTCAGCCTGTGCTTGTATGCTGTGTGCCCCGGCCCCTCAATCCCTCCAGTGCCGTCAGCTGGGCCCACTCCACACCCATCAGGATCTTTCCTGTACCGGGGAGACCAGAACAGGATGTCGGAGCCCAGGGGCAGTGGCAAAAATGACACCAAAGAAGAGAGGACAGTGCTTTCACGGTTGTTTATTCTTATTGCGGTTGTTGTTATTTTTATTAGGATTATTCTACCAGTTTGTTGCCCAGCCTTGGGAAGAACCGGTAGCCAAACAGCTTGAGTGGACTTTTTGCTGCACTCCTGTGCTTCTTTCTGGCAGAGCTGAAGACTTGTGTTTCTTCAGAGGAGCACCTGTCTGCGTCACCGTTTTGAGGGATCTGCTGCTCCTCTCTGTGCACTGCCATGCAGGGCGCGGCTTCGTCTTCAAGCACCTCTTGGGCAGCCTTCTCGTCCTCAGACCGAGATGCCCCACGCCGAGCGTGGCCTTCGGAGGGCTCCTCCTGTCGCCCTGGTGCAGCAGCCCACAGGAAGCCGAGTGCGCTCTTGTCCACAGCTTGGGACAAGAGGCGGGGATGGGGGGCAGGGGATGGGGGAAGAAGCCATCGTGCAGGCAAGCCTGCAAGGTGGTAAAAGGATGGCCTCTCCCCCCTAGCTGTGGAGGCGGAGGCAGGGCCGGGAGTATGGAGCAGTCCGGGCGGCTCTGCGATGACGGTGGTGTTGTCTCGCGGGTGGGAGCCCTGGCACGATGACATTGTGCCACATCAGATGGTTTGGAGGTGGATCCACCTCCATCAGCTCTTCCTCCTCAGGTGGATCCACCTCCATGGGCTCCACACCGTCCGCCGCGGCTGCTCCGTCTTCCCTCTCACTCCGCCTCCACTTTCTCTTGGGTTCAACAACCCAGCTCGCATTGCTCCCACGAATGCGTGGGCAGCCATCATCCCAGGGCCTCTTAAGGACAGCCATGCTTGTCATTCGTCAGAGGGCCTGGGAGATCAGCGAGGGGTGGGCCAGGCGCAGGGGCTTTTATAGGCTCCGGAACACAGCGAGGGGCGGATGCCACAGTGACATCAGGGAGCCTCAGTGATGCCCCTGTGATGGCGCCATGCACCACCCACAACGTGGCCGTGTTGGGAGGGGGCTTGTGCAGCCTGAAAGAGGCCCTGGTGTGGAAGGAGGAGGAGGGTCAGGGCGGCTGAGGGTCCCTTTCCTGGGGGTGGCTCTCCTGGGATGCCCTTGGCTTAGTATAAGCACTGCTCTGCAACAATTAAAGCATTGGGGTGTTATCAGCACTCTTCTCATCCTAAGCCAAAACACAGCATTCCATCAGCTACTAGGAAGAAAATTAATTCCGTTCTAACTGAAACCAGGACATCTATCCACCCCTTATTCCATACCATTTATGTCATGCTCAGGTTACACTCTTTTCCATACATTCTAATTAGTCACCTATAGTAATCATGGTAGTGATAACATACAGTATAATATACTAATTAACATGGTACAATTCAGTTCATGGGCTATTCTCACCCAGTATTAAATCTCCTTGAGGTACACACCGGACCTCTCCGTTCTTTTGCATCACCCACCAAGTGTATCCAGGTCCCTGAGCGAAAACAATTCCACGAATAGGTTTGCCTTTTCCTGAGGCAGGAGTAGCCCAGACTGTTTTACCCAGCATATTTTTTACATGCACTACAGGAACTTTATCCCCATCTACAGTACGTAACAGGTTTGATTGGGCAGGTCCAGCTCGGTTGGTAGATCCCCTAGTATTGACTAACCAGGTGGCCTTTGCCAAATGCGTATCCCAGTTTTTGAACGTCCCAGCGCCCATTGCTTTCAAGGTAGTCTTTAACAGGCCATTGTATCGTTCAGCTTCCCCGGAGGCTGGTGCATGATAGGGGATGTGATACACCCATTCAATACCATGTTCTTTGGCCCAAGTGTCTATAAGGTTGTTTCGGAAGTGAGTCCCATTGTCTGACTCTATTCTTTCTGGGGTGCCATGTCGCCATAGGACTTGCTTTTCAAGGCCCAGGATGGTGTTCCGGGCAGTGGCATGAGGCACAGGATATGTTTCCAGCCATCCGGTGGTTGCTTCCACCATTGTAAGTACGTGGCGCTTGCCATTGCGAGTTTGAGGGAGTGTGATGTAATCAATCTGCCAGGCCTCTCCATATTTATATTTCAGCCATCGTCCTCCATACCAAAGAGGCTTTGACCGTTTGGCTTGCTTGATTGCAGCACATGTTTCACAGTCATGAATAACCTGTGCTATAGCGTCCATGGTCAGGTCCACCCCTCGATCACGAGCCCATCTGTATGTTGCATCTCTACCTTGATGGCCTGAGGTGTCATGGGCCCATCGGGCTATAAATAATTCACCTTTATGCTGCCAATCCAGGTCCACCTGAGCTACTTCAATCTTAGCAGCCTGATCTACCTGCTGGTTGTTTTGATGTTCTTCAGTAGCCCGATTCTTGGGCACATGAGCATCTACGTGGCGTACTTTGACAGCCAGGTTCTCTACCCGAGCAGCAATATCTTGCCACAATGCAGCAGCCCAGATGGGTTTTTCCTAGCTGGGCTGTCTTCACCTGCAAGCATAGACCTGGTGCCACTCAACTTTCTGCCACAGAGCCCCTCGGAGAAGGCATGGGCATCATCTTCTCTACTCCCCCCCTCCCAGCAGACAGCTGGAAGCAGTCTGAGCCTTTTCTCCTTTGTGCTGACCACAGGAGTTCCCTCAGCCTGTGCTTGTATGCTGTGTGCCCCGGCCCCTCAATCCCTCCAGTGCCGTCAGCTGGGCCCACTCCACACCCATCAGGATCTTTCCTGTACCGGGGAGACCAGAACAGGATGTCGGAGCCCAGGGGCAGTGGCAAAAATGACACCAAAGAAGAGAGGACAGTGCTTTCACGGTTGTTTATTCTTATTGCGGTTGTTGTTATTTTTATTAGGATTATTCTACCAGTTTGTTGCCCAGCCTTGGGAAGAACCGGTAGCCAAACAGCTTGAGTGGACTTTTTGCTGCACTCCTGTGCTTCTTTCTGGCAGAGCTGAAGACTTGTGTTTCTTCAGAGGAGCACCTGTCTGCGTCACCGTTTTGAGGGATCTGCTGCTCCTCTCTGTGCACTGCCATGCAGGGCGCGGCTTCGTCTTCAAGCACCTCTTGGGCAGCCTTCTCGTCCTCAGACCGAGATGCCCCACGCCGAGCGTGGCCTTCGGAGGGCTCCTCCTGTCGCCCTGGTGCAGCAGCCCACAGGAAGCCGAGTGCGCTCTTGTCCACAGCTTGGGACAAGAGGCGGGGATGGGGGGCAGGGGATGGGGGAAGAAGCCATCGTGCAGGCAAGCCTGCAAGGTGGTAAAAGGATGGCCTCTCCCCCCTAGCTGTGGAGGCGGAGGCAGGGCCGGGAGTATGGAGCAGTCCGGGCGGCTCTGCGATGACGGTGGTGTTGTCTCGCGGGTGGGAGCCCTGGCACGATGACATTGTGCCACATCAGATGGTTTGGAGGTGGATCCACCTCCATCAGCTCTTCCTCCTCAGGTGGATCCACCTCCATGGGCTCCACACCGTCCGCCGCGGCTGCTCCGTCTTCCCTCTCACTCCGCCTCCACTTTCTCTTGGGTTCAACAACCCAGCTCGCATTGCTCCCACGAATGCGTGGGCAGCCATCATCCCAGGGCCTCTTAAGGACAGCCATGCTTGTCATTCGTCAGAGGGCCTGGGAGATCAGCGAGGGGTGGGCCAGGCGCAGGGGCTTTTATAGGCTCCGGAACACAGCGAGGGGCGGATGCCACAGTGACATCAGGGAGCCTCAGTGATGCCCCTGTGATGGCGCCATGCACCACCCACAACATGGCCGTGTTGGGAGGGGGCCTGTGTGGCCTGAAAGAGGCCCTGGTGTGGAAGGAGGAGGAGGGTCAGGGCGGCTGAGGGTCCCTTTCCTGGGGGTGGCTCTCCTCAGCCATTTTGCTTGCCAGAGACAGGCTGCCCCTTGGGCACATGGATTGTAGCACCCTTGCCAAACATCAGCACTGGCCTTCTTGGCCACCAGGGTACCCTGCTGGCTCATGGCCAACCTGTTGTCCACCAGGACCCCCATGTCCTTCTCTGCAGAGCTCCTCTCCAGCAGGTCATCCCCCAGCCTGTACTGAGACACGTGATTGTTTCTTCCCACATGCAGGACTCTACACTTGGTTTTGTTAAACCTCATTTGGTTTTTGCCTGCCCAGGTGTTGGTTCTGACTGGTAAAAAAAGAGATAAACAAGGGTATAACTTAAAACAAAAAAATAAAGTAAGACATTTGGCAGCTAACTTGGAACCTGCATATCAACAGGAATGAACATATAGAAGTAATGCTTTTATAAAATCCAGCCAATGTTGTTTTTTGTTTTTGTTTTATTATTTACATAAAATCTAACCAGCTAATGAAATCCTAACTGTGTGACTATATAAAACTACTCTGAATGAAAAGGTTTCCTTCTCTTCTAAAATCAAGTATATATGGCTATTTTTTGGGCTTATTTAATAATAGTTTCTATTTTTAGGTTTTATTTAAAACATAAAATATTTTTTATGTTTTAAAAATGTCTTGCATTGGTGTCATTCTCTAATTTTGGGGAATTGTCTATTCTATGCTAATATACAGGCCAATTATGTGAAGAAATATGCTATAATCACTCCAGGTTTCAATCTACCCTGGAAAGAAACAGTATTGCCAAAATCTAACAAAAATATGTTTAGGCTAGTTGCCTTACAGTGGCTATTGCTAGGATACAAGACTTTTGGATTCCTGATTCCCAACAGGATTATTCACTCTTGGCTTCTCCACATACTGTACTAGAAAAAGGCAACTATAAATCATACCTTGGAAAACTCAGTCAGGCTTTGATGCCTCAAACTTGCCAAGTTTGTCTTACTAAGAAACAGCTGTTTCATACACTAAAGCAAATAGTAAAAATAAATAAATAAATAAATAAATTTGAACATAAAGATGGGAATAAAGGCGAAAATGGGGGGACTGACATGGGAGTTTTTTTCCCATACAAATGTATCTGAAGGGGCAGTCAATTCCCTGGTGTATGGCAAGAAGGGTTACCTGTTTTCTTCAACACTGCATACGATACACCTTAGATGCTTTTGCAAGGAGAAGCAAATGGGCAAGGCTTTCCTGGATTTTTGGGTACTGTGATGCATGTATAACC
Source organism: Anas acuta (assembly GCF_963932015.1). Lineage (NCBI taxonomy): Eukaryota > Metazoa > Chordata > Aves > Anseriformes > Anatidae > Anas > Anas acuta. The sequence continues at coordinate 50,150,049 of NC_088980.1, read as the reverse complement.
CACCATATACATTGTCATCAGCTTATATGGTTTCAGGGCAGCAGAGTGCACTAACTTGTATAGGACAGTGATATGACAAGGAGTAATGGCTTTAAACTAAAAAGAGTAGATTTAGATTAGATATAAGGAATAAATTCTTCACTCAGAGAGTGATGAGACACTGGAACAGGTTGCCCAGAAAAGCTGTGGGTGCCCCATCCCTGGAAGTGTTCAAGGCCAGCTTGGATGACTCTGGGCAACCTGGCCTAGTAGAAGGTGACCCTGCCCATGGCAGAGTGTTGGAACTGGGTAGTCTTTAAGGTCTCTTCCAACCATTCTGTGATTCTGTGTGTATTTGTTCACTTTAGAGCTAATTATGCTTATAGAAACTCAAAGAGAAATAAGTAGTGGGTCCAGATATAATAAAGGTTTTGTGCCTGACAATTTTTCTCTCCCCAGACGGTGGCTGCTGTGCTGGTGCTAGATCTCATGTGGCTACCTTCTTCCCCCAGGACCTTCCTCAACACAGCCAGCAGCAGTGACAGTGGTGATGTGTGCATGTTGTCAGCCTTCCCCCTGCAGACACCTTCAAGACAGACGTGGTGGTGGGTCAGGGGGTTGTAACCTGTCCAGGGTCATGGGCAGTGCCACTCCCCATGTAAATACTGGCAGAACCTCACAGGTTAGCATGTAGGTCCACGTGCAAGAGTGCTTCAGAAGCATCCTTCTGCCTCAGAGGGACCTTCATGGGAGATTGGTGATTCAACCAAGAACAAACCTGGGAGGCCACTTGAGGTTGGAGGTTTCTCTACTGAAAGCACAGACGGACTACAGTTGTTCCTGGAAGGGTACTGGAATCTTTCATCTTCTGGGGAAGATAAATGGCAGAAGCAGTGTTTTATGGTATTGTGATAGCCTGTTATTTTAGCTTCGTAGGTACCCAGACTGTTAGATCTGTAAGTGGCTAGAAACTGTATGGATATTTCAGAGACAGAGTCCTACAAATAAACTGTTTTTACTGCTTTAAAGTCAAGCTGGTTTTGAATCTGGTGTTTTGTTCCTGCAGTTGTTTGCTTCCAAAGTCACTGCTTGCAACACATGTAAACTGGAGGGAATTACATTAGCAAATGGGAAATCCATATAGTTAGCAGTGCTGTGGTTGACTGGTTTGTCTTCTTGGCTTACAGTGTAGTGATATTTAAACTGTCAGCCACATCTAAGTTGGATTTAAACAAATGTGTGTCCAAACTGGCATGTAAAATCCAATTAAGTCACTGTGTCAGCTTCTGTATTTGCATTCTGAGGACTGTGATTAAAACAGGTGTCAATGCTATATATTATTATAGAATAATGAAATTTGGGGGGTCAGTTTCCTGGTGAAAGGTAGTCAACAAAGATACAAATGTAATGAAGTCTCATTTTGAAATGCAAAGCTGGTACAAAATCCAGCAGAAAATTAAGTTAGTCAATGAACCAATTTGATAGTTCAAATTCTAAGTACAGGCTATGAATTGGGAAGATTTAATGCAGTTTGAAAGTTAGTGTAAATTATTAATAACATAACTAGGCTTAATGTCTCTATCCATCCATTCATGCTGAAAGTGCCTAAATATTTAACAATAGTTATAACAACTGGCTTATTTTCTTATTTTGCAGCCACTAGGAGGAATCACTTCATTCATTTGTGATAGTTTTATTTGTACTTGGAAATATGTTTAAGGGAATCTCAGCTGGAAAAATACATGTCAGTCAATGCTGTGGATGAAGAGGTTGCTGCTTAGTGTTGTTCACAGCTCTAAGAGATAATGCAAGGCAAGCCAGATTCTATGCAGGTTCTGTCTGTTGCGTGTCCTATTTGTTGATGGAAACACAGATGTTGTGGGAGATCATGGCCATAGCGTCTTTCATACAGACCTGGCACAAAATATCAGTGTAGAACCCAGGATTCCATTATAGTGGTGGAGAGCAGAAGGAAGGCTGCCCACGAGGTAAGTGGAGGTGTTTCCTCAAGTTATGTGGCATCATAGAATGAGCGAGATCCTAAGTAAGGAAGAGTGGGGGTAAAACTGCTTTCCTACCACTTTGGCATGCCCTGTCCCGCTTGTGACTCTGCTTAGGTCAGGGTCAGCTCTCCAGGTTCACTGGAGCATCCACAGAAGTCTATAAAACATTTAGTTAGCTCAAGAGTTATTAAGGTATTCTTATGCCAAGGTAGGAGTCAGGAGCAGCTAGCTGACTGTTGTGCCCTCTGAACTTTATGACAAAGCAAGGTGGCATTGCAACAATAAAACCTGGAGTTTATAGATGAGTGAAATTTGTTGGTGTCTGACTGACAGGCCAAGGATCTGTACCTTACAGTGGTTAAGAAGTTCCTAACAGAAGACAGAATGTGGTCCTATTTTCTCTTCTCTTCCTCTTCTCTTCCTCTTCTCTTCCTCCTGTTCTTTGGAACAACCAGTATTACCTGCTTGAATAGTCTGTTACTTGGAAAGCAACCATGTGTCTTTACTGTACTGAAGAAATCTTTTTTTTTCTGGTTGACTTTTTTTTTTTTTTTTTCCTCCAGCATTGGAATTGTCACCTACCTTATATCCTCCAAACTCAAGCTTGAAGCTCTTGATTTCTCCTTTCCTCAACTTTCATGTGAATATTTCGCATAAACTATTTGCAGAAGAAACTGTTCTGACTTCTGTGACATTTTGTAGTCTAGTACCTGAGAAATAAACACAGATGGAACAAACTCAGGTGGAGTGTTGAAAAAAAAATATAAGTGAACAGGTCAAAGACTCTGATAAGGTAAGTGAGAGATCAACTAAAAAGTGATCCTGGTGGTTCAGTCTACATGGGCTAGAGCACAAAATCTTTGCTGCTGTGTCTATATACAATTGACTCTTCTTCCACCATCACTATTTTTTATATAATCCTCTTTTTTATCAACCTCATGATCAAGACCTTCCAAATTTACAGGCTTTAAGAAAATATAAGTCCAGAAGCTTGTTAGCTTCTTACATCATCATATGGGAAGCTGCATATGTGATAATGTAGTACTGGGACCCTGTAAAACTAGTCATTGTATTTCAACACAACATCATTAAGGCAGCATAATGATGTTGGTTTTGTCAGGTAAAAGCTGTACAAAGCTCTGCTTTGACTCTCATGGTGTTTTTAGCCAGTTAGTTATCATATGCCTTTCTTTCCATGAATAAAATCGTTTGTGCCTCTTTAGGTGCAGAGGTCATTTTGCACACTGGGTGTAGCTCCTAAAATGAGCCAGGGAGGAGGGGATATGGGCATGGGGGAACAGCTTCAGGAACTGTTAGGGAACCACTCCCAGCTAGTTAAAAAATTATTTCCATGTGAGCTAATACTATTCCTAAAGCTCTTAGTGGAAACAGAGTTCAGTATTATCTAGCTACATCTGGAAAGGCTCTTTTAGTCAGAGTATAATTTTTATAACATGGCTATTCTAGAAGCAAAGTGGAAGCTCTGGTTAGCTTTCAGTCTAGTTCCCAGAATGCTCATATAGCACTCTTTGAGTCTTTTTTTTTTTTTTTTTTTTTTTTCCCCAACTCTGCTAGCATCTGGATTGAAAGAACAAACCAAAGATTTAGATACAGTTGTGCATGCCTTGCAAATTTTAATGAGTTTTCTGAATAACTGTCATGAGTACGTTTCCTGTATGGATGGTTTGTGTTTATGCTTGTGTGTTGTGTTAAATGCATTTTATGGAAAGCATTAGAGTCCTGAATGGATATATACTTCATATAAAATCCTTTCTCAAGTTGCTTATGACTTCACAATAATACAACTTGAACTAGCGGGGAAGAGTTTACGAATACCCGATGGAGAGGACAGAGGTCTTTGTTAAAGTACATGTATGTGTTTGTGTATATACATACAATCCAGCACAGGCACTGATTTTTGTAAGGAGTTAAATGCAATTAACTTTCACTCAAAATCATTGACCACCACAAAAAAATTGTTTCAAAATATGTCTGAAAAATGTTTGAGAAGAGCTAAATGACAGGTGGAGAAGCAGGTGGGCTTGCTGACAGTATCCATAATTTTAGAAATGTCAGAAAAATTAGAATCTGACATTTTTATTTTTTTATTTTCTTTTCCCTGAGGGATCTTCTGAAGGCCTGAGTGATGTTTATTGTAAGCACAGTTACCTTTTTCAAACTGGTTAAAACATGGACCTGTTTCTCCAAGTCCTTTCTTTCAGTCTCTTGTGATGTGCCCGGTTGTCCTCTGCAGGTCTCCACTCACTGTGGAATTTTCCAGTGCAGACAGGGCTGTTGTTTTGAATGTAAAATAGTCTGGGGAAAAACACACCCCGTTTTCAGTGGCTTTTCTCCATGATGAATAAAGTCACAGAGGGGAACAGGCTTGTGCTTTTCCATTCCTATTCTAAAGCATTAAATACAACCTTCAGTGCCAACAGGCAGCCCAAAGCCCTGTATTCTGGGTAGATGGGACACTTAGGAAACATTTTTTAGAAGTAATCCTATGGCACAGATCTCTTGCCATTTTTGTTGTGTGAATATTATATATGTTTTATTGCTTTTATCTTATATCTCTAGTTGGTGAATCTTCCTGGGAACAGTTTATGTGCTAAACAGCTCATTTACATATATTCATACTGCTAGATTAGACAGCCAACGAGCTCTGTGCTTCCAGAAACTTTGTAGGTGGCTCTGAGTAGAACAAATAGAGCAGATATAACCTGAAGCAGAAATGAGATGCATCATTTTGTTTGGGTATTAGACTGAAGTACTGGATGATTGACCTATAAAATGAGGCAATGCTACTACTTCATCTCAAGTAGTGTCCTTGTATGCTTCTACCCAAAATCAGTTCCAACCTTCAGATAAAATAATTGACCCACAAGCATTAAAACACAGAGGGGAATTCATTTTGTGACGGGTGTATACTTTCCAAAAACCTCATTAAATCCTTCATTGTTAGTAAACTGCTTTTAGTTCAATGTTTGGTTAGAAAAATTAGAAGAATTGCATTTGCAAAGTGCAGAGAAGAGAAAAACACATTGCAAGCGTTTATATTATTTTCCTTGTTATACATAACTTCTAGGAAAATTATAGCAGCATATTGTCTATTCCTTCCTCCCTTCCCTCCAAAATCAGAGCATGAGATGGGATTCTACTAACTGCTAATCAGCTGTGATTCTGTGGTTTCCTCTAACACTATGCACAAGCCTGCACAGGGCTGGTTTGCAGCAGAAGGCACTGATCTTCCTGACACCTGCAGGAGATAGAAGACAAGGAGACATACCGGGAAGGTTGTGAACATGTGGGCAAGATCATTCTGCTAGCATTTTTTTAGTATTTTTACTGGGCTTCTGAATGTGTCGGACTGGTCAACAACAACAAAACCCAGCCAACAACAACCAAGAAAAAAATATGTATTAAGAGAGAAAGGAGGTAAGGGCTAGAGTTAAGATATTGTAATGGGGAAATCCATGATCAGATTTTGCAGGCGGGGCTTCAAAGGTGAAGGAGGCTAGAGTAGGGTAGTACCAAAAAGGAGTAGTTCACATTAGAACTAAATTTAATCCTATTTAAATATTTGGAAATAGTAGATTTAATATCTCTTGCTGTCTCTCTCTGTGTGCGTATGTTGTGATCTCAGGCCAGTGTTTGCTTACACTAAAGAACCCTTTGCTCACAGGTGTCTTACTGCACGGGAAGAGATACGATTTTAGTATGTGCAAATGTGATTTTTGAAGACACAGCTATCACAGTCAGATCCTTGATAAATGTTTTTTGAAGGTGGGTCCTTTTTTTCTGTGATAATCTTAAGAAAATTAGAGCGGGATAACTTTGTTTATCTTTCAGTTATGACCTTCAAAAATAATGTGTCTACAGTGGATGTTTAAGGCCCCTTAGTGCCACCCCATCACTGAGGTTCATTATTGGAATCTGAACATGGCAAACAGAAAATAAAACTGCACATTCTGTTCTATTTTTCTGTTTTATCTTATGCACCTTTATGTTGTGGTGATCCCAATACACAAAGGGTAACTTGTCTTTGATTGTTGTCACATTTGGTATTTCATTTTACTGTGTTCTCAACAGTATCAGAAGTATTGTCTGTTTTCTTTTAGTATGTTCAAAAGCTAAGTCAGATAAAATATGGATTCTTTTTAAAGCTTTAATTTTGAAGATAGGGTTGATTTTCTAGACCAGAAAATAAGTGGTTATGCTGTTCTTTCCATGACTTCTTTCTGTAAAATATCGAGGTTTGTGCCACTTAAATGTTTTTAAAATTTGAAGAGAAAGCAATGTGATTTTCTTTCAGCACCCTGCTTTTTGTAGTAATACTGTTCAGTTGTTTAAAATGCTGTAAAAAAGCCATGATTTCAAAGGTGCAAGATACCCCAGGAGGCTGGGAGTAGAGAGAAACCATGTTGGTTAATCATTTCTGTTTCCTCACAGGAAAACCTTCTGGAGCTGAGGCATAGACAGAGGACTTCAGTGCACACAGAGGCTTAGGCAGCAATGCCATAAAATCTGTATAAACTTTTGGTCCAGTATCTCATTGCAGTACAAGTCGTAGCTGTACCCAGATTTAACTCTCAAATACAGACTATAGGCCACCATTAGCTCTCCAGGGTTTTGCTGCCTAAGATTTGGTCTGGACACAAGTAACTCCTTTAGAAAACCTACTGTTCAGTTGTGATTTAGTGCCCAGGATTGTTTCTTACTCACATATATGTGATTAAAAGAGAAAAACCTTCACTGTCTAACTAATTGGTATAAAGGGTAGTTCTTTATAGATATGAGTGGAATTTTGGAAAAGGAGAGGGAACAATAAAGACACCTTTAGTGATAAAACTGTGTAGTAATATTCAGTGGGGAATGCACGGCAGATCCTACCAGCAATGAAAATAAGAAAAAGCCCCTTTAAGAACAAGAAAAAAAATAGTGCCATGTATGTATCAAGACACATTTTATCACAACTCTGTCAATACCACCTTTGATATGATTAGAGAAGGCTAATTTGCATATGCTGATAATGTCATGTAAACGAGCCTTTACATTATTACGACTCATTATGAATCTCTTCCCTAACATGCAAGTGAAGTGGAGGTTATGCAGGCTTCAAGGCTGTTTTTCCTGTAACGGTTTGGCATGGATGTTAAAGGAAAGAGGTGACATCAAAAAAGCAGCATGTGAAAAATGCAAATATTTGGGGGAAATAGCAAAGCATGAGTCCCTGTGACAGCAGACTTCATAGTGGAGCTGAGTTAGCCTGGTCTGTGCAAGCAGGCAGTTCACCAGGATGTATGAGAAATAGTGAGGGCAGCGGTTTTTGCAGGCTGGTGATGGCAGGTTCAACACATCTGGTGTTCCTGTTGATGTCAGTATTTTTCAGCCTGAGGGAAAATGCAGCTTGATGCAAACTGCATTATGGTTGAGGCACTCAAATGGGAAGCGTTTTTATAATCAGTCTATTTCATGGAATGAAAGGAGAAGACCCACTGTGACATGCTGGGGTATATGTTGTTAATTGCTCGTCATAACAATTCTCTTTCTTCAGTAAGATCTCTCTTTTCTCTTACCTCCTCTCCCTGTGAAATGATCTTGTCAATATGGAGAAAGCAACCCTGAGGAATCTGTAATTCAATGAAAAATTGCTGTTGCCATAGCATAGAGTTCTGATTTTCTATTGAAAGAATTTCTTAGTCTTCATTTGCATTCCCTGGCTCTCTAAACAGCTGTATCAACTGTTAGGATTCAAACAATTAAAAATGCTTTATTATTAAGAAGAAATTAAAAGAAGTAATCAGCTTAACACAATTCTAGCTCAAAACAACAACAACAACCACAACAAGAAAACCCTTTCCTGACATCTCATGGGAAAAGCATATTTGTATGCTGTTAACATCCCAAATTGGCTTAAGTTAGAATATAACAAGGCAAGACTAAACCAAAGGGAAGACAGTGGAAAAAGACCTAATGTTTTCTTTTCACTGTGAACAATGTGAATTTTCATCAGTTTTTGTTGTTAAGATGTCATACAAAAATATTCCACTGAAGCCTACTATGCAGGCTGTTAAAATCTCCTAAGTGAGACTCCCTAATATAAATTTCTTGGCATCTATTGAATTCCCCTGTTTATTTGACTGAAATGTTTGTACAAGACTTGTTCTTGTTCCATCTTCAGTGTTTGAACTAGAGATAATTTTTCCCCTCCTTTTTTTTTTTTTTTTTTTTTTTTTTTTTTTTAATTTTAATTCCTTGGTTTTGTGGGTGGATGTAATAAAGTTTCATAATCCTGATGGACTGATAGTAACCAGGATGAACTTAACACAAGAAGAGGCAGATGGATGGTACCTACGCCTCCTTTGCTAGTTCTGTCAGGACACCTCTTGCCATTGTTCAGCAGCCTCCATTGCTCCCCTCTTCAATGTCTGCAGGATAGATGCCACAACCTTCATTGCAGCTCACCAGATGATTTCATGGCACATGGGGTGGCAATCTGTCACACAGCCACAGAGAGCATTGGCCAGCTTTCATGCCCCAGGTTAAAATGCCTAAGACCGTGAAAGTTTGGATCCTAACTCCACCTGCTCCTTTAAAAATCCTGAGCCAAACTTCAGGGAAGTACAGCTCAGAAATGAGAATTTGGGCTTCCATTTTATTGGGCTTCTTTTGTTACAGATTTTAGCTCAGAATACCAGAGAAAGACAAGAGATCCAAGCCTTTCTGGGATGCTCAATTTCAAAGCTTAAACTCATGGAGACTCCCTGAGCTACCTCGTGTGCTTTCTTTGATGTCCTCTCTCCCTGCTCTTCGATATGGTAGTAATACTTTTGTCTTCTCTTCCATCTTCCCTTCCCTTTCCAGAATATTCATTTCACTGTATATTTGACCCTATATCATTTTAACATCTGTGGTTAAAGTTTACCTATAAAAGAAATTCAAAATACCAGGTTGGGCACCAAGCACTTCCAGGCACTCCTAAAGTTCAAGAGAAGACAGCCATGTCTGTGATCTGTGGTCTGGGTTAGTCTCAAATGAAAACACTGACCTTGGTTTGATGATTTCACTCCTGTGTGGGTAAACATCCAAACCCTCATTTTGAAAAAGAAGGTTGTTTTTCTCAGAAGAAGGCTTTTCATCCTTAGCATGTGATGTACTGCATAGTGTCCATGTACAGAGGTTAACGTAGAAGTCCTAACAGTTTTTCAGCTTGCTGAGTTATATGCCTCTGACTCAGTCCCACTGGAAAAAGCAGAGCCAAAGCAGCTTCCAAGGAAAGATGCCATTGTTATTGTTCTCTAGTTCTCTTATCAATATACAGGATGTTGTTCCCATCTGTCACCTTCTGCCCTGGAACTAAGAGTGAACTATGCTCATTACAGTGAGATTACCATTTGTAAGGTGGGTGGCCCATGTATGTATCTCCAATGCACTATTAAATCCTTGAATTGGAGTGCAGCTGGGCTAAAATGCTTAGCTTGTTCAAAGGCCAAGTGAGCTTACTTGCAAGGCAATGATGGTCCAAGAATAGTTTATTTTCTTCTGACTTCCCTTTCAGATTCCTCAGTTTGCTGCCTAAGGTGATAGGCCAGCTGATACAGAGACATATTTTAATCAGTTACTTAAGGGATGGCTTCATGGTACAAGGTCTCTTTCCCAATGCTGGATGTCTACTCAGGAAGGTATGTCTGCATGCTTGAAATAATATTATTTTTGTAGCCCACAGCAGTCTTGAAAGCTGAGGTTGTTTGTGTGACGGTATGGATATAATATGCTTTTTTTTTAGCTTGCTGCACCTCATTTGGGGCAGAGGAAGGAAAAGATGCGGTGAAAATCTTTTCATCTCTAATGTTTGATGTATAGTTTTGTTATTCTAACCTCCTGCATCCATCTTCAGGGTAGTGAAATGATGGAAAATAACTGTAGAGAAGTAGTTTAATAAGCTTTGCTGTATCCAGTCCATCTCTGAATTTCAAAGTTCATGTGCACATTCCTTTAGTTTCCAAAAATATATTAATACTTCTGCTTCGTGTTCTTAGTGATTGAGTCACTAGAGATTGATGAATGAATTCCTAACGACTGATGTGGACAAAAATAAAAAATCCCACCACTTGCCCTGAGATTCTGAGTTTTGTTTCCATAGAGAACATATCCCAAGCTTTTAACTCACCTTGCAAATCCATTTGTAACTTCTTGGGAAACCCAGTACACAATGATAGCTGATACTATTTTGGCACACTTGGCATCATTCTGTGGCCCAAAATGGATTCAGCATCATTCATTTAAGAAAAATACTTTTACTCTTTACAGTTTTAAATCAGAGGCAGTTAAATGCAATTTTTACTTGGGCCTAGTGAGTTACTGTCAGAATATTTGATGAAATTTCAAGACATGGATATGCTTAATAAAGAATCTTCTCAATTTTTTGCTCTTAAAATAAATTTCTTCACTGAGCATGCTCAAGTTTAAATGGTGAAGTATACGTAATATTCAAGGCAGGGTCCAAAGGCTGCCCAGTAATGGATGTACAGTCTGGATTTCACTTAGGGTCATTGATTGGTCTAATGGAAACATAAATTATTTCTGGATTAACATATATAAACAGCTCCAACTAGTAAATGCATGTATTCATGTATCAGATGTATCTTTTATAGATATATATCAGAGAAAGCACGAGCTTGGATTTTTGGAGCTTGTTGGAGAAATGAGACTTCCTTAGAGAATCAATTCCTTGGTGAAATAAGTTTTTTTGTAGAAGGCATTTAAGTGGGATTATTGGTGTCTTTTGTTACGCTGATGAAATCCTCCCAGGAATTAGGTGACAATTTTCATCAGTAAGAACACCCAAGTTGCATCTAAGAGCTAAACTGACTTTTGATCTCAGCATTATCTTCTGAGAGTCCTTATTGGTTGTCTCTGCAGAACCAGATTTACCTTTGTGTTCTGCCTCTAAAGTCCCCCCTAACTTTTGAGTAAATAAAATAATTTTAGGTAGGCAAACATCACTCTTTCATAAGAACAGAAAAGCAGAGTGGTATGAGTGTCTGACCCTCCTTTTAACCTTTTTTTTTTTTTTTTTTTTTTTCCATTTCTCAGTGAAGCAAACAAAACCATGTGAATCTCAAACACTCCTGGGACTGGAGAAGGAGGGAGAGTCTCTTGCTTCTTTTTTGGATCAGGGAGTAGTGCCCAGACGCTGAACAAAAAGAGGCTCCCATGGTGTACAAAAGCTTCACAGACATGTGAAAGAAGCCATCTGATATTTTAACATTACTCTAAGAAATATGTTTATGTACTTGGTAAGCCTATAGTATGCTGCTGCAAAATTGCTGCTTGTGTCCTGGTAGCCTTCAAGAACATGTGTTGCTAATATTCACGCATCTCCTGTGCATGTTGCTCAACCTCTGAGCTTCTGGCTTATTAAGTAGAGAAATATGAGGGTGAGTTTAGTTTTTTTTGGGTAGTTGACTTCAATGTGTCTTCCACCTGTTTGTCTGGTACCAGCTCTTGCTGACAGTGTTCTGCAAGGGAATTTCCCTAGGAACAAAGTTTTTTATTGGACTAGTGCTTCTCTGAAATACATGTAGAGGAAAATAATTGTAATGTCAGATGGGAAAAAATAACCCTAAGAGCTCCAGCATGTCTCCATAAATATCATCAGATGTTGTATATTATAGGGAATAATACAAAAATATAGGAATATTTGTATTGAAACTCATTTTAATTTATCAGTTATTTACAAAGCCAGAATTATATTTGAGCAAAAGACATACAATATCAATTTTACATCTGTACCTTTTGTACGACAGCACCAAATTTCATAGCCGTTTAATGCAGAAATGCGTTAATCATGGGATTAAATATTTAAATAATAAAAAGCTGTTGATAACATGGCAAGCAACGTTCAGACATTATAAGAAAAACTGCAGAAAATCTGCAGGAAATGTATAATTACATAATTTGTTAAGCTTTTGTATTTTGCATTGATGATTCATCATCTTGTGTATATATATGTTTGCAAACGAAATCAAATGTTCATCATTTGATGCTTCATTTGCTAATTATAATGTGGGATCCAATAGAGCGATAAGCCTCTACAGTGAACAGAGGCTCACTGTAGCTCAAGCGTGAGCTTTTTCTGAGTTTGAGTCTCACTTCTAGGTGGACATGATCCCATTTCTCTTTATTTGCTCTCCAGAATTTTTGTTTCCCTGTTTCAGTTCCAGCTTTCAGTCCAGCAGTCATTCTTGATTCATGTAGCCTTGATCTGAAACTTAATCCATTAGGTATGTCAGGCTCTACCATAGCTGTTAAGACATAGTCTATATTAGTGAGATATTGAGAGTCACTGTTGGAAAGGATCTCCTATTTCAGATTTTGGCTGATAGGTATAGGTAATAAGGGGAGAAATCTCCCTCTCACTTTCTGTCTCTGCTCGTAGATTAGCTTCTTTCAAAACAATCTACTCCTTCAGGCTGTCTGTGCCTTTTTCTCTGTAATTCCTCTGAGGGGTTGTTCTGTCTGCCATCCATAATGATCTGCTCCAGTCCCCAAATTTAGAAAGGTCAGCAAACAAGATTGTGGATTGCTCTTTTAACAGGGATGCAAAAAAAAAAAAATTCCTTTTTTTTTTTTTTCATTTTCTTACCCCCCTGGAAAGTCCATTTAAAATTACATTTGCAGTGTGGAACTGTTACACTTCTTTTCTCCTTTCTCCAAGTTATTTCCTGACTAACCTTTTCATGTAACAAACCTGAAGGTTTTTCTTCTTTCTGTTTTCAGTACAAAGGCAAACCTAGTTTAGGTCCTCAGGAGACCTCTGACCAGTATTTGTTTGAAGATGTCTCTGCCTAGGATAATATTACAATTAGAATCAAAGAAAGCAAGAAAAAAAATAAATTAAGGGTTTCTTTCCGAAACAAAATGAAGGGCACTTTTTATTTCTCTGGCCTAAAGAACTTTTGGAAGAGCTACCCAAGATAGGACCTGGCAAATAATATCATGCCCTTTGCCAAATAATGGGTAGAGATCTAGCAAATCTAGTTATTAAATGAGCTGAGCAGGAAGAGCCTGTTTGAGGCTGCTGCTTAGAAATACTAGCAGTACACTCAGTAGAGGACAAAAGATGTGGAGATTATGAACTGCATTTGCTGAGGCCATGAGTCAACTAAGTAAAATCAGAGTCAACAGTGGCTGGAGCATTGCGGGAGAAGCAGGAGAGGACAGATGAGTGTTGTTGAGGCTCATGCACTGCTGTTGGTGTTCGACCTACTCTTTCTATTGTTGCTTTGCTTGCTTTTTATCTGATGAATAAAATATGTAGTACTGGCTAGAAACACAGACAAAAGAGAGTTCAACTACCTGCATAACTGCTGTGGGATGCAGTCACCATATGAAAACTATGATCTCAAAATTAAAATGGTAACTGTTGGGACTAGCAGTAATGCTTTACAGTAATAGGCCATGTATGTGGTGGTTGACAGAAGTATAAAGACTTTATTCCTAGGCAGATTCAGGGAATGGCATTTAAACTGTCCAGAGAGTCTGGTCTGTAGCTGAGCTGAACTGGCACCAGTTGCTAGAGCAGATTGCATAAGTGACCCAAAAGGGATGGCAGAGAATAGCTTTCCAACTCCCAAGAGCAGAGGGATCCTATTCAGGGAAGCTGTCTCAGCTGTCAGGGTTGTTCTTTCATCTCAGTGGACTGCAAAATATCTGTTTTTCCCTTTGCAACCAAAGGCAAAATCTGGCATTTGAAAGACTATTTTAAAAAGTGGAAGAACTTTAGGCTTCTGAGGGTTTAATCTTCCAAAATTAAAAAAAAAAAAAAAAAAAAAAAGTTTAAAAAGTTATTCTGCAATTGCATTCTGCAATGAAACATTGTACAATTTCTGTCTCACATACTTCTAAAAGGTGAGCACTGACTCAATGTGGAGGATAATTCACTTGCTATTTTAAAGCCACGGAAGGTGCAACTTGATTTATTTCTGTAACTATATGCTTGCTCTCCCTCTCTCTGTTTCAGTAATGAGGAGGAAGTGCTGCTTCTTCATACTGAAATCCTGTATAGGTACAGTGGATAAGAGTCTTTCTGGGACTGGTGTGACTGGGCTTCTCTAGGTGAGTGTTCACCATCTTCTCTACCATGTCTTCCCAGAAGTAGGTCCATTTTGAGGCAATGTGCTTAGCGAAGGGGGTGAGCCCTGACTGACTGAATTGTACTGTGGCTTGAAGAAAGCAGAGGGAGGGAAACAGTTTGTATTCTGTAGGGTTTCTGGGTCAGTAGACCAAAGACAGGTCTTCTGTATCTTTTTACAGCCTGTCTTGGCTTCCTTTTCTTGCCTGGTGAAGGAGGGCCTCCATGTGCTTGAGGCTTGACTCCGAGCTCAAAGGCTGGGTTTGCAAATGTCTTTCAGATATTAGCCAAAAATGTTAGTCTGTGCATGTGTACAGGGAGGTGTGGGGGAGGCAGCGTTGCTCCCTTGTGCAGTCACACAGAACAAGCCACAATCTGGCGTGCTTTTGGTTATTAATAGCTAGAATATGGAAGTAGGGCAAATATCCATCCTGATTTATCCTAACCTGAATAATCCATATAGTCTTGAGGCCATAGAATAGTGATTCTGTCTCTAGCTGTCACTTTCCTGAATTTTAGGAAGAGATATCTGTGACCATTTTGTGTCACGATGATCAATGTCACATTAAAGAGAGAAGCCTGCAGGCAGGCGTGTGAGCTGTGTGAGTGCTGCCTGATTAGGGAGACGCTGGGGTGGTGATCCTGCTCCCTGTCACTCCACGATGACAGAGACAACTAGACAAAAGACCCTGAGGGAGAGGTCACCCTGGCCTGAAGCTGCTTTGCTGAGGAGAGGGGGGTAGAGAAAGACACCGAGAGGCAGGCCACAGGAGGAGGAGAGGAGTCAAAGAGCCATGAAGCAACACGGAAGGAGGCAGGGGGCGTTTGATTCAGGAGCAGGGAGGGGGAGAAAAAGAGGCAGAGATGTGCAGAAACGCGTATCCATACAGTTAACCATTCCTAGGCAGGAAGCATTTGTGTTTTGCTGAAGCACACACTGATACAGGAATATCGGGCTGTTGAGAGTCCAGGAATTAAAATGGAGTGATGAGACTAAGGAAAGGCTTCATAGCAATTCTGGAAGCCAGGCTTTTTTCTTGTTCTTGTTTCTAAAAATAATGAATACATTGAATCTCGTATTTTTATTCCCTTCCCAGCTTGCAACATGGTGTTTTTCACACCTATTTTTGAAATCACAGTAACTTTCTTGACCAAATGTGCAGATTTGCCATTGTGGCATACTTACATTCCTAGTGTATGAAGAGAAAGAAACAAAAGGCATTAGCTGTGATAAATCCGGCAGAGAGATGCCTGGAAAATAAATCAGAAGTCCTCATTTGGTCAGGTTTCCCGCTGACTTCCACACAAACTGGCATGATTCTGGAGTGAAGCATGTGAGCTTGAAGAATAGGGTGCACAATTGCATCCTGTTATTGTTCTGAGTGTTATTCTGGTAACAATTTTCTTTTTCTGGATAGGCACACAAAAAAGCAATAAATATTATTGCTGATTGCATTTAGAAACTGCAGGCCTGTTTACTGGGAGTAAAACAAGTATATAGGGAAACAAATCCTTGCCCAGAAGTATTTAAAACCTAATATTAAATCAAGACACAGCGTAAGAAACAAGAGTAGGATGAAATGAAGATGACTCTGCTAACAGACTGCTTTTATTTAAGACAGCTAATTAATAATTTGATAGATTCAAATCATCTAGCATTTTGCTTACATTGTGATATGTTTCTGTTCTGCTTTGATGTAGGCAAGTAAATAAAAGGATGGTTTCTACTGAGCTAATTTCTGGAGTTGTGGTGTTAGAATTATTCCCAGGACAGATTAGTCTGTTTGTAAATATTGTGTTTTAGTGCCTCAATACTTTGCTGTGTCAGTATGAAACCTCGCAGATAGCCCTCCAGGCTAGAGTGAAGTGCCCACGGATGCATACCTCCTCCTTGTGCCTCCTTTCCAGAACCACAGCAGGTGAGGGAGCACCCCAGGTCCCAGGCTCTTCCCTTCAGATTTTGTACTTTTACACACCCAAACATGAACCTTCACCCTCTTGCAGAAAGCTCTCAGCCAAAATGAGTGCAACGCTGCGGGACCAACAAACATCTCCTAATACTAACCACCACCTCGGTGCCTCTGCAGAAGGGCTGAGGTAGCTTCCCCATGTTGCAAGAGAGCCAAAGCTGAGCAGACAAGGCTGCTGATGGGCACTGCGACAGCACATGGGCAGCCCCAGCCCTCTGTCTGCCTCTGAACCCTTGTCCAGGAGCAGAGGGCAGCAACTGCAGTGCTCCCTTTCCTCTCACAGCTGGAGAGACCACAGGGCCCCAGGTCCTGACCCAGCCGGGGAAGCTGAGATTCCCACAAGTGGAGGAGAAGGAGCATGTCGGGATTTTCCTGTTTGCTTTTGAAATGCTGATGCTGGCTATCTGGGCGTCTCTGTGTGTGTCTGATGGGAAGCGTGCACCAGAACTGAGGGCTCTGTGGCTTGGGTTTGTGGTGTTTGTGAGCCGAGTTTGTCAGTGGTAAGTTATTCTTGTCAGAGCTCCAAGTAAACAGTAGACAGATACTTACCCCTTTGAGCTGTTACAGTTTGCCAAAAAAACTATGTCTGAACTTTGAAATTTGTCCTTTTATCTTCTGCCTTCCTGACCCTGCCTCTGCCGACAGCAGGGCCCTCTTGTCAGGGGAGTGTCCTCCAGGCACAGCGTATGGAAATGGAGGAGGGGAGTTTTCACCTCCAGAAATCCTGTTTTGCGAGATGAGGATGCCTGGGTTTGTCAGATGGATGGCAGCAGGCAGCTCCGTGCAGTGAGGACTTGTCTGCGAGACTCTCGGTGGGGCTGAGGATCATTTCTCTGGGGAGAGGGGGCAGGGCAGGGACATACACACAGTAACAGCAGCGCAGCTGATGGGTGATGGCTCATTAAGCTGTCACGGCTCTATGGTAACAGAGTGTATGGCATCCACATCTAAAGCAAACACACAGGCTTTGATCAAGTTTGCTCTTATTATTATACTAGAGGAGTTCAGCCCAGCCTGGGCTCCTCTGGAGCAGGAGACTTTGCAGCTTGCAGGATAAGCCCTGTTTCTGCTTCTACAGGGACACTTTCAGCAGGTTTCTTGTTCCTGCGCCCAGCACCTACCCAGGGCTAAAACAGAGGGTCAGCTTCACCATCCTCTGAAGCTATGTGCACGCAGCAGCCTGGCCTTTATCTCACGTTTTATACCAAGACTGCCTTCATGAGATTCTTAGAGGCCCTTCTCAAAAGTTTTATGCATCTCACTATTCGGTGAGGCCTATGTGGTCTGTGGAAGGAACAGTCTGAACAACTTCTGATGAGCTGTTTTTGGATGATCCATACACATCTTATGTATGTCTGTTTACGACCAGAATAAAAGATAACAAACCCTACAGTGTCACACTTGTTTTCCTCTTTCGGGTATTTAGAGGGACAAGAAATAAATCACATGAATCTATGAGTCTGAATCCTGGGATAAAAAACATTAGCCACACTCAGAGCATATCACCTCTGTGCTTTGCAAAATTAAAAACTCAGGAAATACATGTAGTGCTCTAAGCCATTTTTTTACCATCTGCTTGAGATGCTGCAATAAAGGTATTTATTAATATTTATTAAGCAAAATACAGTTTTTCAGTATTGGTCTTTGGAAGGGGAGGGGACTTCTGGCCTTTAGGCATTTCATTTTCTTTGGGGAAGGGATGATCCAGCTCTTCCATTGACTTTATACATTTTGGATAACGTCCAGTCAGACCTCCTGCAGCTTCTGTCTGCGTGTTTGAACAGTTAGATCATCTTTGGCAGCTAGTAATATATTTTTGATTTTTTTTTTTTTTTAATGCCAATGTGAATATTGATGTTCAGCAGGTTATCAAAACATGAGCATCCATTACTACAAAGAAACCATTGCTGTTTACATTTCAGAGCACAGTCTTGAATTTCTTCTCATCTTGAAGAACAGCGCAGGAAGTGATACAGGGTGATGGAGGTTCAAATACATCCTTGCAGTGAGCAGGTCTGTAAATACAGCTGTTTTAGGAAAGTCTCTGTGAAGGATTGATTTCACACTGGCTGCCCAAATGTTGCAAAGAGTTTCACCTTTTATATGCCATGCAGGTCACATCCTTAATAAAAGCATAGTTTTTCCTGCAACCTGTAAAGCTTAAAACTTCTTAACTAAACACACACTTTCCCTTCTTCCTGCAACCTCCTATGCCCAAGTGTGTGAGGTTTCTTTGTCACTGAGGTCTTTTACTCATGGAGCAATTCTTAGTGTCTCCAGGTTAGCCTTCAGTCCTGGTGCTGTCCATCTCCTGCCATTGTCTTCTTTCTTTAAAAGGTGACCATGTGAGGAAGCTGGCTGACAGTGAGCTGTGTAAACTCTGAAGGGAGCTGCAGTTGTAGGCCTTAGTGTAGCTCATCAAAGTGGGACTCTACCAGCCTAAAGGGTATGATGAACTGAACACATCCCAGTTCCCTGTCATAACATATACTGTGTACCATGCTGACAAGCGTTTGTTTTTAGCATAGGTAATCACTGATATGTTCTTTTAAGTGAGATTCATAGATGCTGATTACATTTACTGCATAAATTACTTCATTATTAAAATCAGGTCATTTGAGCCCCAAAACCATTAGCATGCAAACTATTAGCATAATTTCATAAGCTAATAAATCAAGCACAGGAAAAGAATTAAGCGGTTCCTAGTGATAAGTGTTTCTTCAGAGATTAAGAAACACAATTTTCTTATGCATATATTAACATTTTAAAAGTGAATTCATGCAAAAGCAATTTTTCTGCATATATAAAACATGTTTAATAATCTTTATATTCAGCCTCCAGAGCTGTTTCAAAATTAATGTCTTTTTTTTTGGTTTTTGTTTTTTTTTTAAATCACTGTACAGTAATTTGACGTTGAACCAGCTAGCCTGTTTTGATATACTCTACCTGTAAAAATCTTTATGCCTTTATTAAACAGTCAAAGCTAAGAAATAAAATAAGCCAAGATATGATTTAGAAGAAAAATAGCTTGGGCTCATCTTAGATAATGAAATGTTCATCCAAGGTAAATTTTGTACTCTTAATCTTAAGCAGTACCAATGAAATTGTAATTATCTCCATAATTGCAATCTAGAACTGTAGTTGTCATCTTATTAAAATGGTGCATTAAAATTGATTTAATTCCCATTTCTTATGTAATAGAATGTAATATTGGCCAGAACAACACAGGGATGGGCTCCTCTATTCACTTCACTGACTAGATTTAAAATAATACAGTAACACAACTGTAATTATTTGGATGCTCAAAAGTTGCATGGAAACAATGCAAATTCCAATGTAAATGAAACTGTAATAATCAGCAGATGACACTACACAGGAATTTTCTTATGCTATGAGGTGTCGATGATTTATTATGTTTAGTTTGTTTTGTTTTCCAGCTCCTGACCTACTGTTTTGGTCTGTTTAGCATATATATATATTTATATATATATATAAATATATATATATATATATATATTCAGTATGAGGCCCCCAATGATTTACTCCAAGGAATAAAAGAATGTAATGTTTTCAGAGTGGTGCTTACCATACTGGGGAATTTTGGGTCTCTTGGTTCATACAGGAATACCACAGCTTCTGTCTTTTCTAACCCACATGTGAAAAATAACTTTTAGTAGTTGTTTGTGCTTGCTGCTGTTTAATGGCCATCTTGACTAAGACAACACCAAGCTGAGAACTGCCTTTTTTGGGAGTGCTGGCATGGTGCTGCCCATCTCCCTGAGCTGGTTCACCATGTGGCCAGCCAAGGACCACAGCTGGCACAAGGGAGGTGGAGATGGCATGCAAGAGGGGAAGTGCAGGGACAACCCTTTTCATGGCAGCTGGTTATTTTATCAGTTTTGCTGCAATTTGAAGCCACAGCCACCGCCACATCAGAAATGGTGGTGTCCCAAGTGCATCAGTAGAATCACTGAATCATAGAATCATAGAATGGTCTGGGTTGAGAAGGACCTTAAATATCATCTAGTTTCAACCCCCCTGCTCTGAGCAGGGTTGCCAACCACTAGAACAGGCTGCCCAGGGCCGCATCCAGCCTGGCCTTGAATGCCCCCAGGGATGGGGCATCCACAACCTCTCTGGGCAACCTGTTCCAGTGCCTCACCACCCTCTGAGTGAAAAACTTTCTCCTAATATCTAACCTAAATCTCCCATCTTAGTTTAAAACCTTTCCCCATTGTTCTATCGCTATCAACACATGTAAACAGTGGTTTCCCCTCCTGTTTATACACTCCCTTGAAGTACTGTAGTGGCGTCCTGTGAGCAAGCGAGGTAGTGAGACAACCAGCAGACAGCATGTGTGGAACAGGAGGCCAAAATGAGTGTATTCTGGTTGCTCTTGTTATGGCAGTGTAGATCATGTGGTGGGTGAGGTGAACCTGTGGTTCAGAAGACCAAGTATTATCTCCTAAATAAGGAAGCAGCAGTGTACTGTCAATGTGCAACTTTCCATGGCGGTTGCCCAAACCTTTCTTTTTCTGTGCTCCTTCCTCGCCTGTATTTCCATCAGAAAGTACACGGATGTTGTAAATCCCCCCAAATATTAGTGTGCTCTGTACTTTTCCCTAGTTTGAGGATTCAACCTCTTACTCCTCAGTTATGGTCTCTTCTACGTTCTTCCTTTTAAAGCAGACACTAGTCACTGCTGCTCCTGGTAGGTCTTTAGTTTGTTAGGGTGCTGTATGTGCTATTGTATATGTATAAATCATTTGTATCTCTTGAGGATTCCCCTGGGTTATGTTTTGGGTATGTCTTCAGGAGGGTTTATCAACACTCAATTCCAGGTCATAAACTAATTTTTCAATGCTTTTGTAACTAATTGCACAGAGGAGATGATGCATCTAGCATAGGGCAGGTGACAACACCCATGTGAAATGGCTTTTATGAAAATTTTCTAATCAAAATGTGAGCACAGTAGAATGGTTATGAAGTGTTTGGCAGTGTTGTTTTCTGTATTGCTGAAGCTGAATATTAAAAAGATTTGAAATCTCATCTGGACAAATTGGCATGATTTAGGAGTTTTTATAATACAACAGTCCCATTTGAAGTCAAATGGAGGATACTGTTCAAATGCAAAACCTGACAGTGTCTTTGTTCATATGTAGTAGAATACTGTTGAAGTCAAAGGAAGATTACTCAACTGAATAAAATTTCTGGGTCAGGATCTATATTTGCATGAATGAATATATGTAAAAACAAGAATTTACATTTCAAGGATTCTGTGGTTATTATTCTCAGGTAACACAGATATCTTGCCTTTTACAATGCTAGCTAATCTTTTTAATGTGAAACATCCTAAATGAAGGACCTCACTTAGCCAGGCAGCATCCTGTTTTTCAGCAGTCTGTGAAGAGGAAGGTTCCTGAGGCAATGGGCTGCACACCTACCCTGGCTTCTGCTCTGACTGAGTCTTGAATGAGTGTCTGCACTGGCTACAGAGACTTAAGGAGACTTTTAGTGGGCAAAATGAAGGCATCTCTGCTCAGCTGGACACAACAGAGCAACATATTTGAACTGCAGAATTTGTTTCACTGCTTTTCTCACTGTCATTCATACTGCCCACATTTTCTCTTTCAATGTATTTTTTTTTCCTGTAAACTACTGATCCCTATTGAAAGGGTAAATTCAGCTTGAACGTAATTTCTAGCATGAACAACTTTCTGGCATACCTTTTTCTCAAGGCTCACTGAGCAGTGGGAAAGAATATTTTAAAAAGCAGTCTTTGAATGATGCCTTATTCATTATACTAAATAGCTCATTCATTTACTAATCTCACCACTTCTAACTACTGTTAGCACATTATACACACTTTCTGACTCATGAAGGAAGAAAATAGAGAGAAGTGGACTGTGCTGTTTGTGCCTGGTGCACATCAGTGGCAGCAGGATGAACAGGAGTTCAGATATCTCTCTAATGGATTCCATTAAAGAAAGAAACTGCTTTATATGAAAATGCATGTAGGGCTGCACGTTATATGCATAGTTCAGAGCCAGAAAGGCTGGGGTGTTCTGTTTGTATGTACCTGGTTGCTTCCTGCTTGTCTCACTGCTGCTATTCTCCCATGTGCTTCTATAACCCATCCCAAGAAACACACCTGTGCTGTGGCTGCTTCTCAGACACCACTAGCAGAAGGGGGACAAACTGTCATGCTGCTCCTTACTCCCTATCTTACTCTAAAGTGTATGGGAAGGAATATTCTCCTGGATCTGGGGAAGAGAACTTAGGAATCATCATACCCTATTTGGGGTATTTTCAACCATTACCTAAACTACCACCTTTCCACCCCAGAAGTCCAAAATGCTTACGGAAATCCTGAGGCCTTGCAGATTTTCTTCTGGAAAAAATGACATTGCCACCAAAATCTTTCAGGTAGCAAGAGTAGCTGCCATTCTGTTCTTGTTTTGTTGTTGCTGTTGTTTTTCAAAGATCTCTTTTTACAACACAAAATGTTCATTTTCCTCCAGAACAGAAAGTTCTGTGGAGGAGGTAAAGCTGTGTAAGAAGTAGTGCTGTGCTGTTCCCCTAAAAAAGCCTAAAGTAAATTTGTTCCTCAGAACTAAAATTACAATTTACCTTTTTAAGTTTATTATTCTCCTGGTTAACTAGCACATACAGTGTTTTAATTAGAAGTAAGAAACTTTAGATAGTTGAGATAGAAATTGGATCATGCACCAGAGGTTCTTTTGGGAGAGATGGCACTCCCAAAGTCCATTGGCAACCACAAAAATCTCTGTGGTCATTTCAGTAACTTGCTTTGTTACCAAACCTACTCACTTATTAAACTAACTAGACAGTTTAATCATTGCTCCATTTCTGAATTGGGAAGTATTTCTTTAAGAACAAAACAGGGGAATGGCACTTGTTGCTATAACAAAAATCTGCAAACCTTAGGACGTGTGAAAATGTTTGACTGCTGCTGAGCAAAGCTTTTGTGTCAAAGAAGAGTTTAAGAAAAACAGGATTTAACATAGCATTCCTGCTTTGTCACAGGTCTTGTGCTGCAAATTTTAAATTATGATATTGAAGGTGACAGCAGAGTTTGTGTAAGTGCCCGTTTTTCTGTTGAAAATCTCTGATGTGATGTAAATCGCCTCAGTTTATCAAAATCTGTTCTTCATGCATCTTGTTAACACCATTTTCACTACTGGAAATTTATGAATGATATGCACTGTTGAAGAATAAGAACCAGTACACAAATGGTTCACCATTTGTTGCACATCAGGCTTTGAATATCTTCTCCATTTTCTTTGTAACCTTAATCAGGCCAGACACCATTCAATTTTTATGAAGGTATTGGAAATTTTCAGTGGTGGTGGTAGTCATAAATCTCAAGATAATTGAAAAATCATGAGACTAAGAACATGATTTTTTTTAAGGCTAATTTATTTAAATTGAATTCAGATGCTAACTCAAGACTTTAAAATTTTCTGTTAAAATTTATGCAAAGCAATGTAATTCACTATTTTTAATTTATCAGAATAACCTGCTTGTGCTTTATTTGCTGTTTTAGGAATCACTCACTGTGGCTGGTAGAAAAACTTCTTCCTTTTCATTGCAGTTGGTCTGCAGTTCCAGACTCTTCTTCAAGAGAAAAATATCTAAGATTAATTGGATAAAATTGGAAGAGTTTATTGAGCTAAACTGCTGAAGACAAAAAGAAGTCCTCCATTAAGACCGGAAATTGAGCCCACAGGATTTGGGTGAATTAGGTGAAGAACAAATAGTGACAATCCTATTGTAACTGATGTGAATGCATTTTACACTTTTGATTACATAGTTTTTATTAGTGAACCAACATCAGCTAAATTTGTAAGACTAATATGATGTGTGTTTTTTTTTTTTTTTTGGTTTTTGTTTTGTTTTGTTTTGTTTTGTTTTAAGACTTGCACATAAAGAAGTGCAACACTGGAGATTAAAACTCTGTTTCCAGGCAATTCTAAATAAGGACAGCCAAGTTAAGGCAAATCGAGTTAGTGATGTGAATCCAAATTCCATAAATTAAAGGGCATTAAGCCTCTTCTGTGTCATTTAGTTCCTTCAGGTTTAGTGCAGCTGTAGACTTGCTGAAGGACTGAGCTCATTTCTTGTTATTGATTGCTCTGAAATTTTGTGTATTTTAGACAAATTCCAAGAGTGAGAAAACAAAGGTTGAAATGTGTAAAATTAACATACTTATGGGAAGAGGAGAAAGTCTTACCAAATAAGTTACCTAGATACAGTTTGAAAGTAAACAATATTGCTGAAGTAAGATCTGTTGAAGTTGATGAAACTCGTAACAGTAATGGTACTTGATTAGAAAATATTCCCATCTCTTGGGAGCTGTATTCAGTGTGGAAATCAGGGACAAATCAGGGAAGATACTTCTGAAGTATTTCCAAAATAAACATTTTAAATATTTTATTAATATTTATTACCATTTTATCTTCATTAACAGAAGGCTTGGGGAGATCTTATCCATATTTACACATACCCTATAGGAGGGAGGAAAGAAAGCAGAGCTAGTCTCTTCTCACTGGTACCCAGGGGAATGGATAACAGGCAATGGGCACAAACTGAAACAAAGGAAATTTCATTTAAACATATTTTTTTCTGTTGTTTTTGGTTTTGTTTTCCTGTGAGGCTGCCTAAACACTAGAGCAGGTTGCCCAGAGTGGTTGTGATGTCTGTGTCTTCAGAGAGACTCAAAACCCAACTGGATGCTTCCCTGAGGAACTTGCTCCCTCATGGACCTTACTTTGAGAAGGGGATTTCAACCTCAGTCGTTCTGTGATTCTGTGTATACAGGTTGTTGTTATTGAGCTGTTAGCAAATAGATATGAGCAAAAATTTCATCTTTAAAATTTCCTCTGCTATCATCTTATTTACAGATCTGAATACATTAAGATGGGCTTTTAATGACTGAATTTCCCTTTCTATAACACAGTGAAAGTGATAGCTCAAATGTAAGCAGTCCTTTTAAAAGCCTATTGAAAATTTAAATGTTACGCCAGCAATTCCTCTTTAGGATTTAGACTCAGCCGTCAGTTATGTGGTTATTGACTTTATCTTTGGTCTGCAAGAAACTTTTTCTCCAGATCTTCACTGCTTTTTCATTTTTGATTTCTTAAGACATACTCCTTTTGATAATACTTAGTCATTTTTTATTTTCCCTTGCTGATTCCAGTATACTGTAGTATGCTAAAAAGTGCACTTAGTCATAAATGACTTAAGCACTTTCAGTAATCTTTGCATTTTGCCCAAACTGGCTTGTTTGACATCTCTCTTCAAATGTTCTGAATTTTCTTTCTTGCTAAATAATCCAGATGTTTGACATCAGTTTTAGAAGAGGTTTATGTACTTAATGGAAGCATGCAAAGATACAGAGCTCTGGAAAGCAGCACAATTTCTTCTAATTGTGTCCACTGTCTGTATTTATCACTGCTGATTAGTGCATGTGCCTTCTCTCCCACCCCAGCTGCCACCACGCAGATGGCATTCCCAGCAAAGTAAACAGTTCAGACGTAGTACAGTATTTGTGGTCTGGAAATGTTAGCAGATGACTGAAAAGGGGGAGGAAGAGGAGGGCTAGATTTACATGCTTCAGGTCAAGTTCTGCCCTGAATTCTCCCAAGTCACTGCAAATAGGTCCTGGGGGCTACCAAGGGGAGGGGGCAAGAAAATGCACCTTTGATGCGTTCTGAGGCTTGCATTTAAGTTTCCATCCTATACAGTTATTTAGTTCTAATGCTGTAGCAACTTTAATTTATTAAAAGGGATGGAACGATTTGGTTTTGTTTACCCTAGAAACCAAGTAGAAACAATGAGGAAGAAGAAGACATCCCTGCAAAGATGTTACGGTTGAACCCAGACAAACAGTGGAACATTACAGTGTAAACGTACAGATGTCTAATGACAAGCAAACAGAACAATTATTCTTAAGTAATGATTTATCTTTGGTTTATTTTTAAAGACCTTTTACTCAGCCCTTTCATATTAGTCATTTCTATATGCTTTTAGTGTTGTATGCTGGCCCCAGTGTTTACTTAGAAAAATATGATGGTGTGGAGTTGGATGTAAGAGAAGAGAAAAGGGCTTACATGGTAACTTTTGAGACTAAAGGATAATATAGTCACAGGTGCCCTTAATTTGTCTTTAGAAATTCAGCTTTCAGGTGTATGTAACTTTTTAAATTTTTCCTTTGGGGGGGGGGGGTAAAAATATGTGAAAGCTCCCAAACTAGCAGGTGCCTCAGAGTGAAAAGTTTCAGATAAAATGATTTTGCTGAACAAAGCTGAAGGAAAACGTTGCTGGCTTACGTATCTTAATTACATTCCTGACAGTGTTTTGTTGAGAAGCTGTAGTAACTTCATGTGTTGCAACAAGGACTTGACATTTGGCACATCTGACAGCAGAATTTTTTTGTCTAACTTGTGAAAATTCATTCAAAAATACCACTCAGAGTACAAGCTTCTGAAAAATATCAGTTCATAAACACAGCAGAGTTCTTGCTGCTCAGCTGCAGCAGGGTCACTGAAGCACCAGATGTCCTTTCCAGTGACTCGAGCTAGCTTTAAGCAGGTATTTGCCCATCTGCTTGATGCTGCTCCCATATCTCAGATGTCATAGATGATTATCTGAATGCTCAAACTCTGTTTCAGTGCAAATGTAGGAAAGCAGTGCCATTCACTGACAATGCCATCTTAACAGCTGCCAGCTGTTCATTCCCAACCTATGCCCTCCTTCAGCTGTCCTTGTAAAGTTTACGGGGCCATGAGACAACTTGGATCAGATGTTCCCCACCCCCTCAAAAAAAGGAGAAACAAAACAAAACAAAAACAAAAACAAACTCAGGTTATTTTTAACTTGAACATATTCAATGCAGGGATGACCACAGCTAGATTTGCTAGAGGGCAGCTGTCTGTGACCTGAGATATTAGAGCAACTGCCTCTTCCATGCACTAATTTTCTTCTTGCTTTTTATATGCAGGTATCATAAGGAAACCAAACTGCATTTGTATCTACACTGCAATCAGGATAGCAAAGGGAGCAGCTGAGGGCTGGCATTCCCCCTGCAGAAGGCAGACAGCTGTGGCTGGTAATCCCCTGAACTGCCACTGTAGGTTTTGATAAAGCTTCTCTTGCAGAGCTCTTTGTGCTCTACCACCTTAAAAGGTAAGTAAAAAGTGCTAATAATACCGATGTATAAAGTCAAAGCCTATGCTACTGCCATGAATACTTCATTATGCATGAGAAATGTTTCTGTCTAGAAACACAAACAAATGTCTTTACTGAGCAGGAGGGAAATTTTCTCAACTATTTGGGTAATTAGAATCAGAAAACACAGGACTATTGGACACACAATCAATCAGCTTTCTGTGATAATCCATAGATTTCCCATTTTCACCCAGACAAGCCACTTACAAATACAGGTCTGTATTTTTAACTAGAAATTGAATTTGAAAAAGATGTTTTTTGAAAATGGCATAAAAGTACTTTACAGTCTTTGTGCACTACAAAGAGTTTCTATGGAGGGAACAAATTGGCACGATACCGCTTGTGTTGGTTTCCATAGATAGCCCACAGATCCCTGGAGGTCTGTGAGCTTTTTATAAGAGGTCTATGAAAATTTGCCTGTGAAAAATCAGGGAGCTTTTATTTGCTATATAAAGTTCTGCACTTCCACTGGGACGAAAAAGACAACTAGGAGCCGGCAAACTGGTATAGAAGTTTAGATTTGTAGAGAAGCTAACTGCATACTAATTTCTCACATAGGTGACCATGTGTGTTCACTCATGATGACTTTACTCATCTCCTGGGTTGTCAAGTTTGTTTCTCTGTGACCAGAATTCTTGGGATGACAATAAAAGAAAACTCTAAGTGAGGTTAGATAGTACATGACAAAGTTTGCAAGCAGTTGTGCATGTGAGAAAGGAGCAAACTGTGGATTAGATGAATGTACAAGGTTCAAGGAGATATATAATGTGGAAAAAAATGAGTGATAATGATTTTAAATATATTTCTAAAAGCAAACTTTGTTTCATTCTCCTGTGTAATTAAAATTTTAAGACCTGCCTTCCTAAACAGCATATGGGACACAGATTTCCTTGTCATCTGGGAACCAGTTAGATAACTTTCTGTGTATTATCCAAGTTGCAGCTGATTAGGCCATTGCATATACCAGAAGTTTCCTGTGATATTTGTATGGACTACCATGGACAGCAAAACTATCTTGGAACTTTTTGAAAAAATGATTTTCACCCCAAAAATGTCTCTATTTGACTAAGCCAAAAATGTAGAAAATGAGTGAAATCAGATTTCAGAATACCAAAAAAAAAAAAAATTGTTAAAACATGTTTTTGACACTTCAAATTAAAGAGTTTGTTTTCCTCTAAAATGGCTCCCTTCCACAACGTGGGAAATAGTTCAAATCCAGTCCTAATTCAGTCTCTTATGTTATACAGAGCTGAAAACAAAGCTTGAAAGAAGGGAATGAAGGAGAACCACATATGAATCCCCAGGGAAGGAAAAAAAAAAAATAAGTATAGTTGTTCTACTTTCTCTTCACATCTGTTCCCTTTCCTTTAATCATTCATTGGGAGCTGTAGTTCTAGTATAATTCTTATCAGGTATCTATTCCAGCTAGTAAAGCATAATGGTAGTGAATAATCTGTATCTATTGTTTTAACAAATGTTCATGATTTTGTTTAATGATGAAATGAATACAAAATGCTTTCACTGCCTTCTAGCAGGGCTATTTATTTTAACTATTTTGTAGATAAATGCTTAAAAATTCACTCCTTAAATCTGATAACAATAGAACACTTTTGCATGTTTGTTTCTTCCTTTCATACAATAATGAAAATATACTTTTTGTATTTTTTTTTCAAGGTTATGCAGAAAGAAACCTAGTATATTAACTATAGTTCATTAGGGAACAATGGGAAAATTCTGTTTCATTCTATGTCCTGAAAAAAAATATTGGTTAACTTCAAGTTATAATGTATGCTAAATGACTCCAATTCTGCTTCAGCAGTTGGAAATGCAAAAATTATTTGCATTTTATTGCATTTTATTTCAAAGCAAAACTTTTCATGTACATTATACACTTAAATTGTTTTAGTTCAGTTATTTGGCCTGGAAATTAAAGTGAATAAATACTTAGGTGGACAATTGGAAGTAAGATATGTAAGTCTCAGGGTTCCACTGAGAAGAAATGTAGACGTATGGTCAGGGATGTTTAACTGAGTATAAGGGAAAAAGGGAACAGAAGATTTCTGTATTTCTCAGGAAGGAGTATTGTGAGAATTTTTACCAGCAGAAGTTGACTAAAACAAAAATGTGAGGGTTGAGATTCAGGGGATTACTGAATTTGGCCAAGGAATTCATACAGTAAGTTACAAATCCTTGGATAAACTAAGAATGACAATAAGAGGACGAACTCTTAGGAGGCTCTAAAATTGTGATGGATCTGAGGTCTGGTTACATTGAAGGAAATGATGAATCTCATGAGAGTATCCTGTCACTGGAGTGATTTGTCAGGTGGAAGAACCTCTGAAGGCGCTTTAGGGGAAAGTCACTGGAGAGCAGCTCAGTCACATCTTTGTTATTGACTGACAGAACTTTATGATGACAGTCAATTTAGAAAACATCTGAGTTTAACTGTAAATAACTCTTCCAGCATTTCACTAAGGGGAGGGGATTGACAACTGGAATTTTGTAGGTGTCAGTAGTGGGAAAACTCCTTCCTAGCTCAGGTTCAGAAAGGTTTTGGGTTGCCTCATACCCAAGACAGCGATAGGGACTATACTACTACCCATGAAGAAGAAAGCTACAGATCCTGAAGCTGCATTGACTTATTTTAGTGCCTTCTTCTGTAGGTGCTTGGAGGCCCCCTTTGAGCACAAGGTTTCAAAAAAGAGAAAGTGCAGACTATACCACTTTTTTTCTCTTCTCTTTCCCTTCTTGCATGTAGAGATTGGTGTTTGAGAGACTCAGTAAATGGTCAGCCGACAGTCTCATGTGCAATGAGCTACTTTAAAATGGTGATTTCCTTAAGGCAGAATTTACAACTTTGCTGTTAGCCAACATGTTACACTTGTTGGGCAGATCTTCAGTAGCTGTAGTAACAGTCATACATGTTGTTCGGTATAATTAGGTGAAGCCTGAACAGTCTGTACTATGTGAGGATTCCACTTATGTAACCAATGTGAAAGAACATCTACATTCAATCATTTTTCATGACAGAGGACTAACACAACCAAGACCCTTTTTATAGGGGCTATGTATTAATGGAATTAATTCAGTTAATCTTTTTTTTTTTTTTTAAGTAAGTTTCTATGATTTTTGCACTGATATATTCACATACTCTCCATTTTCTATGAATTCATCAAGTTGCAGAGAGATTTTTTAAAAAAAGCATTGATTTGGATGTGAACTGAGAACAAATTGAAATGTTCTTGTCATTTCACCTGCTTGGAGGAAAAGAGGTTTTTTGTTGTTGTTTTGTTTTTTTTTTCTTTTACAGAGATGAAGAATTATTTTCTGTCATCTCATGTGTGTTGCCTCTTTACTTGAAGAGTTAAAGAATATATGCAAGTTTAATTTTTTTTTTTTGTCTTCCCTTTATGTTACTCACAGATTCTTTTTTTTTAGTTATCTCTTCCTAATATTATTATTTTTTTTAAGTCTTAGTTCAGTCTGGAGTCCTTTATCTGACTCACGTTGTTCAGATTGACCCAAATGAATTCGCTGAATGTTCTATACAAACTGCAGGGACTATTTAAAGGCAGTGTGCTAGAAGGGCCATCACAGCTCAGACTAAAAAAGATCCATCTAGCCCAGCATCTTGGCTCCAAAACTGATGAGAAGTGGTGAAAAGTGGATGGTTACTACTGAAGAATGTTATAAAATGATAAGCATGTAGTGATAGCTATCTGCCTTATCTTCCCAGCTTCCAGAGAGATGCAACATCCTAAGTCAGAGGCAGGATCTTTGTGTTGAATAGATCTTGATGGATCAATTTATCCAAGAAATTTTTAATTCACGTCAAATTCAGTAAACCACAACAGCCTGAGGCAAGGAAATTTTAAGTTATCTATGTGTTATAATGAGGCAATGCTTCTGTTTTTATTAGCTTTGAATTAACCAATTATTTGTCACATCCTTGTTTACTGTCTTTTGTGATACAAAAACTTCCATTCCCTATTTGACCTGTCTTTGCTACTCATGATTTGGAGAGCTCTTTTCTCTGTTTATCTTCCCTTCTATGCTGACAAATTGTAGTTTTAGCTGTTCTTAGTCCTGGAAAATTGTTACTGCTCAATTTATACTACATAGAGAAAGATTCCAGGAAGGGAGCTTCCTTGAGTTTATTACAAACAGGGATGCAAATCACTCATGCAGTTTGCTTCCACGGCCTTCTCTCTTCTGTGTGCTCCTTTTGTACCTTAGCAATCTGCTGGTCCTGCTAATTGATAGGTGTCCTGTTTGCTATGGAAAAGGATTAACTGCAAATTTTTGATGGCCCTGTGTGTCTTGAGGCATATGATGTGTTTATTTTCTATTTTCACCTTGAACTTCTGAGGGATATAGTCTTTACAAATGAACGTTTACCCTCTGTTTAACCACAGAAGCTTTTTCTTAAGTATTTACTCTGAGAATTGAACCTGCTGGGAAATATCTTCCTCTCGGGACTGTCAGTTCTCATGTACCTTTTTCAACCTACTACTTTTCCCCACTTTTCTTTTCTTAAACTTGATTATTCCATAGTGGATTTATTCTTGTATGTTCATGTATGTGTAATGTTTAATTTCTTTACCTTTACTTTTAATGTAGCTCTTTGATATGGGACTTAAGGACTTAAGAACTACTTCTTCTTCACCCCCCCCCGTTCCCTCCTCCCCAATTATTATTCCTTTCATTTAAAAATAATCATCTGCAATTTTCAAGTTATTGTGAAGAAAATTAAAAGATGGAAGGTGTTACTTTTTCTTTTAATGCATTATCTTTATTTGCACAGTCATTGCAATTAATAATATTTCTCTTTTCTAAGATAAAAGGATGCTGTCCAAGTGCTTCCATACAGCTAGAAACTGCTGAGCATCAGCAACGTAGCCCACAGGGTGTGACCAGTACACCACCTGGGGATACATCCCAAAGCTGCCCAGTTATGTGTTGTGTGGGATCCTCAGCCACCTGCAGCAGTATTTTGGAGCAGGAGAGTAGCAGCAGTGGGTTATCACTGGGGCTGGAATTTATGGTTTCCCTCTGACCAAGATGTCTGGGACAAGATCTCTGGAGCACCTCTGTGAAATTGCAGTACATGCAATGTAACTAGGAAGGCCACTGTATGGGGCACACAAATTCCAAAATCAGGGAAGTATTCAGGAAAGAGCACTAACAAATGCATTTTTCTCTAATAATTCTGCATTTGATTAACGGACTTACCTTACCTGAATTACCCTGATAAGCTCTGTCAGTTCAGCAGGCAAGAAAAATACTGACTTGTAGCTGCATCTGAGGCAATGAACATGAACCTGAAAGACAGATAAAGGCAGTAAATCATTATATGCTGCTGGGGAAAATTAAAACTTGAAACAAACACTTTTTTTTTTTTTCCTCCTCTAAATTCACATATTAGAGAGGCTGAAGGGACATCTTTAAAAGTCAGCTTACATCCCTGATACAACTATCATTTCATTAATGTGGTTACAGGGCTGAGCCCTGCTAACAAAATGCACAATCTATTTTATTGTCAGCTTTTAAATCAAGCTGTTTCAACAAGAACTAGTCAGACTGTAGGAACTTCCCCCATTTCATTGGAATGAGCCCTACACTATTAGGTATGTTTAGGGGGATATAAAGGATCCATTACAGAGTTTGCTGACTTGCCCAAGACAGCTTTAATAGATAGGGGGCCCACTTCTGTTTCAAGACAGTGGAAGGTTTGCATGAAACATATGAAACATACCAGAGAGGTCACAAACACCATCCACCTCCAAGCGTTTAAGACAGCGGTATAATTACCGTAATGCACAAATGAATGAAATTCTTCTTTTAAAATAATTCCTTGTCTTCCCCCATTCTTCTTTTTAGTGAAAGAGGCTTTATGTCTAGACAAGCAAAGACTTGAAACCTAGTTTCTTCCCAATCAATTTGCTTGTCCTGCCCCTTGAGAACTATAAGCAATCCTTGAAACCTTCAAGAGATCCAAACAAATTATTGCAGAATCATTTTTTTTTTCTCCTTGTAAGTCTTAAGTGCTGAGCTGTCCTGGAACATATGCTGAAATAATCCTCTGCCAAGGTGTGGAATCCAATATGCCTGTAACCACTCAAGCTTCAGGTTACCTGGAAATCAAGAAAGACATTCTTAAATATTCTTAAACATGGTAAAAACACCCTTTCATTTTCAACAGAAATTAAAAATTGTGGTCAGAGACCAAACTGGAGGGAGAACATGCCCTGTCCATGTTTTGGATAGGATATTCCCAATGTAGGAAGTGCATCTGGTTAAATCTGAAGCTTTACGTGACTGCTTTTTGTCTCTTAGAAGTGTCAGCTTTCTTGTCCCCTGCCTGAGGCCATCCCTCATCATGCACTGAGGACTGGAGCTGAAATACTCTTGCTGATCCTTTTCCAGTCTGCCTCATGAGATGAGGATAACAGGCATGTAAGTGAGAGCTCAGTCTTTTGGGACATTTTGTGTCTTCAGTTGCCAGTTACATCAGACTAAAATGCCCCTATATGTCTGCTTCAGTGTCTTCCTTAGGACTTTCAAAGCAGTTCCTCAGTAGCACTGACCAGAGCACCCGCAATAACTGCTAGTCCATAAGTGACTTAAGTTGTGTTTAATGTTCTGAAACAGCTCTGTTACAACATTGCAGTAATACTGTCCAAACCCAGCTCTTTATAAAGTGCTGTATTGTATGCAAGACTGATGTTACCATGCACAATTTGAATGATGACACAAGCAATACTTCTGCTCTAAAACGGAGAAATTAAAGATACCAAAATATTATCTTTCCTCTTGCCAAGGAGAACAGCTGGCAGGATGGGTTTACTGATCAAAAGCTTTGGCCAGCAGACATAGGTTATCATTTTCACAGACTTTCCTTCTGAAATAAAAGATTAACAAAGCATGCTATTTTTTATTTCAAAATTGGAGGGTTTGTGTCTTTCATCTGGTGAAATTTAGCGTAAAAGTGAAAATAATATCAAAGTTACAGGCACCATAGGGAGGCTGTTAATGTGGGAACAAAGGGCATTTGGCCAGTTAAAATAATAAAAGACTATACAACTTTCCCAGTGATGGCTGAAGCCCAATTAGTACTTTCCAAGTAGAGCCACAATATTCCTTTCCAGATTATGTGGTTTGGCATGACTCAGAATGAGTAAACTTACTTTTCTACAAGGGAAAAATATAATTAACAGAAAAAACAAGGTCACACAGTATTATGCTTTAAGTAAGCAGTTATTCACCATGGGGTGTACATTAAACAGTCAATATTCATACACCTTGGACAGGCTGAGGCAGAGGCAAAGTAATGTCTCAGCATACAAAAAGATACATATATTATCTTTATAATACGTGCACCTATGTGCAAGGGTAAAATGCAAATAGTTATTTTATTTCCTTACTAGGGGATGTGAAAGGAGTGCATATTCAATGTCCATGTGCATAGTGCTCAAACATATTTTTCGAAAAAGTACTCTGTCAATTACCATTATATAGTTCTCAGTAATAAATAGTAGTTTAGATATTTTCCTTTAACTGCTTCCTTTAGATATTTTTTTTCTCTTGCTAAAGGCAGAATTGTTTGGAAAATTCCTTTTGTCTTAATTAATTTTGTTAAGAGGACTTGCAACCTGGATACTCACATGGAAAGGCACTAAGAGTCTGTTCTTATTTGTAGCAATCCACTTTATAGGACTATGGAAGTTGCATGAAGCCCACTAAGACTCAACAAAGCTAGAAGTAAACCAGCAGGGTAGGGAAAATGAAAGAGAAACTTCCAGTTTGGAGGTGAATGTGCAAATGATTTGTAAGGATAGCTTTTTTCTTCTGTCTGTTTTTTGATAGTGTTTTTAAAATGAACAGCTGCTCGGTTGGAGCTCAGGTAGAGGGGAAATACACGTAAAACAAAAGAAAACATGGTGGCTCAGGGTAAATATATACTATGGCAGCAGAATGAAAGCTGCCCTGCTGAGACATCTGGTTGTTGCTCTACTAATGACACTGTTCATGAGAAAGTGAAGCGATATGCCAGGAGGAAGATGAAAAAAGAAGAAAAAGTCAAACTTCAAAAACCAGGGAACCACTCCCATCACCTGAAGCTTAGACCACACACCTGAAAGGGAGTAACCCACATCCAGTCCCAGCAGAGAATGAACATCCTTATCTCCCTTTCAACTCCACCAGTTTGCAGTCATTTTATATACTTTTAGAAAGTGCTTGTAAGGGAGGAATTGCTTATTTATTTCCTGCTCTTTTAATTATTATGGTAACCTGTGATATCAGAAGCCTTCATTAGTCGCAGCGTAGCTCCTGCATTATTCTGTTTGTATCTCAGTTGGAACAGTTTTTTCTTCACTTCCCAGCCCCACCTGGGACTACTTGCTCTGTTCAGATCCCAGACAGCCATCTGAACAGCCCTCTCTGCTGTAGTTGTGTGTGTGAAGGAGGAGGAAATGCATGGGTAGCAAATGTGGGAGTAAATATGTGATCTGCTATATTGTTTCAATGGTTATGTATAGGTAACATGCACAATATTCATCCTGACTTCTCTTTAAATTAATCCACAAGTCAATAACTAATTGCATACAGTACTGGAGTGTCATCTACACAAGTTAAGATATGCCCTGAAATACCTGATTTTTAAGTAGTTACTTGAAAGACAAGAAAATCCTCACTGGCTATGGACTTGCTCTAAGTATCAAACTACTTCGAAGCAGAAAAAAAAAAAAAAAAGCCTTACATTATAGACTATTATTGTAAACCACTCCCATTTTGACAGACTGAAGAAGAGACGGCAGTACTGGGGCAAGGAGGCAAGGAGCAGAAGGGCTGTCCCATCAGCTGCTGCATACTTGCATCAGCCTGCATGGTACAGGAGCATCTGTGCTAATG
The DNA here is from genome assembly GCF_963932015.1 of Anas acuta. Taxonomy (NCBI): domain Eukaryota; kingdom Metazoa; phylum Chordata; class Aves; order Anseriformes; family Anatidae; genus Anas; species Anas acuta. The sequence continues at coordinate 50,113,795 of NC_088980.1, read as the reverse complement.
CACAGCCCCTATTTCCTCGAGTGGAATTTTCCACACTTCTGTTCTTGAATCAGAATGTATCTTCTTACAACGTGGAATTACAACTTACGTAATCTTTCTACTGTACATACAGTGGAGCATGTATTTTTGCTCTTCAGCATTTCACCACCACCACTTAATCTAAGCATATACCTTAACCCTCTTATTTTAACACAGATTGATTTCACTGGTGTTAGGGAACTGAGGTGTCTAATTAGGTGGTCTAACATATTTATGTGATTCAAGTTTATGAAGAAATGGAGATAGTATAAAAACAAGGAGAAGATAACTAAAATTTGGTGTACCTAAAGACAACTTTTCTGTATCTCTATACAAAGAAATCTACTTTTATGAAACAACAGTGTTATCTCATCTTGAGTCAGAGCTCTAAGAAATCTAATGTAAAGGAACTCAACACAAGAAATTCAAGGCAAATGACTGAGGAAAAAAAAATCCATTTTACATAGAAAATATTTTCTGGATACTTCTTCATATAGATACCATAGAAAAGGTTTTACTTTATATTAAGTAATTAGTGAGACAAGCATCTCATATAAGTACAATCTTCTTAGCTAGGAAAAAAATATTGATTTTAATTTTAAAATTGCACCAGAATGTTCTGCACAAGAGGAAAAATAATTGCTTTTTACTTTGAGAATAATGCAATAATAAGATAAATGTTCAAGGGTGAATCTCTGCTCTTTGATGAAGCCATCATAGCTGCTTTAAATAACTTAACAATCTCTTTCTGTATAGAAACTGTAGTCATGGCAAAATTATGCTGTGGAAAATAACATCTTGTCAAACAAGAATACCATGTTTACCTACAAAATCCACTATCCTGGCATGCAGTAATTGTATTTTATTTTTCCTTGTGTTTATGTTCTTGCAGTGCTTTCATCACCCTTGTGGTTCTGTGTATCCTCCAGCACTGTATTAAGCAATGTGACTGATATCTGTCATGTGTACTTTAATTCTTTCTTAATTAGCCTAACAACTCTATCAGACTAAAATCAGTCATATGGTATTACCATCCATTGCATGTTTTACTTTGTCTCGTGTTTCTCTTTGTAAGGTAGTTTGTAAGTCCCTTTCCTTTATCAACAAAGTAAGTCTATCGCTGTCTAAAGAGGAGAGAAATGAAAAAAAATGTCCCAGTTTGACAAATACTCTTGTAAACTACAACTAGTAAAACTGAAAGAGGAGAGTTAGAGGAAAGAATCACTCTCAAATTAATCTTGTCAAGCCAGAATGATCATTTGCAAGTTTCTGCTACAAGTTACTGATGTCTGAACTTGTCTCAAATATTTCTTTAAAACTGTGAGTTATAGGTCAAGAGAAATAATCTCTTCTGACAGAAATATCAACTCAATTTTTGAAACCACTATCTGCATATGTTAAGTTTATAAGTCACAGATCTCAGGATTTGTAAAATCAAAGCCTTCCAAACTCAGCTTAAGAAAATAAAAATACCAAGACTTATTCTTCTTTTGATGAGAGTCATTATGTTAACTCCGAAAAATGCTCAGAGCTTACCTGCTTGTTATACCAGTCATTAGTCCACAGCTATCAGCTCCACAGGGATTCCCTAAACAGAATACAACATATTAAAACATGACTAGCAACACACCAAATAGTCAGTACGTTAAATTAACCACTTCAACATCAAAGAAGGTATTATATAGCAATAGTCAAGGAGGGCACACTAAGTAAAACTAGCTTTTAATAACTTAATAAAATAATCCTATATAGATACAAATTCCCATCTCAATAAGCAGATTCCCATCAAAGTTAGAACTGACAAAAAGATTTTTTTGAGAATTCTATTAAGCTGCATGCCCTAGTAATTAACTCCCTTTTTGAAAGGATTTTTATTTTTCCAGCACTCAAAAAAAAAAAAAAGAAAAAACAGACTATCATATTTTAAAAAGGTTTATCTTTCTTCCTCCAAAAAATCCCTCAAAAAACAAGTTCATCTTTCTTATAAATGGAGAAGCTCCAGCTAGCAACAATGTTCTAGTCTTCTACTCTCTTTAATCATACAGCAACAGGTATTTTAAAATTGCTGGCTTCCATGTCAAAATATGGAAATCTAAATCATTTTCTTAAAGATTTAAAGTTTTCACATTCCTGGCTCGTGGAACTACCAGTGCAAATTCATTAAGATGCTTCTGAAAATCTCAATGTCTTTTTAAACCTAACAGATGTAGATTCTTCATTCTAAATGCCTGATACTTGAGATGCAACATTTACAACTAGATAGCATCAAAAAGCTTTTGCTTTGTGAACAACTGCAGAAGTACTGATGTAAATAAATAGGCAAATCCTAATTAATCTGAAACAGTCATGTAAAGAAAATATTTCAATGCTACTCCAAAAGCATAGACTCTGTGAGTCTTAAGTGTTTAATTGTTATGTCAACTTCAAAAAATAATCAAAAACAAGTAAAAGGACAGATATACTATGGTGTGATTTCTACAAATAGACTTGTAAATAATACTGCTACTACACAGCAGTCTAACACAGAGACTTATGAAATTATTTTGATTTAGATAACACTATTGTTTTCTACCATTAACAATGTGGAAGTAGCTAGAAGCTATGTGCCATGCTTCAGATCCACAACAGAAAAAAAAAATAAATCTGCTTCTTGGACAATCCAGAAACCTTTTCCCTAGCTTTACTGGGGAGAAGGTGATGGACTGCACACCCCCATACTTCTTGCATGCTACTATGCTACTTTGAGAGATTCTTTGAGTTTGGGAGCTTCTGCTCTAGTGGATCCAAGATTTATTTTTTTCCCCGTACAAAGTAAAATACAGTATCTGAGCATCTATGAGTACGCAAAAGAAAACAGATAGATAGATTTGCAGACATATAGATAAAAATCCTAGGTTACTGTGTGCATCATACCAGACTTAAACCATTATGTTCTATCACAGACTTCTGAAAAATTCTTACTCTTCAATGCATCACTCCCAGTGCTTTCAGTATGTTATCTCCCTTTGTCTCCCAACACTGTTCCTTTTTCTTTCAACTTATTAAAAACATATGTTACCTTTGGAAAAAGCACATTAAGAACAAACACGGTTAAACTATTTCTTAAACAGTAGTGTTGGCAGAGAGATTAATTTTAAAAATTGTTATAAAATAGGAGATGAGTTGCAAACAACATAGAAGGATCTAGGTAGGCAAATTAGGTGACTGTGGAGTTAAGTTGTCAGTAGGATACAACCATGAAAAAACAGATGTCATCTAAGGATGGACCAGTTACAGTATTTCTCATAGAGAAATGAAAACATCTGTGCTAAAGCACCTGAGAGCTTCTGCACAATTTTTTTTTCATCATGATCATGGAAGATAAAACAGGTAAAGAACTGCAGTGATTACCAGAGAGAAGTCATCTTAAGAACAACGCTGCAAAATTTTTACTTGTTTAGTCTAACAAAAGCAAAAGCTGATACAGAAAATACTTATTCTCTAAAAACACAATACAATGGTAAACAGTAGGCAGGGATAAGAACTATTTACTCTACTGAACAATGTTGGCACAGGAACAAATGAGTGTAATTTAGCCATGAATAATTTTAGGCTGGAAATTAGAAGGTTTCTGACCAGAAAAGTGGTGAGTTTCTTGTACAAATAGTGGGGAAAAATAATAATAATTAAAAAATAAAGTTATTTAATGTTGAGTATTGTTAAATTCATGAAACTGCCTTGTGTAACTAAAGAACTGTCTTCAGGAGACAGTTTCCAAGAATTATGCTTGCCTGTTTTGTAAAAGCAAGGGCAAAATATATATATATATATATATATATGTATGTAATTATATAAGAATGAAATCACATTTATGCATGTTATTAGAAATAGGGCTTAGGAAAATGCCATCCATATGTAAATGTGTCTGTAATTAAGTTTGTGCTTTGCTACAAGAAAACAATTTAACTTGATAAGTAAGTATCATATTGTACTCCAGTGTTTGGAAGTTGATTTTTCTAAATGGAAAGATGCAATCTGTCACATGCAGATTTCCTTCCTTCCTTCCTTCCTTCCTTCCTTCCTTCCTCCCTTCCTTCCTTCCTCCCTTCCTCCCTTCCTCCCTTCCTCCCTTCCTCCCTTCCTCCCTTCCTCCCTTCCTCCCTTCCTCCCTTCCTCCCTTCCTCCCTTCCTCCCTTCCTCCCTTCCTCCCTTCCTCCCTTCCTCCCTTCAATAGTTTACCATTCTAATTCTTTTATTTTGCCTTGTTGTATTCTTTTAGTCTCTTACATTCTAGAAAATGCTTTTATGAGGTCAGCAATGAGAGACAGCTGGAAAAAAAAGTCTACCTATTACACCAATCTGACCGCATTTGGCTACTGGCTTCCTCAGATAAGCATTTGTTGTTAGTGTAAAACAGCATTAGGAGAAAGAAAAAAATATGTCAATTGCTATGGAAAGACATAGTCTGAATATCAGAAAAAAAAAAAAAAAAAGCAAACATAAAACAATGTTTGAGTTTTGAGTTAAAATAATAACTTGAAAAATGTTGTGAAACTAATTCCACAAACACAGAAGGAATTTGCTGAGATTGCAGTTACGAGGTTTGCCTGGAGACACAACATGAAAGCAGTGCTTAGGTTTTTCTTATGCTGCCTGTCATGCCTGTAATGGTCTCCCTGTTAATGGCCAATAAATGTGGTTCACCTAACACTGTAGTGGCCCTTGAAATTCAAAGCTGTGTTATGCCACTATGCCATCTGAGGAATTATAGTTGTTTGGAAACTGGACTGCATCCTCTCATCAGCAAAGCCAAGGAGCAGAAAGAAAAAGAAAATATTGCAAAATCAAAATAAAGGTATTCCCCTATCTGTGTCAAAATATAAACAACTGACAGAATCCCGTTGAAAACAGTGAAAGGATTACGTATGTGTATTTGAAAGTCATGCCAAAATTCTTTTTGCAAATGTATGTGTGCAAATGAATATAATTATACATTTATTTTCACCTTAAATTGGTTATTTATATTCACTCTGTAAGCCTACTTACAAAAGATTACTGTGGAAGAAACTGTAATCAGTTGCAGTATGCATAAGCTATTAGCTTATAGGTGATACGCTCATCAAATATTCTGAAAATACATCAAAACATAATCTAATAATATATCAAATGTCCCATTGTTAGTGTACTTGACCAGATAGTGGAGGAATTTAACTGTACTATGTAGAGGAAAAGGGCACATACAAACTTCCCACCTTGCTGATCAAGGAGAAGCACAGTTATGCAGGATGGCTATAACAGGCTTCACTTCATTTGCTGAAAAAAATATAACAGCCCTAACAGTCACAGAACCAAATTAAATAACTTTAGAATAAGAAAAAACATGTACATGTGATGAAGGCTTTTTTTTAGTGAAAAGTTGGTTAATTATTTGTTTATTGACATTAATTTGATTGATTTGAATTTTATTGAAATGATACAAGATTTTGATTGAAAAATTCCAATACAGGTTTATTTTTGCATGTCTACTATCACTGAAATATGTTGTTTCTTTGCTGAAGAAGATGTGAACGTCTACCTTTTTTCCAGCAATCAAGCACAAAAGTACATGTTTGGAAACATGTTTATGGACAGCTACAGAATAGATTTCAGGATTAACTGTCTGAAATACAGCAAAAAATAGACACTTCCATATTTCCATAATTTTGTTAGTGGCTGAAATCAAGTGGTGCAAAGATGTAGTAAAAATAGTGCAAAATAGTCAAAAGCAAGAAACTCAATTTTCAGTTTACTTTAACTCAGCTTTGTACATTTATGAAACCTTTTTTTCTCTTCTTCCTTCTTAACCACTCCTTACTCATAGTTACTAGCCACTGTATTCTGTAGCTTTTACAACTAACAGCTAACTGAAACTACAGGCCTGAAGGCCTCAGGAAGTTTTTAAGAATAAAGAAGTCCACCTCATTAATTTTTTATTTTTTTTTTTTTGTCTGTAGTTGTTACTCAGGTACTAGCCATGATGTTGCAAGGTTGCTGACAATTTTCACATTTTTTCTTTACTTTTTTTACTTTTGCTTGGGAAGTACAAATGAGATACTTTGATAGTGTTATGTTCCCTTTTAAAAGGACATGTTTCTCATTAGGAGTTGTTATTTCTCCTTGTATTTAGTGCTTAATGGCCAAAATTACTTGTATATTGAAAAGTGAAAAGGGACTTCTGAGGAATGCATTTCCCCTCTTTGAAGTCTGCTCTGCCCATCCCAATAGCACCCAATCAGCAGATGGAACTTTTTAAGGTTCCACTGCCACTTGTAAGTGAATAGCTTTTCATTTAGCTTTTGAAATTGAAAGTACAATTCCCAGGGAGGAGAAACAAAGAGAAGCTACTCTTAATTGACAGGTTATTTGTGTTTCTGAAGGTTACATATGTTCAGCCACAATGGAGGAAGAAATGCAACACTGAGTATAATCAGTGCTCAGTAGAGCTTAGGTGTCTCTCAGTAAGTTCTTCTCTTCAGTGATGGTGAAGGTGTCATGAGCTGAAATTGAAGAGTGGCAGGGATCCTAAGAGATGTTTTGGCATATACTATCGTATACTAGGTAGAGTATTCTGCTGAGGGTAAGCCTTTAGAAGTAATAAAGATCAGATTTTGGTCCCATCCCTTCTAATTTCTGCCTTATGTCTCACTTCTTCCCCTCATTAGCCCCCTCATAGCATTCTCTTTAATATAGTTAGATGTTATCTAAATTTATAATCTCCAGGTTTTAAGACCTTTTCATGTATCTGCTGTGATGCAAAGGGACAGGTGAGATCCAAAGTTTTGGTCCATGTAGTCCAACCTCTGGAAGAATTCATGTTTTAACTGGCAAACTGAGCTTAAGGAATTAAATTAGCTAGTAGCATGGTTCTGGTTTCCATCAACATTGAGGGTAGTATGAATTAGGGGCAATGAACGTATGGTTTTAGGTTAATCTTTGGGTCAAACTACTTTGCATTTTTGGCAGGTCCTTCTTTTGCCTCTGCCATTTGGTTACATTGATTTTTGAAGCAAGTTTCCCTAGTGGACTACATTCTAATCCAACAGGAAAAAGTAATATCTGGGAAGCTATTAAATGAGGTTTCAGTAGCTTCTGTAGTTTCTATGTTAATTAATTGTCAGAAAACTGAATAAACCAATTTGGGAGTAGAGAAGAGTATCACATAAAAGTACTTGCAAATGGCAGTAAATCCTTGAAGATGGAGAAAAAGAGTAAACACAACACACTATTTAGAAACTGGATGAAAAACAATTCTAAAATAACTAGGTTATTGATCTGCCATATGAAAACTGCAGTCCTCATTGTGCAAAATACACCATGTTCCTTCATCTAACTTTGGTCTCAGCTTGCTCATTTAAATAGTTTTCTCATGCAGACATAGCAAGATTGACTGAGTGCTGGATTATTAATGAATTTAAATGATCTTATGGCTCTGATGCAGTTCATAATCATAATTTAAAACAAATGAACAAACAAACAAAAAGACCCCTAACCTTTATGATTATAGTTAGAATAATTAAAACTCATGTACACATAATAGGAATATTCACAGATTCTCATGATCTAAATTGTATGTTTGTCTAAACCAACAAGTTTCTCTACTTCTGATATTCCAGGATATATTATTTTATTTACTAGATTTCACATTTGTCCTTTGAAAATACGTCTCTTAAAAAGGTAATGTTGTTTCTGTGGGTGATGAAAATGAACAACTTACTCTGAGTTATTTAATGAAAAATCTAGAAACATTCCTATTTAAATGGTAGATTATATATATAGTGACCAAATTTTGTGTGTATATGTCTATATGTCTCTCTCTCTATATATATATATAACACAGATACAGAATTAGGATATTCTTACTGTTCTTAAGGAGAAGGAATGCATAATAAAGTCATTATTTTCCCAGTTATATGAAGGTGTACACATACAAATCTGTATGTGGTTTAGGCATAAGAAGTGTATGCAGGTAACTCTAAGTTCTGTTAAAGCCTCTTAGTGCTTCTCGTTTACATGACATTGTTCTCTGCTGGTTACAATCCTGCCAGACTTCTGTCATTCAGCCGGTATTTTCTATGCAGAGCATTTGCATCATGTTGTCTTTTTCCTATGTGTTCCTATTGTTGTTGTTATGAATTATTAGCATGCCATTGCTTGGAAGCTCGTGGCCTTGCCCCTATTTAAAAATACAGTAAATGTTCTCATGCCTGCATGTCTGGAGAGTCTAGTAGAGGTGGAGAGCAATGAAGAAGGTGTTCTCCCTGGGAGATATACCTATTGGTTTCTTTATGAAAATCCACCCATGCTGGGGTGCTTGGAGCTGCCTATACTTTGAAGGTCAGACTGGAGCAATAAAGAACCAGCCTCATACCACAGAGCTGAAAAACAAAAGCTCAACTGGAGGGCAGAAAGGAGAGTGTAAAGCAGAATGGCAAAGAAAAGTCTGTTTAGAAAGTATTAGTATTGACTAGCCAAAGACTGGGAAGTAGGTTCAGAAGTGATAGTGATAGCTGTTGTAAAAGGTGTGGGAAGCCCAGGGAAGGTGTTTTGCATGTGCAGAGGGATTGTGACAAAAAAGTCGGTATACAAAATGGAAAAATGCTGAGATGGAACAAAAGAAGCAACAGCATGGGGCAAAGAACTTACTCTGTGCTCAAGACAAACACTCTAATGAGCAGCAATTCGGTATGTTTGTCCTCATTTCCTGGGGAAACCAATCCTTGCTTACCACATAACACTTTGCATTGATAGCAATGCAAATTTGCTACAAGGTTTTCCTCTAATACTTGTCTGTACATTATCTGACTCATATTTGTTAATGAAATTATTTTCATGATGTGTCCTGTAGGGTGAAAGAACTGTGTTTAGATAATCTTAATTATAAAAAAATAAATAAATACACAGAGATTAAGGTATCAAGTATTGTCTTATTTGGGACATACAATGTGAAGTACCAGAAGATTTTTGATTCCTTTACAGAGAAATGTAAATCCTACACACATCCCCTGGCTCCAAATGTTGTTGTGAGAGCTCAGTACTTCAGCAATTTAGACACAACTGTCAACCATTTGGAAGATGAAGCGCATATCATAAAAAAGTCTGTTTTAAGTGATTGCCTAGCACCAAGTTCTGTAGCAGAGGAAAGGACACACTCTACCTCTTAAATATAATAAGAGAGCCATTGAATATCAAAAAAGATGAAACTGTATGCAATTCATAACCAGCTCAGGCCTCTCAGCTTACCTGACAGAGACTGTCCCTCAGGAACAGGTAGCTGATAAGTTTAATGCTGATAAGATTTGAAGAAAATAATTCCATCTTAGAAAAGGAATTTAATCCATGCTGATTCTGTGCATAATACCAGCCATGCTGTGTCACCTAGAGGAAAGGTGAAAATAATGTTTTGGCTTTCCAATGTAAATGGGATCTAGCTACTTAGGCTAATATGAACTGTATGGTCAGCTTAGAGATGTTAGATGTGCAGGGCTTAGGTAGATCCCCTTTTCCTTCCAAAACAAAACAAAACAAAATAAAACAGTATTTAAGCTGTTCTCGAAGAGTACTACTCTGTATGAATGTCTATGTGAATAAACATATTTGGAATGTATTAGGTTATGGAAACAGTTTTTCTCCAGTCTCAGTATTGATTGATAAGTTGAATTTTCTAGGTGAATATAACAAGAGCTGCCCACAAACACATAGAAACTAAAAGTGGACCTATTTCTCTTTAAGTAATTAATAACTATGTTTTATTTAACTTAATAACTATATGGGTAGTCACCCATCTCAAAACCTCTCTGCATACCTCTCTCTCCCCTAGCCAAACAACCAGGCAATTCCTACTACGAGCAGAGGATATGTGATCACACCTGTTCCCCAGTCTCAGCAAAGTTTCTCAGCACTTACTTCCTACAGGTGGTATCGCTACAAGTCAGAAGATTGGGTGGTTTCTTTTGCCCTTGTGCCATTTGATATACTTTTTGAATTAACATAAGGAGTGGAAGAAACAGAAATTGGTGAGTATGAGAAAAGCCTTTCCTATTGAACATTTTACTGTGTATAACTGAGTATAATTCAACTGTATATTCCCTAGTGCACAATATCTGTAAAATACTGAGTATAAGTGAACATTACAATGGCAACCTAGAGTTAAATCAAAACAAATGGGATTTTTTTTGTGTGTGTGTGTGTGTTTTTCTTTTTCTTTTATTTTTACTTCGAGAACATTTCCCAACTTAACATTTTCCACGAGTGCTAATTCATTGTGTATTCAGGTTATGCATGTCAAGTCACAGATTAAGTATATTGTTGCAAACATGCTTTTGGATACGAAAGGGGAAGGGGAAGGGAAGGGAAGTTTTCAGACACAGTTGGGGCCTTATTTTGAATTAATGTTCATTTTTAACTTTGTGTTCAATATGACAAATTTTAACATACATGTAATTAGGGGGTAACCTGATCTTGAACACACAACAATAAACTCTATTGGTACAAGAACTGGGAAAGTCGTTATCTTCTTTGCAACTCACATTTTGGAATCCATTTTCCCTTTCTGTCTGTCAGAAATCATTTAATTTTCAGAACTTTTGCTTATGTTGCAGTTGTGCAGATAAAATCACAGAGCAGGTGCATGTTTATATTTCATTAAAAAAAAAAAAGTGAACTGATACTGTGAGGTGCTATGCAAATATTTTAAAACCAAAGTTTTTTTGTTTTGGTTTGGTTTTGGTTTTTGATAGTGTGTATAATATAAACTGAAATGGCAAAATTGTTTACCTCTATCACATCCTATGGTTATCACATAGCATCAAAAAGGGAATAAGCCACTTATGTATTTTAACTGTGTTTATGAGCTCATTTGGATTTTCCTCTGTTTAATTCTGAGTTTTCTGCATTGGAATGGTTGTTTTGGAAATGTTTCTGTTATTCTTTCAAGTCACTTTGGTCTTACTTTATTCTTAAGACTTTTGTCTGGGAATAATGGTGTCATTTTCATAGCAGCCAGACTGCAGAGGAATCTAGAGATGCTTTATACATACTTATCAATAATGCATTTTTCTGCATTCTCAGGGGATCGTATTTCCATAGGCAGCTATATTTAATTCAAGAAACTGTAAGGTGAAAAATGAACAATTAAACAAACAAACAAACACAGCAGACCCTCCTACTCAGGGCTTTTGTCCAAGCAGATACAACCATTACAGATCAAAACGTATGTATTGTACAGAAGCTAATAAGAATTGCTAACCTATTGAATACAAATGTTATGAACAGATATATGGTCAAGAAGGTCCCTTCCATTTGTAAATAATCCTATCCTGCATTGCTGGTTTAAGTGTATGTTTAGCTGAGGTAATGTATCCCGGTGAACAGAAAGCATCTTCTGTTCAACATTATGTCAGCTATAGTGGACTGTACCCTTATAATCAAAACAAAGCAAGAAAACAAACAACCAAAAAAGCCAGGAATAACTTTCACAAAATATTCATAATGGAAGAAAATGAATCAATGCATTTTTTATATCAGTGGCACAGGGCGTCTTGCCATTAACCCTAGTGGCAGTAGAATGGACTCCCATATGTTTTTTATGTGTCTGACTGAATCACAATCAGTGCCTAGATGTAGGTGAGGGCGTGGATCCAGCAGAATACGTCAATGGAATTTTACTCAAGTGAATAATTCTGTTTAATGGGAAACTTAAAGAAGTGGTTTGGCCCTAATTTTGCAGAATCATTTACAGACAAGTAAAACACAATGGAAACATAAGCACAAAAATGGACTAATATTGTAGTGTAATATAATGTAGATTAACTGTTGAATCACTATTGCTAAAATTTTTGGCTTTATTTTAGAAGTTTAATATTGTAGGTTCTCCCATTTATTTCAGCACATACAATGACACAGCTTAAACTCTTCAGCTGTAGCTGTGTCTGATTAGCGATAGCCATACTAGGAAATACATTAGTGGTACAGTTGGCTATATTTTAATGCTTTTTTATGGGGTAGTATTGCTAATACTCATTTCATGATCATGTAGCTGAAAATGTTTTAATGTTTTTTTACCTGATTAGCATGTGCAATATATCCTGCAGGCAGCCTGCCTTCTTTGAAACAACCACCAACCCAAAATGCAGGTCTTACTCACTGAGGTTCTCAAACTTTTTCAGAGTACTTCATAACAGAGTGAGTCTCACAAACAACCTCACCTCCTGAGGGCACTCTCCTAAGATCCTATGGCAACTACTGAAGGCACTTACATTGAGAGACAGCATTAGGCCTGACCAGCACTGAACATTATAAAGATGAGGCCAGTACAGAGCAGTAGGAGAAAGCCAGTGGCACATTAAGAATTCAGAATACAGAGTTAGGAGACTCCAGAGTGAATCATAGCACAATTTGGCTCAGGCCCTGAGATAAACATTTCAAGAGCATTTAAACTCCTTATTGTTTCTGTTTTGCTGCTGTTAATGAGGATATCTAGCAACCCATGACAAACCACTCTCTACAGACTGTCACGGCAGATAAGACTGGTAAAAAAAATCTGAACGCAAATGCTCTACAGAAATAAAATAGTTAACAGACTACAATTGCAAAACAGTATATGATTCTAATGATTATGGTAATAATAATCACATAAATGCTAGCAGGTACTTGTATGATATTCTTCATTCAAAATCCTGTTTGCATGATCCTATCATAATTATACAAGTATGTTATATTTATGTATACAAAATCATAAAATAGTCATCATAGAACAGTTAAACCAAAACACCCAGTTCTCTTCTGAAAAGTTTAGTCTAAATCTCTTGTTTTATCACCACAGTATCATAGTATAGATTTTATAATTTCACTAGGGTTTAAGTCTTTGTTATGTGGGTTTAAGTCTTTGTTATGTGCAGATTTTTCTTTGTTAAGTTGTGAATACCATGTGAAAAATGAAGAATATATATTTAGTACTGAATAGACTAATTAATTCCAGCTGGTGTGGTAACTTGAGAGTATGCTGCCTAAGAAAAACAGTCTGCTAAATCACATTAATGAATAATCTAAAATTCAAGATTTTTCAATAATCATATTTTGTCCCCTTTCAAATTCCTTTGTTATCACAGCTCAAGCTCTAAAACCTTCTGTCTCTTCTACCTCAGAGAACAGTATTAATTTGTGTACAGGAAATTTAGAAATACAATGAACAGTGCTTTAAGAAGACAAAATATCTACAATCCAAAGGTTTCAAGAACATCATTATTTAGGTATAACAGTTTCTTATTTAACAAAGAGTCAAAGCTGAATACAAAACCAATTCTTTGTGCAAAAAAATTCTGTAAATGTATTTTGAATAAAGAAGTGTATTTTAAATATGCTTTCTTGTCCAGTTTTAACATGTACAAATACTGAAACACTTAATTAGATGTCACAAGATCATGCTTTATTATATAACTATGTGCTATAAACATGCATTTTTCCCCAAAAGAAATGCAACACAGTCATATAAATAAGAAGAAATATTGCTTACCTTCCTTAGCAAGTACTCCCTGGAGGCAGAGTAAATCTGGTTATAAAATGAAAAACAAGATTGAAGTGTACAACTCACACACATACAGACAGCAGACACAGTTGTCTCCATGAAGAATGCCTGTTATAGCCTTCTGTACATTTTTTCTAACTTCTCTGTACTGTAGTTATGCTACATGGACTCTGTGATTAAAATTACATTGTGTAGCATAGGTATAGGCACCAACATACTGCATAAATGGCTCTTACTGTTCCAGAAGTCACACACCATCCTATAGAAAATTTACACCTCCAAAACAGAGATACGTTACAATCAAGCAGATTGTGGCAAAACACTGTGCCTGGCTTGTCCGTAAAAGTTGTTACTTTCAGTGATCAGTACATATTCACAAAGCATGCTATCTTTACATTTACATATGTATATGCATATGTACAGGCACGCATTTATAAACAGAGTCACAGCCTATCTCTCACTACCTCTTACTAAATGCTGAATAGGGGGGAAAAAATCTCGTTAGGATTACACACAATCATTTCCCTTGACCATGGCTTTTGCATTCGATTGTCATGTCACGCAACCAAGACCAGTGATGCTAGAGAGCATTTATAACCCAGACACAAGTAATTATTCACATAAGGCACCGAACTCATTTTGGCTTCCCCTGCGACAGCACTGCTACTGCTGTAGCAGTGCAGAGCCGCTGTGCTGTTACTCATTTGCTGCAGTCTTTGTGCAGAAGTATACGTTATAAACAAATTAGTAACACAATGACATCCAATGCCCAGCAACTAAAGAAAATCATAGAGAATCAATCAGCTCCTACAGCAGGCATGTAGATTGGCTGTAAAACCATTTAACAGTAGATAGATTTTCCTGTGCTGTCGAAGTTAAAGGCACCAAAAGGAAGCATATACTAAGGCATTTTTGTTCCTCTGTGATATTGATCCAATGCCAGACGTAGTAAAGCACAATGGGCACACAGTCAGCCCTGGTAAATTAGGTAAATTGGAGATCATTTGATGGTATTCTATTGTTGCTATTGTAATCACAGTAATTTTCACTGGTAATGGTGCTTCGTGATGAAGTGCAGTTCTCACAGGATAATTGTGAAAGGTATCGAAAAATTCAGGGTGTAGCATCTGGTTTTAAAAGCTCTTCAGATTCAAATTGGCATTTTACTTTATCTTGAAAATTTATTAGAGATTCAGATCATGCCGGTTTAAATGGAAAGGTGAAAGCAGGGTAATTTCAATCTATGAATTATTCAGATTCAGACTGGTGAAATTGCCATCCATGAACTGATTCTCTGACAGTCTCTTTTGCAGAGCCTCCATTACGCTTGTCATTTTTATTTCTTTATCTACAATCTCTTTCTCAGTTACTGCGCTTGTCCCTTAGGGCTGTGCTTCACAAACCAAGTATTTCAAATTGGCAATAACCTAAATGTGTTGCAGTCTCAAATCACAGTCTCCACAGGCTGTCTTTTCCAAATCATTAAAAACCACATCCACGATGGTGTCTGTTATGCTCTTCGATTAGATGAATTAAAAAAAAAAAAAAAGGAAGAGAAGAGAACAGGGCATCATATCGTAGAAGAGTTATGTTCCTGTAACAGTCCAGCAAATAAAGTGATGCTTTGTGTTGGTTCCTTTGTTGTCAGTGTAACCCATTCTAGCTGCATAGCATCACGCAGGAAGAAACAACTGTTAAAGCAGGCTGACTTTGTGCCCTGATTTCCAGCAGAAGCAGATAAGGGCTGCTTTACAGGCAAACTAATCCACGCAAACATACACTCAGAGACCAAGCGCAAGTAATAGCTTCTTACAGGCAAGAAAAAAGAAGTAATAGTAGTAGTAGTAGTAGCAGCAGTTGTAGTAATTGTAGTATTAGAAGAAGGAGAAGCGACTGGATAACCGAAAGTGTTTCGTTCTCACAGACTCCAACTGATACAGACTGCAGTCCCAGAGACTCTCCACTTGATGGCTGGTTGTGTCATTGCTAGTCGCCTGCTGCCCTGTATCCAGAAGGACTGGGATTGATTTAGTTCAGAGTCTGGTTTCTCATTTGAGCTTTGCTATACTGCTGTAAGAAATTGCGGCAATCTGTATTACCAATCTATACGACCCTGGGATGCTGGCACGGCTTCAGCAGTGGAGTGCCTGCAAAGGCCCCAGTCCGGCAAACAGTGACAAACACCATCATCTCCTTTGTCCTATGGCTGCAGGTATATCATCGTGGCATAAAGAACCTCTTAGTATACAAAATGAGAAACCAGGCGTTCTTCCTCAGAGGCAGTTTGGGTACCGAGCTCCGAACAGTCCCTGTTCAGCTGAGAGCGCTGCCAGGCTGAAGCCAACACATCCAGGCTGCATGTCTGTTCCTACGCTAACACCAGGAAAATCTCCCTCATACAAAAAAAAGACAAGAATAAAAAATCTATGCTGCTTTGTGCCTGGGTCTATGCGTCTGCTTTGCCGCACTGCGACTAGAAAACTGCAGCACTAAGAGCTCTGGCAGTTGCGATAATGTAGAAAGCAGCAGCTCTGTGACACAGCAGTCAGCTGACTTGCAGTGTTATCATTCAATGTCCTCTATAGAATAAGGCCAGTTTCTAAGGTAGCACCAGAAGGATGACCTTGCATACAAAAATTGGGCTAGAAAGAGCGGCCGTACACTTGTACACCTGCAAACGATTTGGGGGTGATATGTACCATTTGCATCAGGAACATGTGGGTCTTTAGCCGTCTCTTTTCCCTTCCTCCTTTCATTCTTTACAAAACAGAACTTGGCATTTACTGAGCAGTTTTCCTCCTGCAGTGAAATAGTCAATATAATAATATGCAATTGATTAAAACACTATTGATAGGTAAATTAGCTTAAAATTATTGGTTGTAAACCAGATTTCTCAAAAAAAAAAAAAAAAAAGTAGGTTTTGGTTAGAAGAAAAAAAAAAGAAACGTGACTACAGACTCACTTCAGGAGAAGTAATGTGATCAGGTAGACACATCTGAATGGCAAGTCTTAATTGGCAAGAACCCATTTCTGAATTCCCATCTAGACATTTCACTACCATGACTGAATTTCATGGCTCTCTGTAGCTCCCAACTAAAACCACTTGGAACATTTGGTTGCTCATGCCTCTGGGAAATTGGAGTGGAAAGCTTTAAAGTTACAGCCGGCAAATATGAGAACTGTTTAAAGTTCAGAGTCAACAGGAAGCAAGCGCCTTACCACCACCTGGGACTTCAAGAATTCCCTTGGGGAACATGGGGCATGTTCTTGAAAAAATTCACCATGCATCTACCTCCTTAAGTGATACATAAAGCTAGAGCAGCTCCTTCCAAAATTTCTATAAATCATCTTGCCAATCAGTTACAGAAAGAATTTATGTTATGTTATGTTATGTTATGTTATGTTATGTTATGATTGTTATGATTGTTATGTTTGTTATGTTATGTTTGTTATTGCATTGGCCTAGGACAGTTCAGTTTCAACTTGTCTCAGAGGACGTGCCATAGTTGCACAGGCCAGAACTAAATTGGTTCTCACAGTTACTACTGGAGACTGTTTATTTCAGTGAGACACTTTATAACTTCACTATAAAGTACTCATAAAGTCAAGTAAGTGATCAAACATTATACACCAAGTTGGTATCCATTGTTATAACTTTGATCTTGCTAAATTACATTAAAGTGGACATAATACAGAATTCTGCTATAACGAAGGAATTTGAACCAAAAAACCAGACGAGCAATACTAAAACCGTAATAGTGGTAAAAACTGTGTTGTATCTTTAAGGTGCAATTCTCTTAGACAATGCAGACAGTAGAGCACCCATGCAAGGACTGCACATCCATTGCTATATTGCTTCAGGGAGAGAAATGTCTGTTCTCATGTGTATCCAGTTAATGGACGAGTAATATAGCCACAATCCTGTCACTTCCTTAATGATATTTTATTAAATGCCCCAAAGGCATTTAATTCCTGCAGTCAGCAAAATCAGCACAGATGTCTAGTGGGGAGATTCCTGCCCTCTCTCCTCCCCTTCACAAGGTAACAACCACAATCCTCAGTTGCCTGCTGTGCCTCCATAGCACCATGCATGTGGTATTCAAGAATATTTTTTCATACTGATATAACTCTTATAAAAACTAGGAAGAAGCATGAAGTCTAGGCAAACTCCAGAAAGCCGAAGGTGCCTGTTTTTCTGCTATGTATGGATTTGATGGATGATTCGTGTTATCTTAATGGGTAGTAGTGAACCTCTTGCAGCGTCTCTTGGTTCTTCTCAGAGCTAGCGCCAGAAAACTCAGGTGTGCTTGGAGGCCCCAGATAAAAGACAGGGAAAGAGGGGGAGGCTCTTTTCAGAACTGGCCATGATTCTCCTCTTCTGCTGAGCTCCTCTCCTTTCCTCTTTGGCCTCAGGAAAAACTGGGTGGGTGTTCCTCTAACAGGGGTCTTTCAAGCAGCAGCCCTTCCAAAGCTAAAGATGGTCTGTAGATGGCAGAAGATGTGTTTCTACCAACCATTACAGCTGTGGGTGAGGACAGGGCAGGAAGAAGCACTTCTCTTCCCAACTCTGTGCGACCAGCTGACGATATAACGAACACAACACTTCTCCCAAGATTTTTCCCTGTAATCCCATTGTCTCTTTGGGGATAGGCAGAAGTATTTTATTCCCTAAAAGCTCTGCAAGGCTGGAGTATATATCTTGCAATCTTTGCTGATGAAAGGGTGAAGGAAGCCAGCTGGCTCTGGCAGCAGTGCAAGGAGGAGGCAGGCCCTGGCGGGGTCAGGGATGTGTGAAATGCAGGATGGGGCATATCCACTGACAAAAGTTCAGGAACTTTCCTAAAACCCACATTAGTTTTGTGTTCTGAGATTGGCTTTTCACTTCAGTTTTCTTGTGTTGATGAAGGCTAATGTAATTTCCTGTAACATGTACAGAGCCCCTTTCCTAGTCGTTTCACCCTCCTCCCTCCTACCCCCCTACTCACCAAGATTTTGATTTGGTTTTCTTAAAGTCTTTTGCGAAGGTTCAAAGTTCAGTGTTTTGATTAGTTCTTGGCTATGTATGCACATGTATTTACTATATTACAGTGCATTATGTTACATTAAATGTAGGGTAAGAAATCACACTTGGACAAATTCGGGAAAAGCGACTACAACATTGAAATTTTTACCTTGTTTACCACTTAATAACTCAGGGAACAGAAGAGATTAAAAATTTGCCTTTTTTCTCTCCCCATTTTCCTTTTTATGAAAATGAAAATTGCATCCAAGCCCATAAATTGTATGCCAAGTTTTAGCTGAACTCAATTAGAAACAGCTTAAATATTAAACTGAAAACTTAAGGGCCAGTGACATTAAAGGGACATTCTCTCAAAGGCCCTTAACCATAGCACTGCTAACAGGATGTTGAATTAGAGCTGGATTTTTAAGGCATCACCAATTATATTGCACGTATTATGTGAAATTATGAACTCAAAACATTTTACAAGTCCTTTGGATGTTGTCTTCTCCCTCCCTAAACACATGCATTGCCACATATTAGTAAGGCTGTTTTATGTTCTCTGCTTTTTCCCTGGTTGTTTTGTTTTGTTTTAATATATGTTAGTTATAGGTTTAGCCAATGTAGGTACTTAAGTGCAAATTTTTTAATCAGCTAATATTTATTTTTAATAGTCTTTCAATTTTACTGTTTACTTCTCAGATTTTAGTAAATATATTTTATTTTATTTTAACTATACTATTGTGTAACCAAGTAACAGGAAATGCACTAATCTAACATTTTTTTCTACCCTTTATTAGGTGACCTAATTTTTACTTCCTTCCCTTACAAACCTTGGACCTTCAGGTATTAAAAATAATATACACAAATTGCAGAATACCTTCCCAACAGCTGGTTTTCTTAAGATTCAGGTGAAGTAGCATATTCACTACCACCCCCTTCTCCCTGCATCTTCAGTAAGCTTCATATAAGTCAAATCTATTGGGAGGAAAAAACAAAAACAAAAACAAACAACAAAAAAACTAAAGATCTTACTTTATTTAACATAATTCATCAAGGAACTGACTTTTCTAAAAACCTGTAATGCTTTCAAAACTGGTTCCTAAATACACACACCAAAAAATGACCCTATCAAGTGGGACTCAGACTTGAGCTACAGAATTGAATTTTTACAGGATGCCCTTAGAAGACTAACAGGAGCTAATTAAAAATATAACTCTTGTCACAGAAGTGAAAGAGAATCCTGTGTATTTCCCAATCCTGCTTCTGCAAATCCTTCCTGCTGAAACAGCTGAATCAGAACAAATTGCTTGTGTGCAAGTTACTTCAACCATATGGTGGAAGAAAAAAGAGCCGTGTGCCTCCTCAGCGATGTAGTAAATAGGAACTACCTCCATGTGGTTTTACACATTTATAGCTAATGTGGAGACCTAAATGTGAAATCAGGGAAATGAAGTGAATTCGTGAGTCTCCCTCTGGGACTTGGGACTTATGACCTATTAAAAAGATGATACTCATTCAGTTAACAGCTAAATATTTTTTTCATTGGTGATTATTGTGCTATGAACAGTCTTTTTCATCCAAGTGAAAAGAAAGCTAACTGTGGAAAAAAAAAATGATATACATAAACTACTAACAATAACATGGATGTTTTTGATCCAATGCACAAGAGGATCAGTGTTCCAGGCTGGTGAATAGGATGCGACAGGAGTGTCAGTAAAGGACAAGCAGAAAAGAGACATCTTTTTGTCCATGGCACATCATTGGTGTCAGTCACTAATGATCTGCTTGACATGTTGAGTACATAGCTCAGAATCTATCAACATTACATCCTTTTTTTTTTTTATCTTTTTTTTTTTTTTATCATTAATGGAAGTCGGTTCAAGATTTCTGTGGCAGAAATTGAGGCTTGTGCAGACCAGTGTCTGTATGTCTTGTGGAAGATTAAAATTACATGTTTGACCTTATTTGGATATGGCATTTGATAAATCTAGGATAATTAATCATGGAATAATCTATGAGATTATCCATGTGGGGCCTCGGTTTCTTCAGCTTTTGTTTGTGCTCCAATTGGTATTTCTGTTAGCTAAGAAAGACTGCAGTGGTGCCAGGGATGAATGAGGAAACAATCCTGGAAAGAAATAAAAAGCAAAAAATATGGCATAAAGTAGGGGAACCTCTATAAAAGGACAAAACTGAGTAAGTACACAACACATATTGGCCAAATGCAGCAGGCTGCAGATAAAAAGCCATCAATCTGCTACAGCCCACCCAGAAACCTGAAATTCTCCCCAAACTTGCAGAACTCTAATCCTCTAATAAAAACAACTCACACCTATATCCAAAACCCTAAGACCTCATCAGTATTTACATATCTGTGTATTTTTTTGTGCTTGGTATGTCACATTAAAATTGTGTTTTTCTTACTAGACGCAGTTTTAACAATCAGTGTTGGTTACAGTTAGAAAACAAATCCAATTTGTTCATTTAAGCCATTAAAATACACCCAGCTAAAAATAAAAATTGGATTTAAAAATTGCAAGTAGAAATAAGCATGCAGGGAAGTGCTAAAGTGAATGCAATCAGTTCCAGATTTAAAACAGCCTCCCCCCACACACACACGTCCCTGTTTCCACTACTGGGTGGTCACGGACTCATGGCTCTTACCAGTGGTTTT
The DNA here is from genome assembly GCF_963932015.1 of Anas acuta. NCBI lineage: Eukaryota > Metazoa > Chordata > Aves > Anseriformes > Anatidae > Anas > Anas acuta. The sequence goes on along the minus strand of NC_088980.1, from coordinate 50,092,561 downwards.
CTTTACAGTCATTCCAGACTTGTGTTTTTCACTCACTCACTTTAAAATGGACAGAAACGGAGGTATTAACTTAATTTTCTACAAGCTTTCCATTAAATTTCAAAACACCCCCCTAAGGAAGCAGGATCCTGAAATGCTGGTGGAGCATTTTTGACCAGTGAGGCAGTGAGAGTCTGGAAGACTCTTGCAGGCCCACGAACTTGGGCTAGGGAAAAAAATAAATAAATAAATAAAAATAAAAAACTATTATCCTTCAAGATCTGATTTGCTAAGATTATAGAGGAGAGGATATAAAGTAAAAGGAGAGCACTGAGCTCTGAGGCAGTAGCAGTTGTGGGGCTTTCTGTTGTCCTAGCTGCAGTCTGGTTCCATGACGGTGGATGGGTGTTGAGTGCACTTCTGGGGCACATCTTCCACTTCTGTGCCATCCAAAAGGAATCCAGCCTGTGTGCTTCAAAGGAACTCTGCAATGTCAACATAAACAGTGTAAATGCAAACAATTGGAAGATTTGCTTCAAAAGGACCCTCTTGATCCAAGCTAAAGTGATAATGGATCAACAAAGACTCCCTTCCAGACTTACAGTCAGTAGTAAAACAGTGCCACTTCAATGAGTCACTGAGGATGGATCTGCCATCATACTCACAGAACAGTCCTCATCCATAGTATGTCCAGAATCAGGCCCTCTGTGACACAGAACTGCTTAATATTACATCCAATATCCTCAAAAATATCAGAACCTGGGGATTTTGTGTAAAATTCTGAATACAAATAATTTGATAATATTTCATGAACTGGTGTAATTAAATCCAATTAAATGATCCATTAGCACAGTTACTTCATGTTTTCCTGTTCCCATTAAGTTACTAAATAAACATTCGAAAATCTATTGTATTTCTTCTCATTTTAACTTACATGTTTTTCACCTTTCCCTTCTTCGCACCACAGCCCTGGCGGCCACATGGCCCCCCTTTTTTTTTTTCCTTCTCTCTCTCTCTTTTTTTTTTTTTTTTCCCTGTTCTCAGGCACAATTTCAACTTGGTCTCACCTTTCCTAGCTAGAGGGGCAAGAGCTCAGCTGTGTCCCACCCATCCAGGTGTGTTGATCTGGCAGGTCCCAGCTTGAAATTCTCCTACATATATGCAGTGCAAGGTTCAGGAGCTGAACACCTTGCCTTGCATAGGATCAAAAGAAGCATCTAGCTGTGAGGCAGCAAGGAGATAATCCTCATCTTCTCCAAGGAAAAGACCAATGGGGTTAGAGGGAAGCATCCTATGAGTTTGGCTTGACCACAGGCAAACCTGTTAGGTCCTCCTGTATCATCCTCCTCTCTGTACACAGGGCTCCCTGCACCCCAGATATCAACTTAGCTTTCCTAACACTAAATATCTATTTTTAATGAGATTTAGCAAGCTTTCTCTGCAAATGATCTTTCTGACATTCTAGAATAAGCAGAGCAATAAATCACCATGTAATGCAGGTTTCATGTTTAGTCTGCTGGGATCTATGAAGCTGTGGTAATGCAGTGACTTAGTTAGAATTAACCAAATCATCAGCTCATTCACTAGCTTAATGGAAAACATTTTACATGCAGATTTATAACTTGTTTTACTGTTGAACCATAAGAGTACTTGCACTTCCATATGACTTTTATACTGCACACAGCTTAGTTCACTGCTCTAAAGCAGTGAACTTCCTTGCAGAATAAAGTACTCAGAATAAACAAGATTGTTGAAACTGGTCCCAATATACTGCTGAAGGCCACCTCTTATCATTTAGTTTTTAAATTGCATATCCTTAAAAGTAAGAAACAAGCAAGTTGTGGCATATACTACTATATAAAGGAATAAACATTTTCACAACACTCAATCAAACCTGCATTAAACAGAGGTCAAACAGTTACCAGTATAAATGTTTACTGCCATGTAGCATCATGCAGAGCTGCAAGATAGCTTTAATGGTACCAAATACTGAAGGGAAGTCACAGAATCACAGAATTCTAGGGATTGGAAGAGACCTGGAAAGACCATCTAGTCCAATCCCCCTGCAGGAGCAGGAACACCTAAATCATGTCACACAGGAACGCATCCAGGCGGGTTTTGAATGTCTCCAGAAAAGAAGACTCCACAACCCCCCTGGGCAGCCTGTTCCAGTGCTCTGTCACCCTCACCATAAAAAGAAGTTTTGTCTCATGTCATGCAGATCTTGCACTCCTGTGAAGAGACAACATGCAAAAACTGAATGTTTTGCCAGCTCAGGGATGCATTTTGCTTTACAGATCTTGATTACTCCCTTAAAAAGTCCATGGTAATTACCCTCCATGCAGAACAAGTGCAAATTACATTCTAATTGCGCTTGAGGCAACCATGTAAATTCACATATAACTGTCAACTTTTGTGTCATGTTTATATGTATTGTTGCAGTAACTCAGAGAAAAAACACAACCAATTTGTTGAAATTCTCAGTGGCATATTTCTTTGGTGCATGTGCGCTGGAGGACCATGGCTAGAGGATCATACTCCGTACATGTACATGTTTTTTCAGCAGGCCCACCCCACACGCATTCAGCATGTAGCAGTGCACACAGTGCCTGGAGCACTGGCATCTGCCATGCAGATAAGGACCACACACCCAATGACCCTCACTCTCTATCTCATCCTTAACCTAGGAGCCTTCCATCTTTTTTTGGGGGGCGGGGGGGGGGGAAATTGGTGGAGGATAACCCACATGTATGTGTCATGCTAAGACACAAAGTCAAGCAGGCAAACAAAACATGCTCTGTTAGACAAAGCACCAATTGCTAAGACAAGGAGGATATCCCCGTGGAAATACCAGTCTGGGTTTACCCAGTCTCTTATGCTTTGTTTTTCATCAGCATCTGCTGTTGGGAAACAGGAAACTGTGCTTGATGGACTCTCAGCCATTCAGAGGAACTCCAGCACAATGAGACGTAGCACACAGCAAGCACACACCGATTAGCAGATGTGCCTTCAAATCCACAGCGCTTTCACGAGCCATGTGAAAGCACTTTGCAGTCACACAGCTTACAGATTGCTGTCCTTTAAACTTTAAATATCATTGCATTTATTGGTTTTTGTAGTTTTATATGCCCCTTGCAAAGTCCTTTTTTCTCCTTCTATCTGTAAATCAAATATAGCTCAATCACAACAAAACCAAACAAAACAAAAAATCTCTTTTTGTGGAAAATAAAAATATGACTTTCTTTTTTGAAACCTGAAATGAATGATAGTGATTATTCTTTCCCATTGGTCTAACCAAGCCAAGATTTTATGTACAGTATTGATTTTGGTCTACAGTCTGAGGATGGAAATCACATTTCTGTGTGTATTTGACACTACACAAAATGCAGTGTATCTCTGATCTTATCTGAATCTATAAAGTGCTGTTATGCTAAGCAACAATATAGCAAATGATTAAAAAAAATATAAAAAAAAAGTCAGCAAATGAAGCTGAACCAGTTCTTCTAGCTAAGCTGTTACATGCAATTAGCATTCATTTTGAATGGGTCCCCTTTTCCTTTCCAGAATAGTTTAAAAACTGAACTAGATGGCATCAAAGTAATACAAGCCTCAGTTAACAGATTTAAAAAAAAAAAAGTCGAGTGTGTTTCTTTGTGTTCGTATTTCATTTTTATCACGTTCAAACATATGCTTAAAATGTGTTAAAGCATTTATATTAAAAGAGATTTCTCTGATCTACGTTAACCATTTTCCTGAAGGTTCTTTCACAGTTCTCCATCTTAATGAATAATAATAAAACACGTGATCCTCTTTCTGATAGTAATAGATTAATTCCCTATTGGCTGAAATACAACAGAGTCTCCAGCCCTATGCAAGCCAGCACATGTCCATAGACCAGGCACCCCAAAACCAAGGGGTTGCTGTGTACAGAACTCTCATAAATGCAAATTTCTGACTTTTTCAGAATAGATTTCTTTTTTTTCCAATTGATCTTCCTTGATCAAGTTTTTGGTTAGTGAGATTGTTATATAATTATTATTTATTTGATAATAAGATTATTCAATTGATTGTGTCAAATTCAAGACCAAAATTCTAGGTCTGAAATAGCATGAAATACAACTCTAGGTTTGAAATGTAATGTTAATCAATGAAAATATATTTAAAAAAAAAAAAAAAAGTGTATATTTACTGTACTATGAAATGAATACCAGTTTATATAAAAATAAGATCTGTCCTTTGATCTTTTGGAAGGTTAGGATCTGCCCACCAGGCTTTGCTTGTTCCACCTCCAGAAAGACTGGCAGTGTTCATCCCTCTGCAGCTTTGGGTGTGCAGCTGGTCAATGCACAAAACATGCCAAGGAGACACACACCAGCCTAAGGCTACCATGCACTCTACTTGTGCTTCTGACTGTCAAAGCCTGCTGCAATACCAAGACCATTGCTACTCTGTCTGGCAAGAGAATGTCTTTTTTCTTATATGTTAAAAATGCATATTTTAAGTGAATATGTGCAAAAAGATTTAATCTTTTTTTTTTTTCTTTTAACAGAATGCCTAGATTAATGTTAAAATAAATGTTTTACTAATATAGTCTAAAGACTGATAGGCAGACATTTTAAATTACATTTTAAATATTCTTGCTCTCTCCACTTAATTTCACTGGATAGAAGTCTGGATTTAATAATTACTTCTCATTTTGCTCAGAGCTCTTTTATAGCCATTTAATCTTTTGACAACCCATCTTTAGCTTAAATCTTTAAGTTTTCCCTATTTGCTCTTTTTTTAATTAGGCAGGGGTCCAATCCCCTCTCCACCTTTACTCTGATAAAGCTTGTCTTTTTTATCCTCCCTACATATATAAGGTTTCTCCACTTTCTTGGAGTGTAATTCTTCTCTAAGCCTATAATTCATCTTTCCTGAAAACAAATGACTATTACCCAAGAATTTTCAGTAGTGTCTTACTAGAACCTTATATCAACGACACTAATGGTTTCCATAATCCCTGCTAATAAATAAATAAATAAATAAATAAAAAGCTAAATTGATCTTAGTAACAATATGATTTATGATTTATTAAATTATGAAATTTATAGCTTTCTATGGCTACAGCACCTTGATAACTGACATTCTTCCTGTGACAGATTTGTATACCCAGGCTGCTCTCTCTGCCTTTGTTGTTTATGACCACTGAACACTTACCCAATAGTAAAAACAATTGCTGGTAATCTGTAGCAGCCTGGTGTTGCACTTTGTACTTCCTTATCCTATCTCTCCTGCCCCATTCATACAGAAACACAGTTCATGTATGTTATCCAAATCATCCTCTGCATTAGCTATGCCTCTTTGTGTTATGAGTGGATTTCCTTAATGTGCTTCCAAAGCATTAATGAAAGTAATAAATAAAAACCAATGCCGAGACAAATCCTTTCACAGCTTCACTGCTAGCTTCCCTCCAGACCAAACCTACCCTTTTCAGCAGAGTCCAGAGCTGAGGCCCCTGACTCAGTTTCTCCCCAGCCTCAGAACACTATAAAGATCCCCATCTTCTCAAGTTTAATTAATAATTTTCTGGGCAGTACTATATGAAATACTTAACTGACCTCTGAGTGCTATTTTTTGTTGTTGTTTGTTTGTTTGTCTATGTTTGTTTTTTGTTGTTGTTTTTCCTTCTAGATAATCATTTATTCTATCTAATGGATCTTTTGAGTTACTCAGCCACAACACACCTTTTGTAAGGCCAAGAGTGTGCTTGCCCCATTTACCATTTAGTTCTATCTGTGTGTTACACTGTGTGAACTCATGAGGATCACAGAAATTTCTTTTTGTCATTCAGATATAATTTTGTTTGGAAAACCGTGTTGTTATTAATAATACCAAATCAGCACCAGTATTAAGAGTATGGTCCCTTCAGTTTGTCACAGTTTTATATCTGTAAGTGCCAAAACAGGAGGCCATTCCCCAGCTCCACTACCTTGTGTTGTCTTTCCCTGCCTGGGCCTATTGCCAGCAGGGGACTTCTGCTGTAAACACAAAGTCCAGGCCACAAGTAGAAGAGTTCTCATAGGGGATACCAGGGAGGTTTGTTTTATAGGTTGGTGAGAGCCATGATTTCTCTTACATGCTAATTTGAACAATAAATGGTGTTGCATCCAGGAGGAACAGTCTCTCTCAAATATTTTGCCCTGGATGGAAAATTAAGTTCCTGTATCCCTCAAATGATAGCACTCATTTCCCTTGGCTGATACTAATGCTTAATTTAATGCCCATTTCCTTCAGAGGCAGGAACCTGAATCTGGTAACATGCCTTTTAAGACTCAAAATCCAGGTGTCTCTTCACAGATTATGGAAGGAAGGATGTTTTCTTACCTCTCCCCATAAATGCCCCAAAACCAAAAGACCAAACAAAAGTCTCAGAAGATCATTTCTCAATTTTAAGTGCTGTACTTCAACAAAATGGCCCTTAATAGAAAATAGTATCCTGTGAAGGGAGGGGGGGGGGGAGGTTGGGGGGAAGTCAGTAGTGTTTGCTTGCTCTGAAGTCTGCCAGAAGACTGTATTTAGTAATGTATTCTGAGCTGAATATGCTCACCTGTAGACTGTCAGAAATAATTACTACTTGGGTGTCTGAACTGTCAGTATTAAAAAGATGGTGTGCTTAGTCATTGAAAGGCAAAATTAATACAATTCCATTTCAAGTTTTAAACTGGCAAATTTGCAGAAAGCCTGCAGATTGACTTGAGAAGATTACTGAATCAAATACTCATAAGTTCTGAACAGATGAAATCCCAGGATGAAAGCACCCCTGTGTATCTATGGTAAAAGGGCAAATCCCAGAAGTCTTAGGGCACAGAAGAGCCAGGTGAGTTCAAGGTCACTGCTATCAATGTAATGGATTATCTGTTTCAAAGACTGACTACATGATATTTGGATTTGGACCATGCACTACAAAAGACAACCAAACCGAAACACTCACTAGAAAATAGATTAGATAGCCTTAATAAACATTGCCTCACATAAGAAATTTGCCCACATTCACGTAGTAAAAGAGCAGCTAGACATGAGTGAGATGACAAGCACTTTAGTACCTGGTGATTTATATTGCACTGAACCCACATGGGGAGGGAGAGAGCAGCACTCATCTCCAAAGCTCTACTTATTTCAGCTCCGTGCTTAGCTATGTTTCTAAAAATTATATATATGAGCTCAGCTCCTCCTGACTAAATATTCCTTTGGAAGATTTCTTTTAGCTAAGTCTTTAGACCACTACAGTCAAAAGTAATAGTCAAAAAGGAGGTGTGTAGATCCTTATTCCCAGAGACCTGTGATGACTTCTGAAGCTCGGCATTTGTTTAGCAAACAACCAAAGCATTCCTGCTCTCCCTGCTCTGGGAGAAAAAAGAAAAATGTGGAAACATGAACTGACTGTAAAAGATGCTGAGATGTGTGCCTGAGTCAGCAAGCAGAAGTCACAAGACTCAGGAGTCTTTAACATCTCTCTCTGGCCCCCAGAGGAAAGGTGCCTCTCCCATGTGGAACAGCCTTGGCTGGAGTCCCAAGTGCTCCTTCATGCCTGAAGCTGGTTTCCCTTCGATGCACAGGTGATGAGACTCTTGTGACCTGCTTGTCTTCCTCAATGTACCACTTCACATGGGCAGAGAACAGCAGTGTTTGCCTAGATGCCCTCCTGCTGTGGCACCAAAATGGGCAACTGTTTGTACATTTTTCCCTTTCTTCCTTACTTTGATCAGTAGTGAAACCCTTATTAGTACCAATACTGAAATCACATCAAAGGGTGCTGAAAATGGAGCCAGAGATAAGGAAAGTCCTTTCTAGCCCTTGCTGCTGATAAGAGCAGGCTTCACTAAAGAGAAGTTTATGATTTTTTGTTCCTGCCTTTTAGAGTTTCAGAGCATCCTTTAAAACTATCAGTGCTACAGCTTGCTTTTATTTTTTTTACTAATAAAACACAGGATAAAAGCTGCAAAAGATGCTTCATTCAGAGCTCCAAGGGCAATCCAGAATGGTCAGGGGACCTCTCTGGGTTACTGTGGCCACATAACACACAGACCAGTAAAAAAAAAAAAAAAACAAAACTCTGAAAAGAGGTGCCACCAGCCACTTGTAATGCTTAATGCTTTCCTCCGTGGCCAGAAAGGCAGCTCACTGGGAGCAAGGTGCAGGCACCCCTCCAGCCCACCTGCCTGCCTCCTGACATCCTGGCCCTGCCAGCCAGCTCCTTTGGTGCTCACACCGCAGCTCTCTCCAGTTTGGGTGAGCCAGGGCAATGCACTTCTACTCCTTACTCTAGTACATCAGTAGTTGGGGGGGATATAAAGCTGGTGGCTCTCCACACTGAGTGCTCTGCTGCATCAACCCAGTGCAGCAAACCCTGGTGAGGTCAGTGACTGTGCTGGCTGCAGGGTTCTCAGGCTGAAGCAGAGGTAGGAGTGGGGGATATGAGACCAGCACACCTCCAGCCCCATGTTGCAGGGTAGACAGTGAGTGAACTCGCTGAGTATGAACTACAAAACACTGCACAGGTAAACAGGTATGTATGCATCAGTATCTTCTGCATTAGACTGGAATTAGCATGTCTAACCAAGCATGAGGAGTCAACTATTCAAATATTCAACCTCTGAAAGTAAAGTTCAGATTTCACAAGTAAATCATGTAAGGCAGCAGCTCCACCTCCCAACAACAAAAACTCCTTAAGGTGGAGGCTTAAAAATCACAATTATGGCCTTATTTGACTAACTGAAAATCCATACATTTTACAATGTATTAGTCAGGCTGGATAATCCTGTCTCCAGACCCAGTGACAGAATAACTGGTGTACATACAGCCTGGATGGAAAGATTTTAGCATTGCCTGGAGAAGAGTTGTCCCATCTAGAATAAGGTGATGTACAATATGAGGGAGCATGGCCACCAGAGATTTCAAAGCCAGGCCAGTTGAGAAAACAGGACTATATTTCTCTGCAAAATCTTGGCATGCATACAGTCATTATTTATATCAAATTACAAAATATTTTGAGGCCTTCAGCTTAGATTTTCAGTCTACGAACAACTACTACTTTTTAAACATTATTTTCAGTATTTTATACAGCAATGTGTATATCATGCTGTGATAAGTATCAGAGACAAACAAAAATGCATTGAAAAGTGAAAATATAATTCAGGGAAAAAAAAAAGTCAGAGGGAACTTAACCAACCTGAAAACAATATAAGCAGAGAAAGAGGCTAATCTAAATAGGCAAATTATTTCCCACAATTATTTGCTCAGCTTCATTAAATTCATAGGTGTAATGGTTGCCAATTACTATGCATATATTCTGCTTATTTCAGTGATAAAAACTGCTGTCCATACATTTTAAGACCATAATCAGGGTGAGAATCTGAGATTCTTTTCTCTTTATTTATCTTTTGTTGTTGCTGTTGTTGTTCAACTCATTTACATGTGCACCTTCTTTACTTTTGAGAATACCTAATTATTTATGAAGACATTGACCTGAATCAATATCTGTTCGCTTTATTATTGAAACTCCTTTTGTTGGGAAGCAGATTTGAAGATACAAATGTGTATGAGCATGTGAGTTATAGAGGAGCTATTACAGCATCATTCTTTAACTGACACAAAATTTTCTTGATGTAAGTGAAAGGAAAAAAATGACACCATCACTCTGTTACAAACAAACAAACATTGTTAGGGACTAAACATTAACTTTAGACAGGCTCTTTAATTTTATTTCAGCATACACAGACCTTTGAGTTTTTTTGATTATTAGTTTATTATTGTATATATCTATACATCCTGGTGGCCACAGTGTGAGCCATAAAGCTAAGAACAGAATACAATCCTTATTTTTATGACTACTATTAAAATTAGCTTATACTGATTATGATTCCACATACTGAATCCACCACATGACTTGATGGATACTAAACTAGTAAAAATGAGCCCTTTATTAATGATACATCATTCTTTAAAAACAAAGAATAACAACAAAATCTTTTAACCTCATCAGTATAATGGTCTAATTTAGATTAGAAACCAAGAGAGGAAACAGCTAATTTTGAAGTCTGTAAATTCATAGAAAAAGAAATAGAACAAATGGAAGAAAAAAAAAGTTTATTTGAACGTCTTGTTTCTTCCTAAATAGCATGAGCTAAATAACAAAAAAGCCACACACAAAAATTAAATATAAATTCAACAGCTAGAACAGTTTACAAATCACTTCTGTAGCCCCAAAGCAGGATGAAAGGAAATAAATATACTTCGTGTTTAGTAACCTATTAACTGACACCAACTGTTGCAGCTGCGAATAAAACAAATGCATGATAAGATTAGATATGTTGATTGCACCTGGCCATCTGTAAATTGCTACTTAACATAAGAATCGCATGCTTTATACGAGTCACTGTGATGAATGCAGAGTAACTGTTGTCTTTTTTTTTTCTTTTGGTAAATAATAGAGGAAATAATAAGGAAAAACTTTTGTGCAGCTGATTTGTTTTTCAAGTTAGTGCAAAATTTGACCTGGTATTTCCCTGCTTTCAAAGAAGGAAGGAGTGAGTTGAACAAACAAGGCTGTATCTCACCCACACGGACTGAACAACTCATCTGAATGTGTTTGTTTCAGACAAAGAAAGAGGAAAAAAAAAAAGCTGTTGAAAGTAGAAAAAGAGGGGACTCGTTGCATGCGTAGCATTGGATGCTGTTTGGTCTACTCACGAGTGGGAGGCAGAGAACAGCACAGTGCTGTCCTGTGGGCACGATCCTTGGCATCCCCCTGACAAAGCAGCCCTGTTCTGGACTGAGAGGGCAGTCGGGTGCCTGTGCCAGGGGATCACCCACCTGAAAAGTAAGGAATATGTCCTCTGGATATGAAGGGCTAGCTTTTTTTTTTTTTCTTTCTTTTTAATCCAGCCAGGTACTATGCTGTTCTGTATGAACTAAATCTGAAAAAGTGCTTCCTGAAAATGTACCTGTGCTGTAATTTGTCCTCTTTACACAATAACTGCAACAGTCAGTTATGCAAGTCTCACATTTAAGGAATGGCATATCACAGGCAGACACAGTTTAGGTTTGCATGCAATATTACAGTCCCCACAAAACAGCAAATTCCGCTACTCCTGTTAACGTATGGACAATATAGTGCTACTGCCCTGTATTCCAAAGGAAGAGCAATTGAAGGCAGAAAATTGCAAATGCAATCAAACGTCTGAGTTGAATGCCAGCTGTGTCTGTGAGATAGGTGTCAGATACCCTTTCATGGCTAGATTTGCTTAGGAATCTGTGAGTAGTCGAAAGAGCGGTCAGACATCAGTTCTGAGCCCCTATCTTGCAAGAGTTTTTGCATTAGATATTAAGCTTTCCCAAGAAGCAGAACCAATCCCTTTTTGTTTTACCATCAATATCAGGAAGTACAGCAGCACGTGTTTTGAAAACTCAGTAAGTGAATATAGGTATGAAGGATATACAATTACAAAAAGAAACACTCTGTATCTATATATGAACAGCAGAGCTTTTTTCCATTTATAACAGAAAGGAAGGATGAGATTTTATTTTTGGGATAGGAAAATGGGAAACCGGGAATAGGTTACTTGAGAAAATTAAATGATGGATGATTTTTATCTTCATCAGTAGGTGAGCAATTTATCTTGCCACATGTGATTCTGAAAGTGAAATCAATAAGCTTCCCATAGGTAAATTTTTGCAAGATTAGACTGAACATGAATTATGTGCTGGGTGAGTTCTGTTTTCATTTCCTTTACCTGATTAAAAACAAATTAGTTCTGGAGTTACATTGGAGCAACACTGTGGCTGAGAGCAAGGAAGCAGAAAGTTCAAGACACGAGGAGCTCTGGGTGGGTGAAGCCATGCAAAGGAGCTGAACATTTGCCAGCAGCTGCTTTGCTGAGCCTCCATGCCAGGGGAGCAGAGCCATGCACAGAGGGGTGGTGGGACAAGAGCTGGAGCACAGGGCACCTCCGCACCACAGCCTGCACCCAACTGCTTGGGCACACCTCAGGGAATCCCCGAATCACTGCTGAGAGGATGCACACACCAGGGATGAAGACCTTGACCTTTACTTTTACTACCAGTTCCTGAGATGGCCCATTTTCCAGTTGGTTTGGGTGGTTTATCCTACACCACAGCTGGCAGTGTACTGCTACCCCAAAAAGTAAGCATCTCCAGTTTCTGTTCCCATAGGAACTTAATATTCTTTTTTTTTTTTTTTTAATAAAAAATAATAAAAAAATATATATATTTATTATGTTAGTTCCATAATATAAATATTTGTGGTGTTTGTATTGTTTTTTCCCCCAGTGGTCTTGCTTCTCATGTCTGCTGATTAATATTTTTTCCTTTTTCATAAGCAGGAGAAAAAATCACACGCAGGATTCTTGCCGACAATATGTGCAAAATGTGCATGTTCTTGTATCAGTGATGCGCTTGTTGCCTCAGGGATGTTTCCTGACAAAGTCATACACCTCAGGAATGAGCATTACTTACACTCCAGGTGTAAGACACACCAGGTTTAAAGGACATATTACAATGCTGTATCCTGGTTACTTCTACCCTGTGCAAAACATTTACCTTGGGAACCGTGTAACTTCCGTGCCACACCAGCAGAGGTGTGTGTAAGATTTGAGGTGACACTTTGCATCCCCTGGGCACAGTTTGGGCTGGGCAGCCACCAACCACTGCCACCCAAGTGGTGGCATTGCTACCAAAACCTCAAACAGGCCATGTGTGTCCCCCTTTTGTCACTCCACATGAGTATTTGCATAACCATGCAGTAAAACAAATCCGGATGCTGATTGCAAGTTAAAATGTAAAAGAAAGGAGAGGAAAGAAAGAAAAAAAAAGGCATTTGTCTGCTTGGTGTCCATTTGGTGATGGTTTCCCCAGCGCTGACTGTGAGGCAGCTGCACAAACACTGGCGGGTGCATGGAGGCAAGCAGGGCGCAGCCACCACGGTGGGGCAGGAACAGTGGGGGTACCGCGGCAAGACCCTGGCCAGATGCTGGGTGGAGAAGCATGGGGAACGAGAGGAAAACCACAAAACCTGCACTTGAGGAGGTTGCGCCTGGAGGAGTAAGTCACAGTCTGCTGGTAGGAGCAGGCGTGTCAGAGCTGGCCTGAAGGCAAACCTTCTGCATTACCTGGGTGATGCTTGGCTGTATAGGAGCACCTCGTTTGGTACCTTACTGGCATTTATGTGGGACCTAAGTGTGTAACGTTAACAGCTCTGGGCAGGCTAATAGCTGGAGAAGTTGTCCCATACTCAGGCATTTAAACAAAAAAAAAAAAAAAAGTTTTTTTTATTTGAATGAGATAGGTGTAAGAATAAACTAACCGGCCGTGCACAGTCTTTCCTGGCTACAGGCACATTTTCTGTTACACCAGCACGATTTGTACCTCAAATTTCAAAGGCAGTCCTGATAAACAAAACAAAGTGTGGTGTAGCAGATAATCTTTTTATGTGAGTGCTTTGACTATCAGGAGCACAATATTTTTCACATTTTTCAACTACTACATTTATAACCCACAGAATATAGTACAAATTGGCATCCACTTATGCAATATTCATAAACCAGTAATTTTAGGAAGCAAAATTCAACTGTTCAGGGTTTTTAAACCCATTTCTGATATTTAGATAAGACTATGTCTATTTGGGAAACACATGAGCTGAAATTTAAAATGTTGTGATAATATATGCAAAATCTCTGATTCTCATAATAAAAACCAAAGTATACTATTCTGGCTTCCTGAGGCTCCACACAGACAATTCGTTATTTCTGATAGTGATTAATCAAACTGAAATACAGGTTCCATAAAGCAATGTAAATTCAGACATCCTGCCTCACCTGCAAACCTGCACATTAAGATTACTAGTGTATACACTTCTGGAGTGTGACAGATAGATTAGTGCTATATTGAAAGAGTAGTGTAGAAACTTACCAGCGGACATTCTTTTCTAAAAGATACAGTTATTAGAGAGGGAAAAAAAAAAAAAAAAAAAAAAAGCTTTTGAAGATACCTTTTATTTTTAAAATAAATATTCACATTTGATATTAACCTTGTTCCTGTACAAGTGGCACAAGTGTGGTAGGTGACAGAAGTTATAGAACAGACCCTGGAAAGTGCAGAATGGTGTCATTTGAACAAAATATTAAAAAAACCAAACAAACAAACAAACAAAAAAACATACTAATTGTCACACCACCACCATCATTAATAACAATTTTGTGTTACATGGAAGGAAACCAGGAAGAAAGCCAGACTTGTATTTGTCCTGAGCACAAAAGGAAATAAAAAGATGGTAAGAAGATTACCTTTCTCTCTCATTCACTTTAGATTAAAATGTATTTTGCTTTTTCCCACCAGAATCTGCTGTTGCTCTTTTGTACTGTGTATCAGAAACACCAAATTAAAAACAAAACAAACAAAAACCTGAGATAAGTAAACTTTGCCTGAAATAAATTAATCTTTTACTTCTGAAGGAATGCAGGGCTGAATGAGGGGAGAAGGATGAATTTCGTAGTACAAAAGTAATTTTATGATAAAAACTGCTAAACATTGTCTAAACTTGAAATGTCAGAAAATGATGGGCCACTTTTATTGGCAGTCTTAGTGGCAGGACACTGCTATTTTTACTCACAGTTATTTCCGTGCCTTAGGAGATCCTAAAATTAAAGACATTTGAAATAATTGCAGTTATTACCTCTACTGTTCTGTCCTGAGCAGTAAACAGCGTTACTTTGGAGACAGGCTCTGCTGGAGGCTCTGCAGAAAGCCTCCATGCTAACCCTGAAGCTGGCTTGGTGACAGTTTTCTGGTCAGTCTGAAGCCAGGTGGATCCTCCACAAGTTTGTGTACCTCTGCTGGTCCTGTCTTAGACTGCAAGGTTAACCTAAACCAGCTGCAGCTTGGTAAAGGAATTTTCTTGACACAGAGTTGGATCCTGCGGATAGTTATCCATGAATAAGCCAAAGAATTTAAAAAAAAAAAAAAAAGACAATGATCTCAACTAAATCGTATGCAAGATTTTTTTTTCAACTTAGTTACCTTGAATATATCATTCAATAAATGATCTCTCTAGAAATAAGTTAACAAAGCTAAGACTTAAATTTTAGAAAAAATAAAATCCTATGTGCCCAGAGATTACCTAATGCTTCTTTTTTCAGGAATGCTAAGTATAAGCAATGCTTTGTTTGACATAAGTTGTCCATACACTGAATTAAATAGCATGCAATGTCTCTAAATGATTTTAGAAAGCTAGACTGTAATTCAGTGCATGGTGGTTTTGTAGCTCTGTCTTATCAACGATGCTCAAGCCTGGGTGATATCATGAAGTTGTGGAAGTGGGCAGAACTATTACCTCATTCTTGATACTTATGTGGGCTTCTTCCGAGCTGCCTTCTTGCAGCTGTTTGCTTTCTTGCAGAGATGACAGGAAAAGATGAGCTAAATGTTACAAGAGTGATAGCGATGACTGTGTAGGAGCAGGCATGGGAAGGCGAGAGCATGCAGGAAGGAAGAGTGCAGATGGCTGGGAGGGAGCAAGAGGGGCAGTGCAAAAAGGTGTGTTCAAAAAGCTCAGTGGTCCGAAGGAGTTGGGTGATCCCCCCATGAACCCTCCAGAGGGGAGGACAGCCTTGCACCCACGCACCAGCCGCTGCTCCCTTCGTGGGGCAGCCTCCACTGCAGCTTGGGCTCATGCATATGCAATCTGCTGATACATATGCAGCAGACTGGTAATTCCTCTTCAACCTTTGCAGAAAAGGCTTGCCAAAAGAGCTTTAAACATAAAGTAAAAGCTTTTCTCATAAGATTTTTTTAAAATACATTTCCTAAATTGTATATGGTTGGATAGGGCTTTCAGTTCCCCCCTCAATAAATGCGGACAGTGTGTTTTCTGAGTTTATTTTTTATTTTTTAACAAGGCTTTTGAATGTGTTATTCACAGAGAACAAGTTCAGACTTAAAAAGTCACCAAAGTGGATAAAGGATAAAAGGTATTATCATATTTTCTTATTAAAAAACTCCGGAGAGGTGTTTCTACCTTCCCAAACCAAGCATTTCCATATAAGTGATTAATATCTGAATTAATATAAATATGTATGTGCAAATGGCTCCTTACCTACTTATTGTATTAAATGAGCTAGAAATGTCTCCGCGTTCTCATAGCAGGAGCACAGCACATCTATGCGTGTTCAAATGCAATGCAAGGGAATGGACGTTTTTTAAGGAAATGGTACCGTACATTTTTAGGCAACGGATTTTCACTCCTGAGTAAATAATATCATCTGTATAACGCTTCCAAGCAATAAAATTCTTCTTAGCAAAGAAATCAGAGAGAGTTCAAAGTGTTTATGAATCATGTTGAGCAAAGGCACTCCGTGAGCTGGGGTGATGCAACCGTACAATGGGGTTTGCTTCTCGCAAACAGGATGAAGTAGGAGGGCCCAGCTAATGTCTCAGTGCATGTGTGATCCTTGGGCACACTCTCCTTTGATCATGAATATATAAGCTAACACCGTGTTATTTGAAAAGCCAGTTTTTTGTTTTGTTTTGTGGTTGTTTTATTTTTTTTTTCTTCCTCTTTATTGCCAGTATCTCTTCAACTTTCTTACCCCTATATCAAAAGAGGCAACAGAACGATGGTGGGAAAGGTGTTTTTAACAGTGTCCCTTTGGTTTGGCCTCGTCATTTGCAATTCAAGCAGGCCAAATTCGCTGCCATGCGCCTCCTTAAAATGCAGCGCAGAATGGCAAGGCAAAATACACGCTACGGAGACGGATTTCAGCAGCAGACAGAAATACTCTCGGGTGTATTTTTTTTTTTTTTTTAAGGGATATAAGACGCTGTCTCTCTTCCCCGTGCTGACGGCTGTCAGGGGCTGTCAGGAAGCAAGATGTCCCGGGAATCGCTGTAATGAGCCGGGATGTTTCCCCCCGGGTCGCCGAGCGGCCCCACGCGGGCTCGCACCCCACGGGCACCTCCGCGCCCTTTCCGCCCTCCTCTTGGTTTAATTAAGCGGCTAATGAGAGCCGGGGGGGGGAGGGCTGGGTCCTCCTTCTCTTCCTCCACCTCCTCCTCCTCCTCCTCTCCGGGACCCTCCGCCCCGCTCCACGCCCCGAGGGGCTGGATGGAGGCAGGCGGCGGGGCCGGGCTGCGGGACGGCCCCCGGGGCTCTTCGGGGCGGCTGTGTCCTGTCACCAAAC
Organism: Anas acuta; assembly: GCF_963932015.1. Classification (NCBI taxonomy): domain Eukaryota; kingdom Metazoa; phylum Chordata; class Aves; order Anseriformes; family Anatidae; genus Anas; species Anas acuta. The sequence goes on along the minus strand of NC_088980.1, from coordinate 50,075,348 downwards.
CCCAGCCGTGTCCCGACAATGTCCCAGCCGTGTCCCAGCCGTGTCCCAGCCCTGTCCCGGCCGTGTCCCGGCGGTCCCCGGCCCGGCGAGGCTCAGCGCTGCCACCTCGCGTCCCCGCCGCGTCCCGGGCCGGGGAAGCCCTCAGGAAATGGAGGGACGTTTCTCCTCCTTTCAAGTTGTTAAAAAGCGGCGGAATTTGGCCCGTGATCCTGAAAGTGCGTTTCAGGTGGGAGCTGGAGGCTCCCGGTGTGTCCCCACGCTGAAAAGCTGGGGAGCCTGCAGGGGCTTTTTCGGTTCAGTCAGAGGATTAGGGGTGGAAGCAATTAGCTACAAGGAGACGGCCAAGACATTGTAACAAAGTGCTTTAACAGAGTTTCACGTCGTATCCTTGCCATTCCTTCATTAAGGAGTTCTAAATGGTGAGTTTGCAGATGTGGGAAGCTTTTGGGAACCAATACACCCCTGTCCATCCCGCACACACACACAGTGCTTGAACCACGGTGACACCGCGCGTGGTGGCTGCTCCCACCAAAGCCACACTGAATTTAAAGCCACGCTTAATGTACCTGGGGGTCATCCTACTGGGGGCCTCGAGGCCTTACACCTCATAACACAGCTAATGGAAATGTTCTCTGCAGGTCTTTGTTTCCACACCTCTGCCCACTAGTTCTTAGTTCTGCTTTAACCTGTCTGGAAGAATATCTTGCACGCTGTGTGGTTTAAGCAAATTCACGTTTCTGTGCCCAATGAGGGCTGAAATCCCTCCCTTTAGATGCCCTTGCTGACAGGTGGAGCAGCCAGAAGCTGGGGACTTCTTCCAGGCCCAGCTTGTCAGGCTGCTGCACGTGAATGTAGATACACACGAGTGTAAGTAACCTCCTGACACCACGGGCACTGCTGTCCATGCGAGCTGCTGGGCTGTGGTGCAACAGTTTGCGTGTCAGCTCTGGGGCTGGGGGGAAGAGCAGCGAACGATTTGCCTCTCACAAAGCCCAGAGGTGTGAAACTCACCAATGTCACCGGGTGTCCTCAGGGAAGCCAGAAGGCAACATTTTACACAATGCCTAGCAGGAAGCGCTAGGTATCGATTTTGCAAGCAAAGCACTAATTTGGAGGTACCTCAGGAAGCATTTCCAGTAATGCAGGTGACCTGGGTGGCGTGTCAGGCACTCAGGACTTCCCTAAACCCTTGGAGGCCATGCAATGGTGTAAGTCCAGTGTGGCACCTTAATATTCAAGGCTTGCTCTCAAACCAGCTGGAAATGCTGCTCAGGTGTGCTATCATACATTTTCTTGCAGAAATGTGTAACATATACGTAATATATGTGCAGTATATATGTGGTGTATATGTAGTATATATGTGGTATGTGGTATATATGCAACATACGTGTGATATGCATGCAATATATAAATAAGTATGTGACGTACAACGTACAGAGCACCTAAAACTTTCAGCCACCCCAGAGCGTGCTCTCCCTCCGCTTCAAAAAGCGATTTGGACCGGTGCTGCGTGCAGCAACCACCACCAACAAACAAACCACCGGGACTGCCGTGCCGGGGCCGCCGTCCCGGCGAGCGGCGCGTGCAACCCGTGTGGAGCAAGGCGGCCTCACCCCCCCCACACCCCCCCGCTGCCGTGCATGGGGTGCGGGTGCAGGGTGCACGCCCCCGCAGGGCCGCTGCAAGGCCGCGCGGTGCTGCTGCTGCTGCTGCTGGCGGCAGCGGCGGGCGCGGGGCGCGGGGCGGGCACGTGCGGGCGGGGCGGGGCGGGGCGGGGCGGGGCGCGCGGCACCGCCCCGCCGCGATGAGGTCAGCGCCGCCGCTTCCCATTGCACGCCGCCCTCCCTGCTGCGCCGCGCCGGCGGCCAATGGGCGGCCGCCGGGCGGCGCTTGGCACGCGGGCGCGTTGGATACAGCGCGCCATTGGCCGCGGCGCGGGCCGCGAAAGGATAAAGCGGCGCGGGGCGGGCGCGGGCGCCGCTCTCAGCTGCAGCCGGAGCAGCGCGCGCGGGGCGGGAGGGGCGCGCGCGAGCGAGCGAGAGAGCGCGGGGGGCGGCTCCGCGGGGCTCCGCGCGCGCGGACGGGAGCGGAGCAGCGCAAAGCGGAGCGGAGCAAAAAGGAGCGCGGAGCAAAGCGGAGCAAAAAGCAGAGCGGAGCAAAGCAGCAGCAAGCAGCAGCAGCAGCAGCAGCAGCGGAGGACGGGGCTCGGCGCCCGGCTGGCCGCTCTTCCTGCCGGGACGTACACCTTCGTGCTTTTTTCTTTTTTTTCCGTGCCTTTTTTTTTCTTTTTTTTTCTTTTTTAATTATTGCTAATTTTTGATTTTATTATTATTATTATTTTTAATTTTCTTCTGAGGTTTTTCTTTTCCCTCGCCACGGCCACGTTCTGCTTGCACGAGCCGCCCGCCGCCGCCACGGGTGCCGCAGCCGGCGCTCTCGGGGGCTCGCCGCCTCCCCCCTGAAGCGGCCGGGGGCAGGCGGACGGCACCCGGCCACTGGAGCAGCCGCCGCGGGCAGAGGCGGGGGGGCGAGCCTCGAGGTGGTGAGGAAAGAAAAGCGCAAAAAAAAAAAAAAAAAAAAAAATCAGACCGACACCCCCCCCGCCCCCTCCAAAAAAAAAAAAAAAGCCAGAAACAGACCAAAGCAAAAAAAAAAAAAACTAAAAGCACTGTAAGAGAAACAAACAGCCTCCCCGAGCCGCTGCCGTCGCCGCCCGGAGGGGGAGAGCCGGTGTGGACGTGCGAGCGCTGCCGGCAGCGGGGCCGCGGCCGCGGGGGGCTGCTCCGGGCCGGGGCCGCCGTGAGAAGCTGCGCGCCCTGCCCCGCGCCCCGGCGGCGCCCAGCCCCGGGCGGCCCCCCGGCGCCGCCATGGTGCAGCAGAGCGGCACGGCGGAGAACACGGAGGCGCTGCTGGCCGCCGAGACGTCCGAGTCCGGGGCCGGTCTGGAGCTGGGCATCGCCTCGTCGCCGACGCCGGGCTCCACCGCCTCGACGGGCGGCAAGGCGGACGACCCGAGCTGGTGCAAGACGCCCAGCGGGCACATCAAGCGGCCGATGAACGCCTTCATGGTGTGGTCGCAGATCGAGCGGAGGAAGATCATGGAGCAGTCGCCCGACATGCACAACGCCGAGATCTCCAAGCGCCTGGGCAAGCGCTGGAAGCTGCTCAAGGACAGCGACAAGATCCCCTTCATCCGGGAGGCGGAGCGGCTGCGCCTCAAGCACATGGCGGACTACCCCGACTACAAGTACCGGCCCAGGAAGAAGGTGAAGTCGGGCAACAGCGCGGCCAAGCCCGGCGACAAGGCGGACAAGGCCGGGGGGGGCGGCGGGACGGGCGGCGGCGGCGCCGGCGGGGGCCCCGTCGGGCCGGCGGCCGCGGCCAAGCCCGCCCCGAAGAAGGGCGGCGGCGGCGGCCCCAAGCCCCCCCCGTCGGGCGGCCGGCCCCACGGCAAGGCGGCGGCGGGGGCCGCCAAGGCCGCCCCGTTCCCCGGGGAGCCGCCGGCCGCGCTGCTGCCGCCCGAGCACCAGGCGCTGTGCCGGCCCCCCCGCGGGGCGGCGAGCGCGCCGCCGTCGGGCCCCGGCAGGGCGGCGGCGGCCGACAAGAAGCTGAAGCGGGTCTACATCTTCGGCGGGGGGCAGGCGGCCAACGCCGCCGCCGCCTCCTCCTCCTCCTCCTCGGGCTCCCCCGGCGGCGCCGTGCCCGGCAGCCCCACGCTGGGCGGCTCGGCGGAGCCCGGGGACCCGCTGAGCCTCTACGAGGAGGGGGGCGGCGGCGCGGGCCGGCCCGACGGCGACTGCGGCGCCCCCTGCCCCTCGCCTCCGGGGTCGGGGTCGGGCTCGGGCTCGCCCGCCGACCACCGCAGCTACACCAGCCTGCGGGCCTCGTCGCCGGCCCCCTCGACGGCGCGGTCCTCCTCCGCGTCCTCCCACTCGTCCTCCTCCTCCTCGTCCTCTTCCTCCTCCTCCGGCTCCTCTTCGTCGGACGACGAGTTCGAGGACGACCTCTTGGACCTCAACCCGAGCCCCAGCTTCGAGAGCATGTCCCTGGGCAGCTTCGGCTCCTCCGTGCTCGACCGGGACCTGGATTTTAACTTCGAGCCCGGCTCGGGCTCGCACTTCGAGTTCCCGGACTACTGCACGCCGGAGGTAAGTGAGATGATCTCGGGGGACTGGCTGGAGTCCAGCATCTCCAACCTGGTCTTCACCTACTGAGCTCCGCGGCCGGCCCGAGCTGGAGAAGGCGCAGACGCGGTGCCGGGAGGACTCGCCCGCCCCGTCGGGGCTCTCGGGGGGCTTTTTTGGCCGGGCAGGGGCCGGGGACACTGCTGCTGATGGGCGCACACCCCCTGCGAGGGACAAGCCCGGCCCTGCTTCTCCAGAGACTGACGGCGGCGAAACGCTACCTTTTTCCTTTCTTTTGTTTTGTCCCGAAATGAGAGACGAGAGGGGGGGGACAGATGGGGGACCGCAGACACCTCTGGGGCCTTTGTTATCGCCCGCTTGGTGCGAAAGAGGAGGGGAGCGATGCCTTGTGCTGGATGTCTCGACTGTTTCGCCCTTTCCCGCGAAAGAGCGAGAGGAACTGCTTGAAAAAAAAGAAAAAGACACACACACAAAAGTCCACCCGAGCCTTTGCAAGGTTCACATTTTGGGGGGGGGGAGAAATCCCGTCCCGGTTTGTTCTGCAGCGAGAGGAGGCGCCGATGGTGGGAGGAGGAGAGGGGGACGGAGCTGGACTGAGAGCCTGGCGAAGGAGGAGAGGAGCCAGACTTAAACGTGGGAGCCGGCTTGGGAAGATAATAATAAACTGAAACGGATTTGCACGTACGCGATGAGGTGGCGGCAGCGCTTTTCTCAGTCACCTTACGCTATATGTAGAGAGAGAGAGAGAGAGAAAAAAAAAAAAAGGCCGAAAACTTCAAGAACACTGAAAATTTCTTCCGAAACGGAGACCGAGTCGGAACAGTTTCTGTAACGTTGTGGTACCGGGGACGTGGAGGGCGATTGCTTTTTGCAAAAAAAAAAAAAAAAAAAAAAAAAGAAAATACAAAAAAAAAAAAAAAGGAAAAAAAAAGTAGTTTTTTCTTCTTACTCAGAATCGTGATGGTGTTGGATTATTTCACTGGTGGGGTTTAATATAGCATGTTATCCTGTCTATCTTTTTAAGATTTCTGTAAGACTGTTGAACAGTTTGAAACAAATAGTGTTAGGATAATATAAAAGCAGATAGATGGCGCTATGTTTGATTCCTACAAAAATATCACCAGCTTTTTTTCATTCTTAACTCTTTAAAGGATTCAAACGCAACTCAAATCTGTGCTGGACTTTTAAAAAAAGAAATTCAGGACCAAATTTTTTTCTCAGAGTATGTATGTGTTTGTTCCTTAGAGCTGTAAATGAAAAGACTGTTTTTTCTCACCGATGCTCCATCCTCGTATCGTTGGTTTTTTTCCTTGTAAATGTAATCGGATGCCATTTTATAAGTGGACGTATTTATACTGGCCAAACATTTTTGACTTGTATTTCTTTGTCCTTTTTTGGTAGTTCTCGTTGTTACCCGCACCATTTTTATGTCTCCTTCACTGAAGGGCTAGAGTTTTAACTTTTAATTTTTTATATTTAAATGTAGACTTTTGACACTTTTAAAAAACAAAAAGAGAAGAGAGATGAAAACGTTTGATTATTTTCTCAGTGTATTTTTGTAAAAAATATATAAAGGGGGTGTAAATCGGTGTAAATCGCTGTTTGGATTTCCTGATTTTAACAACAGGGCCGCTGGTTAGTATCTCACACACGTGTGCGCGCACACACACTCTCTCTCACACACACACACACACACAAACACTCGCTCACTCACTCACTCACACACACAAATCAGCCCCTATTTTGTCCATGTTTACACTCCAATCTGCAGGCATCTTAAAGTGACAGCATCCCTCGCCGCCAGTGCCCGCGGTGCAGTCCCGTTCATTTTTTGGGGAGGGGGGCGCGGGGGGGTCGCACAGCCCGAGCCGTGTACACTGTACGCTACCCTTCTTGGGGGGGAGAAAGGAACTTCGCATCCCGAAATGAAGTAAAGCAACTGGTGCATTTACGTAGAAGGGATCCTGTACCTTTAACTTGTAAACCACATCTTTTGCACTTTTTTTCGAAGCAAAAACGTGCCGTTTAAACCACTGGATCTATCTAAATGCCGGTTTGAGTTCGCGACACTATGTACTGCGTTTTTCATTCTTGTATTTGACTATTTAATCCTTTTCTACTTGTCGCTAAATATAATTGTTTTAGTCTCTTATGGCATGATGATAGCATATGTATTCAGGTTTATAGCTGTTGTGTTTAAGATGAAGAAAGTGAAAACATCTTTGTACATTTAAGTCTGTATTATAATAAGCAAAAAAGAAGATTGTGTGTTTATGTATGTTAATATAACATGACAGGCACTAGGACGTCTGCCTAATGAGGTGGTTCCGTTAAGGGTTTAACTTTTTTTTTTTTTTTGGTCATCCATCCTGTGCAATATGCTGTGTAGATTATTATTATTTTTTATTTTTTTTGTCTAACGATCACCCACAATGCAACGTTGGGAAAGAAGAGAAAAAAAAATCATGCCAGCTAACCATGTCAAGTTCACTGCCTGTCAGATTGTTGATATACCTTCTGTAAATAACCTTTTTTTTTTTTTTTTTTTTTTTCGTCGGGAAGGAAATAAAATCAGCTGGAACTGAACCCTAACACCGGCCTGCACTTGTCATCATTGCATCGCTCCCAGGCAGCTGGCAGGAGCCGTGCCCTGGGCCCGACGGCAGCGCCCAGGGGTCGGGGAGGGGCGACCCGGGGGGGGGGGGGGGGACACCCTAGGGGAGCACCTATAATGAGGTTTTTCCCATACAAAGCACTTGCAAACGCTCGGCCAGCAGCGCCCCGAGCGCTGTGCATTCCCTGGGGTGCGGGGAGCCGGGGACCTCTGTCCGCCCTTCCCCTGCGGATAGCCATCGCACCTTGAGCGCTGGTTTGTAAACCGATTAAAGCATCCCACCGACATAATGGCCTCGCCTGGCTGTTAATTTGCGGCTGGCTTCGAGCCATAAACTCTCTTTTCCATGAAAAAAGAGCAGCAAACGCCAAGGGAAGTTGTTCCGGCTGTTTCGCAAAGCCACCGGCGTAAGAGGTTAATGTTTGCCCCGTGTTAGTTATCCCGGTGAATTCCTGCGTTGTATTTGCGATGCAAAACCTCCCAGCTGCAGACCCACCCGCTGCAGGGCCTGGAAAGCTTCCTGGCTCGCCACTTTGCGTGCAGCTCTTTGCCTTCCCAAGGCCATTTGCAAACCAAATGTATGCCGGGGGCTCCGGAGCCTACGGGTGTCAGGCAGGGGCGACATCCCCGCCCGGGGCAGGGGGCGACAAGTTGGGCGCTGCAGGCGTGCACCCAGCCCTGCCCGGGGCTGTGCACGCTGTTGTGCCCAGCTTGTGTCATCACCGATGTCGTTGCTCCTGGGACTGAGATCAAAATCAGAAGGAGAAGGGGAAAAAAAAAAATAATAATGCCGGGAGTGGCAGAAGGACAGGTGATGTTATCAAGCCGCAGTCACTTACAGGCGACCGGCTTGGAGAGCAGCCCTTCCGCTGCTCCAGGACTGCTACAGTTGGCTACAGTTAACTTGAGGGGTTTTATGGTTTCCTGCATGCGTTGTTTTCGTTCTCAATTATAATAAAGTCCAGCATTGCCAAACGTATTGTTTCTCTGGGGACTCTTTGGTGGCACAAGTTGTTGCCTCCAGATAGCTGGGGGGGAAGTCAGGCTAAAACATACACAGTCACACACCACAACATATGAGCATCCATATGGATGCACGCTGGAAATCCTCATGTGCTCCTTGCTGCCTGAAATGTGGAGCTAGGCAAGGGTCTGACTAGAGGAAGTACACCAGACCAAATCACACATGAATACATTAAAAAAAAAACAAAAAAAAAAAACAAAAAAAAAAACACCTCTTTTGTATCGACCATATTTCTACTTAACAGGGTGCTTGGCTGGTAAAGTAGTAGACCATGAAAAAAAAGTAGTAGATCATGAGTGAAATCTAGCAACTTTATGGGCGGGCTTTTCAATGAAGATTGATGTAAAAGAAAACTAGATGTTAGGAATCACAACTGGAGCCTGACCGTAGGTTTGCCTGACACCAGACCCTGTCTTTGACGTGGGCCAGAGTGGTGAGTGCTTCTGAAAAGGTGCATTGGCACATCACCAACTCGAGATCCCTGCAGCTGTCATTTCCTCACTCTGCTCTGCCAGTGCTGCCTCTGCTCCAGCTGGTACGGGTGGCCCCAGCCCAGCTCTGGGAAACTGCAATCATACTCAAGGAACCAAAACAGAGCAAAATTGCTGTGTCTTTGGTGAGACTTCACCTGGGCTCTGGCAATCAGCATTTTACAGCCATGCGTCGTCATTGCCACTACTGAATCTCGCTCTGCTGATTTATTCTATCCTCCACAAGATCCCCTTCCTGCTTGTGGCCTCCACATCTTGTGGTAACGCTGTGAATTCATCCGCGTGCCCTGTGAAAGAGAAGAGAAGAGAAGAGAAGAGAAGAGAAGAGAAGAGAAGAGAAGAGAAGAGAAGAGAAGAGAAGAGAAGAGAAGAGAAGAGAAGAGAAGAGAAGAGAAGAGAAGAGAAGAGAAGAGAAGAGAAGAGAAGAGAAGAGAAGAGAAGAGAAGAGAAAAGCAGAAGTTTCTATTTTATTTTTGAATTTTGGCTTAGACAATTTTGTTCTTTCTTATATTGTGACAATTTTGTTCTTTATCCATTGCTAAGCCATTCATTTTACTAACTCTTTTCCATTTTTCCATCAGTTCTTCTCATAGTGCATAGAGATACAGATAATAAATGAAGTAGATTTAAATGAAAAATCACCATAGTAGGCTGTATATGCCTGTCTAAGTTTTATCTTTAATAGACTGCACCTGTTTACAAATCACTGACTTACCTACAAATTATATGAAGGCTGTTCACCTCAAGAGTGCATATAGTATTTTCTGAAATCAGGCCCACTTCTGTGTGTCATTTCATTACCTTCCTCATGAAGCAGTGTGTGATGTGACTGCACACATCGACCGTATTGTTTTTTCTTTCTTTTCCAAACCAAAGTAGCGTTCCTTGGGAGTCAATCGTGCTGAACACATTGCAAGCTTTGTACTCCCACACCACACATCCAGCAGATATGGCCTGAATGGGCAGAAAGAAAAGTACTGGACTGGAGGCCTCCCAGCCTCCCCACTAGCTGCTGTGACATACATTTGTGTGATATGGGACGCGTTATCAGCCACGGGAGTGCAGAGCCTTTGTGCTGGCCAGCCTGCTCCTGCATCCTCTGCTGCATGCTTCTACTTCCACATGGAAGCAGAAAAAGTGGCAGGCCGGAGCTTAACTCACCCCTCAAGGGCTCTTTGTTCTGTACTGAGTCTGTTTTTTGAAAGTGTGTATTAGGATTCATTTTTCATGTAGAATAACTCCATAAAGGTTTCTGAAAAGCCTGGGAGACATTAGCAAGGTATTACAATGTGACTTCCTGGGTCTACACATGTTGCAATCATCTTGGTATCTCAGAGTTCAAAAATGATTATCTACTGCCCACCATTTCAAACTCTCCTGTCAGGGTCCTCACGTGAGCTCTAATGCAAACTATGACTTCTGTCACAAACATGGGGAAAAAAATGTGACTGTTTCCAAGATGAGAATACTGTGGGACAAAAGTCAAGAGATTAATTCAGGACTCAGTCCTGGATATAATTGGCCGGTCAATAACTGTTTTGGTTTGTGCCTTTTACATAAACATCTCAACACCGGTAGCAGCAACAGCCCAACGGGGGCATTGTGTATGGAGGTAGATCAGGTTGGCAGCCACTTACAAGTGGTGTCCTCCAGGGCTTGGCAATGGGGACAGTTTTGTTTAATATCTTTATCAATGATATTGATGAGAGGATCGTGTTAAGCTGGTGGACTAGAAAACAAGACTTATGAAGAGCGGCTGAGGAAACTGGGGCTGTTCAGTCCCCAGAAGAGGAGGCTCAGGGGAGACCTCATTGCTTTCCTCAACTGCCTGAAAGGAGGTTGCAGCGAGGAGGGTGTTGGTCTCTTTTCTAAGGTGGTAAGTGATAGGATGTGAGGCAAGAGTCTCAAGTTGCACAGGGGAGGTTTAGAATGGATATTAGGAATAATTTCTTCACAGAAAGGGTGGTTAGGCCTTAGAACAGGCCGCCCAGGGAGGTGGTGGAATCGCCATCCCTGGAGGTGTTTAAGAGACAAGTGCATGTGACACTAGGGGACATGGCTTAGCGGTGGACTTGTACTGTTAGGTGATGGTTAGATTTGATGGTCTTAAAGGTCTTTTCCGACCTAAATGATTCTATGATTTATCGAACATATAGTAGGCAACAGAATTAAATCACCTGGAATATGATTTAGGCATCATTCATGAGCACACCTAAGCAACATTTCCTAGCACATCTGTGGCTAGGTTATGCTATTCTGAGTTCCTTCTGATGTGTTTTTACCATAGCAATATGGTAATTCCTAGTATCTTTTTTCCCTCTTAGCTAACCCCTCCATTTTTTTTTTTTAAATTAATTTATAAAATAAATTAAATTTTGGGAATTAGATGGGAGTAGAAACTCAAAGCTGGCGTCAGCTAGAGGAGCCATGGGCTTTGTATCCTGTTTGGCACCATTAAGTCAGAAAATTACTAGATAAAATGCATGTTACACTGGCAAAACTGTGCTTTGTTGTACTGGCAGTGCCCTTCTAATGTTTCTCTTCTTCAGGAGGAGAAAGGAAAACATTGGTCTTTCATACCTTTCCTATCTTTCTCTCTCAATGATTCACTGTTTTTTTTCCTGTTTCCCATCCCCCTCTCCCTCCCCCCCTCCCCCTCCCCCTCCCCCCCCTCCCTCCCCTCCTTCCTCTCCCTCTCCCTCTCCCTCTCCCTCTCCCTCTCCCTCTCCCTCTCCCTCTCCCTCTCCCCTTCCTGTCTTCACTTTCTCTGACCTTGCTTCTTCCTGGATATCTTTCTAACCTTCTTCAAGAGGAGTTTTGCTACTGTTATGTTAGAGATGTAAATTTCCATTCATCGGGCCCAGAACATTATGTCTTTCCTACTTCACAGACCCCCTTTTTCTTCTGCTTCAGCATTCAACTTGTTCCCTTGCGAAAGGCACGTTGCCTAATGTGTGGCAGTGGAATGAAAAGAAATCTAATTTAAGATGTATCCAAGATGTACCCATGCTACATTATCATCCTGAGCCCAGTCCAAGGCTCTCAGATGAGGGTATCTCTGCACATTGTCTGCCTCAAAAATAGTACCAAGCTGGGTACAAACTGTGACTGCATTTCTGAAAGCTAAATGAAAACAGCTGGTATCTAACTGAATAATTTAAAAGGCTGTTGCTCAGGTCGACTGTTTTGAACAAGTGAGATTGCTATGAAACCAGGCAGGATCCAACTGCATGATCTCAGCATAGCTCACTGAAACCTCTATACACAGTTCAAACTACATCTTTCACTACAAATGAATAAATCTTGCTGTATCAGAGGAAACATAACAGAGTCACTTTTCGTTTTAGCCTCCAGCCTGAAGTTTGTGACTCCCTGCAGCTGATGGTCTGTTCCTCTGAAGAAGGAGAAGCAACTACCAGAATTGTTCCAGGACCACCGGACTGCTTAAGCTATGATAACCTCAGTGGGATGGTTACTAATGATGGTGCATTGAACAGATATAAAGTGGCTCATATGCTGATGATAGCAGGTTAAAAAGAATGGCAGTTTAAAGGGGAGTCTGGGCATTTCTCCAGACTTGAACACCTGGATCTGGACTGTTTTACTCCCATAAAAACAAATTGACATACCTTGAAACTTGGCAGAATTTAAGTTAGGGAATGGTATCATTCAGAAACATGGCACTTGAAGTACAGCTCCTCACATGAAGTTATTTGTTCAGATTTACTCAGGGTGCCAAGAAAGACACATCAATTTAATATTTATTTGAGGTAGGCCCTATGCACTGTACATATGAGTACTTATGTACTCTAATTGTATATTATTTTAGGGCTTAATTTCCAGAGGGGGACATATTTATTAATTATTATTATTATTATTTTAATATGAAAGAAAACAACAGGATTACTTTCTAATGGAAGAACATGCACAGTACATGTATTACTAAAACTTACAGTTCTAGCTTTAGCTATAGGGAAGCAAGTATTACAGGGGATCAGAAACAGGCATCTTAAATTTAATTCCTGGTCTTCCTGCAAACCTTGTCTAAGACAACATGATTTGTAAAATCTTGTTATGCTGCTTTCTTTTGGATTGGCATCTCATGCTGTGAAATATGAGCTATATGTAAAAGCAGATATGTTGAAACTGTTTCACCAGGTGTAAGGGTGTTTTAAGTTACTATAAGCTGTTTGCAAAATGCATGATGTTTCTAGAAGACAGGGCAATGAAACTAAATTGGAATAAACTTTTAAATTCTCATTCAGAAATAGGCACAATCCTGGATATTTTATCTTTGGTTTTGGTCTCTTGGAACAGTTTTTTTTAGGGAAAACAAGCGTGAAAATGTTCTTTTGAGTTCCCTCCTAACTTTTAAGAGCTCAAACATGAAACCTTATAAATAGAGTCATTTGCTTCCCTATTCTAAATTGAAAATGCATACTAGTGCTCCAGAGTTGCTTGCAAATGGAGGGTCATAAACTCCAGCTCAACTTATCTAAATGGTTTATTGTGTGAAAGATGCACCCTGTGAGTTAGATTTTGGCTGACATATTCAGTAATAATTACATAGTGGGAGCTTCCTAATTCCATTAGACAATTGTTCCAGGCTTAGATAGAATGAAATAATAGTGTCTTCTCCTTTTCTCCCCTGTTATATTTTATTATTGCTGTTATGTAGTTGTTGCTGCCCTTAGTCATAGATCAGCATCTCATGTCCTTGAGGCATGGTGATTACAGGACAAAAAGGGAAGACCCATTTCAGATTGCTTATAGTTTACATGTAGGACAGAAAAGCAGCAACAGAAATGAGTAGAAAACAAAATAATTTTGCCAGTCAGTATGGCAGCACTGATCTCACCACAGCAGCAGCCTGAGCTAGCTGCTCATTTGTCCTTTGCAGGTATCATAGATAAAGATAGGTTTTAACAAGGGGTTTGAAAGAGAACACACATAAACTTGCACCTGTGAGCACAAACCTCTTCCTCAGCATTTGTCACAATGAAGGAAAACATAAAGCCTTAACAAGCAAACAGTTAAGATGTTGAGATAGTGAGGTGATCACAGGCAACTTGTTCCTGTTGCATGGGAATAGTCCAATACTTGCTAAATGGGTGGCAATGGTAGTTCTGGGAAGTATCTTGAAGCAGGATGACTGGTGAAAGAGAATCAGGGGAGAAGAACACAGATTGGGTTATTATGGTCATTCAATCAGAAAGACATCAGCTACAGCTGATGGGCAGTGGATGCATTTTATAGTTGCATTACTACTACTGTGACTCTAGCACTCAACAGAAGTTGTGATATCTCATGGCCTTACAGAGCAAGAGTAGTTTACAATTATTTTTGTAGCCTCACCCAGAGGATTCTGGATGCCAAGTGGCAGGTCTAAGGCTTTGTGCCTCTGTTTGTGACTGATGGGTCTGCTGGTGACCCAAAATTAAGTTAATTCTAAATTGCCTTGTAACAATTGCAGTGTTATTAAAGAATGGGAAGTTATATCATTTTAAATTCAAATTCCCATTTAATAATATTACTTGGTAAAATGGACTGTATCATAAGTACACTAAGGTATAGTTAATGTTTTTCTTCTGAGTAAGTTGCAAACACGTGCAGAAAAGTGTATCCATAAAGAAATAGCCACATGTATAACAGTAGCATATTTAGAAACCCCTTTTTCATCAGGGTGCTCTGAGAACAATAATGATGACAAAAAAAAAAAAAAAAAAAAAAGGGCCGGTTTCATGTCAAGGGGATTGATTTAGATCAAAGTAATTAAAATCACCAGTTTAATCCTGATTTAAATTGTCAAGATGAAAATGCTGATTTAAATAATTGATTTTCTTCTTGTGTTGCATTTGTGTATTCTAGTTTTCTAGTTTTTTTGTTGTTGTTGTTGCTTTTTTTTTTTTTTTTTCTAAATAGAGGATGATTCTCATTGGCTGGTGCAATTCAGTATTTCCTTTCACTAAGCATGAGGATTATGTATGTACTATATATATTTTTAAGTATTTTAGCATGTATTTACCTAGATTCTTAATTTCTATACTTCTGTAATGCTAGAAAATAACTAATGAATATTTTCTTACTTTCTGAAAACATTTGTTTTTTCCTCATGCATTGATTCAAACTGTATTTGGAAGACAATTTAGACTTTCATTGTAGAAATTATACACTTTCAAAATGCATAAAATCCAGAGGAAAAAGGGGTGCTAGCTAAAATATGCTATGCAGCTAAAAATAATTTTGTTAGAACATACTTCTTTTAAAAAACAAGGTGCAGATCTGCTGTGAATGTCTGACTTGTAACTATGACCTGTTACGTTACTGGGACGTTACTTGCCTGTGTCACCTAACTGTGTAGGGTGACATTGCTAAAACATTCATAGGCCTGTTTCAGAGCCAGGTCCAAGTGCAGTAAAATTGAGGTCTGAGCTAGGAGAAAGATGGGGAAGCCACTTCTGGGGAACTCATGGGGAACTCTGGGGAATGGGACATCTTGCAAGGTCAGTGGTCAGTGATGGCTCCTCCATCCAAACTGGTGTCAGTGGAGAATGTAGGAAGGAGGAAAAGCCACCAGCCGTGGTGAGTGTCTAGAATAAGGACACGTTGTCTCAGTTCAGAGCTTGCTGGTGGAGGCTTGTAACATCACTTTTTATTAAAATGGGTTATTGCTACCCCAGCACTGTCATTGAGTCTGGCATGAAAGCACTTCTGCAGAGTGAGTCCTACCTAAATTTTAAATTACATAGATTGCATGTGATTGAAGAGCTGAACTGTCACTGTGTCTTTCAATATTTTAGAGACAGACTTCCATGTCTTATAATGCATTTTAGCCTAATTGAACAGAAAAAAAAAATGGATTCTTCTACTTTTAACTCCCGATTTTCTCTTTTTGTGCTTTGGCAGTATTGTGATACATGCAGGAATGAGCAGGACTCCCAGGAGACCTGGCTGATGGAGAAGGTTCTTTATTTGATGCATCTGAAAGTATAGTTTATTATGTTTCTGACTCTGAAGAAGGCATTTGTATGTATTAATCAGCAAGATTGCAACAAAGTTCTGTGATGCTTTCTTTTTCAGTTTTAAATACATTTACGGAGTCTTTAGTAGTCTTCAGGTATGGCATAATGAAGGAGAGAGCTCTTTGCAAAGTAGTACATAAACTGTATCTTGAACATACTGCTTTAATAAATGAGGCAATCAGGATATATGCATATTTAACATTTCATCCTATTAGAAAATACTATGAGGTTAAGCATACCAGTGGGCAAGTGTTCCTTCGGGTAATAAAGCTACTGTGGCTACAAGTCCCAGAGCTTGGGTGAGTTTGGGTGAATATATTTGGAAGGTCTGTCTGACCCTCAGTGTCACACATACACCTCTATATGTGATAAAGTAAACAGATTTGTGCATTTATCACAAGCTAAACATCAAAGTTGCCATAAATACATTCTAAAGCATGTAAAAATGTATGCAGGGCAGATGTTTTGAATTATAACCGGCAATCTTAAGTAATAATCGTTTGAAGTTTTCCCTAAAATCATCATTTAAAAATATCTTATTTGTCTTAATTTGCTTAGCTAAGGTAGTTTTAAGCATGAAGAAAGTATCAAATATTCAGAAACTTATTTTTCTTAGTAAGACTGTTAACTTCTTGATTCTGTTAACCTCTTGATTTCTGTGTAAGTCTGATTTCTTTGTTAAGAATTCTGATGTGATCATCAAGCCTAACAAAAATAACAAAGTACTAATGAAGTCCTATCTAATCTCAGTCTTATCTGGCTATCCATGCTCATAATTACTTTCTCAAGTTTAAAGAAACTAATCATTTAACAAAGCCAACTGTATAAATGGAAATTAAAGAACAATTACTTCAGCACTTGCAGAACAAGCTACTAATTTCAGACGTGTTAACATTTTTGTCAATGTGGTTCCAAGCATCTGACAACACCTTGTCTCTGTAAAGGCAGAGACACTTAATTCCTGACCATTCAATCTCAAATACAGAGTAACATGTAAGCATAGCAAGACATATATAGGAAACAACAAAGAAAAATAGATAAAATTACAGAACTCCATCTAGTATTTATATGGTGATGAAAACGTTAATGAGACTGTCTAGATGTGTCCTAGCCATGACTAACCCTCTCAAATGGTACTTCTGTAATGGATGGCAATTCTGTAGTTTGGATGTTTGTTGGTCCTAGTAACAGTTTAAGCCATTTAACTTCTAAAAGGAGATACCTTATTTTAGATAGAAATCCCTAAATGGGGTGTGGATGTTTAATAAAGACACAGTTTTATTGCATCCATCATGTCTTACAAAGCTGGAAAATTACCTCCCTTCATTCAGAGAAGACCACTGTTTTTATACTTCACAGAGAAATAAAAAAAGTCCTCTTTACTTTAAAACATCCTGTTCCTCTGATCCTCATATAGCTACCATTAAGAACTTCTTGCCTTTTTTCCTTAAGATATTGATTTATCACCAGCCCTGCTTAACTTTGACTAGTACTGCAGAGCTCTCATGCAAAGTGTTTCTTTTACGCTCGTTCTTTTTGGTTCAAAGTTGGCTCCAAATATTTATGCACAACAAATTCATGTACCCAGTGTGTACAGGTCATAAAGACAGAATTTCATAAGATCTTCTGCAGAAGTGGAACATAAATTTATTTAATATGTACACAAATAGAAGATGGGAAATTATTAAAATTCTGAGAGTACCTTTCTTGAAGGATGAACTCTGATTAACAGCCAATAAACAGTACTTTAAGGTTTCCCACTGCATACCATATAGGAGATGAAAGAAGATATAAGTTGCCTTAGGCCTTGTCCATCTTACTGAATGTCATATTGGGGATTAGACTTAATTTGATTCTTTGTGCTAATATTATTTTTTTTTAATAAAGTAGCAGTTCAGATTAAAGGATAAATTAATGTATTATTCTATAAGTATTAAATTTGATAACGTGTTCCCTCTGATGGTATCACAGAAATTACTTACGGTGATAAAATATCTCTTGTCTTTGTTCAGTGGAATAAGAATATGCACTAGAAACCACATTCCCAAGGTAAAGGTTTTTCAATTGCTCAAATTGCTTATGATTGAAAGTAAACAAAATAATGCTGCCTCAATTAAGAAGTAACAGAGACTACTTTGGGTGCTGCTATAGAAGTCTTGCTGAATAAGTGAACCAATACAAACCTTTGGATTCAACAACAAAGGCAGTAGCACAAAGAAAGAGAGCAAAAGCGTCACAAGAAAATGAACCTTTGTGTTCTAGTCCTGTTGTCTTCTGATAGCTTGCAACTAGGCTTTAGTTTGCAGTAGCTGTTCTAAATGGGCTAACTTATGGATAAAATGTCCTAACCAGGGCCGTGTGCACCTGTGGCTCACAAGGTTTGTGCGTGCTCTGTCCATTGATGTATATGCAAGAGGCTTGAAGAAACAGGACTTAATTAGGCAGGTGAAGTGATTTTCCTTTTAGCAGAGCAACATGTAGCCTTGACATGTATAAGCAGTTGCCTTCAGGACAGGTGATATGACTTACTGTGGAAATGAGGGGGGAAAAAATCACTTGTTTAGCCAAGATACATACATAGCTGGTATGGCTACAGCATGGGAATACCCTGCTGCTCCTTGGCTTTGCCCCTGTCCACCTACACTATAAGCATTCCCCTGCTCTTGAGAGGGAGCAAATTTGGCTGAAGATGGCTTTGTAGGCTCTGGAGGAGTGAGCCCTGTTCCAGCTCTGCCATGTCCTTCCCACAGAGCTATAGGCCTTATTTGCTCAATTTCTTTCTATTCTGCATTTCTGCTGAGGCACCACAGGACACAAAAAAATGCTTAAATGGGAACAACAGAGATGGGAAAATGGAGACTGGCTCACATGTTTATTAACCGCCCTTATGTTATTATCCACAGTGCACCCTGAGACTGTAAAAATGTGCCTTGGTGTTTCTGGTTGTTTTTTCTTTCATACTCTAATGAGAACACCTGAATTGATATTTTACAGATTTGATGCAAAGTGCACTGAAACCAAGTGCAAAAGACACAGATGATTTAACCTGTTTTTTTTTTACTATGCCCTCAGCGGCAGCTTAAGTAACCTTTTCTGCTCTGATATCACACCTTTGACATAGCTCTCTTCCATGTCCAGACTTGACCACTCTACTCAGTAAACTTTGTTTACATGTGTACATTTGATTTTTAAATGTAACTTTTTCATCAGTAAAAGTGGAGGTAATTTTCATCACAAATAATTCTAAAACCGAGGAATAATACGGAAAGAGCCTCCTGGAGGAGTTGCAGAGCATGATATAAGGCACCTGACAGCTCCAGTGGGGTTACATGAGTCAGTCACAGGGAGAAAGGTTTACTTGCCAAAGATAGGAGGTGCAGGGGTACTCAGAAAAGAAAATATTGATTACACACACACACACACACACATACATATATATATATATTTTTTTAATAGGTTCTATTATATAATTGAAGCCACAGCTATAGGTTCCTATACTTCTGCCAGACAGGAACAGGTTTCCTACCCCACAACTCCAGGAATCCAAGTGATTTTAAAATCAAATACAATGAAGTATGACAACAACCTGCAGTAACATTAATTTTCTGCCAGGTGACTGGTTCTGTGCACCCATGTGCAGAACTGGTGTGGGTGGGGACCTGAAATTCTGATAACTCTTTATATAAAGTTATTTCTGTGTGCTTGTGACTGTGGTGTCTGTGTATGGAGAACAGTACAGGACTGACTAGGGATCTACGTAATCTACAATCCACTATCATCATTTAATTGGGTATTTAGTCTTATGATGTAAAATGTATCCTCTTTGTCATATCTAGAAAGCAATTTCGTCAGTGCTTACTTCCAAGGACATTTTCTTCATCAGTTATATTTATTCAAAAGTGATATATATTCTTGACTTAAAATGATATTTAAAGTTTTTATGATGCTAGAACATTTGTAAAGTTTTCTTGATGATAAAACAAGGAAAGTATCTACCTTCACACTCATTTTAGCTTCAGAATTTTTATATTTCTCAGAATTCCTTGTTAGGATAATAACTTGAATTATACTGTAGGATATATAATAGATGTCTATGCAATTTGCAGAAAAAAAATGTAGGTAGCAAACAATATAGCTAGACAAATTTCGTGACTAAAACAGGTTGAAAAATAATCTGGTGAGCCTACACTGCCTAGAAGATCAACATCAGTAGGTTAATAATTGCTCTGCAGCCTCTGATTGCAGTTAGTTATTGACACGACTTCCAAGAATTTCAGTTTTTCACAGCTATTTTTTCATTTTGCGTGATTAAACAAAATGACCTAGACTTTTCATGTGCAGTTTTCTGTGAACATATTTTTAAATGTTTCCCTGAAACTTATAACCTGAATTAGCAGAATCTTTTTTTTTTTTTTTTTTTTTTTCCTGGAACAGAGCTTTCAATTTTTATTTTTCAATGAAGGTGGGAGAAAATGTCTTACAATAAGGTTTTATTATTTGAGTATTTGGGGCAGTTGAAGTACAAACCTCATGGACAGAGTTATTGATATAATGATATAATGTTTTATAGCAAAGATAATTTCTCATAAGTCGTTTCAGTGCTTTAAACTGGACTTTTCCATACAGTACATCTTCATGAAATAACCTATCACAAGAATGCTTTTGATATCTGTATCCAAGTGCTTCTGATATTTGTATCAAAATATAAAATCTGATTATTCAAATTTCATAGAGCTCATAAACTTCTGAAACAGCTCTCACATGTGTATCACTTATATAGGTGGGATTACTGGATGAATAATGCAAAACAGATGTTTCTAGAGTTTTCATTGAAGAATATATCAGCATTTAGGGCCTGTCTCTTCTTTGGCTTGAATCTTCTGTGATCACTTACATCTGTGCGAAGTGAGCTTAAGAAGAATTAAATAATAAAAAAATGCTGTGTTGGAATTTAGATGTCTCAGGAAGGCTTGTAATAGGATGAGTGTCTTTACTTTAGGTCACTGATTTAAGTCTCCATTAGCAACAGCCAGAAACCATCAGAACCCAGTGGTAGGTTGGTGACCTATGAAATGAAGTGGTGGCAGGGAACCTCCTGCATCCCCTCGCCCACCTACCTGGACAGGTCCTGACATGGGGGCAGCCTTTCCTTGTGAGCTGTGGAGCCCATGCTCGCCCCTGCCCTCCTTCCTGTGGGGACAATGGAGGTCAGCATCCAGTTGAGGAAACCCCACGTCTATGCTCATGGGGGTCATTGGCCAGCTCCTGCTGCCCTCAGGCACGCTGGTGCATCCGTCTCAGCAGGGACAGAACAGAGTCTGCCGGGGGATGCATCCTGCCAGCAAAACTCCCTGCACACAGTTTAGTTTTATCCATTAATAGGAGATTTTCTTAGAATTACTGTCGTGGTAGCTGATCCTTTAAATCTGCAGAGACAACCAGCTGCAGCCTTTAGGTAGTCATTTCTCCTCTGCCTGGCTTTTATCTAGTAAATATTTACCTCTCATTATGCATATGGTGATTTCTCCAGGCTTTTCCTGTCATCACTGAGGAAGCAGCTTAACATTACCATCTCCCACACTCTTTTTCGCTTAAGGGGAAAAAAAAGATTACTGCCCTGTGAATGTATTACTCAGAATATTTATATGCATATAGTTGTAGTATGATATAAAAGAGCTATTGACTGATAAACCCCATACATTACTCAGTGCCTGTGAAGGCAGACTCTGGAAATGTAGTGTGTTTATATGTAATAAATATAGAATTTGTAATTTGACCTTATAGGCAGAGTTTACTGACATTATAGGTCTCTAATCTGATTCCAAACAGTCTCATATTATGGATGACATTTTTCTTTCATGACACCTCTGGCCTTGTGTGAAGCACCAAATTTGCAGAGAATAGGCTTACTGGAGTTTCATTATTTTTAATTTGGCACTTTTTCTTAAAAATAACACTAGGCAGAGGAAAAAATGGGGAAAAGCATGTGGGAGTAAGTTTCAATGTTTCAGGCTGTTGCCTTTGGAATGTGCCATGTGCTTGACCAGGGCTTGACCAGTCAGACATTTGCATGAAGTAATTTGCATGGGAGTTTGCAAGAGTGGGGCCTGAGAAAACATGCTTTTATTTATACAGTAATGACATATGTTTGGGTTTGCATGGTGATGGGCAGTATCGATATTGTTGTAGATTAATTTTTTTCAGTCATTCTACTAACATCTGGATTGAATCCCTACTGCAAAATCACAGGTTTAAGAAAAAAAATAATTCTGTTTTATCAATATTGATCAACATAGCACCTCAACTTTCCTGAGGGGGCTCAAGCAATATTGCATTGTGACTCTGTGTCTATTCTGTTGACTCATTACATATAGATATAAACTCATTCTGAGAAAACTGTCATTGGTGTTATGAGAAGTTCAGTTAAGCCCAGTAGCCTTATTCAGGTCTGGGACTCATCTAGAGACTGTCATTCAAGAGCAGTCTGTATTTTGATATATTGATATATGCTTATTAAAACAATGGTATGCCTTGGAAAATGTTAGCAGGGTAGGCTTTTTTTTTCTTTTTTTTTTTTTTTTTTTTTTTTTTTTTTGTGTGAGTATAAGCAGTGAAAAAAGCAAAATAAATTGGTAAGACTGCATAGTTATACGTTAATGAATATGGATCTATTACTGAGATAAAGTGTTCTGTATTAGTCAAATGCACAAGTTTTTGAATAAATAATGAACAGAATAGGTATGTAACTTTACAGATTAGGTGTCATCTGCAAAATTTGAGAGCAGTGGCAGTGTTTAGACTGATAATCATATTGACCCAAAGGATCACAAAGACAATTATAGAGGTTATAGGCAGAGGAACAAAGAACAGTAATAGAGGTCACAGGAAAATGGAAGACCAGACAGTCAGTTTATCTCATGTCTATATTTACTAGGCTGGTTTTACTGGAGCTGCCACAGTATTTTTGAGCTTGGGGTGACCTTGACACTTTGTGCAAAAACAAATTGTTCCATTGTCTTTCACTATGGCAGGTATTTTTGTCATACTTATTTCCATAGGAAAAGGGTCAAACTCATAAGATTTAGAGATGTGGAACACTGATACTCACACGCCAAAGTCAAAGCGGCAGGACTGGGCTGGCTTGTTATACCTCTGACCAGGAGGATGTATCATTATTCAGTAGAAAAACCCTGTTGTGTTGGTGTGAGCTGAGTTTGCAAAGCAGCCCTGTGGTGGCTCTGGCAGACTGGTGCTTGGAGAAGGCTTTCCGCACTTGCAGGATAGCAGGGAAGAATAGATTCTGGCAGGATAGCAGAATCTGTTATCCATCTTCTATCCATCTTCTGCCTTTTCCCAGCCTGCACCCTTATCCCTTCATTCACCCTGCACTCTCCAGCTCTCACAGAAGAATTGCCCCCTTGAGGTGCTCTAGTCCTTGCTGGACTTGAGGGGGATGTCCAGGGTCAGGGGGAGCTTTGTTCTCTCTGTTCTTCTCCTACCCCTTCCTGCATGCAGGGAAAGTGTGCACTCTATTGCAGATTTTTTTTTTTTTTTTAGGGCTACAGACTGTAACCACACCCAGGCCACATGAAGCATGTTTTTGGAGGACTGCTTATGTCTGCGGAGATGGGGAAGTCCCAAATTAGATTTTCGGCCAACCACTAAAACCCTATAGATTACTATTCATCTATCTGTCTGTCTGGTCATATTAATAAAGCACTAACATATGTTATTTAGCTACAAACTGGTATTTGATATGATAACAAAGCCCTCTTAAACTAGTCCAAGATTGTAAGTAGGACTAAAATTCTTTTCCTGGTGTTGTAGTGTACATTTTCTGTATGTATCAAGACAAGGCTTTCACTGTCTGACTTTCGTGACTATTCAGCTGGTTGCTCAGATTTATAAACCTAAGAGATCATGTTGAGTAAGACTCTAGTCCAGTGCATTTGCTAGTACTGTGGGGGCGATTTCTCAAGAGAAGCTATTAATTAGAAGGGCTGATGTTTTCATCAGCCAGAAAGGATAAAATAATCAATTAAATCAGTTTAAAACCAACTTGAATTAACTTGAATATTGTCTGAAGGTGAGAATGATGGATATTAAGAACAATATATTCATAACATTGATCTTAAATATTCAGAACTGCCATTTTTTCTAACAATTTTGAAGGTGTATAGATATTAGTCCAGATGCAGTGTCTCATTGTTATAGCTATGTTTAAACTTAATGTCTCAGATTAAAATTTTCAGGAAGTAAGAGGCCCAAGATAATGTTTTAAAACTTTAAGGAGGAAGAAAATAAGGCTGAAACAAGAACTCTCCAAATTTAATCTTATTTTGACTATGATAGTCTTCTATTTGAGTAGTACTTGTAATTGTTTAAGTAGTAAGTGGGAACACAAATATGGAAAAGTAATCATTTTGTCCTTGTCCATTAAGAGTAACATAAGGTAGGCCTACCTATTTGTTCAACTTGCAATGGATCTTGTGTTCTTCACATTAATTCTTTGGGAGGAATATCAGCTGTATTAGCAAACATCACATAAGGTCATATTGCTGAATCAAACCCTTATTTGAATGTTTGGGGATTATCTACTTTTATAGGAATTCTTGGGTTTCTGCAATATCTATTAGAAGAACCTTACGCTAATGTGGGCAAAAACTGTTAAAATGGTACAAGGTGTGCCACTGCCAAAAAAAAAAAAATGAAGGGAGAAATGGGATTAAAAATAAAAAGAAGAAATAAGGGAATGTTCTGGTTTACATGTGTGTGTGTGTGTGTGTGTGTGTATATATATATATATATATATATATATATATATATGTAAAGGTTATATTATATTAGCAGAGTCTCTGAGCTAAGACTTCCCTTAGCTTGATCAAGATGGACCCTGGAAAAGATCAGAGCAGATTTCACTACCTTTTCTCTGGCTTAGGGAAAACAGAATGAAAATATAGATGGTTGAGAATTAATTACAAATTCTAATCTCTTTTTTTTTTTTTTTATTTTATTTTAGAGTATGGTTGTTGTGAACAAACTTTAGGTGATTCAGAAGAACGTAGTGCTGGAAAGCTCATGTTTTTCTAACCCTCTTGGAATAATACTCTTTTTTTAAGCAAATGTTTCCAACATATGCATTTCCAAAACAAACATCCTATGAATTTGCTGAGTATGTGTCTCCAGATGAGAATATATATCTGTGCCAAAACAATTCTTTCATTTTCAGGCATGTCTGTCTTGGTCTTTACATTTACAGGAGCAGATTGACCTAATGATTTGATTAATGCTTTTAAAAAAGTGACTAATCGTGGAATCAGTGTCTGCATATAGAAGAATAAAACAGAAGGGGAAACACAAAACTGCTAGGACAGCAAAACACAAAAAGTTCTTTGAAACATCTGGTAAGACTACCTTTTGTCCATCTTCTGTTCCATTGTTCATATCCACGGCAACTTTCAAAATTCACATTTTACTCATAATTGAGTGAAAATGTTCAGATGTTTTTGAAGGATGAGTAGGGGAATAGGGTTAAACAAAACTAAATAACTTTTTAATGCATTTTTTTCCCTCACAGTAACAGGAAATAAATGTAGCTGATGTATGCTAACTTTTCTGAGAGTTCCCTCCTGAAATTTGTCATCTCCTCTGTGGTGTCTACTAAAACAGAAGTAACTGAAACCTCCTCCTGGAGCACTCTGTGGTAGTGGTTGAATAGATCTTGCTCAGCCTGGATTCTTCTACACAGCCAGGAACAAAAATCAGAAGGGAATTACATTGGTCTTCAAAGCCCAGGTCTTGAAAAATGCAGGTAACTGAACACTGGCAGTTTAGTCTGGAGAAGTCTGCAGGTGAGATGCTTTTGGACTCCTCACATTTCCAGCAGAATGGAACATACAAAGGAAGTCAAAAAGCCACATGTAGGACTGGTAACTGGAGTGAGACAAGAAAGGTACCATCAGTGACTTTCTGCTGCAGTGTGCTCTCCTTTGCATTGATCTGGATAGTAGGTGCTTACAGCATCTGTATGAAATCTGGGGTTTGGAGGAGTCTGTCTTCACACCACTGCTGTGGCACTGATGCATGCTTCAAAATGACCATTAGCATGGCAACCAAACATTAAATGCCTGTCACAGCCCGAAAGACCACTCTGCTGGTGAATGTCTGGCAATTATGTATTTTCTTGGTAAATGTAATGGAACCTAAACAACTTAATGTAAGTAATCCCTCAAAGAGATTAAAACAATCCTGTAAGTGTATTATCTCTGCAGGAAGGCATCCTGTTCTGTGCAGCCAGTTTTGCTTTCAAGCACCCATTTATAAAATTAGCTCTACACTGATTTAATGTGGTGGTGAGACATAAAAACAATAATA
The DNA here is from genome assembly GCF_963932015.1 of Anas acuta. Classification (NCBI taxonomy): domain Eukaryota; kingdom Metazoa; phylum Chordata; class Aves; order Anseriformes; family Anatidae; genus Anas; species Anas acuta. Next base: position 50,049,678 of record NC_088980.1, on the reverse strand, counting down.
AAAAAAAAGTAACTGGAAGTTAAAGCCAATCAAATTTTGATTTAAAGTATAGCACAGCTTTTGTTGTAGTTCTTTTGTTAAAGGTTGTAGCTGACCCACTTCTTAAGGGAAGTGCTTGACTATATAATATCACAACATTGTAGCAGAATGGGAAATCTTTCTGCAAGTTAGGCTTCAGAAGACTATGGCCTACTAGGATAAATACAGGTGAAACTGGATTCATTCTCAGTCCAGTTATATAAAAGGTCAAGATAGACAGTTTAATGACCCTTTCTGATCTTAAAAATCATGAATGTATGTCCAGTGAGTGAATTCCACTGAAGCTTTCTCCTCCAGGAGGGTTGGGAAGCAGAATGGGAAGTCATACAGAGAGAAAGGTCATATATCTGAGACTGAAAGAATGTGGTTGAGCAGTGGGGGAATCAAGGATATAAAAACTAAGCATTAGGTAGTTTAGGCCACTTGTCTCCATTAGTTGGGATCAGGAAAGACTAGATCACTGCCCTCTGGAAATGTTTGAATGTTGGCATGCTATGGGCAACTTCCTCACCATTGTGACTTCAAAGCAGACACCAGCATGTGGAGCTCTCAGTAGATCTGAACTTGGCCACAGCTGTAGCGAAACTTGCATACAAAGACAAAAGAAGAGTTAAAGATGAAAAAATGATATGTAACAATCATTATTTTTACCCTTAGTTCTCCTTGAGTTTAAACCTGTGTCAGGGTCAGGTTTTCCATTGTTTAAAAAGGGCAAATATCAGGCAAAATGTAGTGTTGTAATCTATGTCATTCTGCTTGCTTTTTTTTTTTTTTTTTTTTCATATTGGCACAACATTGGTAATTGATCCCCATAATTTCCTGAACATTCCAAGACTTATTAAACTGAACATTACTGTGACATAAATCTCCTCACCCAGATATTTTCTAATGCAAGGAATCTGGGGCTAAGGATTTAATGTTTTTTAGAACTAGGTGCTTCCTAAAAGTTTTCCAGTTGCTAGCAGACCAAAGAGTAGGTCCTATTCCAAACAGAACATTTGTCTTTCTGTTTACAGAATACATATATCAACAGTAGTACATTTTGTCTAATAATTGAAATGTTACTGTTTCTACTGACAATCCCATGAGTGGTGTTAGGAGACAGATGCTTTATTCCTCACTTACTGTAAAATTATTTGAAATCCATCCATTCCAGATGTGGATTTTTCTGTATTTTTTTTTCCTCATAATTTTCTACACTCTAGAATTTCTATTTCACATTTATTATCATCAGTTGCTCCCTTTTCCTTGCTTCTTATGTATTGCTTTTTAATATTTAATGTTTGCCTTTACCTAGCCAATGAACCACAAAGGGGTTTTAATCATTTTATTGTCTTGACTGCAGATGGCCAGTTTTCCACCAAATAAATTCTTCTACAAAAAACAATGTTTTGTTGAAAAAAACTTTTTTTTAAATTTTTTTTTTTCCCTCATCCTTGCTCAATTAGCTCTTTAGCTACATGTCAGCTGTGACTATATTCTGTTTGTGCATATTGAATGCAATCAAGTCATGATTATGGGACCCTAGGCAACCAGTGGCTTCTGGTCCAATGATTAGTTAATCTTTATCCCCCATAATGATGTAAAAAGGTAGAGACATATCCTGTTTAAATACAGTTTGTACTAGAAAATTGCAATATGTGATTTATTTCTTTGGAATGAAACTTTTGCCCTAAAACTTCCAATGGCAAGAGAAATCAGCTTGCAACTGTTGTCACACATTCTCAGCAACTGGTACCTTTACACAAGATGTCTTGGATAAAAAGACAAAATCACAATCCCATGAAAACAGGAGTTGCTTCTGCAATTCATGCTTTTCCAGAAAATGCTGCTCAGTGTAGTCCCTTTTGAGGTGTTTGCTGGTTATGCAACAATCCAGCTGTCCACTGGATTTGGAGTGATCTAAGAAAGAGACCCAGCAATATGCATAGGAAGAACTGGTCTTCAACATATTGTCTGGAGATCAATGATCATTACTGAAAGTGCGCATGTGAAAAACAGAGAAAATAAGAATGGAAGTAATGGAAGGGCTACAGTGAAATCAATAATCCTCTTCCACCCATAAAACCAAAGGATTAAAAAATAAACAAACAAACAAAAACTAATGTGTGGACCTGAAACAAACAAACAAACCACCACCACCAAGAACAAAAATGAATAAAAGAAGGATGGAATTTAGTATAGGTGGAGAGAATAAAAATCTAGGATTGGTGACAGTCAGAAACGGAGGGAAAGTTGAAACGGTCTGTAGAAAATAATTGAGGAGGAAGTTATAAAAGCGTTGTGATAGTCGCACCAGAAGTATGGTGCTGAATAGAAAAGTAAGTTGAAAGGAATTGTAATGGAGAATGGATGCCATTCTTTCACCCATGTGGCAAGCATGCCATATGCCTGGTGTTACCCTGTGTTACATGCTATCATTTCAGGTACATCAGCAAGCTAAAAGGAAAAGCAACAGCAAAGTGCATTGCTGCAGAACACGGGAAGATGGAGGAGAACAGCACATATGGTACATTGATTGCATGCAGCCTGGGGCAGCACGGTGGCTACAGCTGGTGCCTGGGTGGGTATGAAGGAAACTGCCCACTGCAAGGATGTCCTGAGTGATACTGGGCTGGGAAGTTGGGCAAGGAGAAAGAAGCTGGGGGCAGTTTCTCTGGGGCAGGAAGATAAAAGATTTGATCCCGGGAGGGGAGTTATAAAGCATTATGAAGAACAAGGCTTTGAGGTTGACTGTATTGGGTAGGAGTGAAGGGTTTGAATGAAAACTGAAAAAATAGGGAGAAAAGGAGCTGGAAGAAGGACTAGGTGGGTTGCTAGCACAAGATTAGAATAAACTGAAGGGAGAGGAAAGGATGCAGATGAGCAAGGGGAGTAGGAGGTGTCAACAGGATAAATAGTTTTGCCTCGCTGTGCCCTTCCCATCCTGTTTTTCCCTCCTCTAAAGAACACATCTCAAGATCATCTTCTGTTTCCTAACTTTGACAAACCAAGCTCTGCCGTGGCGGGTGTGTGCTGCCGTTAATTACCAATTCCCGGGCACTTCCTCAAGCTTTCTTTTGTTTTTAAGAAAAAAGAAAAAAAAAAAAAAGCGAGCTGTCCGTGGGGCACCTTTCAGGCCTGGCCATCCTGGTCTGAGGGATGGGGGCTACGGGCGGGGGGCATATGGGGGGCGCATTGGGGGGTACGCTCAGCCCGTGCGCCAGACAAAGGGCGCCCTCCCCCCCCCCCAGGAGCACGGCCCTGTGCCCTGGCCCGGGGGCGAGGAGGAGGAGGAGGAGGAAGGTGGCTGGCAACCTCCCCCCGACGTGAGGTGCCTTGCCTCTCCGCACCGCGCTGCTTTTGTCTCGGGGCCAGCCCGCCCCGCCTCGCCAAACTTTCGGGGGGACCCTGACGGCTGCCGGCGGGGTGGTCCCGTGGGGGAGGCGCCGTGGGGGCGGCCGGGGGCAGGTGAAGGGCCGCGGGCAGCCCCTCCATCCCCTCCGGGCTCTTTGGGACGGATGCGGTCGACCCCGGCTCTGCGCAACAGGTAGGGATGCCAGGGGCTGGCCGCCGCGGCGGTGGCACGGAGCCGCCGACGGGAGGTATTTTTTTATTTGTTTGTTTGTTTTTTTTTTTTGGTGTGTTACGATCTCAGGAAAAGTACAAAGGAGAGGGAGGAGGAGAAGCAACAGTCTTCCCAAATTCCCCTTTAGTTGTTTATTTATGTACTTCCCGTGTCCATGCAGAAAGGGTTCGTTTCGCAACTCCGGAGGTTTTCTTTCTCCTTTTTTTTCTTTCTTTCCTTTTTTAAAAAAACTTATTTTCCTTTACGTCCTGCGTTGCCCGTCTCATTCCGGGAGATCAAACTGACCGAAACCAGCTACCCAGCGCCTCGTCCTCACTGACAGTCGGGGGAATCCAAACAAAGAGGTGCATCTACCGGAAATAATGATTTGAGAGATGTTTCTCCCCCTTCCCACCCCCCCCACCCCCCCTCCCGCCTCGAATTAGTACTATTATTTATTTATTTATTTTTCTTTCGGGGAGGTTCGGTTGGAGGGAAGTTTTGCGCCGCAGACGGGGCCGGGGCTGCTGCGGGCTGGATGGGGAGGGCGGCACGTTGCGGGGGGGCGCGGGCAGTGCGGGACCCCGCCGGGGGGGGGGGGGGGGGGGACCGGGCGGGGACCTGCCGCCGCTGCCGGCTCTTTGTCTGCTCGGGCAACTTGAACAAAAGGCGAAACTCGGATGAACTCTCTCCATCTCGCCCTCTCCTCGCCCGGGTTATCTCAGCTGCGGCAACTTTAAGCCGGCGAGATTGCCCCAACTTTCCCGCAGCTCCCTAACAGCGGGCAGCCCCCCTTTCAGGCTCCTCGGGCAGCACTTTGAGGACAGGCGAAGGTAGGTTTTGTCTCGGGGCTCATTGTTCTCTCCGTGCTCCCTCATCCCCCTCCACCCGCAAGCCGCGCTCCGGCTGGGGCGTGCGAGGAGCGGGGCTGCGGCCGGGGGGCTCTTTGTGCCTCGGGGCACTCGCAGGTACAGCTCGGGGGGTTCCAACCTTGTCCCCCCCTCCGGTCCCCGCAGGCGCTCCTGTCTTCTTTTAATACTTTTTTTTTTTTAATTTCTTTCTGGGCTGGGGGGCGTTTTGGAAGAGCTGGTGGAAAGGAAAGCTGAGGAGGGGAAAAACTTCTCGGAGCCCGGGGGCTCCGCTGGATCCCGGAGGGTCCGGGGGGGTCCCGCTGCCGCTGAGCGCCCGGCCCCGGGAGCACCCGGCCAGGCTGGGGGGGTCGCGTTGTGAGGGGGGCTTCGTTCTTCTCAGTGCCTTCCTGGTGGTGGGGGGACAGGGGTAGAGTCGGGCCCGTCCCTGCCTGTCTCTTCTTGCGCAGCACGGTTTGTTTCATCCCTCCCAAAAAGTTTCGTCGCCTTGGGTTTTGTTCCGCTCTTTCTGGTGTTCGCGCTCTCCAGGCAAAGCGTCGCAACTTTCTGAAAACTTGCTCGTGGTCTTTTGGCTTTCCTTGGTTCTCTTGTTCTCCCATGTACCTTCTTTACAGTTAGTTTAGCGTGTTCTTATTTCCCGGTCGATTTTTCTGTGCTATGTAACAACTGCCACTTTTCCTCATTTTTCATCCTAGTCCATTACTTTCCTGGGCTGTTTTGTTTCCCTTCGTTGCCCATTTTCCCTCTCCCTCCTCAGATCTCTCAGAATTTCTTAACTCTCTACTTTTCCAGCTTTCCCTGTTGTCACACATTCTCTTTCTTTACTGGTCTTTTCCACCTATTCTTCTACCTATATACCTATTTGCATTTTCCATAAAAGTCTTCTTTTGCCCGGATCTTTCATTTCACATGTCCTCAACTGCATGCTTAGATATGCTAAGGCTTCCCCTGATGTCAAACAAAGATCAAAGTTTCTTTTCATTCCCTCTCCCAAAATTAATTCTTCTGTGGTCTGCTATACACACATGTTACTCAGTTACATGGACAGAACTTCTAACAGAAATTCTTGAGCATCCACTGCTATTCACCTTCTGCTTTCCTCTAGTCTTTACCTCTGTCCATACTCACCCTTCATTCTCTTAAAAGTTTCTCATTCCTCTCCCTTGTCCTTGACTTGGAAGCTTGTGCTCTTCCCCACTCCAGCTTGGCAGACTCAATGCTGTTTTTCACATTGTTATTCCCTCCTGTGCAGAGTACTCAAGCTTTTCTCTCCTTTCCTCATACTCCCCTTGCCAACCTAAGCAAAAAGTTGCTGTTGGTACTCCTGAACGGATGACAGAGGAGGAGTACCGGCATAGGCAAGCACAGCTTCGGTTGCTTTGGCTTGGTCCTTGCTGGGTCAAGTGTCAGCAGTGGAGCTTGCTGCCAGAGCCCCAGCGATGCTCGCTCTGCTGCTGGGTGGAGGGACATTGAGCAGGGGCTAGAGAAGAAAGAAATATCTCTGTAAACAATGTCATTACTTCTTCCCTCCACCATCCTGATGCAATTCTGTTCAGAGGATCGGCAAGCTTTGTTTTTGCTTCTTGCGGCTTTTTTCGTAGACTCATTCTTTTTGTACGTTTTGAAATACCTGCCAGGGCAGGTGAAGAGCCTTTATGTTCCATCCTTTCTTGGCACTTTGGTGCTCTCTGTGTTGTAAGACTGTCCAATGGATAGAGAAATATGAAAGTCCTTTTCCTAAAGCATTGGAAGTACAAAACCGACAGCATCCAGTTTGCATATTCTGTTACACTCTAGTCTGGAGATGTTTTTAAAGTGAAACACCGTCACAGGGCTTTGAGCTCAGTATGTGTCTATATCTGTGAAGAAATACGTGTTTGAAATTATTCCGAAGAATGTAACTTCATGTTAGTCCCTGGGTGGTGTGGCAGAGTTACTGTGCTGAACTAAAACTTCTTCCTCTTACTCAAACAGGTCAAAACATGGTCGTCGGGAAAATGGGATGCTTGCCAAAATTGTCGGTCTGTGCTAGGTGCCATGCTGTGTTGTCCTTGGAATGGTGGAATACAACTTGGGTCTCCTCGGGGATGGCTGACGTGGCACAAACTGTACCACGCAACTACCGAATGCGTTCACCTTTTGGATATGTAAGTTAGTGGGCTACTGGAAGAAGATGAAGAATGAAGATGAAGAAAAGTGAGGATATGAGGATATTGTAGAAAATGCTGCTGCAAACCATTTGGATTATATTGCCATCCGACACTGCGGTCCTGCAGCTAACAGAAGGTATGCTTCCCCCTGACTGTTGCAAAAATACTGGCTTATACGTCAAAATACGAAGTGCGTTATCTTAATTTTAAACAAACATGCTTTTTAACTTTATTTTTTTTTTTTTTTGTCTTTGCCTTTGTGCTGAAGCCTACCAATAGTTTTGAGTTGTGTAATCTGACACAAATGCCTTCCTAATGGCTTGGCAATGTGTATATCTTAAATGTAAAGGGAAAAAATGAATGTGGTAATATTTTCGTTTCAGAGTTAACTGATATTTTCAAGGTAATAACTTCGTTGGGTCTAGGAGTACTTAGCAGCTCTTGAGAAAATCAGACTAATTAACTCTTCTTAAAAGTAAGTTAGAAACAGTTTAAACAAAGCATTTTCTACAATTGCGTTCTTCCAAATAGCCTACTTCATTTAAAGGTGTCTTAGTATTTTGAGTTGAACTCAGGAAAACAACCTGCTACTTTTTGACGGCTCTTCCAAATAGTGACAAAATGTTTTATGGATAATTCAGGTGTGAGAAATAGAAGGATTTCTCTTCAAATTGCAGGAATCATTTTGTTTAATATGTTTTTAAAGTATCAATTTAAATGACTTTTGCAGACTGTTTGCATCTCAGATGTTCTAGTGCTGTGAAAGTCTCTGTGTTGAAAACGTTATTATATGAGATAACTGATGTACAAAATAGAAATAAAAGCAGAGAGAACAAGCTGTTAAAGAGTTATTCTTGAATTATTCACTGAATTATTGATGAATCTAGATTAAGTGTTAATCCAAAAATGAGGAAATCATTGAGCCCCTTAGTGAACTATTGAAATCAGAGCAAATATTAAAATGATTTAAAATCTGATCTTTTAAACTTGTTTTGTGTACTTCTTATGTATAACCAAAAATGAATGACATGAAAATTGTTGCTTTTGCTGTGTATTTCTACTCATCTGATTGCTTGAAGTCTAGCCAATATGTAGGGCAGACAAGTATTTGTAATCTTAAGAAAAGTGCTGAGCTGGCTGGCCTACTTTGGAGCAAAATAGAAATCTGAACAAATAATCACTTGTTATCCTTTCCAGTTGTAAATAGAGATACAAGAGACAATAAATAGAGTACTAATTTCCTGGTTCTGACTTTTTAAATCAAGACCTACTCTTAATTTTCTTGATTATTAAGGATAATCTTTCTGTTACTTACTAAAAGCAATTAATGCACTTTTATTAAATTAAATTAATTAAATTAAGATTTGATTCTTAATATTGTTCTGTGTTGGTAATTTTTGAACTTTGCATGACTTAAGTTAGCCTTATGGAAGTCTTTAATCTGAAGTTTCAGAAAAGGCAAGTCCTATGCTGTTGGTGGAAAGGGGAAAAGAAGAGTAAAAATGGATTGTGCTGGATGAAAGTATTTAGAGTTGCTATCTAGCATCATCTTAGAAAAGAAGTCAAGTCATTACATTTCTGCATTTAATTCTGTATTTAATGGGAACCAAAACTGTGATTTTGTTGTTGTTGTTGTTGCTTTCTGTGTGGATTCTCCTTATTCAGTTTCTTATGCATCTATATCTCTTTTCAAAACCTAATCTGGAAGTGGTTATTCTTTGTAACAGAAAAAATACACTTTGTTTATCTGTAAGAAAACCATTCATTTTCATCAACACTAAAATCTGAAATAAATTTTTACCTAAAGTTAATGTAAATAGGGACAACCATTTATCTTAGCTTAATTTGAGAGTTTAGGTAGATCGAATGCCATAGGTTTCATGAAGTATTTTGCAAATTATTAGATATATTTGTTTTTGTTTATACCTGGAATATTTCAGACAATGATAACTTAGTGACAGAACTGTTAAGATACAGAGAGGAAGAATACAATTTATCTGTCTTCCAATTACTTTGGACTACTTCCCATAAAACAAAATGAAGTATTCTTATATTCTGAGATAAGATCAGAGGGGAAAGAGAAAGTATGGTCAGCTAGGAAACATCTAGCACAATAGCTGTCTACTGGGTAGGTGTGCTGTGTTGGTGCAAGGCATACTTTCTGCTGGTGCTGTGGTGTCTCCAGGCAGGGCATGCAGGAGTATTCCTGCACCTTTTTCCTGGGAGCAATCCTAGCAAAAGAGGCAGTAGGTTTGCAGGTAAGGAGAGAGAGAGAGGCTCAGTGCTGTGGTGAAGGAGCATCATCCTGGGAAGAGTGATGGGGAGAAACTTCCCTAAAAGAGGCAGGAATCAGCCCTACTTCCTCCAGTGGAAGCTGCTTTTGAGGAGCTTGGGAACTGCTGCAGGGGAGGAGGGCTTCAGGCATGTGAGCTGTGATGCTGTAGCTCCATAGAAGGGTGTGAAAAGGGTTGTTCTGGTGGTTTGTGGTTGCAGTCGGTCCATCGCTTGCTTTGCTTGTGGCTGTCCTAGAAGGAAGTCCTTGCAGGCATCGTGGGCTTGGGGCTGAGCTCTGAACTCCTGCTCACAGATCTACCCTGGGGTGTGTGGTAGTTAAATTGGTAGCAGAACTTTCACTAACCAAATTAAACCAACTTCAGACTTTCAGAGATGCAGTTTCTCCTTTCAGCTGTGCTCTCAGTTAAGAAAGTCTTTTAGTCAGTGTAGTTTGTCATGTGAGAAAGTGTCTTACTCCATTTAGCTGAACAGGGAATAACCATGGGGATGTCTCAGGCCAACAGAGCACCCAAGGAGAAGAGATTTAGCAGGCTGCAAGAAGTGCTTGTAGTGTGTCATGGGTGGGTGAGATACAGTTTTGGAGTTGTGAGGAGTGGGCAGGAGAGAAAAGGGCAGACTCAGTAACTTCTGTATTTTTAGGCAACAGATGGAGGAGATGGTGTCTAGAATATCTTCCTGCAGAAGAATCCGTAGGAAGCTAGAAAGAAAAGTGCAATAAAGACTTCATTTCAAGTTTTTGATTGTTCTTTCCCTTTAGCTGAAGTGATTTTGGGGGGAGAATGAGCTCCAGAGCTCCCAGGAGAGGTAGACATTTCCAAGACCTGCATTTGTCCTGCTGGTTCCTGTGCCAAAACATGGACAAGTGTACTTTCCTAAAGGACTGCTGCCTTTCACCCTTCCACAGGGAGTCCCCAGCTCCTGACAGTGTAAAGCAAAGAAGCTTTGCCAGAGCATCCTCTGCTGCACGAGGAGGTGCAATGTGATTCTTGACTAAAATTTTGGGACGCAGCTTTTGAAAATACGATTGTTAGACCCTGAAAGGACCTACAAACAACCTGAGCGTTGTGTAATTGTGAGGGGAATGGAAGGGGAAGCACTGACTCTGAGCTCCTCACTGGGAAGACGAGGTGGGAGCTGTGGGACAGGACCCCTCTGCTTGCAAGTGTCTGGAACTGCCTTAAAGTTTCTGTGGCGGCAGTGGAGTTATTTTAGTTTTGGCTCCAAAAATGGTGTATGTGTATATATATATATATGTACATGTATATACATATATATGTGTGTGTATTTATATAATTTCCCCTTTATTTATCTTAGTGCTGGTTGAATGTCACGTGTTAATCATTTAGCTTGATGTGGCAAAAATCATAGTTGAAAATATGCCTTTTTTTTTTTTTTTTTTCTGCTTTCACTTGTTTTTTACCTTACAGGGTAACTTGAGGTACAATACTCTTTGAAAATCAGTATAAGCATTAGAGTAAGGTTTTTTTGTTTGTTTGTGAGAGCAAGTTCCAGAAGAGAGGAAGGAATGTTGACTGAGGCTGGAGGGAGAGAGTTGCCACTTGAAATCTCTTAGTTATGGTTCTGAAATACTGCATGAGAACTTATAATGAAAAGGAAGCTTCCATACCATGTGAGATACTTTATATAAATACTATCATTTAAGTCTGGACACAGGCATATGCCTTCTGGAATACAGCATTTTTTTCTCTTGATTGTATTTATTTTATGTAGCAAGAAGCTTTCCGACTCACCAACAGATTCTATTTTGATATTATTTTTTGTGCACTTTCATCATCGTTGCATGAAACTTGTCACAAACTATTTATGAAGTCTGAGGTAGTCTGCTATTGCGCTTGATACCTTGACCTTTCCATGATTAAAATGCATAGACATGTTTGGGTTAGGCAGGGGGAGTTGGATAAGCTAGGGGGATTAAGAATATTTTAACACTAAATTAAATGTGGTCTTTGTGTGAGAACAGGGAGAGTACTTCCACTGAAAGTTTATAAGGCTACTGCAAGTGCAATGCCTGTATTCATATCCATGAATATTTTACATTAGTGAGGAAAATATTTAATTCTGTACAAAAAAGGAAGAAGAAAATGCTCATAACTAATATAAATGTGCATGCTTCTGTAAAAAAAATAACAAAAATGATTACATATGCTGTATTTTTTAATACTGAAATACTAAAAGGAAGCTAAACTTCTGTACAGGGACGATATTGCCATCTTATGAAGTACATTGCATTTTGAGACATATTAAGTGTTCATTATCAATCTTCGCTTTTTTTTTTTTTTTTTTTTTTTTTTCCTTAAGCCTTGTTTATAAAGCATTTTCTCCATGAAAAGTGCTGCTTTAAGATCTGCACAGGAACATGAGTGTAGTGCTGTTCTGGATGTCATTTTTGCTGTTTCAGAGATAAGGGAGAGCAGTGAAGTAGAGCCACAAGCATTTGTGTAGGATTCCTTGTAGGCATGGCAGGTGGATGGGGTGGTGGTGGCAATGATGAAGGCAGACATTTGTCATGAAAAGTAGAAAATGGGCACTGTGAACAGTTCCTCTGGGTGGATAAGGATGTGATTTGATTTAGTTGTGAGCCAGCAATGGCAGGTGAGGAAAGGAAGTGGCAAGGCGTCTTGAAAATGAGGGCCAGAAGCTGGTGATTGATGTGGCAGAGAACAGAGAGGTGGATATTGTGGAAATGGATTAGAAGCAGTTTGTCATAATTTATGCATCTGGAGGCTTGTGCCATCAGGGCATTTCTAATGGGAAAATATAGTGAAATTTTTAAATGTCTGTAACAGTGGTTATAAATATTGCAGGGATCAGCAGTATTAGCTTCTTTGTGGTGAATGATAAAATTGTTTCTGTTCAATGCCACACAGTGAATTAAAGTCAACTTTAACATTGCATGTTTTAAATTAAGTTTACTCCAAAAGCAACTGTTGTCTTGAGTTGAGGATATGAGCTAGCCTCTTCTGCCTGTTTTTGCAATATTGTGCAAGACAGGAATTCATTTTTAGGTAAGTGGCTCAGGAATTGTGTATGTTGTCTTGAGATGAACTCAGAGCTAAGATTCAGTGTGGCTGGCTGCTTGTTTAATTATCTTTCAGCATTTGCTGACTGGCTTTCAGTTGGTATTTTGGGGTTGCTCTGTGAGCATGTTCTGAAAATAACAAAAGTTCTGATGGCTGCAGAATATCTAAGGAGGGACCTAGACCATGCAGCAAACATTGAGGTATGGCTAAGCAAACTGCTGCTCTTGTCTTGATTGGCACTACACCAGGCTGTGCATTGATTTAGATCCAGAACCAAGTTAGATGTATGTTGGTGCTACTGGATTCAGTCTATTAAAAGTTGCTTCTCATCTGAGCTGGTGTATGATGTGACTTCAACTGTGCTGGTGCTGGAGGTGATTGAGCTGGAGTAGCTCAGGTGTCTTTTTCCTGCATTGCCTTGTGGGATGTGAATATGGGCTTGGCTGTGCTTTGTAGAGGTGCTGTTGTTTAATAGCTTTGGGCTGCAAGAGTTGGAAACTGCAGAGATGTTAGAAGAAACAGCCTTGGTAAAGATTAGAATTTGCAAGACGAAGAATGTGCTTTCTCTGGGGTTTGAGTTTGCTGTAGCCACAGTTTTATAATGTGACATAGGCAGCAGCTTTATTCATTCAAGCTCTTGAACTGGACCTGTGGACCATGTTTAGGAAAGGGTTCTTAGTGAAAAACAGGCACTGGGGCATGGTTCTGGTTCACAAATTCATGTATACACTATATTGCTTTTTTTTTTTTTTTTTTTTTTTAAGTGCAATGACTTTCAATCTTTTAAAGGAAGGACCAAAAGAAATATATATCTAAAATCAAAAGGTTTTTCATTATCATGTAGATATATTTTGGCTTCAGGGTTTGTAAACTTTGTTTTTGTAGTCTTTAAGCAGTGCAGTGCATTGTGTGGCTTTATCAGTCTAAAGCTTCACTTTTGTGTATTTTTGAAATCTGCATCCTAGATCATGAATTAGTTTATCAGATTTGTATTAACCGTCACTTCTTCTTTTCAAATAGCTTATTTTCCATGGTATCAGCACCTGATATTTGGATATTATCGTTCTTCTCCAGAAGACTTTGATGCATGAGTATTTCTAACCTAATTTAGTTGAGGATTGGAATGCTTTATGAAAAACTTTATTTAAATTGAGAGAAAAGTTGAGTGATAATGTTTTTAAAGCAAAATGAGAACACAGCTTGCAAAAACAAATTAGCTATCTCTGTAAAAAATCTATATTTTCAACTCAGTTCTTCATACATCATCTATGGGCATTAGCTGGAGAAGGTTTAATGTCTCTCTCCTGCTGGAATTACAGCACTCAGGCAGTGGAGGAAAGGGGTTGTATCCTGATGTATGCTCATGACAGTGGCTCATTGTACACCTAGACATAGGAATGAAAAGGAAGTTTTATTTTTTTCAGGGAGGGGGTGTGACTTTCTCTGTTGTCTTTAAAAGACAATTTGCCTAACATCAGTTGAGACTTGTTGTGGACCACACGGTCCATCTAGATGCAAGATTAATTAGATGCTAGCTCATTTTAAATGTTTTATATAAGGAAGGTGTTAAATATGTGTTTAAATGCATTTTAGAATAGTAGATTAAAATTACTTGTGCATTAGATGTATACATATGTGTGCACATACTCCATACACATAGCCCAAAACCAATGGTGAGGTGCCTGAGGCGGCTTCATGATGGGGACAGGATTTTTTTTCCCCCTTCTGTTCGAAGCAATGTTTAATGCATTCCCAGACCCTGCTTCTATTATTTTGTGTCAGTGGCATTCTTTGCAGTGTTCCCTTTTACTTGAGTTTCTAGCTACTTGAAATACATGCCCTGTTTCAATTTACCGATCTGTTTCTTAAAGTACATCCTGTGTGCAAATCCTTATCAGACAAAGGCATAATGGAAAAGTGGCTATTGAATTAGTAGTGATCAGTGGTATACTGAGAGAATACCACTGTAATTAGTTGTAAAACTCTTTATCTCAATCTCAGGCATGCTGCTAACCCCTCCCCTTCTCCTGCTTTCCCTTAAAAGACATGACTGAAGAGCAGTGAGGCGTATCTGAAGCAGAGCTATGGTAAACACTAAAAAAAAAAACCAAACAAAAAAAGTATTTTTCAGCTGGTAATTGATCTGGCTTATTGTGTGTGCATGTACACATGTATATATGTACATGTATATGTTTGATAGAATAAATTGCTTTAAATTATGCACAGTGTAATATTTCAAATATTGAGAGAAGATTTATTTATTTATTTATTGGTTGATCTTGTTTTAACATTTTCTTTAAGAATTGTTCTGAGTACCACCAAAGCTGTGTGCGGAATGTTGTTGTGGACTTCATGCAGTGCAGATGGGTGTCTGAGGGAGGTAGAAAGATGTTTGCAAAGAAAGACCAGAACCATTCATAGATTGATTTCTTCATGTTTGCAAAATGACAGAAATCAATCCACTGCTTTGACCTTGGATCATGTGTTGCAGTTGAAATAGTTTTTTTTGTTTGTTTGTTTTGTTTTTTTTTGTCCTGAACTCAGTAGCAAAAGGCAGTGAGTTAAGATACAACAGATATGAGGGAGAGTAGGGCAGAAAAGAAGCAGAGTAAGGAATCTTTTGCAGATCTATATGTGTAAGACTGCTGCCCAGTGTTATGCATCTTCCGTTGTGTTTTTTTTTTTTTTTAAATTGTTGCTACAATGTTGTAAAACTCAGTTGGACTGTCTGTGTAAGAGAGCATATTCTAGACACTGAAAAATTTCTACAGCATTATTGAAAGTAAGAAAATGAAAAGCTTGTATCTGCAGACACATTGTCATCTGTTCAGATAGTTTCTGAAAATGAAGGAATGGGGAGCTCTCTGACTTGTTGCTCTCCTGCATCAGAAATGGTGTATCCAAGACCAAGTTATAGTTGTTGAATTAAAGAAAGAGCTGTAACCTAGGCTTCTGATTGCTTGATGTGAACAGCGTTGTGCAGACAGCTCAGGAGTTCTGAGAACTATTTGCATGCAGTATTTTCCCTATTTTTTTCCTATGGACACTGGTATATGACCATGATTTGTATAAGAGAAGGAGGATGTTCTCATTCTTGTTTTTAAATTATGTGAATGTTTCCAGGCTGAAGAGAATGTGAAGTTACACCCTGTTATTTCAGGTCAGTGTCTGGAGTAATGTTTTGGCAAGAGCTTGTTATGGATCATATACTGTCATCACTGCACAACACAAAGGGAAGTAGGGTACCTCTACTTCTGCTCAGGCAAGATCAGTTCATTATGCATAAAAAAAAAAGCTGTGCGGAGCAGCAAGGGTTGAACGTGACATAACAACACTTTCCAGAAAGATGCTTGTTAATAGCTATTGAGGGACATGCAGCTTCTTAGTGTGTCTAGCTTCTCTGTAAAGAGAGCCAGGGTGCACTTATTGGTAAATTATTGGCATATCTTTTGGACAAGTATTCTAATACATATTTTCAGTGAATTTTGACTTAATTTTCCTTTTGCCTTGGTGTTTAAAGATGAGAAATTGAGGTCCTGAGAAATACTGTTGTGAATAGTTGATATCTGCACTTGGGTCTAATACCATGCTTTCTGGGTAGCAGAGCTGACAAAATCTGTAGGCTTTACTGGCTGGTTTTTATTTTTTTAATTATAATTTTTAATAGCATATTTATTTTTTCTAATAACATTTGTATGGCTCTTGACATATATTGGTTCTCCAATTCTTGGATTTAGAATTGCTAAAGTAGCTGCATCTGCCTTTATGCTCCTTATTATTCTATGATGAAAAAGAAATCAGTAGAAATTGTGTCCCCCCAAAAAAAACAAACAAACAAACAAACAAAAAAAACCCATAGAAATTCTGCATCAGTTAGTATTAATTTTAAAATGATATCTCATACTTCATGGGTCAAAATCTTTTGTTTAGGGAAAATTATCAGTAAGAAGCTCTCTATATCTTTAACTGAAATGGTCTCTAATTTATGCCTGATTCTTCTGCTAGGTTAATGTTAATTAGTTTAACATATCACTCATAAAAGATGTCATAGTTGAGTCATTGTGTAGGTAACAAATCTTGCACTGGCTGGCAATGAAGAAATATTACCTCTATTAAAACCCTCACTTAAATGGTGGAGTCAGTGAGGACTCGTGACATTTTGCAGTCATCCAGCTTAATGCATTTTAATGCCTTCAGTGGTGTGAGGTTTTTCTTGTGGGGGGTGGGGAGGCAGAGGTTGCAGAATATGCAGCGCAGTACATGGCTGTGCTGGGCGAGAAACCCGATAGAAATGCTGGCTCAGGCTAGAGCTAAGGCTGGATACTGTAACATTCATTTAACCTTATAAAAGCCTGTCCAGCATTCAGTTACCTAAAGAAGGCATACGTAAGCAGTCATGGAAAAGCTCAAATCTACTTGCATTCAGAACCCAAGTAATCCAATATTAGTAGCACAGCCAAATGTTTACAAGTATGTATGCTTGTAATTAGCTAAGTAATTTCATCCATCTCTGCCCTCGAGAGAAGCATTAGAACTGGGCCTATAGTGGAAAGCAAATTTCAATTGTAATTATGGAATGGTTAGTATGACTCTGTAATCCTTTTTCCAAAATAATTCCCCAGTGTCTCAGAGGAGGTGAATCTGTGGCACCACTACTACAGCTGTGAGCCTGTGCTCTGCTCTTAGATACTCCCGTGTCTGGGATGAGTAACCAAGTTAGTACCATCTCTTTTTGTAGCACCAGAAGATGATACTAACATTATTATTATTATTTTTTGGGGCACCACCATCATCCAATGTTGATGAGCAGTTGAATAAGTGTTTGAAGCTGCTGTTACAGTGCCTTAGGAAGCCTGCAAGGTCTCAGACCTTGAGGGTCAATGGAGTTTGACTTGAACAGCTTAGGGAGGCATGGTGAAGAGACGAGGGCTTCACATTGGAAATATTGACCTCAAAATGCTTAAATCTTTTCCGTTGCTTAGCACTGATATGGTATGGGAGCAAGACAGTGCCTTTGGTATGTGGCAGAGAATGTCTGAAGCTTTGAAGGGTACCTATCAGCACATCTCAGAAATGGTAAACTAAATAACTGTGTGTGTGCTTGCAAATTGTGTGGTTGTGTCCCAGTAAAGCAAATCACTGTAGCTGGGACACCAGAAATGTGCTTATGTTGATCTTATTATGAAACGTGAGTAAATAACCAACATGTTCTATCATCTCATAGTCTAGGTGATGTCTTATCTTTTTAACTTTCCTTCTAAACTCAGAATTTCAAAACCGAGAAATGGCAGCTTTGCAGCAGGTGCAGCCAGTGGAAGATGGGGAGCCTTCTTCTACATTCTTTCAAATTGTGCGAGCGTTTACGCCTCGTTGGACTTTTCTATATTTCTGTACACCAGTAGAAAGTGAAGTTGATTATTTGTTTTAGCATGAAACTGAATGAAAACCTTACTAAAAATTTATCATTCTTTGACATGTTGCTTTACTGTTTGTAGCATTGGCATATTTGTCGAGTGTCTCTGAATAGTCAAGTGTTGGAGATGTAAGACATCTATCAGTTTGAAATGGCTGCAGTCTTCAATGTATCACACTGACCATTGGATGGGATGATTACTAGTCTGTCTGTAGCTAAACAATAGTTTTTCCTTCACCTGAAGGAGACCTCTTTCTCTGAGCAGATTGCTTTTGAGGTGCTGTTTTCTTGAGATGTTTTTACATTTAGCTTACTTAGCCATTTGTTCATTAGCAATTATAAATCACTAGTGAGACTCTTCTGGTTACCACGAGAGTTTAAAAATTGTAGCAAGCAAGCAACTTCTTCCTGAATTTGCTTCTCACCTTGGATTTGCATTAAGCTTTCAGACTTCTTTTAATTTTAACCCTGAAAACTGAATACATTACAGTAATTTTATTAACATCAAAAGGTTTCAAATTGTTCACGTGTAGCTCTTAAAATTTATAAAGCAGCAGTTTAAGACTTTGAAATTCTTAACAGATTCTCAGCTATCTTCTCAGTATTTGAGCTTAAAGCAGAAAGAATTTTAACTCAATTATAATAATGTAAACCTTTCCCCTTTGCTTTGCATAATTAAATATTTTCATTTACATAGCACAGAAGTCTAACATTCCAAACAGGAAAGATAAGCAGGAGAAAAAGGCAAAGATGCATATTTGATTCATGCAGAGTAGTAATGCACTTGCTCGTAATCTTACTGTGCTTATTAATAATAATTTTAACTAGGAATCCACATACAAATTCATGTGAACGTAGATTGTGTTTAATATTTGTGGGGCTGTTTTTATTTATTATTATTATTATTATATATATTTTGGAATCTGGGTGCACCTACTGAAAGCTTAATAAAGTACATTAGAACTGGAGCATGGGTATAGTAGCCTTGAGATCTTTTACTTCTTGTTTTAATGTATTAATTAGTAGAGCAGGTCTGGGGAACATTAAGTTTCCTTCTGCTTGTTCAGTCAAATTATGAGGATGCAAGACGTGGCATGAACATGCTTGTGTGGAAGTATGTGATCTAGTCTGTCCCTCCAATTTGCAGTTGAAGTAGGAAAATCTGAGCTAGACATATCAGTTTGAATAATGCTGTGTATCAGATTCACCAGCCCACTGCCGGAGTAGTATCTCTGTAGTAAAATATGAAACATTGGAAGTTTTCAGGACTACAAAATAGACACAAGATCTGCAAATAGCTGCACTTCTCCTATGTGGCAGGTTCATATATGGTGAAACTCTGCTGTTTGCGAAGACATCTAATACAATTTTGTTGGCTAGTTTAACATCACACTTTAATTTTCTTAGAAGTGGGACCAGTGATGTGCCCCAATAAGAAGCACTTGTGATTCCTGCATTACTAAATTACATAATGATTTAGATTGCTATTAAATACAAACATGTTAAGGGATTTTTTTTTTCTTTTTTTTTTTTTTTTTTTTGTTAAACTTTTATTTTAAATTCTTTCTGTTTGTCTAACAACTTGTGGAGCTTGAGGATATTTGTCTTGATTTGCTTAAATGTCATACTTCAAAGCAGTTTTGAGGTATTTTTTGTATATATTACGAGCTTTAAATCTTAAACAAATTCTAAGTGCCAACACATATGGTATATACAAAACTTCTATACGCTAGGATTGTGAGAGGATGGATTTTTGCGCAAAGCTTAGTTGACATTAAACACTTCTCAGCATATGGATTTTATGGCATATGTCAAAATGGAATAAAGAAACTAGAAATCCAAATAAAAGGGAGAGCATCTGTATGCATATTTATGCATGCATTCATGCATACTTTTGGGCGGGGTGTTAAAGGGAGCTAGCGTATTTATCTTTGACCTTTTATTCACATTTCCTGCAGGGATCCTTAGTTTATGAGCTTTGAGAATTTGTTTCAGGGGTACTTTGTGTGGTTTTCTGACAACTGCCTGAGTTTCTTTCATTTGCAAGTAGATTTTTCTATGCAAACTTTTGTATCGTCTCTTTTGTTTTGTTTGATGGGATGAACATAAGAGAGTATGCTGTGGGTGAGAAAGAATGAGGATTTAATTTCTAACGTAGCAAAATTTCATGTCCCAAAGCTTCGTCTGATAACCATCCTTTTAATATATTGAGAGTGGCTGTTTGCTAAATACAAATCCGAGAATGAAGGTTATTTGCTTAAAGAACAAGTAAAGCTACAAGGATATTAATAATTTTGATTTTCATATCCCAAAAGCTTGTAACAATAAGTATGAACTTGTTTTCTTTTCTCTTTCCTCTAACATTGATCATCAGGGAGAGTTTATATGCTCTAAAATGTCTTTGGAGACCTCTGGGCACCTAAAAGACAATTCATTGGTAGAAATGCAACTGGAGGATCAGTGTGTTCTTTTCTTAACTTTCATTATTGCTTTCTCTGTTTTGTGTTTAGTGTTTTGCCATCTCTCTGCTCCATTCTTGTTTCATTATATTTGCACCATGTCTCTGACAGGTCATTAAAAGTTTGTGTAATAAAGTGTCTACTTGGCTCAGAAAATTGTGTCAAGA
This sequence comes from Anas acuta, assembly GCF_963932015.1. Taxonomy (NCBI): domain Eukaryota; kingdom Metazoa; phylum Chordata; class Aves; order Anseriformes; family Anatidae; genus Anas; species Anas acuta. The sequence goes on along the minus strand of NC_088980.1, from coordinate 50,029,698 downwards.
TTTTGAGTCATCTTGATGTTTAGGGAAAATGGGTTTGTTTTGGTCTATATTGAGTTAAGTGTAGCGAAGCACTGGAGAAGTTCAGACTAGTCAAGTTGTTTCAGTATATGAGGTATAAACATGGCTCTGTTCTTGGTTCATAACTATGCTAGGTATAGTGCCCTCCAGCTAGTTTTCCATGTTATGAATTTCTCTCCAGCTGCTCTATTCATTTACAATACGATTATTTTATACCAAGACCTCTGTTTTAGATGAGATAGGAAATTGTTTTGATGTACGAAGTTAAGTATTTGTTTAACTGTATGTATGAGGTAGGATCTGGATTATATTTTTTTTTTTTGTAGTAAGAATCCAGTGTGAATGCCGTGTGTAAAGATGGGGAAATACCTGTCTTGCTTACTAGATTTTGTTTGTAGTCATTTTTTTTACGATGTATCTTAATTTATAAGAAAAATACTGTGTTGTTGCTTTACTAAGCATTTTTTCTCCCCTTTTTCTGTACTCGACTATGGCAATGACAAGTAAAGTAATTGTATGCTGGTTTCTCATTTAAAAAAACAAAAAGCACCCCCCGCCTCCCCCCCTTCCACTTTGGAAAATAATATTGGAATATTTGGTCTAGCAGTCCCCTGAGCATCTCCATCTATCAGTGTAGTATGTTCAGTTTTTCTCTCCCCTCCCCCCCCCCAAAGACTTAGTGTCAATGCATGTCTACTTCCCTAGTCATTAGTGATTTGTGGATGATTGGGTCTGAGTGTAACTATTTGCCTGCAGACTCTGGGGCTTAGCATTCCTAGGTGTTTTAATACTGGGCACTACCATTAGAAACTGCAGTGAATAAGCAAGTCCTGACTCATGTGCATTTAATTAATCGTAATGCTGGAGACTTGTCCAGTAAATTCACATGTCTGGACAAGTGCCCAAGGGTTTCAATGACTCTATAGTATGGGTTGGGAAATTGGTGTACCATCCACTTAAAACATAGTTCTGCAGGACCTGTTTTAATACTTGCCAGCTTCTCTCAGAGTGTGGCCCTGATGATGCAGAAGAGGGGCAGAAGAAGTGGATGTATTTGCTCTGTTCTTGGCTGGGAAGAGACAGATTTTTGGAATGGGGTTTGAAATACTGACACCTCTGCAGCAGTTAATCCAATTGAGAGATGGTCAGTCTCATTCTCTTAAGGGCTCTGATGAGATAATCCCAGGTAACCACATTGTAAGCTCTTTTCAGAATCTGGCAACACCACTGGTGAGTGGTATGACACTTCAATTGACTTGATTAGTTACTTGAGGTTGTCTGGTCCTGAGTTATTTTAACAAATTTAAGTGCAAATTTACTTAATTTAGAAAGGGGGAAGGAAGAATAAAAAGCTCTGGCATTGATTCTCTTTGTGGTGAGAATTTGACTGTGCACTGGAGAGAAGTATTGCCACAGTAGGGGAAGACCATGCTAGGAAATAGTTAAACTGACACACCTCAGTCCATGGAACTGTGTTCCTCATGATTAAATAAAGTTACAATTTATTAGAAACTTGCTCAGTCAATGGTATTCTGCCTGGGTTTCAATGGACATAGCTTGTTTTGGTATGGGTGTAGGAAATGGGCATCCTTTCCCTGAGCCCATGGTGGTGTGGTAAGAATGCTTATTTTGTTTTCAGCACTGCCTAGACTTTACTGTGTTGCTTTTGTGGTTAGATCCTTTTACCTCTGACCCAAAGATGCTTCTGAAATGCAGGGCAGTGAAGTACCAGGAAGGTATCAATTCTCCCTATCTTTGTCCTTTGAGAAGGGAAAGTTTCAGTTAAGATCTGCATTGTCTGGGAATTCCATTACCTATTCCACAATCATTTTGCATAGCTATTTGCATCTAAAGCTGGTTTGGAAGTGTGAATATGAAAATGACATTTTGCATATCTATAAAAGGAAGGACTTTATTGGTAAGGAGAGGGAACAACTCAGGGGGAGGAATAGCAACATTGATCAAAATTTCCTCTTTTTCAGAGGAAAAAGTAGTGACATATGCATTAAATCATGTTTTCTATGGAACATCTGAATGCCTGTAGTAAACACAAAGACATTTACAATGACATTGATAGCTCAGGATCTCTATCTTAATGGGTATAAGCAGTTTGATTGAATGCTGTTATGCTCAGGATCTTCACTGAGCTGTTGTGGGTGCTTCAGAAAGAGCACAAGAAGAGGGTGAGTTTGCGTTGCTGCTTTCCCAGGATCTTCTCAGCTTTTGGTGGTTTATGGCTTGTGAGACTTCGACTTGTAAGCACGGAAGCATCTTTGTAGTTAGTAATCTCTGCTGTTTATTCCCATCACTTTTTGAACCAGTGGGAACATGTCCTATTCACTGTGCTCAGTGGCAGTGAATTTAACAGCTGACTTCAGGTGAAGAAATCTACTTCTGTTTCTTTTGAACCTCCTGTGAGGAGAGTGCCTCCAATGCCCCTCCGTAGCTGTCACAGGAAATGTAACTGTCCTGCCTGCCTTCTGCTAATGAGGATCTTGCCGAACATGGCATCATTTCCCCTCAATGGTCTCTTTAAAGACACTGTGAGCATAAAGGTGCCACTTGTGGGAACCACCTGATACCTTCATTTATTTCATCATTTGCTTTTCATTTTCTTGTTGTTATGTCCTACTGAGAGAAAATAAAATATTTGTGTATTGACATAGCTTTGCTGTTGTTGTTGTATTCCACATTCATTCCATTATAATTGATAATGCTCTGTTTCTTTTTTGTTTTACTTTTGGACTGCTACAGAGAACTGGACTAAACTATTCTAATACTAATAATCTAATAACTCTGATTCTAATTTAAACTAATAATTCTAATAATCTGTCGTTGCCCCAGAACTTTGTTCCTTACTGGAGGGCTTGTGTCTGTGCACGTAAAGAGAAGTTCGTTGTCATCCTCTCACTCCACAAAGGCATTTTATCTTTTATTGAATTTCAGCTACAATTTGAATGCTGTAGTTACAGAAGGTACTGAAAACTTTTTTCTAGAGCTTTATTATAAAAATAATAAAGCTGAAAAACTGCCGCCCTTCTAGAGCATGCTGACAGTGCTGGCTGGAAGGGCTCATTCCTCAGGGAGTCAGGTAGTAAGTAAAAGAATCAGCAGAATGGGGTAGTCTGTCCTTGTAGGCTGAAAATACAGCAGCTGATTTTTATTGCTTTATCTAGTATAACCAAATATAAAAGAGTATTGTCTACTACTTACCATGAGGTGTTGATGGAACAGAGAATTTGAAGAGAATCTTCTGATTCTTGCATCATTACTATTTTGTTATGCATTTGTAGCAGAAAATTAACAAGCCTTTTTGCATACTTGCTGCTACTTTATTTATTTAAAAAGTTATTTTCCAGACAGCCATATTTGGTTATTTTTATTATTTATTATTTTGTTTATTGATTTATTTTGTTTATTTTTTATTTTGAAGGTTTATTTTTGGTTTCTTTTAATTTCAAAAGTAAATTTAAAAGCAACTCTTATGGGACTAATCAAAGGACTAATTCTTTTATATGGATTATATATTTTGGGAAGGGGAAAAAACAGAACAGATGTTTCAAGTAGATTTGGAAACAGTCAGTACTGCTGTTCTCAAGCTATGTCAAAGATGATGAAAATAGCTTTTTTTTTTTTTTTTTTTCTTCCATGTTAGCTGAGTGAGATGTATAGGTACAGCACAGTAAGATGGAGGCTGTTGCCACCATGCCTGGATATAATAAACCTGACAGACAAGGAGGGGTACAGACATAATGGGATTTGTGATGTCACAGCTGAAAGGAGAGGCATTCAGAACAGGGAACATCCTCTTGGTTATTACAGATATTGGAAGCATTTTTACTGTCAACTTTCAGGGTTTCATTTGCAGATTGCATGAAAACCCAGACAATATCTGGTTAGTGGAAATGTTTTCCTACAAATCTTAATTAAAAAAAAAAAAAAAAAAAGTTGTTTTCTTCCACTCTGTTTTTCTTTTAAGCTAAATCATGCCAAAGAGATCATTTTGGTTGTATGGGGCAAAAATGAGCCCTTTGAGCAAAGTAGGCATGAATTGGTTAAATTGGTGTTGCTAAAAAATTGTGGGTTTTTGCCTCTAGAGATGATATAGCTGGTAGTAACACACAGAAATATTCCATAAATTCTGTGAATTTAAGCTTAAGGCACTGTGGATTTAAGTATGTAAAAACTAGACCAATTGAATGGGTTGGTGCATCAGTGTCAGACATAGGAAGTACCTGTTAAAAAGATGTGGAATCAGATCTGCATTAGCTCTGTTAAATTGTTGAACATCAATGGAGCAGGGGTTGTCACCTGCTAATGCTCTCTTCAAAACGAAGCAACAGAAGGAAGTCTGTCTGTGCTGTTAGAAACTGATGTCAGTCACTGGGGGCTTCTATATACAAAGAGAAAAATGAGGCAAAAAAAAAAAAAGAATCCAGTTCTTAGGTGTTCTTATTGAATGACAAAAATGATGATTTGCTGGTCTATAGAAGAAAACTTTAGTTTCCAAGACACAACTTAGGATTTTTTTTTAAGACTTGTTAGAGATGTGTACATCAATTTAGGAAAATAAACATCACCTCTGCACATCCTAAAACAGCCAGAGGAAAAAAGCACTTTCTTGGGCAGAAGGGATGAATCCAGTAGGCTTTGGGGAACACCTGTAACAAATTCAGTAAGAAAAAGAGAGCGAGTGTACTTTGGTTGTGTAGAACCAGTGATGCTGATCTACCACTGGAGATTCAAAGGTCAGCGTTTATTGCACGGGCTGCCTCAAAACTAGACAGCAGCGGACTGTGTGTAAGTAGGGGAAGCTGTCTGTGTCAGTGCTGCATGCTGACTGTTCTTGTTTGTTTAGCTTGAGAAGAATGGTGCAGGGAACTATGCTGAATCTGGCAAAAACTTCCAGTTTATGTTTTGCAGCAGTGATAGACTAGCATCCCCACTATTTTTTTCTTCTACAAAGCGTGTTCTTAGGTGCTGTAGGATACCCTTTAGTTTGGGTGAGTGAGGTTGCAATGCCCCCATAGGCATCATCCTCTCTGCAGATGTCATTTGCACAGTTAATTTGGAGTGAGCTTGCAAGACTGGGCTTATTCATAAACAAATGTATTGGGTATCAGGAGCCTTTCACACATGCATTTAGTTTCTACATTTTCTATTTACTAGTCAGTGGCCAGTAGCCTCAAAAAAAAAGGAGCTGAAGTCAGCTAGGAGAGCAAAATCTCTCTGGCTCACATTATACCAGGATCTGAGTTGCTGGAAAAACGTTTTGTTTTTAACTTGGTGGGTTTTGGAAGAACAGCTTACCTATGCTTGGCAATTTTTCTGATGGTGTTGAAATATAAGAGCAAGGCACAGGTATGTGGCCTTTTTGCTGCTCTGCTTAGCTATGGGTGTAAATGGCATACTCCAGACTGTGTCTGTGTAGCAAGGCTGTCAGAGAGAAGTGGATGTGTTCCAAATTCTCATTAGGGAGAGTGATGGATGACTCTGCCCTGTCCCCTTCAGAGTGAGCCTGGGGAGGAGAGAGCTTCTGGGAGGTTGTCAGCACTGTAGCTGTGTAGAAACCTCTCTGTGCTGGATCACTGGAGCAATGCTGAAAGGAGAAAAAGAGTATTATCTAGAGCCCCGCGTGTTCAAACAGTATCCCTTAAACTTACTGAAGTGCACCAAATACCTCCAATTAATCGAATCTTGCATGTGTTATCAGATGGGAGTTGAATATTGCAGAAGTATCAGATTTATTAACAGCTCTTTTCTTGTTCGGTAAATATTGAAGAATGATTTCTCATGTGTTGAATAAAGGATAATCTGGTGATAACAGTCTTTCTGAATCCAGTGATATCAGGACTGCATTGTGAGAGGTGGTGTTTCCTAAGAAACAGATCCATCGGGAGAATAGTATTTTCTAACGTCTCTCAAGTGAAGAAGTGCAAAGATCAGTTCAGCATTTTTTAAAAAGATTAAAAAATAATAATACTTTTTGAGAGAGTCCATAGTTCATTTCTCTATCCAGTTAAAAGTACCTAGTGGAGATTTTTTTTCCCCAAAGCAAAACAAAAACAAGCAAACAAAAACTTTTAAAGGAGTTAAAATCAGAGGTTTATTTTTGATGGTAGTACCATACAGTCTGACTGGTGTGTTCTGGTCCAGCAGTTTAACATGTGCACTATGTCTTTTTGGATTTATATAATGCATTATTTCTCAACTTTGCAGTTAATGCTTAAATAACCTATAAGATTTTCCACTTTTCATTCCTTTCCCTTGTCTGAGAAGAACAATATTCTTTGCGAGCATTTAAATTAAAATGAAACCTGTCTTCTGTTACCAGCACTCATACATATCTAGGTGGAACTTTTATATATTGACTTGTATTTGAAATCAGAAATAATGACATGATGTTATTAAGTTTAAATTTCTATAGATAGATCTGGTGTATAAAGATAGATCTGGTGTCATTCTTCTTTGCTATATACCCATGGATCCATTTTATTTTTCCTAAATCATAACTCTTGGGTAAAAAAGTATATATATTTCTGGAAAATTTAAACAATTATTAATTTACTTGAACTAAATATCAAGTAGTTTTAAATAGAGGTAATTTAAACTATTTGTAATGAGACATCACTTGGAACCAGAAGTCTGACAAAGAAAATTACCTAGCTCAAATTAAGGAACTTTTTTTAAATTGGTGGTCTTTATTGTGTGTTTTTGCATGATGGGAAAAATTTCTCAGTAGAAGTTGAAGAAATGTGTTAGCTTAGAGTTTGAAGGAGGAGTTGATTCTTTTCTTAAAAATAGCGGTTCTTTCATGTGGTTTTCACACACCACAGTAATCCTTCTATCACCTACTGCTCTGTCATAAAGGCATGAAGCTTGGTGGTTTTTTTTTTTTTTTGGTTGTTTGTTTTCAGTCACGTTGTGATGATTTCTAACCGCACAGCATCCTGCAGACTTGCTGGTACTTTACTAGGTCCCCTCTGGGCCAGCCTTTACTCCTCAGTCCCATACCAAGGCTGAGGCTAGGGTGGGTCAACAGCATTTTGAGTATAGTTTAATCTGTCACTGAAGGTATTAATGCTGCTCTGCTCACCTTTCGAGTCCCATTGCTGCACTGAGCTCTGCTCTGGGGCACATTACAAGCACAGAGAGAAGCTGGTCCAGGTGAGATTAGAACTCTAGTGCTGCACTGGGTGAAGAACAGAACACAGTTCCACATTTTCCATATCCTCATGGAGACATGAGTTGGGAGATCTAGAAAGCAAATACACTTTTCATTCTTTTGATTTGGTGATTATTATTTTTTTTTTAAATTTTGTTTGTTTGTGTAGAACTTGCAATGGAAACCCATTTCCAAGCAGCATGGGGAAACTCTCTTTGTCCTGTCTGGTCCAATGTCCATGGGCCTTTGGGTTATTGTGGTGGAATAACCAAATGCCTCTTTCTAATGTCCTGCATCTGGGGGCAAATAGGAAGTGTACAGGCTATGCAAAGACTGAAGTGGAAGTGGTCCCAGCAGAGGATTTCAGTGTTAGGAATGAGTCAAGATATCAGTGTAAGGTGTCTTGTGCTGTGATGGAAATGTGCGTAGAATGGCATCATCTGTTCTGGGATCAGGCTTTGTAGTATGCAGTGCTGCTACTTGGCACTTCTGTTACTTATGTTAGTTTTGTGTTTGGTTGGTTGCCAGTGTAAAAATAGTGCAATGGCACTTTTTTTTCAGTTACTGTCACCTGACAAAAATACTTTTTTTTTTTTTTTTTTTTTTAAAGAAATATTGTAGCAACAGGAATAAATGTTAAGTAGAGAAACAGGATGAGAAATTTTTGGTAATTCAGTTCCAAAGTTTAGGTGTTTTTTGGACAAAATTGTTGGGTAGGTTTCACTTCTTCCTGTGTCTTTTTGATATCCAAATGCACTAATGGAAACAGAATAGTTGATTGCATGAACAGGGAGATAAAAGCTGTAAAAAACATTTACACTTTTTATTTTTATATTTAAATAAATATTATTTATAAAGATTCCTTTCTGAAAGACCACCTGAACAAACACAATGCATATTTTTTAAAGGCAATAGTTGAGTATTTTCTTGATATAATGTTGAGTCTGAAATTGAGAAGAAAATGAAGCCTGAGCTTACTTAGGCTTGAGGAAATTACAGTAAGAAAAAATATTTGTAAATTTACTGTGGAACTTTCACAGAAAATCAATTCAAACCAGTGGTGGGAGGCTGCTGGATTTATGCCTGAAGTGCAAGCATTTGACAAAGACAGCCTGCTCCAACAGAGGGTATATCTCCTTTCCATTTACTTCACTGTAGTAGCTATTCCATTCAGAATTAAGAAGGAAACTGGAAGTGAAGACAGCAGAGCTTGTTTTTTTTTTTCTTTTTTTTTTTTTTTTTTGGAATAAGAAGGAGTGGGTGTAGTCAGCAAAGATCTACTTATTCTAAACACTGGGACAAGGTCACCAACATAACCAAATTTGCTAACTATAAATAGTATTTCTGGCAAAGTGATGAAGTTATTGTGGAGATAATTAATTTCAAATCAAAATGCCTTAAAGGTCATTAATTGACAATTATTTTTTTTTCTTAAGGAAAATAACTAAGCACAAATACAAAGCAGGCTTGAAATATGTATATACATTTGATTGATACAAACAGTAATTAAAACTTGATTTTAAGTCCCTTGCCTTAAATCATCTTAATGTGATCAAGGTAAGAGTCTGTGAAGGGCCATTCCTTTTTATAAGTATTAGAAAACATAACGTAACTCCATAGATAATACTATTTCTATTATTGTCTTTATATGCCTTTTATCCTCTCCTCCGTGATGACAGATTCACTTCCATGGTTCCAGAGATAAACAAAACATATATCTTAAGATATGTATTTTGTAAATGCTTGTTTACCTCCTCAAGCATGTGTAGTCCCACAGAATTTACTGACATTAATAGCAAGCCAGAAATAAAGGATCTGTACAAATATTTGAAAGACATAATATTCTTTCTTTCTCTCCTTTCTCTGTAAAAAGAAATCTGTTGGGCAACAGAGTTGTGAATCTGGTGCCCAAGATTTTGTCTGAATAATGAACAAATGTTTCCTGTGTGTGTGTGGTGTTTTTTTTTTTGTTTTGTTTTGTTTTTTTTTTCTCCCTTTCACTTCCATTCTGTTGATAAAGAACTTTCCTTTTGTTTAGCAGCATATTATCTATGCTTTTCAATTAATGGGATGTTTTCTTTTGAATGGCTGTTTAACTTCCTGTATTTCAAGGACAGAATCAGTAAATAGAAATAAGGTGACATTTTATGAGAAAACTTTACTTTAAAAAGAGAATTGAAAACAGAGTTCTCCCAGCAAAATCCCTTAGATGTTTTCTTTCTATCTTCTGCTTTGCTCTCTTTACTGTCCCTTCTCCACAACCAAAAAGGTCAAACGAAACCCTCCCACTCCCTCCAGATGACAGCAGCTATGCACTGTATTTTCTGAATCTGTTGCCTCGTTGTCTGCAACACAGTAGACCTGTGCAAGTAGTTGAGTTAGAATAAGTATCAAGACTGTATTTTTAGTGAAGCATTTGACTACGTGGTTCTGTTCATTCCTACAAAGGACAATACTGAGGTCTACATTTTGTTCTAAAAAAGAGCATATACCAGTGTATGCGATGCACAGTATTTGCACTAGTCATAGTTGGTAGATTTGCATGTATTCTATCCAGAGATTATATTTCTGTTATTTAACTGATTGCAAAGGTGATTCTGATAATTTGGTGTGTACTTTACTTATTTTGCATACCCCTAAGCAAGGTAGTCATTCAAAAGAAAAAGGACTGAAAATAATTTCATGTTGAATCCAGTAGAGACAGTAATAAGCTTGAAGGCTGTTGCTGGTAATTGGACACGTTCTTACATGTGTCTAGGTACTATTGAAAAGTTTCAATGCTATTGAAATGATGAAAATACTTCTTGCTGACAAGTTGAATGGAAAACAACTAGTTTCTTTTAGGTATCATATTTCTCCTCAGTAGAATTTTCTTTAACATACTTTATTGCAGTGAGACCCAGAGTAGGTCTAATGAGGCACACGATACTTTACCAAACAAACCCATTTCTTTTCATGCATCCCTATTATAAGGATACGGCCTATGATCAACATGGATTCCAAAATGCAGTGTGGTGTTTATGTGGCAGGGTTTTCCCTCTGTGTTAGCAAGAAAGATGGCTATATTTTATAGTTACTAGTTGCTTTGGGCTCTTGGCAGCATCATGGTAGTGTCTGGTTAGCTGACATTTGGATCTGATTGTTTTGCAATAAAATGCTTTGGCACTGTGTTATCTGGAGCTTGCTACAGCAGAGGAGTGTGTATGGTGTGTAGTCTTTGAAAGGAAATGCTGTAGGAGTATTTTAATCAATTTTTAAACATGCATCATGACATGGCTAAAAATACCTGCCTACCTTAACAGAATGAATAAAAGCATTGTAAATATAAATGTAGATGGGGTAAATGGATGAAAACTGAGTATCTGCTGTAGATTTCTTAGGGTTATTTTTTTGAGAAAGTGTAAAAGTTGCATCTGAACGTCAGGCTTTAGAACTTCATTCTTGTTGATGTGCTTATAAACTACTGGATTTTGAATTGAAAATTATCAACCAGCACTGTATTCTATTCATTACCTTAGATAAGGCCAGAAACTGTAAAAGGATCACTCTGTGACCTGACTCATTTTGCTTGGCAGTGCTGGATATGATGCAACTGTAATGGCAGGTTTAAAACACATGGCTACAAATAACTTGTCAGTGTTTGGTGATGCAGAATCCACATAAATCTTTACATCTGGAATGTGTGAACCCACAAGTACCCCCTGTTAATTATGCTGCTTGACATTTCTAAAGCTAAATAAGAATGATAGTTAGTTATGAATCATGCTGAAATGCCAAACTTCGTTTTATTGCAGTAAAGATTAAAACAGCGAAGTGGTAGTTATTCTCAGCACCAGAATTTTGCTACTGTAAAACTGCTGATGCAGCATTTGCTTAATATAAATGAACCTTTGCACCTTTATAAAGTGCTTTAAATCTAGAAAAAATTATACTGTATCAAAAGGTTAATCCTGACAAATTATTGAAAATTATTTCCTGTCTGAGCAGTGCAGGAGCAGTGAAATTAACTCTGCCATGCAGTCCAGTGCTTATTTCAGGGGGTTGGGACACATCACTTACAAGTGCTGGCAGCCCTGGGCGTGTTGGCAGGAGCAGCCAGGGGTTTATCTTGCGGTACTTTGGCTGGGCTGAGTCTTTTGGTACCAGATATGTATGGGGTAACTTGCCTATTTTCTGCTGCTCAGCATTTTAGATGGATTGTGTACCTGCCTTGTTCCAGCAAAGAGTGGAAAATACATACTGAAATAGCATACCATCAGACAAGTAAAAGCTTCTTTGAGTCAAGGCCTCATTTATTTTTATTTTTAATGGGGTAGCATTCACTTCCGATCTGGAGTGCTGCCTTCTTAGTCCTGCTGTTAATGTAGTGTGGAAGAAAATTCCACCTCTAAAGCAGTGAGCGGTGGATAACCCTCTATCGTTGCAGAAAATCCTTTTTCAGGCATTTAAGCACTGCATGCTTAACCAACCTCATAGCTCAGATTTAAGGAAGTTCACTAGCTCCGATACCTGATAGAAGGAAGTGACAAATCTGGAGAAGTCTAACTGAAGTTTTCAATCACAGTGTGAAGTTACATTAACGTGCAGGTGTGAGCCTGTATAAGTAGTCTGCGTTAACGTATGCTTTAAAATTTCTATTACAACCTACAGAAAAAAGTATACACAGTACATGATGGGGTATATCACTATGGGGGAAGTGAAGTGAACTTCTGAAAATTCTGACATCTGTTGTTCTTATGGTAACTCCCAAGAAGCTATACAGGCATGCAAATGCTCTGGGCAGGCTGCAGCACTTTCTGCATGTCCTGTAAGCAGCTGCCAGGCTCCTGCGTAATGAAACAGGTTTATGAGTACCTTATGCATGGTCACTGTTCTATGTTGATAAACATTAAATGGCCCTATAGCAAGGAAACCCACTCAGTAACAATGAAACCCGGGATTCTCTGATGCTGCTTATTAATAACACATTTTGCAAGGGTGAGGCCTACTTGCTGTATACCCTAGAAGTACAGAGGTTTGTTGCCTGAGAACTACCTTTTTTTTTTTTTTTTTTTTTTTTTTTTTTTAAGGGAAGAAGGATTCATGTAAGAGGCAAATGTGATAATGTTTTGACAAAGACTTCACTTTATCATTGTACAGTCAACAGGATCCATAATGTGCCCAGTGTAGACCTGCAACATGGGACCACGTAGCTGTAGGCACTGTTTTCCTCTAGAAGAGGCCCTTTCGAGGTGAACCATGGCCTTACTGCTCTCTTTCATTAGAGAGACAGCCACATTTCCCACCTTCCCAGAGTGCCTTAACCCCCTACTTGCACAGCTTGGGTTTGTACAGGGTGTCATTTTGCTGAAGTCGTGTCTGTGTGCAGAAGGCAGAGCAGAGGGCAGCCTGTGCGATGGCAAAGACTGTGGTCAGGGTGCTTGCAGGGCCAGGGGAATGATGCATTTGTCTCCTTAGCCCAGCAACTCCTCATATATTTTTAGACAACAACTGTTTCGGCTTTTTGATTTCTGTTGGTCTGGATGGTGCAAAGTCTCCCTTCTCTTCTGCAGTGTCTGCCCCCCGCCCCCTTGACTGAAGTCCTCTCTTTTTAATCTCCTATTGTATCTACCCAATTCCATAAATTCTTCTTCTGAATTCCTATTTCTTCCTCACAAAAAGCTCCTTATTCTCAGAGGGGAGTGCATTTTTGCCTGGCCTCTGGACAGCTGTTCTATTCAAAACCTCTCCCCCGGAATAAGAGGCATCCCACAATTCATTGCTTTTTTTTTTTTTTTTTCTTTACCATGGTGAAAGCTAAAAGAATGTTTAACAATGGCCTGCAATTTGAGGGGGGAGGGAGGAGACGTGAGTGTAACTTCATAGTTTCAGAAAACTGCCAAATAATATAACTGCCCATGGCGTTTTTTCCAATAGCAGTTTTGTAGTGTCTAAAACCATTGATACTCTTTAAAGAATATTTTTTGAAAGACTTATCCCTGTTCATAACTAAACAATAAAGCAATAAATTTGCAGAATTTAATACAAATATCTTACTTTGGACCTAAGAGGGTGAGTCATCTATTTTAATTAGTTAATATTTCAAACAATTGATTTTTTTGGCTAATGCAAGGTAGCATGAAATTAAAGTATATGTAACATATTGAGGGTTGATCACATACAGGTGATTAATGGATTGTACTGTATTTTGAAGATGTTTGGAGCCAAATGCTATGCACATTTAAATTGAGGGCAATACGTCAGTGAAATTTTTGTTGTTGGTGGTTTTTTGTTTGTTTTTTAGCCTTTAAAAATATTTTTGCATGTTTGATAAGTATTATTTTGATCATAGGAAGCATTTGTGTGTGGTATAGACTTGGAACAGAATAATCATCTAAAGTTTGTTACAGAATGGTATGCTGAAATCAGTGATTTAAAGGAATGCAATCAACTTTATAATTATTTTTGCCTCTGTGTTTACACAGTGTAACATGTTAATCTACTTTCATTTGTCATGTAACTGTTATCACAAAGCAAGATGAGAAAAAATATTTTCCTCTAAATTTTGGCTGGTTTAGTGGGTGCCTGTGAGAGCCTTTCCTATATATCAGATCCCTCTGTGTTCTCACAGAAGCCACTTGCTTTGCGTTTTCCCTGTTTGATAAGCCTTTTAGTGGTGACTGGGAGCCTGTTAAAAATCACTCCTGGTCCTGAATGGATTTAATTTCAAGTGCCAGCTCTATTTTTGCTTTCGGGTCAGGCCATGCAGGGCTGCTGTGTGGAGCATGGAGCTCCTTTTGCCCTTGCGCAGGTGCCTGGCCTGGGCCCCACGGGTGCGCGTGATGTGGAGGAGCACATTTCGAGGGGTGCCACCCCACGGCCATGTTTCCACAGTGTGCTGACAGAGCATCCAGCCATGGAGCAAAAGAGTCCCGTGTCCCCCAGCCAGGCCTCACTCAGCAAGGCAGGCCACAATGACCGCATTGTGAGCCTGGTCACAGGCATGTGAAAGGGGCCTTAAACTAGCCAGCAGTCTATTGTGTATGACGAGTCCCTCAGTGTTCATTAAAAGGCCTTGTTTCATAAACACATGACTCTTAACTGTGACTATTTCAGAGCAATAAATAATATACTAAGAATATCTATCTATCTATCTATTTAACAACTAGTGATTATATAGAAAAGCCCAAAGTTGGTGTGGACAGCACAATGTAAAATCTTCATGGCAAAGTTACACTTCACCACCACTGCAACATCAGAGGCTCTGTTTGTCGACTGGCGATGGAGTCAGCATTTCAGTGACAGACTTTTCTGGTCACAGCTCCTACATATTTTTCTGATCTCTGATGTGTTTGCCCGTACATGGCTCTCACATCACAGAATTTCTTTGAGTAAGCTTGTTCAGCAATTTCAGAAACAAATTTTTGTACATGTATCTTTTCTTATTGCTCGGTAATATCAGAAGCCCTATTTTAACTGTTCTGAAGGTTTGAAGAGCTTTAGAGCTCCCTTCTGCTACGGCTATGTGGAGGCTCGCATTGTGCGGGTGTCGCTCGAGGAGCCGTGTTAACAGCCTCAGTCTAAGGGCTGAGAAGGAGCTTTGTGAAAGATGACATTTGACTACCAGATGCATTTAAAACCAGGGCTGCTGAGCATTAGCCCGTCTGCTTTGAGCAGAGCAGCAGGATTTTTTTTCTTAATGCCTATGTATTCATTACATAGGGGGAGTTGCGACACGTTTAATACAGGCCCTCATTAATTTTTGTAGTCTACTAGAGTTCTCTAGTGTAAGTATGAGGAAATAAGACATAATGATCTCCTCTGTTCCCTTAAGATACAGGACACTCAATGGGGTTTTCTGTCACCTTTTTCATTTGTGTCCCTGTCCCTATCCCCCGCATCCCTCCCCAATCTCCTTGTGTGTTATGCTCCATCTGGCCTCGTCCAGAGCCCTGGCTGTAATAGATAGCCTTCAGGAATCGTGTGAATGTTACTGTACCTGTGCAACAACAGCCTGGATATTAGGCAGAGGACTGGAGGCACCTGCAACTCTGCAAAATTATATTCTTGCTGTGCTTCTTCTTGAGAGATCATGGTCAGCTGGTGCCTGGTGGGCTGCTGCTGGAATAGCAGGGGTTGTGAAAAATAAGACGTTGTATTCTGTGGTGCCTGGGCACTGTCTGTACTCATGGGTTTGTAGTCTCCTCTCCAGTGAGTGCCAGTTTTCCATGGCTGGAAGGAATACCCAGCAGTAAGTTCCTAGGACGTTTAGAGGGCTTTGAAAAAATGTGTCAACAGCCTCCAAAGACTTGATAGCAGCTCCTGACATTCAAATGCAATTCTCACCACCTCATTTTCCAATCAGAGCCAAAGACTTTCAGGTCCCTGTGTGTATGCAGTGGTCATGCTGTGCTGTGGCAATTGCATGCTTATGGTGTTAGTTGCTCCCAGAATCACTGGAATGAAAGTTAACAGCCATAGATACTGATGCAAGAAGAGATGTGGCTGTGAATTTTCTAGCATATTACAAATACTAGTGAGAGAGTTATAGCGACAGACACTTTTCCATCTTTATCTATTTTTTTATTTTTTGATTCAGAACTTCAGGATGTGTGTCTCAAATATTGATTCAAAGTCCTAAATTATTCCTGTGGTAGCCGAAGATCTTATAGCAATTTATCACAGCATTTTTTCTCATCGCTTAGTGCCTGTGGAGATTGCTGTCACTGAGGCAGCAAAATTATTTCTGCTGTGAAAAGACTGGAGTTTGAAGCCTTTGGGTAGGACACTGGAGTCAGGTTGTGAGCTCTTGCTTGTTTACTCTTTGTGACCTCAAATAGTAGCCACAGGAGGGGCATGTTGGCTCCCAGAGCTCACTGGACCAAGACCCATTTGATGCTTCTCTTTGAGAAGCTGACTTGCTCTCATTTTATGCACCTCCTGGCTATGACGTATGATGGTAGAGATACCAAAGTTACAAAACCCAGCCATTCAAAAATTCTTGAGTTCTTCTCATCTCCAACTTTGGACAGTACCTGCAGAGGAAAAACTGTTTTTTTCAGTAGCGTGCCTATGGGCACATGCTCATTTGAGAGTAGGTGGGCAGGACAAAAACTGCACATTGCCAGCTTTTAAAGTGAGGTACCAAAACCAGCTAGTGTTTTAGAAGTTATTTTCTTGTGCTGTTACATAAAAAAAAAAAAAAAAAGTCACTATGTAAATGGAATCAATATAAAATCCAGGCAATTATTATTATCCAATGTAAAACAGTATCTTTACATTATGGTGGCCTCGTTGTTGGTTTAAATTAATATAGTGGCAGCGAACTGTGGAGAGGGTGGCAAGGGCACGCGTACTCAGCTATGCAGATGGAGGTCCTTGGGCAGGAGATGTGTCGGGGCTGGAGAGGATGGTGTCCTATCCCCTGGCAGAAAACAGCTGCAGCTTCCTTGTCAAACTCCTCGTTTACTACTGTGAACCTCTTCCTCTTCTCATTTATACAGAAAGACAGGCATTCAGGTTTCATCTGCTGGATGATCCAACTGATATTTTTGTTAAGATAATTTTGTGAGTTGTGCTGCTTTTCTACAGGTACCTAAAAGTATTTGGTGAAAGTAAGAGGAAAAATACCTAGAGAAATATGGTGTAAGTTGAAGTCCATTTATATACGAGCAGTGTGCTTGTTAAGTATTAAGAAAGAAAATTGCATCACAGCAACTTTAAAGTGCACAGTTTGGTCCAGACTTGCTAGGCAAGTGATACAGGCTGTGATTTTTATCAGTTGTTATCTAAGCAAAAAATTAGGCATGGCATAAGCTTACCCTTAGGTGAGCTTTTTGGATTCTGTGCATACAGTGGAATGGGTACTTACACTTCGTCATTCCCTTGTTGTTTTCTTTTTGTTTACATTCACAGTCCCTTGTTTTGTGAATATAGGTCACAGCCATAGAATACTTTTGTACTGCTTTTGATCATGAAAAATTCACAAAAAAAGCTTTAGAAAAAAATGTTTCCCTGTGTAGTATTATTGTTAATAAGTGAAGTAGATACTTTTATTTTTATCTATCTATCTATTTATTTATTTATTTTCTGAGTGGCAAAGTTTTCTCTTTATGTTGAGGGACAAAAAGAGGTTTAGGTGAATTTTATAAGATCTTAATCATGTCTGATGTCTTTAAATTGATGATGCTGGTTGGCTGGAGTGCAAGTCAGTCCATTAAGGAAATGTCAAGTGTAATTTTGGAGGAGATGTGTTTTAAAACAATACATGCATAAAAAATAGCATAAGGAATTTGCCTCTGGGCTGCTGTGAGGGTGACACATTAATTGTCACAGATGAAGAGGTAGACCCCCCTCAGAGCTCATGATTTCACTGTTCATGATTTATTAGTCTTGCCACTCATTAGAAGGGGACACATGTGCTGTTCTCATAGCATTTTGAAAGTGGTCCGTCTTATGTAAATATTTTAGCAAATAACATGTAACTTTCTAAGATCTACCAGTACCTTCACAGTTCCTTCATAGTACTTCCCACAAAATGTTTTTTTTAAATTGTTATTATTATTATTTTTTAAATTGAGCAGCAAGTGGAGCTTGTTTTTTTTTTTTTGTTCCCTTTTGTTTTGTTTTTGTTTTGAGAACCATTGCTTTATGATAAATATTTTTTCTCCTCTCTTTGTCAGGATGTACAGAAATGCAGACAGTTAAACCAGCAGTTCTTATATAGTACATAATAAATCATATCTTGTCTATATTTTCCCCTTTGTACTTCCTGTTCAGTTTATTCAATTCAGCTCTATAGTGAGATCAGCCAGATGTTGCTGTTGTAGCAGAAGCTATGCAGTGACACTGTGGCAAGTACTCCCCCCTCGCTTCTTCTCCCCAAGTGTTTATTGCAGCTTGGTTGGTTTCTCTGCCAGTATTCATTCTGGTCTGCACACTTTTTTACCCCTCCTCCCCCCCTTTTCTTCTCTTTGCTCACAAGCATTCTTTGCTTTTTAGCTGAGAAATTCTACTCTTGTCCTGATAATGTTGACAATGATCCTAACCCGTGGGTTTAATTACAGGAAAAACAAATGATGTTGTACAAGGAACAGAAATGAAGGTCTTTCAAATGGTTTATCTCTGTAAATCTTGAAAATGACTGCCTGGAGATCTCTTTCATTGCCTCCTGTAAGCATTTCTGTCCAGATTTCATCATTAGAGCAGAATGCATTGAATTTTAGGTCTATAGGGCACTAAGAAAACACAGCAGAACAATACGAGTATAAGTGTCTGTTACCAAGGCATGACTTCGGTCATTGTGTTGCCTCCAAAACAATAATTCCTATGTTTCTTTATTATTATCATAAGGTTTTCTTGCTTGGTAATGTGCTGAATGGGAACATCGTGGTGTCTTTTTCTTGTAAGACCAACTGTATTTGAAATAATTTTATTAACTCTACATGAGTTTTTTTCTACGCATCATCAGACTTGAAGTCCACCAAGATTGCGACACGTTTTCAGACATCACTGATCTCTGAGAGAGTGATGTGTCATACTAACTTTGCTCCTTCTGAAGGCTCTAAAAATACATCTGAAATATCCTTTTACATTATATATTGATTTTATTTGCATTAAAAATGCTGAAAGATGACACAATTCATGGCTTACACAAACTGAACCTAACTTGTAGGATTTTTGTTTCATATCAAAAAAGATCATGCTATACATCCTAAATACCAGCCCCAGGTTTATCTGGTGGTTCATGGGTACATCAGTTCTGCTATGGAAGCGTGAGCATCTCTGGGCTCGGGTGTATGATTGTGGGGAAAATATCTCATGAATTATGGTGCTGGGCTGAGTTGTGACTACAAAAGAACGTGGCAAGGGCTCTGCATGTGTTGCTGTTCCTCTTCCCTTGGCCTGTGAGCAACTTCAGTGGAAGTGGGAGGGCCTGACTTGGGGATGTACCAGAGCCAGAGTGAGGAGGGCTGAGATCAACTAACTTCTTGCTCCTGGGACAAGCAAGAGCAGGGAGGATGAGGGGCAGTTTCTTACAAGTGTTCTTGTCTGTCAGTGCTTCTTCGCCTGCCTCTCTTTGGGAAAGATATTCCCAGGGTGTATTCCTGAGAGCCTGGAAGTGCCTGCACTCCTTTCTGTGCCTGAGGGCCTTCTCATACGCTTTCTCAGAAGTTCTCTCTGCTACCTTAAAATAAGACTGGCAGTCTGCTGAGGCTGTCAGATGATACATTACTGTTTTACCTGTTAATCTTCTGAAACAGGAGGCCCTTGGCAGTGCTTTCTGTGCAGGTATGCACTGTGATGAAGCCATGAATTGCCATGCTAATCAAGCTTCCTGGAAAGGTGCTGGGTCTGACATGGGCGTGCTGCTTATGACTGACTCACTGGTGATCAATTTTAGTTCCTTCACTGATTTTCAAGGATTTTTAAGCACAAGTTTGTGGTTTCCCACTTTCAGTTTTTACTCCTAGTTGAATTTGGTCATTCATATTGTTACTTTAGTCATCCCTGTCCTACTATTTTAGTGTAAAATATTTCTAGAAATTTTGACATTCTTTTGTTTCTTCAGATACATAAACTTAGCTTTATTTGCCTAAAAAGTGTAGTTGGTTCCACTTTATTTCTTCTCTTCTTTGACTTAATTTTTTGTCTTTTTTTTTTTTTTTTGGTAGATAAAATGAGTTCCCTTTATAAAATCTCTTTAAAGGTGGCTACATTTCAGGAGCTTTTTAAAGGACATTGTAGGACAGTAATACTGTAGGTATTTCTAAAAATGAAACTTTGTCTTTTAGGCAATCAATCCAGACACAGTGTTACTGGACGGTGTACTTGTGGCATGTTTTGCTATTTGAACTGGACTTCCTTTCTTCCTGTTACTTCACTGACTCCCCCTTTACTTCACTAACTCTGTGTTTATCAGAAAATGCTGAAATACTTTTGAAGGTTATGAAAAAGATGCCTCCACTGTACAGAAAATTGAGATGTGCTTGTAAAATTACTTTAGAAGTTTAAAGTGGAAAAAATAAAATCGACACATTTGCAGAATAGATTTAATGGCCAGAAAAAAAAACAATCTGTATTCAAAAATGTGCAAAATACATTAGGCAACTAACTCTGAATCCAGATAATGCTTTTATTAAAGTTTTATATTAGGATGATATTAAACATTTTGTGCTCCTTTCCTTATGTGTTGACTTTAAGGCAATATCACAAAACATGGCACTTTTCTTGTACTTTGACTATGTCTTGCTTATTGCCTATGAGGAGTTAAATTGTGTAAAAGCATTTCTAAAGCTCTTTAGTTGATAGCACATTTAGTATAAAGAGTTTTCTAATTTTTAAAAACAAATCTGAAATACAGATAACTTGCCTAGTTTACGCATGGAGTATATGAGTACAGAGAGTATGCACTAGTAGTATTACATCCTTCCTTTTGACCTTGGATGAATTGCAACTTCTAGTTTTCACTCAAAGTGGCAAAATGTGGTAATCCATAATAATGGCAGAAACTGACTTGAGTGGTAGGTTTCTTTTTATGTGTTTTTATGAAAGGTAAACAGAGGCAAATGAAGTATTTGGGAAATTGTCTTGTCAAAGTGAGTAGGGCTCCGACCTTCATGTCTGTCAAATTTTAGTACTGCACTTGGTCAGGTTTACTTCTACAGGAAATGATCTGTTAGTGAACTTAAGTCATTACATTATTAAACTTGTTTACATTCTTCATTATTGTTATTTATTGTCATCGGGAATCTGTCACAGGCAAAGAGCCCACTTTGCTAGAACTCAGCAAGCCTAAAGGTTGCTCTTGCCCACGCAGCACATGATGGAAATACTGGTGCTGCATTTGCAGCTGCCTGAGAGCTTGCCAGGAAGGGGTTAGTGCAGAGGGGGTTCTTGAAGGGTCTGGTTTTGGAAATACCATACTCCACTTGCAAACTCTTTTATGTAAGCCAATAGTAATGTTACCATAGCAATGTGCCCCTCCTTTTTTTTTTTATTTTTTATTTTTTTCCTTTTTTTTTTCTTTCTTTTCTCCCTCTGGAAGTTACCAGTATACAGTAATGTAAAAACCTAATTAAAATTAGTGTTTATTTTTGTCTTTTCACGCTCTCTATATTTTTGCTAATTTGTTTCAGTCTTTTCCTTTGTTGCAAAACCCAGGAAATAGCTTGTTGTGAAGCTCTGCAAAAATCTGCAAGGAAGCCTTGCTCCTCTAACTTGTGGGCTGTCACAGTCATCCAGTTTGCAGCATGGCCTGAACACTGCCAAGATGGCTGCACCTCCTGTGCATCACAGGGAGTGCTGGCATGCCTTATATTTTTCTCTGAGTGAGTGAGAACTGCCATGGGATTTGCAGTCTCTCATCCTTTTGAATTTCCAGTGCTGCTCTCTATAGCATCAAGAGGAGAGGCTCTCCCTGAGCATCATAGTTATAGTTTTTATGGTCTTTCAGGCCTTTGGGGGGATTTGTAAAGTGTTTTCCAAAGAGGTGGGAGAAGTTCTGATGTTGTATGAACTCAACAGTAGCTCCAGTTCATCTCTAACAACAGCATTCTTCATATTGTTTGAGGATAACAGATAGTGGTCTTTGGAAATAATATTTTTCTGTTTTCGTTTTTAAAAAACAGAGTACAAGAGGATTTTGGGAGAGAGAAAGCCTTGTGCAAACAAGGCAAATCAGCTGTGTTACCTGGCCCAGAACCAGGGTTTGTTTTAGAACACGTGCTGCTACCTGTGGTGTGTGCTGGCTGTGTGCTGAGAAATGCCTGCAGATTGAGGGCCCACAGAATGGAAATGGTTTTAAGCTTTGGCTTTCTGTTCAACTGAAATTTCTCTGTAAAGATTATATTTCTTTTCATTAGACACAGCTGCATCTTTAAATTGATCATAGGCCTTAGCAGGTAAATCGTATGTATGTAGCACATAGAGAAGAATAAATAGTCCTCAGAGTAAGATTAGTTTGCTTATGCCATTGCTTTCCTTGCTGCTACCCAGCTCACTCACAACCTGTTTTTAAAGGCTCAGCTGCCTGAACCATTATTACTAGAATGAAAGCTCTACCTTTTTCTTCTTGAAGCATAATAGTGTTTTTACATGGCGTAAAACATCTGCTGCATTCTGCATGTTTTTTTTTAGAGACCTCACACTGAAATGTCAAGGTCTGGGGCAGTGGGAGCAGATGTGAAATACATCACATCAATACATACACCAAAGAAGGATGGTGTGTCTACTTGAGGTGCAAAGTTCCTGAACTAAGAGACCCTTTAGTGTGATATTGACGTGTGGAGGGCCAGTAGCTTTGTTTCATATGCGCTGTAAGTGGGGACTAAAACTTGTTTTATTTTATCTTTCTTCTCCGAGGATGAGCTTGCTAGAAATCATAAAAAGTATATATCCATAACGTATTTTAAAACTCCTTATTTTTCATCTTGGATCTAGTTGCTTTGTGCAGGTTGAGTATTTTGAAAGGGCTGTCATGTAGCACTGAATGAGAGCTCAGAAATGGGCAGAGCTGAGCTTGCCTAAGCATGCTGCGTTCCTTTAGAAGTTTTGTGTCAGTCACTGCAGGCTTTGATCAGAACCTTTTTATACCTGGAGAGCAGAAATTATATGGATGGCATTTGTTTTTACTTTGGGACTTGGCTTCACTTCAGTCTGCTTGTTTTCTGGCTCTGGTCTTGACTTATGGACCAAACACCAATGTAAACTAGTCTAAATTAGTCACATAGTCTAAACGTTTGGGTAGACCTGTGTGGTGCCAGGAGTTGGACTTGATGATCCTTATGGGTCCCTTCCAACTCAGGATATTCTATGAAATTCTTCTGTACTTGGTTCCTCAGTATAATTCCTCCCTTTCAAGCCCTTTGTGTCCTTTGCAAAGCATTCTAGCATAAAGCTATTTTGAAAAAATAGTTAATCAATGCTCAAGAGGTGATAAGGACTTAATGATTCTGTGGTAGACTGGACCTGCAATACAAAGACCTTCGCAGCTAACAGATATTTTGCTTAGCCAAACATGCTTTTGTTTTCCTACTATACTTTGCCAAACAGTTAGCACTCTAGTTTCAATGTAGTGTAAGATATATCTATAATTTCCAAATATTTGATGGTGTTTCTGTGTCTTAGCCATGGTGTACTGCATCCTTTCACATTGACAGCTCACCGTTTAGTATAAATTAATGGAGGAAACCTACATACTCTAGCAAGTCAGAAAAAAAATATGTTTTGACAGTTACAGAGACTTTGAAAGATACTTGGGAGAATGGTGAACTTTAATGTCTGAGATGGCTAAGGCAGCTCATATGTCAGCCAATCACTTCAGACCCCGTACTTGCAGCCCTAGGAATGCAACTTTATTGGTTTGCACTTAACTACTATTTCTCAGTAATTTCTTCAAACTGTGTGCAACATACAAACAGATTTTCTGTCTGGGTAAGTAGAACTTGGGAGATATCAGAGATGCTCATATCACCAGAAAGTTAAATGAGTAACTTCAATTTTTACCTTTTAATTATTTTTTTGAGGCCTTTCCTGTTTATGAGTCTGAGTGCAATTGAAAACATCAGACTTAAGATCTTGCTTCTCTGCTTCAGATGCACTACTGCTGAGGCAGTTTTTATTTTACACTCAGCATTTAATTTACTTGATTTTACTTTTAAAAATCATTATCTTGATGTTTTGTTGTGTTCAAGGAAAGCTTGTTGATTCAGGAGGATGATACACCTCATGAGAATGTAGGGTATGACCATTCTGCTGTTAAGGTACTCTGCTGTCTTTATATTTTCCATATTCTACTGCTTGGAGAAGATGGTAGTTTATTAATTTTTGTTCACACAGTGCCATAAAGGAGAATTTCCCTTTCTCATGTTCTATTTGATGAACAAAAATATTTTCCACTAAAATTGCTAAACATCTGTACTGTCCTAATATCAGGTCAGGATATTTAGCTGACTATAACATTAGGGGAGAACCTATTTGAAAATCTGTGTTGAGTTTGAGCATTAGAGATTGTCTCTGTGGAGATCCAAAAGAAGGTGCTTTGGTGAGGGTTTGTTAAACTTTTCCACAAATATATTGCACAATGACAGGTACTTATGACTACTTAGAAATAAATGCATAAGCCCATATGTATGTGATTTTTGGTTAAAAATAATACATTTTATATTTCCTTGTAAGCTTCAAAGCAAAAAGCATTGTGTAGGCTGATGCCCCTAAATCTGGAAGTGAAGGCAGAGTGAAAATTAGATCAGCTCCCAATAGTTTGCTCATACTTTTACCAACTCTTTTTTTAACATCTCTAAATTCTAAGTGTGAACATATTTTATTTAACATGCGACAGAAGGCATAGGCTTTTCTTTCCATTTTCTAGCAACCCACACTTTTCATATTACTATGAAGTGTGGTTCCCCCTGTAGGAAAATAATTCCCAACAGTGTGTGAGGAGAGGAGGGATGAAGAGATTTGCACTTATGTATTCCATTTTAGTTGAGCATTTAGTTTTTCTTGTATTTAGTTTTTCTTTCTGCATTTAGCCAAAATGCACTTCGTTAGCAAATTTCAATTCATCAGTCTCTCTGATTAATCCCACAATGATCTGTAGTAGATGTGGATGCAATGCTTTGCAGGCATTCTTTTTGCCAAATTAGCATTTTAGGTTGGCTCATGTCGTGGTTCCGCTCAAGAAAAGGTGACTCCAGCTCAAACAGACCCAACACAGCTCAGAAGTTTACTCTTGAAACGCACAGTCAGGGCATCAGGAGTCAGGGCTGGTCACGTCTGCACTGATTGACACTGTGAAGCAGTCCTGGAGTGCACAAACTGGATTCCTTTCAGATGACATGAAGCCAGAAGGCTCAGGCCTATAGTGTACATAAAGCACCTCACTGCCCAGTTGCTGTTCCATAATGGGGATGGATTGGAGCCAATGTGGAATAAAACTTATGAAACATTCAGTGTTCAAATGTCAAGTCTTTAACAGTGACAGTGTTGCTCTACTATCTGCTTCTGGTGGGGCATCTGTCTTGATACTGTAGATATAGGCTGGAGGTGTCCTGGAGTGCTCTAGGAATAGAGTAAGAACAGCAAGTTAGGACTTGGAATCAGAATGGTTTGGGTTGGAGGGGACCTTAAATACCATCTAATTTCAACGTTCTCACCATGGACAGGGACACCTCCCACTACACCAGGTTGCCCAAAGCCCCATCCATCTCAGCCTTACACACTTCCAGGAACAGGGTACCCACAACTTCTCTGGGCAACCTGTTCCAGTGCCTCACCACCCTCTAAGTAAAGAATTTCTTCCTTATAGCTAACCTAAATCTCCTCTCTTTTAGTATAAAGCCATCCCCCTCCTTGTCCTATCACTACATTCCCTGACAGAGTCCCTCCCCAGCTTTCCTGCAGGCCCTCTTTAGGTACTGGAAGGCCTCTATCAGGCCTCTATAAAGCCTTCTCTCCTCCAGGTGGCTGAACAACTCCAACTCCCTCAGCCAGTCTTCATAGAATTGCTCCAGCCCCTTGATCATCTTCATGGTTCTTCTCTGAACTCTTTTTAATACTTCTGTGTCCTTCTTGTGCTGTGGACCCCAGAGTTGAATGCAGGACTTTAGGCAAAGTCTCACGAGAGCGGAGCAGAGGGGGGCAATCACCTCCCTCAACCTGCTGACCACATTTCTTTTGATGCAGCTGAAAATACAGTTGGCTTTCTCAGCCGCAAGCTCACATTGCTGGTTTATGTCAAGCTTCTTATCAGTACCCCAAAGTCCTTCTCATAAGGGCTGCTTTCAACCCATTCTCTGCCCCGTTTGTATTTGTGCTTGGACTTCCACTCTTAAGTTGGATGAACTCTCTGGAAAAGTTTTTTGTTTCTACCTTTTGTTAAGAATTTTTTTTTTTTTTGAGTTATATCAATGCCTCATTTGGAATACTCCTGTTGGCTTTGAGCAGTAATATTAAATAAAACAATAGTTACTTTATCTGAAATAACTAGAATGTTAAGGTTTCCAGAGCTCCTCTCAGTTAACTTTGGCTCGCACTGGTGAGTTGAGTAGTTTAAAATTTAACAACATAGCCACTACATTATTGCAGATAAAGCACTAAGTATTCATTATTAATGACCACTTAAGCATAGTTAACATTTCTCTTGCTTTTGGTATCTTGCTTTTGCAAAACCTGCCTTAAATAATGTCTTAGATCAGCTATTTCAAAGCCTTCTGGTTATGAGTTTTGCTTTTGTTGGTCTTGTGACTCCAGATACCCCTATAAACAAGTGTACTTCTGTTGGGCTTGTGACCTCAGTCATAACTGCTGCGACCCTACTTGGGGTCATGACCCCTCATTTGGGACTTGCTGTATTAGAACAATATGAAAGAGTTGTCTTATGCTAATGCATTAGGGGTGAATACAAATAACTGTCAAGAAAGCAATGGAACAGATTAATCATACAGATGGTTGTTGTCTTGCAAAGTAAAACTGAAAAAAAAAACAACAACAAAACCACAAAACAAAACAAAAGATGTAGCATCTACTTGTTCAACGTTTCAGGAGTAACTTCTGTTCTTTTTCCTATTGACCATGTATTTTGTATCTTATTTAAAAACAAGATCAAGAACCCTCACATTTTAAACATTTCTGAAAATCCTTAAAGTCAAAAAACACAAATTTCATGCAAGTGCTTGTATTTGCCCTGGAAATAAAAAAAAAGGCTTTAAAGTGAACATAACTTTGCAAGTTATTTCCCCTCTTTTACCGAACGCCACTAACCTTTCAGAGATACAGTCATTGTCTCACACTGAACTTGTGTCAAAGTTCATCCTGGAAAGACTTGTTTTATAGTCCTTAGAGCAGTGATTTATGTTGGAGATAATGATGGCTTTGCCATTCTAATATCACAAGTATAACTTTCATGTTCTGGATTACTTTATGCCGTATGTACTCTATTTTATTTATTTTTTAAATAATAAAGCTTCATCATTTGAGAAAGGTGACTGACTTTTTTTTTTTGGGGGGGGGAGGGGGAAGAAAAGCATTGTCTTTCTGAAAATAAACAATTATTTTCAGATTACTCAATTTGGTGGTGCTGCCTGTGTTCTTACTCAAGTCTTGAAAATGATTTGAAGCTTCTTACTCATGAAACCTAGATGTTACAGAATCACAAACTGTAATATTGACAATACAAAAGGCCTTTTCCAGCTCTTCACGACTCCAAAGGCCTGACTGTGATGACAACACTTCTAAGAACACATATCTGCCTGATACTTGACCTTATAGTATTTGCAAGCAGCCTAGGATGGTGTCCCTTCTTTCCTTACTAATAGGAGTCCCTGTAACCTACAGACAAGTATCATTTGCACCATTCAGAAATGACTTGGTTCATAGGAACTGTAGCTGAATCTACTCAACAGGAGTGTGTCTACCACAGACACAGCTTCCAGGCCCTCTGGAAAACAAATGGAATACGAAATGGAGGTTTGTGGTTCTATGAACACATCTGAAACTGCTGGGCTTACAAACCTGTCTGTGTGTTAGTAAGGCAGGCTTTGTTTTATCCCTTATAGGTGTAGATGAGGGCTTGTACTTCTTTTTACAGATGTGCTGGCAATTCTGTTCAGTCACCCTGCTCCCCATTGTACTGTTGGACTTAACAAGATATCTCAGAGCTATGGGCAAGAGGTGCACCCTCATCCTTGGTCATTACATCTAGTAGCTTGGGTACAGGTTGGTTGACTGCAAATCATAGCTGCTCAATGCTGAGCAAAGTAATGTAGCCCATGAAATCCATACCATGAAAGTGGAAGAGGCTTTGTTAGAGGCAGTTCAGGACAGCACTATAAGACTCTGATGCCAAAATTCCTTGACTGTATGTTGAAAGGGTGAAGGACTACATGTAGTATCTTTAATTTTCTCTAGGCTCACTCCTGTCAGTAATGTGTTGAATTGGTATAGTTTCTGTTCAATCTCTCATTGTATTCACTGGTATCAACTTTAATCAAGGTTGTCCTCTGTGATTATTACTCCATTAAAGATCTGATTCTCAGATGAGACCTCTCTTTCATCCTTTTATAACTTCAGTCTTCTCTGAGCCAAATGTTGTAGTGAATGTGCCCTTTTGTGGCTGTAGTCTCACCACATAAATACACTGACTTCCAGGCACGCTGGTAGGTTTGCTTTATACATCTTCTCTAAAGACAAGATCAGGCTCAAAGTGTATCTTAAATTCCCTGTGGGGCTGACCTTGAGGACATATTCTGCTACATGCAACTGGAGGTGAGCTTGCTTTTCTGAAAATGAATTCAGTTTTTCCAGTTGTGCATGGATTCCTGATCTCCTACTTGGTCTTGCTTTCAAGCTCCTTAATTACTAAGCTATGATTCACAAGAGAAGGGGGAGAGACGGACTCGTGCTTTGCTTCCTTGTGAAACAGCATGAGGGAAAGTGCTCAGTGGTCTGGCACACCTAAACCAGGACTCAAGCTTGTGCTGCTCAGGAACCATATGCACTGTGTGGTAACTGTGGCATTTGAGTTCAGCATTGAGAGATTTCCTTTTAACTGCTCTAAATACATCAGGTTTATAGGACTCTGAAGTAGTTAAAATGTCTCCTAGGAAAAATATTAGCACTTAAGGGCTTGGAATCTCAAACATTATTAAGTAGTGTCTGTACTCATGCAGTACGGTGCATGAGGTGTAGGGTGCTATTTACAGAATGTCTTCACAGCTATTGAACACTTTGGTACTTGCGTTTTCTGTCACTATCTGTTTTTTAACATGTTCTAATTTAAAATTGAATTTGTTTATTTGACTGTTTTTGCAAACCTCTAATCACTTTCAGTGTTACATGTTAAAATTAGAAGACAAATATTGCTGTGGAAAAAAAACAAAACAAAACACAAAAACAAACAAAAACACAAAAAACCACAACACCTTATTATTACTGCTTATCGCATGATGTAATCCTGGTAATGTATTCAATTTAGTGGAGCTAAAGAAAGTGCTTTAACTGTTGAATGCCACTAACCAGTATTAGAAAAAGGGGGACAAGCATGCTGAGGTGCAGCATCTGCTTTACTGGCACTGCTTGGTTTTATGATGAAATGTGAATTTCAGAAGTAATCTTATTTTTATTTCTCTTCTTTCATCAAGCAGAAAACAAGTAGTTGAATACACTTTTCTGCCCTGTCTGGTATTTTAATGTAGCCTCAGATTGTGGTGCTTTTAGGTAAATTATTTTTTGTATTAAAAGCCTCTATTTTGAGATAGACCTCCTGTTTATGGGGAGAAAAAAAAGGCAAAAAAGCCATTCCTCATGGAAGTTTCATCACTACTTTGATATATAACTGCATTGGCTTGCATTGAGAAGTCTTTGGCTGAAAGTAAACATAGATTGTAGTAAATCACAACATTGTGCTAAAATTAAATTAATGACGTTAGTGTCTTCGACTTATGAAAGATTGTAAACATTGCATCTTTGACACCGGAATACAATGCCATTGTATTGAAAGGGAACAATGTAATTTGTATTTTCAATAGCTAATGAATGAACACTTGATTTCTCCAGGCCAAGAATAGCAGTTGACCAAGCATGTATCTGTTTACCAACTTGTTTTCCATGGACCCTCTAAAACTGTAAAAAATAATAGTATTTTCTTATTTAATTAAATATCAGTTGAAAGTGTTAGTATTCTGTATTAGAGAAGAAACTACCTTTTTTTTTTTTTCTTTTTTTTTTTTTTTTAATTGTACCTACGTGGTGTAGGCAGCCATTTTGATTGTGCTCTACACTTCTGAGACTTCTGAGAATTTAAAGATTGCACCATTCTGAGAAGATACCTAAGGAACACATGGCACATTAGTCCAAGCTAGCTGGATCTTCTGCTGTAGATATTGATATATTTGATAGATATTTATGTTTTTTAGGTCTATAAAGCAATTTAAACATGCATCCATTTTTCTTAATATATAAATAAAATTAAAAGCTCTAAGGGTCCTCTGGCATTCATATAGGTCATCCAGAAGGCAAAAATACAAAGTTTAAGGATTTTGTAGTCTCTGGCAAATGATCTGTGTAAAGCATTAACAAAAAAAAGGTGCTGCTAGTAGCCTAATGAAATACTCGGTAGTATCTACTTTCATTCACAAAGATGATCAAGAAGTCTATCAAAACAATCAAAGCAAATGTTATCTGACACTATAATGACAATTTAGACAAAATCAGTTAATGAATCAAGGTAATACTATACATTGATTACAGTCTGTATGTGAATAGAGGATTGCTTTTCTTTATTAAGAAGCATCAGAAACAAAATAATGGTGTGTGTGGTATTTTTAAATATGCCAGGTTAGTTTAAAATTACCAGTAGAATCTGTAGGTATTTCTTCTCACAGCCTCTGTAAGACTTTCCTGGCAGACTATTAAGAGAATGAAAAAAAATACTTTGTGAGCTTAAAGTCTGTGTTTTTTTTTTTTTCTTCTGAGACAATTAATGACCTAACAGTGAGAAGCTAAGCATATGGCACTTAATTTTGATAAAGACACGTTCTTGTTTTAAATTATTTTTATTGGGGGTTGTTAGAGGCCTGATATAATTTGAGATAGGGACAAGCAGAAGACTTCCTCCTTCGTGCTGTCAGTTGTCTTGACAAAATAAAACCCCATAAAGATATCAAAATACATAAAAATGGAGCTAGATGTTTTTGCTTATATGTTTACAAATGCTTCACATGCAAGTGATAGATATCTGAGCACCTTTCCCCCTTCACTTTGAAAATTCATTACATTGCAACACATGGATTTAGTCTTTGCCCATTCAAGGCAATTTGGGCATTATTGTTCACAAAGTTAATGTTTTCCCAGTATTTGAAAACTAGATCTAGTGAGAGGTACTGAGGACAGTGTATTTTTAAGTTTGTGTTTTCCAAGTCCCAGGCTTATGGTCCCTTCTGTGTTCCCCCTTGTTACTGTAGAGAATATAAAGTACTTTATTGTCTGTTATTACCTGCAGGGTGATATTTGCATTTTACCTATGCATGTAGCCTATGAATGAAGAGAGATTTTGATGTATCTAGAGCCAAACATGTGGAAAACCCTGAAGAGTGGATCCTTGAGATGGTCGGGGACTCAGCTGAGTGTGTGCTGCATGCTGTTTGTGGGACTTTCTACTCATTTGAGTATTCACCCAGAAGCTAGAATTTCTGCTCTTTTTGCTCTGTCCCAGACACAAACAACCGCAATGGCACCATATTTCCTGGAAAGCTGGAGACAGAAAGAACTTGTTGCCAGGATATCATTAGCGTTGCCATGAACCCTGATCAAATTGGGTTCAAAGTTTCAAGCTGATGTGATGAATGCAGTACATGTGGCTTAGATAGAGAAGGAAGGCTGGCTTTTGGGCTTGGTTCTTAGAGTGTTTCCTCTGTTCCTATCAGCATGACTTCTCTTGTGCCAGTTTCTTTCCACGTGGATGCAGATCTCTTGCTGTTGACACTTCCATGATGGGTTGGGTGTGCTTGCTAGTAAGGGCTGATAAAGCTGGGTGGTGTGTTATATATTGCTACCAGATGTGACATCAAGCAGCTGCACAATAGCATCCAGAAATCTGAGGGTGGAGTAGACTATCAAACACTCCTCCTTCCCACTGCCCTTCCTCTGCAAAGTAGCAATTGGTAGTGTTTAGTGTGTGTCTGTGTGTCCTCTCTTTCTGGGTTACTGAGTCTCTGGAAACATATCTTGCCCCCCTGAACAACACCTGGCTAGCAGGCATTAGTTCGACCCCTCAGTTTCAGCTTGACTCAATTTTTATCCTCGTTGTGATGTATGGGATGGATGGCATTTATTATGTGATCCTTATTCTTTCTCGGTCTAACATGTTTGAGTCTGTGGTGTGTGGGTTTTTCATTTTTTTCCCAATTTGAGGTAGCTAATGCGTTGGGGTGGAAACATGATTGCTTAGGACCACAGGGATGAAAACTTCGTGTGACAAAAAACACAGAACAATTGGTACAGCTGTAGCACCAAACTGTCATATAAACTAAAAAAAAAAAAACAAAACAGAGACATTATTTCTGACTGATGGAGATTTGGGAGTGTCACCGACAGTAAGCTGTGAAAGCACCGCTTTCTCAAGGACACTTATAGCTAGATAAAATCTTTGTTACCCTTATAATAGCAGAGATCATGAAATTCTTTCCTGTTCCTTAAAACAAAAGAATATGGATATGACCTTGTTGGTCAAATTTAATCACAGTCCTGGAGTCAGTTTACACCTTTCAGTGATGTTTATGATATGAACATAGAGTGGGGAAAGTGAGAAACTATTGTTTGCCTAAGGACTTAAAACTGCAGAAGTTGAAGTGGTTAGTACATCTTCTTCAATAGCAAATCAGTCTTCTGTTGATGATCAGGGCTTAAGTAAAAATCATACTGCAGCATTAGCAAAGGAATGATGTATGGTTTTCATTGTGGTTGCTATTAGGAAAGAAATAATGTTACACATTCTGTGCAATTTGCAGCATGGTGTCAAAGCTTGAATCTTAACTCTAAGAGTTACGCTATTGCAATGAAAAATTGTGTATTTGCAATTGAATAGTGCACTGGGGCTGTGTCAAATTCAGTCATGTGAGGAGAAGTTTCTGGTTTACTCTAGATTCGTTAAACTACCAAAAGAACATAGTTTAGATGTGCTTAAAAAGGGGGCAATGGCAATGGCCACTCTGAATTGCAAATGCATTGCAAAGTTGAACTTTTATTAAATAGTTAAATTTATTAACTTTTTAAATAGTTGATGATTGCATGCAAAAATAGTAGTGGAGAGACTTAGCAGCTGAGCATCACTTTGTGTTGTGTTTCTCTTCAGTAAAGGTATGTCACTATACTTTTCACACCTTGACTTGTGGCAGTGGCTTGGGTGATAGTATCAAACCTGGAAATGGTCATCAACTAAAGCAGATTTAGAAGCTCCTAGATACTGTAGTCTCTTATACTCCTCTGCTAGAAATCAATGCACAGAGGTCAGAGCTTGTGAATACCTCTAAACTGCTTCAGTGCAAAGTCTAGTGCCTTTAGCTTGGACAGCTGCTGATGGTGATGAGTATGTATGCAACTTCTTGGTGGGCTTCGGTTGCTGCTGTGGCAAATGGTAATGGGTAAGAATGCAGGAGAAGGAGAAGAGAGATTTTAAAGCCTTAAATCACTGCAACTGTATGTTGAGTGAGTTCATTTTCAAAAGCTCTTAAAGTTAAAAACCAATACAGGGAGCAGTGTGCCTGAGATGGTAGCTCATGTACCTTAGGTGCCATGGATTTCCTGCATTGAAACACCTCTCACATAACTTACAGTGATTGGCAGGAGTGTAAGTTTCCTGAATGGGGTGCTTCACAGCTCCAAAACTGGAGGCCTAAAATAAATGATGTGCAGAGTGCTTACCCTGCCACGTGTTTCTCAGAGAACAAAGACCACAGCCAGACGTGGGTTGAATGTTAAAGGGTGTAATTGTATGACCAGAGAGGGGGCTCGTGACTGCAGGAAGAACAAAGCACATTTAGAAAATGGGACAGTAAATATTCCTCAGCCCTCCCAAAACAGCTATGTATGGTCATGAATTGCAAGAGAGTTATGCCAGAGGGAGAAAGAACAGTTTTGTGGTTAAGCATCAGGCTGATGTCAGGACTCCTGGTTTCAGTGCTACAAATTTACTTTTTGTCTCGGTCTCCCACGCTTCTGTCTCTCATTACGGAGCAGAGATGATCATGCTTCTTCTTTTCCTTGCCTGTTTTGCTACCTCTTTGGGGCACAGTATCTTAGTGGACTTGTCTGTAGGACAACAGGGCAATTTCAAGTCAGTGCTGTATTCCCACCTGACTGCAGGGCAAGGGCACCATGTCCAACAAGCTGGCCAGCCTGGGAAAGAGAGTGTTCATATACAAAAGGGCAGTGTCCCTTCTGGTGCATGTACATTAACACACAAAGTCTGGGAAACGTCTCTACCCTTTGAGGTTTTTAAGACCCAACTGGATAGACCTGGGCAAACTAGCAGGGCCAGCCTTGGGATCAGCTTTGAACGAGAGACTGAACTAAAGACCCTTGAAGGTCCCTTCTGGCCTGAATGGGTCTGTGGTCCTGTGTAACATATGTAATTGGGAGGGTTGGTTGAAACTGTTTAGCTGACTTTTTAATTTAGAAGTGCATGTTGTTGTAACTCTGAATGTAGGGGAAAAAGTGATCATAGAATCATAGAATGGTTTGTGTTGGAAGGGACCTTAAAGACCATCTAATTCTAACACTCCTGCCATGGTCACAGATGCCTGCTGCTAGACCAGGTTGCCCAAAGCCCTATCCAGCCTGGCCTTAAACATTTCCAGGGATGGGGCATCCACAACTTCTTTGGGCAACCTATTTCATTGCCTCACCACCCTCATAGTAAAGTATTTCTTCCTAATAGCTAATCTAAATCTTCCTTCTTTTAGTTTAAAGCTGTTACTTTTTGTCCTATCAAGGAGTATCCTATTGATTTGGCTGCTTGTGTAGGAGGTGGCTAATTTTGCAGCATGTCACGGTATATGTTTTGCCTTCCACTACAGAAGCTATGTTAGTGTGTGAAACTAAGTATTGTCTGAGTAATCTATCTCTAGAAGGGTGCGTGCCCCGTTCACTTGAGTGGTATGGTCAGTCTGGTGGGAGGCTGTTCCCTGCAGTCACCACTGACTCCAAAATCTATCATGGTTCTGAGGTGGGCTTGGAGTAAAACCTCTTCACAAGTGCTGATTATGCCTTTGAGTTTCACTTGCATGATGCCCTCATCTTCTCCCTCTCTGTCCTGAACTTCTTTGCACTGTTCCCCTGTGCTGCTGAGCAGCTGCAAATTCCTGCTACAGAGGACCGCATCTCAGTGATAAATGGAACTTGTGCTGGGAGTTTGTTCGTAGAATGCCTTGGGAATCTTCCCAGTGAACGGCCCCACATCATGATGTGAGACACTGATGTGTGAGTCACTGCTCTGCTTTCTCTTGCCAAGATTGCTGCACAGAGGCTGTGGGGTTTAACTTTCAAATTGTTCCGGCTTTTCTCAATGGGCTTGTGCAGAACTGCTCCTATTTGTCGCATGAGTAATTGTGAAGAAGTTGCATATCTTGTGCTGCAGCGAAGGCTCTCTCCTGATTTCAGGATAATTTTTAAAAGCTATTTTTAAAGTTCATGGCCTTTAAAGACTTTTCACGGGGTAGTGTGATAATGAGGAGCTCTTCCTTGCTCCAGAGGAAGGATGGGAGAGGAAGAACAGGGTGAGGTCTCCTTTGGGATTACAGCATCCCTGTGTGTGTGCTGTCTGCAGCAAAAATTCTAATTAGAAGTATGTTTTTCTGGTGCCCCCTTTCTCCACATGCTGAGTTTTTGATTTTTTTGAATGCTGTTCAGCTATCTGTAATGTTACTTCTAACAGTGTTTCCTGGTAAATTTGAAGGCATTGTGTCTGTTCATAAACTTTTAAGTTTCTTGCCACATGTGTGTTGTTATAGTCCTGGGAATTTTCTTCCAGCATTCTGCCAATGTCTTTAACATTTGTTTTACTCTTAAAAATTCATAACGGATGTATTTCCTGGTTTTAAACTTTGTAATAGGAAGAAAGGAACCACAGTTTTTCCCATCTCAGCAATAGCCTGAAGGCAGGATGTGTGGCATACAGCAGACTTTCACCAGGAGGAGGAAATTAACTGGCTAGAAAATAGGGAAAGTTCACCAGCAATCATTACTCTTCATTTATTTTTAAGTGAAGCTTTGAATCTCCAGGCAAAAGGACAACTTGTATAATAGTCTCCCTGAATATTAATGTGCAATGATTAGATACCCATGTAGACTGTAGCTGTGGTGAGATTATTCATCCTCATATATTACCAGTAGTCACTGAACTCTTATTTTTCCTTCCCTTTCTTAAGGAAAGGTTTAATGCTATTACGTGAAGTACTGATGCATGTTTTCGAGGCCAGATTCTGCTGTTTTTCCAAGTGGCCTGTGGTGGGAGTGTCCTTATGTTCCCCAGATGTGTCCTGTCAGTTTTGTGGCTCTTACTCTTTTTGGTGACTGGAAAAGTGAGATTAAACAATTTATCTTTGAGATCTGTGCTGCTTTCAAAGCTGTGTCTTCAGCAAAACATAGGAACCTTAGCAGTTTTTCTAAAGTAAATATAGACTAATAGCAAAAAAAAAAAAAAAAAAAAAAAGTACGGTAAGAAGCATTATTGTTAACGAGGCTTGAAATATGCTTTACTCAGAAGAATCCTCAGACGTGAAGAGGGAAGGAAAAGTTGTAACCTTCAGAATAACTGATTGTTTTGGGGGGGGTTAGGGGATGGTTTTTTTCTTCTAAAGTACATTTCTGTTGCAACATTTCTGTAGTTTGCTGATTCTGTGTTGCTGAGTGCATGTAGGCAATACATTTAAATTTGTATGGACAAACAAAATCTGCTTCAGATGCTACTTTTATCTGAGAATGCAAAAGGAAAAGAGTGAGACTTCCTTCCTGGGAAGAGGGTGAGGGACTGGTGGTGACCATTTGAAATTTAATATGGTATTGAATTTAGTGTAACATTTCACTAAACTAAGTAACAGTAACAGTGAGGTTTTTTGGTTTTGTTTGCCCTTTTTTTTTTTTTAATTTTATTTTTTTTTAATAATCTGTAGCACAGAATTTGTCCATGGCATGGTACAGGTAGAGATAATTAATTGACCTTGATGACACCTTTCCCTGTAACATTAAATTTATTTTGATAGATTACACATGCTAGGAAGAGCTCTTCAAAAATAAGAGCTTAAGATTTTAAAAATTATTGTCCATTTCCTTCTGCAGTTCTTCTCCTCCCTCACAAAATGGTAATAATAGGTTTTTTTCCTCCTTGCATGGAATCGTTCCTCATTTTTGCTGTGCTGCTTATTTTTGTATTGAGGACCCAGTGCTGGCCCCCAGATTAGAATTTGCATTGCTTATTACCTGGCAATGCAGCAGGTGCAGCCCTGACAGTTTTCCTTAAATGACAATTGAGTACTGATTTCAATATTTTTTTTTTAAATGTCACAATTCTGATGGAGGTATTTGAATGGGGGGTTTGCAGTGCTTAGAAAAATATTTTTATCAGTTCTGTTTAGCAAGTCTGACAGTATTTTTCTCAGTTCAGCTGTATATCAGGGACTAGGTGATAACTCATGACAGTAGAGGTTTCTGGATATGTTCTTATTTTGAAATATCTGAACTGTGGAACTCCAGTTATTCTTTCCAGTAATTCTAATGAGAGTAAATTAACAGTATAGCAATCTTAATATGTATATAGTTTACTATTTTTTTATGGTGTCCTCTTCCTAATCCTAGGAAAATGGTCATATTGCTAGTGAGACAGCTGTAGAAATGTGCACATGCAAAATAAAATATTTCATGGACATGTTATTCAAGATGAGTGAAAATATTTTTAGTACCAATACTAGTACAATTTGAGAGCCTTGTTTTATCTGCCCTGTGTTTTTCATGCACAAATAGAGGTTGCCTTTCTGAGTTCATTCTGTGCCATGTATCCCCGAATGTATGTGGTGTAGTTCTGCCACCTCTTTGGGAAATTCTGAAGGGTTGGGAACACCCTGAGGAAGCCAGCTCACAATCCTCTTGGTTTATATCCAATTTTCCTCTTTTGAAAGTGAAGTACATCAGGAAAACGTGAGAGAAAATTCATTTGCGTTGCCACATCAGCTGGAAGTAGCATCAGTAGAGCAAAATTTCAACAAATCTCTCACCTACAGAACTTGGCCTGTCAAAGCTTATAAATGACATGTGCTGGGAAAGCTGTTGCCAAATTCACACTTGAATACTTTCAGTCTGGGAGTTGTAATTAATGTACACAATCTTACAACTCCAGTTGAGAGCTGTTTTGATCTCATTTTTTGTGACTGGGGGAGGGAGGTGTGTCTCATTATAGTAAAACTATGCAATCAAAAAGACAGTACTCTTACTACTTGATGCAACAAGACTTATTAATGGAAAACCTGACCTGTTAAAATAAGATTGTGTGTGTATGTGTGTATATGTGTGTGTGTGCATATATATATGTATATATATATATGCATTAAAAATTTGAGAACAGGATGCTACCTTTAATTGCGTTTTGACCTCTGCTTGCTTTTGGGCAACTGGGTGGAACAAGAAATGCAGTGAGTAATATCACACTACTGTGTGGCTTCAACTTTAACTTTTAAAATTTCCTGTGGCCCAAAATAATGGGAGAATTTCATGTGAGACTTTTAACCTCTCAAACGTGGGTTGGCTGCCATGGTAGGTAATTATGAAGTAGATGTCAAGCTGCTGGGATGCCAGTTTTACATTTATTTCAGATGTGCAGGGAAAAACTACTTATCCTGCGGGCTTTGGTCCCATCTCTCAGGTTAATTTATTTTTACACTTAACCATCACTGGATTAAAAACTATAAGCAGTTTCAGAGTGAAAGCTGCACTGTCTTCTTCCCAGAGACTGTCCTGACCTCATAAACCAGAATGTTTTAATCTGGCCCAGTTAATCCTGGGAGCTATTCAGCAAAATGGCACAGTATCAAAAAGTGCCATTCTGGTATGTGTTTGTGGGCCTGCTATCCCTCAGGCAGGGGAGAAGTGTGAGGCTGAGCTCATGCAGTGTCTATGAACCGTAGGTGGCCCACAGGACATACCTAGCCCTTCTCCCTGGGGGGCGGATTTTCTTTTCTTCCTCCTCCCCCTCCCCCCCTCCTTTTTTTTTTTTTTTTTAATTTCTCTTGGTGTTGTTTCTAATAAAAAGGTTTTGGGTTGCTGTTGTGTTTTCTCTGAAACTCCAGGCATGGCTCACCAGCATGTGGTGAACAGTTTTACAGTGTGCTGCTGACAAGGAGTTTCCATTTCTCCCTGCTCCTCCTCCCAGACACGTGCTCCTCAAGTTTACCCTTGGCTGGCACTCCCCAGGCCTTCTTCCAGCTGTGTTGCTGGGATAAATTTGCAGAAAAGCAACCCAGGAGAAATAGCTCGGTGTTTCTCCTGGTTAGTGGGTAGTTACGTTGCAGAGCAGCACAGCAGTGGTGTCAGGGCGGGGAGAGACTGCAGCAGGGAGCCAAGGAAGAGCTGGGGAATAGGACTGAGGGTTTAGGGGGAGGAGGAAAAGGGACGAGGCCTTTCTTCCCTCAGCAGCAGGGAGCACTGTGTCTGATCCCCACCTGGAGCACTGTATGAGATGCACAAGCCCATCTGGGTTTTTCTGACGTGTTTCTTAAGTCCCTTGGCTTAAGAGACTTGTGTGAAGCATTCAAGGAAACCTTGTACTGGAGGAGGAGAATTTGAGTCTAGGCTCTTCCCCGCCACAGAGATGAATAACTACCAATTAAACTGTCCTTTCCTTTGAAATCTTTTATTTGATAAGAGCGTGAGTTCAGCTCCACAGATACTGCATAGACACAATGGCCGTTTGTAATGGGACAGCAGCGAAATGAGGAAGTGTGACAGAAGGATGCAAATATGCAAGTGGTCAGGGCTAAAAAACAACTTGTATCACACTCACTTTCTTGTACAGGCATAGTCTGTAACAATAAATGACTATTCTGAGGCTACACTAATTAGATTCCCCCCCCCCCCCCTCCGCAGCAGCCCACAAATTCTGGATTAGCAAGAACAGGCAATGGAAGGCAAAAAACAGGGATGTTGTTGATGCCTGCATTTTGCTTCCCTGCCAGAGAAGGGTATCTCTGAGATGTGGAGTGCAGATTAAGGGAAGAAAACGAGCATGTGCAATCTAGCCAAGGAAATACTGCTTTTCCTTCACGGTGTTGGGAAAAGCAGAAAAATCTTGCAACCTTCAGATTTTTTGCAACTGTTATGTGAAGACCTGGGTACTTGTAAGATTCTTCTTCTTCAGTTAAGCATCTCTCTGCTTGTAGACACAAATGGTGTAAGGCTTTAGAGCTGCAGGAGACACACTAACATGAATGTCACGTGGTTGTAAACATCAATAGGGCTTTATCTGTCTGCTTTAATGACTTGTGTTGAATATGGCTTGCTCTAAAACAGCAGTTCAGGTCCTCCACGTGAGTGAGTTTTGACATGGCTGGGCTCAGCTGAGGAAATATCTTTAAACAGCATGAGTTTTGTGAAACCTAAAATACCAGCACAATGAAGTAAATAATGGAGTAAACAAAAATATGGTGAAAGATGCAACCTAGGAAAAAGCACATTAAAAGGAAAGGTAAGAGGAGAAAGCCAAAATAGACTGATTCCTCAGTAAATGTGTGGCTGCTCTGATTTGATGTGTTTCTTCCTTTTCTCCTCCCACTGCAGCGTGCCTGTTATCTTTCAATGTTAGCCTTCAGTCTGTGCTGCATGTTACTGCTGCTGGAGCCCTGCTCCTGCCCTTGCCCCCTGGCTGTGCCCTCCTCAAACTCAGGGCTGGCAGATGAGGGAACTGCGAGGTGATCAGAGCTCTGCAGTGCTGCATCAGCACGTGGGAGATTAAGATTTTTAGAAAATTTCTGTCTTGCTTGAAGAGAGGAATTAGCTTGCTCCCAAATTGACTGGATTTATGGGAAATCTTTGCATGCTGATGTATTTATTCCCCCATGCTTCTGGCTGTACTCCTGACAGGTGCTGAGAGAAGATTTATAGAATCAGCAAATATTTGCCAGACTGGTGGAAATATCTGAGGATTATTTAGATGCGACTGTTTTTCATCATCTCTTATTTTAGTTCTAGTTTGATAACTTAAATGCATAGGCTTGAGACTATGGAAATTTTTAATCTACTTCCCTGTTGAATTTTATGCAAGTTTCATGACTAAATCCTACTACTGGTGGACAAGTGCAAGTCTGATATATACTCTTTTTTCCAGTTTTTAGTTATGATGATGCAGTAAAATAGTGGGGAGAGCAGAAAAGGACTACAAATAGATGCTTGCCATCACAGCAGCTAACTCTAATACTGAAAAAAAAGCCAAAACACTCTAAAAGTAGAATTTCTGTAGTAGTTCTTTTGTCTGTATTTCTGCAGGAACCCTTTCTGCAAAACTTACATTTTAAAATTTCAATTTGTATCATTTTTTTGTAGAGAAACTATACATCACTGACATTTAGAGGAGGTACAAGAAGATGACAAAACAAAAAGAAAACATTTAGATAAATCATTCTGGATGTCCAGATCAATAATTGTAGAAGGAAACAACGATAAAAGCAAACCATTAACCTTCACTCGAATTTCTAATGAAATACATAGAAATCAATGTCAGCTTTGCAATGTGTTTGGGAGGTTAACAAAAATGTGTTCTGATGCACCAAGCCTGGAAGATGGGTCCAGAACAGGTGTCCTGTATGGAAAAGTCTGCTCCAATGTCATATCTGTGATTGCGCTGATCTGCTGGCAAATTTACAGCCTTATCACTAATCTTGACTGTTTTCTGAGCTTGCAAAGTTCAAAACAGCTAAAACCAACACCTCTCAACCTGCTAATGGTAGTCAGTAGAAAGGCAAGATTGTCTAGGTCTCTGTACCCTGTGTTTCTTAGCACAAGAGCAGCTCATTTTGCAACTGCTTTTTTTTTTTCTTTTGTTCTTTTTTTTTTTTTTCCCTGTAGCCTGGGTATGTCTGAAGTTGATCAAAATCAAGTAGCTGAAATTCATTTGGTTAAGATAAAGATGCCATTAGCTGCCTCATAGGAAATTAGGCAGAGAAATGGTGACTTGGTGACTTTCTTCCTATTCCTCCTTCTCACTGGTGTGAGACAGTTTTCTATCTGAAGGTGCTGCTAGTACATTATGCTGTGCTGTGCTGCTGTGCTTCAATAGCAAAATGGCTATTGCTTTTTTTTTTTTTTTTTTTTTTTTTTTTTCCTTCCTAGTTCTTCCTTGGTGAGGAGGCTGAGTTAATTTTGCTTCTCCACAAGCCTTGATGCAGTGGTCAGCTCCTGCCATTTGGTATTGCACTAATGCACTCTGTCAGGATACTCACCATGATTTCCACAGGAACTGATGCTGCTGCAAAATGTGCCATTTGGACTTAATTTCCACTTTTGTATTCACATAAAAGCATTGAGATGCATTAAAGAAATGAGGCATACTTTTTTTTTTTTTTTTTTTTTTGAATCAGGATATTGCATTTCTCCTCTATTATTAGGTCTTAAAGTTCACCTACAGCTTCCACTTTAATCCTTGAAAAGCTTAAGTAGCCATATATAGGGAATATGCAAATAAAACTCTTTATTTTGGAGCCCTGTTGACCTAACCAAACCAGGACTGGCAAAATTATTTAGTTTTTGGCAAAAAAAAGTGTTCCATGTTAACTTCTACCAGCTTGCAGGCAGACCTGCTCTGTGCTGTGTCAGGTATTATTAGATAAGGATTACAAGAATTGTTTGGTTAGTAACAAGGACTGTTTCTAGCCAAAATTCTCAAGAACTGAATAAGAGTTGTTCAAAACTGTTTCAAATTCATTTTCAGTAATTCTAATTTCCTGCTGTTGTGCATTTTATTAATACCACTAAAAACTTTTTTTTTTTTTTTTAAAAAAAAAAAGCCCTCCCACCTGCAAGTTTATTACCTAACTGCTGGCTTTAGTCTCACATGCCTTTAAAACTTTATATATGTGTTGCTTCATAAAGCAGAATTTTTCTATGTAACATATTTATGGTGATGGATGGATAGGTGGGGGATGAAATGAGCATGTTGCTAAATCTGGACTTGTCTAACAAAGTTGTTCAGTTTTGGTTATGTATAGTGAAGTGTGAAGACGAAACTTAAGGGTATTGTAACTATAACCAGAGAGGGTAGTATAAGAAGCTATTGCTCTGAAAAGGCTACTAGTGCAGTTTTATTCCTCATGATTTATAGTACTCTCTGAAGAATAAAAATTATGACTTATGTTTATGGATAAATCTTTCTTGAGTAACTTTTTCTGGGCCCCATGCTTGGCAGGAAGCGTGTGGGAGTAGACACAGGAGGCTGTTTTGCTCGGAGGAACACCAGAGCCTGCTGCAAGCATCAGAAATATACAAGCAGTCACCGTGCTGAGCCCATGACCTGCTCAGGCTTTCAGGTTGACTACCTCATCCCGAGTCACTTGTGTAATGCTAGAAACGCCTAGGCAGTGGCTGTCTCTGACCTTTCCTCTCCACTTCTGAAGTAGTTGTTCTGTATCATTTATAGTGTTTCAGCCTGGCTGGCTGCTTATCACCACGTAAAACTTTTCAGCCTGTCATAGCAGTCTCATTTCCCTTTCCTCCCCTTGTTATTTAATGAATTGGAGTAGAATACACCTAGAGTAACGGCTCTAGCTGAAGTAGCAAGCCATCATGACAGGGTCCCAGTGCTTCAGATCAGGTCGGCTGCCAGCATCAAATTCCAGGAGCTGCACCACTTATGCACGTGGCATATTCATTTCTGTCCTCCCCATTTAATTATTTATTTTTGTTTCAACGCTTCTTTCCTACCCTTGAGACCTTGCTATCTTTGCTAACTAATCTTTTCTCTCTTTGTAGCAACTAGACTTCCTCTTAATATGCTGTTCAGTGTTCATTCATCCAAGCAAGTCTGCAATCTTTCCTTACCAGTTTTTTGTTTGTTTGTTTGTTTTTGTTTTTGCTTTTGGCCAGCTTGGAATGGAAGTGCTGAGTAACATTTATATTTTTCACTTGATCTATTTTTTTGTTGGGCTAAAGTGGTCAAGCATGTGGCAAATTCTAACTTTTTCCTTTTTTGACATTGCAATATGTTGCTTCTTTTACCCTTTATTTGTTAAATTTGCCCAAAAATATCTGATTTTTTTCTGTACTTGTGTTGTGATTATTTTCATGAACAGTAAAAAATACATGTGAGCTGAATCTGTTCTAGCCATGACCAAGATGAGAAAGAAGAGCTAACTGTCCAAAATTACTGTGTATGTTCCAGTTTAATGCAAAGAACCAAAGAAACAAAAAAGGAACTTTAGGATCTTAGAACAGCAAAATCTGAGACGCCAAGGAAATTGGTGAGGTTACACTGGACCGCTTTAGATATAACTGTTATTCAATTGATTGCATTCCCAACTTCTTTGTAACCACTCACTTAGCAGGAGGACTGAACTCCTTCTGAGGCTCAATGGCAGTTTGCAGTATTAAGAGGCAACAAGTTAGCCTAGACCTGTTTGTCTGGTGCTTGGCCTGTGGATTAGAGGTGCTCCCAAGAGTAATTCCATCAGATCTTTGTATTCACAGTTGGTAGCTTGAAGACAGTGGAATGCTCTTGCTGTTCCTAGGAGAGAGAGGAGAGAAATGGTATTGTAGAAGTGAGAAGTGCTGTG
Organism: Anas acuta; assembly: GCF_963932015.1. NCBI lineage: Eukaryota > Metazoa > Chordata > Aves > Anseriformes > Anatidae > Anas > Anas acuta. The sequence continues at coordinate 49,985,232 of NC_088980.1, read as the reverse complement.
AAAACATTTTTGTGCTTTCTTAATAAGTACCTCCCTCCTCATATGGACAAAGTTTATCTGTAACTTAAAAGATAAATAAATGCATATTTATTCAGGAAAAGAAAATATCCCATATTTTTTCATCTCAGTTTTAGGGCAAAGCTTAGTAATACATTGACACCACTGGAAATCAGAAGTGTGTGACTCTCATCTTGGGCACAGTGGCTTGTTAGTAAAATTGTGACCATAATGTAAGCCAAGTTTTTTCCAATGTCTGCTTTCAGTATCATTGTTCATGCTTTCAGACGTCTGAGTGCACATTTCCCTGATGAAGAAGCTTGTTCTGTGCCAAATCTGTAGACTTACCTAAGTGAAGAGCACAATAAAAGCAATACATGAAATCAGTAAGAGCAATGCTATCAAGTGCATGAATTTGCAAATGTGAAAAGGTTGAAGAGGGTTTGGAAGTTTGGCCCATGGCATGCATCAGAAATAGCTTTGTGCATTCCCCCCCCTCCCCTTTCTTCTCTTGGAGATGTAAAGCCTGTGTGGGAAAACTTCCTCTTACTCGTTGTTTCTCGTCTCTTTCAGCTACTGAAAGAAATCCAGGCTCTCATAGTTAACGCAAAATGGACTCAGTCCAGCGAGTTCGTTGCCCTATTCCCATTATTAATCCCACCGGCTCCAGGCTTGCAGCATGTTGCTGTACTGCAAAGAGCAGCACGTGGGCAGAGGCACTCATGGAGTGATTGAGCCCATGCGGGTGGCCCAGTGCTGGCAGCAGCCGCGTGGCCGTGCTGCGGTGCGGCAGGAGCATCTGCTGAGCCTGCAGCCCTTCTAATGCCAGCGGGCCCTGGGTCACCGATCCCTGATCTGGCTGCCAGTGGGGAACAGTAATGGGAGGCTCCGTGACCAGCCCCCAACCCAGTCATGTGGTGTATAAATTAAATATTTAGTGTGTGGTTTTCTTTAGGGCCATCTCATGCGAGATTTATGAAATGTCAGTGTTTAACTTGAGCACAAACACAGCTTTAATTGGAAAGGATGTTTTTGCTTAAAGCTGTACGCCATCGCTGACTGGGGTCTCTAACTGTGTTATTAATGTCTTTTCCTAATGACCTGGTCTGAAGATTCCCAAACCATGATCCCATAGATCACTTCAGGTCTGTGGGGAGCTGACACATTGTGGGAGCTGCTGCTCGGCATCTTTCCAGGGGTCAATACATGCAAAGAGCAGCTAAAACCACACTGAACGCTTTATTCCCACCTCCCCCACCCCGAAGTAACCAAGCGCTGCCTGTGCTAGGCTCCTGCTGCTGTCTCGTGAGTGGGAGGGAGGATTCCCGAGGACATCAAGGCTGCAGAGCAGTGGCTTCTGGTAGCTTTCAGGAGAAGCCATTACTATTTCTTTGCCTCTTTTTTTTTTTTTTTTTTTCTTCCTTTAATAAATGATGATTTATGTTTAGTTTTGGATTAATATACTCCTTTTACCCCTAAACTCTTATTGATAGTTAGCTGACTTATGGTATAGAAATCAGCATTTCTGGCAGTCAAAAAGCATGGGATGTTGCTCTAAATCTCTAAATCCTTCATGGGGATACAGAAAGCAGGTTTTACTTTACAAAGTTGACTTCTTTGTGGATGTGTGATTATTTTTATCTTTCAATATCACATTGTTAAGTACCAAAGAAGTTCCAGCCAACTGCTATTTGAAGAAGCTTTTTTTTTTTTTTTTTTTGAAGTACCAAAGCCATACAACTCTTTTAAAAATTATTATTATTTCTTGAGCTGAACATTTCATCCATATTAATTTTTTAGTATATTATGAGTTTTTATTTCTCCAAGACTAGAAAGTCCTTTCCTGCAAATCAAAGGTTAATTCTTTTTCTGTGACTTGGGAAGAGAAAAGACTTTTCCAAATTGTGAGAATATTTATTTTTACCATATCGACAAGGATGTTAGGATGAAACAAATGCTTTTTTTAAAGACAGCAGCTGGTTCCAGCCTCCAGGTTTGGAATATTTTCAGTATTCATCTGCCCAAAAGCAGCTGGAAGCATGAGTATATGGGTTGCTTATTTAAGACGTTGATGTACTTTCTATGGAGAATGCAGAACTGGATTTCATGGGAAGGAATGTATGAAAATTGTCAGTGATTAGTTTCAGTAGACTGAGCTTGCACCATGTGCCTTTGAAAATGGGCTTTATTCTGAAAGTGATTTTGATCTTTTGCATATAAAAATATCAAATGTTTGACCATAACCAGATTGCTTCTATAAACGATATTTTAGTTATTTTGTAGTTATTGGTTGATTTATTCTAGATGAATCTGAAACAAATATCCCAATAAAAGAAAAATTTTCAGTGGAGGAAGATTATTTCTCAATTCCAATTACTCGTAAGTGAAGAAAAGCCTTTGAGTAGCCTAAACCTCACAGACTTTTTTGTTCATGGTTTCATGTTCAAGACCCTTTTCCCTACCTCATGTAGCTGGTATCTAACACCATGCAAGTCAGTAGCAGGAAAAAAGGTTCACTTTGAAAGAAGTTCATCAAATGTCTTCACTGAGGTGATGTGTATTGTTCAGTTGCTGTATAGCTTACATAGACTATATATTAAGAGAATGTGATTCTTTTCACTTGAACTGTTGGTGTGAGGGAAGATATGGCAGCAGCAAAGCATTTCAGAAAGCTCAGATTTGGGGAGAAGCAGACAACTGTAGGTCCTTCTTTCCTTACTGTATGCACATTCTGTGTTTTCTGGTTTTAATAACACTGGGCATCTGAGCATGTTTCTTAAATTCTCAGCAGTTAACATGTATTCAAGATGTTTCCTGTAGGAAAGTTTTCCCCTTTCTATATGCTAAGAAGGAAACTATAAGCAGCACCAGCTTAAAGCTACAGCCATCCTTGATTCGATGAGAATGGTAGATGTTGTATGTGTGTGTGGAAAGACAACAAGTAGTGTTCTAGTATCCCCTGTGCCATCTCTGATCACTCAGTGAGGTACGGTATCTTACAATGGCCTGTGTTTGTGAAAACACTCATTCCTTTTCCAGAAAAATGAAGTCTTCTTTTCCAGAAAAATGAAGACAAGCTATGAAATATAGCTTGTGATGTGTTTATGTTTTAAATAAGCATAAACTTTATTAATTTTTCTAATGTTCTTTAAATTCTATTGTTAAACGTGATTAAGTTCTATCAAGTGTATCTATAGCACTTAGTGATGGCAGTTCAGGATACAACAGGTCTTACCTCTTTGCTTCATACTGTAAAGAATTGTTCCTTTGGATGATATATTGAGTTTGACACAGGGATTCTGAATTTATTTCAGAGAAGTTTTTGTTTGCTTGTTTGTTTATTTGTTTTGTCAGTGCGACTTGAAGGGTCTGGATACTGGTATTGCTGTCCACTTGAATCTAGACATTTCTGTACAGTTTTTATAAACATTTTCCTACCTCTGGCTTGTTTAACAGTCACAGTACCTTCATACCTGAAATGTCATTATTGCTGTTCTTGCATTTAAAAAAAATGGCGTAGGGTTGTCACTACGGGTCAAATACTCATTGCCCTGATTTGTAAAACATGTTCTTTGACTATAGCATTCATTTCTGCATAGCTATTTCACATCACTACTTTTTCCCACTCCTGACGGGACCTATATTATATACTCATATCATAATATTTCATTGTAGAAATGGTAGATCTAATAGCCTATCTCTCCTCCACTGTTCCAGAACTGTTTTCTGTACCTAAAGAAACTATGTGGACACTTATGCAATTCTTTTGGGTTATGTGCTTTCACTGTACTTTCTGACATGGGACATGGATCTGCTATCACAGGAACATGGATCCATGAGACATGGATCTGCTTTTGCTGCTTTTAAATATGTAAAAGGTGCTGGTTGTGTAGATGAGGATCTAATAGCAAGGTCTGAGCAAAACAGAGCAAGCAACTGAACCTTCTCAACAGGGCTGCTCTGCTTGTGACCTTCAGAGGACAGGAACAGAGGAGTCTATCTGTATTAAGATTGAAAAAAATACACAGAAAAAAAAACAACACCTCAAACCAGCGAGACTTAGGGTGCAGGTGCTGTAGTAAATAAATGGAGATCAACATATTTCTTACTGTCAAGAAATGTGACCCAACCAGAAGGCATAAGAAAGGAAAAATGTTTTTGGAAGGCCTCAATCTAGTGGGTTTCCACCCATGACATGCTTTAAAAAATAAAAATAAATCTGAGAAGCTTTAGATACATATTACAGTGTAATATGTCTAATATGTCTTCAACTTCCTATTTCTTGAATTCCCTGGAGTTTTGTGAGCTGGGGAGGAACACCATAGGTAGACCCTATGATTCTGTACATCGATCTGTTTTTTTTTCTTTTTTTTTTTAAGAAATAAGCTATAGTGTACTTTAGCATCTTTCAGAATGAAAACTGCCTTGCAAACTAGAAATTAAAATGCTCACAGAAGTGTGAATGGAGGGAAAAAGAGGGGGCTGTGCAGTTGTATATCATGAACATGAGATAATTTGGAGTAGGTCACAGTATTGGATCATGATGTGGGGGTAGCTAATAGCTTTTTAGCTGTACTGTTAAATCTATGCCTGATTTGGAGTGAAGACACTCTGAGAGGCTGTAGGAAGGTGTTATGGAAGCATCCTTTTGGCACTGAATTGTTACTTGTGCAATGGCACTTTTCTGTACTGTTCCATATGCATCAGAAATTGTGACCAGGATGAGAGGAGCTTGCAGTAAGAGGTTTCTCGGATTCCAGAAAATTTAAGCAGCCAGTCTTTGGTGTTTTCTGGGGTTTTGATGCTGTGCCCCTACACACAACACTCTCTGAGTAATGTCACTTTGTTCTGAGAAACAGACATGTCAGTCATGTGTTGGTGTGTCTGAAGGGAATATCCTTTTAAGAAAGGTGTAAAAATTAGGGTACTACCAAATATTTATCTGAGATGTGTCACTTTTAGAGTCTTTGTCTAACCACTGAATAAGGCTTTCTGCTTTCTTGATTTCACTCTGCTAAACTGATGAATATTGCCCATTCTTCAAAGTTGATTGATGAAGATCTTCACACATTGTTTAGATTAACACAGTGTTATATCTCATTAGAAAAATATTATGTAATTATTACATTTGGACCTCATCTTTTTCTTTTCCCCTGCTAGTACTGTTCAGTGGTGGCCTTCAAACAAGGGATCCAGTTAGATTCTTGCTGGGTGGCCAGAAAGAAGAAGATTGCAAGAGTTATAAAGATTCATGTTTGTTTTGGGTGGAGGCTTCAAAGGCTCACAGGCTTCCTTACACAATGATGCAGTCAGGAAATGGGAAGGCAGGGAAAAAAAATTGGAATCTGTTTTATATATAAATGGGATCTTAGAACCACCATCCTTGTTTAGGTTCAGTGGAAAGCCAGTATAACCATGGATTTCTCTCTGTACTGCATGTTTGATGTTTGCATTAATTGCCCTCAGTAAAGCTTCCTTTTTTTTTTATTTTTTTTTTCTTCTGTATACACTTTATAATGGAAAATGTAAAATACAGTGATGCATTCAGAAGGCAAATTGTTAATAGAGCACTGAAGCTCAGTAACTTGACATGTATTATTTGAGGTTCTGGATGATGGGATGTATTCCAGTCCATATGTTCTACAGATTCTAATTAGTAAGCCCCTCCTGCTGCTATGTGGGATAAAGTGTGAGTTAGGATTTAAAGCTGTATATTTTTTGATAAGTTTTTGAAGGAATTACCTCATCAGTTCATTTCCAGTACAAAGATAACTTGCTCTTGTGGCTTGCCCTGGCTGGTCTGTGTATGCAGGGCTTGTAATTTTGTTGTATGTCACCCACGTTATTCATTTTATTAGATGATGTTAAGATATGGCTTTAAATCAGAATTATAATGCAATGTTACAGATGTCTTCAGGAGCATGGGTCTTTTTATATACAGTGTCAGATTACTGATAATTAAAGAATTATGCACTGATGTGTACAAAGGATGGATGAAAAAAGTAAGAATGACTACTTGTTCCATTCAATCAATTGACTCTTTTCATGAAGAAAGGAAGGAAATGTTTACTGTTAATAGTAATATGCAGTATCTTCTATATCTGTCTATGCTCTTAATGGCATTTTCTGTTCCTCTTGAAATATCCTGTCATCATGGTCAAGAAAAAATCTCTTATCTGTGTGCTTTATAGCTGTATTTAGGATTTTTTTTTTTTCCCTGCTTTTCATTTAGGAGACTTTCAGTTAATAAAGTTGCACACAGGAAGTGATTCATATTGTAGAATGATCATAGGCAGTACATACATATAATGAGATGCTGTGGGATAGTGGACACTTTTTTGAAGTCACTGTGGAGCAGAAATCCCACAGAGGAGGATGATTCAGGAAGACTCAGTGTACTTGAGTCACTTCTTTGAAACTGTTACCCTTTGTCAATATTTGCCCACACAGCCATTACTGCTTGTGTTCTTTATGTTCATTAATGGATTGAACTTTACATCACCTTTGTGGTGAAGGAGATTTTCGCGTAAATGGGGAACTGAAGTTGAAGGGCACCCAAGCAGCGTCCTAGTTTGCCCTTGGGGGTACGCTCATCCCTAAGAAGGGCATCTTAAGCTCCACTTGGGCCTGTAGAAACAAGGATGAATGGAAAAGACTAGGTCTTGTCCTGTCCTGTTGGAATGTTGCTAGGGGCTCCTCTGGATGAGGAGACAACGTGCAGAGGTGCTGTGCAGTTGAGCGCTTGGGTGGGACATAGCCTAAAGCTGACTTGCCCAAGGCAACCTAGGCAGTTGTGACAGGGAAGGCAGCTGAAATCTTACTAGAGTGCAGCTGGTTGACCAAATGACTTTGACCAATCTAGGAGATGTCATTTTAAATCATGACTTGTAGATACTCTACTACTGATTTAATGAAACTGAAACTAAAGAGTAGCACCAGACAGTGCTGTGTTAAAAGGCAGTCAGAACTCAAGATGGTTAGCTGAATATTAGACAGCACTACATGGGAAAACTCAAGCAAACTTGGTTTTCTTGGCAGTAGTTATTGTTGTTTTTCATTTCAGGAGGATCTATGTCTCTGTGAAATATAACTAGAGATTGTCTTTACAAGTTCAACTCAAGTCAGCTTCCCAAGACCTCTTATGCTCAGCATTGACTCTAAAATCAGCTCCAAAAATTCTGTGCAATACTAAAAATAGATAGTATGGTCTTTGATTGTTGGAAGATTAATGTGAAGGATTTTATTGATGTAAATTACAGCTCTGTTTGGGAAGGCTTGCTTGTCTTAATCCTACATAAATATCTTCAAGCATATATTAAAGTGGGTTTTTGTTGGAATACATGTTCCAAGTACAAACTTCTGTTGGATCAGAATGGCAGAAAATGAAGCCTGATTTCCACCATGGGATGAGAAGATCAAAGCAGTTTTGGAAACCAAAACCAAACCTGAGAATTTTTACCAGGTTTGTCAGTCTACAGGTGTTCCATTTATTAAACAAACTTCCTTGTCGCAGTGCAGTCAAAGATGAGAAGCCTTACAAATGGAAGCTGTCATGGTTGCTACGCTAACAAAACTCAGTTTTGTTTCTTGAGTATCAGGTATTCAGTCAGCCTTTTTCTCCAGCCGCCCTGCCTGAGAGTTATTGATGAAAAAATAGAGAAAGCTCTGATGATTATTTACACTTAATCTTTCTTACACTGCCATGGTGGTACCAAGAGACACTTAACTGTTGATGGTTGCTATAGAATAAACTATGGTAATATGGTATACTGTTGTCCCCAGGTCTTCACTGAAGTAATTTATTTATTTATTTATTTATTTTCAGGAATTAGAATATTTTCTTTTATTATTATTGTTTTTAAAATGTCAATTCTCTCTTCCTCAGTTGCTATCGGTATAATTTAATTAAGTATATGTATTCTTAGTGTTAACATGAGTAAAAGCTGTTTTTCTGGTTTCGGAGATATTTTCTTTCATAGTTTAGAAAGATACGCAAAATCTTATACAAAAGTTGGTTAGAAATGAGTGACTATGTAAAAATATGCAGACAAAAGAAAATTATTTCTTGACATCTTCCATTGTTTATAGTATTCTTCAGGAACTTGAAAATAATGTTTTCAACCCTATGTGTTTTGCCATTTTGTTTTTATATCAACCAATACTCCTTAAAAACCAAAAGGCCTCATCCAACAAACAAATAAAAAAAAACAAACCCACAAAACCCAGTAAAAAATAAAACAACCTTATCCACAACCTCACTCACAGTGAGGATATAACTCCTGTGTTAACATGGATGTGGGAATTTTTCTCAAGTCTGGGTTCTTCAGTTATTTATTTTGTAGTGAATGTTGCAACATCATTGAATGGCTACAGTTATTCACAGGAATTATAACGCATATGGGGAAAAAAAAATTAATTGCATTGCTAGTATTTTTGGATTATTTATTTATTTTGCATGGTACTGTATGTATATGAAAAAAAAAAAAAAGGCAAGAAAAAAAAAAAGCAGCCTGGAATTTACAAGAGAAGTCTTGCCTTGTAAGGGATATGCTTATCATGGTTAATATCCATTGTTTTTTCCTGCCCTAAGTATAACGTGCCCTATGTCTGTGCACAAATATCTTTCACGTGTGATCTTGGCCTTAACTCATTTTTCATTGATCTCCATTGGCTTTTTGGTCAGACACAGTTGTATTTTACTACTGTTTACCAGAGTGGATGCTACCCTTAATGCACTCAGGCAGACTCCCTTGCTGTTTTAGGTCTTTCCCACGTCATGGTGCACTGCAAATGGACACTCTCAAATAAACATTTCATAGAATGGTTGAAATTGGAATGGACCTCTGGAGACCAGATCTAGTCCAACCCCCCTGCCATGCAGGGTCACCTAGAGCAGGCTGCACAAGATCATGTCCAGGCAGGTTTTGAAAAATCTCCAGAGAAGGAGACTCCACAACCGCTCTGGGCAACTTGTTCAGTGCTCTGTCACCCACACAGTAAAGTTTTTCTTCATGTTCATATGGAATTTCCCGTGCTTCAGTTTGTGCCTGTTGCCTCTTATCCTGTCTCTGAGCACCACAGAAAAGAGTCTGACCCCATTCTACTGATGCTTCATTTTAAGATATTTATATGGACTGATAAGATCCCCTCACAGTTTCCACTTCTCCAGGCTAAACAGGCCCAGCTCTCTCAGCCTCTCTTAAGAGAGATGAATCAGCCCCCATGTCATCTTTGCAGCCCTCCGCTGGACTCTCCACTACCTCTATGTCTCTTGTACTGGGAGCCCAGGCCTGGATGCAGTACACCAGGTATGTATGGCTTCGCCAGGTCTGAGTAGAGGGGGAGGATCACCCCCCTTGACCTGCTGGCAACACTTTTCCTAATGCATCCCAGGATAATGTTGGCCTTCTTAGCCACAAGGCACATTGCTGGTTTGTGGTTAACTTGTCTGCTGACAAGCAGAGCTGCTCTCCAGCAGGCTGGGCCCCAGCCTGCACTGGTGCTTGGTGTTGCCTTTTTTGAACCCAATGAGGTTTGTCTACACCCAACTCTCCAACCTGTCCAGGTCCCTCTGAATGGCTGCACAACCTTCTGGTGTATCAGCCATTCCTCCCAGGTTTGTGTCATCAGCAGACTTGCTGAGGATGCGCTCTGTCTTTTCATCTAGGTCACCAATGAATGATTTGAACAGGCCTGGACCCAGTACCGACCCTCGGGGCACACTGTCTAAATCCTGTCTAAATTTCAGCCTCTGCAACTGGCCAAAACCTGCCTGTTTCTGTAGATGTCCCTGCAAACACACACAAGAAGTTGTCACTAGTTGCACCATCCGTGATATTCTGGCATTACTGCTCCACCAGGCTTGAGCACTTGTATGGTCCCCTGGGACGTTGCATGCAGATGCTCAGCACTGAGCTGTGCAGGACTGCAGCATGCGGTGTTGGTGTGTGTCCTGGTTTCTCATATGGGTAGATGCACTAGGAGGTGTGCAGCTTTGGGGGAGAAAGCAATGTGAGTATGGTGGTAACCTGTCAGGAAAAGGGAAAGCTGGCATGGCTTTGGGAGTTCAACAAGAAAAAAAAATGTGGAAGATGCCTGTCATTTTAAGTGACTCTTTTATAGTTCAGTGGAAGAGTGCAGTAAGTATGCTGCATGTACATTATATACTGGTATTGGTTCTGGGATTATTTCTGTTCTGTGTCATCACAGACATCTTCTAATATGCAAATTCCATTACTTACTGAAAACTAATCGAGTTAAGTATAGAACTAAAGCCATCTGGTAGTTCAGACAGAAAAGTTAGATAATTAGTTGTTCTTGTCAAGGGACTGATTAAAATAGGCCATCTTCATAATAGCAACTAGTTTGTAGGGACCTCCTGAAAGCCACCAGGGATAGTGATAATAAAAAGTACAAAATTAGAAAAGGAAAAAAAGGAATTGCCATCATAGCTCATGGTGACTTTTTTTTTTTTTTTTTCTCAAAGTGAATTACGTCAGCTTCTAATTTGAAGACTGCTTTTAATTTTGTTACTTTGGAAAGAAGCACAGGCTAAATTTTCTGGCCCTGGCTAGGTCAGCCAGGCTACTTCTAGGGATCCGTCATTGTTTTTGCATAAAGCTCCAGTTTCATTGCTCAGACCCTACTGTGGGTATAGCTAATCTTCACAGACCTCTCTAACCCATGTAACCTGATGGGTCTAGCTCAGGGAGGTGTTTTTTTTTTTTTTTTTGATTTGGCAGTATTTAAGAAAAACTAAATGAGGAGAAACATCAAAACAGCATTGCTGCACCATTCTTTCTCAAGTGCTGATAGCTGTATGCATAGAAATGTTTAATATGACTTTGTATTGATATGTCTTTAAGGAAGAAGCTGTTCAGCAAGTAGTACTTCAAAGTAAGTGAACTGGGTAGCAGAAGGAAGGATCTGTGTAGGTTTAGCAGCTCCAGTCCCATCATCACTGCTGCGGCAAAGGGGCTGTGTTTTCCCTTTGGTGTTTCCTGCTGGAATCTTGTCTTCCTCATCCAGCTAAATAACAGCAGGGAAACCTCCACAGGCTAAACAATGCTTACTCCTTGCTGCATGAGGATTCCACAGTGTCCCTGTGCCAGTGTGATAGAGTAATTTTGATAAGTTTGACCTGAATCTTCTTTTAAGTTGTTTGTCTTTGGGAACAAGGTGTTAAATGCAGCTATGCTAAATGGACTAGTAGGATAAAATAAATGGTAGTGAAATAGGAAAGGGAGAATGCTCTGTCATTGGTGTGATTTAATTAAATATATTTTCACTTTACATGGATAAAAATGCTACATCTAAATGAGATTAATTGAAATTTATTTCTCATTGCTTTAACAGTAAAAATTATGGATCCCATTTGTTTGTTTGTTTGTTTGTTTGTTTTTGTCTCTGTTTCTATTGATTTAACAACTCCAGTAAAGAAGTACTTATGCTGTTTTAGATGGATGTTTGTAAGAGTTCCAGCATGGCTGTAATATTTTCTCACACAGAATGTGATGCAAATCTTTTTTTTTGAAAATGTGAGTAAATTGAACACTTAAATTAAAATGTGGGTAAGAATCAAAAGTACTCCGGCTTTTCTGTGCCTAGATTCTCCTTGAAAAAAAAAAAAAAAAAAAAAAAAGCTTCTAAATTATTTTCATTAAATGAAGCTTTTATGCCCTTTTATTCCTTGATTAGGAAGGCAGTGATTTGAAAAATTCAAGATATTGAGGTCTGAAGTGTCAGGGATGCCCAGCTTTTAGAAAACATAAGCAAACATTTCAGCCTAATAAGCACAAAATAAATTGCTGTGAATGTAGATGTACAAATAGTTCCTGATTAGTTTAATGGGTCAAGCTTTCAGATTATTAAAAAGGTGATGAATGTACACATGTGATCAAGTTAATACATCTCTAAATGCATTCTCCGCAAAGCAACAATGTGATGCATCTAGTGAATACTTAGCTAAGGATTGTTGTAACAAGTGTTGAATCAGTGCTTTAGGATTTTTATTTATCTTTTAATATTCAGAATATTGTCTCTTCACAAATTGCTTTAGAAATATTTTCATAAAATCCATCAAAAGAGGAAGATCCACATTTTGCCTTTCATGTGCACATTGTCATTCATGCTTTAAGTTCTGTCTGCTTGCGAATAGCTTTCACCTCCTATATTCACTGTCCTGCTGGCTGCTAAATGGGTGGATTATGTACAGACAATCTGACTTTCCACTGCCTGTCACATTCTTATTATTTACTTGAACAGGAGAAAAGGGACTAAGAAGTTGGCAAATTAATTGAAGCAAGAACAAGCTTTTCATTTTGTAATATTAGAACTAGCTTTAGATAAACCTTCCAAATGAGCAAATAACTATCAAAAGTATGAGACAACAGAGTCAGGCTGGATGGCTGGAGCTGAGCATTCTTAAGTCTGACTGCTTGCTTGATGGTAGTTCATTAAAGTTGTATTTAATCTAGTATTAAAATTATTATTATTATTTTTAAGAACTGAAGTTTGTTTTGTTGTATCACAGAACTTTAGATTTTTTTCCTAAATTATATTTCTCTAATATGTCATGTGATTTCTATAGTAGCTTTTGATGAGATGTCTGATTATATGTCTCATTTTCATTCTGTTCTTTGTATAAGATGGCATAATTCAGATTTCCTTTTAGATAAGCCTTTGGCCTTTCAGTTGCTTTTGCTTTGCAAAGAAATTAATTCCTTCAGGTCAGAGAATCTGCAGCTCCAGCTGTGACTGTAGATGAATGTTCTTGCAGGGTCACATTATGTAGCACTGAACCTAAATAAAAAGATTAGCAAGAGTTCACTTGGAGGAAAACTTTTTAATTTCACTGTAATAAGTATGAGAATACATAGGGGAAAAAGAATAAAGATTTATTTTGAAATTGTTAGCAAATTATTCACCCCCCTTCCTGCTTTTGTTGCACTTTTAGAATGGCAGTAAAGGATGGAATTGAGCTAATTCATGGTAGCACTTCAGTCCCTGGCCTACAAATGATCTTTTATTTTCCTTGAAAAGGAAATCCTAGTCTACTTCTTTCAGTGGTAAAGATTATGTTTATGAAGGAATTGGAGAGCTTCCTGATATGTTTCATTGTTTCAGGCAGTCTTCTGCCCCAAAACTTCACTCAGTGGAAAGGAAGAAGGGGTGTCATAGTTACCTAACTACAGTTGGACTGAGCCAGCAACACCCAGATGATGTCTCATGTCTCCAGAAGAGTGTGTATTATTTTTGGCAGCCAATATGAACAATTCCTGGCAGAAACGGTGGACTTCTATGGTGACTCTTCAGCTGAAGAGTCTTAGACCTACTTAGTCTACTTAGACCTCACAATCTCTTCTCAAAGTTGTACCTCTCTCCAGCCACGGGGGAGAGTAGAGGGGCTGCTAGGGTGTTTCCTCACTCATGAGTATTTTCTGTTGATTGTTGTTGGCTGGGTTATGCACCCATGCTTTTTGACCAGTGTGAAGAGATGAGCTACTACTAAGGGCAACAGTCTGATCCTTGGACGCTCTCCTGTCTCAAATGTCTCCAGCTTTGTAAAGAGAGGATTGAAGGGGTTTGATTATAGCATTCTAGTCTTTCTCAGCATTTTAGGTCTGCCAGTCCTAGGCAGCACTCTTACCTGAGTAGTCAAAGCAATATTTGTATCCACTTCCTTGGGAAGGAAAACAAGTAATTAAAATTGACTAATGTTACTGCATTGCTTGGCTTAAGAAATCAAACGGACAGAAGTCATCTAATTCTAGTTAAAGCTCAAGTTCAGCTTTGTCACTTGCTCCCTCTGGGCTGCGGAGGTGACTCCTGGTTGGTGAGTTTCTGATCCTGTTGGATCCCTGGCTAGAAAATGCCACGGAGCCTGTCCAAGTTGCCTGCCAGGAGCTTCTGGTGCTGAAGCCAAGGAATAGAGGTTGGTACATGAACAGGATCCTCCATGTTAAGGAATAGAGGTGCTGCTTGAGCACATAGCACCAAGAACTAGGAAGCATTTTGGATTTTGTTGTGCACTTTTCTGTTCCTTATTTTTATTTCAGATGCTTTGCTCCTTTGAGACTTGTTTGTGTCTAGTGTATATCTGTAAAGAAATATAAAATGTGAAAGCATTCCTTGGTCTTTGTTTCATCAAAGCCTAATACCTTTTTTCAAAGTAGAGAAAAGTCTATGGACAATATTGTACTGTGCTTCAATAATGGTTTTCATTTGTGACCAAATGGGAATCATGTTAAACTTTGAATGTTCACCCGGTCCTTTTATTTCTCTCCTGTTTTCTTGCTTGCATGCACGGCAATATGGTTTTCATTTGTCCTCCTCATGATTGTGTTGTGGACCACATTCTGAAACTGCAGAGACCACCAACGGTCCATAGAGATGGCTGTGGAGCCACAGTCTGCACAGGAATCCATATGACCTTTTGTTTTTTGTTATACCCTTGCTGCAACACTCTGAGTTAAATGTTTCTGATGGTCTTTTGTTTAATAACCAATGTGGCTTTAATTAGTCACAAGTGGCAATGATCTTCTAAAGGTAGAAAATAAGTGTATTCAGATGAAATAGGCATGTTCCATAAAAAAAAAAAAAAAAAAAAAAGGAACATCGCATGGTATGATTTTTCTGGCTGTACATTCAGGAAGGCAGGCTGTGCTTTAGTATGATCCTGTATTTTTTCCTATATTCTTCACTGTCCTTAGTGAAAGAGGTTGCTTTGTGGAAATTGCAGAGACTGTGTTGGAAGAGACATTAGTCTTAGAAGCACATTTTCTGGCAAGAGTCTGTGTGGTGCTATACCTGAGTCTGTTGGTTTCATTTTAGTCTGACCAGATTTCCAGAAACTTAGTATGTTGCAAGGTGAAAATTTTAGACCAAAATCTCTTCAGGTAAAGGTAAAACTGTCAGTTGTACTTTGTGATGTCTACAGGTCTTTTATTGTTTTGTTCTCCAGTTCATACTAACAGGATTTAAATGTGGTCAGGGAATTGTAATTCAGGATGTATAAATATATTTTTGTGGAAAAGCCACTTACTAGCATAACTACACACCAAGCTTATAAGTTGCATTCTGGATAAAACTAACTTACACTAGCAATTAAAATCTGTACTATTTTCTGTAGCTAAAAAATCCTGTTAAGTCAGTCTGTGCTTGGAAAGGTGAGCTTGGTCTTTTTATTTCGCTTTTCATCAGTCATGAAGGCCTCAACAGATCACATTGTTCTCTATAAGCTACACCTGGATAACCACTCAATATCCTGTCCTTGCTCTCCATTACTTTTGGGCACCCTTACTGGAGGCAGAACAGACTGCAGAGAAGTAAAGGAAGGGAAAGCATTAGCCAAGATGGGCTTTTGCTGCTACTATAAGATGACTGGAGGGACTTCTACTTGACTATTTTTTAAAGGCTAATTTGATCTGATAATAATAATTATTATTTATTAAGCAGAACATAGGAGTCAGTTATGAAATAAGAATATCACCTGAACTTGCTGTTTTATTAACCATAGTGTTTTTCTGACCATACTGCTCTTAACACAGAAGTGCACTCTATGCCTACTGTGCAGTAGGTGGTGAGGTTCTGTAGACCCTTAAGATAGCTATGTAAAATTAGTGATGTAAAAGTATGTGAATTAGGAAAATGATTGCAAATCTACTTTTACTTGTCATAAGTCAGAGGAACTTATAATTTTTATGGAAGTATTCACTTATCAGATGCTAGTATCAGATAAGCCATTAAAATTCTGTAGAAAGTGAGACAGGTATCTATCTGCATGTGGATTCTTTAAACTTTGCTTAATAATAATATAGTAAAATACTATTGGAACCATATCTCAGGTGATGCTTTGCTAGCCTTACTTACTGGAGTAGGCAACTGAGATATACATGGGATGTAACTGTTTTGAAGTGGCAGAACACAGAATGTTCTTTCATGTGTTACAGATTGCTAAAAATTGGGTAGGGCCTACTGAGAGATTGTACTTTGCACCTTAGATTAAAGTAATTGTATATAGAGAAAATGTGTGTGTGATTTAGTTGTCATTTAGAATTAAAATTTGTGTTCATAAAATGAGAACCATAGCCATACCGTTATGAAAAATTACTTTTCTTGTGTCCTAAGAAGCATGTTTTGCCAATGAAGTTTACAGTGACATGGTAGCAACCTGGAAACTTGAAAGGTTAATTTGCTGGATAGCTTATTGCATATTTACTCTCTGTTACTCAAGCAGATGCATGCAACATTAGCATTACTTTTTTTTTTTTTTTTTTTTTTCCAATGTAGTATTTGATTTAGAAAGAGAAGACTTTGCAGAGAAACTGTAACTTAGATTAGTTATGTGTTTTATCATACTTTTATTGTGGCTATGAATTCACACTGCAACTCTGTGTCCAGAATTTTAAAGTATTTTGTATACCTAGATGTTGTGGAAAAATAAAGCTTTCCAACTCAAAGTAAAATAAAGGGAAAATTTTAAGAAAAGACATATGTTTCACATGTAGCATAAGTCATTATTTCTTTAAAATATAACCATAATTTGAAAACTCTTTTTCTTTTCCTGTGAGACCTGAAAAACCTCTCTGTTAAACAGTGCAAATTAATATCAACAAGTGAGTATGTGGATACAGTGCAGTTGCCAAATCATTGAACCAACTAGGGATAAATGCTTCTCTTTTGCTATAGCCATCTTTACAAATTGTGTTGATTTTCCTGCTATAATTAGTCTTGTTTGTAACTGCATTTCATGTGGTTTTAGTTCTGCCTCAGACGAGTGCACCACAATTTTTTTTGCTCTAAATAAAAAGTTAGATTAGAAGAAGAATCATTTGAACAAAAAAAAATCCTTATAAGTGCAGCATGAGACTGAACTCTGAAGTATTACTGTACTTGCTGTGGAATTGGTGACTTCTATATCATGTAACATGCTGATATTTCTTTTTAAACATTTAGGAATTTGCCAGATCTTTCTTGTTATGTGGTTGCTGAAGCATTTTCTTGGCACAGCAGTGGTGATTGATGAACACACTTTAGGTAAGAAATCAGATATATGCCATTTGGTATGCCTGTTCATTAACTTCCCTCACATTGTTTTGGTTAAGTTTCAATAGTAGCAGTCTTCAACAGTACAGCATCAGAATTCACTGAATATAAAATGTAAATAATCACTTGTCTACATGAATGTTTAAACACGTCTCTCTGTAAATCATTGTGAACAGGTTTTTGGTTTTTCTCCTAGGTTTGGTAACTCTGACAACAGATGACGTTACATGTTAAATTGGGTTTTAATGATCAAAATATTATTTTAAGGTATGGTCTGTCACTTCTAATTCTTCCATCAACCCACCTGTTCCTCCAAGAATTAGTTCCATCTACTTTAAGTTATACCAGATTGGAACATCTATTCCAGAAGGCTTTACTTTTCTTACACCACACTTGGCTCTGCTAAAAAATATTTGTGAAGTTGACCCCTTATTAAACTTTTTACCAGTTAGCCTGCTCATACTTTGCTAAAAATATCTGTATGAAGAGGAAAACAAAACACTTTTTTCTTTGTATATAGTGAGTTCCAGCCTATCCCACTGGATGCTGGCTCTCCAGCAAATATTATGTTCTTCTACCTCTTGTGATCCAGGTTTGGTCACTTAACTTTTGCACATAGATCATTAGCAGTCATGAATAATCTGGTGTGGATTTCAGCTGCTTCTGCCTGTGTTCCAGCAAAAGATACAGAGACTTCATAAAATTTGTTTTTCTAAATAAATCTGCTTCTATAAAAGATACATTTCCACTAAAACTCCCAAGAATACTATGTAAATACAGTAAAAAGATAACATGTGCCAATGCTGTTTTTTAGCACAGAGCTGCAAACTTTTTTTTCAGTCTTGTCATGTACAAGAGTTATCTGATGTTGATAAACTGTAAGATTATCAGTAATACATAATTATCCTCTGTAACTGATTAGAATTGTGGGAACAAATATGCTAGCTGCTATTATAGTCTTTACCCTTGCCACTGTATAAAAGTATTTCCTTCACTTACTGTTGAATTTCATTTCACTTTAGCAGTTACAATTGTAAGCCTGAATATAAGGCCAATTTCAGAATTTCTTGAGTGGTTTTGTAACCTGCTCTTTGAGATTGTGCCAATCCAGGATACAGTTAAGTTGTTGATAGTCTTGGCAGTTAACCCAAGCTCTTTAAAGAATACTCAAAAGTATGCAAAGGTTGGTTTTGATTCAATTCTTTCTCTGTCTCCAGCTTCCTGGAAAGTGATAGATGAATTCCTTAGTTCCCACATCAGTGTGAAGCAAGCATCTATACACCTATGTGACCTATAGAAAGACTGATGTCTTTCTTCTGATAAGACAGTAGTAGCATGCTGCACAAAAATGTAATCTAGAACAACACGTGCCCATGGCTACATTGAGCTGTCTGTGCACATGTGGGCCTTGTGCTGGTGAGGCAGAGCTCCGGAGAAGCTGGTGCTCAGAGCTGAAGTTTACTGGCAATGTACTTTTCAGCTAAGGTAAAAGACTTGGCCTTTTATGTTAGAGTTGTATCGGTACATGCTTGGGCTTTATCTCTGTGCTCCAATTGTCCTTCTTTTTTCTGCCTTCGTAAGTGTATTGTGAAGACAAACATGGCTAAGACTGCACTGTGTTCATGTGGGAGCCAGATGTGTACATAATATAGACACAAAGACATGTCTAAAGATAAGAGCATAAAATATGCAAATGGATGACCTTGGAGTGTACTTGGTTCTGCAATTTGGGGGTTATAAAACCACGAACACAGCAAATGCTTTAAAATGCCAGTATCAGTTAGATCAAGGGTCCAGGTTATGTCTAGAGCTTTAGAAAGACACAGCAGAGTCTTGTTCCATAGAGTGACTGGTAGCTAATGCCTGGGGAGGAGAGTGGAGCAAGCCCAGCATATGGTTGCTTCCCATCTCGTCCTCTAGTGATCTGCAGATGGTGGAGTCACTGGTGGTCTCTGTGCCTTGGGTGTACTTTTCTCCTTTTGTGAATTTTTGGGACTATGTTTTGAACCTGGATGAATTTTTGGGTTCTGCAATTTCATGCCATTCAGAATTCCTGAATTGAATGCCATGGAGTGAGAGAGCACCGTGCTGTTTGCTTTGTACCTCCTACTTTCTAATGTCACTTTATACCCTTTTTGCTCTAGTGGGATGGTGGGAAAGGAGGATGGCTGCTAAGCTTTAAATAAAGTATCTTTTTAAATAGCTGGGCTAAATAAAATCTCCCTGAAGTAAAATGAAACCGAACAGCTTCTGTGGTTCTGATTGCTAGTGCCTTCAAAATATGTAGGTCTGAAGCAGCTAGTCAGACCTGTCTTTTTGAGCACACTTTCCATGCTTTTTTTTTTTTTTTTTTTTGTCATGGAGATGAGTAATTTGGAGGTTGTGTGGCCATTATGTTCTGTTCCTCTTTGGGTTCCAGAAAGCCAAGAAGGTGCTCAAGTCTCCTGTTCTGTGAGGCAGTCATCCTGGACATTTTTTTCCTGACAGAACTCAAGATTGTGTGGAAGAAACTATCAAAGTTCATATATCACTGTAGACATGCATTCTGTGTGTTGAGCCTCCCATCAACACATTAAAACACAGGACTGTTAATCAGAATTAAACATTCTTTTCTCTTATTATTTTTATTTATTTGTTTAAAATACCGCTTTCAACTTCACAGAGATTTAGATGAGTTGGAAAGAAAAAAAGGAATTATGCAATAGTGCCTTTGCTGCAAAATCATTGTGTTGAGGACTTGGCTATGTGTATTGCATCAAGGCTATGGAAGGAACTGTGAATATTGCATAAACTTACCTGACTTGGTTAGATGGTGTGTCACAAAAATATACTGTGCAATATATATAATACTGACTTAAACAGTAGACTTGTCAAACTTGAAAAAGCTGTGGCTGTGCTGAAGTTGAGCCTCTTTGGAAAAAGTAAAATGCGATACTGTGAATGTGTTAAGTATAGAATATAGAATTCTAGAAGTTCAAAAGTATAGGCTTTTAAAATTCAATAAAGCATTCAGAACCAAAATAACAGCTCTTAGCTAAAACTGTAGAGTTAGTTTAAGGAGAGTAATTTAATTATACTGATTCTCCTTGTTTGCAGAGACAGTTTTAGAGATATAATTAAATAATGCAGCTGGGTAAAATTTGGGTTTATTTTTGCTCTCCATTTTTGTTTTTCTTCCAGACAGTGGAGAACATGGACTTGCTATCTGATCCAGATTACAACTTAACATTGTACATGTATTTTCATCCCATCTGCCCTCATTTTTCCTTTTCTGCCTATATTTGGGGCAGAAAATGATTCAGTTCTTATAAAGGGTCACCTTACTATCCAGCGTTGAATCCTTATGAGACACAAAGCAAGTTGGGTGCAGCATACTATTTAATGCTTTTTTCAGTTGAAGATAACTCCACCGTCTTTGCTCTGATGGCTTATGGAAACATGATGGCTCAGCACATAAAAGACTGCTAAGCCACCTCTCCTACTTAGAAAAAATTACTGGGCACCTTATTCCTCTTATTCCTCAAATCCCCAGAAAATGGGCATAAATTTGTGTGTGAATAACACCTGTGGTACAAGAAGACAAGCTGTTTATTGCAGAGCAAAGAGCAGGAACTTCAAATAACAAGCCTTGCAAGACTGGAAGTATAGGTGAAGTGTTTGCTCACGGGTGTAAGTCTTCGAAAAAGTCAGGAAGGTAAGAAAAAAAGTAAATTCTTTGCTGTCCTTGCCTGTGTAAAAAGGAGTGGCTAAGAAAACTGCTGTGAATGTTTGGAAGTGGAGAAAGTGAGTTGGCCAATTTTATTAGACTACAGAGAATCAGGTTTATCCACAGATCATCTGGATGCATGTGAATATATGGAAGTAGATTGTATCTTGCCAGAGATATGTATAAAAATTAAACAAACAAACAAACAAACAAACAAAAAAAAACACAAAGCATTTCATTTATTTATTTATTTATCTGCAGCAGGATATAACTAGACTGTAAACTTTGGCAGGCCTCTAATATCTGAATTCCTCTTGAAACTCTAACTGTCTTTTGTAAAACTGATTCTGGAACTGGAACAAATGAGAAACTTTTTGATATTCTTCCTCGTGTTAATTAGGTGAAACAGTAAGTTTAATATTTGTCTAAAAAGAGCTCAAAACAAGCAAGAAATTGAGAATAGAGGAGCCAAATAAGGATAAGTAATGAGACAGTTTCTCAAACTGGCAATGGAATACCAAGATTTTGGAAAAAGCACACTTGCAAGCTTCCTTTATTATTATAACCTCTTGAACAGAATAATCCAGTCCAAATAGCTATAAACGCTTTCCAATAGAGAAGTTTATGACCTAGTTTCAGACTGAAATGCTCACAGTATCACAGTGTGTGAAAGGAACTTAAAAGAAGATGCTAGTGGAAATGCCTCTGGAGCAACTTGGTGTATTTAGCCACTCCTGCCCTTTTCAAATACTTGCTAAGTGGAGTCAATCTAAAACTTTTTTTGAGTGTCATCACATGGCACTTACAGGGCAACCAGGTGATCAGGCCCAGTCAGCATGGGTTTATGAAAGACAGGTCCTGCTTGACGAACCTGATCTCCTTCTATGACAAAGTGACGCTCTTGGTGGATGAGGGAAAGGCTGTGGATGTGGTCTACCTTGACTTCAGCAAGGCTTTTGACACTGTTTCCCACAACATTCTCCTCAAGAAACTGTCTGCTTGTGGCTTGGACTGGTGTACACTTTGTTGGGTTAAAAACTGGCTGGATAGCCGGGCCCAAAGAGTTATGGTGAATGGAGTCAAATCCAGTTGGAGGCTGGTCACTAGTGACATTTCCCAGGGCTCAGTACTGGGGCCAGTCCTCTTATTATCTTTATCGATGATCTGGGTGAGGGGATCGAGTGCACCCTCAGTAAATTCACAGATGACACCAAGTTAGGTGCCTGTGTCGATCTGCTCGAGAGTAGGAAGGCTCTGCAGGAGGATCTGGATAGGCTGCACCAATGGGCTGAGGTCAACTGCATGAAGTTCAACAAGGCCAAGTGCCGGGTCCTGTACCTGGGGGGCAATAACCCCAAGCAGAGCTACTGGCTGGGAGATGAGTGGTTGGAGAGCTGCCAGGCAGAGAAGGACCTGGGAATATCGGTGGATAGTCAGCTGAATATGAGCTAGCAGTGTGCTCAGGTGGCCAAGAAGGCCAACAGCATCCTGGCTTGCATAAGAAACAGTGTGGCCAGCAGGTCTAGGGAAGTGATTGTCCCCCTGTACTCGGCTCTGGTGAGGCCGCACCTTGAGTACTGTGTTCAGTTTTGGGCCCCTCGCTACAAGAAGGACATTGAGGTGCTCGAAAGAGTCCAGAGAAGGGTGACAAATCTTGTGAGGGGTCTGGAGAACAAGTCCTATGAGGAGCGGCTGAGGGAGCTGGGTTTGTTCAGCCTGGAGAAAAGGAGGTTCAGGGGCAACTTCATCACTCTTTATAAGTACCTTAAAGGAGGCTGTAGCGAGGTGGGGGTTGGCCTGTTCTCCCACGTGCCTGGTGACAGGATGAGGGGCAATGGGCTAAAGTTGTGCCAGGGGTGTTTTAGGTTGAATATTAGGAAGAACTTCTTTCCTGAGAGGGTTTCGAGGCATTGGAATGGGCTGCCCAGAGAAGAGGTGGAGTCACCATCCCTGGAGGTCTTTAAAAGACGTTTAGATGTTGAACATAGTGATATGGTTTAGTGGAGGACTTGTTAGTGTTAGGTCAGAGGTTGAACTTGATGATCTTGAGGTCTCTTCCAACCTAGACAATTCAATTCTGTGATTCGGTAAAAATATCTATATCTATATCTATATTTAAATTCTGCAGGAGACCTAGAGTTGGCATGAAGACTTTCCATAGGATATCTGATTTTATTTTTTATATATATTTTTTTTGTAACAGAACACTTTTTGGAAAAATAATCATTCTCAAAGTTATTTCAATGGGAATTTGGCAATTACAGGATGCCTCTCTCCATCCTGTGTTCCTCTGGAGCAACAAAGGAAAAAATTTGTGTTTTTAATCTGGTGACAATTACAAAATCTCTTCTGGAGTGAGATGCAGAAAGCTTTGATTAAGCTTCATTTGTTTCATGGCCTTCCTTCAAGGAGTAGGGGCAAAAAGTTGAAGGGATTGTGTTGGGTGGGTGGGAACCAAAACCTTGAATGGCAACTTCTTTTAAATTGGAGAAACATTTCTCTTTGGTTCTTTATGCCCTCGCAATAGGCATCAGAACAAACCATATTTTAATTAGCTGGCTTGCGGAGAGGCTGGACAAAGTGGTGGTTTTGTGAAGAGAAGGAAGCAATGCTATAACAAACTAGATGAGCTACTGCAAATTGAGGGATTTTGTTTGTGCTCCCTTTTCCTGGAGTTCTGTGACTCACTCATGTCACTGAAAGCAAGAGAGCTGTACTGATCCCCATCTGATTTGGTGCTGATCAACACTATGTACCCTTTTCTTCTGCTTCTTTAGGCAGGCTGAAAGTGATCATGAGAGCACAGACCAAGAAGCGTTCTTAGCCAAGACACATTTCTGCATGTTGCTGAAATATATTAAATAATACTTGGTTAGCATAGCAAGAGCTATAGTTAAAATTCCTACGGTGTTTCAATTATTCTTTTATTATTCCAGTTGCTTATAACTTCCTGAAATGCTCATGTCTCAAGCTGAAATTTTCCAGACTTGATATTGGCCTGACAGTGACCTTTCTTCTCTTTCCTTCTTTGTTTCTCTTTTCTCTGTGGTATTAAGTGAATATGGCTCGGACATTTCATTTTTAATGAGAAGAAAATAGTAGAAAAATACACTTCAGCTGTTACTTTAAAACCCTAAGACTGTGAGTAGCTCAAGTGGTGCAGCTGTTAGAGAAATGGTGGTGAAAATCCTTGGAAGTGCTTCTTGAATCTTACCAGAATCAGCGAGAGGGGCACTCAGAGTGCTATCAATGTTAGGTCTTAAAATTGAATTTTCTTTCCATAATGCACATGCATTATGCTCCTCTGTAGTTATCACATGTGGCTATTTTGGCCATGATCAGTGAATAGACTGTTTGAGTTGAATGATGCAGTAGTCCTTGCTGAAAGAGTGGATCTGTTTCTTGCTGTTTGCCACAACTCTGGCGCCACAGGGCTCATAATTTGGAAACAGCACAGCACAGCTGGCAAGCACTGCTCTGGGACCTGCAGCCTTTGGGGCACCCTTCCTGCCCCAGCCGGGGCTCAGTTCAAGCTGAAAATGTGGAATTTCTCAGAAACATTTATGAACGGAAAACTATTAACAACAAAACACAGTTTTTAGATAAGATTTTTGACTGGCTCTTCTCAAGCTGAAGGCTACAGTAGTTTGGGGAAGAACCTGGTTTTCTTGGGAAGGGATTTATACTTAGGATGGAAAGAGTAGAAATATATTACCAAGTGCTTTTCTTTAAATTAATGGTGCTACCATGTCTCTTTATTAATTTATGTAAAGACTGATAATGATGGTGATATTGATAAACAGCATTTTTTTAATTTATTTTTTTTTAATTTTTTTTCTACTTTACTTGTAAGATGTATCTCATGGAGAAAGGCTATGCTTGTTGGCTTGCGCACAGCCAGTCATACCTTAGAGGTCTGGGTTTTTGCAGAGGATATCCAGTTTGAGTGTTTCTGTAAAACATTTTAAGAAACTTTTAATTTTTGGAATTGTCTTCTTCTAATTTCTTCTTTTCCATGGGAAATACAAATTAACATGCATTCATGAATCATCTTTTTTCCCGTTGTTATATTGACATGTATTACCATTGACTAATGCAAGTGTCTGACTCTGAAAGCTACAGGGCAGCAGAACACAGAGGATAAGAATAGAACTGCAGGCAGGCCTGGTAGAAGTTCTCCCTCACCCCCTTGCCCTTTAACACGTGTTTTAAGTGAATTCCCCAGCTCTGAACATCCAGTGCGATGTCATAATTCTCTGTTCCTGTAGAGGACTGACAAAACTTTCTTCATTCCCTATCATAAACTCTGGTAGATCACTAGCAGGATCGTCCTTTCCAAGAGCTCCTGAGAACTGTTCCATCTCTCCTTCAGCTGCACTTCCAGATGCTGGGTAAAAGTATGGTTCCAATTGCATAAGCAGAGCTTTCCATATCACAAGTCAGTTGAGAAGACCAGTTTCTTATTTGTGAATTGCGTTATACACATTGCTTTCTTAATTCATTGAAGTCTTATTTTCATTTTCTTTACCAGCTCTTCTTTCACTTCTCCATGTCATTGTTTGCTCTCTTTTTTTTTTTTTCTTTTTTTTTTCTTTTTTTTTTTTTTTCATGCTATCTCAAAAGCTGGTCTCTGATGTTTTTCCCAAAGATGATACATGAAGAAAAAGTTAACAGTGCTTCCTTGGAACCACGTTCCTAGCAGAAAAATTTACAGCAAGGCAGACCTAGTTTTAATTTTTAGTGCACTGTTTTGTTTGAAAGATGGCTCTTAAAATATATTATTTTCCACATAAGTTATGCAAACTCATAACTAGCAGAATTTCATATGTAAATCTAATGAAAATAATTGTCCCTGCACAGACAGCACCCTTTCTGTTAATACTGAATAGCTGCTGATGGCTCAGTGACTTTAAATTCTTGACAGTGGTGAAAGCAGTTTTGAACTACATGATCAGGCTGGATCACTTCCTGCTGGCTCTGTCAGGTAGAACAGTAAGTTACCCAAAGAAAAAAGGGCTTTTTGTTGAATGCTGAGGCAGTTTGTTTCAGGGTTTTTTTGATTGTTTGCAGGTGATATAACAGAAGCTGAAGAGAGGGCTCATTTGGCCTAAAGGAACAAACTCTTGTTTTATTATAAATTCCTACACTTTGAGTCTGACTTGTGGTTTCCTGGCAGTTAATTCTTTACAAAAACGAACAGTCTGAGGTGGGTAAGAGGGATATCAGTACGTTATTATCTTTGCATGGCTATGTTAACTACTAATTAAAATAAAATAAAAAAGACAAAAAAAAAAGTCTCCAAATACTCAAAATACTGGAGATGAAAAAGTTGCAGAATATAATATAAAATATTACATAAATATATATATAACAAACAAGAACAAGGGCATGGGCAGATTGACGTATTTGTTGTTCACTCCAAGCAATAGTAAATTCCATATTATCCAGATGAGTGATCAGTGCATTTAATATGAGCTTATTCTCAGCTGCATCACCATACTACCATTATTTCATATATTGAACAAGTATAGCTGCAGAATTTAAGACTTGTTCAATAAGTATGGAAGTCCCATCACAACCACCTCTACTTCTGAAATTAATTGAAGCCTATTTACTGCAGCACAGAGAGAAACATCTACCTCAAAGTGGCATTGATCTGTTGTAAAAAGCAGAGTCTGATATCAGAACTTCAAAGAGACCTGCTTTGTATTGCATATCTATGTCTCCAGAACTGGAGGGGCTTTTATTTTTAAATCTCAACCACAAGACTTTGCTCCAACTTGCTGTCCTCTTGGTTGGAATCTTGTCAGGTGTGGCATCCTTCTGACCAGTTATGGGGTTAGCTGTGAACTACATAACCATATCAAACACAAATGTCTGAAAAATATGAGGCTTGCTTTCCAAGGAAGACCTTGGATTCTGAATTCTCTTAGGCTTTTAGATGTAAGGAAAATGACTAAAACAGAATTGCCTGGTACACGCACAGGGAACAGATTCAGAAATTAAAATAGAGTCTTCAAAGTTAATCTTGCTCATCCAAATAGTAACACACATTTCAGTACTGGCAGCAGGTATTGACTCCCACTTCTTTGAAGACAAGGAACTTTTTTTTTTTATTTGGGGGGGGGGGGGAATTTCTGTCACTGAAACTAATGGTTTAGGTTTCTTCTCTTCCATGCTCTCTTTGGGCTTGTACTTTCAGTTAAATCTATGTAAAGTTTTTGAAAGAAAAGCATCTATTTGCATCACAGTTATTTAAGAGAGGACTCAATTATTGAAGTGTCCAGAAACTTGGTATTTTGAAATTTTTGGCCTGACATGTCTCTATTGTACACTGAGGTATGTTTTTCCAGGGTTACAGCTAGACTTTGGTTCATTTTGTCAGCTGTAGGATATTTGGGATAGATTACAAATAGGAACGTGGAACTAATTTTATCGTGTTGGTTTTATATTCAGTGACTTCTGCACTGGTCTTTCCTTTGTAATCTTTGTTCTGGCTATAGGCTCAAGTATTTTGCTATCCAGAATGGACTCTGGTGTTGGAAATTTTAGTAACAAAAGTCTTTTTGTCTTGGAGTATTTGAAAACTGACAGCTCATCTTTTAACCTGTTGGATCAAGTTTAATGGGGATTGATAGTCTTATATGTTTTTTTTTTTCCTTTTTTTTTTTTTTTTTTTTTTCCCCCTCACAGTTTTCTGCTCATTAATAAAAGAGTTTTTGGTGATGAGTACTTTGGAAAAAGTCAGTTTAACTCATGAAATGCCAGTGTCCTAAGCACTCTTACTTTGTTTCTTTCCCAGCCCCCACATGCCACCTCTTATAGACATGCCCTAGGAGTTAATAAAAGACACACAAGACAAAAACCCAGTAGAGGAAAAAAAAAAAAATCTCCCTGAGAGAGCTGTAGCAACTCCCACGCAATAAATTCATGGCTGACTGAACGCCACTGCTGTTCTGCAGAGGGGAGGGATCACAGTTACTTTTTTTTTTTTTTTTTTTTTTTAATTTTTTGGTGCATGGCTAGTTGTGTGAATGTGCCCCGGGTGCTTGACCTCCCTCCCCACCTTCCCAGGCCTCTTGAAAGTGACTGTAATCCTCCTGGCTCCTGTTGCCTCCGCTGGCAAAACACACCAGCTCTTAACTTGGAAGGCATCCCGTTGTGCAGATGTGCCTTGTCCCGGGGAAGACGGCCCTCTCCCAAGCCCGGTGCTTCTCTGTGCACTCGGGAATGACTAATTCTGGTTATATTACTGCTCTGTGTACAGTCAGTGGGTTGTGTGTGTACTGGGGGGTATTCTTCCTTGTGGCAGGGATCAGTGTAGGAGGGCTGTATTGCAGATTGCATACCATCTTTTTCAGACACTGGGTGCATACGGTGACTCAATTTGTTAACTGAAAATTAAACTTGAGAGTCTAAACTTGTTTAAAGATGTTTACAACCAAGATTAATTGTGTATTTTTAGGCCTTGGGTCATGATTAGCACATAGACTTTCTTGTGTATATTGTAAGGAAGCAAAGTGGACAGTGGCTTATTACTGCAGGGAAGCTGAAGGCTGCTCTGGGGGATGCACCTTTGTGTATCACTGCCTTTAGCAGACTCAGAAAAAGCTGAAAATAGGGAAAGCTGAACCTCAGTGGCGTGCCCTAGTGCTGCTGTGGATTGTATTTGGCTAGCATGAGGAATGATTTGAAAAATATTCAGTGTCTCTGCTAAGAAGTGACAGCATGCCTGTGTCCATCAGCTGGGAAAGGCAGAGCAACGTTCTGCCATTGGGGTGTCTTCAGGCAGAGGTGAACTAGTGAGACAGCAGACCTGCAGAAATCATTAGCCTAGAAATCAGAAAGCGAGGGTTTTGCCATGATCAAAGCAGGACTGAGTGGGAATATTGCCTTG
Organism: Anas acuta; assembly: GCF_963932015.1. Lineage (NCBI taxonomy): Eukaryota > Metazoa > Chordata > Aves > Anseriformes > Anatidae > Anas > Anas acuta. The sequence goes on along the minus strand of NC_088980.1, from coordinate 49,956,586 downwards.
TTGGGAGGTTTGTATTCCTGTTGTCTGATGGAGGTGGTGCCTGCTTGGCTCTGCTGGCATCCAGCCATGTCACCTCATGCTGGCTGGGGAGAGGGGCTGTCCACTGTCCTTTCCCAGGACAGAAATATCAGAGCAAGAAATTTCCCCATGCAATTCAATTACCCTGCTCGACCACCTTTGGGTAGCAGAACAGTCAGTGGAAGCGATGTTGGTGGCAGTGCTACAGCTCTGTAGGTTCAGCTGCACCAGAGATTAGGCCCATTTCAAGCTGTCACTTTCATACCCTTCCTCTGATCCCAATCATTAAGAGATTAGGTATCTTGAAATATCAACATTTGTTACCCCTCCTCTCCCCCACACACACCTGGAGCAAACCACTTATCCTACAGATGTGGGAATGCTTAAATAGGTTTTCAGTGGGAAAGAAATGCTGAGATTCTGTGATGTATAATTTATACAGAAGAATAGTCTTTCACCTGCAGAGTGCTGGTAAATGCTGCTTTTGTACTGTGGCCAAGAGCATGCGCTGATAAGCCAGTGGGAAAAATACAAGAAAAATAGGAATATGCATCAGAGGGCAAGAGTGTTGACTTCTCAGATCTTCCATAGCACACGCAATGTTTTAAAACTTTTTTTACTTTGGGGGCATTATTGCAGGTTTTGAGCCACGTATTTTTCAAAAAGTGAGTTTAATTTTTGTTTTTTAGAGGTGACATCCTGCCACTCTAGTATCTATTCTGTTGTCCATTCTTGCCTCCCATTTTGAACACCAGAGTTCCTGGCAAAGCAAAATGTAAGTTGGAGGCTTTCTGTATTTTGAAGAAACTTGAATGGATTTAAAATAAAACCTTCATCATAAGTAAAAGCTCAATACTTTCTACTCCGAGATCTACTAGAAATACCTGAATGGCAGCCAAAGTGGAGGGTTTTTGATTCACATGCTGCACTTTCTGAGGGAAGAGTGTTTAAGTAACCAAAAAATGAGATTTTTGGTGCTTTGGCAATTAGGAATTTGACCAAAGCTTTGAAAAGGAGTAGCAAGAGGTAGTACACAGTTTCGTTTGGAGGCAAGTGCTCCGCAGCTTGATTGATTTGTGTTGGCAAATACAGCATTTCAGTACAGACGCATGCTGTAACATTTTGCCACTGTAAGAAAAAACAACCAGACTCTGGGTTCTGTATCTAAAACCAGCTCCTGGACTTGTGGGCATAGGTCATTCCTACAGCACTGTTCTCCTGGCATTGTGCTGGGAATTCCCTTGATTTTATGCTCCAAGTAGGGAACTAGACATGGATATGTCTGGATCTCTGCAGCTAAGCTGCAAACATGGATGCTGAACCTTTGTGTGGGTAGAGCAGTTGTGTGATTTGCTTATTAGGGAAAACTGATAATTTTGGACTCATTTTGAATAGCTTTCACATTCTAGTCAACTCTTTTTTTTTTTTTTTTTAAATTTGTTTTCCATATTTTGTCATTTTTCTTACTGAAACATCCCAGCAAAAGCTGGCATAAAAAATTGTCTTTTTTTTTTTTTTTTTTTTTTTTTTTAAGATTTTTCATAAGGAAATCCATAATATGTATTCTGAGTACAAAAGTGCATTCTGTTCATTCATAGGACAAAAACTAGGCTGTGTTAGCTCCTTTTAATATTCTCTACATTGAGGCAATAATAAAGTAATTCGTATTATCACATGGAGTTCTCTTGAATCTTATTCAAATGGAGATGAAATTTCCCATGTGAGTGATGACAGAATGTACATTGAAATTATATATCCTTTTTCTTGGTTGTATCATTTTTGCCAGTTGACATGCAAAGGCCCATTTTCCCCTTAAAAAAGAGTTTTTGGCCAAGTTCTACTTTTTCAAATCCACTGATGTATAGCAGACGGTTCTGCTGATTTTTTCAGCAGTGGGTTCAAAATTTTGCTATTTTGCTTATAGAACTGAGAAGAGACTGATCCATAGTCATGCAAAAAGTTCATTTTATTCTTGTTTAAAATAGGACAAACTTTCAGTACGAAGGAATTACTATTTTAAATACACTTCATTTTTATCTGCAAATCCTCCCACATAATTTACTTTAAGTTTTAAAGCAGCTGTGATTGTCTTCTCTTGCCTGCAGCTGTTCCCTTTTTCTTGAAACTTGGACTGACTGAAGCAGTTGGTCTAGACATAGTTGGTGTATTTTGAGGGGAACTTACTCACTCATCTGTTTTTTTCCATACACGTGTGAATGCACACATATACCTACAGTATATGGTACATACATTTAGATTTTACTTCATTGTATACTCTGGTCTACAAAGCCAAGCAGGATAACAAGGCTGTTTTTGCAGGAAGATATCACCAAATGCAATGATCTAAAACTGCAGTTCCACTAACAGTTTGCATCAGGCTGCCTGGGGAAGTCTGCTATTAAGACAAGCAAAGTACAGACTGGATTGCAGCAGCTTACTTTTTTTTTTTTTTTTTTTTTTTTACTTAAAATTCCCCCAGTTTTAATATTACAAGTGGACTGAAACTTAACACTCACACTAGGCGGAGTGATCTCCCAACCTCATTGTCTGACATGGATTCTTGAACCAAAGAGGAACTGATATAGGTCTCTGAAATTCACCCCATAAATTAGGAGACTGTGATTCTCCAGGGATGCTGGTACGGGGTTATGCTGTATGTTCTTGGCAGGATTGATTTTTGTGCATTTGCACAGAAGGGATGGTGGGGAGCGGGGGGGAGGAGACGCAAGGAATCTAAAACCAAACAAGTCAGTCTTTTTGAGAAGAAAATGTTTATTGAAGTTGGCTTTAATTTAGGTGCCATACTAGGGGAAGAATTGCAGTGGTATTTAAGCATAACATTCACTTGAACATGATGCTGTGTAGCTTCCCTTACATCTGTAAGGTTGCTCTGGATGTGCTGTAGATTGCTGCAGCCAAGGTCAGACATGGGTCATGGGTGTGGGTGTGTATACAGACTATACTACACAGTATATATCAGAAGCATCTGCAAGCTGCAGAGCTCTGCCAGTATCACTCCAATGATTTGAAACACCACTAGGCTTTAAAACAAAACATACTTTCTCATAGCATTGGCTGTTCAAGGGTGTAATGGATATTCTTAAATGTAACAGGAAAGCATATACAGTAATTAAAACACAGACCAAGAGAATTACTCAAATTTGGCAAAAGTGCCTGAGAAAGTATCTGCTTTAGCTGTAAATATAAATGATGTACTAGCCAAAATTACTTTCAGAGGCTTTAATTACATCTGTTTTAGTTTAGGTTGTAAAATGCAGGATACTGTATTTTTAATGTAATTCATGGCTAATCTGTGGATTGAAGTATTGTTTCAATAGGAACGGTGTACTTGGAGTGGGAATATTGAAAATTTCCGTTTTGGTCTCTGTGCTGGTCTGTGGCAGGGCATGATGTCCAGAATCGCAAGGTTCTTAGTATGCGTGCAACTGGTGGTAGATCACTTTATTTAAATCAAACACACACACAACAGTAAAAAAAAAAAAAAGCAATACTCCCTTTATTTTAAGGAAAATGCATAGTTACATAACAAGCTGTTCATATTTTCAGACACGTAAACCACTCATCAAAAGCAAACATTTTTTTCCATAGTTTCTTCTGAAATGTGCACAGTAGGACTGGGGTGTAATACTTCTCAAAGTATTCTAAAGCTGACTGTAAATGAGCTTGAGCTATTCAATGCTTTTCTCTAGTTAACATTTTCTAAACAATTAAGAAAACTTGTGTATGTGTGCATGTGTGTTTCTTCCCATATTCTGTATTGCTTGGTAGCTCTGGTAGTAATACACCAGTAATGAGTGACTTAAATGCTACCACAAGAAGGCAAGGTCCAGGTAAGGAAGGGGTTGGCAGTACTTGCAAATCTGTCTCCTCACAGAAAGGATTTTAAGAGTGCCATTTGAAAAAAAATAATAAAATAGAGCCATTATACAAAGCAGCAGATTCAAATGACAGATCTGAACAATTTCAGAAGAATATTTGAATGAATTTTAAACACTACTGGCCACTGTATTGGATGAGTTGTGAAATAGTGAGCTCAGCAAGAGAAGCAAGGGGAAAAAGTAGTATGTCCTTCTGCTCAAAAGGGCAGAGAAAGAGGAACCAGGAACTACTGCTCAGTGAGCATCAGTTCAACATGTAAACACATACACAAATGAATAAGTTAACAGGTATAAAGATAGAAACTCTGTTCATCCGAGTAACAGAGTAATGAGTTAGAAACTGTATCTGGGTCTTAACCAGGATCTTAAATAGTTTAGTTACACAGATGCAGAACTCAGGCCAGAAAAACTGGAAGACCTTTTTTTTTGTCAAAATTATAGTATCAGTAGTAGAAGGAAACTGCAGGTCATATAATGTGGCTTGATTTGGGGGGAGTAGTGTCTGCATTGTTTTCTTGTGAAGTCTTACTTAAAATACCATTTTAACTGACTGGTCTGTGAAGGCTGGCACATTGACTGAAATTGAAAACTGGCAAAAATAACAACAACAATAAAAAAAACAACAAACAAACCACAACAACACAACTCCTAAACCCTGAAACAGATGACAGTAATAATATACAAGGTTAGAGAGTGGGCACTGTAATGCTCTTCCCATCTCATATTACAGGACCTTAATATAAGGATGTGGCACACTGATGTGTGGTAGCAAACTACGAACTCTCTTCCACTTCTGCATGCAGGGATAATCAACTCTTTTCAAATGGCTTAGCCTCTTGCTGTGAGCAGGATCTGAGGCTATGGTTTTAGCACACTGTTGATTTCTAGCAGGAGGAGTAGCTGCACCAGTAGTTTCAGGACCAGGTCTCTGAGAATTTTCATCCATTTTGTGTGTGCATGTTTGGAGCATCTCTTTTTAAATGCCTCCAGCAAAATTTTTTTCAATTGGTGATGTGTTACTGGAGATCTTTATTGTAAGAAAAGCTGTTATAAAACACCACAAGTATGCTCAACTCTCTCTGCTGTTTTCTTCCAGAACTTTCCTGAAAAATCATCCTGTATTGGAAGGCCTAGGATTTACATTTTGCAACTTTTCTCCACAGATAAGAGGTTCAGGAAAGCAGTTTCTCACATAAGTGCTTCATGCAATTGCCATGAGTTAGGTGTATAAGTTAAGTACATAAGAAAAGTTCACCAAATACTATGAGACTTCTGATAAAATCTTAGGTATGTGGCAGTGCTGTCCCTTGATGCATCATTTGCCCCATGACGTATCTGTTAGGGTAGCAACAAAGTGATGGGGATGGATTTGTTTGACTGCACCATCTCAGTGTTTTGGCAGCTGCAGGTAGCCTCACTGTGATAAGAGGCAATCATTGCTCTGCTTGGTCTTCAAAAATATTGCTAAAAATACAGTTATGCTACCAGGAGATAATGCTGCCACAGCTGTCAAGAAATGGCTCTTTTTTTTTTTTTTTTTTTCCTGTTGTCTTTGCTTCATGCACCACAAAGAAGTTTGCTGTCACTTATGTTTGGGCAACAAGGAAACTGTTGTGCTGAAGGCAAGAGCTGAGAATATTCTGGGGCTTTGCTGGTGATTCTGTCCCTTGCTTTCTGAAGATTCTCAGCCAAAATCGGATCTACTGATTTAATCACCAGACTTTAATTATGAAACCAAAGAAATGCCAGTGGCACTCTTCAGTTCTTCTGATACATCTTTGGGCCTTTGGATTCACTTTTATTAGCTCATAGAGATACAGAAACCTGGAATCCTGTACTGCTTGGGAAGGGGTTATTTGGGAAAGATAGACAGGTAGTTGTAGTAGAAAAAATAGTTGAAATTAATCTGATGGCTGTCAAACATTTTTTTGACTTAAAAATAATTGGTGTGTCTAACAGAGTGAAAGCTATCTCTTTCCTTCTTTTAATGCCTAGACCCCTAAAACACCTGCCTATAGTCTAGCCCATGGAAACTCCAACCCATTGTAGCATTACTCCATCCTTCTGGAGGACTTCAAACATGGCACAGCTTGGAGAAGTGTATGCCTAGATTATTGAAAGCCAGTTTTCTCCAAAAATTCACAAACAAAACCTATGTTGTATTTGCAAACAAGTAGAAAAAAAAATAACAAAGACTCAAAATAATGAAAGAAGTCCATAACCCTGCCCCCAAACCAATGAAGCAAGCAAGCAACCACCCAATCCAACCATAACACTCCTGCATTTCTCTCTCCCTGGTGCTGTCCTGCCCCCTGAATATGGACTTGACTGCCAGAACAAATGCCTGCTGTGCATGGTCTGGGTGCCCCTGCATTGGAGGAAGCTCCACACACTCACACACTCAGCTGCCTGCTCTACTCCTGCCACAGAAGCAAAGAAGGAAAAATTCAAAGGCTGTATGGCGCAAGTCACCCCTAAGATTAGCTGAGGCTGCAGAGCTCTGCAACTTACTGAGACTTCAGAGCAAGCTCTGAGTTTTGTCCTTGTTTGTGTATTGAAAAAGTTGATGTGTATTTTTCAGAAGGCATTACCCAAATCGTACTTTCTGTCTGCACCTCTGCAAAGGTGAGAGGATGCTTTACATGAGGTAACACAACCACTTCATTGTCCTTTACTCTTGCTGGAATTTGGTCTCTGAAGAACTTGTCCCATTTCTTTTGCTTTTAATACTCCTAAATACAGAAAGTTACAGAGTCAGTCTCCAGTATCAGGTACTTCTGTTGCTGGAGGAGATCAAACATTGTGGATTATGAGATGTGGAGGAAGCTCTGAACTGCTGGATCTGAATCCCCCTGAGGGTGTATGGTGATGCTGATGGGATGATGGGGACAGGTATTTAGTTGTGGTCATCTCTAGCTGCTGCTTTCTTGCATTTATCTTGTTGGATCAAATAATTGACCATGGTCAAAAGATTCCTGTCCTAATTCTTGCTGCCTCCTAGTCTGTGCCATTGCAGTAAGATGTGCTGATGCTATGTGCCTCATGTTGTCAGCTCACCATCAAAGCAGGGTTGAATGCTGGATGGCTGTAATGCTTAACTGCTGGTGTTGATAGCCCTTCCCAACCCCTGGAGAGATTTCCTTCACAGTGGGAACCCTCTTTGTCAAATTTCTCCTTCATCACAGCAGCTCACAGCTTGCTGTGAGCAGAAGAAACCCAAAACAGCACTTTTATGTTCAGAGCAGAATTATACTCAAGCCAACCCATCCTGCTGCAGGGTGGGCAGCCACAGGGAAGACGACAAGCAGTGTCAAGGGAATAACCACCCCCCATCCTCTGTATTAGAACTGCTTGGGTTCAGCTGTGAGTGCCTTCAGCATCTACTGTAGGAATACAATGTTTTGAAACTTGCTAGTTCTTCTGAAAAGAGAATAGAGACAAACCACAGCTGCACTGCGTGTTTGGGAAGCTGTGGAAATGCCAGCACTTTACAAGGAGAACAGGGATTTTTGGATGCCATTTATGTGTTTTTAAAGCTTTTATTTTTTTTTTTTTTCCTGAGAAAAATAGAAAATACTGCTTTGGAGAAGAACAAACAGGTTTGACTGAAGAAAGAACCAATCCATGGCTTCTCACATTTTTTGAACTGACCGTGAGATTTATGGTTTGGGGGTTTGTTGCCTTCGAATGGTTTGGAAGAGAAAGGAATTGAAATATTTCTTCCTCATTCTTTCTGAAATACTTAAGCATTTTTCTTTTATTTTTTAATTCTTAATAGAAAGTCTCGAGTTTGCTCAACTTTTATAGTCTAGACTGAAGAACTTTAGACTTCTGTCCTTTTTTAACTAACAAAGAAAGTTTTTTAAACTTTAGAATTGCTTATTTTGTTTTAAAATATGTTATTTTTGGTCAATTAACAAAATTCATGAATAGATAGATCATAAGCAAAAAGCATCCTGTTAGAACCAGTATTCAATATTTACTGTTTAATAAAGTTTTTTTTATTTTCATAGACAAAAAGAAAATATTTAACTGTTCAGATTTATGTAAGAACTGCATACTATTTTCTTTTAAATATCTTATAGGAGGAAGAACATATAGTAATTTGGTAGGTTGATTCAAAGTGATTTAAAGTACTGTTAAGTCAAAAAGCTCTTGTTTAAGGAACGTAAAGAAGGGAGAGAGGATTTATCTTTCCTTTACAAAGTTAATTGAGTATGTTCTGTTTTGTTTTGTTTTTCCTTATATTTTGCAAATAATTTAATATATTTTCATATATATATGCTATATTGACATACATATGTTAAACTGGCTTCATATATATATATTTATTCTTTATATATATATGTATATATACTTGAAACCTGTTTAATTGGTTAGATGAAGACTAGTTTTATAAAATGATTCTATCTGCGTTTAAAGTTATTTTCTGGCTTTGTTCCATTTACAATTTCTTGTATTTTGAGTCTGCTCAGTACTGACAAATACAGGCGAGACATGCAGCCTTTACTTGCAGTAACTCTGTCAGTGCAGGTTGCTTGCTTATTACATATTTATCTCTTCATTTCTCTTAGAGAGTTCATTAATCCATCAGCATTACACAATCCTTCCAATGAGATTGTGCCAAATGTTACAGTAGCACACCAGCAGAAACCTGTGTGCCATTTATTTTTCCAGAGATTAAATAATATCATCTTCCTGTCATCTAGTATTTATGCCCAATGCAGCCAAAATTCACTGATTATTTTATTTATTTATTCATTTATTTTTAAGGGGAAATCACATAGCCATTCAAAACGATTGCCTGAAAACTTAGTTCAGGCTTTATATATGCACTGCATGTTCTGTAACGCTTTCCTCAAAACAGAAGGGTGATGGTGGGAAGAGCATCAGATGGGCAGGACCAGGAGGGACTCTGTTGGCATTGAAGAGCTGCTTCAGAGCTGCTCTGGAGTTACCGCTGCTTATGACTGTTTGGCTTGGCATGCTGCCAGAGCAGAACTTCAGAATAATGTGTCGTTACAGAGAATGTGGTGCTTTTATTTTATTTTTATTTTGTTTTGGAATGGTGTGGGGTGAGGAGAAGATTCTTTTTCTTAAAATAATGTCTCATTAATTCAATTTCTGGAAAGAGAAGAGGCTTCAGCTTGGAGTACGGGGCTTCCACAGTTCCGGCAGATCTATAAAAATAGCTGGGAATGTGCAGCACCCTGGAGAACCTCAGCATCTAATTTTGGCTTCTTGAAGCTTTCAAACCTCATAATCCTGCAGATGGAGCTTGCCTTGTGCTCCCCAGAGCAGTCTGAATGTCTTCAGATCACTTACACTTCTTTCTTTTGGTCCTAATTCCAATGTATGTGTTGCTTTTTTTTTTTTTTGTTCATATGGTGTTTATTAAAAACAGCCCCCCCAACAAACCAAACCAAACCAAACAAACAAACAAACAAACAAACTACCCACCCCTTCCTATACTGCTTAAAATGTTATGCTTACCTGTAAGTATCCGGGGCTTCACCTTCATGTACTGTGAGCATATGGTCGGAAGATGATTCATGCTGTGTATTTTGATTATTTGTGGATTTCTCTATATTCTTTTGTAAGTACCTTGGTATTATTTTAATGATCATTTTGGATGGTGGCGGTACTTATTAACAGGGAGCCTAAAATATAAGAGGTATTTTCCTGCAATTGAGATGAGCAGATTAAAAAAGTTCTTTAATTAATTTCAGAACTTGCCCCCCAAATAAGCAGCTGCTTGGCTTCAGCTGAAAGTGCAAACTGTTTTGTTCACCTCTTCCCTGGCATTGACATAATTTTTGGACTTTGGCCAGAGAAACAGCACAATTAAATGTATGAAGAAGGATACATTAAAAAAAAAAATCTAGTGGGACATCAGCAGTAGACTTTTTTTGAGTTGACTTCTTTATGCTATGCTGCCTGTCCTCTCATTTTTGCCTAAGCAGTGCATTTGTGTTAGTATTAAAAATACTTTGTCTTCCTTCTCTGTTCCACTTCCCTGTTTTTGTCTGTTTGCTGTTTTCTCCTGTGCTGCTCTTCTCATGTGTACTTTTTCTGTTCTTCCAGTAACATGGATTTTCTTTCCCACTTCCTGCTCTTAGCTACAATTCCTTTCTCTCAGTATCCATTTTGCTTTTCCCTGTCTGTCCTCTCCTGTAATTTCTTGTACTTTTTAAGCCGTCTATTTACTCTTCTTTCCTTCCCTGCCCACATGCATTAGTTAGGTCCTCCTCTTCCCCGTGCTTTTTCAAAATATTCAACCCGCTCAAAAAAAGTCCCTGCAAACCTGGGGCATCCTGCTGATCAGGAATTTCAGATTCTGAACAAGGTGAGAATAGTTGTACATATGTAAAGACTGACTTCAACCAGAGTGAATATAGTTACAGAAATCTTTTTTATGCAAGACTTCTAAATGCAGAAAATCTTAGGCTCCTAGGAATAGGTTAAAAGGGGAGAATCAATAAAGGAGTGTCACCTGTGCTGCTAGCTATAGTTGTTATTGTGTCAGCATTTCCATTATAAATTTTTGCTTTCAAGGGTTTATAACTCTGCCATTAAGATTCACTGCTGACTGAAACTTGGCATACAATACTGAGCCTGGAGCAAACTTCCCCCCCCCCCTCTCAAAATAATATTTTAAGCTAAAGGAATGCAATGAAAACCATTAGTCTAATGATTAGAAAAGCGGTATTATTGCAATAAAGAACCTACTTAATTTACTTTAAAATTTTCATGTTAGTCTAAAGCTAAAGGACTTACAGCTTTAGGTATTTTGGAACAGGAGATTGAATGGAATATTAAAAAATAAAAAAATAAAACAGCTCCTTGATAGTGCCTTCACAGCATCTCTTGGAATGGATTTCAGCAGTACTTATTGTACAGTTTTACACTGCAAAATAGATGCCTATAAACGTCCATATGCTAAGCCAACTGAACATAGAGCACCTTGCATCTTAAGAAAAATACAAGATCACTGTATAGAAATTAGAAGACTGGCTACTCCAGGCCCTTTGGGAGCAGGACACTGAAGGGTCCAAATCTACTACAGCTGAGGTAGGCAGGATGGGACTCATCTCACTGAGCTGTCACCATGTCACAGGTGAGTGGCAGGCACTAGGGCTCTCCCTGTAAGCTGTCAGGAGGCATTTTTGGCTGGTGACAGACACTGGAGGGACTGCCTTGCCCTGTGGAGGAGGTGCTCCCCTGTCATCACTGGGGAGATGCCTCACTTCTGGGCAGATGGAGTTGAGACAAGTAGCATCCTGCTCCTCATGACATAATTTAGGTCACCCAGCAACCACCCAATGTGGGGCAAATTTCTCCCATCTGATTGCCAGCAGGCAGGAATTTATCTACACAGACTGCTGCCTTTAGCACACTTGGTGTTAATTGTCACCTTTTCCTCTTGGGGTCCCTGCAGAGAAGGTGCAGTGTTCACCGATTCTTCCTTCTAAAAGCACATGGCAGGATTCAGGCTGCTGCGGTGCTTGGGAATTAACCTTGTAGCTGCTCTTGAGTAAACCTGTATCTGTGTGGCGTATCTTGTACATCTTGCCAACTCTGATTTCACATGTGAAATAATGCAAACAGAAAAGATGTTGGGAAGGAAAAAGATAAAAATTAAAATACACACACAGAAAGAAAAAAAGAAAAACACAAACAAGTACAAAAAAAAAGAAACAACAACCAAAAACAACAAATGTAAAGTATTTAGTGACTGAAGCAAGTGTTTTGATTTGTCACAGTAGTTTGCCTTTAAAGATGCACAAAATAATGCCTAATAGTGGAAGTCATGGGGTTGTATATTTGATACACAGCATAGTAACTGATGATTAAAGTAAAAATACATTGTTTTGGATGGGAACAGAGAAATAAAATGGCAAGCAGAGTTGTCAGTGTTAGCTGTTATAGGATTGAATTCTAGTAACTGATGTATAGCAGCAGTTTTGCTGTGGAAGATGACTTTGGCTTACGAGAATGAGCCACATTAACAGTGTATCTGTCAATGATTTGTCCCTTGACTTTTTTTTTTTTAATTATTATTATTTGTTAATTTCTATTTTTAGTGAACAGGGGCTTACAGGAAGAATAGACAGTGCTTATTTCATCAAAGCCAGCTGTGTGAATGCTGGCTCTATCAACTCCGCAGGGCCAGCCACTAAGTCATTTATTCCACAGTGGTGAGGCTGTGTGCCTCAGGGCAATATGAGGGAGCTGGCTGGTGAGTCACTGGGGCAGCAAGGACCGACAAACAATGGGAAGGTTTGATACATCTTCCTATCAGTCTGAGCCCAGAGGGAATGGTCAGAGGCTTCCTCCTCCAGAGCATCCACCCAGTAGCACGGCCGCCTTCCAGGTGCCTTAATAAAGGTGCCTTGTGGAGCTCCTGTGCAGCTCCTCGCTGGATGAGAAGCTTTGTGAGGGGTGCAGGTCACCAGTTCCTAGCAGAGTGATGCCAGAGCATGCTCATACTGTGATGGAGAGGCTCTGGTTGCTGGCATGCCTCCAGGAGGATTTGCCAGCTCCTGTTCGGAAGCTGTCATTCAGTCAGGGAGCAGTTACGAGAAAGCAGCCAGTTAACTTGCATTTTATTTTATTTTATTTTATTTTATTTTATTTTATTTTATTTTATTTTATTTTATTTTATTTTATTTTATTTTATTTTATTTTATTTTATTTTATTTTATTTTATTTTATTTTATTGTCTGTCACTGAATTCTGATACTCTAACATGTGTCCTCAGACTGGCATAGCTAACATTCAAAAATGATTGAGTAAAAGAATGAGAAGACTTCATAATTCTTTTAAGTGACCTCAGACATGTTTTTCTAAGAATGGGAATAGTCTACCTTTCACTACATTGCTTTCTGTTTTAGAGTGGGTGCTTATGATACAATGCAGGAGTTCTTCTCTCATACAGTCTCGCCCTTCTGTCTCCTCCAACACAGCATGCTATTGAAGTTATGTTTGCTCTTCTTTTGCTGTGTTGGTGTCTTTGGGGGGGTGTTTGCATGTGAGAGGGAGAAAGCAGGCTTGCTGACAGAATTTTATTTTACAATGTGATCTAAATCAGATTATTTCAGAGGCATTTTCAATAAAAGTTTATAGGAGATTGGTCAGAGCTTTTTATATATATATATACATAAACATAAAAATGAAATTCTGGTATGGTAGTGTAACAAAATAATAATGAACGTGATTCTTCATTCTTTCCAGTGTCAGAGGAACTGCTTAGCCTCATGGCCAGGCTTCCTGTCTCTTCTGAAAGGTTGTTCAGGAAATGGCAAAATGCACAAAAAGGGTCTTTGTCATTGAAAAAGTTTGTTATTGTGCAGTTGAAGTACAGCTGTTACATATTTCCTTACTCAAATCTGGACCCTTCCTGAGGTTTCAGTCCTCTAATTATTCTGCCCAGGTCACCGGTTTATAGTATCTATATTTAGCATTTTGCAAAGGTTTTTCTGGTTGTCTCAAGACTGAAGAGCCTTTCTACAAAACTCTGCTCCACCAAATGTTATTATTTTTTTTTCCTGTTGGAGTAAATAAAGTGAAATGTAGAAACTGGAGGATTTTACAGAGAAGTTTAAATGCATAAGTGATACCGTTGTTTCCATATTTTGTAGGTTTCTGCAGGTTCTGAGAGCTGTGGAGCAGCTTGAAGAGAAACAGAATTGCCCCAAAGTCAGAGTAAATGCCTGTTTTCATAGTGTTTATTAGCCTTTATTAGTGTTTGTCTTACATAATAACTGTTAAGACTATATTAGCTAAAAGACTATGAATAAAGTTTATTTCACCCTTGGTTAATGGTAATCCAAATGTTTCAGCCTTAGTTTACTGGATATATTTTGGATTTGTAAAAGGTTCAACAATTCTGGAACAGATATGTTAGAGGGGGTGAATGCAAGGCTGGTTTTCTTGTGGAATTTGTCCTGATTAGTAAGACAAAGAATGATAGTTACACTTTTTCCTTGTTCTAAGCCTTTGTCTTTCCTGTAAGGGTTGCAACTACGATGTTCTTGCTATAGTCTTCTTATAGCGGTATACACGAATCACAGAACCATAAGAAAATCTTGGGCCAGGCCATAAAGATAGATCCTGTATGAGGGATATTGTGAGATTTAATGTATCAACACTTATAGCATAAAATATAAGGAGTTGTGAGGTAGCCATTGGCCTAGGTTTTTAAACCATTTTTTAACCCTAAATTTAGCTCTGAAGTTCTGATCACAGAAAATGTTTTTGTGAAAAAATGTAGAAGCTAGGTAATTATTGGCCAATGGCCAATGAGAAGAAAAACGTTTTTTGCATTTTAATTACTTTATTTTAGTTTTTTAGATGCTGAAAGCATGGTAAAAAGTATCTCTGGATGATGTCCTCTAGTTGATCTTAGAAATTGTCTTGATCTTTCAAGTTTAGCTCCTCCTTGTACAACTGGGGCTTGCTGTTAATGTGTCCCCCCAGAGATTAGCAGGTGACTTCTGAGAAAGTAGCTGTATCCTTTGTAAGTGGAGTCCACGATGGTTTATGCAGTATCTAAGCGTGCCTTTAGAAACAAATTCTCTTCTTCCAACTAATTTTCATGCTCTGTCAGATACCTAAAATCTCCCTAATGGGATTTAGACTGTAACTGTAGGCCTACCATCTGATATGCATATTTTTTTCTTTCCTATAGCTTCATTTGCAAAAATATCCCGTGTAACGCTCAGTGTATGAAGCTGAGTGGTGCACTGAGCTGCAGGCAGAGTTACAGAACAGTTTCTGTACTTTTACACATGAATAGTTCCCTGGAAGGATATATAGAGAAAGCCTAGCAAGAAGCTGGAATTTCCCTGCCTGTGGCGATGAGCTATCTTGATGAGCTATGATGTAAGCCCCTGAACTAGCAATGAATGCCTTGAAGGAAAAAGTACTCCACACTTTTGGTAGTTAATAAACAACCAAATAAATAAAAATACAATGCTATTCACCTGCATTTAGTTACACTATGATGCTATTTATGTGTAATGAATATATGTAGTATCACAGTTGAAGAATAGACATAACTGAAGCAAAAGTAACAAACAGCATAGCTGGCTCACCAAGCTCTAGCTCTGAGCAATATAGTACAAGCAAAATGAGCCCTGGTTTTGATTGAGTGGCACTGGCCAGAAAAAATAATAATGTGTTTTTGCATTATATGATCTGCCTTTTAAGTCCACTCATTAGCTTTATGTTTATATTGCACCCTCTACTCCTTTGAGCTATGCTAATTATAAGGTGGTGCATAAAGTAATCAGAGTGCTTACACACAGGTTATTCACAGAGAAATGATATCAGTGCCTGCAGGAGATCTATTTGAAGTTTTATCTCAAAACCAGTGCACAGCCTCATTTGTGCTTCAACTTGCTATGCCAGAGCAGTCAAAGAGCCAGCTTTGAGTGTCACCTGTATGGGGTGCCTGTGGGCTTGGACCACTACAGATGTGCAAGTCACTTCCCTTTTGCTCAGCCCTGGGGCCAACTGTGAGAGCCTGGCTGGTCACGGTGTGGGGACCTGTGACCTTCGGCCATCTGTCCAAACTGTTCATGCTGGTCTTGTCAGTGAGCAAAAGGCCTCACTTCTTGCCTTAAAAAAGGCTTTTCCTCTGGAAAGAAGACATTGGAGGAGATGGCGATGTTGGAGGAAGAAGCGCAGCACTTCACTTATTCAGAAGATCTAAAACGCCTAGATGGAAATAACAATTACATTTGTTTTTTCCGGTAACAACAAAAACCTTGACCCTGTGTTTGACCCTACATGCTTTTCTTTCCCCTGGTTCTGCATCTCACAGTCAAGGAAGAGCTGAGCTGAAGCTCCGGGCTGCCTACAGGTTTTCAGGAAGCGGTGACACGTAGCTCCAGCCACTCTCCCCCGCTTTCCACATATTGTTTCTGTATTTGTCAGAGAACATGCTGAGATGAGAGGCTGCTTTATTTTTTTTATTTTTTATTTTTTTTTCCAGTCAGGTTTGATGCTGAATGGAAGCAGCTGCTTTATTTAGAAGATGATGGGGAGGAAAAACACAGCTCAGGGTTAACACCCTCCTGGTGTTTATCCATAAATATGAAGCAGTGCAAGAACACCAGACACATATGGAGCGCTGTGATTGGCTGCTGTTGATGTCATACTGATGTCACTCTACCCAGAAAATGAACAGATTAGCTTTCCTTATTTGTATGTATAAATTTAATTTCACGATAACACATTTTTAGGGCATCATCATACTTCTTAGGTGATGGAGGACATCTAGGTGGTTTCTTGAGTGTGGTAGCATTCTGTCTCACCATACATATATATATATATATATTCACCTGTGCCCTTTCTCTTTGCTTTTTCCCTTTTAACACTTGTATGAGAGCAGTTGACATTTCTGTGAATTAAATACTAACGAAATAGGTGGGAGATTCAAGCTAGCTTTTAAGCCTCACATGTCATGAATGCCCTCTTAGGTAACGGTAATGTGTATTTGGAAGGGAGGATGGATAGATGAGGAGGAGTGGAACTGAGAAGGGGAAAATGTAGCTTTGTAGAAATTATCAGGTTTCCGTCCACCTGTACCTGTTTTGAGTTGTCTGAGTACTATGTTGTTTTTCTACCCAGCACTGCTGTATTGCAAGGTTTGCATTGCAATGGGTTCCAGGGCTATTTTGTTAGCATACCACTATGGCATGGCATTTGCATCAAATTAGTATTTCTAATACTCTTTAAGTGGCAATGTTCTGAGAAATGATAGTCTGCCCTTAAAAAAAGGAAGGGGGAGGGTGAAAAAAAATCTCTTGATGTTTGGGATTAGTTGGACTTTCTCACTTTCTAAGGCTCTCACTGTAGTCTAGCAATAAGAGGGTTGGGAAATGCTATTTCTAAACAAAGCCTTTAAGTAGAATGAATTTGCTTGTATAAATAGGAATATATTGGAAAATGGTTATTGCAATATTATTTTCCATTTCCTTTTTATTAAAAACTCTGTTTCTCTAATCCATCTCTTTCAATTCACCAGAAGCAACTCTTAAACTGATCTGGTAGCCACTTGTATAGCTGTAGGAGCTGTATTGCCAAGGGACTAAAAATCATTCCTATCACAACTCACATGACTGCTCGGGAATATTTAGAATGCTATAATTTTACAGGATTAGTACTAATCCTAAAAATCTTTTTAGGATTAGTAGGATTTTAAGCAAGCAGCTTGGCTGACTCCTTTAAAAACACTCCTAGTGTTAGATCTCCTCTGCCTGTATACTTCTGAATTTTAAATGGCTGGTGATCCATAAATGAGATGATTCAAAAGGGGGCAAAAAAAGTTATGAAATAGGGTGGGCAATTAGGGGTATTTCTGAATTCCAGGCTAGATCCACACCTCTGACAGGCTATAATTGTGGGTGAGCTGCAACTACACCTGACCTAAACACACATAAGAATTTCATGCACAGGCTTTGGCAGGTGGTGTCTTGGACAAGGTTAGCACCTAAATCAACATTACTGCTTATTCTGTCCAGGAGGGTGGGCACTACTCTGCAGTTCCTGCTGCTGCCTTCTTCCTCCTCCTGCTGTTTGATCTGATGCAAGCTGTTGCAGACCGAGCAGGCAAGGCTATCGCTCACTATCAGAATAATACCAAGCAGGTGTGGTTGGAGCAGCTACAGAGGGCCTCAAGGTCATGCTGGTGGTAGAGCTGGGTGCCCGCACATGGCCTGGGTGGGAGGAGTGGTGTTCAGTAACGCTTCACATCTGGAGCTTCCACGCTGCTCTGTACACTTCCTCCTCCTCTCTCCCCTGCCTCGGCATGTTCTTTCACACGGCTTTCCTCTAGTGTTGCAGCAGCTCTGGGAAGCTGCAGAGGTGAATATCACTTTGCAAGAAAGCTGCAAAGAGTTGTTTGTACTTTTTATGTAAAAATGTAGGCAACTGAAAGGAAATTGTAGACAAGTAGACATCTTTTCTTTCATTGATGTTGGTGGTCTAGCCTTCAAGCCAGTTCTTTTATTTGCTTCCTCTCTCTTCTCTATGCTCTGTGATTTTAAGCCTACTTAAAAAGAAAAAATAAAAAAAGGCAGGATGTTGCCACTGGCTGCGTTTCTGCTCCAAATACGGCACTTCTCCATCTGAAGCACAGCGCTTGCCAGACCTCTTCACCTCACTCCAGTCACAGTGAGCTGTTCTTGCCCCATCCCTGCCTTAAAAGCTGCTCATTTTTTTTTTTTCTCTGAGAGTTCATTTTTATGATGATGCTGTTATGGATATGTAAACTGTCTAAACTGCCATGTCTTCTTTACTCCCCTGAAAAAAAACAGAGTTGGCCTTTGTACAGATATCTTTGGGGAACAGATCTGAGAGAGAATATAGAAGTGTTGGCAACAGAAGCAAATAAGGTGTCATTAAAGTGAACTTGGGTGCTGAGTAAAAGATCCTTTAAACCCTTTCAGTTTAAACTTAATATGAGTCTCCAAGAAAGCTGGACAGGGTTTGGGGGGAGAGTTTCTAACCTCAGAGTCATTGCTGCTAAGAGCTGCTTCTTCCCATGTGGTTTCAGGCTGGAGCATGGGTTTCCACAATTACACTGTGAACAGGAGCATGAGCCTATATTTAGGATACAACACTTAGTGGTAAAAAGCTACATATGGCATGTGAACACCCACACATGACCTAAAAATACACAGTGCAATTTGTCATTGAATGAAGTCATCTTTAGGACTGCAATGCTTAAATGCAGTTTGATTTCCCCACCTCTCTTTCCCTCCCTTCCCTTATAATTTTTCTAAAAACCTTATTTAGTGCAAATTTGCTGACTCAGATAGTCAGCAATGGGCTGCCTCCACACCTAGCCATGTGCAACCTGGATCTAGGAAGGATCTGAGTGAATTTCTTTTGTGTTAGGGGTTTTTGTTTATTTTCAGGCCAAAGCTACCCTTTTCTCTCTTCAATCTCCAAGCTTCTTGAATGGCTTTAAAAAAAAAAAAAAAAAAAAAGTGAAAGAATGTACTGTAGTATAGTGCTGTCCATATATAAACAATTGTATGGGTTGGTAGGGGTGGAGGAGCTTGCTGTGCTTGCCGGTTTTCATGTACTTCTATATTGTTCCTTGGCTGGTGATGAAATTAAAAACAGTCCTAGTATTTTGGCTTTAAAGAAGAAGATATGCTATCATTGCCAGCTTCAATAGGGCTGTTGACAGTGGTCTGGAGAATTGAGTAAAATGTAATGAAAGCTCTTAAATTAGTCCCTCACAAAGGGGCTCTCTGTGCCTCTGTTGCAGCTCCATGGGATGGCATTGGCTGTGCTCTCTTAATGAGCATCAGGAGATGGTCAGATGGGCAGGTTAGACAGAAACCTGCTGTTTTTAAGTGGATAGATGAGGGTAAGATATAAATTAATTTAATTACTGTGAAGTTTTGTACCTTGATATTTTGAAGGTCCACCATGAAACTTGTATTTCATACATTGAATCTTTACCTCCAATACACCACTGGACACTGTTCACTTATTCTTCCAGCTTCCATCTTTCACAGATTTTTCCTTCAACAACATCAAAAGCAATCTCTTGTATGCAGAAGTTATTAAACAAGCTTTCTTATTTCCTTCTTGCTCCAAAACATCCTTGTTTAGATTCAGAGGGGGAATAATGGAATCATAATCCTTCTCAATTTGAAATGTTAGGATTAAAAAAGAAGATACTCAGTTTGCTGATGTTCTTCATTTTTTAGAGCTGCTGCCAGAAACATTTCTCCAACTTGATCACTCTTCAAGAGAAACCTGCAAATGAAATATGTGTGGGCTTTACAAATTGAAGCTAAATTAAAGGAAAAGCCCCCCTGTGTACTCCCTCCAGCCCCCCAAAAGAGCAGAATGTTCTGCCTTTCTCTGAGACACTTACAGTGATAAGGACATGATTATATAGCTTCTCAATGCTTATGTAAATACATTCTGACACACATTTTGCAAACTGGACTTTTACTCTGTCAGTCTTCATTGTCCCATACATTTTCTTTTAATGTCAGGTGCTCTTTTAACTTTGTTGTTCAAAAAGAGTAGAGGAGAAAATGTTATGTTTTTCACTCACAATATCACCTATTGGTGACACAGATAAATTTCCAAAGCTTCTTATTTGAGGGACAAGAAAAAAATATACTAAAAAAAAATGGCAAAACTGTGGGTGTGGGTGGGAAGGGGAACACAACACTCAAAACTGAATATATTTTTGGGGCTAGAACAGAAATTTCTCTGGCATACTTGGATTGTAGATTATGGGTGGCATGGTCTGCAAGGTTGAGAGTGCAGACCATATTTCTACACAGGTCTGGGACTGTATCCTTGCCACCCTCTGACCTGTATGTTGAGACAGCAACTCCTGTTTCTCTTCTGGAGAGCAGGAGTCAGGTGAGGTGATTGCTCTGCATATACATTTTAAGTGCTTGTGTACCACATTTTAGGAATTGTTTGGTTACAAGAAAGAAAGGAAAGAAAATATTTAGATTTTGAATTTGAATATAATTTTTCAACAGATCTCTCGTCCCTTTTCCTGCATTTAAATAAGTTACAACTTTACAGCAACTTCCCTTATATCTTATTTAACTTTTGAGAGCAGCTTTAAGTAACCATTCTGATCCTCCAGGGATCTCTTGTCATGGCTGTTTCCAGCTCATCATTTATTGCAGTGCCAATTTATCCTCAGGTACCCCACCTTGTTTGTTTGCAGTGCACTTTGTTCATTTTTTTTTTTTTTCTTCTGGATTCATATTTAGAGCATGATGAAAATTCCCAACCCTAGTTAACTTTTGGCAGCTGATCATCTTAGTTAAAGTGCTTCCATATTTTTGGAAGAGATGCCACTGGCCGCATCTCTGCTTTGTAAACTATAAACTGGGGGCATATAATTCTAGAATACCTGTTTTGGAGAAATATATATCAGTGTAGAAAAATTAGCCTATTGCAGCTATGAACTTCAGGTTTCAACATAAGAAGGTCTTGCAAAGAAAGAACATCCAAACTTCAAGTACAGTTATAGTCACTGTGAGTCAGCTTGTGGATTATATGCTGCATGTTATATGAACACATTCAAACCTTCAATAGTACTAAAGGGACAAAAACTTCCTTTAAAATTGAATTTAGATTTAAATTTCAGAAACTTCTTGGAAGTCAATAACCATGGAAAATCAATGTTCAGCTCATTGGTGAACTGAGTTGGCACAGGAGTTTTAAATCCAATGCCATCTGTTTTGCTAGATCCTGCCTTGAAACGTCAACAGACTGTGTCAATCCTGAAGCACTGCTTCATATATTTTTAGTTGCTGCAGAAGAATCCATTCTTGAATCTTTCTTTCTCTATTTCTGGGGGAATACATTCTCATCCAAGACAAAGGAAAATACTGCACATAGAATAAAATTATGATGATATGTAATAGACCTTTGATTCTTCATCCGTAACATTTTTGGGGATGTGATAATATATCAAAGAAAAAATTAATTATGTAGTGATTTTTCCTAACACCTGGAGCTCATGCTGTTGCTGCTTCTGCTCCTGGCTAGCTGTTGTTTTTCATAAATCATTCTGTAGGAAAAAAATTAAATCCCGTGAAATGGTGGAAAAAAAAAAAAAAATCATGGCTAGGAAGGAGGAAAGCAACATCTAAATATTTAACTACCACCCAACAAGTTCAGAGTCTTCAGGAATTTCCATTTTTCTTGGCTTGTTTCCTTGGCTTACAGCTTGGAAAAGAAACTTTGCCTAGATAACCTGCCTAATGTTCAAAAATAATAACCTCAGCCTATGTCCTGGATACCTTAAAAACCAACAACAACAGTGAAACACAACAATGACGACAAAAAGCACACAGATCCACAATACCCCAAATACTAATAAATGAGTTAAACCAGAAATGTCTCCAATCATGTCCATTATGGTTCCATCTCAGACGTTAATGAAGGCCTTTTATCCACTCCAAGGACTTTCACTGATGCACAGAAGTAAGGCCATTCAATGAGATGTGATAGGGATATTTTCTTTCCATTACATTTTGATTATGTGAACTCTCATTCTGACATCGGGTTTACACATGTAAATTTAAAAGTTCTGTGAAGCTTTGGTTGTTGTTCTGTTTTTTAAATAATGATGGGGGATTGAAAAGAGTGGGAGGGTTCTTAATGCCTATGAAAACAGGTCCATCTTTCAGGCAGATTCATGCAAAGTAAGTGGCAGCATCACCTGGTATATTTTTTCCCCAGTCTGTAACCACAGAGTTTTTTGTGTGCAAAAGTGCTGTTATCTATTGCACCCATAATACCTGTGATTTCCAGATAATCTTTGTATTTGATTGCTATATGATTTCTGAGAGCACGGAAGAATCAGGTTTTAAGAAAATTACAAAATAAAAGATTTAATACCATTTTTTTTTTCCAGCAGGCTTTTGTTAATTTATTTGCTAGTGTAGTAGTGGTGCCTCTACCACATGTTTGTATCAGTGCTGAATGGGTGATTATTTGTTCTTGTTTTCAAATACTTTCTAAGGTAAATAAATGCACACCTCAAGGGCTGTGATGGACTTTTTAAGGGGGTCCTCTATTGTCATCTTTTCTGTGACACTTTCTGCAATTGGGTGTATTATTTGACTTTGATCATTCCCAAATACTGTAAAGGATGATCTTTAGTTTACTATGTGTGCTGACGATCCCTGGTGGAGTACCAAAATTAATTTACTATTTTCTTTGAGCTAAGTGTAGCCTTTATTATTTTTATTTTTATTTTGCATATAGAAAGAAAATGCTCACAATTTTCTTTTGTAGTGGAGCATGGGAGTTTTTTCTTTTTAATTTGTTATGCTTGAGAGTGAGGAGGGAATGTTATGATTGTCACTCCCTGCTGCTAGAATAAACACCTGGATTTATCAAATCATTTGTTCTAATCTGCAGGAGATGTTTATCTATGAAAAAGTTCTCTTGTCATATATCATCAATGAATTATATATTTCTACCTTGTATATAGGGAACACTGTTCTTTTCCACTGCCTGAGACGAATGCCCTGTGCTTCACCCCAGATTCTTGTGTAAGGATTATTCTGTGGTCACGTGGGAGGCAAGTCAGAAAAATATACTTTTTTTTGTTTTTTCTATTCTTTGTGGACTGTCTTTATTTTGCCTTAAATTTGTAGCCTTCTGCACAATTATTCATGCTGATATAAAACAGCATAACCTCCTTCATCCTTCCAAGCCACTTCCTACGGGTGGATGCCATTCCGTGAAGAGTGTTTTGTAGAAATGGTGAGTTAAGGGAATTAAGTACATCAGATTCTTTAGAGCAAGGCCAATATAAGGTATGAAACACGGTTAAGCTGTGTTAATGTAATTGCTTGTGCTGGTTTCACACTGATGGCTAGCTAAGCTTCATTGTGCTGCTCTCTCTTACTCCCCCTCCTCAAAAGAACAGGGGAAGAAAATATGATGAAAAAAGGCTCTTGGGCTGAGATAAGGACAGGGAGATCCCTCATCAATTACCAGCATGGACAAAACAGACTCGGCATAGGGAGATTAATGTAATTTATTGCCAGTTGGTAACAGACTAAAGAAGTGAGAAACTAAAAGCAAGCAAAGCTCCCCTCTGGCACTCTCCAGTGCTCTCTTCTCCCCCTCTTCCATGTAGGTGCAGGGGAATGGGGACTGGGGGCTGCGGTCAGTCCCCAACACTTCATCTCCACCGCTCCCTCACAGTCATTCGCTGACCCTGCTTCACGTGGGGTCCCTCCCACAGATGCCGTCCTTCCCAAACTGAGCCTGCGGGGGCTGCCCACATGCAGCAGCTCTTCAAGCACTGCTCCCACACGGCTCCGACCCACGGGGTCCATCCCCCAGCAGCAAACTGCTCCAGCACGGGTCCCCCATGAGCGGCAGCTCCCCCCAGAGGCCCTGCTCCTGCGTGGGCTCCTCTCCATGGGCTGCAGCTCCCCCCCCCCCCCAAAAAAAAAAAAATCATTGCCATATAATCCTTATACATTGCTGTCTTAATAAATCATGTGTTAGGTGACATTACAAAACAAACAAACAAACAAACAAAAATGTAAAATTTAATACGTTAAATTTCTATTTGTAGTCATTGCAATTGTACATAATTTTCAGTAATCATAAACTGACAACTCTATGTTTTTTTCAAATGGGAACTTGTTTTCATGTTGGGGAGATTAAAGACTTCCCTTGCTTCTAGTAGACATTGAGAAGATTCTGGAGTACAGTGAGGTGTAACCAGCATGGGATCTTAGAAAACAAGATGAGACATTCAACACTGTGCCTGAGCTGGAATCACTCGTTCCAGTGTCAATCCTGACAGATGTTTGTTTAAACTGTTCTAAAAAATCTACACCAATGGTAATTTGCCAGTCATCCTTGGCATCTGTTCCAAAGTCCAACTATCCTGAACAAAAGAGAGATTTTTACCTGTTACTTCGTGTAAATAGCCTGCTACAGTGCTAGAATATGCCTAAATATTCACTGTAGGTGTTTTGTTTTGTAGTTTTTGTGGTTTTGTTTATTTGTTTGTTTGTTTTGGCCTATGAAACTCCCTCAACTCTGCTCACATGAAACTTAGTCTACTGGTGAGATGTGTGATGCCATCTTCTAAAATAGCATGTGAATACAGGCTTTTCTCTGTTATGCAGCATACACATGCCCTTATGCTGCTCTCTTGGAAAGTTCTTTTTCCTGTAGTTATCTCTCAGTTTTTTCTTCGTGTACGTAATAATGGGCCATTGTTTTCTTAGAAATTTTTAAGCCCATTTCATAAAGGTGAGAATTAACCTCTACACTTGTTGGACTTTTCCAAAAAGACTATGTCACCTTCTAAAATAATCTGTGGAAACCGAGTTAGTACATGCTCCAGTTCTCAGTCTGAATGCTTTGGATTTCCTTTCCACACAAATCAGGCCAGATTGATTTAAGGTTTGGGGAGCTAATGTGTGCTTGAGACTTGACCAGACAGAGGTTTGGACTGCAGCTATGTGCATGCAGACCCTGAAACTAAAACCATTTTTCTTTCCCTATGATGAACTGGAATTACAGGTTCTCCACCTGCATTCTTGTCCCCTTTTTTCTGGGCATTAGGTGCAGAGGGTCTAGCAGATGATGTAAAAGTGCTTTTATACCTACAGGCTGGGGATCTCTTTTATTGTGCAGTGAAAACAACACCACCATTCTATAGTGATGTGCAACATGTTACCGTTTCTCCCTGGAGCCTGAATTACCTCTTTGAAATTGTATCAGCTTGATAAACAGAGGCAATGCATCAAGGGAGTTCCCCCCCCCCCCCCCCCCCAGGGAATTCTCTCTCTGAGGGAAGAAAGGACTTGAAACACCAAACCACCATTTTCATGAGGTTTTGTGACAATGTTCTTGGCTTTTCTTAGTTTTTTACTTACCAAGAAGATCCCATGACACTTTTCATGTAATGAATGCTTAAAAAAATTGCTCTGTCAGAAGCCGATTGTCCAATTTAAAATGGTTCTGAAGGGCAGATGTTTCAAAAGCCTGCACTTGGAACCCACCTGCAAAAAGACTATGTAAAGTAATTCAGGCATGTGCCACAGGTTTTATTGGGTGAAGGTATACTCCACTGAATTGGTTATTAAAGTGTACAGCATCAAGCGCTATCTACTTGTTACATAAGAGATTTTGTACGTAGTTATTAGGCTTCATTACCTGGGTTTTAAATAGATGTGTAGGGCATTTGGATCAGTTGTCACCACCGAAGAACAACTCTTAAAATGCAGGCAAGCAATTTGTGCTTAATGTAGTAGAAAAAGGGGGAGCCAGTAAGAGGACTGGCAGGATGAAATAGGGGGAATGTGCTTGAGGCAGTAATCCAGGAAGATGATTTTTGCATTTGCATTTTGAATGGATTTCAGGGGACAAGATTGCTTCTGTCACGGCCAGGAGGAAGGAGATTATCTCGCATCTCAGCAACGATAATGAGGGCCTGGATGAGCATTTTGGTTTTATGAATAGGAAGGGAAGGCAAGGTGCTAAAGTTGCTAAAGCAGGCAACATTCTGAGCCAGTACTGGGTGCAGGGAGGCAGGCAGAGGAGAGAGCCAAATGTGACATCCTGGTGTCATCAGAAGGGCAGTGGTGATTGAAAGAGGAGAGGTTGGAGGGCAGCTGCACAATCCCCTCCACATCAGGGTGCATTTTTGTTGATCTACAGGAAGTTCCCTTGGGGAATTCAGCATTCAAATGTCTCTAACTTGACATTGTTTGTAGTGTTGTATCATGGTTTTGTCTACCTTCTACAATATGTTTACAAATTCAGATTTGCAGCTTGCTTCAGCCATGCCCCATGGGAGCGCAGCTCACTCTCTCTGTAGATTGGGTAACTGTTCAGACTACACTCTCCTTCCATGAGCAGTGCATGTCACCCCCGAGTAAGGGAGGTAGTGTGTATTAAAATATAATGGTGGAGCCTAAGCTGTGAAAAAGGATGGGCTGATACTTTGGAGAATGACAGAGGTGTGACACAAATTAAAATATTTTGGGTTATCATTAAAATACTGTTTTTGTTTTGTTTTGTTTTGAGATGTTTAAAAGAAAAGCTGTAAATTTTCATAGTTATGAAGCATATTTCATAAAAAAGCATTGCTTACAAAGAAGCTCATTTTTCTGTAAAGAGAGTTAAAAGTCTCTTTCTACCCGTCCTATTTTAATCTCTGTTTCCTGTTTGTTTTCATCATTCATAGACTGGGAAGGAAGCTACTGTGTCTTATGGATTTTCCACTACTGTTTCTATTTCTGCTCTGAGAAATTAGCCTGTAAGGGAGTGCAACAAAAGGCCTTTCTTTGCAGTGTTTTTGGTGGGCTGCAAAGAAGTTAGAACCAATAGCAAAAATGCAGGTCAGGATAGTCAGTTTTCTCATGAAGCTCATGACAAATAGGAAATGGAATAGACGTTAAACACACACACACACACAAAGATGGAAGTCTTGTCACCATGCTACAATTACAATAAGTCCTGGATAGACACGTGGCAAAGATGCCTGTGAAGGAGCATTTCTGCTGAAGCTGGTTCTTGATTTGGGCAAGACACCTAAGCTAATTTAGCTTTAAATCTTAAGATATATGTTCAATATTAAAAGTCTTTTCTGGAAATTCTTTTGGCTTATTAAAAGGAAATATTTTCAAGTAATGTACTTAATCATTTTACCTGCTGGTTTACCTTTACCCTGTCAGGCAGCTTGGATTAAGAAATTCAACTGGTTCTGCTTTAATGGCTTTTTTCCTGCCCTTGCAGAACAGTGCTCTTTTGTTTGGGCTCTTAGCACTTCAGGTGAAAGATTTTAAATTCCTGCAAACCTGTCTTTCCACTTACTGGAGTGGTTTGTGAAAATATTACTTTTCACAGCAAGACTTTATAATTACGGTGTATTTGCTTTCTCCGTTCTCCTCCCACTTTGTCAAAATACTATTTTTTTCTGTAGGGGGATACTTTCAGTGATAGATGCACTGGGTATTTTGTGTGGTAACACAGGACTTCGATCACTTTGACTGCATGAGGAGCAGCTACAACCGCCCAGGGCCGAAATCCGTATGTAGCAGGCCTGCTGCATTTTTTCCGGTTTTGGGCCTAGTCAGGTCCTGTGGACTAGCAGAAAATCTGGATGCCATCTGGATGGGATTGCACTGCTCAGGCGAGGGCTGGGAATCCTGCACCACTCCTCCAGGGAGTGTTTTCTTGGTATTTTTTTTTTTTAGTTTTTAATTGCACTGTGGGAGAACCCCAAGATGTTCTCAGGATTGTGAAAATGCACAGTCTGCCTTTCCCAAATCTTTTGAGGTTGCTTTTTTTTTTTTTTTTTTTTCCATTCAGAGGAAGGCAATGAAACTCTGAATAAAGGACTTAGTAAAAACATTAATGTGACTCAAATAAACCCTGGAACTAACCTCACATGAAGTGTTTTTACTTACTTAAACTGAGCAAAGAATTAATAAAATAAATTGATTTAAGTGAGGTTTTCTAATCATTTAAAGATATTTCTTAATTTCTAGTATGATAATGAATAACTGCAGAGAACCTTTCTGAATGCATTTTTATTTTCTCCTCCTGAAATACACACAAATACATGGAGAGTGTGTGTAGAAAAGAGGCAGTTTCCAAATACATAATTATTGAAAAAGACATTCAAATAACATTCACTGCTTGTATGCATGTATTGGATTCAGGTTTGCAGTAGATCCTGTTGTATATTTGTATCAACCTCTTCTGTGTCACAGGCAGGAATATGCTAAGCACTTATTCTGTCTTTAACACAGTGCATCTGAAGACTTCACTTCCTTGAGAAAATAATGTTAAAATATGTCCCTATTCTATGGGCAAAAATAAAAATCAGTATTTGCCACTAACATGCGTAGATTTTGTTATCTCCACTTTCATACCCACTTTCAGCAGAAGATTGAGTGACAAAGCATGTATGACAACAGCTCACCTCTCCTTTCTCAGCCCCTCCTGATAGTACCATTAGTTAGTGCATTAGTTAGGTGTTTGCGAAAACAAGGTGGATACCAAGCACCTCAAGATTATCTGTAAGGGAAATTAAGTGTGGTCATCAGTGGCTAAACTGTAGGACTTCATCATATTGTTTTGTTACCATAAGGGCCTTATGCTCAACGGATTTACAGTGGATTTTTAACTAATGACTCCCTCATTATCTTATGAATAACAAAAAGCAAATTACCCTTCTATTGCTGAGGACAAAGCCAAGGAATTCCTGACTTGCCCCTAATGAATATGTCTCTCTCTCTCTCTCTTTTTTTTTTTTTTTTTTTTTTTTTTTTTACTTGTGTAGGTGATCACAGCTAGGAGCAGTAGCCATCTAGTAATGACAGCTTCTTTCCTCTTACTCAAATTGGGGGTAGGGGTTGCAGGACTGAATTTCTCAGTCTGAAAATTGAGCAAAAATAGTTTTGGAAATGACACAAGAAATGTTTAACCTGGCCTTGTAATACTATGTTATTATTTATGATGCTGGAAGTTTAAATATTTTGTATTTTTTGTAATATTCAAATCATAGCATTTATGTCTGTTGAAATTTATTTCTCAATTTTAATGAAATTAGAGACCTGGAAGGGAACTGTTCAAGTTTCCATTTCCGGTGTGCTTACATAGCACATTTGTTCTGGTATGATAATCTTGTCATACTGGTGTGTGAACTGTCGAACTAATGGGTGAAGATTTTCCTGTAATCTGAAGGATTTTTTTTTTTAAATATATATATTTCAAGAATTTCCTCCATCTTTTCAAATATCTGAGATATATCTAGTGGGACAGCACAGTAGGCTTACTTTAGACCAGAAAAGCTTTGTACATTGCATCATTAATAACTCTAAATGTATTCTACTGAGCAAGACAGCATTAATATGTGATCTGCTCAGGCAGAAGACTCTTCCATACATAGAATAGTAATTGTCAAAATGAAAGCCAGTGGCTTTTGCTTCCTATTTCTTAACGCTCGCCAGAAGCTTTTGTGACCCAGACTGTGTAATTATACCCAAAGGAGAGATGTCCCAATTTGTCACTGAAGTAGCTGCAGTGATGTGGGCTGAAGTCACAAGGGAAGGACAAGCACATTGTAGCATTAAAGTTCCTTTGTAAGTTTGAAGCAATGACTTAGTGATCCACCAGTATTTTACACTCAGATTGTTTTGCAATGATCTAGCTTACGTCAGCTGTCTTTCCTACTAAGACCTGAGGTGGAGGAGTTGTCTATGTGCCAATATCTCATTTTCTTAGTGGACTCTTGCCTAAAATTGCATTTTGGAGTGAGTAGTTTTTTTTTCTTCTTGTTTTGCTGCAGGCTGAGGAGGGGTACTAACATTTTCTGGATAATGTAGGTGATTGTTCCATATTCAAAGCTATTAATTTGGGTTGATGAGGCATTAATAAGGGCAAATATTGCTAGATATTATCTGATGATAAACTAGCAGTATGGTAAAAAGGAATGGATCAGTCATGATTGCTCTGGCTTCTATTTTTAGGACTTGAATTTTAATCGGCTTAAAAAACTTCTGTTGTTGATCTGATTTTTATTGTTTGACTTGCAAGTTTATGCTATTGCTTGTTTAGCTTCCACATCCATGAGTTAATTTCTCTTCCTTTAAATTCTTCAGGTGGTTAAAGATGGTGTGAGTCAGTGTTTTGCAGGTAAAGGTTTAGACAAGTTATGGATAAAGTAATAATAAAGACTGTCTAGATTTTTATCTCAGCACAGCAGAGGCAGATGATTGAAAGATGAAGATGAATCTGGGTGGTCTTGATGTCAGAGACTGCTGTGAGGACGGATGTTCACAGCTGGGGGACAGGGAGAGAAAAAAGATCTTGAAATTCTGAATTCTGAAATTAGTGTGTTAGCCCTTAGTTTTGCAGTGCAAGAAACTTATCTTATTTGAAAAGTTCCCCAACTAGCTATTTTAGCATTACTTATCTTAAAAGCAAAAGCAGATAACAGTAATGCAGTCAGGAATACCTAGCTTATTGTGGGGCAGAAAAGCTGTGATGCACAAGTAAAGAGTTGCTGGAAGCTAAGCCTCGTCACCCCTCCCATACATTTTTTTTTTAATTTTATTTTATTTATTTTTTTTTTTTTTAGTGAATCAGGTCTTTAACAAATGAGGCTTGGAGCATTTCAGTGATATGGAGAAGTTTATGGAAAAGTGACTTACTAGAGCTGTAACTGAAGTGATTTCATAGTTTATTTTTAGACACTCCGGATTTAAGCTCACTAATTGAGGGTGGGGGTGAGAAGGGAAGGTTTGCTTGCAGTTGGGTTAAGCCGAGGTTATCTCTATTTGCCTCAAGCCTGGAAGAGTTGGCAGGAGAATTTACTAAAACTCGTGAACTTGCATGGGCCTGGCCTGTAACACCCCCCGCCCACCCACACCCCCTTGAAAGCTTTCTCAGCCTTCCACTCCAGCCAACTTCACTAACAAGAACACCACAATCCTCTCCAGCCCACGCTGGGAGGGTGTTAAATATTTTTTAGCCTAAAACTTCTGCTCCGTACTCCACTTGAATTTTCTTGTCCACCCCCAGCATGCTCCTGGGTGCTACAAGGGTAGGATGAGTGCCATTTATCTCTTATCTTGTTGGCTATGAGGGTACTTTCACAACGGCTCTGTGTTTCAGCTTTTCACCTACCACAGAGCTAATGTATTAAATTGGGCCAAATCTGGCACTCCTTTTCCCAGACAATGGTTTTATTGAAGTCTTTAGGGGCTGTGCCTGCGACTTAGTGAGATTGCAGGCAATGGTATTTAAAAGGGGTTTCCAAAGTCCCTTGAGTTGATTGAAGGAACTTTTTTTTTTTTTTTTTTCCTTTTCATTTTCTCTGGTGGAAGTAGCTAATCAAGACAGTGCTTTCAAGTCTCAAAGTGTCCCTAACAAAGTTACCTGGGAAGAGGTTTAAAGCACCTCACTTAACATTTTCACATCTTTGTGCATGGGTTCCCAGCCATTTCCACTCCTTATCTTCTGTTTAAAGGCAAACCCTTACAGCAATGTAATTTATTATACCTCCCCCCTTCAAAGTCAGACTGGACAGTATCTGAAGGGGTAGCAACAAGACAAACCAGTATCCTTCTGAAAGAAGAAGTTATGACAGCTTGTTATCAGGTACAACTATTTGTGTGCAAGTGATGTGACAAAAGAAATAGCCCATCTGATTCTGACTTTACAGCACTAATAAAAGACTTGGGGTTGGGGGGTCGCTTTGAACCTCCCCTCCCCTTGCATACACACCCACATACATTCTCTCACTCTGGTTGATGAAACAGTAGCAGGGTAAAAAATATTCTGTGTGTGTTTGTAGTTTCTGAGCCACTGGAAGCAAAATAGTACCTGGGTGAATTGCCAATGAAAAGGGAATTGCTCTGTGATGTGCAGTTGGCACTGATATTCCAGTATGGATTTGCACAGGAAATACACTGCATGGAACGCTGCACTTGCTAGAAAAGCTGTAGCTGGGAGTCAAACTATTGTCTGTAGAGGCTCTCTATGTTTATGGCAAAAATATTATATATACATTTCTTTTAAGGACTTCAAGAAAATGAAAGGTTCTTTCAAAACCCATCAAAATACCAACATGACAGCTCCTAAATAGGGTGAGCAATGTACAGGGAGGTGTGGTGGCTTTATACATGTACATGTACCAATGAGCAGCTTAGCTACACTGTGCTGCTCTTTCAATCCCCCTCCTCAGAAGGATAAGGAGAGAAAATACTGTTGAAAAAATAATCATGGGTTGAGATAAGGAGATCATTCACCAATTACTGTGAATGGGCAAAACAGACTTGATGTGGGTAAGATTAATGTAACGTATTGGCTATTTCTAGCAGACTAGAGAAGTGAAGACTAAAAGCAACCAAAAAACACCTTCCCCTACACTTACCATATAAACCCAATACAGGAGGTGCTGTTGTAACCAAGGCAAATTTAGAGAATTGAAGTACTGTTTTCCCATTAAGAAGTTTAAACGTAATATTAAAATAAGACCTTATTTAAGAAAAATAGATTTGGAAATGGTGCCTCCACTGACAGGCATTCATTTCTGTCTGAGGCATCATTCATTTTAAGGTAATGGGAACGGTCTTGTTAGTGGTATATTCTTTCATATTTTTTCACTGGTGCTAGACAGAAGTGTCCAGGTGTCTTTAAGAGCCTCATGCTTGGGTTGGAGCTGCAGATCTGACCCTCCTTATCTGTTCAAATTTGTGGTCTGCAGACAGGGATTTACCCTCTGTGGATAGAGGGAAGCTTTTTTTTTTTTTTTTTTTTTTTTTAATTAAAGGCAATCTGAAATTCTGTTTTACTAGTAATTGGAGAGAAGCTGGAGAGCAAATTACTTCATGATGGACTACAATGAGTTCACAAACTCATCTTGCATTTAGCAAAGAGATTCTGTGTTTGGAAGGGGTGGAGGCTGAAGCTGAGGATTGAGCTCAGTGCAGAGGCCACAACACCTCAGCTGTGTCAGACTGGTATAATGGCTTCTGTAATTTACTGGTGCCTTGTATGTGTGCGTCTTTTCCGCTGAGCTTAAAAAAAGATTTGCCTCTAACTACTCAATCTCCAAGAAGAAATCACTTGAGCACTCATTGTTATTTTTTTCCTGTGGAAACCTGGGCGAGCCTCTTCATTTTGTTTGCTGACTCCACCAGTCCTCTTGGCATCACCAAGTCTCTGTCTGCTCAGTGATTTGCAAGGACAGGCACTACCGGGAACAACTTGTGCAGTGACTGTACAACTACAAGAGCATTCTTGGTCACTTACATGTGTATTTAGCTTAAGTTCATCGAGGTCTACTGAACGAAGCTACCAGAACTATACTATAAAAATGTACTTAATTTTACATAGGAACACCTTTTAATTGCTGAGTCACATCTGGACATAAAGATTTTTTAAACAAACAGCCAACAGAACACTACCTGGTCTTTCTGTGGTGTGTGCATGTGAAGGACCTGTGAAGTGCCTAATTGCACAATCAGGAAAAATAAACCTCTTGTGTTAGGATGGGCTAGATTTTATTTGAGACAATCATATCTACGTCTTTTGGTGTTTAATCTTTGCCAAGATTTTTGTTTGTGGTTTTCTTGTCTTCTTGCATCATGCCATTTAATCTTCACAGCTTTTTTATTTTTTATTTTTTATTTTTTATTTTTTATTTTTTATTTTCTATTTTTTATTTTTTATATATAGACATACTCAACTTATTGTTTCAGATGTGTAACATTTTTCCTTTTTTTTTTTTTTTTTTTTCTAAACAAAACCTCTGTTTTGATTTGCCTTTTGTATGTTGTTAATGATGGCAACTGAACAGAATGTATTGTACTAGTGGTTGAGTTTCTGTTGCTCAGCTCTTTTTCTATGACATTGATTTTTACAGTGTAATTTCTATAACAATTAACATTCCTCCAGGCTGAGAATAGCTCTAATGGAAGCATGTCTGTGAACTGAGGGAGCAGAAGAAGTGTTCTGGGAGTAGAAAGCTTAAACCATGAGGTTAAACAGGTCAAATGAGAAGAAACAGTCAGTTGAAAGGAGTGAATAGTATAGAGGATTAGAAGAAGGGAGGAAGCTTAGTGGCTGGGTTTTGCAGTGAGATTGTTACTTTTGTGTAGGTAAATTCTCTTTGTTTTGACATCAACATTCAGAAATATAAAATCTTTCTCTCTCTTTTTTTTTTTTTTTTCCTTTCTCACATACCTCTGACTTAGTGAGATTCTGCTGCTCTCTATAGATGCTTTTTCAGACTTCTGTTCATGGAAAAAGAAAATACTTTCATTTGGCAAACACAGATAATGGTTTGTAATCTGCCTGCTGGTTTCTCACAGGTGCATATGAACCCAGTCTCAATAATAAAATACCACAAATTTTAGCAGCTTGTTTTTCCTTTGCCAGGTACAAGCAGAATACAATACCAGATAGAGGAAATGTCATGTTGACTGGTGTTTGTCTCCAAAATGTTTTTGACTCTTGGCTTCATTAGTTAATTGTCTTTATCTACTGATGCAGATTTCTTGTCTTTGATGGTGAAACCAAGTTTTCCATCATTCATTATTACAGATGATGGAGGATCCTGGTGACAGTGGGTCAGTCAAATCCCAATGATTCTGACTAAGAATCATACTGCTGTCTCTGCTTTAAAAAATGACAATAAGCTAAATGTTTCTGGTACACTGTGGCTGAAATGTTTTAGCAGTGGGTTCTGGGAAGGAACAGAATTGAAATGTAAATCATTACACCAATTTCTTCTGTTTTTTTGTAGATGTCTTCCCCCATGTTTAGATGTAACAGGGCAAGCTCAGAGTAAAAATGTGTACTGTATGTCACATAAGAGTAAGAACTGGAGGGTGTAAAGCTGCATGGGATTCCTTGGTTCCCCTCAGAGAGGATCTATGTGGAGTCTGGTGGAAATTTTGTACAGCATGTTCTGGGTTGTTACTTCAGATTGCCTTCAATGAGATGTACCATTCTTTCATAGAATCAGAGAATAGCTGAGGTTGGAAGGGACCTCTGAAGACCATCTAGTTCAATCTCTCTGCCAAGCAGGATCACCTAGAGCACATTGTGCAGGATGGCATCCAGGAGGGTTTTGAATATCTCCAGAGAAGGAGACTCCACAACATCTCTGGGCAACCTGTTCCAGTGCTCTGTCACCCGCACAGTATAGAAGTGCCTCCTCATATTCAGGTGGAACCTCCTGTGCTTGTTTGTGCCCTTTGGCTTTTATCCTGTTGCTGGGCAGAACTGAAAAGAGACTGGCTCCATCTTACTGACACCCTCCCCTCCCATTTTTATACATGTTAATGAGGTCCCCCATCAGTCTTCTCTTTTCCAGGCTAAACAGGCCCAGCTCTCTCAGCCTGTCCTCATACGACAGGTGCTCCAAACTCCAGCCCTCTCATCATCTTCGTAGTCCTCCTCTGTACTCACTCCAGTAACTCTATGTCCCTCTGGTACTGGGGAACCCAGAACTGGACACAATACTCCAGGTGTGGCCTCACCAGGGCTGAGTAGAGAGGGAGGATCACCTCCCTTGTCCTACTGGCAATACTCTTCTGAATGCAGCTTGGGTTACCGTTGGCCTTCTTGGCCACAAGGCACATTGCTGACTCGTGGTCATCCTGCTGTCCACCAGGATTCCCAGGTCCCGCCCTGTGGAGCTGCAGTCCAGCAGGTCAGCCCCCAAACTGTACTGCTGCTTGGGGTTATCCCTCCCTACGTGCAGGACCCTGCACTTTCCCTTGAACTTCAAGATGTTCCTTTCAGCCCAGCCCTCCAGCCTGTTGAGGTCCCTCTGAATGGCAGCAGAGCTGTCTGGGGTATCAGCCACTCCTCCCAGCTTTGTGTAGTTAGCAAACTTGTTGAGGGTGCAATCTGTTCCATCGTCCAGGTCATTGATGAATAAGTTGAACAACACTGGACCCAGTATTGACCCCTGGGGGACACCACTAGCTACAGGCCTCCAACTAGACTCCGTATCACTAAGCACAGCCCTCTGAGCTCTGCCATCCAGCCAATTGCCAATCCACCTCACTGTCTGCTCATCTAGGCCACACTTCCTGAGCTTGTCTATGAGGATGTTATGGGAGACAGTGTCAAAAGCCTTGCTGAAGTCAAGGTAGACCACATCCACTGCTCTCCCCTCATCTACCCAGCTAGTCATCTCATCATAGAAGGATATCAGGTTGGTTAAATATGATTTCTTCTTGGTGAATCCATGCTGACTGTTGCTGATCACCTTCTTAACCTCCACATGCTTGGAGATGACCTCTAGGATGAGCTGTTTCATCATCTTTCCAGGGATGGAGGTGAGACTAATTGGCCTGTAGTTGCCTGGGTCCTCCTTCTTGCCCTTTCTGAAGACTGGTATGACACTGGATTTCTTCCAGTCCTCATGCACCTCCCTTGTTCTCCATGACCTTTCAAAAATGATGGAGAGTGGCCTAGCAATAACGTTGACCAGCTCCCTCAGCACCTGTGGGTGCATTCCCTCAGGGCCCATGGATGTGTAGATTCCAAATTTGCTTAGATGATCTCTGACCTGATCCGCTTTGATCAAGGGAAAGTCCTCCTTTCTACAGACTTCCTCTCTTGTCTCCAGGATCTGAGATTCCTGAGGTAATCATTAGTGAACAGAAACAAGAATCGGTTTCTTTTCTAAAATTCATCTTATTTTTGCTGATTTGTGACCTATATTAATGACCTATATTTGTGACCTATGTTAACTATATTAATGGTTTTCCATTTTGTACAGAAGCATCTTTCCTTGTTTTATTATTTGTAATGATAATAAGTAATAAGGAAATGGCTTCATAGGTGATAAAGTACATTACAAGTCCTGCTGTGAGTTAACTGTAAGCTAAAATGTGTTCAACTCATCAGCTTTGTGCACAGTTCTCCTGCTGTGTTTCATCCTTCCTTCCTCCAATCTCTGTTTTCTGATTGTCTTTGCAGTCTGGTCTTTGCCAATAAAGCATAAAGTATTGGAAGGAAAATGGGAGTTAATTGTCTTTAATGGATGATTGGGAAGGGGGAAAGGGAAGTAACGTTTTAATATTAAGAACCAACATTGATTCTGAATGCTCTCATGCTTTTAAGCTTGTTTTAATAAAACTACTTCAAAAACAACTCCTTCAGATATATTGGTGATCTTAGCAAAATGCTGTGATGGTTGGCATGCTTTTCTTTGAAATAGGAACCCTGGAGGAGCTAACACAGAGCACATTAAAAACCTTTATTGCCCCATCCTTGTATGTCTCTCCTCCTTTTGCTACCTGAACATTAAATCAATAAGCGAAATAAATAAATAGACAGACAAATAAATCAGAAATAGGTGTTTCCTGTTTTGGTGGTTTGAATGGCTTTTCCTGCTGGAGTATACTTTAAGCTTCACTTTCACTTACCTCTGAGGACCTCTTGTAGATCATTGCATGTCCTGATGCTCTGAAGTGGTGATGGGTCCGAGTGCCATGGTTGGGTGCTCCTCTATTTTGTTTGTGTAAGTTTCCTTTCACTGAGGCTAGTGTCCATTCTGGACTGGCCCCTATACAGTATTTGGATTAGGGAGTGGTGTCTTGAAGCACTCTCAAACAATTGATAGATATCTGGTGGTGTAGTAGTGTTCACAAGGAAAGGTTTATGGAGAAATTTACGACTTGTCTTACCAGGACCTTTTCATTTCAGAGGTTTCTAAGTTATCTCAGGGTAAGTTGGTGTTTTCATATGGAGCGAGGTAGAAAGAGTGTCTTGGGTCCCAAAAGTGGGACAGACTGTACCCTAGCACAGAGGAAGGGCAGGGCTGACATGGCTGTTAGCAGTTGTGTAGCTAAGTCATTTCATGCCCACTCAGAAAATCAAGGCACCTTTGATACTTACCTCTAATCTGTGCCCTAAGAGTTGTGAATGCACTGTTTCCCTACCTGTCCATCCTGTCCATTTGTGCGTGAACCACAAATGGTGATGCCTGCCACTTTGCTGCTGCCCATGCCACCTTTGCTGAAACAAACTGCTTGGCTCATTTTGCATCTGCAGCGCGTAGCATCTCGCAGACTAGTGGTGTATGTCTCTAAATCTCTCCTTGGTTCTGTTCTCCCTCGACTATGCTCCAGCCTGTTTTG
Organism: Anas acuta; assembly: GCF_963932015.1. NCBI lineage: Eukaryota > Metazoa > Chordata > Aves > Anseriformes > Anatidae > Anas > Anas acuta. The sequence goes on along the minus strand of NC_088980.1, from coordinate 49,918,497 downwards.
CAGAGCTCCTTGCTACAGCTCCAAGAGTTCAACCAGTCTTTCCAGGGAGTAAGGGTGAGTTCCTCTGCTGCTTGCCAGGGAAGCCAGTGGAAACCAGAGCACTGTGGTCTGTGTTTCTTTGCCAGCTATTTGGATCTGTTATGTTTTTGTGAAACATTTTTGTTCAGCTGATTAGGATTTTTTTTTGGATGAATGAGATTCTTGTCAGAAAATAACAGCCAGAGTTGGGAAAGAAGTTAAACAGAAATATATTATTAAAATAATACCAGAGAAAATTTCCAAGCATGATCTGAATGCAAGTCTTGATTTCTTTTGCTGTGAGTCAGAGGAGTGTGGACTGCCCCTTTCATCTGTATAGTGTTGAATTCTGAGAAACAAATGTTTGGTATTTAATATTTAGTATGCTATTTTAACTATTTCTCTGCTGAGAAGTAAGAAATATCCAACTGGTGGCCATTTTTGCAATAATCAAGTGTCTGGTCCAGTCTCAGAAGTTACAAGACTCTCTGCAGTTAAATGCTGCAGTCCTCTCTCTGACAACTTCTACTGTAGCTATGTAACTTAAAGCAGAAGAAGAGGTTCAGGAAGACATAGATTAAGTAGAATTTGATATATTAAATAACGCAGAAGGCACTGTGGTGAAATTAAATGTCACGTTTTTGATGAAAAAAATTAAATTTAGTTTTTAAGTCTACAGTGCACGAATTTGGAGCCTGAGTAGCCTGGAATGTTACTGAATATTTTATATCAAACATACACAAACAATCTAACCAATAAATATTAGATAAAAAATTTGAGTAATGCAGGTCAACTTCCTTAAAAATATCAAAATGTGGAATGTATTCCTACTTGCATTTTGTCAACTTCTGCTCTATATGACAATAGGTCGATTATAGTGAAAACTTATATCCAAAAATGGTTTGCTCTTATGAAGCTGATGATGTTTTCCTAAGATTGCAATGTTTGAATGACTCATACCTTGTAATTTAAGAGTGGTAGCTGAAGTCAAATTTCTTCTTCTCTACCTCACATGATTACAATTAAGTTCATCATTTAAGCTGAATTCTGAGTGACTGCTAATTCTGTCTTTTTGGAGGGCTGCATACAAAAATATAGCTTGCAGTTTTTTTCTTATCTTAAATATATGGATTCATTTATTGCCAGAATTAATTCCATTTATAAGAAAGGTAAGTAGCTAAAAGGAAGTGGTGGAAGCACTGAAAGCTATTTCCTTTTTGGAATCTGTCTACCTGAAAACATCAATGTCTGCAAACCTGAAAGCTAATGTGCCACTGTTTTTTCCTATGGTCATTACTTTTCTTGTTGCACACAATTAATATTTTTAAGAATGAAAACTGTAGATGTATAATAGATTATTTTCATAATTATTATTTTTTTTATTTTCTTTCAGTGTTAAGAATTAAATGTAAAAGAGGTTAAATGATGAATGTTATAAACAAAGCATCTCTGGGCATTTTGGAGTAAGATGTTTTGTACTCTGAGTTAAGGTTCAGCTACAACTTGTATACAATAAAGGAGAATTGAAGCAGTGTCAGTCTTGAAGCCACTTTTAATTTTGGTGATCTGTGGAGGGATTTAAGAGTGTGGGTATTCTTAGATGTGTTATGTTATTACTTTATTTTTGTCATTTCCTTTTTCTTGTGCTTTTTTTTATATATATTTATTATTAATAGTCATTACACAGATTGTACCTAGAATGTCTTATATAAAAACAAACAAACAACACACAAGAAGTTTTGCTGGCAAATTGTGTATGCTCTGCAGTCCTCCTCCTTCCCCAGACATAGAGTTGCTAGTTTTAATTTAAAAGGAGTAAACTTCCAAGTTCTACTCCCAGATTGTGTTCTGAAGGACCTATTAGTGACCTCTGCTTGGTAAACTTTCATGTGAAGATATGCTTATTTTTTATTTTTTATTTTTTCCCAATTTCTTTCTATAATTTAAATGAAATTTCATATGGAAGGCTTGCTTTTACAGTTAATGACTAGCTTTACAATTAATTCTGCGAAAATGTTTGTGTGTGTTTTCATGTATATTGTGGCTGTATTAAAAAAAATAAAAATTTCCATATTAAGAAGAAAATGTGCAGAAAGAAAAATAGGTCACCTTTTCCATTTTGACTTGATTCCAGTGCAAAGCTAATTAATGCAAAGTTTTCATGTCTTAGAGGTCGGATCTGCAATTCAGGGCTGTGACCAGCAATTAAGTGGCGGATAACCCAAGTTATGCGCTTACTTATATCTGCATAATAGGCCAACTTAAAAATAATGAACTGTTAAGAAATCATTTCTTCAACCTACTAGGCATGCATACTTCTCTTTCAATATTAAACAATATTGTGGGGAAGTCCAGGAAGGACAAAACTCTTTCTGAATCAGTGGAATTGAACAAATCCTGAGCTCTGTGCATGGGGGTGATCTGCAGGGTCACAGGGATCTGCAAGCACAGCTTCTGGGTACCTGCCTCACCTCCTCTGTCATCTGCATTCTGTGTGTTTTGGGGACAGCATGCATGTAGGAATGCATTTCTGAAAGATTTGATGTATTGGAATATTTTTTCCCTTTTGAAAGAAAGAAACATTTGTTGGGGGACAGGAGGGTTGCAGGGTAGGGAGGAGTGGGTGGGTAAGGTTTTGGGATGCTGTGCTAAAAAGCTCCTGCAGCTGTATTGTAGTTACGGGTGGCTGCATGAAGATGTTTGCAACCTACAGTGGCAGCTCTGAGTGAAAAGTTAGAGCTTTCATCAACTTCATGCAAGAAATGAGTGCAGTGGCAAGAAAGTGCTGTGTTCTCATTTCACTGGCTATGGCAGGGGCAGCCCCGCTAGATATGGACCCCTATGTTAGATATTTCTTTCAGCCCTAACCCTATCTCAAACCTAAACTTCACGCAGAGCCTGTGAGACGAGGTCCTTCTGCAATGGCCCAGACGAGGAGGTTCTTGCACCCCTGGGCACATTGTGGGGGGCAGCCCCTGTCTGGCCCCACTCTTCAAAGGCCCTTAGGCTTTCTCTTTCCCCTGGAACCCTAATCTGAGGTTGAGCTCTGAGCTAAGAACATAATTAATAGGACATCTCTTTGCTACTGTGAGAAATGACACAACAGGGTAATCTTGGTGCTACTTTTTCTCTCTGGCAGGGGATACAAACTGCTGCTGTTCTTCCTTCTCTTCTGTTCCAGTGGGGGGATGGCAGGGATCACAGCATAAAATAGGGCATTAGGATGACTGTCACCATGCATATGGGCTGTGGATTGATGTGACCTGGATTTGTATGGTTTGCCTCCCCCATATTGTGTTTCTTGATGGTGAGGGGAGATTTAGATCATATTCTCTCCTGAGAAGATGTCCACAGCTCATATTACATATGGTCTTGTCCCCAGATCTCTCTCCCATTCTCTTCTAACCCTAATTCTAACCATAACACTACGTCCTCTCCTCTCCCCCTCCAAAAAAAAAGGAACCAAACAAACATGCAAACAAAAAGCTCCACAAAACACAAATTTTAGCTGTATTGTATAGGATTTTGAATGGATGTAAGCAAATATGAATTGCTTCTTTGAAGGTCTTGAAGTATTCTGTTTGTTGTCTGTCATTATCACTGTCATCCTTCATTATATAAGCATCCGTTGGAAATGCATCAAGTAAAGTAAGAAGCAGTTGGTTCCTGGAACTGGTCCTTCTTTTTCCTTTTTCCCCCTTTCCCCTTCCCTTCCCCTTCCCTTCCCTTCCCTTCCCTTCCCTTCCCTTCCCTTCCCTTCCCTTCCCCTTCCCCTTCCCCTTCCCCTTCCCCTTCCCCTTCCCCTTCCCCTTCCCCTTCCCCTTCCCCTTCCCCTTCCCCTTCCCCTTCCCCTTCCCCTTCCCCTTCCCCTTCCCCTTCCCCTTCCCCTTCCCCTTCCCCTTCCCCTTCCCCTTCCCCTTCCCCTTCCCCTTCCCCTTCCCCTTCCCCTTCCCCTTCCCCTTCCCCTTCCCCTTCCCCTTCCCCTTCCCCTTCCCCTTCCCCTTCCCCTTCCCCTTTCCCTTCCCTCCCCTTCCCTCCCCTTCCCTTTCCCCTTCCCTTTCCCCTTCCCTTTCCCCTTCCCTTTCCCCTTCCCTTTCCCCTTCCCTTTCCCCTTCCCTTTCCCCTTCCCCTTTTTTCCCTCTCTCCATTTTCCCCTTTTTCCCCTTTTCCCATTTTTCCCCCCTTTTCCCTTTTTCCCCCCTTTTTCCCTTTCCCTTTCCCTTTTCCTTCTTTTCCAAACATTTGGAATCAATGTGGCTCAATTTGCCACTTTTTTGATAGTATCCTTGGAAAAAACAGAGCTAAACTCTAGGTAACATCAATGTGATCTTGACAAAGTGATACCATTTTACCTGCTAAACTGACAGTCAAAAATTGGTAGCGGTAAGGATTGCTGTGAAAGTTGTCTTTTATGAGACCTTTTGGTTGTGCAAATGGGCATGACACTTTTTGGAGGAGGGAAGAACATGAAGACTGTTTTCCAGAAATACATTTTCATTTCATGAAAGCCTCATATCCACTTGATTTTTAACTTCCCTTATGTCACAGTGGTGATGGAGTTTAGATGGTGCTCCGCATACCCCTCTACCCTTTTGTATTTGTGTGTGGGTGTGTGAGCATGCACATGGGAGTCTCTTCGAGATTGCTGTTTTACAAGGCAATTGACATTAAAAGTAGGGGAGAAGGGGAATTTCACTATCCTGTCTGGCCAACTGTGTGATCTGTAGCCAGGACCATTTTGGCAGGACTGGCTCACACCCCTGTGTTTGTGTACACACACACTGTCCTTGCTGAATGTTTTGTGGGAAGATCCTGTGGAAGAAGATATGTCTGTGTCTGTGTGGGTTGGGTGGCCTGATTTATTCTGCTATGTTTTAATTGATTGGTTTATCTCCTCTTCTATTCTCTCATGTTCTCCCAAATCATAGAAATATCCTTTTTTTTTTTTTTTCCTCCTTTTTTTCCTTTTTTTTTTTTTTTTTTCCCTTATAAATATTTGACAAATGTATTTCTGATGATTTTGGAAGGCTTTTGATTTTGGAAGGCTTTTGAAGAGACAGGTTGGGCTTTTCTGACTATTCTTTTTTTTTTTTCTTCTTCTTCTTTTAGATAAAAGTATTAAAAGATAGTTACAGTTGGTTGCCTGGATAGTAGAGCTTATGCAGAGGAGGGGATTTACTCTTCAGTATCTCAGCCATGTATCTTAGTTTAATTATTCAGTTAGTCAGCTGCTTCATGAAATATAAGCACATGGTCGCATAAAAATGAAGTGAAATAGTCTATCTAGCCATCTTGAATCTTAAATAAAGTTGGTATTGTTTTGAATGTGTTAAAAATAACAGAATTTTCTTCTCCTTTTTGCAGAGATTAATTTAAACCTTAAATCAGATCATTCAGAATTAGATACCTGAAACCAGGCAGACTTTCAGACCCAAGTTAAGTGAATGAAAGATGTATTGCAATTATCTCATGTATTTTCATAAACTCCTCTGTTCTCCCTGTCTTGTGAAAGTATATAAGGAAATGTAATATGGTTGATTTGTATGTGCAGGTTTGCTTGCCCAAAAAAAAAAAAAAAAGAGTCAAATACTGTGGCTTGTAGTTTGTTGTCATACTTTAGGGCCAATTCAAAAAATCCAGGTTCCCTTTGGTTTCAGTGAGTTGAAGCTTGAGTATGTATGTCAAGGTTTGCCCTCTAAACAACCCAACTCTATTCTGGTGCCCATCCATTTTTATTTTTAACTCCAGAACAATAAAGCATACGTTTCAAGTGATTTTTCTAGCACTAGCTGAGACTTCTGGCTTTTCTTGTTCACACCAGCTGCTGACAGATTTTAAGGTGTGTGTTTCTGCATGTTTGAAGAAGCTATCATAGATATTGGTGACAGCTGGGCTTTGAAATGTTCTTGGCAACCATCACAAAGTGCATGGGGAAGGAGTTGTCATGAACATTTATAGACCATGCTTCATTCACGTTAGTCTTCTAATAATGACCCTACCTATTTGAACTTGAGGAGCTAGAGGACTTCCTCTTAGTTCACAGAAACAGATTCAGGCATTAAAGCCAAGGATCCAAGTAACATTTTTATGATGGCAAGTTTGTTTAATCAAATTTAGGTTTCATTTTTTTTCTGTGGCTGCCAGAGGTGTCCAAACTCTTGTGTGGGTATCTTTCCCTTTTTTGCACTTTAGTTGCTTGAGCTGGAAAAGATGCTGCTTTACATTTTGAAGGTTGGGATTTCAGATTATAAAATTCAGTAATCTTTTCTCCATTAATAGTGTAATGTGCAGCATGTTCCTCAGCAGATAATTAAATGCAGAATTTTATGTTTAGGCACAAAATCAGATAAATGTATAATAGGAAGAGATTTGTGTTCACAGATGCTGTATCTGCTTCAGGTGTAAACTGAACCAACAGAAGTCTCTGTAGGCAAAGCAGTGCAAACCCTGCACAGTTACTCTGGACACGTCTCCAGCATGTCAGGAGTTTATATACATCATGATTATATAAAAACTGATTGCAAGTTCCTAAACCAGTTATTTGCATAAACCACAAACTGCTAGGTTGTCAAGCCAGTGACCTCAGCTGTAACCCTTGAAGCAGTGTGTGTGTATGCAGGCGCATGTGTAGCATGGGATCCCCCCTCCCACTTTTATTTTATTTTTTTTTAAAAAAGGAAGACTTGTGATTTCCTTTCTTTTCACTCTCAAACACCTAATTTGGACAAGGATCATGCTATCTAGATGCAAAGACTTGAACTTCTTCCAACTTTGTTCAACCACAATGTGTTTTATTCTTCCCAGTAAAAAAAGCGAAGGTGCACTTAACAATCTAATAAAGAACGAAACTTCACTGTTTTTGTTTTGTTTTGTTTTGCTTTGTTTTTAAGTGACCTTTTATTTGGCTTTCTCAGTTTTAGAAGAGTCTGTAATGCTATTTGTGGGGTTGAATCTGTGGATGCCTCTGATCTGCCAGGGCCCAGTGTCTCTAGTTCATGCTGTATGGCTCCAAGTGCTACAGATGTGTTCTTTAAAACTTTGTGATTGCCTGTTAACTGGAATGCCTGCTAAAGTTGGCTTTCTCCTAAGTTAGAGAAGTGGATGCCACACACACATGTACATGGAAATGTGTACAGTATGAATGAGAAAATGGGTATTTGTAGTAGTGTTACATACAAATAATGTATAATATTAGGAATAAGAAATACATAGTATGAGGACATATTTTCATGAGAATATACTTGCATGAGCAAAGTGCAAATACAGAGTTTTCTGTACTTAATCTTAGTGATGGATATTTTATTACCGCTTACTTAGTAAGGCTAAAGTCTTCGCTATACCATTTGACCGCTAAACCTGCCAGAGCAGATTGTGATTTTAAGATGGGCAGGTGTTACTATGTGTGCCCTGTGTGGTGGCAAAGGGTGTATACAAGGGGCTCTGCAAGCATTGCGGAACCATCACTGAGCTGATTCAGTAAATTAAATAAAAGCTACTGAAAGCCGGAGACTACAGAGACTACAAGGAACAAGAAAACCCACTTCTGGGGGTGAATCTGTGTTCTGTTGATACAATTTGGTTTCTTTTTGTAGCATGAAAGTTCAGTAAGCTTTATGTATCCAGGCTCTGTTTTAAGAGCACATTCCAGGTTGTGTTTCTGCTCAAGAAAGTTTTTACTTTTTTTTTTTTTTTTTTTTTTTTTACTTTTTTTTTTTTTTTTTCTCCTTTCTTTTGTAAGGAAGCATCCTGACAGAAAGTTTGGACTTGCTCCAGTAATTGAGGAGACCGTAGGATTTGTTGTAACTGAACATGAAAAAACTTGAAATACTGGCTGTGCTGTTTTATAAAAGCATTTTTTTGTCATTTTATAGTCATTTGACTTTGTATTAGAGCATTGTCTTTGACTTGAATGCCTGCAAGAAATAATATAGTATGAACTAATTATTTTGAAGTACATATTATAATAGTTTTAATCTTATTTATTTATTTATTTATTTATTTCCCAAGGCATTACTTGAAGTTATTAAGTGCTCATGTCCTGTTTACATTTTCTTTATTTCAGGCTTGAGCCACAGAACAGGGTGAGGATTTACAGTTCTGGAGGAGAAGTATGAATGGGATTGAAGGATTTACATGGAGGACTCTGAACTCCTTCCCTTCCTGAGTCAGGAAGGATAGGTGAGTGAACTATGGGATAATTTGTAATTAACTTGGTTCTTACTTAAGAAGGTCTTTAGTCAAAACAGGAAGATACAATTCAGATGAATGTATATAAGAACAGAACAGACTTCAGATACTGCAGACACACCCCTTAATTATAAACAACAGTTTTCAGAGTTTTATGTTCCTGTTTAGTAATAAGAGGGTTTCCAGAAAGGATGGTGTGAGGTTGCTTCAAATCACTCCTCCCCCAGCCTTCCAAAACTCTCTCCGATACAGAACTTTTTTTTTTCTTCTTTTTTTTTTTTTTTTTGATTTGGTAACTTTTCACCCAAAGTCAACGATGCCTGAGCTGCTAAAACGATTTTAGCCATTCCCGAAGCAGTTCTGAGTTAAGACTGCAACTGGAGAAGAGCGTGAGCTGGAGCTGTGTTAGACCCCTGCATGTCACTTGTTATAACAAATAACGTGAGATAGATGGGGCAGTATTGGCCCAAGATCCATCCATACTTCATCTGGACTGCTTGGGAAGTCTCTCAGAGTGGACAAGATTTGGGAGTTGCTTCCAGTGGCTGCAGCCCTGGCTTGGATTTCTCCTGCATCCCTCCCCTGCTCCTTCCCTGCCCAGAAAGGGGAAGGGAGAAACTAGGAGCCAAACCCAGTAAGGTGGGGTAGATGGGAGATCACTTCAGGCTCACTCTGACTGTAGTTGCATCATTAGGAAAGGCCACGTAATCTTTTTGTGGAAATTATATCTTTACTTTGGGAGTACTTAACATATAACACCTTCAGGTCCTGACCAGCAAATAAGATCTATGCTCCTTAATACAATCTTTTCAAAGGAAGCAGATCCAATTCTTGTTGTAAAAGCATAAGAAAATGGTGAAGCCTTAGCTTTTTGCAGGGAGTTCTCACTTGTGTGTCTGTATGGGTGGGTCAGGAGTATGTATGTGATCCTTTGTAGCTACCAGTGCTGTAGGATTGCTGAGAATTGAAGAACAGCAAGTGCCAATTGTGACTATGACTGTGCACTGGTGGCAATATCGCACCAACTGAGACTCCATAAGAGGGTGCACTTCTGATTGCAGTTATCACTGCACATACAGCTCTTGCATCAAGTTGTGACAAAAAAATAAATAGTTAAGAACTAGAGAAAATGAGTTTTAATGCAGGCAGAGTAGCAGAATTATTTTCGTATTAATTTAAACTAACAGCTTAGGTTCATTTTGCTTGTTTAAGCAGGGCTGAAAATAGGCTGAAAATCCCCATCTATTTCTAGTCCACTTCAGAGGGCCAGCACTGAGATATTGCCATGCCACCGACTGCCCTGCAGCCCAGAGCAAAAGGTGTAGGAAGAACGGCTCTAACAATGACACCACGGCCTAGAAGGTGTGAGGGAGGAAGTCTTAGGTTTTGCCTGAAGCAAAATCTGCAACAGGTGAAAGTGTATGCTGCAGAGGAAGGGGAAGTGTATGGTGAGGCAACACAGGTTGCAGCAAGGTGCGGGAGTGTCTTAGCACACAGAGTGGGAGAAGGGTAGGCAGCAGAGCAACGTGGGTGTCAGCGGTGTGTGTCAAAGTGTCTGGAGCTCAGTGGGTGGAGGAAGGAAACAAACGGGAGTAGAAACTTGTGAGTTCACAGAGAGCAGGATGAAAGGATGCAGTGCGGTGAAGAGGATGGGAATATTTCTGTTGAACCATGTTTGCCAGACACATTTTTCCCCTCCACAGATATTTCTTGGTGGGCTTTATTTGAGAGTAAGTTTGAAGGAGTCTCCCCTGCAGCTGGTGAGAGAGGAAAGGTGAAAACAAAGTTGGAAGCCAGAAATAAAACATTTCTGAATTGGAGGAAAGAACAAAGGGGTGAGAAATGTGCAGGCAATAATGAGAACATTTTTTTTTTGAAGGGGAAAATTGGACGGTAATGGGAAAGCAGGGATCTACATCAGGAAAGACACACAGTGGTAAGATTGAATTTCTAGGTTTCTCATTTTTATTCGCCATTATAATGTGAATGGCAATTGCTATTGGAGGGAAGAAACTTCAACTTGTCTCAGCAAGGAAATGAAAAAGCTCCCTCGATTTGTTTGCATACACAAAGAATGCTTTAATGCAAGTGTGGGAAAGCAGCAAAAACATTTTGATAGTACTTTCTGTACTTTATATGTTTCAGTGAGAAGGAGTGCCTAGGGTCAGACAACTAACTCAGTAACCATGAGCCTACAAACCTACACCTGGCTGTCTTGTGTTTTCTAAAAATGTGCTCTGTTTTTCCAATCTTTTTTATGTTGTCTTGCTAAGAAAAAAATAATGTTCTTAAAATTTATTTTGAAGTTAGTCATAAGCAAGTATAGTTTTATGCTGGCCTGCATATTCACAACTGTGGGCAAGATTAAAACGGTTGGAAATGTTTTACAGATTTGGGCTTTGCATGAGTAGCATTCGTCTTGTCATAGATAGGTGAGCGTTCACCTGGAGAGATGTGGCTTCTGTCTGAAGCCAGAGCAGGTCTGAGGCTGCCCTAATATCTCAAGTTGGCAAAGGCCTTCAAAACAGCGATTAGCCTGGCAAAATAGAAAGCACTCTGTGCTTGTATTCAGTTTTACTTTGTGCATGCTTCTGAAGCGTGTGTGGTATATTAGTTTTATCAGGGGGAAACTGGAGTCAAATATGTGTCAGAAAAGAATATTTTATCCCAATTTGTCCTCATGCAGTCCCTATGTGGTATTATATGGAACTAGAAAGACTTTTATTTTAGCAGGTGCTAAATATGGTGTCAATGTTTGCTCACAGGCAGGGCATTATGTTTTCCTGCGCATTTCATCTTTTTCCACTTCCAACATTTTTCTGGGTTGGTCTGAGGGCTTTGGGACCTTGTCCTGTTTTCCCAGACACCCGTCAGTGCTATGAGGTAGTTGCTGATAAGGGGATGCAGTTACAGGAGCAGTGGAGGGCAGAGCCTGTTGAGCTGTAGCTATCCTGACCTGCCAGGAAGAGTCACATATGTCCTGCCTGTGCTGCCCCATTGTCATCCCCACCATACAGTGGTGCTGGCACTTGTGGGGCTGACACCAAAGCCTCACATATGTGGGGGACATAGGGAGACATACGTGGCTGTATGTCTGGTGCCTTCCACTGCTGTATGCTTGGGAATTTTTCTATTCCCAGACATGTTAGGCAAAGAGCTTTTACTCCATGTAGATAGATCGCCTGGCCTTGTTCTGTGCCTATTTCTAACCCTGTACATTCATTTTATTTTTTTTTTTAAACCTCTCAAAATGTAGGTAAAGCTGGTATTCTGTTGTATCCGTAAAGATGCTGACCTAGCATCAAATGTGGTATGATGAAGTGATAAATGTTTCAAGCTTCTGGCCTTTTATCTCTGCTCTTTTTTTTTTTTTTTTTTTTTTTTTAATGCTTCTCAAACTTAAGTGATTGAAAAGCTTTCCAGATCTGATAACTGAAAAGATTTCAAGTGAAACTTCTGGCTCCTGTCCCAGCATGAGATCATACAAAGTGATATTAGCTGAATTTGTACCAGAGTTTGGAAGGAATATGAAAACATGTTACTGTTAGTCTCTCTCATCTATTTTTCAGCTCTGCTGTGCAAACGCCTTCTCATGGGTTAACTTCTCTATAAGATTTTAAAAGCTTTCAAATTCATATGTATATGTGTGTGTATTTTATACGTTTTTTCCACTCCAGTAATTTATTTATTTATTTATTTATTATTAGAAGTTTTAAAATGTAGTGTAGCTGAGAAAATTCACTTTTAGAGGAAGGTTGCCCTGTTTCTTTTCCAAAATTAAGAGAAGTTAAAGTAAAAAAAATGCCACAGGCAACTCTTCTTCTGTGTCTGCTTGCTACAATAGGCATTGTTGGAAGCAACAGTCTGGTACATGTGTACATGCCTAATAAGGGTAAAAGTGTGTCAACTTTATGTGTTTTGTGGGTTTCCTGTATAAAATTAAAATAAGACAAACGATGCCTTCAGTTAGGCCTTTAGGTTACTGAATAAGACTGAACTTCAAGGTTGCAAAGCCAAGCAATAGGAGGCTAGAAAATTGTACAATTAAAACTACTCGTTCACTCTCTTGGTAAATATTAATTTTGATTGCCTTTAATTAGAAGATTGTGTACTATTTTTTCCCCAGAAGGTCTCTGTGTCATTCAGCACACAGCATGGCTAATGCTTAATGAGTGGGTTGGTTGTTGATGTTTTGTTTCTCACCATTTATTGTATGGCCTTATTTACTGTGTGCTTGGCAGATGGTGCACTGAACACAGAACTATTCATTTCCTCATATAGTTTTTTATGGTGTTAACAACATATAGAGTTACTTTACCCCATATTTTTCAGGAAATCTTAATCAGGTGTGCAAAATCATATATATATATATATATATATATATATATATATATATATATATATATATATATATATATGCATATTTAACCAAACTCTGAGCCTCAGCTGTTAGTTTTAAGGGGGAAGATGTCCAACATGGTTTCCTCAGTCTTTAATAGAGGAACGAGCAGGTTGTACTGACTCTGTACCTCACTCTTCTTTCTGTAGCAGAAGATAAGAGTGGTTCAAAGCCCATGCTGGGGCATGTTTTGTCTCCAGGACTGGAAGAATTTGGTGGAGGTATTGTAAACAGCTATAGCTTCCCTGCAGCCCCCACAGTGTTTGCATCGTCCTGTTGTTGTTTGCACATAGGAACATAGGCTTGTGTCATTGACAATCCTCCACTGTGGTTGAAGGTAACCATGCAATACGTTTTGTCCAGCAAGCTTAGAGCATTCCCTCAGCAACCCACTCTCCAACATTCAGTGCGTATTTAAGACCTAAGGGAAATGAATGAAGCTTCAAAACCTACAATAAGCTACAGGAAAAGAACACCCTTCATCTGGTTTCTGTCTTTAGGACTGCAAGCTCTTCAGGCCGGAGACCGTGCCTTCCCATATGTCGATAAAGCATTTCAAGCATTACGTTAGTATAAACACCAGTGGATGAGGTCATAATATATCAAACAACATAATTAAATCAGTGCTTTATTCACTGTCTGTGTCTCATTATGGCTGTCTCCTAGGTCACACTACAGCCTTGAAGATCATGTAAGAACTCAAATGTTATAACAGCCCTCACAGAAACATTTGCTTTGAAGTTGATGCTACTCAAAACCAATCTGCAGAAAAATGTATTTTTGTAAAATGTGGTCCTATTTTGAAAAAGTTGTGTAAACGGGAAACATTTATTATTGATTTTTATCATAAATTGCCATGCCCGCAGACACTGATCATGTGTTTGTGATGGGTTTTCATGACTGAATAGAGGTCTGGAAGCAGTTGAGTGAATGATGTATTAGAATGGACCTTGCTTTTTCAAGGGGAGCATGAGCTTAAAGCGGGACCTCCCAAGTTACCAGACATTGGGCATTGGGGTGAAACTGGGAGTTTTAGAATTTAATTGATACTTCAACTTTTGTCTGCTACTTGAAAGTGAGCTCACTTTAAACCAAAATAGGAAAATATAATAAGTAGGATCCTCCATATGCTTTCAGAGTCCTGTTACCCACACTTTAAATCTCAAGGTATATAAGCACCTATATATGTTTTACAGTGATAGATCCTTATGTGTTTTTTTATGAGGAAATAGGCTACCAATTTTGTCTGAGCAGCATGGTGCTTTGAAGTCTGAAATAATAAATGTAGATATGCACGTAAGCCTCGTGCCTCACCAAGTTTGATGCCTTAGGCATGTGTTATTGCTTACCTATGCCATAATTACTGTACACATGTAGCTACAGGAATATGCCCATATGGTTTTCCTACTGTAAACTTTCAGGTGACTTGCTAATCTAGGCCAGTGCTCGGAAGCAAGGACTGGTCCCAGTTCTTAATAATTACAAAGCTGGCATATGGACTTCAACATTAAGCCTCTCCCAGATCCACTTAAAATTGGGTTACAGTCATATTTTATCTTGCTTTTTGAATAGCAGCCTGACAGCGTGCAGAGTTACAATGTTGTTTGACATGCTCTCTCCCCATCTTGCTGGCAAGGGAAAAAGAGGCAAAGATATGTAGAGTTTATATTCTCTTTGCTTTGCCATAAACTAAGGAGACTTTTTTCTTCTGGGACTTTCCTGAATTTATTCATATTAACTGGTGAATTTACTGGCATAACACATGTTCTTCCTCCCTATTTTTTATCTATTAGTCTCTAGCATCTTTCTTCAGCACCAGTAGTGAAAGCACTGATGGGTGAGTTGATGACATTTGTTACAGGCTGCTATTTGCTAAATCTGGTACTGAAAACAGGAAAGTGAAGAGAGAGCAAAGGCAACTTCTTAGTGTTCTTCAGGAGGAGTGGTCTGTGGAAATTAAACATCAAAGCAGAGTTCTGGGGCTTACCCAAATGGTCGTGTTGGAGGTCTGGGGCAGCCGTCAGCCAGGGCTGCCTCTGGGAGAAGTCTGCTCTCCAAACTGTGAGGAGAGGCTTGGTGGGTCCTGCTGGAGGTTGGAATTGGTGGGTCCTGATAGGTAGCTCCCCTGCTGGGAAGAGCAGCCCTCCTGGAAGGGCAGGAAGGCTGTGGGAGGGCAGAGAAAGCTACTTGCCCCAGGGCTAGAGCAGGAAATCACCTGGCTGCTGCCCAGCTACTGAAACAGCAGCAAAGAGAGAAGTCTGTTACCCTGCCTGCAGATGGGTGCTTCTGTGTGGCTCTGGGTGCTACAAAGGAGTTGCTTTGCTTGTACTGAGATCTGGTCTTGAGAATCGTGCTGTGCCCCGCTTTTTTGAGTTTTCTTTGATAACAGCAGCTGGCCAGTGGTTGATAAAAATATTTTTGAGAGAACAAAAGTATAAAAGACTCTAGCCTAAAATTTCCGTCATCTTCAAAAATGCCTTTAATTTTATTATATTTTGTCAGTGGCTTGAATGTTGACTGGTTAGTCAGTTGGTAAGCCTCCAAATAAAAAGAATATACACTATTGTTGGTTTTACACCTTTTCTATGTCCCTGTTCACTTTTAATTGTTTCACTGAGATTTTTTTTTTTTTTTTTTTAATACCAACTCAGAGTAAAAAAAATGTGGTAAACTCTAATTTAGAGGTGTTAGCAAGGGCTGGCTCATGCTGATAAAAGGGTCAGCCAGGCTTTGCCGGTTCTTTATTATAATCCACTACCCACTGTGGTTTAGCCTCTCTGAATATTACTCTCCTGTTATACTTGCTATCATCTCTGTGCAGATTATAGCTTAATACTTGCAAATGACCTAAATATAATGAACAGCAAGCCAGAAAAACTCTAAAAGCATACCCTATGAGAAGACGAGGGCAATACTAGCAAACTTGTTTTTCTTAGGACTAGTGTGAACAAGTGTTGGATGTAAAGAAAAAAAAATGCTTTTTTTTTTTTTTTTTTTCCCCCCTCATTGCAGTGACACAATTCTCATTTCTGTTTGCAGTCATCTAGTCAAGCTGATTCTCATTTCTGTTTGCAATCATCTAAGCGAGTTTAGGTGTGTTAAGTGGCAGGGCCTATTTGTCCATGCACAGCTCGCTGTGCCACAGATACGAAGCAACACACAGCTTTCAAGTGGGAGCCATCTCAGAGCACAGGCAGAGCAAGCTCAGGTCTGCCTGTACCTGCCTTTGTGCAGAGATCTTGAGAAGAAACCAGAGGCACCCATTTTCTCTTTATTACTGCATTGTACCAGAGGCAACTACTCTAATTAAAATTTGTAGTTAGCATTGGTTTGATATCCCTCCTGTAAATTTCAGTCATGTTAAGACTTCCTCGTTGTGGTGGAGAGGTGTGGAGCAGAGTCATGGAGAAGCCAAACAGCACAAACATGGGTGCTTGCATAACCCACTGTGGCAGCCCTACCTCTGTCTTCCATAAGGGTTGTTAAGAAATTACCTGCGACTCTTGGTACAAGGAAAATTACTAAACTGCTTAAAAGATAATGTGACTAACACTGTGTAGAGGAGGAGAAAAGGTCTGTCTTTCTGTCTGGTGTTGCAAGAGGTACGAGTCACATCCTGCTCTCTGCCACACTGGGAGGGAAAGGTGCTTGACCAGGCTCACCACAGCCTTGCTGCTTCTGCCCATTCCCCAGTGTGCTGTTTCCCATAGGTTTGAGCCAGTGGAAAAAGCTGAAAATCCATATAACATGGATGGTGAGGTGTAGAAATTAATGTTTTAATGAAGGTGCTAAAGGATGGTATTGTATGGATGGTGTTGTCTTATGCTTAGAAAAACAGAAACCTGGAAGACTACTAGTTTTCTGAATAGGTCTGTTTTTCCTTCTCAGTCGCTTGGTTGTTCATTTGTTTTTGCTATCCTGGTGGCTATTAAAATGCTGTGCCAGGATACTGTCTTCTGTTTGCTTTTAGAAGCTGGAAGACTGAAAAGTTCTTCCCTCCAAGTGTTTGCTGTCCTGTACTGGGTTGTTTCTATCACTGCAGTTAGTCGAAGGAAGAACACTACGTTCATCTCCTTCCAGGTTTCAGGGACCAGAGGAATTGATTGCATAGGAGATACGGTCTGGTGTGTATCTACCTTTTCCCACATATAAAACTGTTTTTCTCATGGGAAAGCTGGTGTTTAAGACGAGGGTCTGGATGTAGTCTCTCTGTTGGACATGACATTGCAGCCCATATATGGGAAAGAGGAGCAGGGTGGCACTACATTCAGAGTTTGGCACCCATGTCAAGCTTCCCCTCACACTATATTTGACCTGAAATGAGTAGCTGATATGATATCACCATGGGTGTTGCCAGACTTTTCTTCTTTAAGTATTAATTTTTGGGAAAAAATAATAAATATTTTCTTTTTAAACAGAAAGAGAAAGCCCAAGAGGATCTTGGCTGGCTCTGCATGCCCTATAGGTATGTCTGATTGTTTTTGATGAGTGAGGCATTGTCCTCCTGTTTACCTCTCTCAAAGGAAGTGTCTGTTGACACAGTCTGTGTTTCAATAATCTTTATTATACAATGCTCTGGGAAGCCTTCAGGGCAAGCCAAGCTGGCCTTAAAAGCATCTCCTTAGTCACAAAGTGAGATGGCCGCAGCCAGACGCCCACGGCTCACATTGCTTTATTCACCGAGATCTCCGCACCAGTAATGCTGGATCTCGTGGCAGCTCCCACTGCCTTCATTTGGAACAGTGCAAGAGGCTGTGGATCTCCTGACAGCTGCCCTGCCGCTGTGTGGTACCCGGCAGGGGCTGGGATTTTGGTGCATCTTCAGTGTGGGTGCTGTGTGGTGCAGACGGGCACGGAGGGGTTGTGGAGGTGATTGTTCTCCCTTGCCTTTGGCCTGGTTTTCCCCTCCCTCTCCTCCAACCCACATGTTTTCTGCACACCCTCAGACTGAAGGAGTTTACAAGTCAGGGCTGAACTGTTGGAGGCGAGCAAACACCGGATGATTTGCGTGACGTTGTGACAGGATAATGAATTATTTTGTGCTCTTGTAAACCTGAATACACAGAGCTGGCTTTGGTTTGCATCAATGTGATGTTTTCCTTTAATGTTTAACAATAAGTTGTAGGTAAATGCCTTTCTGGGCATATCATTTCTGAGCAAGTAAAAATCCCACTATCAGCAGAGCATCCTGCTCTTTTGTTCTCCTGGGCCCCAGGAGCGCTCTGAGCCTGACCAGCCATGTTGCCTCCTTGAGGCATCTTTTCCAGATCCGTGTGGCTGCCTGACAGCTCTGAGCGGCTGTGCTTCCACACCTTTCAAAGCAGGAATGATTTTACAATGTCTAGAGAGAGAGAGAGAGGTTAGAAACCAGCCTCCCTCAAGACGTCTGTAGTCCCAACACGATGCTTAGCTTTAGCATCATCTGCTTGCACTGCAAGATAGCTGTATTCTCAGTTAAAAACCCAGGAAGGCTAGAAGTGAAGAAACAAGGTACGAGTGACCCAGTTGTCAAGTGTAAGGTACTTCTTGTAGGGCACGGGGAGCTGCCTAACAGCTAATTATTTTAATTGATGTTTGAATACTTTGCAGGGTCATGCATTAATGATGAAAGCAGCTTATGCCTTCGTTACAGCCAAAGATTTTAAGGGCCAAATTCACTGCGAATATAAAGAGTGGTGCAAATTATATGTTGGAGCACAATTGTTCCCCTGCAGGCTATAAATAACTCCTATTTTATGTCACTGGGGGTTATTTGTCTCCTGTGGGAGAGACTATAGTCTGTGGTATAGCTGACCAGAAAATGGTTGTTAGTGATAAAGCAGTGTAATTTGCATTGATTTATTATTCATTGGCTGTACAGAATGAATGCAGTTTACCCAGCGAGAGGAATTGTCACCAAATTCTTTTGTCACTTAAACAAATGTCCCTGCTGAGTTTAACTGAGATGTGCTATTGTAACAGAGTGGAGTTTATCACACACCTTCCAGCTTGTAACTCTATGAAATCTGAATCAGACTTCAGTAAGAGTTGACTGCAAGCTGAATTTCGCTCTGTCCAAATAAGGATCGATGATAAGTATATGTACACAAAGAAAAACTAAATGTACTTCCCTGAACTTGTCCAAATTCCCTGCCATCCAGTTACATGTACATCCTGCTTTAGAAGCTCTAGTGCTTTATATCTAGCATTGTGTGTCTAAAATAATAGATCTTCCTTGGCTACAGGGAAGATGGATTTGTGTTTGCTGTGGAAAAAATAGGTTAAAGAACATCCTTGTAAGGTGTTCTTCTGAAAGGGTTAATTTTAGTTCTTACAGACATTATGAGATGTGTTAGGACTGACATAGGCACGATATTTCCAAGTGTATTTTGGTATTGGTGTTCCTCTGAAAACTGCAGCTCTCGGAAGAAAATGATTTGGTAAAGACTGCTTGTGGGGTTGCTCTCTCCTTCTTGCTCCACACTTTCTTTTAAGTCAGCCTTCTATTTCCAGTGGGTGTAGAAGGAAACCTGGAAACGTGAATCAAATGCTATTTCAAACTCAAAAATTAGAAAGCATAACAAAAAGGAAGAATGTCTCTAATAAGTATTATTTTTAAGTCAGTCTTGGGAGAGGGTTGTTTTATACTCAATTTATTTTTAAGACTGCGTGTCTGTGGCAGTGCTAAAGCTTGACTACTGTTACAGGTGTTGAAATGTCCCTTCTGGAGCTATTGGTGTCACTGATTTCATGCCTGGAGCATGCAGAATTGGTGCTGTATGGTCTTCAGCACTGGTTGCTGAGAGCACAGACCTGTCTGCTTGTTAGTGCAGCTACACTGACAGCTCAGCAGGCCACCTTCCACCCCCGTTCTTCAGATGCAGACTTGCCAGCCTGGGGGGTGCTGGTGCAGGTCTCAGATTGGGGTGTTTTGGTACCCCTGACATGTGAGGGGACTGCCACCAACCATTTGGCCACCTCCATGGGTTCCTGACCCTGCTTCCTCAGCCCTCTCCTTGGGGTCAAGGTGACACCATGTTGCACTGACAGTTCTCCAGCTCTGAGGTGATTTGGGTCACAATAAAACTGGTGGTAACATAAGAGGTAAAGCAACACTGGAGGAAATCCTCAGAGGCTTTCTAATGTTTCATTTTGTTTTGTGCATTGGCTTACCATCAGCCTTCCTCAAGGAGACCTGGCTGTGATCAGCCTTTGAATAAACACTGTGTGTCCTGCTATGGGCCATCATTTTTCACAGACTGGGATGAACTTGTAGGAAGGAGTACTATAAACTAGTTCTGGAGAACATAAACATGTTCTGGAGAACAAGTCCTACGAGGAGCGGCTGAGGGAGCTGGGCTTGTTCAGCCTGGAGAAGAGGAGGCTCAGGGGTGACCTTATTGCTCTCTACAGATACCTTAAAGGAGGCTGTAGAGAGGTGGGGGTTGGCCTATTCTCCCAAGTGCCTGGTGACAGGACGAGGGGGAATGGGCTAAAGTTGTGCCAGGAGAATTTTAGGTTGGATCTTAGGAAGAACTTCTTTACCGAAAGGGTTGTTAGACATTGGAACAGGCTGCCCAGGGAAGTGGTGGAGTCACCATCCCTGGAAGTCTTTAAAAGACGTTTAGATGTAGAGCTTAGGGATATGGTTTAGTGGGGACTGTTAGCTGTGAGGTTGGACTTGATGATCTTGAGGTCTCTTCCAACCTAGAAATTCTGTGATTCTGTGATTCTATAAATCACTCTTTTATAGACTAGTTTATCTGGCAAAATCTGAATAAAATAAGAAATTTGGAACTTAAGTCTTCTCCAAAAGGAGCGTGTATGTCCTATCCATTTAAAGCAGAACTGTTTTGTAGCATATTCCTTCAGATTTTTTGTTAAAGGTTAGCAAAATTGTTTAGACAGCTCTGGTGGCTGCACATCAATCTGCTGTAACCAGCTGATTAATGCAACTGATTTCTGCAGCGAATTTCTCTAATCACTTCTTATTTACAAACTGGAGTGGTTTTGTTTAAAGCAGCTACGCTGAGTATTCATCCATCTTAAAATTTAATTCCTTGAGTGAAGTAAGTTTAGGAAACACAAATTTAATGAACCTCTGTGACACCCAGTGCCCCATAAAAGAAGAGGTCATATGCAAATTTTCTGGTAGTGTTAATCCCCCTTGCCATCTCTTACAGCCAAAGAAAGAGAATACATTTTTCTTCAAGCAAATAAAAAAATCATAGTGAGTGTAGGCAAATACTCCAAAGTCTACAAGGAAGTGTGCTGGAAGCCAAGAGACTATGGATTTCCATTATCCAAGCTACTGACAGGTAATTTGAAATAATCTACAGATTTTTTTTTTTTTTTTAATTTATTTCGACATCATAGTTTTATTCTACTGGAAAATACAGGGGGATCCTACTTTAGAAAAGGAGTAAAATTATATAATCCTTTTTCAAGCAGAGCTAGGCACTGTGCTGTTGTCTCTGCTGTGATGCTTTCAGCTTCTTTACAGAGTGCAAGTGCTGAATCCTTCTCTGTTTTTATTCTGTTGGTGAACATCATACTAACTGCTAGTACACAATCTGTTGCCAGCGGTAAGTATAAGAAATATTTAGCAGTGCAGTCCTAGCCACTTTCAACATGCTGTGAAGGATTTTTCTTACTACAGGAAACTCAGTTTGACAAATGTGCCCAGGTATTGGGATGAAGGAGTAAAAGCAAAGTCTATACATTTCATAGTCCAGTCAGTAAGCCCTATTGTATTGTTGCATGTCAGAAAATGAGTCTCCAAGAAGATTTTAAATGGTCAGTTGGTCTGTTATATAGGATGTTGTGTCATACAAAGCAGGTTTAACTGAGGAAAAAAAAAAAAAATTAAAAAAATCTAAATTGTTACTTGAAGGTTTAATGCAATCATTAAGGGCCACCAATAATCTGTTAGTCATCTACAGCCATCACCATGCCTACTATTTTGTTTTGTAAAACAGGCATATTCTCCCTGCACTTTTGTGACAGACACTTTTTTGGTTTCTTTCTTTTACCATATATATCTTTGGCAGGATATTCTTCTGTTCTGCAAGTTTCCCTTTGTTCTTTGTACCTCACCACTAGGTAAGGTACACTCATTACACTTAACCACACATTTTATGAGGTCACAATCAAACTTTCTACCTTGATGGCTCAGATATGTTTGTACTTGAATCCCTTGTTGGAGCAAAATCTCTGACATTTCCAGGTAGCGGTCTCACCATTTTTCTACACTTACTGGACAGAACTCCTGTCTGTGACATATCACTTTCAGTTTGGCTTTTCTTTTAGTTTCTCTCACAAAAGTTATCTGATGTTTTCAGATTCTTGTAGACTTCTGAAGAAGCATTTCTTATCTGCGTGTACCACTAAAACTCTTGCTCAGTCCTTCATCACCGTATTCCCCTCTGTCTGCCAAGTTACTTTCTTCAGGCTTTGATATGTGCTCTTTGTCCCGTCAATGGCGCTTCAGATTGCTCCTACAAAAGATACTCCAAACATATCACTATTAAATTTACCCTTTTCCTGCTAGAAATCCCTTTACTTTTCATTGCCTTAAACAAAAATCAACTTTACTTTAAAATGACTGAATAGTCTACCTCTGCTCTACCTGTAGTTCATAGTTTTTGGAGGCTGACTCTGCTCTTCATAAGCCTCTAGCACCCACCTCCTTCTCTTGTTATATTTCTAGGATTCTACGATTTCTAAGCAGTATATCTGTGCTTTTTGTGCTTTTGCTCTTTCTTTGGAAAAACAAACAAACAAACAAAACAAAACAACAAAAAAAATGAGGATACGAAAATCTCTTCCCAGTTCCACTTTTGCCATGATTTCTGCAGGAAGTTTAGTCCCTAGAGATCAGAATTCATCCTGTCCCTAAAGGAGGCATGTAGGTTCCTCCCATAATAGGTGGGAGGAAAGCTTGGGCTGTGTTTCTGGTATCCATTCAAGAAAACAGACTATTTCTTAAGGGATGGTCTACATCACTCTGTGGGTTAGTAGTGGGTTAGTAGTCTTTGATACTGAGTTTGTTACAGCAGCTAAATATGTTAAGAAATGATAGGAAAAGATCTGAAGATGCTCATACAATATTCATGCCCTCTCCTGAGTGTGCAGGAAATAGAAAAGGCAGAAGATACAATAATGAGTAATGGAAAGAGAGTAAGGAAAAAAGAAAGTGATAGAAGTGATAGGGATGTTAATCAGATTAACAGGACGGTTAATAAAAGGTTTGTGCTTAGCCCAACAAGGCAGTTGTGGTCAGTTAGAAAAAAGGAAAGGGTTTGGGCTTAAATACTGGGTTGATAGGATGGAGGAATCCAGAATATCTGTGAAAACTAATATTGTAGAGTACAATAGACACATAACAAAACAATAGTCTTACTGGAAAAGTAGTACTGAATAAATTGCTGTGTTCAGGAAGAACAGAAATAGAGGGTAATAGGCTGTGTGTATGAACAATATGAAAGATCATTAAAAACAAAACAAAACAAAAAACAAAAACGCACAAAAACACTCCAGCAGGAAAGGACATCCTGAATAGAAGAATATCTGGTTTGGTTTTAGCAACTAATGATGAGATCATAGAAGAGCTAGTCATGAGAAATAACTTCAGACCAAATGATCAGGAATTGATTTAATTAAAATGAAGGGAAGATTAAAAGGATGTCCTTAATTAAAAGTTGTCTTTGAAAGATAGCAAACTAGAGTCTGTCAAACTGCAAGCAAGGCATGTGGGCTGCACTGGCGAGGCCAGGGACTTGAACAGCGCAAAAATTTGGAGTTTTTGCAAGTACCCAAGTAGTCTGTATTTTTTGTCCCAAAGAAAAATAAAAAGTTATCAGGAAAGTGTGAAAATTAGACTTGCCAGTATTCAGGCTAAATGAAAAATTGCAAGTAATGTTTAGACACAAAGGAAAAAGGACACACATCAGCCGTGTAAATAAATTCCAAACAGCAAGAGGGCTACTATATAATGGTGCTGCTTGTTCAGGGATCAAGCAGGTTTTAGATGTGGCCTTAGTGTAAAAAATACCACCCCCACAGCCCTGTCCCACAGACAAACCAGCCACCCCCCAAAAAACAAACCCTCATGATGTCCACCAGGACAAAAATCTGAATGTGGCAGAAGCAAAACTTGAATGTGTTAGTGTTCCTGAATTGTGCAGAAATAGGTAACCAGCCTTTGTAACTGCTCACTTGAAAACTGAAGGTATGACAGGAAGCATTTTTCACAAATCCTTCAACACCTGTTATCCACCTCTAGACTGTATGATTTACACTTGATAGTGTCACTTAATCTGCAACTATCAGCTATCTATAGTTCTGTGTTGACACACTGCTTGGTGTTGTGGATTCTTGAAGATGGCTATGTCAATTTGGGAAGGTTCAAAGTATATACAACTTGGAGAAAAGTTAAAAAGGGGGTGTAAAAAAACCTTTATTTGTGGTGCCATGTTAGGAAATTATTTGCAGGGTTCAGTTAGGGGTTTTCTGACTGAGCGAAGAAGGGAAAATAAATTCAGCAGTTGTACATTTTATGACCTGATATAAGGCAGTGGTATTTTTGGGACACTCAAGGGGAGAATGTTGTCAGACTAGTTATGATAAAGCACTTAGTGAGAGATTTAAGCTTTTGAGATTAGAAGAAAGGGATTGAAAGAGAGCAGATGGGAGTATACTCATGAGAGAAGGAAATATCACAAGTGATCTTGAATTTTCTGTTGTGTAAGCATTGAAATCCCAACGTTGGCATCAGTGGTAAGGAGAGGAGGAAGTTTTGGAGGGAAGGTGTTTGGTATGAGAACAAGAAAATTTATGTTGGTGACAAAGTGTAAAACTTGAAAATCTGGGAATAAAATGAGACATGTATGAGTGCAAAGGAAATGTCTTAGAAGGGGAAGAGTTGTCTGATGATGTTGTCTCATGAATTGCTTGATCTGATACAAGACTGCTGGCCAGAGTAGATAGATCTTGCTGAGAAGAAGTGTGCTGGGGCAGAACCTTCCAGGTTCAAAAGTGCCCACTGATACTATGGGCCAACCGCAGCAAAGAACAATCATGGATAGGAAAAAAATTGAACCAATTTGAAAGTTCATGGAGGATGAGATGTCAGAGCCAGGATGACCAGCAATATCAAAAGAACCAGAAGGGCCAGCCTAGAGGAAGATCGAGGGATCTCCTTGATATTTGCCCTGGAAGAGATCATGAATGACCCTAGGGAGAAGAGTTTCATCCAAGCAGAAACGGCAGAAGCTGGGCTGGATGTGATCCTGGGTAAAGTTGGAAGAGAGAGGAAGTGAGTGCATTAGTTTCAGCCTATGTTTGTAATGCGCTCAGATACAGAAAGGAGGAAAATAGAGCAATTGCTGAAAAAGATAGGGAATTGATCTTGCAGACAGCAGAAAAAGGGACAGAGTGAGAAGACAGAGAGGTAAGCAGAGACTGAACTTTAGTGAAACAGAAGTGTCCAGCTGAAGACAAATGGAAAAGACTCAAAAATTACCGATGAATAAAGGTAAGTGTTCTGCAGGCTCTGTATTAGCATACTGCTACATATTAGACATTAGCATACTGTTCATTTTGGTAGGAATTAGCAAAGAGCAGTGAGAAAATTCAGTTGCAAAAGTGAGCTGTTTCATACGTAATGAAAAAAAAAATCAGCCAAATCAACTTGTTCTAGAGTTAAAGTGATTTGAAGCAGCAGCATGCTACCGCCGTCCTTTTTCTCTTCCTACCCCCAGACAGCAGGGCCCAGTGCCGACGTGTGCTGGTGTTAGGGTGTCTGCTGCAGACGGAAATCACTGAGCTCTGGAAGGAGCGCGATGCATCCAGGCTTCAGGGGCAGCACAACCTAATTGTCTGGCTCTGGTCCAGCCGCTGATTGACCCAATAAACTCTAATGAATCTGGATTCCTGCAGTCTGATTTGCTTCCTCTCTCCATGATGTGCCTTTCTCAGTCCATGAGGAGCTGAAACCTGAGTGCTGGCTTTGACAAAGGGAGTGTGAGAGGGGGGAAGGAGGGGAAGAAAAGGCAGATAACAGCCGAATGTAATCAGTGTTTTATTACCATCCCCAGGAAGTGGGAACGGCTTTAAAAAAAAAAAAAAGGAAAAAAAAATAGTAGTAGGTTGGAGCAAGGAAAGTTAATTATGGTGAGGTTATTTGACAGGAAATTACAAAATACAAACAGACAGAAGAAACACATTTTAAAACAGGGTAGGAAATCTCAAGTTACTTCACTGTGTATATTCAAAACCCCCAAAGCAAAGGCTGAAAATAGCAGTTTAAACAAAAGCTATCTTATCTGATAAAGGCATTTCAGTCACAAAAGGAAATTTATATATTGGGTTGACAGTCTTAAAATAAACTGATTGTCTTGATAACACCATAGATTTAATTGTGGGAAAAATTGGGTTCATTTGTATGGCCTGCAGATGCAGTAAATTCCCATGTAATTTCATTTATTTTCTTTGTATATTTCTTGTCTTCTAAGCAGTGTTTATCAGCGTTTTCCAGAAATTGTAAAGGTAGATTTATGCATATAGGATGAGACTGATAAATATGTGCATATTTTAAAGACTTCCATGCAGAACAGATACAATTCATTTCCTATGCTACTGTATGGAAGCATATTAAGGGTACTTCAGCAAGTTAACCAGATTCAGAAGGATTTTGGCAGAAATGTACTGCTTTGGGATGAAGATAGAATTTCCAGTACTCGTGACCAGAAATATTATTTTATTCATTTCATTGTTAGTATGCTTACAATATGCTCTTGAACATGTGGTGTGTTTTTTCACTTTCTGTGTGGAAAGGAAACTCTTTTGCTAAGGAGAACAGAAATTGCTTGCTAGCCTAGTTCTTTTGTAACCTTGCTGTAGGTACCAAAGCTGCAAAGAACAGTAAGGAAGAGCTTTCCACTACCTGGACTGTCACTGTGTCTTTTGTTGTGAACAAAATTCTCTAAAAGAAAGATGCTGAGATACTGAGATTTTGTTTTGTTTTGCTCTTTTAGCAAATCCTTTATTTCTAGTATACCCCTTGCTATTCTTCTTTGAAGCTTACATCTGTATAGGTATCTGTGGCCTTATAGTGAAATAGAATATATATTATCAGGACTGTACAATTTGATTTGCTTGCAGGGAGGGAGCAAAGAAAATAGAGAAAATAACTGAGTTGTATAGGTGATATATTAGATTATTTCTGTGTGAACAGAGTAGACAGAATACTGTGGGACAAACATCTTGCTTGCTTATGACTCAAGTAGTAACAAAGGTAAGTAAGTGGCATTAAGAGGTTTAAAGGTACACCTGCATGGCTGCTATGGCTTCAGACTTCATTTGTGTTCCTCTCTTAGAGCTCATCAGACTGCATATCTAGCTGTTGTGATGCACTAGGCACATCTGTGGCTTGTTCCCAACCCTCTCTCCCCTTCCCCACCCCTCCACACTCCCCACAGTTAATTTGTTGTGCCTGTGACTCACTATTGCTAACACCGTTGAACCACCATTGAACCTTCAAAATCTGTGAACACAGTGAAGAAAGGTGCGCATTTAATGTAAATTAGGGCTAGGCAATGCTTCTTGTTGTCTGAGATGCAGCTTGACATCCTCATGTCACCTGTACTTAGATCTCTCAATTTTGTAGGTGATCCAGGTATACTTGGAGGTCTCCTGGAGATTACTTAGAATTATCTGGCCTCTTGAGACACTTCTCAGGTCTCAGAGAGTATCACTTCAGTGTAGTATAAAGATGACTTCACATCAACTTGCATTCATAAATGTTGATTAAAAGGCCCAGTTTTAAAGTACAAAATCTTGCTAGCAGTCCTTCAAAACTGTCAAGATCTGATGAGTCCATAAGGATTTTTGCTATTTAACAAAGAAATATCATTTGTCTGGGATTGGGTTGCAGAAATATTCTGTACTTGTGATCATTGTATTTTATACTTGAAATAAACTGAAGTGAAAGTTGTTCAGGAAAGAAGTTGATTTTTTATTATTATTATTATTTTTTTTCTGGTCTCATTTATGTCTCATTTAAATGATCAACTACTTTAAAGGGATTTCATAACTCAGCTGGGGGAGTTCACAAGGGAAAATTGTGGGAGGAAGGTAGCTTCCTCCTTAATAAGGGAGAGTGTCGATGACAATAAGAGCTGCTAATCCAAATCAGTAATTTTTTTAAAGTGAAAAATAGAAACTAATAGCAAGTAAAATAAGAACTAGAACAAAAATGTCTTTCTGAAAGTTGCATATAGAGACTATGGAAAAACTGGGAGTAGTTTCCTGACTGACTCATTTATTTATTTATTTATTTATTTTCTGAAACAATCTACAGTTAGTCCCTGATACATTTCTGAAAGGAACATAAATGTTGTATGGTAACAAAAGGAGATCAATAAAATGAAGTGTGCTATAGTCAGCTTTCCAGAATGCTGCTGTAAGTATTGGAAACTTGCGCATTTTCCCATCTGTTTCTTTTTTTCAGCAGCAATAAATACAATGCCTGCACTGACAAGCTGATGGAAGATTTTCTTAAGGTTATATAGCAAGTTTCAAAATTAACATCTCTAAAGAGCCCTGAGATCATTTAAAAATAGCTGGCTATTATTGTGAAGTGTCTTTTATAATCAGCTTTCCCTTTTCTTTTTAAAATGGATGTACACGTGAATAAAACTTAAGGAATTGCCTTCATTACAGATAATCACAATGATACATTATTTTGATTCTGTCTTACCGCTATTTTATAGGTTATTTTATGTATACTGAAAATGGAAGATAAAGCTATGAAGATGTGAAGTTATGGCCTTACAACAATCCTTAACACAGGCTGATGCTGTGTCTAGGTAGCAAGCAAGTCCTTTACTGCGTATGCATTAGTGTGGTTGTAATTTATGTAACTTAAGGGAAATGGACAAAGTTAGGACAGAACCATTCTGAAAGTCTACTTTTTATTGTTTTCACCTTCATGGTGATGATCTAGTAGACAAATTTTTATTTATTTTATTAGATTTTTTTGTTGTTGTTTAAACTTTGAAAAGCAGGGAGAATGCTTCAGGAAGAATTGTGCTCGCTACTTTTAAAAGTTATATGCATGAAACTTGTTGTGACTGACCGGGAGTAAACAAAAGTTAGTTCAAGAATGTCTGACTTAGTCTTGCCTGGTCTTGCTGACTGGCCTCAGTTGCACCAGTTAGCTCAGTAAGCTGCCATCAACCATGTTTTCCTGGTAACAGGAGGGAGCCTCCATGTGCAGGTGACTGACTTGATATGACAGTAGACTTGAGAAGATTCAGTTCCCCTGATCGTGTTGTTCATGCCTCATCTGCTGAGAAGTGCTCCAGCCCAGAAAGGCACTTCAGCAAAGCTGAAAGACCTTTTGTTTGGATTTTGTGATTTTTAGGTCTGTGGCTGCTCTCAGTATTGTAAAACGTGGCTTATTTATTTAACTTGTATCTCTGAGTCTCTGAAACTCCACTGTGGGTAAAGTTTGAACTAATTAACCAATAACAGATGCAAACCACATTCGTATCTAAACCATATGTTATCCTTGTAGTTTATCTGTATTTGTTTCCTTTGAAAACAATGAAGCCTGAACATATATTTTGTATATATATGGTTTTAGTTTTGCCTTTTTTTTTTTTTTTTTTTTTTTTTTTATGGTTTCCAAATATAGACAGCAATGCTGTTTGTTTCAAGGTGCTTTGAATAGAAAACCTGGCACATTTCCAGCTTCTTTTTAACCGGTCACTTTTAAAATTTAAATATGAAGCAAGTGTTCTGCAGAAGCACTCCATACAGCTTCAGTCTAGGACTGGAGTCTTTAGAGAGCGGGTGATACCTGTGATATTTGTTCCTTGTGAATATTTCTGTAGAATCTTCTTGTTTCCGTTTTACAGAAAAGAAGGTTTCTTTTGAGCACTTCCAATTTTAGAAAAAAAAAAAGAATGTTTGCAGTAGGATAGAATTTCGTAGTGAAGCTTTGGGGACATGAGATTAAAAAAAAAAAATACACGTAAATGTATTTTTAAAAATACATAATTTTCAGACCAGTCTTGGTCCAGTTTTGTTGGCCTCATTTAAATGTTAGTGGATTAGCAGTGTTAGTGCACATTCCTAATAACCAAGTTGTACTTACTGCAGGGGTCTGTACGCAGGGCCACAGTCCTGCATCTTATGATGGGACAGGGAGTTACAAGAACTAGTTTTACTTACAATTTTACTTACTGTATAAGGCAGACACACTTCTAGAAATCTCCTTTTTATTCTCGTTTGCCCTTCTTCCATGTGAACATTCTGCAAGTTTGGCCTGAAGGAGATAGGCTAGAAAAGAGGGTATCAAATTTTGCAGCCCTTTCTGTAGGGTGTTGATGTTGTCCCTGAACTCAGCCTGAGGGAGCCATTAGAGTGATCTGTTAGCAGCTGGAAGGGGATGAGTAAAGTTTCCTCATCTCTCTAAATCTCTAATAGCCATGGGACCTTAGCTTACACTCCATTATAAAATTCAGTTTCAGATTTACTGCATTCAAATTTAGTAACAAATACATGTATTTGTATAATATTAAGTAAGAGTTTTTCAAACGGTTTATAAAAATCAAGGTATATAATATTTTTAACTGCCTATAACATTTTTTTTTCATTTAATAGCCCAGTGCAGAAATTATTTTCTTATGGATCAATCTAAATATAAAAGTAGAAAATAAATATTCTAATATTTTTTCCAAATGTGCGTTTTTAAATGAAGTAGATGCAAATAAATTATCCTTTCTTGTTCCCATATTTTTTAATTGTCCTACTAAAAACATGTTCAATTGCATAATATGATGGTAAAAAATAAAGCATAGTCTAAACAGCAGACATATTATAGGGAATATATATATTTATATATGTTTTTAATGGGAAAAACACTATTGTCAAGATAAGAGTATATTAGGAAATGATTTTTAAAAGCTGAATGAAAATGCGTAGTAGAACAATGAATTTGCCTTCGCTGTTTACAAAACTGAATTATCACAGCATGCAAATTATTTGACTTTTAAGCAGTCTTCTCTTATGTACAAATATTCTGATGTAGGTTGATACAGAGTGACAGCAAATGCAGAATTTTAGCA
Organism: Anas acuta; assembly: GCF_963932015.1. Classification (NCBI taxonomy): domain Eukaryota; kingdom Metazoa; phylum Chordata; class Aves; order Anseriformes; family Anatidae; genus Anas; species Anas acuta. Next base: position 49,887,780 of record NC_088980.1, on the reverse strand, counting down.
AAAATATAAAGTATTTTTTACATGACTTATAGCTATCAAATGCCAGTGCTGCAAATTTTATGACTGAATGTACTAAATCAGTTGGTGTTTCACACACCACAGCAGAACTGGTATTTGCTAATGTGCTTTTTGTCCACGCTTTCTTTTGCCTCTTCTCTCTCAAGTATAAGAGTAGGCTTTGACTTGGAGATTTTAAGTCTTCTCATAACCAGTCTGACTTATTTTTGCTGCTTTACTGTTCTTCTGAAGGGAGACTGGGGTGAAATCCTCAGGTTTGGGTTTCTTCCTTAGTTTACTCACAGGTAATGCTTGACAACATTATTCCTATTCTGAAACAAATATAGAAAGCCAGTAGTGTTTGAAATATCCCCAAGGTCTGCTAACAAACCTAAAACTTGCAAAAATGTTGGAGTGGTATGTTCTGTTAAATAAAGGCTGAACTGAATTTTGGATATAAGTTTGTTTCCCCAAGCAAATTTTTATTTTTATTTTGTTTTAAATCTAGTAAAGCCAAAGTGTCTTTTGGCTTAGTGTAATATGTAAGAGAAGAAACAGGATAGACAATTATATGTGAAGACACAGCTACTATGAGTGATATGAATTGTGATTCAGACATGAGCTAAAGTCCTGAGCAGAAAAGATTATGAAGGTGTCTCTCTTCCTTGCAGGTATGGCAGTGGTATGACCTTGACAGCTAGCCTGTAAGCTCATCAGTGGTCAGCATTTCAGACACAGCCTCTTTAAATCTATTGACTGTTAGAAATTGAAGCATCCAAGTCAACCAAAGGATAACAAATAAAGGTCAGGAAACTCTTTTTGTGGCTGTTTGAGAAAGGCTCTTGAAACTGCCTGGAGTGTTTGTCTCATAGCTGATGGTAAAAGTGGATGTATGGATGGCATGACCTGAACCAAGGTCTGTCTGGAGATGTTTTCCTTGTGTAGGAAGAAGAAGTTATAAGGAATCAAGCAGGGTGCCAGTGTAAGTCAATGTAGCCTGTTGTCTGGTATGGTAGCACCTTGTGGAGGGGGGATAGCCATGAGCTTTTTTCTACTACTGCTGTTAGTGATGAACCCCATTTTCCAGACTGTGTGGGGAGTCTTGCAAACACCAGACAAGCATCTGTGTTTGCAAGCAATGTAAGAGTATTACTGAATTCAGAGGGGCTTTTGCAGGCTTCCTAGAAAGCAGTGAGGAAAAGCTGGTATTAATGAATGAAAGACTGTACAAGTCTGAGTATGGGACTGACCTGTTTTTTCTCGCTCTATCAAATTGAATTGGGTTGCAGCAACAGAGTCAGATTTTTGAAGGCATTGAAGAACAGATCTCCCAATAACATGTTCACGGTCTGTAAGAACCCTGTTGCAGAACTGGGAACATATTCTGGGTCACTGCCAAAAAATAGATCAGTGTTGGACTATAAGGAGCAGCCTTTTTGGTTACAGCTGCTGAACATAACATGTGTGCTGACCTGCATATGGTAAGGCTATATCCAGCTGTGTTTCTCATGGAAATATTGTGAATATTGGAATTGAAGCAGAAAACCTTCTATTTTCATAGTACAGTAATCCTGAAAGGATTTTTTCCATCAAAGCAGTTCTTTCTCCATGCCTGCTCCTTAGGAAAGTTTAACACAGTTCGGAACTGTTTTTGCTTGTAGTCAAGAAAGGTATATCCTGTGTTAAGACATCAATTTATTGGCAGACTGAATTAGATGCCATGCAGTCTGAATGCACAATTTTCTTAGTTTTAGATGACGGGAAAGGGTCAAATTGTGGAAGAAGTTGTCATAATAGAAACTGTATATACAAAACTGTATACATAGTTTTGGCATGTAGGCTTTTTAATTTTTATTTATTTTTTAATGAGGTTATATTCACTTGAGAACATTACATCTATCAAAGAAATATTAAAGGTAGCCCCTGTTGCTTAAACCTACACAGTCCCAAGCCTTTTTAATCTCCAATGGCATGCTATCTCGGCATGCTTCTGGCTCTATGGAGAGGTTGATCCCTGGAGCATGGTTTCCTTCAGACATTTATTGTCACTTGCTTTTTGCCCCTTTGGATCAAGGTTTGAAATGAGCAGGTGGTGGTGTTCCCTATTCTTCATTTTGCCACAGCAGCTTATCTAGCTGGGGAAGATGACAGAAACATAAACCAAGCAATCTGAGCTGTGTACTAGTGGTGAAGATTGCAAATATAGCATTCTCTGAAAGCAGTGTGGCAAGAATCCTTATTGTGCTTCAGTGCCTCTGTTTCATGTAATTGAGTTTTTGCTGTTTACCTTTCTTTATAGCTGTGCAATATATCTGCTTGTTCACTTTCCTTACACTATGAATGTCTTTGTCTCATCATATATTATGTGCAATGTAGTTTAAAAACAGAATGTTTTCTGGGGATCATGATTGTGTTCCTTATTTTCTAGGGGCCTGCTTTGAGACCTGCTGAAGCTGTCTATAATGATGTGACAAATGTAAGTATTTTGATGAAACTTAACCTTACAAATATCTGTTTGGACGCTTGGATTTAGCAGATGCTTTAATATTTCTGTGTCGTGCCCCCCCTTCTGCAAAGTGCATACAATGATATCATTGACTTCATCTCACAAAGATGATGCGAAAATGAATCCTTTAATGTTGGCAATGCATTCAGATGTCGTTGTGGTGAGCACTGTAGGAAAAACCCACCAGCAAATGAATAATTCATTGTTCAAATCAGGCTCTGAATAGTACACAGTAAACAAGACATGGGACTTTCACACTGTATAGTAGGAATAAGGCCAAATACTTAATAATCACTTGTTCAATTATCACTGTCCATTCAGAGTACTGAAAGAGACAGGGTCCTGTGGAAAAACCATGGTCATGTCTTAAGGACTCTATGTTGTACAATTGGAAAGGATGATGAAGGTAGTTGTTTTTTTCTTTTTTCATTTTTTTCTTTTTCCAAGTCACCTTCAGTATTAGTTACATGTATCTTGGAATAAAGAAGTGTGTTACACTTTCTAAATTGTGTGATCTTAGTTTATAGGTCTGTCCTTACAATGATGTGCTAGTAATTGGAATCCTAGTATTTTTTAATATTTTCAAGAATTTCCTGTCTTGCCGTGAGTCCTTTTTATAACTGTGCTTAAGAATCAAAAGAAGGGTGAAACACCCTCTCTGCAGAACGGTTTCTGGATATAATTTTTAGTTTGGATTTTATCTATTGATATGAAATGATCTTAAGAGAAGCTAATGAAAGAGAAGAATTAAACTTTTATCCTGCATACCTACTGGAAGATAAGCAGTTGTTCTTGATAGAATCACAGGTACTGGAATAGCTTGTTCCTGCGTTCAGCCTTGTGACCTTCCTTTGGGTGATAGCTCTGAATGTTTAGATTTTGAGGGTGAAAAAGAAAACAGAGAGATATTTGAAGCTACACTACAAAAAATATGTCAATAATTCAAGCTGACTGATAGCTCCTCTAGTAAACAAAGTCACCAGCAATTTTTTATAGTCCTAGAGCATATGCCATCCATAACATATAATCAATTCCACTCTGTGGATGGAATTGATGTTTTTCTCCCAGACATCTCCTTACTTCTCTAAGGTGAATCTTTAAAAATAAATTCACGTAATTTGATCAATTTAAAACAGTGAATGCACTGAGGTAATTATACCTAAATTCTTGCATATCATTGCATCCAGTGACAAGAAAGCTATTGGCTGTAGAGATTTAAATATAAACCATAATTTCCATGAAAACAGTAATGATTTACATTTGTCATTTTTAAATCCTCTTAACTGTTTTTGAAGTAGTCTTTGCGGAATGGTGATGTATAGTTCAAAATAGAAGGCTTCATCGCTTTCTGTTGAAAGGAACAGGTGCTTGAAATCAATGAGTGAAACAAGGAGTTCAGTCTGCTTATCAGTCCCAGAAGATGAGTTTTATGTTTTAAAAAAGAGAGAGGAAAAAAAAAGGTGTGTCAGCTCAGATTTCTATATATTTATGGTAACATTTTTATTTTATTTTATTTTTTTTTTTTTTTTTAATGTGTGGAATACAAACATTTAACAGGATGTGATCAGTCAGTACAGTGGTGATATTTATCCTGTCATCAGTTACATAATGGAGAAGAGTCCAGCACCTCCCTCTCTACTTCTCATCCTCAGGAAGGAGTAGAGAGCAATGAGGTTACCTCACAGCCTCCTTTTCTCCAACCAGACAATCCAAGTGTCCTCAGCTACTCCTCATAGGATGTGGCTTCCAGCTCTTTTACCAGCTTTATTGCCCTCCTCTGGATGCTTTCAAGGGCCTTAATGCATATTTTACATTGTGGAGCCCAGAGCCGTATGCGGTATTTAAGGTGAGGTCTCACCAATGCTAATACAGTGGGAGAATCACCTCTTTTGAGAATCTGCTTATGCTGTGTTTGATGCACCCCAAAATGCAGTTTGCCCCTTGATTGTCAGGGCAAACATCTGGCTTGTGTTGAGCCTACTGTCAAGCAGGACTCACAGATCCCTTTCTGCAAAGCTGTTCTCCAGCCACCCATCTTCCAGTCTGTAGCTGTGCCCAGCATTACTCCATTCCAGCTGCAGAACCTGGCATTTACCTTTGCTGCCTTTCATGCCATTGCTGATGGCCCGCTGCTCCAATGTATCAAAATCCCTCTGCAAGATCTCTTGTCCCTCCAGAGAGTTGGCAGCACCTCCCAGTTTAGTATTGTCAGCAAATTTACTAAAGATGTATTCAACTCCTGCCTCCAGATCATTGATAAAAATGTTGGACAGGACTGATCCTAGAACTGAGCCCTGGGGAACACTGCTAGCGACCAGCTGCCATCCAGAAGCAGCTCCATTCACTACAATCTTTTTGAGCTTTGCTATAAATTTGCTATATTATATCATAGTGAATCCAATACTTCATCAATATTACAGCCATTGGTGGATTTCAAAATTTGGAACAAAAAATGTGAGGGTATTGGAAACAACTTAAGATGATATCTGAAACTGAGAGGCAGAAGGAAGAGAATTTATAAGCCCCGAAGCAACATGTACACCTTTCTCTTGTGATGCAAGTCAGGGTCTGAGTGAGAAGCTCTGGACTTAAGAGTTCTTTGCATTTTTACTCAGGGATCTCAAAACATATTATAACTTGTGAATTAATCTTGTCCACAATATGGAAGATGATACCATGTGCTTGTTCTAAGCCAGCATGAACAGAAATACAAATCAACTTGGCTTGCACTGCATGCCATAGTAATATCAGGAAGAGAAAGCAAAGGTCTGCTCTTGCTCTGCTGACCCAAGAGTGTTAGAAAGTTCATTCATGCTCATAAAATTCTGTCTGCTGTCAACAGTACTTCTGAGCTGTGTCATTAGCCTACTTTCCAGATGAAACCAGACTTTTTTTTTCCCCTGCTTTTCATTTCTTCATCCAGTAACATTTCATTTTCTTGGCCAATTATAGGGGATTTGAACAAGGCTTGAAATGGAAGCACCAAAACTGCTATGAAATAAGTGACTAACTTGAGGAGGAAGAAATTAGTACTTTCTAAGAGACACTTGAGCTTACCAGATCTCTCTGTTGTTTGGCCTAAAAGCTTGGACAAACCTCTGAAATCCAGCTCAGGACTTGCCATGGGAGGAGCTGCCTCTGTGCCCAGCTGGGAGTTAGCTGATTAGAAAGGGATATGGGGAAAATCTCTGAAACAGTGTCAAGGAGGAGACAGAAGTGTGAAAGTGGCAAGGAGTTAAAACTTGCCATAAATCAGATGGAAACTTAAGTTTGATTACTGATACTGTTTACAAAAGAACTTGGAGCTATTTTTTTCTGTCTGTAATATTACATTTAGCACACTTGGAAATGTGTTGTTATAATTTTCATCAGCTGGTGAGTAAAAAAAAAAACAACACATTTTATTTCTAACCGTAGCCAATAAAATTAGAAAATCATGTACAATATTGAAGTTGAAGCCCCTTCAAGGGAGTGTTTCTTTAAATAAATATATAGCAACATCTCTTACTCCAAGATTTTTTCTGTTTTAATCTTCCAAATAAGTGTCCTTTGCAGTTATGCCTTTCATCTCATGGGAACTGCCTGCTCCTTGTTTTAATCCCAAAACATCATCAAAGTCAGTGGGAAAGAAGAAAAAAAATATGCAGCCTCCAAAATAAAAGCTCAACGTAAGAAGAAAAGAATATTTTCAGACATTTTAACTGAATGTGTGTATGGATTGAGAATTTTTGTAATTTTTACTGAGAATTGCATGTGAAACCTATGAGGAATGTGCAGAATGATGTCTAATTTTGCTCTCCATAGGAGTTCGTCAAGTAGCTATTTGGTATAGAAGGAAATCAGAAGTGCACATCACATATGTCTCCCCAGTCCCTTTAGAAAAGAAAAATCCAGACTGCCCTTCTTCCACTCTGTAGGAAAATATGCTAACTTGGATATTCTTCAGTCTGAGCAACCTCTCAAGGTCATCAAAGTAATTTTTCAAAGCTTTGCAGCCTTGGTATTCTTACAGATAATAGCATCAAGACCATTATCTCCTACTCTTCAATTTTTCTTTGGCTTCCTGCAATTTACATCCCATTGTCCACTAATACTTTCTGCATTCTTTTAAAATAAATCAAATAGCACTTCCTATGCTGGCTCTGGACTTAATAAAATTCAGACATACAGCATTTGGGACTTTTAAAATAACACGTTTTAATACAAAGATGTGAGATATCTTTTGAAATCTGTGGTGGATGTTTATTTCCTGCTGGGCTTAATTTAGGAATCCAGTGCTAGCATTAAACCAAGGGGAAAAATGTTTGCTCTTTCATCTGTATGCCACATCCCATCCAAAATCACAAACAGCTCCTTTAAATTTCTGGTCTTTGTCCCATGCTAGATGTGCATAATGCACATGCCTGTCTGACACATGAGATGTCCAGAGCCTTTAAAAATAAATAAATTGCTAAGCCATACTTATGCTTCTTGTCTTAGACCTCATAATCATCTGCAGCTTGGGAGAAAGACAAGTGTTGAAATCTGTTTTAATGAATATGCAGCTTTTCCTTATTCTGAAGAAGCCTCTTTCTTAACAAGTCCAAACTTCTGATTCTATCAGTAAAACAAAACACAGCAAAAATGTCTAGGGAGTATATAACTTCCTTATAGCAGGGGATCATTTCCCTTAGTTTAATACTGTCTTTGAATACAGAAGTAAATATCTTCAGACTGCTAATCTTTAAAAGTACAAAATGTAGTAATCCCTGTCTTTAACACCTATCCATGTAGCTCTTATAACTGGTACTGTATAACATGCAAAAGGACTTATTTTGTGCAAGCTTAAGTGAAACTCTGTGTGAGTTCAGATGTGCAACTGTTCGGATCACATCAAACAACTGGGATCAGAGTTTAAAGAAAGTGTTCTACTTTTTGCTTGGAAAAAGTCCATCTTTGTTTGTAAAGAATGTTATTAAATTGTAAAACGGAACACTGAAAAGTTGGATGTTAGAATCAATGTTGGCCCTGTAATCTCAGTTGGTACCTTGCATATATGCATTATAATACAGATTTTAATTATATGCTTGTATCTTTTTTCTCTGTAGTTGTATCCTCCTCTCAAACAGAAAACACTCTTTATGTTTGACAAGTTATCCAATGTTTTGTTTTCTCTATACTCAGTATATGAACAAGTTGTGGTTACTGCATACTGTTCTAACCCTGATATGAGGACAGAAAAATTATTTTTTTCCTGCAATTTTCTGTGTTACTTGACCAGTTGAAGAACAGAAGTTCTGTGTAACATAACAAGAGGCATTTTAGTTATGATTGCAAGGGGAGCCATGCCAGCATAGTTTTAGAGAGTTTAGTATTGAAATTTAAGTTAATTTTACAAGGTATGCAAAGATTTTTATTGCCTACTGTGTAGAGAGATCTGGGAGAATTATAAGTAAACAAAGTGGTGTGTTCACAACCAACAGATCTTTTGTTGACACGTTGCCAGCTCATCCTCAAAAGCAAGCATGATTTAAAGCTTCCCAAAGAAAGGGCCAGAAGGATTTTATGGAGTGTATTCTTCAATTTGTCTGTGAAAACTAAAGTTCATGTTTATATGAAAGGAAAATTTCAGCCCAAACAATTTAATTTTGATGGAATCTGTATCTATAACTAAAAATATCTGGCTCACTTGGTAATTGGGGATAATGCTTAGATCACTTCAGTATTGGTTTTGTACAAAGCTGAGAAATTCTGTTGGAACTCTGTTTTTTCTCAATATAGGATGTTAGAATGTTCAAAATATTCTGCATGTAGTGAACAGTGTTGTCCTGGTAGGACATGGTGGCTATAACCATCGTTTATGACAGGATGGGATAGCAATGCGGCTGTGCTATGGAAGCTAGCTTGGATGTTCTAGGTACTGAGCAATTGGTCCTGGTGGAAGGATTTAGGGACATACCTCTGTTCTGTAATTTGTCTGCATGTGTCTCATCTAATCTCCTTTTTTTTTTTTTTTTTTTTTTTTTTTTTTTTTTTTTTATGGTGTCCAGTAACAGAAACAAAGTTGTAATTATTCTACTGCAGTGCAAGGATTTGTTTTTAAAATGACATTGTTTACTTAGTGGTCTTCAAAGCTAGCCTTGTCAATAGGGGTTTAAGGGTTCTTCACAGCACTTTTCAAAGACCCTAGACTTTGTCTAATATTGAAGATCAAAAGAAAAAAATGAAAAAATATTTCTTTAGAGAATAAATTGAACTTTCTTGAGCTGTATCTTGCAAGAGCAAGCACTGATATCAACCTTTAGCAAATTGACCAATCTTGAAAGGAACCCGTGTGACTCAGTCTCAACTGCAAGAAGCTGCACCCAAGCGTATTCCCACTTAACACTTCTAATAAAAGTTGTTTTAGACACTGTGTACTTAAATAAAAAAAAAAAAAAAGAGAGAAAGAGAAACGCCCCAAATCAAAAACTTAGCCTTCTTTTTTCCCCATACTGGGCACACGTCTTAAAGACTATGAGAGGTGAGAGTACATCCCATTTGCAATGGAGAGAGGGGGAGTTGTCTTTTAGCAATCTCTTTGGTAAATTAAAGAAATATGATGGAGCAGGAAAAATTCAAAGTACAAGCAAATATGTGATAGAAGAAAGTCTTTGTTGATCTCAGTGACATGATCTCAGTGTCTGCCAAAACATTTTAGTAGTGTTGTGTTGATATGTCCATCATTTATGTTAAATTGATTTCTCGTGATGATACAAAATCTCATGTAAACAATATTTCACCCATTCAACAGTTGACATGGAAAAGTAAGCATCATGAATGGCCTACTCAAGAACCAGCTCTCTGGTCTGAGCTGTAAGCTGTCACAAAGTTAAATTGTCCTTATGATGAGCTGTCATTAGTATACCTCCACTATGGTGTGTAGTTAATGAGCTATGCTACTGTCAATAAGGTAATGCCTGAATATGATCCTAAAGTGGTACATAAGACAACTTAAAAACAAGAAAAGTACCTCCATTTCTTTACAAAACCACAAAATGATCTATCTTAAAACAAAAAAATAACCAACCAACAAAAACATTGTCTATTATTGTGTTTTGATGTATTTTTCAATCAAAGCAGGTGGTGGTGGTTTGTTTGTTTGTTCTCCCTCCCCCCCCCTTTTTTTTTCCCTGTGGGAAGGTGAACTAGGAGAGGAATTTGTAAGCTTGAGATAAACCTTTCAAAAATGACAAATTGATTAAAAACTTTAAGGGTGACTATTTTTTTTACAAGGTTTAGTCATTAAAAGCTGCTTCACTGACTTCTAGTGAGGCAAATGTTTCTGAACACAACTTGGTTCTTAAGGAGGGTCTTAAGAGATTAAATGTTTTGGGAATTTTGAAAATGCTATCTTCAGGATTTATGTTCTTTAATGGCTCCAAATTTTAGGCAGTGAGAACAAGGGGATGTAGTACTAGATACGCACATTTGTAAATTTAGTTTAGTTGGAGGTTACTAGCCTCCAAGTGAGTGGTTAAGTGTGGGGAAATCAGAAGGCTTGTATTAAATACATAAAAACAGCGTAGACATCTTCCCATAAAATGGTATTATCTTCATTTTTTTTTCTTTTATCTTGAGAATTATCACAGTATGCAATGTGAATTATGGAATTTTCATGCAATATAGCTTCAGTGTCACATGTGTAGTAGAAAATGTGTGTGTCTCAATGGTTCTAGTAGTTATATTTACTGCAGTATTTTCTACATTTAGAAAGGGAAATGCACAGGCAAACTTAGCTCATGGACATGAAAAATACTAGTTTTTAATGAGTGCTCACTAGAACTTTGTTCATACCTGACATTTTTTGTTTTACTGCACATTTTCTTAACCTAAAAAAAGCACACACCATGAATTCTTAGCTTCAGTTTCTTGGACGGTTGTATTTCTGTCCTAGTAAGGTAATTTCTTTTCTTGTGGGCTAACAGTTGTTGTTATGACATATCTTCTCTGTTCCAGGACATTACTGCTCATTCCTTTGATGTGTCTTATAAAAGTCCAAAGAGAGACAAGAATATACTTGACTCTCATATAACAATATATAAAGCCAAATATGACCAAAATGAAACTGGCAGCTTTTGTGCTTCTGTATTTTAATGTTATATTTACATAACACTTTAGGATATTGTGCTAACATTTCATATATTTCAGTTTCTCCTCATCACTGCTATCCTTAAAATTGTTTCTGTAGCTAGTGAGCCAGTAAATAGGAGAGGATTCAAAGTCTGTAATGTAATCTATATAGCAGGGATCTTTCTGGATTGGGTTTCTCCAGAAAGATATTTGGCTTCCAGCCCCTTACTTCCTTAAAAAGTTCAGGTACTGCTAATGTTCATGTGTTGTCTGTAATGAAATAATTTAAGTTCTATAGTTCATGCGTGCAGTCTGTCCCTAAAAATCCCTTGGATACTTGAAGGCTGGCTAGATGTAGCTGTGTATTAGGTCAGTACCCAGACTGACTGAAATAATTGAAGAGGTCCATACTTAGCTGTTGGTACTTGTGCATGAGGGCAAAATAATGAAAACTGAACATAGATTTCCATGGACTTGTAACAAAAACTTAAATCAAGGTACACTGTGAAAGAGTTTATTTTTTAGCACTGCTAAGGTCCAGATTTCCATTACCATACTCTGCTCAATGACAGATAAATTTTTATGTGTGCATACTCTATAGGAGATGAGGAAACTTAGGAGTGTCTGTAGGTCAGTTTTGCTCTGGGCCCGAAGTCAGGCTCTTGGAAGGTATGTGGAGGAATCTCCACACTGAAGAGGGTGTGGAGGAATTTTGACACTAGGCAACTGTTCTTCTGTTTGCCAGGTATTTTACTGACATGTTAGTGCAAAGTAGTTTAAACTTGGGTGAAAGTGAATTTAGAAGGCTTTTTCTTCAAAGCAGTAATGGGGGGGGAAAAAAAAAAGTAGAGAAAATTATTGTTTTCTAGAAGAATTGGTAGCTGTTATTTCCCCTCCTCCTGCTTCGCAACAAAAGGATAGTGCATCTTAAATGATAGTTAAGGAAGGATATGTAACTTCTGTGATTTGCTTAAAGAGAAAAGAGTGGGAATCAGAAATGATTCTGCTTATCTAGGATGATTAAGTACAATCCTCTTTAACTTGGTTCAGCTGATTCCATTCTTTCCTACATTAATGTGCACTGCTACTGGCCTTCTAGTGGTTTCTTTAAAAAATAAAAATAAAAAATCCAACAAAGCATTAAACTATTTATTCATTTATAGCTCATATTTTTGTACTTATAATAAAAAACAATTATATATGTATTATATATAATATGTGTGTGTGTGTTTTCCTACATATGTTTTGCCATTTTTGACCTATCTGCAGAAGTAGTGTTTTAAAAGTTAACGTAGAAATAAAAAACGAGTGAATAATCTGGCTGCAACATATTTTTTCAACCAATACAAATTAGTCTTTAGGTTTAGCGTGGTTAAACAGTTTCCTTAAATGCGGATGTGGTTTTGAATGGTTGTTTATAAATATGCAGATACACCAAAACACAATAACTGTCGAGCATTTGCATGTTAGTGAAGTGTTACTGTACTAAACAGTGGATAGCAAGCAGGGACTGTGGAGACAGGGTTTATCCTGAGGATCTCTAGGAAACTGCTATATGATGTAGAAGGCACAGCACCCATTGACTGGCAGGCATGTGTTATGTTATCAACCCTTTTTTTTGGGGGGGGGGGGAGGGACGGGGGTGCATTCTAGCAGATGTACAGTAAAACTAAGTTCTTGCTGTCTCTAACTCTTTTATTTTTTGCACCCAAATAAATCAATTTTTGAAGATAGAAATGAATACCCATCTTTCTCAGATAGACAGCAGGACTCATAAGGGAATAATTACAACTCTAATTCACCTCTTTTAATGACATCATCTGAATGATTCTCAGATTCAAAGTCCCGGATGAGTTCCTAAGCTTTTTAACTTTAAGCTTCTGGACAGAAATAGTATGACTTTTAAATTCTGTTTTCACTGGAAGATCAAAGAAGTTACTATGGTATTAATTAACTTTGTGCATTTCTGTTTGTTTAGCTTGCTGAAAGAAATTTGTGTATTTAATAGCATGCTTTTGCTGGGTGAGATAAGGAAGGGAAAGTAAGCTGGTATATTGGGCCTACATGAAGAAATGTCTAGGGCTGACAATATCTTCTCTAGGTTGGTCATCCATGTATTTATCCTCTAGAATTTTTTTTCAGTATGATCTGATAATCCTGACATTAGCTTTCCTAATGGGCTGGATTCCAGATGGATTACTTGGTATCACTATTTGTTTTATCTTGTTCAGATTGTGATCATGTAATTTAAAAAATAAATTAAATAAAGAAAATTACAACTATACAGTTGGGGATGGAGAGGGAACTGCGTATTTCTACCTTGTTTTCTTTTTGATAGTGTAATAACATCCAAAGCTTCCCTCTGTGTAACAGAACAGTGCAATAACTGCGGTGCACAATTTGTATGATAAAAACTTGCACTCTTCAGGTCAGGGCAGGCTGTCTCCTACCTGTTCTTCATTATCAAATACAAAATATATAAAGGTAAATCTAGCAGGTGACTGGAAATGGTTTAGCTCTTTTCTTACTCCTTTGTCTTATTCCTTTTCTTACTCCTTTGATTTGAGGCTGTGAGTTTTGAATGGCCTGTTCTTTAAGCTTCTTGATAATGTGCAAGTTCTCCATCATCCTCTAGGTCACTGATAATGGTGTTAAAAGGACAGGTTCCAGTACAAACCCCTGTGGTACTACTCCATGTGTTACCTGTCTCCAGGCAGAGTACAACCCACTGTCCGCTGCCCTCTGATCCCAAACATACCCCCAGTGGTTTACTGGTCAGGATCTCTGCCATTCAAACCATAAACTCCCAACCTGGACACAAGCATATTGCAGGGAGACAGTGTTGAAAGCCTTGCAAGAACTTAAGTAACTGACATCTGCTGCTCTGCCTTTGTCGTCCTCAAATCCAGTCATTTCATCACAGAAGGCAAGCATGATTTGTCACGGGTGTGCTCAGTCTCTGCCAATTTCCATGACTTTTCAAAGACAATAGGAAACAGCCATGCTATGACAGCAACCACCTCTTTCAGCTTCCATGGGTGCAACCCATCTCCAATGTCTGCAGCTGAATTGTGTGCAGCAGTGCCAAAATGATGTCTGCTTCTGTTTCACTGAAGTAGAACAGAACTGAACTTCTTGTTTGCATGCCATCAGAAAATGCCCTTGGCTTCCTTTCTCCTTGCCGTGCTGTAGGAGAAGGAAACCTCTCTGCCAGTCACGTACTGATGGTACTGCCTGGTCTGGGTTGCTCAGAATTTGTCTCAGCTTAGGGAAGAGAACTTGTGCAAAGCAGCTGCCTCATGCTGGGGAGAGAGAGCCCTGATATTTAGCTGAGGAGAAATATTAGAGGAAAGTGTGTCCCTTTTTACTAGTTTTTATTTTGTTTTGCTTAGCTTTTTTTTTTTAAAAAAAAAAATAATATATATATATTTTAATTTATTGTAACAGTACTGTTTGGTAATCCAAAAAAAGTTGTAGATCTCTGCCTGCTTGTTGAAGGTAGTGTGCCTGTATGCTGTCTGTGGGTCAAGAACCATGCTCCAGGGGGAAAAAGCTATGCTCAGCTACTGGCTGCTGCTGGCCTCTCTGATCCTTTTCTCTGTGGGAACAAGTGTTGGATCAGCAAATGTGATGTATGCGAGAATAACAACACACAAGTATTGATTTTTCTGGATACCTGAGCTACTTCTGTGGTTGCAAGCTGTTTGCCTTCAGCTGTATGCTTCACGTTGCACCCAAGGCACTCCTGCTCTGCCTTTTTAAGCCTATTGTTTGTAGAGGACTAAGAAGTGCTTTAATGCATGGCTTGTTGAGATAGTGTTGCTGTGGAGAAGCTGGTCAACCAGGGCTTAGTCCATCATCTCTTTTCCACTAGTGCTAAGTAACCAGAATCGTTGTTCTTAATCTTATAGAAGATGCTATACAACAACATCCAGATTTCTTTTTTGCTGGCCACTTTTTTGGACTAGTTTTTAATTAGATGGTCTTCTTTTAAACCCAGGCATCTTCTGGTTTATATAGCCATAGATATTTTTGTGTATTGCGGTTTAATTACATAATAAATAGAAAGGGATTTAACTTTCAGGAGGAAAGTTGAACACAAAGTTTGCATCTGAGAAAAGGAATTTCATCTTATCCCTACTGAACAGCAATGGGATGAAAATCCCAGTGTGCCTGACAGTGGTATATTCTGTGGCCCTTGCTGTCCTTTTAAGGAGCCTTTCCAGAGCTCAGTGAGCTTTGGAGAGCTGTATTTATTTGTGTAATCACTATGTCTGCCTTTCATTCATTTTTTTTTTTTTTAATTTTTATTTTTATTTTGTTAATTACTCTGAATCCTAATGCTGTTAAATACAGCTTTTCAAACTACTAGTGTATGCCAGAGAAACCATTGACTTCTTCAGTTTGGCTGGCTTCAAATTGCCCCTTTTGTCCAAACCTCTGTTCAGGTATTGATGTGGTGCAGGAAAGCCTCAGCTGTGTTTCCTGTCTGTGTGAATATGCTGCCAGAAAAGCAAGTTTCATGGACAACTGGTCTGTTTCCACAAGCTGGAAGAATTGATTCTGCAGCATGGGTTCCCTCGGCGGCTTAGTACCTTCTTGCATTGCCCTCCAACTTCTGCAACAGTATTTACTGTTGTGTACTACTGAAGTTGGTTTTGCTTGGAGAACCCGCTGCCTGCATTCACTGACATTCTTGGGTTCTACTGGGTTACCCTTAAGTAACTGTGGTTTCCTGTATAAACTTTTCTAGAAAACTGAGTTCTAACTTATTTCTATATTTACCTGCTTTTATTTCTACATTTACCTGCATTTACCAAATCCTTTTCAGAGCAGCAGTATTTCCCAGAAAATACATTTTCTGTAGTCAAAGTACATTGGCAATGTAAGCAGAGGAAGAATGCCTTGGTTTTAATTTATGTACCTTGAAAAAAACTCTTTCCTTAACTCTTACCTCTGCTTGTCAGTTATGATCATGTCCCTGTAGCAGACAGAGATAGCTGCAGTTGTCTGCTTTACTTAAAACCTGCCTTGTGTCAAAAAACAAAGCAACCCTTTTCCCCCCTCAGTATGCGATACTTCCTGGCACTTCTGAGCAGGGGATAAACTCATTAAAAGCTTCAAATTAATTATTAGCCAATATTTATACTATAGCTCAATAAAAATTATGTTTACACAACGGCATAAAGCAAAACTTTGATTTTTTATTCTTTTTTAAACTCTCCAACAAATTTGTACATGCTATGCATACTGCAGGATTTGTGGGAGGAGGTAGATGCCTTGGAGGAGAATCCAGTGTTAGTTGACCATTTGTTATTAACACCATGCAGAAACCTCAGGGGCAGTTTGGCTTCATTCATTGCTCCAGGAGATAAGGGCTGCATAAAGCTTTAGAGAACCCATTTCTCAGTTGCACACTTGCCTAAGGGTGGCTTCCTCCACCATATTCTTGCAAGCCATGCTTTGGTTGCATTGAGGCTCGGTCTCCTGGTCCTTGATGGAGCGGGCAAACACCACAGGCTGCAAGCACAGTGTGTCACACCTGATCAGGAGAGGCCAACAAGCAAATTCATGTCAGCCCTGATCTGTAAAATACTTACCAAGCTAGGACTAGGCTCCTCAGGAGATGAGTTGCTGCTTTCTTGGCAACCAAAAAGATGAGATACACTGACTCAGTTGAATGCATTGATGCCCTAACACCCTTTGCAGACTCTAGATGTATTTAGTACTTAGGGCATGTCTCCATACTATTTTGCTGATCCTGAGCTTCCTGGAAACTGTATGTCTGGGACTCATGGGGCATTGAGCCCAGGCTAATCATCTATGTTGACAGGCAGGGTATATTTTATTGGGCTTAATGCCACTTTAATGTGGTCATGTAGTTTCCAGAGTAATTTGTAGATATGCACATAATCAGAGGGGCTTAAAGTGGCACTCAGTTTCTCTGTCCAATTCAGACTGCACAGCATTTAAAAAGGCCACAAAGTAATATCTCTTCCATTGTGCTCTGTGCCCCAAAGGCCAACAAAAGACAGGGAAGTTTTGAAGGGACACGAGAAGTAGAGCCAAAGTAAGCACCAAGAAGGAGAGAAGAGAGGAGGAAACAGAAGTAGCAATGGGAATTTGTCAGGTGCAGAGAAAGCCCTCTTTGACATAGCTGATTTCTTATAACACTTAGAATACATTGAGGTGCAACAGTAAAGAGAGATTTTATGACACTGAGATGAGTTACGATTGTATTTGCAGTATATACCTATTGTATTTGCAGTATATGTCTATTGGGGAGATTGTATTTCATATTGAGCTATGGGAAACTGAAAAGTGAAATTGTTTTGTAGGAAATATGTTTTTAAATAAATTTTAATATGTTTTAAAGTAAGTTTTAATTTTAAACTGAAACGTCTTACTGCTTGTTCTCAGCTATGTTCATGTTGAAATAAAAAAAACAAAAAAGGCACCATGCTGCAGGTGTACTCCTACATTCGTCTGCTTACTTTTCTACATCTGTCTGCTTACTTCCTTACTTTCTCCTACATTTGTCTGCTTACTTTTCTTACGTACTCCTTATTTGCCTGCTTACTTTCTGAGAACCTATTGAACACGTGCTCTGGTGCTGTTTGAAGGCCCAGTGAGAGACGGGCTGATTGAAATCTTTCTGTTATGCCAAAGTGCACCAGAGTGCAGGAATTGAATAGCTGCTATAAACCTGTTTAACTTTGTCATTTATAATTATATATATATATAATATTATATATTTTGCATGCCATCTGGAATAAGAATGGTGCCACAGTTTACAAAAACTGGACCTGAGTTTCACATTGAGCAGTAAATGTGAAATATTATTAAGTGATTATAAGATTTTAAAGGCTTCTCTGACTGAGTGGCTTAAAAACACATTCTTAGGTTAGAGATGTTTTAATTGAAACACATTGACAGCTTGTCTCCTCGCATTGTGTTTGTCTAAGTTCTATATGTGCCTTTTCTGAAGTTCTTAACATTATGTGAGAATCATGCTATGATTGAGCCTATGACCAGACAGCCATTAGCTATGAAGGTCACCTGCTTCATGGGCAGGAGGTGATAGTGCCTGTTCCCTGATGAAGTTTCTGTTGGGAAACCTTCCCTTGTGTGTAAGTGTGATGTGGCAGATGGGACTGATCAAAAGACTTCTTATGGCTCAGATGGAATAAAGCTATGTAGCACATGGATCCATTTCACACATCTCTCCAGCTTCAGTGGAGCAGATCCAGCCTTTGACAGAGGTTGAGGCTGGCTGGAGTGTTCTCAAAGGACACCATGGGATGGGCACAAACAACTCAGGACTAGATATTCTTTCCCTCTGGATGCTACTTTTCAAAGGAAACAAACAAACAAAGATTTTTGCAATCTGAAGAAGAGAGAGACATGGGGTGGCTGTTGTAACAAAGATCATCTTCACAAACTATGCTCCCCAAGAAACCCTGGGAAATTTCCCAAGTCCTGACAGGGAGTGACCATGCTGCTGCCACTTCATGACCTTTTTGGACTCTTCTTCCTCTGGCCTTGCTAGCCTTTAGTGCATGAATGCAGCCATGCTGAGGTAACTCAGCAAGGCCTGTTGTGGCAAATGTGTGAGGACCATGCCACACAGCCAGGCTGTCACGTGGCTCCGTCCTGTTTGCTTGGCCTGCTCCCAGTCTTGTACAGACTTTTCCCTTAGTAGCAGAATGGTAGCAGAATGGTGTCTATAGTACCATTGCAGTTGAACAGGGACTGACTGAATGAGGAGACATGGTTGTTTTTTGAAAACTTGGAGAAATCTTCCTACTGTTTAAGCCATATTTTTGCTGTCCCCAATGATGGGCTTGCCTGAATCCATGAGTCTGGTAATCTTTGAACTTACAAACTCTTTCTGCTCTGAGAATGAGTGGGATTTTGCGCCCCCGCCCCCCCCCCCCCCCTTTTTTTTTTTTTTTCTAAATAGAAAATTCCTATGTAAGGCATTGGGTAAATGTTCTGTGACTCTCACATTGACTCATACCTTTATGAGCAAGTGGGAATGTAACTAAATGGCTCAACATGTGGGTGCTCAACATGCACTAGCTGGGCATTTGATGGGAAATGTCACAGGAGAGAGACAGTAACCCACAAGCATTTGCCATTTCTGTGTTTTGGCATGGATCTACTGGTGTGCTGACATGCATCTTTTAAGTTAGGCGCATTGCAGCTTAAGCTCTTCCTAGAAAGCTGGTAGTGAAGGCAAGTAGAATTGAAAGACTTATGGGTGTTTGTTAGGTATAAAGCACGATTTGACAAATGGAGCAGATATTTATCACATAGGAACAGCACTTAGGTCATAAACTGTTGCGTAGTTTTTGTAGGAGTGCCTTTCTTTTCTGTTGAAGTAAGTGGAAAGCTTATGTGCTAGTTAATGTGAAGCTGGTGGATATCACTGGAAAATAGCAGTAAAGAAGGCTTTCTGGTTGCTTGTTTTGTGCTGAACATGCAGGTCTCCGACACAACTCTACACCTTGTTTGTTGGTATTATTATACACAAGAAATTAAATCTAACTTGCCTTGTGCTGTGTATTTTAAAATGCATTCTCAAAGTAGAACATAGTGGCTTGGATTAATGGTATTTGCTTTCTGAGTGTGTGACAACTCCAGTATGTTTTCATTACAGCTTTGTTGTATTAACAGCCAATGAAATGCTTGCCTAGGTATTATAGCTACTTTTCAGACTTGAGTTAGCATTTTCTTGTGAAGACTCAAATATGTGTGCTGGGCTTTTTATTCTTGACGAGATGCTGAGGAGAAGCTGTGAGCCTGAAATCCAGAATCATTAAAACTTGCTTTTCCAAGAACAGATGCTAATTGCCATGTGACTTCTGGCTACTCCCTTTTTCTTCAGATGAGGATATCTAAAATGCCACACACGTGTGTGCATGTCTACCTACCAGCCTCCTTCTCTGTCTCTGTTTCATCCATTTAGGTGTAATTCTTAAGTGTCTTATGCTGCATGAGCTCATTCTGCAGCCTTCTACTCCATCAGGGCACTAAATATGTCTCTCTTGCATGCATCCAGCTGTGTATTTTCACAAAATCTTTAAGAACTCACTATCTCTGATACTCTTAGTCCTATGTCTGCTGTGTCTGAGCTTAGTGAAAAGGTTCAAAAATTACTGGGAACACGAGCAGACAGACTACTGTATATGTTACACACAGGTAATGAACTTATTAGGCTTTGCATGTTTAGTAACAATATACCAAGTAATGCATATAGTCTTTTCTCTGTACATGTGATGAATTTTTACAAGGTTTGAAAATTAATTCCCACTTCAAGAAGTAATTGATTTGTATCCCCCAGTACCACCTCCCACCCCTTCACGTTTTATTTATTTATATATTTATTTTGCTTTTTTCTACATCTTCATAAGTGATAATAAGAGAAAAGCTGACACACTCTTACCTCTGTCATCACCAGTAGGTACTACTATAAAAATGCATAATGATTTAAATGATTTTTGTGGCTCAAAGTTGGACACTGAAGGTGATTTGAAAGCATTCACCAGTGAAAAAAGGATAAGTCTTTATTGATAGCTAGTCAAAAGTGAAGACTTAGCTGTAATTATTTACAAATCAATTAATGGACCTTTCCTCTAACACCCTATCAGTCAAAGACTGGCTAAGTGCATAGGAGAACATTGATAAGAATACACCATGAAACAAAATCAATTGTCTTTTGTCATTCTGACAGAAGTGAGCTATACATGTGGATTAACCCAGAATGCAATACGAGTATGTCCACAGGCTGGAAGATAACCTAATTTCATAAAATCAAGGTTGTCATAAGAATCTTTCATAATTGATGACAAGATTAGAACTTATCTAGCATCACAGTGGCAAGAATCAAAACTGCTTCTGGTGCAGAAATGCAACTCTTTAAAGTTAGTTTCTTCATCTTGGGAATCTGTCCTTAACATCAGCTAATACAAAGAAACTATATCTGTAGCACGTCCTTTTAATGTCATATGTTTGTTATTGCAGCTGGCAGTTACACTGGTAAGCAATATTAATCTCTTGCAAATCACGGGTAAAAGTGCGTTCGTGATTGTAAAGAAAACTAGTCAGTATTTTTTTCCCTTTCTTTTTTAGAAGAAGTCTTTTCATTTAATACACTCTCACATACAAAGTCTTTAATTCAGCTTTGACTACAAAGTTCCGACGGTATTCATATTGTAACTCTGGCTGCAGCGTGACTTTGCAAAAGTGTCATAGGAACAAATCTTAAAATCTTTCAAAATAGCCCATGAAAAAAAAACATCTGAACCACTTCTATAATTATTAGTAGAGCCCTAAGATACTACTACTGGAGCAATTTATGTAAATGAGAAGATTTAAAACTGTCAGTTGTAGCAAATATTAGTTCTTCATGTGACTGCACCATGTGAAATTCTCAAGAAATTTTCAGAATTGTACCTAGTTTTTTATTTATTATTATTATTATTATTATTTTATATTTTATTTTGCACTCAAATCAGTAACAGCAAGCAGCACTCTGGTTTCTGTTTCCAGCTGGGCAGTGCATATTTCATAGCCTGAAATGGCATGATTATGATTAGCGTAACTTCATTCCGCTCAAGCATTCATCATCTGCATGTGCCTGCTTCAGCTACCCAAACGGTGTCTTCTCCAGGCTGCTTTTGGAAAACCCTAAAGAAAGAAACCACTACACACCTGCTCCTCCCCTTCTTCCTCCTTTTGTTGATTCAAGCCGTAACAATTTTTTCTGCATTTCCACAGCTTATTTTGTAAATCATCCAAGGATCAGAGCAGTTGCTCTGCTTGTCTACTCAATTCATTTCTTAGCCTAAGATAGTTCTCAAGATTAGATCTTCTCCGAGATTTAAGGCAATAACTCTTCCTTACCAAACAGTACAAATGAGCACTGGTGAATGCAAGACCAAGAATGCCTAAGAATTACTTAAATAAGCAGCAGGCCAAAACTAAAAGCAAAACCCAAACCAAAAGTATTTGAAAGAGTATTATCAGTAATGTTTTGTGTATCGGAACAGAGGTCAGCAGAATAACCTTTCTGTAATATATGACGCAGTCATGCAGATGACCTGGTTCCTCTTTCCAGGCTTTGTCTGAACAAACTCTTAGTGGTTTGCTTGATGTCCACATGGAGAAAGCTTGGCATTACTGGTTGATCTCAAGGGTAATCGTGCAGGTGGAAGTGTGTGCCATTCTGTCAGAGGCTTGGGTCCTGGGATGGAGTGACTTTTGGGAAGGCAAGTTACAGTGGACTTTCAAGTGGCTATAAGTATGTGATGAATGTTGGAAAGAAAGATAACGAAGTGCCAACTTTTAACATGTTTTAACATTTTAAAACCATAAGAAGATAAAAGTGTGTTTAATGAGAGTTTGAGAACTATTGTGGGTCCACATACAGGATTCCCAAAGAAGCCTTCTCCTAGGTGCTAGGTGCTCTGCCTATACTTACAAAGATGATAAAGTTTTTGGAGATACTAAACAAAAAAGAATATTCAGTGCAAAAACAAATGTATGAAAAGAACAAAAGTTAGGAGAGCTGTGGTTGCCCTGGTAACTATAACTCTATCAATTAACATGTCAGTTGGTTTTAGCTGCTGACTTCTTAATGTTTCCCTCTACTTATACTCATTAATAATGTTTAGATTTGATGTTTTTCTTATCTACTTTATTTCATAAATGTTTATCTGTTGTTGGTAGTTTTGTCCTACCCTCACTGAGTTGTTCATAGACAACTTCTCTTCTTTCCCCTGCACCCTCTTTCCACCCCAGGTGAGGCAGGGTGGAAGGGGCAGATAGGGAAATGCAGTATTGCAGCAAGCAGTTTTCCTGGAATAATTTTCTTCTTAGAAAATCATTGTCTTGTCTGCAAGAAACAGAACTGTTCATTTAAACTTATTACACTTCTCATGCATCAAAATGACACAATGATGTGACAATGATGTAGACAGGTAGTAACATGGCAAAAATAACTGTTGTTTTCAGTGCATTTGACGCAAACTATTTCTTTTAAACATCAAAAGAACATTAGGTATATTTTCTGACACATATCATAACCTTGGCTTCGGTTCAGGAGTGCTGACATGAGCTGGGACTGAGATGCTTTCTTTCATTTCTACTCCTGCTTTGGTTCTTGGTCATGGACGGACATACACTTCTTGGAAAAAGCTTTATACAATATATTTTCTAAGCAAGTGTCAGTTCACTCCAGGGAAAAATCTTTTTTTTTTTTTATTTGCTTACCTTTGGTAGAGGAACATTTGGAAATAGCATAGCAGCAGTAATCAGCAATGGCTCTCTAGTATAGTAGAGTTTGGCATAGCATATGGCAGAGTATAGCATCTGTTCTAGGTGGTTTACTTGTAGCTTAAAAGGCATGCTATACTTCTAGTATTTCTATCCGCTTTTGCCTGTTGCTCAATGTTAAATACTGTTGGAAAAAAACCTCGTGTCTCTGCAAAATAGTTCTGAACTGTGTTTTAAGTCTTCCTGTGTGGAGGAATTTCAGTGGAAGTAGACAAGATGCATTTAAGTAAAGTTTTGGTAAGGGTTTTTGTTCTTTTTTGAGTGAAAAAATAAACAATAATAAAACATCTGAAGATCTATTCCAAATGTAGCTTTGTTGCTACAGAAACAGTTGGACTATGATAATTTTGCATTCTCTTCACTCTGATAAATTAATCTGTAAGCTTTGATGTGAAAGCACTACATACTTAAGCATCAAAAGTATGTGTACATGGGACAGATTTGGATCTAAGATCTACCTCAGATCTACCTTCTGATGCATCAAACTAAGCAGCCTAATAATATCTCATTATGACAACATAAATCTTAGTTGACCAGATATTGACCAGATATTTCTACATGGCTTCAAGAAGTACATTTGGGTATCTGCATGAGCACAGGCTCTGTTTTTCCCAGGCTTTTTCCCCAAATTACTGTACTATAAAACTTCTGAACAAACTCAAAAGAGGTTATCTTCCAATACCCATCCTAATCTATATTTGACCACCTAAATAAAATATTTTGGTATCCAAGTTTGCAGATGAAATGAACATTTTTACATCTCTCTATATTTTGGATACACAGGAGACTGGGAATCCAGACATGGTTATTGTTTGGTTTAGTTTGCTGTTCATGCAGCAAATCACCCTTTTTTGACAGACATCTAGGTTTAAATTTTAGATCTGTGCTTGCTCAATCCCCTGGGTTTGTTTGAAAATATTAAATGTTTTTATAATAATAGTATTTCACATATAATGCGCTGAAGATCCAGCATTTTGCTTTAACATCCCAAGGAAGAAATGCTCTTGACAGCAGACTAGGAAATTGAAATATGAACTTGTAGCATAAATTGCATACAAGTGCAAACTGGTATAAGGTGATATAACACCTTATTTTATCTAGTAAAATGAAGTGAGGAGGAAAGATGTTAATTACCATATGGTTAAACAGTGACACGTGATTAACAGCAGCTAGATTTCATGAAATCTTTTTGAAATTGTAGTATTTGTAACGTCTCAATAATCACTTAAAAGCATAAGCTAGCCTAAGGATGGCTTTTACACAAAGGAAAACAGCTTTTCCCCCTTCCTTTGATAAAATTCCCTAATAGTATGTGAGTTCTGGTCTGTGTTGCTATTAGTGTTAGAAAACTTGTTTTACTTCTAAAACCCATTTGGACAATGTTAGCTCTAAGTTTTAATTCCATCTTGACTGCTCAGGGCTATAAAAGAGACACTGATACAGGTGAAGGAGACAGAGCAAAAGTTTAGAGAAAAAAAAAAGAAAGATAAAATACCATGGAATGAAAGAAAAAAAAAAAGAGTAGAAAATGAAGAAAATGTAGAAAGTAAATAGGAGTTATGGGAAAGGTGCATGAAGGAACAAAGAAAGGGCAAATACCAAATTTAAAACTTCTGGCAAAATATCTTGCGCTGTAGGCTATACTACCTCTATCTTTTGGGTTAAGAAGAATTTTGCAGTTGCTTATACATGGACTAATAGACAATGTTATGAACTCAGTTAGATTGAATCAAATGAAAAAAAGGGAGTGTAGAATAGGTACTAAACTTTGACTTCAGGTGTTACAGGCTTAAAACAGACTTGAAGGATTACAGTTCCTCAAACTTTTGCTGAGATGTACTGGTGTATAAATGACACAGTTCACAGAGTCTCTATTGTAATCCCAGTTGTCAATATTATGGGTTTATTGTTGGCTTAAACTTTAGGGAGCAACCTCATAAAGCAAGGGTGGTGTGTTTTTACAGTTGCTCATTGTAGACTTGCATCAGGATGGGGTTGCTAGCAGACCTTAGAGTGGATTGTGCTGCAGTGGTATTTGTTATGTAGGATTATTCTATGTTGCTACATTGTCAAAATGTAAAAATGCAAATGTGGTGAAGTTTTCCTACAGCTGTGCAATATGTTTTTGTCCCACTGGACAAATATGAACAGGTGGAAGGACATGAATTTTAAAACAACAGAAAGTAACAAGCCAGCCCAGCTCTGGCACCCATAAAAGTGGCTGTGGGAATACAAACAAATTACTGTGGAATGAGTTCATTGGATTCATGGTACATTCATAGCATTGGCTACTGACTCAGTACATGCTTTTGACTTGTGGTTTATGTGAAGTAGTCTGTCAGTGAGTTAATTCCACTGTACAAGAGGTGTGCATGGGGCAGTTCTCTAGCATGCCTGCTGGCCTGTGCATTCACATGTTCCTCGTCTGGGTGCTTGTGCTCTGATCATGGCAGATAATGTTGTGAACCCTGCATTTTAGTACATTGCATGGCTTGAATGAGTGTGTATGTTTCAAATTATGTTTAACCCGATGAAAACAGAGTTCTCTCATACCTAAACCACTTTATTTTATTTATTAAAATTGGGAATTGAAGCTAAATTTCAAATTCAAAATAGACAATAAGGTTGGTTGGTGTACTTGGCTGTCAAAAACTTGTAAAGTTGGCTTCGGTCTAGCTCTTATTTTGTGCCCCAGAGTACCTTTGTAGACATAAATTAAAGCATGCAAATACCTACCTGATCCAATGTTCTAGTAGGTAATTAGGTATCTTTTCTGGAAAAAAAAAACACCTCTATCTGTAGCTATTCCCCTGAGGAAGGGAATAGAAGAAGGAGAGTTATATAAAAGTAAGCAGATAATGTTTTAAATTACTCTATGGCATTATACTAGTGTAAACCATTTTATGATCAATCCCTGCATTCAGAAATCTGATTCATGTTGCTAGCTGGAACTGCACAGGGAGCATGATCAAAATATTTTCCATTTCAGCCCAGAACAAGTAGATAATGTTGCCTCATGATTTTGAAGGGTTTTCTGTCCTTCTTGAAAATTTACCTAGGGATTCCTAGGGAAGAGTAAAGATACCACTGGTAGTGTGATCTAGTTACCTAAAGCACATGGAAAGGTCTTAAATGCAATCATTGTAAGTATTGGACAAAAGTCATTATTTAAATACAAAGGCATGAAGGAATAAATTTTCAAAGTATTGCCTGGAGGTCTAGGTATATTTTTTCTTTGTAGTGAGAGGAATAGTACATTTTAGACCTTGTCCTGTATTTGAAAGTGCTCAGTGGATGAGATCTGAGGGCATGTGAGTTTAGAAAATTTTGCTCTAGGAGGTCCAGATTGAACCTTGAAAGCTATGAATAGTCCTCAAAGCCTGGCTTGCATATTCACTTTCCCTGTCATTTCAAGGTGAGGAGAACATTGTTTGCTTGCAGGCTTTTCATTAATGTTGAAAGGAAATCACAAGAACAAACAGCTCTCATGATGGTTTGAACTTCTTTGTATAACAATCCATGTAAATAGTTGTGCATATCCAAGCTAGACATAGCTTTAGGGCTGCAGTTAAATTGCCAGCCTACATGCCCATTGCACTAAAGTTGGACAGCTCTGGGTTATGTTCAGCACTTGTAGTTATATGAGTAATGTTTAGAAAAGCCACTTATTCTTTCTGGAAATAAAGGCTAGATGCCAAGTGGATGGATGAGTAGTTTGGATGAGGGGTGAGGGGAGAGCTGGGAAAGCCATAGAAAACTTATCCATTTTATTCCTTATGAAATGCTTTCACCTTGGAGTTGCTCTTAAAATATTGCACAAACAACTAAGCAGTGTCTTTCAGCCAGCTGCCTTAGCCATTCCCTTTGAAGCAGATGTGCTACGCAAGTCTGCCAGCACACTCAAACATCAGTGAGCAATCTTGGTGTGCCTTTGGCTTATTAGGGGTGATGCATGCTACTGGCTTTTCATTCTGTTTAAAGACAGAGCTACTATGAGGTCTTCTTTATCTGCTGAGACAGAGAGAAAGGCAACTATAACTACAACAAAATAGGCTGAGCACAGTTTACCTGAATATGGGGGTCCATGGTAAAACAAGACATTTCCCCATCCAGTAAACCAAGTTCAGGAGCTACTTGCAAATCCCTAAAGTGGTCAAGGGCTTCTCTCTCAGGTGTGAATGTTGTTGGGTATTGAGGAACCTCTGGTGAGTGGCCATGTCTGATGAGATAAAAAATAGCTACAAATGACTGACCACAGGCTGTTCATATCATTTGGTTACTCAGCTATGAATCTGGCTTAGCTGACTATGGACCCACTCTGCTTGCTGATGCTCAGTGCAATGAACTGTATTGGCTGTACCATGTTTTTGGCTGTCAATGGAATAAGCGACAAGTTCAGACAGAAGTGCAGTTTGTATCAAGAAGGGTACTTGGTTCATGGTGACAAACAGGGGTGCGAGGGCATGGCATGTAAGGGCATAGGAGAAAAAGATTTTTCTCCAGCACTGAGGTAGGTGCTGCTGTTACCAGGACAGCAAGGCTGCTGTCAGTCTACAGTACCAAAGTTATGGAAGCAAGCGACTAGCTGTTGGGCTACAGGAAAATCTTGACCATATGTCCTTGCCATCAGTAGAGCCACAGGGTGCTGGTGGCATGATGTAAACCATCTCTGTCCCTAGGCAGAGGTCCACAGCACACATACAGCATGGAGAAACTGCTGTTGGAGGGAGGTGGTGAAAAACAGCTATTGCTTACATGAAATGAGCAGTTTTAAGCAGGAAGGATTATGGTCAGGATGGAAGGACCCCTCCCAAGAGATGTTCTGGGGAGCAGAGGGAAGGGGGAGATCAGCGTGGAGACAGGACTGAGAGCTGTAGTGGGGCTGTAGTGGGGGGGGGAAGAAAACCTGTGCAATCTGAAAGAAAGAACAAAGTAAAAGAGGGAATGCAAAGCAGTGGTGGGACAGGGCTCCTTGCACCAGTGCTTAATGAGATCCGGTGTATAGATTGGGAAGGGCATGAAGGCATGCAGCAGCTACCTGTGCAAACATGGGAACCCCAGTAAAGAAGTGCATCACGCTGTAAAACAACATAAAACAACAAACAGAATCACAACAGAAAATGTAAAATATGGCAAATAAACACCATGCAGTGAATGTGCATTATTTAGTGCTAGTATTGACCTGACAGGCTGTTGCAGCTCACTGGTTTTGGTCATCACATTGTTGTACCTTGTTTCTGAAAGCGGTTGGCTGAGCTGTTCACCCCACTCCTCTGCCCTCTCCAAATGTGCAGGGCCATTTTTGCTTCTAGCAGCTACCAGTGCATCTTGTATTAGCTTTGAGTGTTGCAGAACTAGCCATAGCAAACACTCTGGGCTGGGTTTGAAGTTGGCAAGACCCTGACATGAGTGGCATGTGGGATGGGTATCCCTGCTTACTGCACCCTTGTTTTGCATGGGGGAAGTGTGGTAGATGTTTCTGCTGTGGAGTAAGATTGGTGAAGATTGTGCGTGCAGTCTGTGTGCTTGGCTTTTTGGACAGTGAAATCTATAATGCTACAGAGTAGTCCTTTGGCAATAATTTCAAGGTGTGGAATAGTAGGACTTTAAGAAAATATGAATTAAAAAAGGTCCTTTAACAGTACTTTCAAATGCATAAGGTCTTTGCTCTTATCTGTTAAAAAAAATAAATGTGAGAGAATCAGGGTAAAAGGGTGTCAAAATACTTGGGAGTAAACAATAAAAGACTGTCTAAGCATATGTAGTCCTGTGTGTAAATCAGATTGTTTATTGTGAGGTTATATCCTCAAAGCAGCTGCTCACAATAGCTTGTTGTACCAGTTCTACAAGATTTTCTGAAAGAAAATCAAGATACGAAGCCTAGTTTGCTGCCAACATTTGTTTCACGGAGGTGTCCTGCATCTTTGTACCCTGTGCTGGCAGTCTTTATGTTTTGAGAAGGAACTTTGTTTCTCTTTCTCAATCAAGAATAAATGCAGTGCAGGACCAAAAAAAAAAAAATTAAAAAATGGGGGAAAAATGTTTCTTTGCATTTTTGTTTTCCTTTCCAAAGCTTGAAGTTAGGAGGGAGAAATACTAGAAATTGAGCTAAGTGCTTTAGAGCACGTTTAGCTATAATCGTTTGTATACACCCATGAATCTCTTTCCTTTTATTACCAGCCCTCCATGAAATGTGGAGATTATCACTAGTCATGCGGAAGCGTTTAAAAATTCAGGCAGTGACAATAGGAAGTGTCAGACAGTAATGGAATAAGTACAGCAAAATTACAAAGACAGCAGCTATTCATTAATAAATTAGAACCTTGTAGGTTGTTATTATTATTATTATTATTTTAACTGAAGTGCTCTAACTTGCAGATGATATTCCTTTGAAAGTAACTTTATGCTGTCCCTCTCACCCTGTTTGAATAATAATAATAATAATAAATCCCTTTTTAATCATAGAGTGAATCATTTACTAATACTCCTGACCACATGTTTGGAAGTAAATTTAGCATAAAGGAGCTGGAACCACAGCCACCTCCATGGGCAGGTGGGGAACTGTGAGGTGCAACCTCAGGCACGGGGCTATGAAAATGGGGTGAACAAGAGCAAGCCCTGGAGCAGCGCTGTCCCTTTCTCCTACTCTGCTTACTGGAAACACTGGTGTTGTATGCAACACAGCCAAAACGTGATGTAAGAAAGGACCAGCTAAAGGGCACGATGCGCTGGGGTAATTTTGGCAGTACTACCGGGAGGTATGGGGTGGTGTTCCCCTGGTGCGCAGCCCAGCCCACGGGCTCGGCATGGGATTCCCTGCCTTGTGACTCAGTATTTGGCAGGGGACAGCCTCGCCGCCCCCCCTCCGTTTTGGGCCCGTGCACTGGGAGCACCGCCCGGGTTGCTGTGCTCATGTTTTCCATCTGAAAGCACTGAGGGCAGCTGAAGTGAAGGCCACCCAGTGCTTCCAGCCAGCAGCTGCAGCAGTGGGTCTCGTCTCGGCCAGGGTCGAGCGTGTTCTCACTTATCCGCATTACATATGGGTGGCCGCGGACCCCTCGGGAAAGCACATTTTCTCACTATCTGGAGGTGGCAGCTATTGTCTGCCTTTCCAGCTCTGCTGCTCAGAATGGTTTTCTGCTGCTTCCTGCGTCTGCGGTGTTGTGCGCGTTTAGTGGTCTCTGAACAACACATGGGAGAAAACCTTTCAGATCTGCAGCTCTGCTACAGAGGGACCAGCTTAATGAGAAATGCTTGTTTTCAAAAAGTTTTTTATTAAATAAAATCCCTTGTTCCTTTCTCCATCCCTTGCCCCTTTTGCTCCTTCTTTTCCCAGCTGAGGGCTAGAGGTGACTTCTGCATGCAACATAGTTTTCTGATCATCTCTCGGAAGGCTAAGTCCCCTGATCTTCTGTACAAAAATGCCACTTCTTATTAATTTTTTATGAACCGATCTTATTAACCCGACTTTCATTTTGTGTAAACTGTAATTAAAATGTATGAAGAATTTGACTTGCAGTGTGCCCTTCTGGGTTGATGGTTGAGCCTGCCTTAGCAGCATGGATCAAGAGCACACAGACACTGATTATTTTTTTCTTTAAAGGAAGACTTGGGTCATTTCATGGGGGGCAACTGGAGCCTCTAAAAGGGGAACCTGGGAATGCTTTTTCCTTTTGGCAAGATTTCTGCAGCCACATGTGTATGGTATGGACCTCTGGCTGGAAATGCAAGGAACGAGCTCAGCTCACAGCCTGCTCTAGCAAAGTCAACATGTTCCTAGTCTCCAAATAGCTGCTTTATTAGGTGATGTTTTAAATTTCCTTCTGCCCTTTTTTGAAGGGTATTTCTGAATAAGGTAGAGGGGAGTGACATTATCTGTGACCCTACTCGAAACATTGCTAGAGAAAAGTGAACACTGTTCTGAGAAGCTTGCAAGGACAAATTTGGTTGGAGTACAGTCAGGCTGCTGAATTTCAGAGATTTGAGACAGGCTGGGGAGAGGCCAGTTTGTGTGTGCAGTGCTGGTTTGTTTCTGCACTCTGACTTTTAACAGTTACCTCACCATTTTGAGTGCTTATTTCTACCACCCTTAGGCCAATCTAGTTATTGTAATAGTTATGCATGTTTGCAGATAAATCTGTGATAAAAGCCTTTTTTGTACATTTGTAGATGTCTAAAGGCAAAACTGACATCAGAGACACTGCTCAGCTTATTGCCAGTTTTCTTCCCCCAAACTCCAAAGAATCATACTAAGATAGCCAGATGGTAAATGATAATTTGCCAGCAGTATTTGCAGAATTGCTGCTGTTGTGCAACTTTCAAGCTACATTTCTTTATACATTATAATCAACTTTGGACTCTACTTTTTTTTTAATTATTATTATTATTTATTTTATTTTTTCTTCTTCTTTCATTATTTTATAGCCATTTCAGGGGAGGAAAATACTAAAAATAAAATATGATCCATGTTTAACATGACTGAGCCCTCATCCAAATTAAGAGTTGAGAGAATTGTTTTAAGTAGCATGGTTTTTAAGTTTGGATATTGTTGATAGCTGTGACTGTGATGTTGACACTAGCACTAGATTGCAATTTCCAACTTTTTTTTTTTTTTTTTTTTTTTGGTGGCTGATCTGATTATCTCTGCTTCTGCTTCTTTACACTGTACTGCATGCAGCCTGCTCTTTACAACCAGGATACACATATTGAATGAAAACGCTCAGTGCAGTTGCCCTTGTAGTTTTAATCTCCCCTTGCCAAGGTTTTAAAAGCAAGGCTGGTTTGTTGTTGACTTATAAAACATCCCTTTTGGCTGGTTCTGTTTATGGGGATCCCCCCTCACAAACAACTGAAGCTGATAACCACTGGCACCCTCCCTTGCATCCCTGTGCCCTGGCCACAAGACTGCTGGCTGGGTGCTTGCTCCAGCGCTGCTCCTGGCCTGCTATTTTGGAGGGCAATCAGTTTTTCCCCTTTGATGCCCTGATGAATTCACTGGCTACACGTGGCAAGGATGTTTTCTTGTCCCTTGGTTTCTGATCCATCCTGTGACTTAGGGTACAGCGAGACAACAAAGCTTGACAAGGAGAAGATGTCTGCTTTTCCCATTAGAGATTGAGCATAGCCTTTCATGATGCCCTCTTTTTTTTTACAGATGTAACCAGATGTGGTGTTTCTGGTGAGAGGCTCTGGGCTAGCCTGTCATGTCAGTGCAGTCATGTCTTTGCACTTGAATTGCTTCTGGTATGTGCCTTAATTAATTAATAGTGTAATCTATCCCAAGAATCCTCCTCTTTTCTTAGATAGAGGTTTCTCATTTAAAACACAGTAAGAGTGTTTCTTCTGATGCTATTCTTTTCTCCTCTGTGCAGGGGCAAGCCAGCATTGTTGTGCATGCAGTGTTGGCAGGCAGTTCCCTCGCTGTGGCCAGAGAGCAGGAGCTCTGAGACGAGCCATGGCAGATGACCTTGGAGGAATTGGGCTGTGTTCCTAACAAGGCACTCCTTTTTTGAACAGGTGAAAACCCACCTTTCTGCCACACCCATGTATAACTTCTCTGGGGGCAGATGTCTGTCAGGGCTGCTTTTTGCTTTCCTGAGAATATAGCAAAAGGTTAGCAAAATATTTAAACCGTAACATATTCACAGGCTGAGTGCACAAGGTTTATTTAAAGGAAGAGAGTGCTATTAATGGAAAGCATGTGGTTTACTTTTTTTCCCCCCAAAGTGGGAATGTTGCTTTGGGATTTGGCATGCTCTTCCATACAGTATGTGAAATGAAGAGAGAAAGGTTTGGGGAAACTTTCCATACATTCATGTCCAATTTCTCTCACACTAGGTGAGAAAACTTACTGATTATTGTATTTTGTGTGTTCATATTTCACTTGCTAGCTTTTGAGCAGTATTTTTATTTTTTCCTTTACAACCAAATTATGCTTTTGTCTCCTTTGTAGTAGTGATACATTGATAATCTGAATTAAATGCAAAGTATGGGTGCTGATTAGGAGTGATAGGAGAAAAAGACAATACAGCTGTTGCAAATGCTTCATGATAATAACTGCCAATTTTAAAGTTCATTTCCTTGCATTTTAAGTGAAATGTTTAAAGTAGCTACGTGTAGCTGGAAATGTTGCTATACTTAAAAAAAATAAAATCATATCTTACGCGATACTTGGTTATCATTGTGTCAATTATGGCTTGTCAGGCATCATTAGTCTTTGATATCTGACATTTGTGGAAGGTGTTTATACTTTTCAGTGCTTTTTAGCACTCTCCTGTATGTTTGCTACTTGCAGGGTTGAGTAAGATACTCAGCTCTACAGTCTAATACTGGCAAGACTGGTAAAATGTTGCATGAGTCAAGCAAATGTTGTACCAGGTCTTTGCATGATCCCGGGGCAGTGTGCAATGGCCCTACCAAAAATGAGAATGGAAACTTGCAATGTGGCATGCAGGATTTCAAGCTTTTGCAAAAAAACACTGCATGCTCTTAATTTAGAAGGTCATGCTGAGAGTGGCTGTGCCTTCCCACCAGTCTGAGGAACACAGCTCACAGCAGGAGAGACACAGGAACATGGCAGTGCAGAGGGCTGTCCTGTGCAACGTGGGTTTTCTGCCCTTGTGTGAGCTGTCACCTTACCTTGCTGCACCCATGCTGGAAGTTTGAAACACTTGGATTTCTGTTCAAGCCATTAAGCACTTTCATCTAATGAAAATAACTTTATTTTAAAAAGGAAAGCATTAAACCAAATGATAACTGACTTTTCTTTCTCTGCTAATGACTTTTTTTTTTTTTTTTTTAAATTTGAGAGCTTTCGGAGTGCTTAGCCTTGCAAGTTCAGATTTCTTTTTTAAATTGCTTTACAAAATCACAGGATGTTTCTGTGGTAAATGTACATCTGTGTTGGCTTTCGTTGAGCTTTGGAAATAGGTCAGGAATTAAAGCTCCGGCTTTGTGGTTCTAAGGAAAGCCCTTAAGAAAGTCTCTCAGACATAAGAGGGTAAAGAGGGGTCACCAGAAATGCAGTTTGAACGTGTATAGATTGTGTGGTCTCTCTTGTCTACATGTATGTACTATACTCTACACACACACACACGTATGTGTGAGCTTTTTGAAATGACTCTCTCCAGTACTTGCTTAGAAAAGGCATTACTACAGGGTTAAAAAAGAGGTGGTCATGGGAAAATGTTGAGGGAAATGCTTTGCTGTTGCGGTGGTAACTCCTTGTGTGCCTCAGGTTTAGCCATATGGCCTGAGCTTAGCTCTGTTGCTTTGTGCACCTCTGTGGAAAAACCTTGTGAGGCTTGCCTTTGCTGTGTGGCTGCATTGCCATGGAAACCAGCGTGAACCAAACCCTCATGCTCCGGGCCTGCCTGCGAATGCACAGAGGTCATGTCGGCATCTGCCCTGCACTGCCCTCTTGCATTTTGCAGGCACTGCTAAGATGGAGGTGGTGAGAAGATGAATAGGGGCTTGCAGGGGAAGGGAGGAGGAGCTCAATTGCCCAGGGACCACAAGTGGCCAATGAAGTGTGGCAATAGTATGATCCAATCGTTTTGCCCAACCCCCAGATATTACTGGTTTGCTGTAGTGTGATATATGTTGCTTTTTCGATCTCAGAAAAACAGTGGAAGTGTACAATTGCTTCTACAATGGTGGGAGGTGTAGCAGTCTTTTTTTATCCCCTCGCCCTGGGGTTCAGAAGGGCGCTTTGGAGGAGCTCTGGGTGAGCTCCAGGGAGTGCACTGCTGGAGCAGGGCACAAAGAGCAGGGGAGAAGAGTGTTGACACTCGAGTTAAACCTGGACATGGTTTCTGTAGCTTCTCCTTCAACATTTAAATGAACTAAAAGTAATAACAATAATAAAAGCCTTAGGGGAAAAACAACAACAACAACAACAAACAACCCCCCCAAAAACAAACAAACAAACAAACAAACAAGCAAGCAAGCAAACAACAACAACAAAAAACAAACACAAGCAAGCTAAAGAGAAAGGAAGCAAAACAAGATCCAAGGTTTGATGTAAATGGAATTCCCCTATTCATGTCCTTCCCTTCCTCCTAGGGATCTTACATAGCAGCATAGAAGGATTACCATGTGTGAGATACTTTTTCTGTGCAGCAGAATAGGAGGGCAGAAGGAAAATAGGATGGGAGGAGAGAGAAGTTTCTTTTTTTTCTTTTTTTTTTTTTTTTTTTTTCTTTCCAAAGTGCATTTGAGCTTTCCTTTGGCATAAGCAACTTCCCCTGTCTCTCCCTAAGTCCCTTATTTATTAGACCTGTGGGTTGCCCTTCAGCAATCTCATAACAGTGTGGCTTTTTGCTACCCTAAAACATTAATTTCCAGGCAAACTATGTAAGTAGGCTGTCTTCACG
Source organism: Anas acuta (assembly GCF_963932015.1). NCBI lineage: Eukaryota > Metazoa > Chordata > Aves > Anseriformes > Anatidae > Anas > Anas acuta. Next base: position 49,852,473 of record NC_088980.1, on the reverse strand, counting down.
GCATGCACAATTGTTCATTTTTGTGTGCCCAGGTTGCTCTGAACCTCTCCTCCTTACCTTTCTCTCTGCCTCCAGGGCTCTCTGCATGTGCTGAGATGTAGCACAGCCAGGAGAGCCCCTGTCCCCTGAATACCACATTCATATGGAGGAGGAAAAATAACATCTACAGGCACGGTAAGGAGGACCTGTTTCTTTGTTGTGAACATTGCTGAGTTTAACTGGCAAAGGTAAGCGTGGCTAAAGGTCAAGAAATCTGAGTATGACATAAACCATGGTTAATGTACTAAATCAGTGCAGCTTCAAAGGTACTTCTCCCTCTCTGTAGCTCTGGCTGTCTTTTTCCTGAGGTAGCTGAATCAAACCAGACTATCTGGCTGGGAAGATGGACGTATTAGCAAAATCCTTGCTCCATGTTTATTTATTCTCATCCTGCCTTCCAAGCAATCTGTGGAGCCTATGGGCAGCCTGTCATCATGTCAAAATACTTTAAGCATGGCCTCTTCCTACCTTGTTGCACCCCTTTCCATTCTCTGCTTGCCCCCTGCTGATTCAGATTGCAGCATTAGTGTCATGACAGTCCTGCACAGTTCTTGATAGAGTGCATGTGCCAAAGCCAACCGCAATTATTCCCCCAGCTCGTGATCCGGGCTGTAGGGTGAGATCATTGCCATGAGGTCACCATGCTGCGGTACCCTCTAGGTCCAGCTCCCAGCTGCATGTGGCTTGTTGTCACGTATGTGTATCACTGCTAACCATGTCTTCACATGATGATGCACTGACCATGGCTTGCTGTCCTTTTTTCTCTGATACATATCACCTCTAATTTAGAAGAAGTCTTCACTTCTTCATGCATTTTACTAATGTACATTTTTTTCTGAGTTATAGGTTTACTTCCCCGTATATGTCCTATCAAAAAAGAAATGAGCTGATAAAGATTTAAATATGCACTCTAAGCATGAAGCTAACAATATTCAAGTTAAAAAGGGAAAAAAAAATCTGAAAGTCAACCTTTTTTTTTTTTTTTCATTTTTCTTGTAACTTTTAAAATGTCACTGCCAAGAGCACTGACCACAGTGGTGAATGAAGCTATGGAAAAACAGAGCTAAATCTGTGTTTTGATGTTGTTTTTATAAGATCTGGTCCCCTCCTTTTTGAAATTGTGAGTCAGGGAAATGTGTGCACAAAAGCTCAGAAATAAATACCTGGACTCTTTTTAGAATGAAAATACTTGAAATGCATAAAGTTTACCTTCATGCTTGTGCTTTGTTTGTGAAATGAATCGGTGAAATTTGGCACGCTTCTTAAAGAGGCCTTTTGCCAGTCTTTCCCCATAGTCTTAGGTCATGCCTTTGCATAATGATGTGATCCATGGTGGGCAGGAATAATTCAGCCTAACTATGAATAATGGCAGTATTTGTGGTGAACTGGTCATGACATTCTCACTTGAGCATTTGTCTTTGGGGACTACGTCTTCAAGTCATGAGATTTGCAGTAATGTCAAGAGTGAGAACAGCACAGGAATAGCCTGGGTGAGGGGAAAAGGGGACACTTGTTTTACAGGGTCCACCATAGAAGGAGAAAGGAAAGGAGAAAGGAAAAGAAAGGAGAAAGGTGAGGGGAGAGGGAAAGGGACAGGGAAAGAAAGGAGAAAGGGGAAGGAAAAGGGGAAAGGGAAAAGGAAAGGTAAGTGGCAAAGAGTGAAGGGAAGGGGGCAAAGGGAAAGGGAAAGAAGACTTGCTTTAAACACTGACATTTTTACAGTAATCTCTTTGTGATATTCCCTCCACCCCCAGATATTCTCTGTGTCTGAATCAGCATGTGTCTGCAGCCTTGTGCACAAAACTCACTAGAGTCCCAGTGAGGGGAAAAGCAGCTTGTAAGGAACTAGGTGAGTAGAGAAGTAAAGGGGAAGCATCGAGTTGGGAGGAGATTCTCAGTAGTCCAAAAACCCACAAACTTAAAAAACAGCACATGCTTTTAAACATGCTGGAATCAGACACACTACCCCAGATTTGGATTATCCTGGGCAGAGGAAGAAGAGAAGCATGTTAATTCTTGGCATCATGTTTAAATAGGGATACAATGTAAACACTGTCATGCCAGAATGAGCTACTTCCATCATGCCTCATTGGTGTCCATTGTTTCTAAGCTTTAGGTATTTGGTGTCTTTGAAGGTTAGATTTCTAGATGTAAGTTATTTATTACTAAGTAGAAAGGGATGTGTGAAAAATGCAGGCCTCCCCACTGCAATTTACAAAGGCAATTTATTTACCTGTGCAAAGTATTTACCTGTGGGTAAATACTTGCGGTAGTTGCATATAGGAATAGCCTGGACACCATAGTTTTGAATAAAAACAGGTTTAAAGTACTGTGGTCATGCTGATTAGATGTGTAGGCTGCAACTGCTTTGTGTTGAAGCAAAAATATGTTTACAGGAAGACTAGTGAAATGGGAAAGGAGTATCAGTGGTTCAAGGGAGAAGAATTATTAATGTTCCAGTGACTTTTGTAAACTGAAAGTCTGGGAAGCTGGTTGTGGGCTAAGAAAACCACAAGTACTCTGGCTTGGTTTAAATTCAGTCTCCCCAAATTTGTTTAAATATGTGAGTAGGAATCCAAATATTGTGGTGACAGAAGAGCTGACACTCTGTATGTCCTTCACATATTTCAAAGTCATGTTGAAGATAGTATAGTGACTGTTTTGGAGATTTGTTTCCTTATTGTACCATTTCTTTTTCACTAAGGATGTGGCTTCAACCAGTTATTTGCTTACTTGCCCTCAAACAGGATTTCATTTTTTTTTTAATACCTTTATTTTTCTCAGTTAGTGCCCAAAGCACAAGTCCTCAGTATTGGCTTCTGCAGAAAGTCCAAGGCTGCAATTCCACGTGACTCCAAAAGGTGAAACACTAAGAAAACAATCATGATGTCTGATTTCTTTTAATCTGCTTTTATTATGCAATTGGTCACTGTGTTAGAATATCCTCACTGGTAACCCCTTTGCAGTTATCAAATGCCTCTGCTTTGTTTCAGTTCTTTACCAGCAGTAAAAGACATTTTATTGCCTTGTATATTTTTCCGCCATAAAACTCACCACTTCGGTAGATTGCCTCAGTGCTACTTTACAGATAGCTCAAAAACGGAGAGTTTTTAAACATTTAGTGTAGGCAGTGGCCAGGTACACACCGACTAGTATGTCCAGAGCAAGCAGCATTCTGCCCAGGGGTTCCCCCGGCATGAGGCCATGGTCCATGTGCTGTGCTGCCGGCGACCGGCTGGCTGGTGCCTGCTGCCAGAGCTGCTCGCCAGCAGGCACGGCTCCTGCTGAGCCTCGCTGCAGGGTGTAACGTCTTTGCAGTCAATTAACAACGTTGCTATTAAAAAAGGTCCAGATTCCTTTCTGATTCGGCAGAGTGCTTCAATACATGTTCAAAGTTAGGTACTTGATTAAAGTTTTCTGTAATAAAGATGTGAAGTCTTGTGCTTGAGGATAGGCAGGTAAGTACGTTCCCAAATCAGGGCCTAACATGTTACAGTTCTTAGAGGTTTCCAGGAATCTTGAATATCCTGAAATACTGACTTTGCTGCTTTCCAAGCTGAGTATAACCTACAACTGAAAAACAAACTCAAACCGTATTACTGTGAAGTATTCCGGAAAGCCTTCTAAATTACATTTTCCAGTCATTACTGAGGCTTGTCTAGTCAAAAACTGTTTACATTTCAGTAACCTTAAATAAATAAATAAAATGACATAACCCTGGCTTTCAGGAAACTGAGTTTTTTAAATAAAAATAAATAAATAAATTGGTAAAATGAATACATTCCAAGTAGATGGAGAAAGAAGCCATAACTAATTGAGTTGTTAGATACATCCTGACTAACATTTCTCACATTTCAAGGTGGTATTTTATGGCTTGCTGCCTGTGGTCAAGAAATGAGTTTTAGGAGAACCAAAATCCAAGTTTTCACCACAGTATTATATTCAACAATTTATACAAAATTCCCTATGCTTATTTTCTAATGTATAATGCCCACTTACACACTTTTTGTAATATCCTACTGAAAAGTACTAGAATATTAGAAAAACATTTTTGTTCCAATCCAGAGTATTAAAAGCAGACTCATAGCTATTCTCTGACTGACTGTGATTAATTTGTACGTATAACCACTGTGTTGCTTGTGAGAGTGGGTCTACCCATCTTACTATGAGGTCTAAACTTGTCATTTTCTGTAACAGTATGCTAAACAGTCATATTTCATTATTTCATCTTCTGCAATATCTGACCTTCTAATATTCCCACTGAATATAGTACAAAACTCCAGCTGACTTCAGAGACTTGTAAACTCTGAAAAAAAAAAAAAGTAGTTCTTAAACACCATTTGTGGTAAGGCAAGGCAGGAGTCACAGATCATGGACTGTCTCCAGTTCCCACTCTTGCTTCTCTGCGTATGTTTTAGGGGTAAGGCTCTAAGCCTCATACCTTGCCACATTTCAGAGATGTGCTTTTGTTGGTGCAATGCTTGAAAGCTGAGAGGTGCAGGTTCTGGAAACAATGAATTCCAGAGAGGTGGGGCAAGCTCTGCTACAAGTCTGACCCCCAAAATCCACATCCTCCTTTCACTTGCCCCAAACTTCCATACATTTCAGGTGAAGAATTTGGGGTTCAGTCGTGCAAGCTGCTTTTGATGAAAATGTTCCATTTCTAGCCCCTCCCAGACAGGGGTGAGCCTGAGCTAGGAGACTGCATTAGAAAACATGCAAACTCTGGAAAAGTTTGAAGCACACGTGAACTTTGCTACTGATCAGAGATAAATAATCCTGTTCAGAATCTTACAGCACAATTGAAACAGAGCTTTTGAAGAGACTGAACTTGGATTGTGGTTTTATGGCTATCTCTAAAATATTTTATCGCTGTTTTATGATACCAGGGTGTAAATTATGGGGCTGTAAAAACCTGCAATGTGAAGGTTTTATCCTTTGCTTATGTACAAAACATAAATAATGACATTTTGGTTTTAGGCTTATATATATATATATATATATATATATATATATATATATATACACACACACACATATATAGTGCAGCTTTGGAAGCCATGTGTATTATATAAGGGTTACTTTGAACACTTTACTTAATATTTTTTTAAGTGTGGGTACATGGTTTGTGTAAGTTGGTAGTGTGTAGCTATTTTCAGTCCACTGATATAGGTCAGAGAAAACAGAATAATGAGGAGAAGAATGGGGGGGAAAAGTGTGTGTTATATGTATGTCAATACTATTAGTGTGTAAGTAGCATGTAACACTATAAGGATCAAAGAGGAAAAGTCTTTTATTACATGAACTAGTATAACAAAAAATTTCTTTTGGAAGCATAAGACCTTGTTCAGGCCTGAAACAAACCTTGCACAGTTTGTGTGTAAATATAATGAATTGGTTTATATGCTATGTGCGCAGGTACACACGTGCTTATGTAAACGCAGTTAAATATATGCAGCAACAGCTACAATATTGACTGGCCTGTCTTATTGCATGTTCTCTTTTTTTAGATTAGGATTGGTAACAAATGAAAATGTTTAGCCTTCTACTACTTTTTAAAGCTAACATGAAACAATATAATTCAAGGAATGTGTTATGCTTCTGTGTTAAGAGAATTAAAGATCTATTCCCTTTGGTTATGACTTCACCAGAATTCATCAGTAGCTTACCCTGGCTTTTATCTCTTTGGCTTTGTTACTGATACTCCTTCAGATTTTGTTCCATTCCATGTTGATGTGATTCATCATCATTTCCTTCCACTGTCTCATGCTGAGTGACCATGGGCAGAAAACTTGTTTTCATCTGCTCCTTAGTTAACATTCTTGTTCCAGTAGAATCACTCAGATAAATTATTTCACAAGTTATGAAAGTTATTTTATATTTGTGAACTCCATGTTATCCTCCTGTCACCAGTCTTGGTATCAGTGTCCTTTCCAGTCTCTGAGAAAAATGTTTTATACTGATTGGGATGCTACTGAGGTGTTAAGCGTCCCCTTCCCTTCCCTTCCCTTCCCTTCCCTTCCCTTCCCTTCCCTTCCCTTCCCTTCCCTTCCCTTCCCTTCCCTTCCCTTCCCTTCCCTTCCCTCCCCTTCCCTTCCCTTCCCTCCCCTCCCCTCCCCTCCCCTCCCCTCCCCTCCCCTCCCCTCCCCTCCCCTCCCCTCCCCTCCCCTCCCCTCCCCTCCCCTCCCCTCCCCTCCCCTCCCCTCCCTTCCCCTCCCCTCCCCTCCCCTCCCATCCCAGGACTAGGGTGAAATGTGTGGCTATACTGGTATGAAATATGTGATTTCTACTGGTTCTAAGTGATTATTGTTCAAACTTCTAGGTAATGTCTTCACTTTGCTACAAGATGCAGATGGATTACTCTTTGCCAGCTTTCAAGGCAAATATTGCTGTATAGTCCTTGTCCTCAGCAACATCCTCAGTATCCTGGTGATGGGTGCTTTGAAAGGATTGGGCAGAACAGACGTCATGCAGAGCAGACGTCAGGCTCTGTAAGTACACTGGATAACCTTGTGGCCACAAGTTGGCAATTCCAAGTTTAACTAGAGTGTTTTAAATTAAAAACATCTGGAAATTCTCTAGTGATTTTGATAGGATTTTATGATTTTTAGAGAGATGAAACTTTATATCTAGCTAAAATAAATATAGAAGGAATTTTTATGTTGATTTATTAGTTCCTATAATCAGCAGATGCTCCTGTATCACAAGTATGCCATAATTGACAGGCAGCATCTGATAAGCTTCTGCTTCTAACAAGAAAGGGAGAAAATGCTTTTTGACATATTCAAGATGTATTTCCGAAGATCTGTAATATGTCTAGTGGTGTCTCTACATATATATAGAGGGGGATGTTGAAATATTATGTAAAGAGGTGTACAACTTTTACAGAGATTTCTAACTTCAAGAACAACATGTCTGCAACCCAACTGTACTTTGTTTAGCTGAAATAAACATTTTGGAGAAGAATCTAGCTGAATGGTCATTTTTGGTCTGGCAAGGAGTGCCTGTTATTAGTTTGATGCTGATTACTGGAATTGACCAGTTTAAGGGCAATTAAGGGCAACTGTGTTTAAAAACAAAACTGGTCTTTCTAAGTCCTACTGTGATTTAGAAAGGGAGGAGCTCTAGACTACCTTTTTTTTTTTAAATATAAATAATAATAATAAAAATAGTTTCCTAGCTGAAAACATTATTCAAACCCCACATAATGTGGGACTTAGGGAATTAACAGTATGATTCAGGCATACAATTTTCACATTCACTCCCACTAGTGAGAATTTTTCTTAAGGTAACAAAACTTCTTTCCTGCACTTGATCAAAAAAAAAAAAAAAAGACAAACCCTCCTTTCCTTTTTTCCTTTTTATTTTTCAACTGGAAAGTAAGAAAACTGAACCTAATAAACCTGACATTGAGCTCTGGCACATACTGTAGTCCAGTATAACCTTAGGATACAAGCAGTGTGACTTGAGCAGGCATTTGCAGCACTCCTCCCTGTGAGCTCAGCTGAAGTGTTGTCTGATCACTCCTTCCCTTTCCTCTTCTCTGTTCCATATGGAGACATGTGCCAGCAGCTGAAAGCAGGGGCTGAAGGGTGTTTCAAAGTGTTAACTTTTTATTTTTTATTAGGGAGTGGGACAGAGGGCACTGAGAGCTGCCGTTTGTATTAGCTTGCATCTGTGTTAGAGCAAGGGTACTGGCTGTGCTCTGCCAATGAGTAATAGGAAGTTGTGATCTTGCTGCCCTGCTGCTGTCTTGATGTAACCCTGGTTTTGTTTTCCCGTAAAGGGAAGAAAAATTGTCATACAGGTTTCATTGAATCTCTATTCAGCAAGAATTAAACATGCTCAGAATGGAAAAATTCTCAAGATGTCCACAGAGTCAGTTCATGGTGCATTCATTTCATTGCTCCTTCCCCTGCCATTCCCCCTATTAAAGCCAACCAAACAAAATATATCTTTTCACTTATTTTGGAAATAGAGCAAGTTAGTGAGACTTGGTCCCCCTCTGTACTGCAGCTTACTTCAAATGCACTTATATTTTGTTGTTTTCTCGCTCTTAGGACTGCTTTCCTTGGTGGTCCTCCTGACAATTTTATTTATCAAATTCTCTGACATCATCTTTACATCTATTGTCTGATTATTTTTTTTCCACTTTTGTTGTTCTTTCTTAATGCATATCAACTTCTTTATCCATTTACTTGGTCCCTCTTCTGCTCCTTGGATTGGTAAAGTCTTTTTGCTTCCTATTCCCCAGTTGAATCAAGTAGTATTTGGGGATATATATATATATATTCATATTTCTTTATTTTATTTTATTTTAGCCATTTTTTCTTGTCTGCTACCATGTTTATGACCTGTCCCTCCTCCATTTTAGTTCATAGAGTCTGTAAGGGTTTTTAAAATTCACCTGAGTTCATGTGATTGATTGTTTCAAGCTTCCCTGCTGTTCTGATCCTATCTCACAGCTGCTCTTTTTACTGTGTCTTCAGTTTAGAGGCAATCACTAAAATTCCCTCCCAGAGAAGTTTACTAAATACCTTGTAGGATTTTCCCTTTGACTGGCACAGTTGTAGACAACTAGATCTAGAGCTGCATTATTTGTCTTATTTTAAAGACAAATCCAGCCTGATAGGATGATCAGTCTGGCTGCTTGCAATATGCTGCCTTTCACCTCCATTCCTGATTCCCCTTTTGTTGTGCCACATGCTGCCAACATCCTTGGCACTTTTGTAGCTCTCTGTCTCTCCCCCCTTTCCTCCAGGTGATGTTTTGTCAGTGTTTAAATCAACATTTTTATTACACACAGGGATAGAAATTCTGTCCAACAGTTCCTTTTAATTCTCCACCTTCCTTTTGTTTTGTCTTAAATATATTCAAGGGGGAAACAGGAGGAGGGATGGAAAAGGAAGGGTTCGGTCTAGACTTCCAAAGTAATTTCCCTTTCCCTAAAGAACACAGCTCATTTCCTTCCAGAGGGGCATGGCTGGGAAGTTGCACATTTCTTCTCAGCATTGACTTTCTGAAATTTGTTGAGTCAAGGCACAGCTAGTATGAGTGGTCTGGAGGACCATAAAAATGAGAGTGTGACTGTTCTCCCCTCTCTTGCAGCTGAGTGGCAGAATAAGCAGAGATTAATGAGGAAAGGGGAGCAGCCACAGGGTGGAAGTGTTGAAAGAAAATAGAAAAATATCCATTGACACACCTGCATTTGGGGTGTTGCTGCATTGTAGGGCCTCACAGGGTTCGTTTTTGCCATAAATGTCTCAGGGACAGAAAACTGATGATTTGCCTGAGGTTTAATTACAAGGCTTTACATTTGAAAAAAAAAAAAAAAAGTGTTAGATTATGGCTGTACTTTAATTCTTCATATATTGCACTTACCCAAAGACAGGAGAGATTTTTTCTTTAAAGTACACTTATATTTGCTGGTTTTGAGCAAAAAGTTCCATTTAACACTGGTACATCAACTCTCACAAGGTTTCTGCGTTTACTTAAATCAAATTAAATTGCATTGTCAAATTAAAAATGAATAATATAGTCATAACTGAGCAATTTTCCTCATGTGATTTCAAGATACTCTCAGTTTAAATTTTTCAGGTAAATTAAGCTCAGTCTGGCTGGAAAGAAGATGTTTTAAAGAAAAAAAATCACCCCCCAAAAAAGTTATGAGATCATAGTCTGTCTACTCCATGGAGTTTCTAATTTATTAATGTTAGTTGCTTCCTTATGTGTTTGTTTACTTAAGAGATGAGATTTTTTCAGTGTGGAGATGTGGACAGGAAGATGAGCTGGAATCTGACTCTGTCCTTGGTTTTAGATAATTATTTCATCCATTCAGTTTGTCTTTTGCTTAGCAAGACAAAGCTACATGGTGTTTATTGTCCTGCCACCAGTAATTACAGTTTCATGCCTGAATAATTTATTATTATTTCTGAGTCTGAAGAAGCTAGTAACTGATTTCATGTGTTAATTGTCAGAAAATACACAATGAAACTTTAGAGTGTCTCAAAACTACTAGCTATTACATTTACAGAGATGCTTGAGTTAGTCAATCTTTTGTGTAGTAGAGAATAGACAAGAAAGGTGCCTTTACATTTCACCTCAAAAAAAAAAAAAAAAAAAAAAAAAGTAAATTCAACAAATTCTATAGGTAGAATAGCTTTAAAATCTCCTGCTTCTCAGACCTTATGCCTTGAATTCCCTACTGCAGAAAATCCTTCTGCTGTTAGGCACAAAGGGAAATATCATGCTGTTTCCTCCTCTCCATCACTATGATGCTTTTTCGTGTGAACAAAGACACCTGATTTATGAAGAGATTTTGTAGGGGCAGGCATGCTGGTGGAGGGTGGTCACTACATCCACTTGCCTACTCTTCCACCAGATAGTGCCAAGCTGTTGGGCCCCAACACTTGGGAGTTGTTATCTGGTGTGAGACTTTGAGAGGACAAGCAAAAGACATTGTGGTATGTAATTTATGCCCTGCTATGTGGTATGTAATGTAAAGCCCTATTATGGTGCTTATGCTGCAGATTGCAGATTTTTATTTATTATTTTTTTTTAAATCTATCTATCTATCTATCTATTGTTGAGTAGAGAAACTGCTTCTTACTTGGTTCAGCTGAATTGCAGGTGGCCAGACTGGCACAGGGGGGGATACAACTTTTCATTTTGCAGAGGTACAACTGGAATGAATAGAAATGTAGCTGGTGGTGAAGGCGCTAGAGTTAGTTAAATTGTTATAATCCACCCAGCTGCATCGAACTGGTGGGCTTGAGTTTTCAGCTGCTGTGTCTGGCAGGGAGACCTCTTCTCTGCTAAAGGGAACTCTGACAGCACTAGACATTCAAGATGAAATGGAGGTGGTGAAAAAATGGCTATGGTGTTTCTATTGATATGATCTACCACTACATGGTCACTGTGGGCAATTTTTCTTCCTGAACTGCTGAACTGTGCTGTTCTGTGTAGTTTGGATTCTCTTTTTGGCCTGTTCTGCTGCCTGTAGTAGGTTTTAAAGCTGCATCTTGTAAATCAGGTGAGGTCCAGAGGTAAGGGAGCACAACAAATGCAATTTAGAAAATGCTACTTTTGTAGACGTGAGCGTGGCATTACCAGAGCCTCTTAATAAACGAATCAATGTCAGCACACTCTGTCAAGGAGAGAAACTGCAACGCTAGACAACATTTTTACCCTGACAAGAAAAGGCAGGGTAGTATCTCTTGTTTTCTGGTAATATTCATCGTTTTACAGATATGTACTGTAATGGCACTGGAGTGGGCAGGGGGAGATTTTTGGGGATAAATTAATGTTGTGAGTGTTTTTGGTCATGTAATTGCTCAGTCTGTCAGGAAGTAGGGCAGTTCCAAAGAAAAAAAACCACAGATGTGTTCAAGGAAAGCCAGGATAAGAGGCAGTGCTATGCTAAGCACTGAATGAGGCAGGTCAAAACACATAGAGGCAAAGGTGGAAGTTAAAAGAAAGAAAAACAAGAAATGTATCTAGTTTTGTTGCTCTCCATCTGGTAGGACTGCAGAGCCCCAAGGGTTTGTCAATGGCTTTGTAACTGCATCACAAAGTTCCTGGGGTCTTAGATTTGTGAAATGAGGACAATAAATGTTTAGAATTACAGGGGTAAAAAAAAGTATTGTATAAAGATTGAGTTTTATCATTGTTAACAGTAATATGATTACTGATTTATTTTTACCTAATTTTTTCACCAGACTTAATTACTGTCTTTTTTTGTTGTTGTTTTTTTGTTTTCCTTTTTTTTTTTTTTTTCCTCCTGTGGACAGGGTAAGATGCATAAAGATGCAAAAATATTTTTCTGTAAGTGTTGTTCAGAGGCACCTGGTAAAGATTTAGAGTACTTTCCTTTATCATGGTATGTAATATACCCTGTAGCAGTAAAGTCCTTTCAGATCAATGTATTTTAACATGAGTTGCTTAATATTTCCAGAGTCAAGAAATAAACCACACATTTGAAGAGGAAACTAGCATTTACTTTCTGTTTTTGGAGTTCTCATATTTTGCAAAACAAGATAGAAGAGGCTAGATTTAGTATGGCATCCACATCTGAAGATCCATGCATCTTGCAGTTAACTGAAGTTGTTCAAAGAAAGAGATAAGAGTTACATTTTTAACTCTTACCATTGCATCTACATTACTGTTGTTGTAGCTGACAGTTACAGCTGACAGTTATGCAGAAGGTACATAAGAATGTGGGGCCAATCCCTTTGGATCAGTTTTGTGTGTGTTTGTACCAGGAGTGCTCAGATCTGTCTTTGTCTAGTAATGCCTTACATGTAAAGTGTCTCCTTTACAATTTTCTTGGCTAACATAAAAATACATTTATACCAAAACCTTCAGCATTCTTTTAGCAATGTGTAGATTTGGAAAAAAAAAATCTCGTAGCTTGCTTGCCTAGTGAATGGCCGTTGATCACAGACCCTAATCTCAGAACTGTTTGCAGGCCTCACCTGCCTTCGTTCAGTGCTGCTGCTGAGCTCAAAGTTGCTCAGGCAGATAACCGTGATGATGAGTGGAACTGGGAAAGGTGTATGTGTTCTGGGTCTGGCTGGGATGGAGTTAACTTTTCCTGCAGCAGCCCATACAGAGCTGTGCTGTGCACTTGTAGCTAAAACAGCACTGGTATCACACCAGTGTTTTGTCTGCTGCTGAGCATTACTGGTACCGCATCAGGACTCCCTCCAGACCCACCAAGAGCCAGCAGGCTGGGGGTGGGCAAGAGGTGAGGAAAGAACATCACCAGGGCCGCTGACCTAAACCAACCAGAGGGATATTCCATACCATATGATGTTACACTCAGCAATAAAAGGTGGAAAAAGAAAGAAGAGGTGGACTCTTGTTGTGAAAACGTCTGTCCTCCTGAACAACGGCTATGTGTGTTGAGTCCCTGCTTCAAGGATGTGGTCAACATTGCTTGTCTATCGCAAATAGAGATTAGTTTCTTTCATCTGCCCTTCCTTACAGCCTTTGCTTGTTGTTTTTTTCCCCTTTTCCCCTTTCCCTTTTTTCCCTTTAGTTAAATTATTTAATTAATAATATTTTTTTCCTTAATAATTATTTTTCCTTTAATTAAATTATCCTTATTTCAAGCCATGAGTTGTTTTTTTCCTTCTCTTCCTCCCCTCCTCTTCTGAGGAGGGGGAGTGAGAGAGTGGTTGTGGTGGAGTTCAGCTGCCTAGCAAGGTAAAACCACAACAGTATGTAAATGTTACTCTTTCCTGACTTTTTTTTTTTTTTCTTTTGTACAAATACAATGAAAAAATGTCAAAACCAGTAAGAAGCAGGCAGAATGACATGTTGCACCATGGACAGAGAGTGTTTTCAATGTGAGAGAAATCTTTGAGTTTTCTAAACAGTTACAAGAGCAGGGCTTTCTTCTGAAATGTAAGGAAGCAGATGAAGACTTCCTGGGCTGTACATTGCCTTGACTCTTGCTAACTTCATCTAAGCATTTAATAGATGCTACAGAAATAACTGTGATGGGAGAACCATAACTCTCCTCCGAAAGAAGCTTTCTGAGATGTGGGACTGTCTGCTTTGTGTCACCATGGTAGCACTGTTAAAGCAGTTCAGAGTGAATCTCTCTGTCACAAATGTCTAAAATGGGTTAAGGCTGAAGAATGAAGGCAACTCTCCTCCCCACATCACTAAATTCTCCTTTTCCTTTTTCCTACCCCACCACACTTTACATCAGAAGCATTACTGGATATACATCTGGGAAATTAGCAGAATGTTTGTTTTGCTTCTTTTCAAAGTGTTTTCATGGTTTTAGGTGAGTGTTTGACTTATGTTCATTGGCCCTTGCACAAGAGACTGTGAAAGCTATTTCCTTTTCCCTTAATTAGAGCATACAGAATATCAGGTTTCTGAGCAGTGGATTTCCTCTCAGGAGATAGGTGAGTGTATGTGGTAGAAGTGGTTGTTTTTGTAGACTTGGGAAGTTGGTCCTTTTGAACTTTCCAGATACTTTTTTAAACCAAACTTTTATTTTTATACAGACAGAAGTACAGTTATTTATTTAATTATTAAATAGACAAGTGGAGAATTAGGAATGTTTGAGTGAATTTCTAGGAGGGTGTTAACAGGAATATGGTAGCAAACATGCTGAAGGCCAACTTAGTTTTGTGTGTAACTTAATTTGAGACAGCAGAACTCCACCATACCTCTGTTTTTGTGCTGGTGGTATTTATGTGCATGACTTATTTGTACCACCAGTGAGTGAGGGAAGAAAGAAAGAAGGGAGAGATGCTTCCTTCTCTTTTGCTTGCGTCCTGGTTTTTAAGGTCATGTATTTTTATATCTGCTGGTTTGTCTGTGTGGGTGGGCAGGTATGAGTCTCAGTCTATCTTCTCCTTGTGCAGTGTCAGAGGGAAGTTCAGGTTGGTACGCTGCCGGGGCCAGCCCACATCCTTCGCCCACGCGGCTCTGTGAGGCAGTTACACACATCAATCAGGGAAAACCCTCAGCTCCGTGCACCGTTGGAGCAGGTGTGTGAGCTCACGGCAACATCAGGTGATTGCCCTATTGTCACCAGCGCCTGGCACCTTGTCTGCTTGCAGCGGGTCTAGCTCTCAAAATAAATGGTTGCCTTTGACACAAAACAGCTCCAACACTCATACCACTGGTACCTATCCCATTCAGATAATGACAAGACAAGGGGGAATGGTTTTAAACTAGAAGAGGGGACATTTAGATTAGAGATTAGGAAGAAATTCTTCACTCAGAGGGTGGTGAGGCACTGGAGCAGGTTGTCCAGAGAGGTTGTGGATGGAGGTGTTCAAGTCTGGGTAGGATGGGGTCCTGGGCAACCTGATCTAGTGGGTGACCTAGGGGAAGTAGAACTAGACGATCTTCAAGGTCCCTTCCAACTAAAGCTGTTCTATGATTCTTTGCTGCAGACAGCCACAGTTCAGAAAAGATACATTTTGTGTCGATTATGCAGACTGACTACTGCTTTCACGTGCATTTAGCTCAGAATAAATACACACTCCCCCCTACCCAACCTCCTTTATTTTGTTATCTAGTTTATAATAGACCAACATCTGGTTGTATATAAATGAACTGAATAAAGTAGAAACAATCCTTGCTTCCTGAAGTGGAGCTGTTAACTTTTTCCAAGTCCTATCTACTCAGACTTTGCTGTAGATTGTGAGGCAAAATCTGTTCCTCTGTGCCCAGGTAAGTGTAGAAGGACATTACTAACTTAACTTGCCCTTGGGAATTCAGTAGAGTAGCTCTGGGTTTTGTCAGTATATATGAGAGAAGAATTTGGAGTCATTTTTTGGCCCTTCAAATAGCCCTTATTTAGGTAAATTAATGGAGTATAGTGAAACAAATTATGCTTGGGACCTAGGCAACTGGACAGAGGAGGAGATCCAAGAGTGCTTGAGGCAGTGGGTGCCTCCAGTCTTGAGCATGCTCTTAGTTGGAAGAGAGATGTTCCACCATTTTGGTTGTTTGGGGGTTTTGGAAGTTTAATATCTCAGAAGAATGCATTTCAGAATATTACCTAATATGCCTTCTAATGTGCCTTCTAGCATTCTAATTTTCAGCGCCCTGGGGACTGGATGCGTCTGCACCATCCTTCCAGTTGCATTCCCAGTGTTGCTTATGCACAAGCACATGAAGAAACTTAGTGTCAGTGATGGCAAAAAATACTGTTTAAGGTTTATCCTTCTAAATGAAATGGTTTATCCAACTATTTTATTTTTACATGTAAGCTATATAGAGCAAGTTCTTTAAGAAATAGTGGTATTAATCATTATAGAAAGCCTTTACGGAAGAAAAAAACACTGTATTTTTATCAACTAAAATAGAGTAGCCTTTCTGAATCAGTGTATTCAAAGACATGTAAAAATTACAGGGTAAGGACCTGGCTGGGAACAAATTCCTCTTATACTGCCATGACAACAGTGTTCATGCTGCTCCATTTCACCTACAGACAATGACAGATAGATGCCTAGACCCAGGAAAGGAGTCAGCTTCAGTTCTGCTTTACATGGTTCTTAGATACAGTAGATCAATTTTAACTACTACATTTCTGTGTTGGAAACACTAATATTTAATTTGTTTATTCATTATGTAATATCACACACAGAGCATGCCAAAGTACATGTGTGAGGGAAGTGAAGATGGGAAAGAGTGGTGTGATGGTTTTCTTTTCTTGTAATTAAAGGTAAAGATTTACCAAGTATGTAATTGAGTATTGCCATGAGTGTTAGCTCACATAGATAATGAAACTATCTGCAAGTACATTACATAACTTTTTGCTAGTGCAAGTTTCACGAAAGGGGTGTGAATCTTCATGCTCTATGATGTCAACTTTGCACCAACTGAACAGTTGAGAAGAGTCGTCCTGTAGGGAGAAGTGTTGTCTTCCCCCATTAAGTTTGTTTTTCTTTTAAGAAGCTTCTATTAATACCTTCTCTTGAAAACAAACTCCTCAAACTCCTAGACCAGCTGTTTTTTTTTTCTTTCATTTTCTTTTTTTTTTTTTTTCTTCCCTTCCTCCCCCACTGACCCTCCCTTTTTCTTTCTTTCTTTTTTTTTTTTTTTTTTTTTCCCTTACAGAAGTTGGTCCATGTCTTGTTTCTCATTCTGGAGCCACAGGTGTAGTGGTGGCCCTGCGGCCCTACTTTAACGTGTAGGAGCTGCTTTCCATGCACTGGTAAATTGCTCTAATGCTGATCTGCAGGCTGAAGCACAGGAGAATAGCCATGTGATGGTCACAGGGGTCACAGCACACTTGGCTTTACCAGCGCTGTTTTGCTACTATATCATACAAACGAACTTGCTCTCCTAATCAAGTTTTCACACAGTGAGGGTGGAACAGGCTGGTACACATGATGGGAGAACTGAAGAGGGTGGAGGGAAAGAAAAACAGAAAAATATTTGTCAGGGTTGATAGTGTTAATGAAAACACAAAGAAAAGAGAAAAACAATGTTTGGAGAGCAAAGAGTGACCTGACAAATGTGACCTCTGTTTTTTCCCAAGGGTCTCTGACTTTGAAACCAAAGCTGGCTTTAATGTTCACCAGGTGCCATCAGGGTGTTTTGATTCCCTTTAAGGAAGGGAATTAGTCTTATAGTTTCAGCATCTGCACTTCAGTGAACTTCAGTGACAGGGTGTATGCTTGTTCAGATCATAACACTTGAGGTTCAAAGGCCATGAGCAGCTCAATAATTAGTTCTGTTGCTTCCACAGGAGGTGAAGTACACAGACCTGTACTTCACACAGGTTTTGCCACAATAGCCTTTACAGCTTTGTCCCTTTTCAAATATGGTCTACCTGAACATCTCTGAACAGCCAGCAAGAGCAATGTGCAGCACAGAACCAATGCTGGCAGTAAGATTATTCCTCATGCTAAAATAATACTTTAAAGTTCAGTATTTTGTCAGCTCAGATTATAGTTCAATTTCCTGGAAGAAGCGAGATGCTATTTTGTTCAAGATATATGTCTCTTTGTCTCCTGTTGTTATATAGGCAAATTGTTGTTACTTATCATCCTCTTTCTGGCTGCTTCCTCTCTGTGGGTAATTGTGCCTTTGATATTACTGAGATATCTCAGCCTTGCCTGTGACCTGTGTTGCATACAGATTTTAGCTCTTCAGGTGATTGTCTTGTCTTGCAGAAGGCAGATTTGTAGGAATATTGCATATTGTCAGCTGGAAGAAACAACAACCTGATGGGTGGATCTTTGCACCCCTCACCCCTCCTCCGAGAGGCCCAAGAGCCAACCATTCCCATACTGTTTCCTTCCCCTCATGAGACATGAGAAATGCAAGCAGCTCATATAATCCCTACGTGTAGAGACCTAAGGGACTGTGTTGCTGCTGGGAGAAAGGGAGGCCAGGCAATGCACCCTTGATTGAAGCTCTTTTGGGGGAATACCTAAGGCTACCCAAAGGCTGGCTCATGGCCACTGAAGTGGTGGTCACTGGAGCAGAGGAGTGGGCAAGAGTCCATGTCCAGCAGTGGCTCCATAATATCCATGGTTGTCTCAGATTCAGTGCTGTAGTAGCATGGATGTAGTAAATGGATGTTTTAAGAACAGCATAAAATAGTATCTCTGACGCCACCGGTTGTGCTACAGGATTGTGTAGGTCCAGAAAGGAAACAGGATGACTGCTCTTGCTCATCAGTAGGAGACCTCCTGCACCCAGTATTTGTTCTATGGTCACCTTCTGCACCCAATTATCTGTTCATTTAAAAAGTTTATGATCAGAGCAATTAAAGCAAGAGATTTAGTTGTGCACGTTGAACTGTTGTGCACGTTGCCAAAGATACAAGACAGCAAGCCCTTACTGAACTGAACATGATGATTTTTTTTCTTTAAATGTAGTTAATATGCAATTAATAATCACATGTGGTATTGTGACACAAAATACATCTTGTATTTAACTTTGTGTGGAAGTGTTCAGTTTATTCTTTAGTAGTGTTTCTTATTTAAATTGGAAAATGACTGCATAAAGTTGCAGGGAATAATGATATTTTCAACCAGGGGAAGCATTTTAATAATCAATAAATAATGGCACAAAAAAGTTGAAGCATATTGCCTTTTCTTTTTCATTTCAACTTGAGGACTGTGTGCTCTAAAGGCATATACATAAATAAACATTTGTCCCTGTGTCCCTAAAATAACTTAAACAGACATGTTGAAGTACAATTCAGTTTTAATGGCTAAAAGATTAGAAAAGTAATGTCCAGAGACAGACAAGGAGCATAGTAATAAGAATGTACTTTTATGAGTTTAAAATAGAGTATTAGAAGCCTGTAAAACAGTCATGGTGCTAATATGTAGATATATAAGTATGTACTTGCATAAGTATTACTAGGGAGACTGAAGTGTATTGAAAAGCAGAAATTCTCAACAAGCCTTTTAAACGAATTGTTGAAGTCCTCTGAGAGGATTTCAGAATAAAGTTATCTGAATGTGTTTACATGTGTAGGGAAACCTGAGTGCATATGGACATTGCTGGGCTGTGGTTTAATTTCATGTAATACTATCATGTAGCTAAGCCTGTGTTATTGTGATGTGCAAGTTGTCTTAGATAGTGCCTTCCAAATGAATTCAGAGCCCTTATTAGAACAAGGACACTTCTGCTGTAGAACATGGGCCTTGTTCAAGTGCACTGAGTGATTTTAAGGATACTTCAATGTTTGGAACAGGGTAATGGTGCCTGGAGGAAAGTGTTTCAACATTGATTTGAATGGATAAGAACAAGCAGTCCCTCTTGGAAATAATATTGGCATGATTATTATTATTATTACTTAATTTTCATTGTTCTTCATGTAGTTAAAATAGTACTTCAATATTTCTGAAGTCTTCTTTAGTTTGTGTTCAGCAGCAAATTCTGGTAAGTTCATGAGCAGCTGCAAAAAAAATAACAGAAAAGTAGTAATTCAAAAGGAAGCTGTTTCAGTATTCACAGCTGAAAAGTTCTGCTGCACTCACAAATTTAACCTTTATCTTCACTTCCCCACAGCATAATTCTGAGTATATTGTGTAAGGAACTGCATCTGATACAGTCGTTACTACCTTTCTTTCTTTTTTCCACAAAGAAAATAATATTGATGTTGCTGTAGAAAATAAGTATTCGTCAGAGTTCCAAGCAAAGGAAATTTGTTTATACCAAGGTAAATCTGGAAGAAAATGTGAGGTAATTCTGTAGAAAACAATTTGAAATTTTCTTAAGAATACAAATAATGACAAATAATTCCAATATACGTATTCTTTTGAAATTTCAGCTGTGCTTCTAGTTTTCAGTTGTACCTGTTATTGATGATGAATGTCTGTATGTATGAGCAAACAGGCAAATGCTTACTGTTAAGATGCCATGAAGTTACTATTCTGGATATATTTTGCCTGATTGTTTTTATTTTACTGCTCTTGCAAATCACAAAGTAGTTACAAATCAGCCTACAAGGTTATGAGTACTAAAATATGGCCCTGAGTTCAGGGGTTTAAAAACCCATAGTTTTGTGTATTTTTTTTTTCTCTTCATAAAGTGGATATTAATTGTCTAAAAGTGCTGCTCTAGGTCGAGTCTGTATTATCAGTTATTTTGTGTCTTTGAGATGTTTTGAATATCACATACATATATGTGAGGGGTATATCACAGGCCCTTTGAATATCACATTCATGACGGGTAGGTACTGCCTAACAAATTTGATTTTCTTTTATGATAACATCACCCATCTAGTTGATCAAGGGAAACCAGCTGATGTGATCTTTTTGGACTTCAGCAAGGCTTTTGACACGGTTTCCCATAGGATCCTACTGGACAAAATGTCCAGCATACAACTTAACAAAAACATCATAGGATGGGTGAGCAATTGGCTGACAAGCAGGGCTCAAAGGGTTGTGGTTAATGGGGCCACATCTGGCTGGCGGATGGTCACTGGTGGGGTACCTCAAGGCTCCATTTTAGGGCCAGTCCTCTTCAATGTCTTTGTAAATGATTTGGATGTAGGACTAGAAGGTGTTTTGAGCAAATTTGCTGATGACACCAAACTTGGAGGAGTTGTGGACTCAGATGAGGGTGGAAAGGCCTTGCAGAGAGACCTGGACAGATTGGAGAGCTGGGCGATCACCAACTGCATGAAGTTTAACAAAGGCAAGTGCCAGGTCCTGCACCTGGGACGGGACAACCCTGGCTATATGTACAGACTGGGTGATGAGATGCTGGAGAGCAGCCCCGCAGAGGCTGGGGGTTGTGGTTGACAGCAAGTTGAATATGAGCCAGCAGTGTGCCCTGGCAGCCAGGAGGGCCAACCATATCCTGGGATGCATCAAGCACAGCATCGCTAGTCGGTTGAGGGAGGTGATTGTCCCGCTCTACTCTGCGCTGGTGTGGCCTCACCTCAAGTATGGTGTGCAGTTCTGGGCACCACAGTACAAGAAGGACATTAAACTGTTGGAGAGTGTCCAGAGGAGGGCAACAAAGATGGTGAAGGGCCTAGAGGGGAAGACGTATGAGGAGCAGCTGAGGGCACTGGGCCTGTTCAGCCTGGAGAAGAAGATGCTGAGGGGGGACCTCATCACGGTCTACAACTTCCTTGTGAGGGGGAGTGGAGAAGCAGGTGACCTATTCTCTGTAAACACCAGTGAAGCACCTGTGGAAATGGTGCTAAGCTGAGGCAGGGGAAGTTTAGGCTGGACATCAGGAAGAGATTCTTCACCAAGAGGGTGGTTGCACACTGGACAGGCTCTCCAGGGAAGTAGTCACTGCACCAAGCCTGTCTGAATTTAAAAAGCGATTGGACTATGCACTTAGTCACATGGTCTAAACTTTTGGGCAGACCTGTACGATGCCAGGAGTTGGACTTGATGATCCTAGATACTGGGCTAGATGTAATTAAACTTCAAAATCTGAAGAAGGTGTTAATTTTAGTGGCTCCTTCCATTGAAAAATCTGTAAAAATTGGTGGGATGTCAAGATACACAGAAGTGAAAATGCATTTGATGACCCTGGGGACAAAAGAGTACTAGGCCTAGTACTGCCTAGCTTCTACTTAAAACACAGACAAGTGATGTGGGACATGACAAGGCTCTCAGGGAGATGTCTGTGCTGTAATTGCTATGTTCTGGGTTCAGCTGCTTAAAAAACTAAATATGAAGTTCCTTTGGATCATTCCTTAAAAAAAAAAAAAAAAGAAAGTGATGGTAATTAAGCCCAGGGTGATTTTTTTTTTTTCTTAATAAAAAAACCTAAATCATCAACCCGTGAGTTCATAAGGGGATGAAGGGTTGGATAGTGAAATGCTGGCATACCTTTGGCTAGAGCATGCTGGTGGGAATAGTGGTAATAATGCTGTATAATAATACCAGTTAATAATAATGCTAGTTGAAGAAGAGGTAGAGTAGGTGGGTACATCTGCTGCCAATTTTTCTTTTTAATTTGGAGCCACCTGAAGGCAGTAACTAGCTGAATAATAACCCAATCCCCATATGGTTTCCGTTCTTTCAGAGTAATACTATGCAGAAAAAAAAAAAAAAAAAGATAAAAAAAAAAAAATCTACTTTTAGCTCTGGCTTCTGTTTGCCTCTTTGTGAGCCTGAGAATGTTTCCTGTCTGCTTGGTGATGGGAAATGTAACCAAAACAGACCTAGGTGAGTGACATTTCTCATGTCTAGCTTTCTGCTTTGGGTTTTCTGTACCACCTTAGAGATGTTGCAACATGCAGGAAGGAGGAACAAGACAGGAGAGAAATAGCAGGGTATCTTTAGCATGATTTGAAGCTAACTCATAGCTGTAATATTTTATCTTGTTGGTTTCTCAGCATATATTGTATTGCATTTAGATTGTATTCCTCATTTATAATTCTTTAGTCTTGTACTGCAAAGAGCAGGTGAATGCTGTCCTGAAAAATGCATGTAGTTTTTTGAGTGGCATATTTGGAAATAAGGAGTTTTGCTTTGGTCTAGAATTGATACAGAAACTTTGTACTTATATATATATATATATATATGTATATGTATATATATATGCATTTAATTT
Organism: Anas acuta; assembly: GCF_963932015.1. NCBI lineage: Eukaryota > Metazoa > Chordata > Aves > Anseriformes > Anatidae > Anas > Anas acuta. Next base: position 49,829,910 of record NC_088980.1, on the reverse strand, counting down.
CTGCTTCAATATTTCCCCATACTTTCTTTCCTGTCTGTGTTCTCTTATTTCCTCTCTAAATTGTAGATACAAAGGAACAAGGATTTTCATTGAAAAGTGCTTTGCTTTTGGGGGATAATCTATGGCTGTTTTAAGTAAGGTCAGAAGTTCACAAGGGTGTTGCCAAAACATCATATTGTATGAAATGTAGCTTTAGGAAAATAAATAAATAAATAAAAAATCACCAGTCCTCAGCACTCTGAGATCTTGAGATGCACAGTACAAGGAAGAAATGCCCATTCTGCTTGTTTTTCTAAGTACGTATTGTGCCAGATTACAGCCCTTGCCCTGTCTATGCTAAAACAGGATTCATGGTGCAGATTCAGCCATCATGCAAGAGACAACGTGACAAAAGGAGGACTAGTGCATTATGGAACAACAGACCAAGTATTTGTACTTAATTGTACTTTAGAATCGATCTAAACACAATTGATCTAATTGATCTAAATCATTGTAAACACAAATTAGGATGACAGATTAGAAAGCAATGTCAATATTGGCATCTTTACTAGTATCTGTTGGCCTACTGAATTAATTATCTTAATTGCTTTACTAAGAGAATATGAAGACAGGCAACTCTTTCGAAAGAATTTGGGAAGGAAAGTCAAGTCACTTTTTTTGGCCTGTCCAAACAGATACCGGTGTACTTATTGGAGACAGGAATTCAAGGTTACAGATTTGACAGCATGTGGGTACCAAGCATTTATACCTGTGTTTCTGTGAGAAAATGTACTGATTTTTTTTTTTTCTATTTGGAAAAATGTGAATTCCTGAGACATACTTCACTGCCTATTGTCCACTCCTTTAATAACTGTAGGAAATAAAGTCTAGGACGCTCTTTTTATACTTTTTTGGCATTTCTATTTTTGACTTGCTATGTGTTCTTGTTCAGTGGAGCATGGGGAGAACAGTAAAGCTTTGGGTACTGACTTGTTCATCAGGGTAAAAGGTGCACTGTAGGTGAATGTGTTCTTGGTACACCAGTCCATGTACAAATACAACTTGGAACTTCTGAGTGCTGAACACTTCTTTAGGGTCCTAAAAGTTAACTTTCATGTCCCACAATGGGATTTTAGGCCCTGCAGAAGTCCATTACTTGTCCCTACATAGACATGAACAACAACTGACATATTTCTACAATGTTGTGAGAGCTAAGGTGTTTAATTTGCATGTATGTGTATATGTTTATCTACCCCTAATTATTTTTAAATGAGAAAGGCATAGCCTTGATTTTGTGTGTTTGACATCTTGGTGTTTCTCTGCATGTTGCTTCCTGGGACAATTTTGCTCTTAATACTTCATTTTTTGAAAATTTTGGGTAAGAAATGCACTGGATAAGGCAACTACCTGCTTTCCTACATATTGGGTATTCCTCACAGAGCAGTAGGGTGAAGATGAGGTAGTTTGATTCACCTGGTAGGGAAAGTCGGGAAATTCTAATCAGGTATGATGATACTGTGGTGGTATTCCCTGCTTGAGAGAGAGATCTGAGTACCCATATTAAACCAGAGGTCTGCGTTGACAGTGGGCAGAAGAGCTGTGTCTATACTAAAAAGTTAAATGTGCCTGGGATTTTTCTTTGGCACTGAGGCCATAGGATAGCCCATCTCTAAAAGAAGGTAGCCACATCCCAACTGCATTATGGGATTTATCCCTGGGCTGATTTTTATTCCCTTTGGTGCACGAGAGAATGCTGACAAGTCTGTGCAAACCTGACAAGTCTAATAACTGTAGAGACAATTAAAGTCTACTGTCTGGGATTGTTTCTTGGCATTGTTTAATTTACAGTTGTAGAGGTGGCCAAAGAGGAACATCTGGACATTTTTCTTTGGTTATCCTATTTACTGCTCAGTACTTCACCTGGTACATTTTATGCATTTGAGAATTCATTTTATCTCAGCACTGCTGAAAACTTTATTATGATTTTGTGTTAACATGTCACCCGCATTACTTTTGCATCTCTCTTGAAAAAATGGAAGAAGCAGCCTTAAGCAAATGTAACACTGGCCTCTGTATATGAGGCTCTGTGGTAATGGGAGTGAAAGAGCTTGCCTTTTCCCTGAGGTATTTTTTGCCCTTCGTTTAAGATTTGAGGAGATGATAGTGAGTTTTCTTCAACATAAGATAGTATACTTCTGCTGTGTGCTTTAAGTGTCTTCATGGATGTGCCTATTTATCAATAGTGCATGTATGTGTATGTGTGTGTCTATATATGTAGACACATACATGCATTGCCTATTTGTAGGGAAGATCTGTGCTAGCTCTGTGTGGTTTCTGGGTGGTTGGTATTGAGTGGTAGTGACAGATCACGTGGGTGCAGAGGCTCAGACCCAGCAGGAGGTGGTGCATGTACATCTTCAGCATTAACGCAATCGACATCCGCGCAACAGAAGGGTGGCCAGGCCTTTCCTTAGGAAACATATGCCAAAACTATTATTGGAGATAACGTCATAGCCTGCAGCAAACTGGACAGGATGTTAATGAGGGGGGAACTGTGGAAGAAAGAATCTGAGTGCATCCTGTATTATCAAAACAAAATGCTGAATAAACAGATTATTTCCATTACCATGCACTGTCAGCAATCCTGGTATTTTGATCTTTATCAGGTTTATGCTGTTATATTTTTCATTATGTAGTTGATCCAGGTTTGGGGGCTTTTTAAAGGCATAAGTAAACAAACAAATAAATAAATAAATGCAAACATCTGGGAGGCTATAAAAGACACTGCAGACCCAGGACAGCTCATTATTTCTCCTTGACGAAGAAATCTCTGGTGCATCCTGTGATGTCTGTGACAGTGTGTAATGAGGCACTTCACCATGTCAAGCCCAGAGTCATAATTCTGTCTTATCTGCTGCAATAATGAGACTTTTTGAACTACTGAACTCAGCGGAAGTTATGGGTGTAAAGAAAATGACCTGTGTTTTGCAACTGTTTACAACAGGTGGAGACCAGAGAACTCAGTTATTATTCTTTCAATTGAGGACCAGAATGTATCAGAACCTGAACTTAGAAATTAGGGTCTAATGGCGATTCCAACAATGCGTGGCACTAATTTAGTAGTGTATTTGGCAATTTTCTTCTGTAGTTCTTGATTGGAGGTTTTGTTGTTGTTGTTGTTTTCCTGCTTATTTTCCTTCTAGTTGTGCATTTTCCCCCCTTTTTTTCTTCCTGTCCCTCTGCCCTTCACTGAAAGTCTCTGTAACAATGAAATCCAAAAAAAAAAACGGGCAATCTTTGAATTTCAAGACTCATTCAGGAGATGGCTGTAACTAAACTGGTGACATCTAAGACTGTCTAGTCACATCTGATCCAACAGAAAAGCACTACATGGAATATTTTCAACAGGGTATTAACACAAAAATGTCAGTTATTGCCATCCTTACTGCAGAAGAGGGCAAATGGTTTATTGCATATGAGATAGCTGAAACAAATGCCTTCAGGGATAACAGCTGTCCATTTAAAGTATTTTTTTTTCTGTTTTAGAAAACAAAATAGTGAGACAATGTCATACATATCTTTGCTTTTCCACAGATGCCAGCTGTTAAAAGGTTACATTTTTTGTGTGTTGATCAGAAGTTCATCATTAATTTGAGTATAATGTCCCAAAAGTGTTAGATTGGTTACCTGTTTTCCTCAAAAACATAATTAAATATGTCCAATGCCTGTTTAGGTTTGTTTTATCATTAATTTTCAGACAATTTTTTTTTCTTCTTTTTTTTTTTTTTTTTTTTTTTTTCTCCCCCCTATATCTTTGCTAATGTGCAGTAACTAAAATGAAGTAAGCTGTAGTGGTAATATGAGTTATCAAGATGACATGGCCCTTAGCCTGTTGGCAAAGTATTCACAACCTCCCTTGTCTTTGCTATGGTTTTACCAAATGTCAGCTCATATGTGCTAAGAATAAACCTTGCTGCCTGCCACTCTGATGTGATGGACCTTTGTCCTGATCTGGAGCTTGCCTTTCTGGGGGTGCTGAGAGATCTATTGGTAAAGGGCCATCCAAGATATTATTTCATTTGCTCTTAAACCTTCCTTTGCAGGGAAAATGCCTCTAAATAGTGGGCATTTAAGAAAAGGAGAAGTTGGATGTGTGTGTTTGTGTACCATATCATCCTTCCAGATGACCTAGTTTAGGATTCTGATGAGATCTGAAGAGCAGAGTATTGAAAATGTTGTTTGTGAGAGCCTGTGTGCCAGAACAATATGGGGTAAAATCATTTTAATGAGATGCTAGATCATTTGCAGAGTGCATCTCTCAGTAAATACAGTGGATTTATCTTTCTTAAGAGGAATACAATAGGCCTCTCACAAGCACTTTCACAAGGCTGAAAGAAAATAAGAGGTTTTGGTTCTCTTAAAGTTTTAGCAGAGGCAATTTTCTGTAGTATGCCACAGTTGTAGCCGTCATCTTTACAGAGTTGCTATTGCAAGCATGCTCTAGATTTGTACATGGTGGTGGAACAATAACTTCTGCGGTACTCTGAAGATAAAATAACCATTCTTCATGTATTTAGCAGAATCAGCATGGGGATGTCATTTTATTATTGTAAACCAAGATCCAGAACCTGAAAGAGTCCAAAATAGTACTGTAGCTTCCAGCTAAAAATCTAGGCCTGTCAGGTGGTATCACATCTGCTTCCCTTTCTGCCTTATTTGACCTAAGAGCAAATTTGTTGTAATGCTTGCTAACCTTTACTGAACGTAAGTAGTGGTTTAATAAACATGATTTTTCCCTGGGGAACTTTGCTGCCTGGCCTAGGTTTGGGCAAGGTTTTCCCCTTGACATTTTTTGCCCATGTCCTGAATCTTCCAAGGAACCCAGCAGTAGTTCTCAAGGAGACAAATTGCATCGGAGTTCCCTTGGAAGAAGCATAATATTTGTTGACTGGAGCATGAGCAAAAAAAAAATACAGTACATATAAACCAATAAGAAAGGCAGATTTTTACTGCTCTGAATTTGCAATGGGAATCTCACAAACCTTATGAATTTCTATTTTCTCATTATTTATAAGGAAAATGTAAGGTTACAAATGTTGGATGGGGAACAGAATGTATTTTGCTTTTTCTTAATGCATCCTGGTAGTAAACTCTCACTGACTACAGGTCGTGTTATAAAATGAATGCATTAAATATGAATGAGTAAATGTTAATAACAGAACGGAAGATGACTTACTGTATGTTTTCTTGTCCTAAATCTGGCTGCTGATGTCAACACTAGAAGGTTAATTGCTTAACTTCAGTGAATTAAACCTTTTAACAGTAACAGCTTATTATAATTTTAAGAAATAGAGTTTTTCTCTTTGCATCTCTCACCTTTTTGTCCTTGCTCAGAGTGAAATCCACATTGCACGGACTGAATGTGTACTAGACTGTATTGATTTTCTCCTCTTGGTCTACATCCATCAACCAGAATAAATTCCATATTGAAATAATAAATATGCCTTCCTACCCAGGGAACAACATTGGATTCCTCTTCATTTCCACACATGAAGAATTATTTGTGCTTGTTTTTTTGCTATGTCAGAATGTCAGAATGTTAGCATTTCTTTTCAACTCATATGCCAACAAAAAACTCTTTTATTGATAGAACTCTTCCACTTTTTAATTGTTCCACTACTGCCTGAGTCACTATAAACAAACATCTCAATCCAATGGTATATACTAGAAATAAAAATGCTAGCTTATTTAATAGACTTGTAGGATCTAATAAATACAACTACATCAGTAAAAGGGGTGAAAACGTTGACAACAATTTGAAGATGCATTGGCCTAGCTGCTGGTAATACTTTGATCTTTTTAGAGCCCGTGTTTTGAGACACATACATGTGCACATATGTACATGTATGTGCATGTAACAGAAAATAATTGAATATTTCTCTTTCATTGGTTAGATAAATACCTGCTAACAGGAAAGCAATGGTATTGAACATAAAGCCATTATTTCTCAAATCATTCTAGCTTAGTTTTGTATCATACTCAGATTCAGCTCTGCTCAATGTTCTTATGTACACCACATTATGTTGCTCATTATTGCTTTGCTGTCATGTAAGTAGTGCCCATTCTTGTGACATTATTAGACTGGAGATTTATAGAGCACAGTTCATTGTTATCCAATTGTTATCCAATAAGCACATTGCTGTGATTTAAATACATAAAAGAGAAATACGGTTAATATGTGACAGTTTAGTAGTTTTAAATAATTCCCTTGGTTTGCAAAAAGCTTAGTTTACTCTTCTGTGCCAAAGAAGTTACTTCATTCTTAAAGTGTCATACATAATTCTTCATATATGATTTTGAAAAAGTTAGCAATCTGTGGATTTTTTTTTGGTTTTGTTGGTTTTCTTCACTTATCATACTTCAAATACAGGACTAAAGGGATATTTTCTCCTATGATTCTTTCCCAATAGGATTACTCTAGAAATTATAGGAGCATTCTATTTATTGGATTCTTGTTATCAGGACATCCGGGTGATACCCAATTGCTTTAACATTCATGTAAATAAATTTGGGGATTCTAGCTGATTATTGGCATAAATCATACTTATTTTAACTTTCTCCTCCATAACTTTTTTCTAGCCTATTGCTTGCAGGTGGACACACAGAAAACTTCAGTTATCAAATTCTGAGTGATGTATTTAAAAATTCTGGTTTGCGCCCCCTAATCTATATCTTCTTATATTGATCAAGATTAATTTCCCACCATTTGGTCAGCTTTGTGTTGATTTGAACACTGCATTAATGATAAAAGACTTTTATCATATGTGTTAGCTAAGACATGTTAACAACACATTTAAATCTTAGTCTAGACAAAGCCTGTGGCACTATTCCACATTTACTCATGTACAAATAGCTCAAGACCTTTAATTTCCATCCTTGAATGCTCAGCCTGCTATTGGTGCATCAACATGTCCTCTTTTTGGTTCATTGTCTAATGAATAATTTCATTCCCCATGTGTCAGCCAGAAGAACAGAGTCTGTGCTTTTAGAGCTGTGTTGGTTCTACAGTGTTGGTAAGTGGAAAATAATAAAACTGTGTCTAACATCAGTGAATTACCACTGCAAACGTACTGACTGAAGCTTAAATCAAAAAAATAATTTGCCTGCTTGCAAAAGATACCATTACAATGTTTTCCTGGAAGATTGTTCTGAGTTTATGGTATCTTGGTAACAGTATTATTCATAATGCACAGCCTGTTTTCATTAATTATACATATGTTGCATGTATATTATATTTATTGTTGAATGGCATAATACTGTACATACGTAGTACTATACATGTACTACACAGATTTTTGTATTCTTACGAAAATTGATATAGTAATAATATATTGTTCAGCATTTTGTGGCAAATTCACATTAGTACAAAAGTACTACCACTTCAGCCTAGAATTCATTTCTTACTGAGGATATTTCTGCTCCCCTTCCCTGTTCCTTTGAATGATAGTTAAAAGCCTCTATAATTATGTGGGGATACAAAACAGATATTAGAAGGGAAAACGAAGCAGGAGATATGACACTGGCTTATACGAAGGACTAATTATGCATCTGAGAGCTGAATCTTGGCAGTAAAATACCTTGAGCCCTGAGGGGAGTTTTATAACTGCTGTTGATTTATAATATTTGATATTATGAAAGGAAGGAATCTTGCCTAGCACAACGTATGTAATGCTGATAGCTCTTTACAAATCAAAATATAGCATATGTTAAGGTTGGAAAACTGGGGTATTTTCATCAATACCAGCAAAAACACAGTGTTATTGAATAGTAGTAGTAACCAATCAGAGTAAGTAAGCTGAGCCAAAAAACCTCTGTTTCCCCCTCCCAAAAAAAACATGAATACACTTGCAGTTCATAGAGCATTATTGCCATGACTCTTATTAACAATGAAAATCACATCTCATTCTGGTCCTAGACGACCTTCTTTTTAATAGCCATTTGCCTTTCCAGATTCCTGCAGAAGGAAGGGACTCAAAGGCGATATGTAACAATAGAAGTTCTGATTTCTAGGGCTGAAGAAGAACTCCTTTGAACACATATAACCTGTTGAACTGGGTGGTTAGGAGATTTTGGCCAGTTAAATTGCTTTCGGCCTTTCCGTCATCCTGAGTTGATTAGCTAATAATAAGAGAGGAAGGAAGTAGATACAAATGTAAAAGGCAGCAAATAACTATAAGACTGTAGTCTGCAGTGACTGGAGGATATTAAGGAAATTGTGAAATGGAAGCAGTTAGGGGTTTTCTATCGAGCAATCTTATAGGAGCAATCTTATAAAATCTTATGGGAGCAAAACTAAAGGATGTATGAGTCATATAAACCATATGGTTACCCATACATCTGAGATACTGTCCTAACCCTTGAGGGGATCCAGTAATTTGAGCCGAGCCCTACTGAACAGTACCTAATAACAATACATTTTTAAGTGGCTGGTCAGTTCTCTGAGAAAATGCAGGATACATGTGTTTAAGTGTCATAGCAAGAAAAAAATAATCCACTAAGCCCATATAATTTTTACCTATATAAACCTATATAAGGCTTCATGTAAATTTTTGCATCAAATATTCCATTCTCTCCCTTTCTGTTCTCTGTAACCAGGCTTCATTTCTTTCTTTACTTTTATTAGTACATTGGCAGGATTTAATAGATTTCTACTGAGTTTTCACATGGATTCTGAAATACTGGTGTGATTAAAACAAATGTTCAGGTAAAATACCAAGGAAACATTGTATGTGCTTAAGAAGAGATACAAAATAGAATTTCTTCCCACACCTCTCTGTGATAGAACCAAACAAATCTTGAGATTATTTTCTTTCATTATTAAACTCATCCTAAAACCCTTGAGCAAAGAAACCTCTAGAAGACTGGGGATATTGGAATTAAGGCTGATCCAAAGTGTCTTACATTGAAAAGAGACAAATTAGTGTACTGATACAGGTAGTTGGAGAGTGATGGAGATGGTTGGAGGAACTTTTGGGTTTTCCCAGTTTTCTTTCTCTCCAGTCTCTAATATGTACATCTCCAGCTTGAGCCGTATGTAAGCATGCATTTGTCTTTGACCAAATAGCATGGATATGTAAATAAAGTGGTAGCTCTCATTTAATTTGGAGTAGAGGTTGGGAAGATAATGCAGATTTCTACTAAATTTCAGTGCCAACATGTGCTTTATTGGCTGGAAGAAACACTTTTCACTAGCCAATTTTGTGTTAAATGGAGCAGTGAGTGCAAGGTTTTTGCTGGATATCATCGCTCTTTGATTTGGATCTTTTCTGTCTTTGCCATAAAGGAAAGTGAGTCTGAAACTCCTGAATTGTTAAGCCTTCTAAAACTGATATGAAAGAGGAGATTCTACCCTCTGTTGACAGCACTATTTTTTACTTATTGCCCATGTCAGTATTATAATCAGGAAAAGGTAAGATTTTATTTTATTTTATTTTACTTTTTCGGTGGAATTCAAACACTGCCTTTCATGTTTCCAGAGTGTGGATGGATTTTAATGCATGCTTAATATTAAGCATGTATCAAGGTGGACTGTTGAACGGAGCCTGTAATTTAATATTCTTTACATGTACGAGTTCTTTAGTCAAATAAAACTACAGTAATTTGTCTGAAGTTGTTTGTAAGGTACAGAAATTAGAAATAGTTCAAAATGCATTGTAGTAATGGGAAACTGGAAACAATCTGAACTTTAAAGTAATCTTTAAACGAATGTGGTTCTTACATATACGCACCTAGGAACTGTAAATTAAAAATCTAATTGATGTATTTCATGTCAACTTTTAGTTAAAATTAAAGACCTTGCCTCACTCTACACAGTTCAGTATTTTTAAACTACAGATTAATGGCCTGGAATGGGGAGAAACAGAAAACCTCATTATGAAGAAAAGCAAAGAAAATCTCAGTTCTTTACAACGTACACACAGTATCTGTAGAGCTCAGTGTTTGGTACTTCAGGAAAAGTTTTTGTGCCCCAAAGCTCCTTTGTTTGGTTTGGGTATTTTACTCCTACGTTGTAACTTTGTCAGTTGGTGAAAGATATTACTGCCTGATTAGTTGCTTATTTAATCTCAGTCACAACAGCACAATATCTCTTGAAATTCTCATGCTGATAACAGCAGAACTCTATTAACAATGCTGGATATTAGTGTTTATTTATTTTTCTTGTATATAGACAACAGTTCTGTTTAAGTAGGGTTTTCTCAGATTGTTTTTACCCCCTTTGGAGATAGTGATCTGTGGAGGACAGCTGGTATTTTGAACAGAAGTTGTGCATGCTCCTCCTCCATCCCATTTTTTTCATACTTTAAAAAGTGAGAAGCATGGGGTTTTCAGAACCCACTATAGTTTTCAGTATTTGTCCTATTCATTATAGTAATAACCCCCAAATATCTCAACTGGCACCTTCAAGGGAATTTCTTCAGTGTTCTGAAAGATTACTTTAAATATGGATAACAGGTACACATTGTACCCTGATGGCAGTCCAGTGGGCCCAATAACATGCAGTTCAGAAACTGAGGACATTGTGCTTCATCTGGCCCAGTATTTTCGCATAGGCTTTTTTTTTCAAGCCAGTGCTGAAGTATTTGTTGTTTCTAAAAACAATTTGCAACCGTTCATATTAGCAATTTTAAAAAGGGTGATACAAGTGCTAACAATATTGCTTTGTTGATCTCAATTGTTAGTTATTTGCAGACACTCAGTTTTGCAATGACGTTACTGGACAACTAGAAGGCCAGAGAATAAACTTTAAAAAGCAAGTACGTGATGTTGGCGATAGGTAGCAAAATTAAAGCTGACACAGCAAAGTCTGTTTAGAAATGGGGCTTAAGGTTTTTTTGACAATTTCACCTTTAGTCTTTTAATAAGGTTGAAAACTGAAAGGGTTCAGTATATTTTAGTATGACTGAAGCTTGGTTTTAGTTACAGCTATTTAACTTTATCAGGCTCTCCTGGAGAATTGCATAGCACCTGGCTTCATGAAGGATGAGGTTTTGGAAAACAATTGTTTTAAAAGTGAAAAGGCAAAAGTGGATGTAGTCCTGTTTGTATATCCAGTCTCCTTTAAATTTTCAGTCCTGTGGGTAATACATTATCGGGCTGATTCCAGTTTCCTGTTTATATAGGGTCTGGCTTTGATGCGAGTACAACAGATTAAGAAACAGGAGCAGAGTTCCTGTTTTAGTAATTTCTCATTAAGATGTATATAAGTCCAATGACACTGTGCTGACAATTATTAAAAACATCAGACCAATGAACACATACTTTTCATCAGTAACCAAAGATTTAAAGGCATACCACCTGAGCAGCATACCCACTATATTTCATCTTTGATCAAAGCTACAGATTAGAAAGAAGTATTGCATATGGTTTAATATGTGTTTTAAGTTAAAAAGATCATTCTGGAAAGGCTCCTATTTCTATACAAGATATTTAAGTAATTAATTCCCACATTAAAGTAAACCTCATAGGAGATTTCTGGATTTCATAATTTATCAACCAAAGTAATCTGGAAACTGTTGATGGGCTTTTCTGGTACCTTGTTGAATTGTATTTCATGCTAAAGTGTTATGTTTTACTTGTAGTTTCAATATTTTTAATAATGTTACTTGCCATTGCGTCTTGCTATGCCTTTGTCTGATAAATTACAGTTCTCAGTACAGAGCTGCTCCCAAGGTAGAGAGTAATGGGCTGGGACACAGTGACCTGTTGCCCTGACTCTTGCCAGTGTGCTAATGATTGGTTTTGCAGCCCCCATTTTTTTTTTCCAATGTGAAATTCTACCGTCCCTCGAGTAAATTAATGTACTATCAAATTGTATTCTGATATAGCAGTACACTGCTGCTGGAACGGTCCACAGGCCCCACAGCACTCAATCACTAATGTGGCAGTGAAATTATTTGGTGAACTGATGCAGGTATGCTTTTTGTTCAGAGAAAGACAACAGAAAACCACTTACTATATGTAGAAATAAATAAAAAATATGCATATCAATATAATTATTTTTGATTGTAAATAAATGTTAATTATCCAAGCTACGAGGTTTTAAGTGGTATTGCCACAAAAGAACAGAAATTCAGACTAAACCTGTGACGAACCCAAGAAGTCCCAGCAATTTGGAAGCTTGGATGACCCTGGTGATCCATGTTATCTTTTCCTGCAGTACCATTCCAAGTTGATTACTTGTACTAAAGTATGTACTTGTAACAGGACTTGTCTGTAAGTAACATCTGTACCAGGTAAAACTGAAAAATTGCCTCAATTCTTTTCCCCAGCAACACTGTAAAAGTCAGTAGAGCTACCTGTGGTGCTAAGGATATTATTTCCAAGCTAGGCATTGCTAGCAAGTTTGGTAATCTTGTAGCTTAATTGGTATATGAGCTTATCACACCATTTCCTCTTTATGAGTTGTGTGTGTTATACAACCCCCCTGTTATTTTCTCTTTTGCCTTCTTTAGGAGTTTCATCAAGAAATAATAAATATGTCCAAGCATATGAATTCCATTATGTACAAGGTAATTCCAGTAGCAGTATCCATGATGATGACTGTAACATGAGTCCAAGAGCAGAAAGCTTATACTTACAGCTATTGGAATAATCTCCTCACTGTCTATTTACGTTTGAAGTATGTAGAGCTGGTGAGATTTAATTTCTGTTCTGATGTATGTTTATCCTGTTACTGACTTTTTGTTCCTTTCCACTACTTACAGTTGTGTAATTTACATTTACTTAATGATCCAGAATGTTTAGAAAATAGAAACAAAGATCTTCTGCTACTGAAAGTCTGTTGGAGTACTGCTGACAGAAGAGGGTTAGCTGTCAAATGTTAAAACTAAGTAATCTCCAATTGGGCATAATTAAACCAGGACTTTCACTTAATAAGGTACATATATGCCTACTGAAACTTCTGAGTTCAGTAGTGGGCTGGGTTATTATATTAGATTTGAAGCTATTTGCTCTTGAAAAACAAACAAACAAGCTTAAAGTGAATGCAGTTTATTAAGCTCAGCTCTGCTCTCCTAGTGAAATATCATGAGAATTCTTTCACAGAGGCTTCCTTCTCCTCTCCAATCCCCAGTAAAATCAGGGCAACTCAAGCTTCTTTCTATAAGGACACCAAACAGATATATATATATATTTTTTTTCTTTTTTAAATTTTGAAATCAATTTACTACCTGAACTCACTGAACATTGGAACTTGCATAATGTTTTTGGTATTTATGTGATGTTATATATGATTTCAGTTGAAATCTTGCAACCATCTATGTAACCTCGCTAGCCAGTGGATTCTAAAGAATCTCTGTCAACATATCGGACTATTGCATTCTTCATGTGTTATTGATTGATAGGACTGAGAAAATGATATATTGACCAGGCAAAACCCACTGTATTTCCTAACTTTATTACTGCTAAAATTCTGGGATTTTGAGTTTACTCATCTTTGGATGTCACATTGCTAAACTGCTATGTAGAGAACTTAAAAGGTGACTGATTGCAGAAACAAATGCTTTTAGAGACAACTCCTTATATCTTCAAGTACATTCATAGGGATAAATTCCTTAGAGGGGATTTAAACTTTTTAAGGGACTCTAATAGGATTTAAAAGCTGTAAAGTTGACTAGCACAGTTTATAGCCTACTTGGATGGGTATGGTCTATATTCTTTCTCAGGCCAAGGTCAGTGGTATAAATGTTGCTGTAAAAACTGCTTGTTAATAACTGCAAAGGATACCTGCTGACTGAGGCAAGACATTTTTGAAGAAGGCTAAGGCTTGTTTTTGTAAAATAAATTTGTAGAGCTGGTGCAGAAAAGTGTTTGGAAGATGATTTCTGCCAGAGTTAGATGCTGGCTCTTGAATTTGGAGTAGTATGGTTTTGTTGTTGTTTTCAAATCTCTTTCTGGCAACATATCAGTTTTTCAATATTTCTTTTTCCTAGCTGGAAGGTAAGAAATGGCGACAAAAAGAGGACATTTGCTTTCCTTAACTGTTTTAGGCTGATGTCTCTGGATGCAGAATGCAACTTCTTTTTCTGAACTGGACTGTACAAAATTTCTACTCGCAGACACTTAATGGAACAACTGTGGTAGACATGAGGCCACTTTTGTGTCTGTGACCATGTAATAACTGTTTGTAAAAAGACTGAGACAAGACCCTACCTCTGTTCCATGAGCAGAACGAGGTGAGTGCTTGAATTTTGACCCTGTGATTACCTGGCTTAATTACCTGGTGTCCGTCTCTTGTCAGAGGAGCTGTGGACAGTGCATTTATCTAGGCATAGTAAAGGCCCTTTTCTCCCTGCATATGTCTTTCCATAGAATTATCGAATCATAGAATGCATTGGGTTGGAAGGGACATTAAGGATAACATAGTTCCAACCTTACCACCATGGGTGGGGACACCTCCCACGAGACCAGGTTGCCCAAATCCCCATCCAACCTGGCCTTGAACATCTCCAAGGATGGGACATCCACAACTTCTCTGGGCAACCTCCTCCAGTGCCTCACCACCCTCTGAGTAAATAATTTCTTCCTTATAGCTAATAAAATCTATATCTATCTAAAAACCCATAGATAAAAACCTATATTAGATATATCTATCTAAAAAAACCAATATCTATCTAAATCTACCCTTTTAATTTAAAGCCATTACTCCTGGTCCTGTCACTAGACTCCCTGATAAAGCATCCCTCTCCTTTTCTGTAGGCCCCATTTAGGTACTGGAAGTCTGCTATAATGGTTTCCTGGAGCCTTGTCTTCTCCAGGCTGAACAACCCCAACTCCTTCAGCCTCTCTCATAGGGGAGGTGCTCTAGCCCTTTGATCATCTTTGTGGCCCTCCTCTGGACTTATTCTAATAGGTCCATGTCCTTCTTATACTGGGGACCCCAGAGCTGAACACAGTACTCCAGATGGGGTCTCATGGAAGCAGAGTAAAAGGGGACTTCTATCACTTCCCATGACCCCTTGGTAATGCTTTTGATGCAGCCTAAGTCTGTACAACAGGGTCCATCCCCCAGGAGCAAACTGCTCCAGCATGGGTCCCTCATGGGCGGCAGATCTCCCCAGGCTCCTTGCTCCTGCATGGGCTCTCCATGGGCTGCAGCCTCCTCCAGGCCACATCCACCTGCTCCACCTGGGGCTTCTCCATGGGCTGCAGCGTGGAGATCTGCTCCATGTGGGACCCGTGGTCTGCAGGGGGCAGCCTGCTCCACCAGGGGCCTCTCCACAGGCCGCAGGGGAACTGCTGCTACCTGCCTGGAGCACCTCCTGCCCTTCTGCTGCACTCACCCTGGGGGCTGCAGGGCTGCTTCTCATTCCTCGCTCTCCCAGCTACAGTTGTGCAGCATTTTTTTTTTTCCTTTCCTTTTTGCCCCTTTCTTAAATCTGCTCTCACAGAGGTGCAAACATTGCTTATTGGCTCTGGCCAGCTGGTCCCTTTGGAGCTGGAAGAAATTGGACCTTATCTAACATGGGGCAGCTTCTGGATTTTTCTCACCAAGACCATCCCTGCAATCTCCTGCTACCACAATCTTTCCATGTAAATACACTACACAATTTCATCTGCCAATTCTCTCAGGACCTGTGGACGCATCTCATCATTCCCCATGGACTTGTGTACCTTCACATTCCTTAGATGGTCTCAAACTTGATCTTCTCCTGCAGATGGCAGTTCTTCATTCTCCCAGTCCCTGCCTTTGCCTTCTGGGACTTGGACTATGTGGCTAGAGCTCTTGCTGGTGAAGGCTGAGGCAAAAAGTCATTGAGTACCTCTACCTACTCCATATCCCAGGTAATCAGGTCTCCCATTTCCTCCTGGAAAGGGCCCACAATTTCCCTGGTCATCCTTTTATCATGATGTACCTATAGAAGCCTTTCTTGTTGTCCTTGATGTCCCAGGCAAAATTTAATTGTGAAAGGGTTTTAGCCTTCCTAACTTGATCCCTGGCTGCTTGGACAACTTCTCTGTATTCCTCCCAGGTGACCTGCCCTGCATCCACCGTCTGTAGGCCTCCTTTTTCTGCTTGAGCTTGGCCAGGAACTCCATGTTCATCCATGCAGGCCTTCTGGAATTTTTGCCTGACTTCCTCTTTTTTGGGAGACAATATTCCTGAGTTTAGAGGAGGTCATCCTTGAATATTAACTAGCTTCCTTGGGCCCCTCTTCTCTCCAGGGCTCTGTCCCATGGTACTCTACGAAGCAGATTCCTAAAGAGGCCCAAGTCTGCTCTCTCCAAGTCAAGGGTAATGAGCTTTCTGTGCTCCCTCCTTGCTGCCCTCAGGTTCCTATCTGCACCATTTCATGGTCACTGCAGCCAAGGCTGCCCCTGCGCTTCACATTTCCCACCAGCCCTTCCTTCCCATTGAGAATGGGGTCTAGAATAGCACCTCTCCCTGTTGGCTTCTCTATCACTTGGAGAAAAGAAGTAGCCAGAGTGTCAGGGAGAGTTTTGCAAAACATCCCATTACTTAGGAGCATATTTAGCCCTCAGTTCTTTTTGTGTGGCCTGAGCATGCAACTGCCATTTTAGAAATCTATATGGCAAATAATAAGATACTTTATTGGTGATAGTTATTGGAATTTGTTGCTGTGCAAAAGGTATAGTTGTAGTTACATTTTTGCTAACTGTTAAGTATTTATTTATTTACTTTTTGCCTTTCTGACCTTTTCTGTAGGCCAGTGAAAGAACTTGGCAGTGCTTCTATATTGTTTTTGGATATGTCAGAACTTCCTAATGCACATGTTTTCCAGATGCTAAAATGAAGATGCTTAAGGTCTGGGAGTTTATTTTTATCTAGCAGTGAAGGTCTTGGAACTGGTGATGTTCAATCAATAAGCTACATTTGCTTTTTTCAAGCTACTTATTAGAGTATGATGCAGCAAAAAGAACTCATGTTACAATTTATACAAGAAATCATTGACACAGCTCCTAAAGCCAAGCACGCTGCTCTGGAGTAAGCAGAGCTGGAATGAAATAGAAGTTAAAAAAAAAAAAAAAAAAAAGAAGAAAAGTTGACTCGTTGCCTCTAATCAGTAAGCAGAACTATGACCCCTGTAAGTGTGAAATAATCCATAAAAGAGCTCATGTTGAAACAACCATTTGGACAACTACATGGAATTAAAGTTTTTGCATCTCTCAAGAGGCTGCTCATTTATAAGATGTATGTTTTGCTCTGCTTGGAGGCATATATATTGTCTCAGCTGAGCGGTATTGTGCTGCACAGTGTTTGCTATGTTTTCTGAGAAAGTTTAATTTAGCAAGTTTTAACCATGGACAAATATATCAAATGCATTCTGTGATTTAACTTTGGGTTTGTCTTAGATACCGGCATTTTATGTTCTAGACGTGAAACTATGTAAAGCTCTCTCTAACGGTTCTTAAAGGAAACCACAAGCTGTTTCTTGAGTTGGTTGTATGAGGAGTCACTCCAAGGAGCTTGAAGTCCATAGCTGAGCTCCCCTGGATTTTTGTGGTACGGGCAGGACTTGCTCTGCCTTGTGCAGGAGCCAGCTAAAGTCAGCCCTCATGCTCTGTCAGACAGTTCAAAGCTAGCAAGGCTGTCATCATCGTTTGGCAAGCCCACAGGGTAAAGCGAGGACAGGCGGAGGCTGCCAGAGCCTTCCCGGCGCTGAACTCTCTCAGGTCACTACGTCTGGGCTGGGGCTAGCCCAGACAAAGGCAGTGGCAGGGACAGGGCTCCAGCAGACTCAGGGTAGCACTGGTTGCTGGCATGCCCAGGGGCCGGCCCCTCATACCTGAAATTTCATCTGAGCTAAAACTTTAACAAAACTTTTGTAAGATTTTCCACCCATGTTTGAAGTGGAAGTTTGCATATGTGATTTGTGCACACACACAGGCTCAAAAGGAGCCATGCTGAAAATTCACCTTGGCTGCAATCACCCAAATTGATAAAACTCAGCATCTGCTTTTTCGGTTAGCATAATCTTTGTAGTCTGTTTGTTATTCAAAGGAAGCTTATCTCATTGAGAGTCCTATTATTGAATGTATTGTATTAAATGTTGATGTAAACCTTTAAGTAAAAGGCATAGTTGCTCTCATCCAGTATGTCTGTGGTATTAGGTCATGAATATAAAAATATAAAAATAAATGTGTGTACATACGCATAGGCATTTGTAATCTTAGGGCCCATGTTATACCTTTAAGCATTTGCCAGTGGCTCTGTTATGGGTAGGCTCCTTTGGAATGTGCTATTTCTTTGACAGTGCCAGGTAGCAGTGCCTTGATTAATATTGTTACTCTAAAGAATATAAAAAAATAAAATTAAAAAAAATCCATTGGAGCAAGAAAATTATTGTTACAATATAGAGCACTGAAATGAACATGCTTATCACCATGCCTCTCAATTGCACAGAGACCAAAAGACAGAGAGAGCGTTCTTCTCTTCCACTCTGCTCTGCATATTTTGTCATTACCATGCAGAGCTGTCGCGACGGCTGTCTCCTGGTTATGATTTTCAAATCCCAGTTGATGATTAATACCATTGGCTCAGACGACTGTAAAAGTCCTGTGCTATAGCTGCAGACATTTTTCACACTGCTCTAGCAGTAATGATGTGCATCGCAATGTAAGTGACATGGAGGGTGGAAGGCAGCAATGAGTGAAGGAGAGAAAGAAATAGGGTGACATGCAAGAGATACTTTTTTTTTTTTTTTGGTATGTTTTCCTTATTTGTCAGGTCAGCAAGCAGACAGGTTTAACTAGAAAGCCTGTCACATGAATACCTTGCATTTCTGTGGAACTGTTTACTTAAAAACATCCAAAAGCCTCCTGTAGTCAAGTAAGGAGATAAAAAAAAAAATAATCTAGGACTGATGGATTGATTCAATGTCCTCACTAAACAAGAATGGACAAGGTGCAGAATTTCACCCAGGTTAACACTGGAAGCTTTACTTTTTCCAGGGAAAGCTCCTTCAGGCTGTCTGCATTCAGTTGCACACATGCTTCAAAGGAAGGTATAGGTATGTTTGGTGGCAAGGAAAGTTAAATCAGCAAAGCTATGGCTGTATGCTCAGGTACACAAGCGTCATCATGAGTAGAAAATGAATGAGCAACTCATGAAGGTAGTATGGGATTCCTGGTAGTCTTGTCCTGCTTTCTAGGACTATTCTGCTCTCTCTGCCCTTCTCTTCTTTCTCCCACCCTCATATACTCTCTATGCATATCCACCTTTCCTTTGAGTATTTTCTATTTTCTGTTCCACTGTACTCCCTACCCATGTCTTCTCAAGTTCCTTTTTCTCTAAATCCCGAGGCTTCTCACATAGCTATTTAGGCCTCTCTCTCAAATTTAAACAAAATAATTTGCAGTTTTTATTGTATAGATTATCGTCCCAATGTCCAAGTCTAATGCACACAAATACTAGTTGGAGGACCCGTATACACAGTGGCAGTGGTTTGCAGCCTGGTGTATAGTGGTGAGTGCACAATAACCAGTGCTTATATTCTTTTTATGTAAATTTATCTGTATGGAAAATAAAACCTCCTTTAAACTTGGATGCTGAGTGAGCTTGATATTTGTGAACAATACTGTTATGAGCTGTACCCTTCCCCTTTGTCACTGAGGATGTTTGCACAGATTTAAGTATTGTTTTTGTTTTGGCAGTGGCCTAATGCTCAGAGCAGGAAGCGGCTGCACCCTGACGGCTGTCATTTCCCCTTCGTGTGACTCCTGTTTATTGCCAGCTGGTTTCTTACAGACACATCACAGGCTTTGATATGACGGGGCCCCGCCGCTGACTCAGAGCTACTAAGATTTCTGTGGCTATCTGTTTGCTTGTGCTGTCCTTCACAAATGATAAGGTCAGCCTCAAAAAAAAAAAAAAAAAAAAAAAAATTGAATCATAGGCTCTTTCACAATCCTTTGCTTAGATTACGGGATGTATGTTGCCACCGAGTCAGTGAAAGACAAGGAGCAGTGACGGCTGGGAACATGTCAAGTGGACGTGGGGAGCTGGGCAGAACTTTGATGCAGAAACTGTTTTCCCAGCAGAGGAGGTCCTGGCAGACGCATGGCTTGCTGCCCAGTTTGGGATGTGTCCTCTTGGTCCTCATTCTGAATCCTTCCCTCTTACCTCTCCCCCACCCACGTAAAATCTTTTGTTAAGTTTTGTCTTCTGTTAGGTTAGCTTGTTTTAATGCAGTGGAGTCCCACATAGATTCAGCAGTCTTGTGGTTGTTTTATAGGGCTCCAATGTATTTGGAAATGAATTAAGGCACCTGAAAGGTCTGGCAGTTTCATTAGAGAAGGACAGTCCAATCCAAATTAGTGTAACTCACTTAAAATTGAAGTAAAATGTTTTAAAGAGAGTGATCTGATAAATATTGGCTTTAACTAATTGGATTTTCAATAGACAAATCACTGCATTTTTCTCATTACTTGGTGCTCTGTAACGCTTTCACATTGTCCTGGAGAGTACTGTTCCCTGTGACTGAGCTGAGATGTCTGAGTGAAATCACTTACTGAGCTATTTTTCTGAGCCTTCAGCTACTTTGGGGCACTTGAGGCCTGGCTTGGTGAGGCTGCTATGGCTCAGAGCTCCTTCCTGCTCTCCCTGCTACTGAAGAGATTTTGCTGTTTTTTAGTGCACTCGTACAGGTTTGCTAATCCTTATGCATATTGCATGGGTGAAATGATTGGCAGGTTGCCAGTGACCTCTCTGAAAGAAAACACTCACGATAAGCACAGCATAAGGCCTATTGTGTTACAAATATGGTAGACTTTATTTATTTATTGGTTAAGGGGGACAGGAAACAGGGCATGTCCTTTTAAAGTCAACTTCTGTATTCCAGAATTAAAACTAAATAGGACCTGAGTAAATATGAATCTTCTTTGCTGCCTAATAGTATTTTTTAAAGTATTATTATCAAATCATAGAATCATTAAGATGGAAAAGACCTCCAAAATCCTCTGGTCCAACCATCCAAGTATCCAAACCAGTATCACCCACTAAACCATGTCTCTAAGCACCATGTCCAATATTTCCTTAAACACCTTCAGGGATGGTGACTCCACCACATCCCTGGGCAAACTGTTCAAATGCCTGGCTATAATCCCTTATTAAAAAGAAGAAGGAAAAAAAAAAAAAAAGGAAAATAAGCAGGAATTCTTATAACCTCATCTAATGTGGGAGCACCATCATTTAATACCTTCCAAAGCATGTTTTCTGAAAAGAACTTGCATGCATTTATTTGATTCCCACTTCAGGAAAAGGGAAGCATTCCCTTCTCAGGAACTTCAAAGCTGATGCCCCACAAAGGGAGCTGCTCCTCAAAAATGCTTTCAGTGAGGTACTAGCATATGGCTTGGGAAATGGTAGAGAAGTGAAACAGCTTCTTGTTCATTAATACTGAAATGTTTATATGAACAGCAATAATAACAACATATGCATTTTAGTGTCTGTGCAGTATGAAATTGCATGTGGATTCAATTAGATAATATTGACAGTCACGATGGTAAGTATGCAAATAATACCATGATATTCTTCCATTAAGATTCCTGTGTACGGAAAAGTAGAGATGGAAAATGGAGTGGTGCTATACAGTTGCTGAGCTATTTATTTTTCTAACACAAAATGCCCTAAAGCAAAGTTTGTCTGTAGGATGTTTGTTCATTCAGTTTAGGAAAATCAGTAGTTGACTGAATGGCTGAGGCATGTGGGTATGTTTTTTTTTTTTTTTTTTCAGGGCAGATTTGGTGTATCTCCTATGCAGGCTTGACCATCTCAAGTCCACTATACTGAAAACAGCTATACTGAAAACAGTTTTAGTCAGTGCACTGCATTTCCATGCAATTATGGTGGTATGCTTATTTTCTGTTACCTTTTGAATGGATAATTTAAAATTGCTCTCTGTAGGGATGTTCTCTGTGTCTGTCTGCCTATCAATCTTTCTATCTGAATGCAGAAGTATTTGATTAGTGTATTTAAAGTAATAAAGATGTCAACAGTAGTGTCACATTGATTGATGCTAATTATAAGTCTTTAATGGATCCTCTGGTTTGGCCACTCTCCTTGCAGATTGTGATTTTATGGTTAAAATAATGCCCTGCTGTCCGCAGACTTGGTCATAAATTGTGGTCTATCTTTCTTTAATGACTCCATGTGCAGTGGTATAATCCCAATAACATACATTATCTTTGGTAAAAGGAAGGCAGTGACTTTCATAGAGGTGATGGATGGATTTATAAGGACTAGCTAACAGACTGTCTGGGATCACACCAGAGGCAAGGCTGATTGTTCTGCTTGTGCATTGCCATAAGCAGAAACATTAAGCAGGCAGTCTTGGATAACTGATGGTTTTCATTCAGTTCCTCTCTTTCCACTCATACCATCAGTAAAAGTTAAAGAAAATGCTGAGATGAGAATCAAAGTCTCCTATCAAAAAACTGTCATGATGCAAGACATCTTCAGTAGGCATCTGTCAACTGTACTGAACAAAAAGCAGTGCAGACTCTTGCTTTGAGGCCATTCTTTTTAAAGCATGTAACAAATGGTCAGTGAATGCATGTTTACCTTAAGAAAGCACATTGTTACCAAGAAGAAAATGCTACATCCGAGGGGAGGGTGGGGGACAAAAAGGGGCATAAAGGAGAGTTTATTAATTTTGAAAGGGATTCAAACAGAATTTCAGGGGACCATGGAGGGATGTGCACAGGGATACCCACATACATACAAATGTGTATCAAGTTACATGTGTCCATTTTTAAGTACAGTCGCTATAGCAATTTTGAAACTCTGCCTTACTGATTGCGTGTTCATAAATGGCACCTAGGAGCATCCCAGCAGAGCATGGAGCATCCCACAATACTGTGTGTAGATAGGCAGGTGCATGTGGATGTTCTCAGAGTGGTCTGTGCCTTATGGGCCCTGTAGCATAACTAGTGAACCTGGTTAAAAAGCAGAATGTTTCCTTAGTGCGAAGTTGTTAGGAATAAAAGTTAATTTGGAAAAGATGCAGTCACACACAAAAAAATATAATAAAAAAAAATTGTTAGCACCCAAATGTTGGGTTTTACTGCCTGTAGCTTGCTATAGTTGTATGCTTGTGGTGTGTGATCTAGAGATATCAAGTACAAGGAAATTACTGCTGGCTTGTTTGTTTATTTATTTACTTTGGAGAGACTACAATGGACTCGAAAAAATAATTCTGAGTAAAATGGTAACATGGGTGATGGTGAAATGTCACAAAACTTCAAAGCATTTGTTCAACTGTTCAAAAGTTAAAACTGCCAATTTCAGTATTGCTTTTGGCAAGTAGATGTACTTGAAGTATACATACTTCAAGAATATGTCCTTTGCCATATTCTTGAAGTGTATGCTTCTTGAAGTCACATCAGCTAGACAGCCTCAAGTCATCCATGAGCTCTGCAGGCAGCTGTATTACCAGATCTGGACCTCTGGTTCTGTCATCAGAGATCTTCTCAGTGGGTTTTCTGGAGCACATTGTGTGAATGTTTTGTGTTAGTTTTCTTTTGGAGTGGTGGTATGCTTGAGTGTTTTTGTTGTTGGTGGTGGTTTTGTTTGTTTTAATTTTATGTTTAATTCAGCAGAGTTTTTTCTGCAACCACACCTGCTGGAGCTGGGTGGTGCATCCACATGAAGCTTTACCCCCTGTTCTCAAAGGGCAGGATTCCTTTTGTCCCAGCCCCTGTCTATTTGTCCTGTCCTACACAAGGTTCCTACACAGCATGGGTGATTCTCTGTGAGGCATGATGAATATGCCATTTGCTGGGGATTTATAAGAAACATACATTAATGTAAGCACATACTTTGCACTGCAAGTAAAGGAGCACCTCAGTCAGCTTGCATACATGTGTGCATGCCTATGTGTAGAGGAAACTGACCTACATACAGAAACTTGCGCTGACCAGAGAAGGTGGCAGCAGGGTTGTTTATTTTCTCTCAATTTGATTATTTCCATTTTTTCTTTATGATAAATTAGCACTAGCTCATATGTTTCAGATGAAATTAAAAAAAAAAAAAAAAGAAAGCCCCAAGGCTTCTGCTTAAAAATGCAGGTTAATCCTTGGTGGCTTGCAGAAGCATTTCTGTAGCATGCTACTAATTAAGATAAGGTTATCATTTTAAGTTATACCAGGAATGCAATTAGAGCTCTTACTAAGAACTGTAGCAATCAATTTTATACAAATTATTCAGACCTGGTAAGGTAGAATGCAGTTTTAATAGGACAAGAGAACACACTGTGGTTTTATTAAATATAATATAGATTCAAATTACAGCTGAACACTGTACTGCCTCTCATTCAGCAGGAATCCATGTATCCCTTTCTAAAATCTTTTCTTAGGTGGGATTGATTTAAACATTTTTTCTTTCCTCCTCTATGTACAATTGCAATTGATTTCTGATCTTGGAAAAGAGTCCTTTTGAATGGATGTACTATAAAACCTGAAATGAATATGGAGAAACATTTAGAAACATTTACCACATAGCAGAAATTTCACATGTACACATAGGTGTGAATTGATGACAGACGACCATTTAGGATATACATGTATATAGCTTGTAGATGTAGTTATTTTCTACAGTACTGTGGACAAAAATCAGTCCCTGTTGACATAACTGGAAGAAGCAGAGTAGACAGCAGAATTGACTTCCACCAGGCACAAAACATTTCAGTATATCTGAACTTTGGCCAAACATCAAAAAAAGAATTAAAAAAAAAAATTAATATATATATATATATATATATATGTGTATATAAAGATAATATGCTAGTGAAAGAACTATACTTTACCCACAAACATATTTGTTTGTTTATTCATGAAGATATACAAATTTTTGAGAAACAGAACAGGACATAGGCATGCAAACTGTAGAAGTATGCAGTCATGGAAGGATTTCACAGTCTCACATATACAATGTGGTATTTTTATCTCAATGTGTAGTGTCCTGGCTCTATTTTTCAAGCAAGGAATGCCTGTTCTTTAGGTTTTCCTGGAACAGTGGTCTTTAACGTCACTTTTTGTTATCTCACTCTGGTTACCTTCTTGTTTTGGAACTGTGCAAACTTCTATTCTTTGGGTTATACTCATGTTTTACTGATGCCCTTAAATTCATTATATCGTAGCTAATCTTGGGCTTAATCAATAATATAAGAGTTCAAACATTAAAAGATGACTATTCCTCAAATGCAGTTAGAAACTAAGCAAATTCAGAAGCCTTTATCAAAAGGAACATGGACATGGGAAATGTGGGTGAATGCACACTCAGAGTGCTTAGTCAACCTTTATCCTTCCATGTGACGACTGTGTGGTCAGTGAATAAAACTGTCTGTAGCTGCAGATTAGAAGTAAATGATTTATAAAAATGTATCAGATTATTTCTTGTTTTACTTTTTTTTTTTTTTTCAAATAAATGTTAAGACAGTTTAGTTTTCCATTTTCTATGTCTTGTGAAAGAAAATTTTCATCAGGATTTGTAATTCTGTCTCTTTCAAAATTCTTTCTAGAAGTTTTTGGTGAGAATTACATGGTCTTCTGCAAGGTGGGCAATGAAAGATGTTAACTTCTGGGTCCGATATTATGCACGAGGCTATCCATCTTTACAGAGTAGTGTGTAATTAACTCTTTGTTAAAACATTCAGTATTCATCTTTTGTGTTTATCCAAGTCACAGCACTGTGCTTCCTCATGTCCCTGTTATCTCATTTTTTAGATTTTTTTTTTCTATTTATTATCTGGGTTGTACTTACCAATTGTAGTTACTAATCAATGTTGTAATGCATTTTAGAAAGGATGGTGTAGATGACATTATTCTGTCTCGGGGCTGTTTTTCCTTTCAATATGAAATGGAAATCCAAAGGAATAAAATTTTCTATTTAATTAAGAATGTTGTTTGGCTTGAAGGACTACTACATGAAAAGACTTTCAGGTTTCAGCAATTAATATAGTTATTGGCATTTGATATTAAGTGGGGCACTAGTGTGTGTTTCTGTAGTCACAAGTCACTTCATTCTGTCAGCTGGAGAACCTTGTGCTGGAGAAGGGTGTGTACAGCATTCCCAGGCATCTTAGGAGAATAACCTTGGTGAGCATGAGAAACTGGGACGGGAAGGTAGAACTCTGTGGAACTGGAAAGGTCTCTCTGGTCAGTTAAAGGACATTGAAGCAGGTAAACATCCATGTTAACCTTCATTCATATATATATGTATGTACATGTATGTATTTAAAAGTTGCTGCAGCTTGTTGTTGGACTCAGCAACTGAAGTACTAATTTTAAACTGGTTATCCTAACATAAGGATCTGGCGTTAAGACACCATGGTCCAGCTGAGAACTGATCTGCAGAATGGCCTGTTGCAGGCTGTGTGCATGTGAGTTTGTCACCCATTCTCTCCATGTGTTTATTTATTTATTTTTGGTAAAAGTAATTCTGTGAAATTCCTAGAATTCCTGTTTCAAAACAGTAATTCTAGGAAAGGAAAGACTCTGTCATTTTTACTGATCTTGAGACAATTGAGTCTTCCATCAGGCTGTTACTGTACAGAATCACAGAATAGCTGAGGTTAGAAGGGACCTCTGGAGACCAGCTCTAGTCCAACCTGCCTGTTCAAGCAGGGTCACCTAGAGTGCATTGCACAGGACCACGTCCAGGAGGGTTTTGAGTATCTCCAGAGAAAGAGACTCCACGGCCTCTCTGGGCAATCTGTTCCAGCACTCTGTGCCTTCACAGCAAAGTTTTTCCTCATATTCAGATGGAATTTCCTGTGCTTTACTTTGTGCCTGATGCTTTTTGTTCTACGACTGGACTACTACAAAAAGAGTCTTGTCACCCTCTCTTCAGATATTTATATATGTTGATATGATCCCCTCTCAGTCCTCTCTTCTCCAGGCTAAACAAGCTCAGATCCCTTGACCTTTCCTCATAAGAGAGATGCTCCAGTCCCCTAATCATCTTAGTAGCCCTCCACTGAACTCACTCCAATAGCTCCATGTCCCTCTTGTACTGGGGAGCCCAGACCTGGACATAGTACTCCAGGTGGGCTTGCCAGGGCAGAGCAGAGGGGAAGGATCACCTCTCTAAAATGCTGGCAACACTCTTCTGAACGCACACCAGGATACCGTTGGCCTTCTTGGACACAAGGGCACATTGCTGGCTCTTGGTATTCTTGTTTTGGCTGGGATAGTTATTTTTCCTTCATAGGGGCTGTTTTGTATCGTGTTTTGGGTTTAGGAAAAAAATAATGCTGATGACACACTGATGTTTTAGTTATTGCAGAGCAGTGTTTATACAGAGCCAAGGACTTTTCGGCTTCTCATATGGCCCTGCCAACAAGGAGGTTGGGGGTGCACAAGAAGCTGGGAGGGGACACAGCTAGGAGCTGGCCCAAACTGGCCAAAGGGATATTACATTATCTATTATGTCATGAAGAGCAACAAAACTTGGGGAGCTGTCTGGGGCAAGGTGCTGCTGACTGGGGACTGGCTGGGCATTGGTCATCAGGTTGTGAGCAAGTGCATTGTGCATTGCTTGTTTTGTGTGTGTGTGCACATATATATATAAATATATATATAAATATATATGTATGCAATTACCATGATCCCTTACCATTTTCCCTTCCATTTCTGTCCTTTTTAACTGTCTTTATCTCAACCCATGAGCTTTACCTTTTCATTTCTCTCCCCCATCCCAATTAGGGGGGCAGGGGAGGCAGCATGTAGATGGCTGTGTGGTGCTGGCGGGCTGCCTGCCCGGTTAAACTGCAACACATGGTTAACTCATCCTCCACCAGGACTCTCAGGTCCCTCTCTGCAGAGCTGCTCTCCAGCAGGACAGTCCCCAGACTGTATTGGTGAATGGGGTTATTCCTCCCTATGTGAAGGACCCTGCACTTGCCCTTGTAGAACTTCATGAGATTCCTCTCAGCCCAGCTTTCCAGCCTGTCCAGCTCCCTCTGAATTGTGGTGTATCCTCCCAGCTTTGTGTCGTCACCAAACTTGCTGAGGGTGCACTCTGTTCCATCATCCAGGTCACTGATGAATAAGTTGAACATGACTGGACCCAGTACTGACCCCTGGGAGACTTTGCTAGCTACAAGCCTCCAAGTAGACTGCGCTGCTGAGCACAACCCTCTATCCAACTAGTTTTCAGTCCACCTCACTGTCCTCTCATCTAACCCACACTCCCTGAGCTTGTCTATGATGTTGTAGGAGACATAGTCAAAAGCCTTGCTGATGTGAAGAAAGACAACATCCACTGGTCTCCTCTCACCTACCCAGTCAGTCATCTGATAGCCATCACAGAAGGCTATCAGAGTAGTTAAGCATGATTTCCTCTTGGTGAATCCATGCTAACTACTCCTGATCAGCTTCTTTTCCTCCACATGCTTAGAAATGACATTCATGGTGGGCAGTTCCATCACCTTTCCAGGGATGTGGAGGTGAGGCTGACAGTGCTGTAGTTTCTTGGGTCCTCCTTGTTGCCCTTTTTGAAGATCAGACTGACATAGGCTTTCTTCCAGTCCTCAGGCACCTTCCCTGTTCTCCATGACCTTTCAAAGATGATGGAGAGAGGCTTAGTACTTGCCTTCCAGCACCTCCAACAAGAGTTTCATGTTTGGAAAATGTTCTGGAAAATGTCCCTTCATTTTATCTCAAGTTGGAAACAGGGTGATATTTTCTTTTAAAAGAAATCAAGGCTGACTGTAGTGCAAAAACAGCTTGGCAGTTTGAGTATAAGCAGAAAGACATTTGTGTTACATGTATGCAGATGTTACCATACATGAAGTTCAAATCCAACAATTAAGTCTGAAGAAGTGTTTTGTTGGATTAAGGGCGAAAGGCAGTAGGTAGCTTAAATATGCTTCATTGAAAAAGTACATGCATAAATAATGTTTGTTTTTGTTTAGGCAGTGTGGTGAAGATAGCTAGATTATGACGGGATAGTTTAGGAATAAAAATAACTTTACTTTCATGGATATCATCCTTTATAGTTTGGAGGTAGAAAGCTGTAATTGAGGACCTGTGGCAACGAGAGAATTATGGCCACTAGTAATGCAGAAAACAAACGACACACTAGAGGTGCTCTTTACTGTTCTCATTGAATTCTTACAGGAATTTACTATATGATTATCTTCAATCAAATTATGAGTACAATTAGGTTTTGGTACATGTGTTGTTAGGGTTTGACCACTGCAGAGCAGAGGTTACCATTGCTCAGTGAGGCCAGGCTGTCACAAGGAGTCTGTGGATGTTGAAAGCTTTCTCACCTGCACTGTTGTTTATACAGATACTATGCTCTACAAGCCTTGTTCAGGCTTATCAACAGAAGGTTAATTAGCAGCGGTCACAGACCTCACTGTTATAAGCTTGCAGGTGAAGGTTATTTTGTCATATACAGAGCTTAAGAGAATTTATGTTTATAGAATGAATTCTTCTCTGCTAAATCTGTAAGGTTGGCCTTCATTAGCAATAAGGAAAGTATGTGGACTGATAACATGGGTGAGTAATCAACTTCATTTATTGTTAAAACTGCAGTAGAGGTTAGCTTGGTTAAAATGTATTTTAGCAATGTTTACTATTTAACATGGGAGTACTTACCAATATTAACAGAGCAGAGCCTGTTTGTTGGGCTCAGATCTGATTAATAGCATTTTTTTTTCTATTCTGGTTTATATAGTGGTGGATTATGTTTTCCTATATCATATTTAGCTTGTAATTCAGAAGGTTTTGTTTTATGTTTTGAAATGCTTAGAAACACAGGACAAGAATGTTAATGATGAGAGAAAACAAATATTCCAAAGCTGAATCTAGTTATAGATGTCTGAGTCAGAGGAATTGAATCAACTTTTAAATGGCAATTGAGTGCAGAAGACATTTTCCAATGTCTTCTTGATATTAAACGTAAGACCAGAAAATATTCATCCTGTTGGCCATAATTATTTTAGAGCTCCTCAAAGTTTCTTACAATTTGTTTACAATTAAACATAGCTGCACTTCACAAAAAATATGCATCTTAGTTTTTTATGTTTCTCAGCCAATATGACATCTGTACTCTAGGTACTGTAGTCCTGATTCAGAAAACAAGTTTTTATCAGCAAAGACCATTAGTGTATGTTCTTATGTCATACAGAAGCCAGTAGAATGTAAGCAAGTGCTTACTACATGAGCTTAAACATATCTGCTTTTGTTATTTATTTTTTTTAGTATACTTTACTCTCAGATCTCAGCTCTAAAGAGAAATGTGTTTTGTCATCAACTGATGTGTGCATTATCTTACTGATCGACAATTTAATTAATCTTTGTAACATCCCCATGAGATGGAGGGCTGGTATTATGCCAGTTTTACAGATACTAGGCTGAAGTATAGATATAGTAGTGCAGAGTCTCCACCAGTTTAGGGTATTCAGTTTGGGATGCATTATACGATATTGCCACATGGCACAGCATCTATCAGCTTCAGTTGCTAATGCAGCACCTCAGCTTGGGAACCTGGAGAGGAAAATGCCTGTTAGAAAGTGTGTATAGTTAAGCAATGTTGAAAGCCTCACAAGCCTCACACAAAGGCAGAAAGGTGTGGATCCTGTTCACTAAAAAAATACTTAGCTTTCTAAAGGAGTTTCAGATTACAAAAAAAAAAAAAAAAAAAAAAAAAAAAGAAGTTACAACATTGGCAAATTTGAGTTCATGTTTGAGGAGAAGCAAAAAGTAATACTGATATACAAGATGCATGTCACTCAAATGTTAAGTTAGGGCTGCAGCTCTTGGAGATGCTAATGCTTTACAAAGAAAACATCAATAGAAATGTTATTGTCTGGGGAGAAGAACTCTTCTTAGATGTGTTTAATGCTGGTTTGCTGTAAGTTTACAAGGTAAGGTAAAAGGTTTTAACCAAGCAGAGCTTGGATCAAGGTTTGACAAATATAAGCAGCCATTAAAGTACTGAGTGGGAGGCAATGTTAATACAGGATGATGCTGGCTTTTTTTCCTACCCATTCACTCACTGTTTCAGATAGATATAGATCATATATATGTATTCCAGGATGTATTCGTATGTGTTTGTTGTGCTGCCCAAACAACTGAGTAACAAGAACATATTTAAACATAGTTTAAATAAATGGTTATTCTCACTTTGATGCTGTGTCTTCAGTTTCTGGAAGCAGCCTATCGCTCTTGCAGTTTGGTCCTTGACCTATCACTTTTGGAGACTTGCCATACAATCTTTGTTTTCAGTAACAAGAATGGAAAAACTGACTTCCTGACAGTAATGCTGAAGTCTAAGTTGAAACCACTCACAGGTGAAAAAACAAGAGCTCTTCCACTTTGAACCTGTAATGTTTTACATGTAAAATACCCACTTAAAACTGGGCAGCCAACAAAAGGAGGCCAGTCCCTTGCCCAAGACCAAATATTAAATGCTTTGTCAGAAGTTTCACTAAATAGTTGTTGTAATATGTTTCTGTGTGTTTTTTCCCTAGGTAGTGTATGATTTTTAATCTTAAGAAAAAATAAAAATAATTGGTTATTTATTTTTAATATGGGTATCATATTAATTCACTGAGCAGCTCCTGGCCCTTCGTAGACTGGTAACAGTTGTCTGTGCAGCTCTGACTGATCCCCATGTGGCCTCTTCATCACACAGATTTTTCTTGGATTTGTAAAACGCATTAGGATTTAGATATTTATTTGTACGGGGAACCAACAGATCACACAACTTGCTTGTTTTCTGGCATTTGCACCATCTTTCATGGTGTTCTGTTTTCATCAACACAACAGTAGCTTCTGTATGACTTTTTAAGGGAATTAGGATATTTATGTTAGGTATTTGTGTCTTCAGACTAAATTCTCTTCCTGAAGTACGTGCAGGTTTACTGAACAATGCAGCATTTGAGTTTTGGAATCCAAATCGAAGTCATAGCACAAAAGGCATACGAATCTATTGGAAGACTTGGGGCTCAATTCAGTGGTCACATTTTTGGTGATGTAGGTTAAATTATGTGTTTTGTAGCAATTAAATATTCCATAGTTACGTCAAAAGAATGTTATTTTACACTTTCAGGAAATTAGGAGGGAACAATAACAAGAATGGAAGTTGAACGTAGAGCAAGCTATATAAAGTGTTAGTATTTTCCCGTAAGTTGTGTGTTCAAGTTTTGTTTGTTTTAACACAGTTACAAATTGTCTATACAAATTTTGTTTTTCTTTTTACATCCTTATAATAATTACAGTACTACACAGGATCTTATGGCCTGACTCCTTTTATGCTGGCATATGCATCATGGCAGTTGCTTTTGAACTGTGAGAAGCATTTAGCTCCAGGGCTAACTGAAATGTAGGAAACAGTATTTAGTAAGTCAAAATATTATTGGAAATATTAACCATAGAAAGCTTCTATAAATGCAGAAAAAAATATATATTTTTTTTTCAGTGTTTGTTATAATTTTGCTGCATTTAGATCAACATTCTGCTCTCAATTTCCACATTTCTGCTCTCCTCCAGGACTGAAGTCTTCCTCACACAGTTTACAGTGATCCAAAAGCACAGTGCTTAAGATACAGTCTTAGTCCTTTAACTTGCTTAGACATATTTTCTAAACTTCTAATGATCAAATGTGGGTGGGTATTAAGCAAATATCACTTGCTTACAAAAACAAAACAAAACAAAAAAACACACAAAACCAACAAACAAACATCTTTAGCTCTATCTGGAACTATTTTGTCGCTTCTTGTCTGTATGTATTCCAGATAAATTTACTGATGGAAATACTGGTGGAACCATGAAGTTTAGGCAAAATATGTGATATTCTCAGTAGGTGAATTTCAATTTTGAAATAGCAGGTGTTCACACTGGGAACAGAATATTATGATTAAACAACTGGCAAATACAAATATATGTGGTCAGTGCTATTATCTGGCATAGCTGATCTATGACTGGTAGGATAATTGCAATGAACTATCTATCTCACATCCTAGAACTAATGTGGGAAAATTTTCAGAGAGTAGTATTGAATAATCAGCTAATTCATATAAAATGATCTGTCTCCAGATGAATGTAAGAGAAAAGATTCAGTGTGCACTTCAGCAGTTTCTTGTGATAAAGGTCTGTGCTGAAAATGCAGAAGTATTTCCCTATTTTTTACATGCATTTACTGTGATGATCTAGTCAGATCCTGGCAAATTCTACTGAAAATTACTGGAAGGTAGTCTTATGCCTGTTTTTTTTTTCCTGAATGGACAACTAAATTTTTTTTTTTTTTTGTATGAGACAGTAGCTAGATCGGCATTCCAGGTGCCATCAGGAAATGGCTTTGAAGAAACCGATCAAGTACCAAAGAAGTTTATCTGTGGCCATGCAAAACTTTTTATAGGATATTTTACCTTCCTTAAGATCTCTGTCCACTGTAGAGAAACTGCTTCTGGTAATTGAACTCTTACTTAAAGTTGACCTGAACATCTCCAAGCTATGGCAGTGTATATCTAGACATATCCTGTGGTCACTAAATGTCTACCAATATGTTGTAGGGCACTTCAAAAAGCAAAGGACACTTCATGCCTTGGCCAGTAGCCATCACAGCTCAGCGCTTAGACTCTGTGCAACTCTGTGGTTTTTGTTCATGTGGGGCTAACGTATTTGTTTTGGTTTGAGTCCATGAGGTTTACACACTTGAGGTTCACTTTGGGGTTTCAGGTTCGGTGAAATATCAACTTTTGCCCAGCTTTTGGGTTGAAACCTCAAGCTTAATGGTATTGCTTTCTCTATCTGTAGATTCTGAAGTGAAGGGTCACTGAAAAACAAACCGCAAGCCCTGATACCTGCTGAGAAACATCAAGCATTCAAACGGACCATTCATTGCAGCATTTAGTGATCATATTTTTCTGTCAAAATTAGCAATTCTTCATTTTATTGATATGCACTTGTCTATTAGTGGCGTTCTGTTTCAACTGAAATTATAGCATTTCTTCAACTTGCTGCAGTTTATCAGTTCCCACTTCCTGGGTGGCAATGTTTAGTACCACACAGTGATGCCAGTTTGGGAGTGCAATGAACAAGAAATTATTATTATTATTATTATTATTATTATTATTATTATTATTATTATTATTATTATTATTATTATTATTATTATTTAATGAAACCATTTGACTGGTTCTTGTTTATGCTAAGTCCTGTTACTTTTGTCCAGTGTTTGCAGTGCCAGTGCTATGCTTAACCAATGTGAAGCTATGCTTTCTTGGACTTCAGGAAATCAGTCCCAAAAGGGACTTTTCACAAAGGGGAAAAGCTGGTGCCCTAAAGGCACTTGGGTAGCTTTCTTCATTTGAGTCCTAACACTGTCTGGTGCTGAAAGGGCTTTAGCTCTTGTTCTCTTTAACAATGCAACTCTTGCTGAATTGGGATACGGTGTTTAATTGTCAGTGAAAGTCAATGAAATTTAGACTCATAAGGATCAATGTTGTATGGCAGTACCATACCAAGCAGACAATTAACCATACGAAGAAGCATAATGAATCTCACTGAAAAGCACCTGAAAATTATTCCATAGCATTCAGTAGTTTTTAAGGAGTTGTGAATTGTTCTCATTTTGGGCTGCCTGTATATTGGTCCAATTCTTTGTGCTGATCTAGAGACTACTCTGATGCTGACTTTTGCTCCAAAGCCTATCTCCTGTGGACAGTTACATCAAATCCAAGGTAGCTAGTGTATTGCTAAGCTAGCACAAAGCTGCTCTAATACAAAGCATGATTTATGACCAAATGTTTGAGAACAGATCTTCAAACACTGGCACCAAATTGGTGATGGGAAAAATGCTATTGATTACCTATGCCAGGGCAGCATCCAAACTAGGCCCAGTTCTTTCCACATCTTCCAGTTATTTTCATATGAGCTCAATTGCTAATGGTGCCACCCAGCAATTCCCATCTGTATGCTCATCTGTTCTATATGGACATCTTCTGTCTTCTTCACTCACTGCATGGAAGGAGAGAAAATGTACTGTGGAAGTCAACTGAGAGAGTCATTTAGGTAACTTTAGTCTGCCTATGAGTTACTTCAGTTATTAATAGTATCGAACATACCAAAAATCTATGTTAGAGATTTGAAGAGGAAAGAAAGGGTTAGTTACCCATGCTGTTATCAAATAATTTAATGGGGAGTTTATATTAAGGGATCTCAGTGTAAGAATTAGATTTTAAGCTCTTGGTGCCTGGAGAACTATCTCACAAGGTGCTTCATCTAAATCTTTTATATTTTTTAAAGAAACAATGAGTGGTTGTTGTCTTTGTAATAGTCTTTTTCCTTCTTTCCCTTTCCCTTCATTTGCATCTAATGTGGATGTGTATCTCTAACTCATATTTAAAGGTACATATGACAACTACCCTCAGAAGAGTTTTTTCACAAGCCTGAGCAAATTTATAATTTTTGTAGGGCCCCTTTTTCAGGTCCATTTAAAAAAAAATTCATCCTATACTATTTATTCTGAATGAAGCAGCATCCTCTAGCTACCGCGTTGTTTCAACCTTAGTTCTGACTTCTCAGAGTAGGTCAGGCTTCACATTCATTTGCACTTTGTTTTTTCTCATTGCTAGCACGCATGGAACACCATTGGAGTTGTTATTAGGGTAGTCGTTGTTGTTTTAGTTAATACTTGAGATGGAAACACATAGATATCAAAGCAATCATCAGATGGTGGCAATTGGGAAATGCTACTGAGTTGAGCTGAACTTGATAAAACGAGTAAGAAAAGAGCTTCTTCATTCCTTGGCTTCTTCACTTCTCTTCTACTGCTTCAGTGTTAGATTTAGGAAATGTATGTAATTCAGTATTTCCCACTAGCAGTGCAGTGAAGGTTGTGCATGTAAGAAAAAGAGAGAACGTTCTTTTTCTGTACAATATTTCCCCAGGGAAGGAGTTTTAGCACTGGAAGAGGTTACCTGGAGAGGTTAAAGAATCTCCTTCCCTGAGTTTTTTCAAGACAACGTCACAGGTGACCTGTTGTAATGTTGGTGATAGCCTTGCTTAAACAGAGGGTTCTCTGTATGACCTCCAGAGGACCCTTCTAACCAATATATCTGTGATTCGAAGTCAGAATAGATAAATGAACTACTGGTACTACTAAGTGGGAAAAATCATGAGCTCGCAAAGTCAAGAACTCCTGTGGATCTATACTAGAAATTAATACAAATGGACAAGAAACCATTCACAGATATACTGTAACAATGGTTTTATAGTTTAAGAATAATGAGAGTGGTCACCAGGACAGCTCCTCTGATCTTGTAATCGAAAGCCCTAAAGATACTTATTTGCTCCTCTGAATCCATGCCTTGGTAATGTTTATCTTTTGGACTGAGAAAACACCATCTGAAGCCTGTATTCTCCATATTAGCTGACACTGTATTTGAAAATTCTGTATTATATTGATTAACTACGATCTGAATTTGGGTGTACCATTATCATTTTCCAACAAAGACTTGACAGTGTTGATATTGCACCACCTGTGAAAATACCCTTGGATGACTATGATAATCTTTTGATTTTTTTCATATGTAGTCCAGAAGCTCTTCTGAACACTAGCTTCCCACTGAAGGTGAACACTACAACTGGATTTTATATAATTTAGGCAAGTCCAAGGTGCAGCCCATTGAAAAGCCCCTTTCTGATAGGAGCCAATGAGAACAAGCTTGGACTGCCTTGTGCAAATTTCTGCAATCTGCTATTGCGTGAACAGTTGAGAAGGTTGAAATCGGCACAAAAGAGCACTTGGGTTTTGCTCCAATTTCAGTTCCCCACCTGGGTGCTAGGCATCTCTCTCTTCTGGGGAATTGTGTGCTTTATCTCCATCTCATAAACTTCAGAGTTTACAATGGGATCCTGTACAGAACAGCTGTGCAGCTATCTTTTTATTTTTCCCTGACACTGAGTACAGTTTCAGTGTGAAGAGCCAGGGAGCACAGCATTGCAAGGTGGTGCCTGGCTTTTGCAAAGGGGATGGAGGACTCTGTATCACCTGCTCTGTCTTTTTAACAAATGTTAAGAGTAAAACAAGCTACAAACTGCTGTGTTTGTTGGATGAAAACTTCATGCAGCAGCAATTCCATCGATCGTTAAGGTCAGCTTTTTTTACTTTTGTTTCTCAAGCTAACCAGTCAGTCCCTCGGTTCCATGCTCCTGTAGGCAAGATGTTGAAGCAGCCAAGGATGTTAACTGCTTGGTGCCCTGACAGGGAACAGCATTGTGGAGCTACATACTCTTACTTGGGGACCGCCAAGGGTATCCAGATATTACCATGTTTAATGCTGTGGCACAACACCTCTGCGGGAATTGGTAGGAAAGAGCATTTGCTTATTGACTTGGATTGAAAGCTTTTGAGTCAGCAACATTCAAAAAAACACAGCCACTGAATGCAAACCAGACAGAGCCCTGTTGTGTCCATAAGTGAGGAAAAAAAAAACTGCTCATTTTTTCCTAATTATTTTGTGGGACAGTGCATTTGCTAAAATTACCAGTTATGAAATGAAAGAATACCCCTCATTTTCTCACTGTAGTTGATTGTGAGTGGGGGGCTGAGTGAGAAAAGTTGTTGTGTTGGCAAACAGCTTATTAGTTTCGGATAAATTATTCAGAACACAAGTTTGGATACAGATTGTAGGGAATGATAATGCAGTTGGTTTTCTGAGCTTCTTCATGTTATGAAGACATGGAGTATGCTTTTCAGGAATTCACTTAAGTGGAATCAGCTTTGAATAACGTAGTCTGGAAGTAATATTGCTGCCATCCAGCTAGTGTCTGTGGAACAGCATTCTCTTGCCTCTTGAAGCATTGGTGTTGAAGACAGAGATATTTATTTGTTCTTTCTTTTTGTGTATTTTTTTTTTAAAGGGAAATTCTTTCTAACCACTAGAGAGGGGCATGTTTTGGTCGAGCTTTTTCCCCCCCGAGTGAAATAGTGGACCACATCAGCATCCGATTTGGGTGCGTCATGTGGTTTCTCATGTGATGCTGGTCTCGCTGCGCTTTGGAGAGTGAGCCTTTGTGACTCTGCGCTCTTGGACAGTAACATCCAGCAACAAAGGAGACTTTGGGGAGAGGGGGGGAGAAGACACCCCCCCTGAAAAACCCCAAAGCCCAGAAAAAAATAAAGTTGCAATCATTTATGATAATTATTATTTCATCTTAACTCTTTTGGCTTCTATTTTTAATTCCGGGTCTTCCCTTTTCTCCGTTCCTGCAGGCATAAAGCTGCACTATTCGGAAGAAGCGAGATTGTCTTTCCTCACAGCTACGGTGCTGCGCCACTCTCAACACAGCCTGCTTTTTCCCCCATTTACCTGGGCGGCTGCTGCTGTTTCTGCTGCTGCTGGGGCTGCTGCAGTCTCGCTGCCTGTGCTTCACCCTGGCTTGGCTGACTTGAGACTCACTCGTCTGCACATTGCTAAGGAAGAGGAGCGATGAAGCCACATTTTTTTCTCTTGGTTCTGGAAGCAAAGGGTTGTGCTGTGTGGTGGTTTCGGGGTTTTCTTTGTTTTTTGGGAGGGGGAAAGGAGGCATGTTCATCTAGGATGGGGTGGGTGAAAGCTTAAAGAAATATGATGTAAAGTAATCCAGTGCTCAACAAGGGCATCAGCAGCAAGAATCCAGCCTCTGCTGCTCCAGAGGATTAACATGGGGAAAGCCACAGAGCCGCAATCGGGTTTCACCTCAGCGTTGTGCTGGAGATGGATAAATAAGGTATTGGTTGTGTCTGCCTGTTAAGGCAAAGCCACGGGAGGAAGAGCGAGAGAGCGAGAGAGCGAGTGAAAATGCAGAGGAAAAAGAAATGCTGTGTGCTGTTTGTCTGATCTGTGCATTCTCATTGCAGAGAGGATGGCATAATTAAGAAAGCAATGTATGGATGGAGAGGCTGTAAATTGTAGCTCGAACACTCCTGATGCTGTCAGGGAGAGAACTGATGAACTAGGTGGCTGCAGTGATATCCCCAGGGAAAACAGCAGCCATACACTCTGTGCGTGTATGTGTGTGTGCTTATATGTGTGAGAGCATGTACAGACATGAAAGAAAGACATTTCTGACCAATTTACAGAGGAAGTCTACTGTTTTGATGGGTCAGACTTGATTGCAGCTTTTATTTTCAACCATAGCTCTACATCTATTTCCTGACTGAGATGGCACTTTGCAAATGCAGACGTAGGCAGAATTATTCTAAGAAATGTGAAAGCAGATCCTTTCTGTTTAACACCTTGAAGCACTGAATCTTCTGCACTGCTGAGAGAAACTGTATGTGTGTGGGGGGAGGTTCCTTTTCTCCATCTTAAAATCTTTATAAACACAGCTGTATTCAGTATAGTGAAAAATTCTATACTGTAAATAGAAATGTGATCAATCTAATCAAAATAAATGCATCCCAGATGACTTCTAGACCAGCTGGCTATCACAGTCGTCAGATGGCTAAATGCTAAACTGAGCATTTATAGTCAGCATTATATTTACATTTTTTCAGAATTTCAAAATCAGCCTCTAATTAAAAATGATTCTTCCTCTATTGGAAAGAGGCAACACTTGCATTTGGCAGTGGATTTATCTGGAATGTATCTGGGGTTGTTGTATTTTTATTTTTATTTTTTTTTATTTCTGCACATGCTTCAGAGAGATCATGTTTTTATAACAGGTAGCCTTGTCACCTTGCTGGCATATTGAGTTCAGCAGGCTGTTCAGATTGGCCAAATCTGAACAATGCAAAAATAGGGGAAACAAGTGCTGCGGTCAGGTATTGGAGCCTGGCATGGCTTTTAGCAGCTGCCTACTAAGAAAGAGTTTTTTTTTTTTTTTTTTCCTTTTATACAAATCCGTAGACCATAATGTCATCCTAAAATGTGTACGAGGGGATTTCCCAATAGTCATGGTGAGCTACCCTGCAAGACGCCTGTCTGGCCCTTTCACTATTTGTTACCCAGTCCACAAAGGCAGCCCTGTGTGTTGGATTATATTTAGCCAGCTGTTCGATAGCATTCTTGTGCTGGGGGCAAAGGAGTCTTATTACTACCATACTGTGGTTTTCTGTTTTCTTAAAGAAAAACAACCTTGGCAATACAGCAGGCTCTGCAAAGGAGTTTATACCACTCCAGCACCTTTCTGAAACTGCTGTGCTTCTAACTCAGGCAGTTTTAAAGCAAGCAAGGAGGAGAAAGAGTGGCTCTTAATTCAGAGCTTCAAAGCTGCAGAGATGAGGAAAATGTCAGCAGCTTGTAATTAGGAGTCCGTGGTTACGTCAGTGACTGTATCTCTCCAAGAATAGCTATGTGATGTGTGCCACAAAGCAAAGGAAGACAGTCATAACCTGGTTATCGAGCCTGGCTGAAACAAGAAAGAGCAAGATGGATTAATGAATCAGCTGTATTCGTAAATCAGAGGCGGATAGATCACATGTACGAGACGCTGTATTCTGCAAGACTGAAGACTGAACTATTGGTTTGTCAGAGGGCATGCATGCACCCAGTGAAAGTGTGAATCCTTCAGAAGAAATGCAGATGAACTCCCTATGCCAGAAAATGTCTCTCCTGGCTCTGTCTTGTACAGGCAGCTGCGTGACACAAAGGCATGCTCTGAAGGGAGGCACTGGCCAGCCACGCGGAGGTGTTTAAAAGCAAGGGTGTAATTAAACACAAAGCGAGCATGCTGAAACTCTGCTCTGCTGCTGCAGATTTGATACTGAAATACCACCCCAGAGAAGACCTACCGTGGGTCTGGTGTGGTTTATATTAAGGCTTCTCTGGTCTAGGGGGGTGGGGGTGGAAAAAAGGCTTAGTGCAACATCTTGCAGCCAAACAGCAGTCCCTGGGGCTGCGCTGGGAACGCGGCAGTGTGGGTCTGTCTGCTCCTCGAGGGATGTGCCCAGAGCCCGTGGGGAGCTTTCTGACCCCTGCCATTATTTTTAGGTCTGGGCAGGCAACTCAGCAGTGCTTAAGCAGTGAGATTGCAGGGGGTGCTTAATCTGTTCTGACTGGCCTTTCTCTGCATTGTGGCTGGTTCTGACTGGCCTTTCTCTGCGCTGTGGCTGAAAGATGTTTACACGGCTTTTATCAATACCCACGCACCGTAGTCAGCGTTCGTTTCTGCTTGTGTTCATGTTACCCAGTTGCTAGCAGACTGGCATGTTTCCCTGCTCCTAGCAGAAGTCAGGTGCAGTTCTACTCTGTTTATATCGCTCTTTAATTTACCAGGATAGGTAGATGGCATTATGCAAACTGTGGGTTGTGGGTTTGTTGGTGGTGTGTTTTTTTTTTTTTTTTTCTTTTCTTTGTGTGTGTGTGTTTTTCCTTTTTTTTTTTTTTTTTTTTTTTTGACTGTGAACACAAATTTGTAGGAGGAGATGACTCTGTATATTAAACCAATAGCTCTTTGAATTGTGTGTAGTATAATTTAAATATACTTACTTTAATTAATAGAAGGTTACAAAAGCTGGCATTGTCTGGGGCTGTTTAATTTACATCTTAGACTTAGTCAATGAGCACAACCTGCCTGATTAGAATAGCGTATTCTGTTCACCCGACAGGGTGGAAGGCGTTATTTTGTTTGTGTTCGTTCAAACAGCTGGTCATTAATGCAGGCCCCATCTCCAGAGTGAAGTGCTAGTGGACATGAATGACTGCCTGATTAATGCTGCCCCTGGATGGGTCCTTCATCCAGCAGCGATGCTCGCAGCAGAATAATGCAGTGTGATTTGATTGCGCTCTAACAGGGTAGTATGTCATTGTGTCACCGAGCAATTGAGGTTATTATGGGGCAGGGCAGACAGACGGGACAGTGGGGTTACTAGACCGTGGCATTTTTAGAAATGCAGGCCTGACCTACTTAGAGTTATTCTTGCTGGCTGGCAGCTGCATGGTGCATGGCTCACCCTGATAGGCTGAGGCTGTTGCTAGGGGGAATTAGCATGAATTTTTCCACATACAGACTCAGTGATTGAATGATAAAAGCTGACTGGAATTAAAGAGATTCGGTTCAGTATTATGCAGATTTATCTCTCTCGTTTTTTCCTCTCTCAAATGCATAAAAAGGAGCAGAAGACAGTTCATTTCCATTCATTTTTGACCTATTTTTTTTTTTTTCCAGGGGAGGACAGAAGCACTGTGAATTTGTGATCATCATTTGCTATATAAGTCATTGAAATGATATGACAGTGGGCATGCATCTTTAATACATGGGAGATTCAAATTTTACCTCTTCAGAAGGGAAAAAAAATGAATATAGTTTGTATTCTGTTCAGGCTGCAGACTTTTTTTTTTTTTTTTTTTTTTTTTTTGAAGCTATGTCAGGTTCCCTTGTCTGGCTGTCTGGCAAGGGGAAACATATTCCAGGTTTTATTGCATAACATTGCTCTTGGCTATTTTTAGCTATCTGTACTTCATAAAATTAGTCCTGTGTTTATGCTGGTGGATGAAATTAATCCCCAGACTTTGTCTCCTATATGCAGAGGCAGACACTCAGGGTGTACTGTAGTGTTGTGTGTCATGTTCATCTGAAAAGATGCTTACACACTACTGACATACATTACCTAGCAGAGATCTGACAATTGACCTGTAAAAAGATTGATTAGATAACCTCTTCTGGATTGTGGAATGTTTTTCCAGCTTCAGTTTGAAGTTGGATTCTCTTGATAGCCTTTTTTTATTTATCTACACCTGCTTAAAATAGTCATGTCTTTTCAGAGAACTCTGTGCTCCCTCAGGAAGCAAATAAAAACAATACTCAGTGAAGAATTCTTTGATGTAATTATGAATATTTCCTTTGTTATTATCACTAATTATAGAAGATCTTTGTTTAAACTGCAATTCCCCCCTGTGTGATCCTTTACCATGCAGAGGAATTAGAATTTAGTGCTTATAATTTTAAATTGATTTTCATGGCAACACCTCATGATGTCACACTCAAAGCATGGTGACTTTTCAACAGCTGGGGATGGGGGAGAGGGACTTGGAAGTCTTTGTATTTGCGAAATAAAACTGTGACTCAGTGCTGAAAAGTAGTGAGCTCATTTGTGTCTGAAAGAGTTTCATTTGAAATACTTGGATGAATGAGACACCTTTCAGAGCGGTGTGAGCAGCCTTCAGGTCTGTCTAGACAGCCAGAAGTCTCCCTGGACACAGAGCTTCCTAGCCTCCTACCATGGCCCCTGGAGTTTCTGTGAAAGGTATGAAGATGAAGCAACTGAAAATGGATACATACTTTTGAATGTGTTCTGTGGCTGAAGCAAAAGCATTCGATTCATATAGATTTGAATTCCTGCACCTCTTTCCTGTCTGTGATTCATTCCTGAAACACACAGCTCTTCCGTATCTGCTTCTTCCTGGCAGTCCCATGGATTGACAGGTTTTTAGAGGAGTGAAAGTGAAGAGAGGCTCTATCTGAAGCCCAGCATCTGTGTTTCTTCTTGCTTTTTTCTCTGTCTTTCCCAGACGTAACTCCAGAAAGTGAAACTGCAGTGTTGGTCCCACAGCAGGACCCACTTCTCCCAGTGTTCTCTTGATCAAAGCCTGATCTCTTGCTCTGCTTTCCTGTGGGGTGCTGTCAGTGGCTGTGGCAAGATGTGTCCATCTTCCAAACTTTGTGTTGTGCTTTCTGCTGAGTTTCCCCTTGCACTCCCTGATTTTTTTCCCTCTGATGAACCAGTTCTCGGAGAGAAGGATCAGATCACGGACAGGTTCAACCCTTCCCAATATGTCTTTGGTGCTGGTATTCAAGCAGGCAGCCTCTTTCTAACAAAAGTGAAGTACTGGTGTGGAAGTCAGTTCCTTCTGGGAGGAGGAGGCAACTTTCCTTTTGGGAGGGTAGGCAGCAGCCAGCCCTTGTGTGTAATTGTCTCTTGAGGGTCTGGCCCCTGTTGGTTGTAGTCAGTTGTAGCTTTACAAAGTTCACCTGGAATATTAGCAGGCTTGGACTTGTGAACATTACTGTGCAATATTGTACTCATTTCATGGGAACCCTCTTTTCTAGAAAAATGTGTTCAGTATCATCTTATTTTGGCATATTCATGCTAAGAAAGAGTGTCCAAAGAAAATCAAGAAACAGTATCAAGTATATACTCTGTGGAAAAGAATTATATCCTTGATGTTTGTTTGAGATTTCAGTCCCGTGAACATTTAAAACAAACATCACATCAGATAGTTTAGCAAACCATCGAGTGACATATTAAACATGAAAAATGCACCAGAATATGTATTCAACATTAGGTTACTATTCTGAAAGTCTCTTTAATGGAAATTATTCCAAATAAATGAATGTGTGAATAATATGGTCATAATGCTTTGGGTAATTATAAATAGCAGAAATATGGAATTAATGAAACAAAAACAAAATCTGAGCTCTCTCTCTCTGTGTCAAGTATAAGAAACAGAGCACCAGAGGAGTTTGATATATGTCTCTTGAAAATATTGTCGATTGTGCACATTCCTTTGAAAAAACATGTTAATCATTTTCTGATGATCTCCTCTGAGGTTTCTATTGTTATAACAACTTACACCTCCTACCTAGAAGTTGCTTACCTACAAAAGATTGTGTTGTATTGTTCAACATTCCTGTACCATGAACTCTCCTGTGAGATATGAAAGATCTGTTATACTGTGTTTCATGCTCTAGGATGGCTAAGCGGGCGCTGATTTACTAGTAGTGTATGCAAGCAATGATTTTCTTTTCTTCCAGTAAAAGAGACCAAATCCTTCTTCCATTTGTGGATTTGAGATGGTTGTAGTGGTCAGTGTATTTCTGAACTGGGAGTCTTGGCTGGTTGTAGATTCGTTGTGCATTTTGTGATGTCTTTGCAGCTTTCTGGTTTTCTGAAAAGGATCAGAGGACACAGAATATATAATAGCACATCTAGATTCCCATGAGA
This sequence comes from Anas acuta, assembly GCF_963932015.1. Taxonomy (NCBI): domain Eukaryota; kingdom Metazoa; phylum Chordata; class Aves; order Anseriformes; family Anatidae; genus Anas; species Anas acuta. Next base: position 49,785,026 of record NC_088980.1, on the reverse strand, counting down.
GGATTGTAGTGGCAAGGAGTGAGCTTACTCCCAGACTTCACCTCCTTCCAGAGCCATAAAGATCAGTTCTTCTGCAGTAAATATGTTTTGGTTCTAATTTCAAACCAAAAGTAGGATGAATTGTATTATATTTCCTAAAGAGTGGTGGTTGGCACATTCCTTTTATTGTAATACAGTAGGGAATACAAATGTTTTACAAATTAAAATAATCCTTACAAGATTTTTTGCTGTGACCCATTAACATGGAAACAAATTCTGTAACATTACCTTCAGCCAGGAGCAGTGTTACTGTGGCTGCCACATTCATGCTTTTCCTGACGTGCATGCCTATACAGTCAGAAATGCTGTATACATGTAGTACGCATGTGTATAAAAGATGCAAGCACAATTTACACAAATGCAACACTGAAGCATACTTTACAGAATATAATCACAATTGCCTCAGGATAATACCAAAACTATGCCTCCAGGTGTGTGGTGCTGGTTTGTTTACAGTGAAAGTAGCTTGTCATAAAATTCATGCGATTTCAGCACAGAGCATAACCATCATATTAAATCTGTCATCCTATTCACCACCAGCAACAACAGAAAATGATACTGTGTAATATAAAGATAACATAAAGGACAGAATGGTGAAAAGTAGCGTATAACTAGATAGATAAATTTCAGAAACACTTATGCATTTTTTGTAGTCACTAGTGAGGTAAAACAAAACGCATGATGGGCTGTTAAAGACAGAGAGACATAGTTTTTGTTATAGCTGATTCTTCCTTCCTGCTCCTGGGCCACACCTACTTCAAAAGTGAATACAGACTTCTTGACAGACATCATGATTCTGTTCCAACCAATGGCTGTTTTATCCCGGCATTCAATGAGGCCAGGCTTTTCTGGTATTTTCAACTGAATGCTTTTTCTGTGCTCTCATTCCAAAGTGTGGTGTTTCTGTTTATACATTTTTTTTTTCTTCTATTCCTTTGAACATTCTTTGAACACCTAAATTTTTAACCAATATATCATAAATTTGATTTTGAGTGTGAGAAAATGTGGGGAAATACCACTTCACTACTAAGGTTGAGTTGGGGTCAGTATACATAGTTTTATTTTATTATTTTTTTATATATTTCTGCTTCACCATGAAATGGATTTGGTTTTGTTGAAATGGAACAACAACAACAACAAAATATGCCAAGAAGAATCCAGGCTCCAACAGGCCACAGAACTTGGGAATAAAGTGGTTTATGTCTTGATTTACAAAGTTAGGGCTCCTAGAAGTGTAGATGCAGAAGAAGGCAGTCTTCACAAGGAAATGCTTTCTGGCTCTCTATGACTTATGCTGTTATCATCACTTAAGTTAATAGTGGATTTTTTTTTTTTGTCACTTTGGTGTTATGTAAACAGCACTCACACCCATGTTCAATTAAGTTATTATTTTATACCACAGTTGCATCTAGATTTGTCTTTTGTTGTTGTTGTTGTTACTGTTATTTGTTTGTTTGTTTTGTTATTGGCCTGAAAGACACAGTAATTTCTGAAGTTAAAGTTTTTTGGATACTTCAAAGTTGGAGGCATTTGAAATAGAGGACTGCTGGTGATAGATTTTGTGCAATGCTGTACTCCTCAGAGAACACAGGCAGAATGAAGGAGGTGGCGCATGCTGCAAACCTGGTTTGGTTATGGCTGAAACATGGCTGATGAATCTTTGCGTTAATCTCCAGGTCATGACCTCTAACGATGGCAATGTATTATAGCTCTCACTTGCAGTTCCTGCATGTATGCACAAGCAGGAACATGCACACCATTTTACCTGAGCTAAATTGTTTGTTAAGTCATCTCCAGCAGTGATATGCTCTCCGTATTACTCCTTTGATACTCAAATTTATGGTTGTTTACAACTTACATATGAGACCATAAGTTCAGTTTTTTTGTTTGTTTGTTTTTGCTTTTTTCCCTCTAAAGATTGGCAAGATTATATCCTTTTCCCTCTAGTTTTTGCTTAACTCTATTGTGAGTTTTCAGTACCTTATTTGTACTGTCACAGTCAGTTGATCATGTACCCATCAAGTGTTTTGTGTAACAACCAGTACAGCCAGTGAGTAGCACACTTGTCTTGTGGTTAGAGTTGTCTTGGCCTTATATTCACTGTTCCTGATATTTTTTTGTGGTACTGAAGAGATACTTGCAAATATAAAATAAATAAACTATATTTGTAGTGTCAGTACCTAACCTCATAATATAAAGTTACCTGAACTTGAGAATAAAACAGAAGACATGAATATTAAGCACTGCCCTCCAAAATATTTTCTTTTGCTTTACGAGAGTAATCTAATTTCTTTAAGAAGAAGAAAGAATGGCAAGCCAAGGGCCCCAAGCAGACAGATGATGTTTGATTTCACAAAGCAGATACTCACATTATGATACATTCCAAAGAAGCAGAACGGGAAACTAATGCTGTGCAGATCAGATTGCTTGTGTGTTTTCAAACACAGTAGATGATCTAAAATCAGAGCTGTGGGACCAAGTAGAAGCTGGGGACTGGTGGATTGGTTGGAGAGAAGTGCTGACTGGGGCACAGCACCTGCTTATCCAGCTCTCCAAAGGGATTCTCCAAGGCTTCAAGAAGGCAACAGTTGGTTGCCTTCTTTGCTCAGTCAGATTACCACTGTTTTCAGTTTGGTGGTGTTTGGAAGGAGAGGTAATACCCTTTATTCAAAATATCTCTCACCCATAAACCTTGGCTTTTTGATAGCCTTAAGCAGTCCTGGCTGCCTCATATTAGTATTGACTTTAATGGGAGTTCAGAACATGCAAAATAATCAGAATGCATAATGCAGCACGATGATGTAGACCAATAAACACTTATACTCTAGGCTTGCTGCAATTGCTTGTTTGCAACACTGCAAATAACATCAGGAGGAGAAAAAATAGAAAAAAAAAAAAAAGAAAGAAAAAAAGAGCACTGTTTTCTCAGGGAGAAAATCTCTAATAAGTACATTGTTACGTATTTTGTTTCATCCTTGATGAGTCAGCTCAAAGCTCCTGTATGTATTTATGATGCATGTATTCACTAGTTTTTATTTTAATACCTAGTATTATCAAAACTTCTGTTGTACCTCAGACCTGTAGGCTGAAAAGTGGACATAAGCAATGAAAATTCTGAACACATGGGGCCTCCTGAAAAATATTTGAATTTTAAGACATTATTCCAGCATACTTTGACATACCAGTAGATCTGAAAAACTTTAGGCCCCTGAAAATAACACCATCGGATGATACTTCATGAGAAATTGCTGTATTGTTGAAGAAAAGAAATTCCATAATGTCATATTTTAAAGGTATTTTGGTGGTTACAATTGCTTAGATTCAGTGAAATGAACCGAACATTGTCAGAAATAGAAATTCAGTAATAAATGTCCCTATGGAATGTAGAAGTCCCACAAAAGCACTTTTTTTGGTTATTTCCCAAGGTAAAAAGATAAGTTTATTTTCAAAAGTAGTTGTTGTCTGTAAAAGCTATGGTTTTATATATAAAAATTGTTCTTTTGGTGAAAAGTGTATACAATTTTTATTTACTTACATTGGTTTTTAGGCCAAAGTTAGATGGTCAGAAATCAGAACCTGTCAATTCCTATGTGAATGAGAAACTGGTGATAGAAATGAAATATATTTTTCACGTAGTTTTGCAGCCATGTGCTTTATTTTACAGAACAAGCGTGCAATTTTGCTTTCATAAATAAAAGCCATCTGAGCATTTTTTTCTCTCTTTTTTCCTTTCTTCCAGAAGTACCACAAATGGGCATACCTACAATTATTATCCAAATAATCTTCCTCTTCCCAATGTCAATGTCCATTCTTCCTCTTTCCTCTTACACCCTTTTTGTTAGCTTTTTCTGAAATTATCTTAGTCTGTGGGACTACAACTAAAACCAAAATCCTCTGTTCATCCATTAAATTCAGTTCTGAAAAGGCTACATCTTGGGTTGTCATTCCTATTGTGCGAAAATGTTTTTAAACATTTGGTTACCCTCACTGTTGAACCTTAAAGACTTGACATTCACTGGCTTTTATAAGGCCTGTGATTTTTTCTTGATTCTAGATGGTACCCACACCTTCCTGACAGCAGTTAGAATATGTATCATATTCAAGCACACACACACACATTTTCTGAGAGGATGAAGTGGCTTTTTGTCACTCCTTAATCCTTTGTCAAAGGGTTAAAAATGCAGTGTTTTTCTGAGTGAACTGGCTGGACATCAGAGATTCTCCTCTTTCTTTGGGTTCCACAACCCTGCTTTGAAATATCTTTAAAAGAGATGAAAAGGGTGCAGCTGTAGCTTTAATACCATGAACTTTGCACATTACTGAAATAACTGGTTCTCCTTTTTATTCTGGGGTCCAGGTTGAGATAATATACAGAAGTAAAAAAATGTAGATGTCTTCTAGTTTATTGTATCTTGACATCTTTCCTCCCTTTAATTTATTTTTGGGGTCTGGGAAGAAAAGCATGCCCAAAAGGCCCAGTGTATTGATGTGTGAAATTGAAGAAGTTGATCATTCCTATGATCCAGACATCATGCCCTTTGACAGGGTTAACATAAAAAGAAACATACTGTAAAACACACGCTTAAGTATGAAAAATTCCTTAAATTCAGGGTGTGTTCATACAAAGCGAAATTTTTACAGTGTGGAAAGCATTAAACCTGATCCAGAAAAAATGTGAGGTGCCCCAGCCATTGAGATGTGAATCTCTTTAATCCGCACAAGCATTAGAAAAATCTGAAACATGTGAAAGTTCAAAAGCTGCAAAGCCATTACATGACTCCTTATTCATTTCTCAAATATTGTAACTTTCTATTGAACTGTGAAAAGGCTTTTTCTTGTGTGTGTGTGTTTTTTTTTTTTCCTGTCCCTTTCATGAGCAATATATATCAGTCACTGACTGATGCATTATTGCATATTGTGAAGCTGAAAGTGAGTTTCACTTGGTAATATCTGCTTAGGTATAAATCCTGGATTTATTTTATGGCATTTACGTAGTATTTCAGAAGTTGGTAATTTGCACCTTTTCAGTAGTTGCTGTCAGAGAGGGGAAAAGGGCAAGACTGAGTAATATGTGTTCTGCTGTTGTTGTTGTTTGTTTATTTTTATTTTTATTTTTTTTTAAGATCTCAATGTATTTCACAATAAGCTTAGAAGTCATTTTAATGACCAGTTCAAACTTTGCATGAGGCCTTTTTAACCGTATGCAAGCTCACAATAAATAAATAAATAAGTAGAGCCAAATACCTTCTTACAGCTTTACTTTACAATTTTGATATATACTCAGAGGACTCTGAAATTCAGTGAAACTTTGCTCCAGAGAAAATTCTAAGTTAAGATTGGAAAAGGGGCAAACATGGCTGGTACAGAAATGCTGAGCCCAAGGATATCCAACTATCAACAAACCCTGATGTGCATGTATGTTTGACTCCAAGAGCTGCTGGGGTCCCTTCCTGGCCCCTGGATGTCCTCAAGATCTGTACCAGCTGAGCCTTGCATGGAGACTCAGGCAGGCTGGTGGATGCAGCTGTCCGGCCAGCAGAGCTGATGGCATTCAAGATCCCCGTGCAGCTCTGCTCCTGCCTGAGCCTGGTGGCCTTCTTCCACAGCTCCTGCAGAGCTGTCAATGGTTTTCATGTGCTGAGAGCTCACTGAGCTCTTTGTTTAGCTTTTGGTATAGACACCCCCACCCCCCTCTTTTGGGAAGAAAGCAGCCAGCTTTGTTACTCAGCACATTGTCTGTCTATGGGGGTATTTGGTTTGCATCTGCAGTTGTGGTACTTGGCTTATTATGAAGCCTTGCCTTGCTGTGGTCAGTTGTAGCAGACCTCCACGTTCCAAATAGTTGTCTTACTGGGGTATGAATCATGCTTTAGACTGTTTGCTTAAATGAAGTACTTGTTGAGATAAAATTGCTGGGGACAGGGGCAGGAGCTCCTGTGTGTCTGATGGTTTTGCTCTAAGGGCTCCTGGGGCAGCAGTATTACACTGCAGTGTCTGGAAAATAGCCTTTAGTATCGGGTAACAAACTTATTAAGGGCAGGGAATACAGAAAGTTTCACATTTATTTTTAACATTGATTTGTCATCTGAAAATTGGAGACAAATTTTTGTCGATGAAACTCCTGTGAGAAGATAGATAGTGTAAGTGACAAGGAATTGGAGGGTTTGTTTGTTTGTTTTTTAAATAACAGGCAACTTCAGAGTCAGAGACATTCTGAGTTCTCTCCCCACAAAAATGTCTTCTACATGTATACTTAAAAGGACAGGGAGAGACCAGCTTTCTATATGAAAATAGTTGGCAACCCAAATTTTACTGACTCGCCAAAAGATATATCAAAGAGCTGAGGTAATCTGCTAATTTCTGAGGTGATGAAGCAGCAGAATGCAAGTACTCTCTTGGCTGAAGGTGGTGGTGACTGCAGGAAGAGGGGGGGACACCAGCCACAAACTCTGGGATCTCCTGAGGAGACCACATTCTCAAGGAATGCAGTGCTCATCATTTAGTTACAAAACCTAAACAAAACAAATGGCTCAAACCACTGCCAAGACCCAAAGAGCTTAAAGGTAAACATTAGATAAGGATTAGCTGTAGTCATTCTGTCCTCTGCTGCTAAGGCCTTGCAGCACAACAAAGGACTATTGATCAAAAAGGTCATGTAGCAGAGGGCAGGGTTTGAAGAAACTGGATTCAAAAAACGCCCAAATTAAATTAATGCAAAAACAGTAACTCAAAGATTAATGGATATCTGTATGATTGGCATTTCTCACATGCATTCTTTTATTTGTCTGTGCAGATACAATGAATATCTATAATTTGGTTCATAGAATGACATCCAACTATGGTCTCCAGAGCTTATAATGGTGAATGTGTCCCTCTAAATAAAATGCAGATATGGCAACAGAAAATGCATTACTGTGCTTGGGTTTTCCACTTGATGCTGTTCTACTCCACATGTCTTGCCAGGGACACATAAGGCTACTCATACAGTTTGGTAGCCAGTGGCTACTGACTAGTACTCTAGTACTTAATTCTTCTCATGGTATCAGGAGCAGTGGAGGGATGTTATACAAATCCCTGTTGTTAACTTGATTTTCTTGACCAAAAGTGTCACGTCCCCCCCCCCCCCCCCCCCCCCATTTTTCTTTTGTGTTCAGTAAAGGTTATGTGTGAAAGGGGAATAATACTTTGTAGCTGAGATCTGCAAGTCATCAACCTCTCGTTTTATCGTGAAAAATAAAAATAAAGGGCAATTTACTCTTGTTAGACTGCTGGAAAAAAAAAAAAAGAAAAAAGAAAGAAAGTAAAACACAGAGGTCCTAGTGTCATCCACCAACAACAATCCGCTAAGTGGTGTTTGTATTTGGGGGAAAAGAGGAAAAAGTACATTCCCTGTGAATGACAAGTGTCAATCTCCTAACTTCATATTGCCATTATGTATGAATAAGGAAAAAGGCCCATTATGCCCAACTAGAGGGAAATTTAACAAAGAAATACAGTGCTGTTATAGAGAGGAAGGATAGGCTTGTGGTTAGGGCACAGGAGAAGTTGGTTCAAATTTCTGGCTCTTCAAGAGACTTCCTTTGTGACCTTGGGCATCTCGCATATGGCCTTGCTCCAAAACAGCAATAGCACCCAGACTGGGAGAGAGATTTCATATGGAGATACATTTAAATTTAGGCATGAAAAGGGTTGCCTAAACGGAAATATCTTTGAGATGAGAAAAAGAACTTTTGAAAATCTGGCATAAAAATAGGGACTACAGTGTCTGGAGCCTTTCCTTCCTTCCTTCCTTCCTTCCTTCCTTCCTTCCTTCCTTCCTTCCTTCCTTCCTTCCTTCCTTCCTTCCTTCCTCCCTCCCTCCCTCCCTCCCTCCCTCCCTCCCTCCCTCCCTCCCTCCCTCCCTTCTTGACATTAGTGTGACGAAGAGGACTGCACAAGAGATGGTAAAGGCATGATTTTGAATGGGATAGAGACAGAATTTCTTCAAGACTAGGGAATGTTGAGATTCAGACTTGTGGGTTAGACACAGCACTACCCAGAATTAGATTACAGTCTGTGTTGAAGTATGTTTTCAATTATATTCTGTTAGAAAAGTAACATGAAATTTATCTTAAGTTGTCACAGTGCTTCAAAGCATGGGCTTTTCCTCTCTCTAAGTCATTGAACAAACACAGGATATGTTGAGGCAAAACTGTTTCCAATTAAGTTGATGCATACTGTTCTTTAATGTTTCAGGACTTCAAGTTTAAGTTAAAGAGAAATCCTTTAGCCAGAGTTCAGAAGGATGATTCAGATAAAATTTCCTGGAAAGCAGTCATTTGCCTGAATTTGTGTGGCTGCACTGTGTTGGGCCATCAGTTAGCACAGGGTGACACATAGCTATGAACTTCATCGAAACTGTGATGACTAATATTGACTGAGGATCCAGCTCTTCTCTGTGTTACATCATTGGATTTTTTCTTTTGTTCTAGAGAGCCAACTGATACTTCAGCTCCCTTGTTTGGTAAGGGGAGCTTAAAGCATATATTGGATTAAGGAAAACAAAAGCAATTCCAATAAATTTCTATGCTACCTATATCCAATGTAAATTTTTGCTGTAATAAGCACATGTTGTTAAGAACAAGATTCTGAAGTTCAAAGGATTTTTTTTTCCTGTCCTACTGAAATATCCTTTTTCATCACCCGTCTTTTTTGGAGTGCTCTCCTGAAAACTTGTGTCATGCTGAAGATTAAAAAGGGATTAAGAGTGAGCAATGGATTGTTCATGTAAATTTAAATGCACAAGCATCACATTAATTGTTCAGGTTCAGTTTTCCTGCTCAAGAAAAATAATTGCATGTTTACATTTGACAATCTTATTTGTTCATTTTTGGAGCTGCTGCTGCAGAGATCTCTGAACAAACTGCCTTAACAATCTTATGTATGCTCTTTCATATACATGGAATCTCCATCTCTGCTCCCCTGCACAGACACTTCCCTGCTGAAACCTTATGAAAGGTTATGCCAAAACTAAATTTGACTTGCTGCTGTTGACTGCTTTGCAATGAGTGGCCTGATCAATTTTCTTTTCCCTTGAGGCCGAAGTTAAGACTAATCAGAACTTAAGCTTGAGATGGATTTGACAAATGTAAAATATATGTGGAAATGATGATAAAAATAACCCCTTGAATTTCCATGATACTAAATAAGCAAAAAAAAATCATATGACAGGAAAATGTCCCATTGCTCACTTTGGCTGATAGTCCTGTTGAGCATGTGTGTTTGCAGGTCAGTGCTGAATGGGTTATGGATTTTTTAATTATGCAGGAAAAAAATAAATAAATATATATATTATTTTAAAGAACAAGGAGAATTGTGCATAAAGATGTTACTGAAGTATTCCTTCTAAGCACTGTCCATGCAGTTGGAATCAGATTTTGTAGAAGTATTCTGTAATGCGTTAACCATCTGTAGGAAGCTATAAGAAAAAATCTTCAAAATTACATGTCTTTGCTGAAGATCAGAAAGTTACTTTAACTTCTCTCTACAAAAGGAATCTCTTTTGTGGTACCCTGAATAGTCTTTTAATGCAATGTGTCGTGCATTTTATGGGGGACTGTGCAGTAACAGGAACTGTAAGAAGAGAAAAGCTTGGATTTCATATTTCTACTTGGTTTTGGTTGTGTTTAATACCTGTGTTAACAAATTAGGTCATGTAGAAGTTGAAATACTGGTTTGGTAATGGATCCATATGGTCAGAACTGTGAACCTACTTATCCTTGTGTAAAATTGTATCGTGGTGACTACTTTGAATTAATTATTGACTAGCTGAGTGAGTCCTGTCCACTTTCTAAACCATAGCAGAAATATATTTCGGTCAAATGTAAAGCTGAGACTATTTGAGTAAACAGATTTTGAGAGAGGGGAAAAAAAATTTAAAATATCTCAATGACAGTAGCAAAATCATTTGACATAAATGGACAGGTACCTGTATGAAGAAATCTTCTTCCAAACCAACAAGTCTAAGATACTTCTAAAGCTTAACATATATTTCAGGTTTAATTCACATGCATTATTATTTAATTTGGTAACCTATTCTGAAATTATTCTGTAATTTTTCCTGTAAATGTTATACTAGTTTCCTCCACACAAAGGACTAAATGACTTTCACATCAAATTATATGCATTGCTGGATAAATGCATCATGGAGGAGTGAACATATTTATATCAGCCTTTTCTTTCAACAATCCTTAAAACTTATTTGGAGGAGAAATTGCAGCTGCTTTTGTCTGAAAAGTATCAGTGTTTGTATGACTGGCAAATATGACTAGCAATGTGACTCAGCTTTAACAACAGTGACCTAGATCTTGCAGTAATGGACATTATCTCAGTCATAGTTGAGATATTTGAATGTCTCAATTCTGCGTGAGAGTGTACACAGATTATATAGCAGCAACCAGACCCCTAATAGTCAAAACTGCCGTGCTTTATTGACACATGGTTTGAGACAGTTTCAATATTATCTGTGGCTTTTCAAGCTTTGAGAAAATAGTGCATATCAGTAAGTGGTATGGGTGAGATAGAGAAGTTAGGGATTTTATAATGGCTTAACTCAAATGAGACTGTTTCCAACAACAATGGATATATGTTTATAATAGCAGAAAACAGAGTTCAGATATTACAGAGACAAGTCTTCTGACAGAAAGATGGAATTTTGAACCATCCCCAGTTAACTAGCATCATACACTTTAATCCACCTGCTGATTGCTGCTCAGTGATACTAATTTGATCTGAAGCTTATTTTAACATAAGAGAGTATGTGCTGTGACAAAAGTACTCTTGCATTGGATATTTGTGGCTAACACATTAATACTATGTGAGGGCTAACTCTGAAGATTGCCTGATGACTCCAGCTTTAGACAGCAAACACTGAACTGCATGTATTATCTCAGTGAGCTATTCAGGTTCTCAAAGTTACACATGCACCAGAAAAAATTTGATGGGTGACGGATTAAATAGCATTGCTTCTTCTCTTTCCTCCTTCTTCACTTCCCATCTTCTGCCTAGCTTCCCAAGGAAGATATATTGATTTTAGCCCTAAAATTATCACTGAGATGGTGATAGACTGAGAACATCAGTGTTGCATCGCTATGAACCAGTCAGATTTCTGTACACTTTTTCTAACAAATAACAGTGCTGCTGTCAGGTTTTGATTCTTGAAGTTAAAGACCATTCAGAGAGTAACACCTCAACATTCTAAGGTGTTCAAATGGTTGCATTATTTTAACAACACCTAAATGATCACTATATTGCATCAAAAATGCTTACTTTTTGGTGGAGTTAGGATTAGATCTAAAGCACTAAAAGGAGATCCATCAGTGCTGAAAGGCTTTAAGCCAGGCCTTTACATGAATTCATGGATGAGTTTACTTGCAAAATATTGACTGTCATTGGAAAACAGAAGCCAGACAAAATTAACAACAAATCCGCTCAGTAAAGTAGATTTGTTGACTGTCAGCTGCCCTAGATTCTAGAGCGTGAAACGGTTCAGGCAGCCACTGAGCATCAGTGGCTCAGAGAGTTGGGGAACTTAGCCTCTGTTTGTGAGGACAGTTGTGTTCCATTTGTGGAACCTTCAAACTTATAAGTTAAATATTTAGTGAAGGAAAAGTAGTGTGTTTTCACTACTGTATTTGGAACGTTGGAGGATATCTTTTTTTTTCTGGTTTTACTCCCTTAAGACCTAAGCATCTGTGTTGCTTTATGAAGGCCACCTTTTGTTGTCCTTAATGAAGCACCTGCCTTCCCTCTCACCTTCCCTCTTCTCCTCCTGATAAGTGGGCCAATAGAAGCTGGCACAGTGTTAACAGTGGCTCCAAATGGAAAAACAGACACCACTTCCAAGTGTCCCAAAAGCACAATTCCACCTCAACAGCCCTCTGTTTTATCATAGGCTTGACAGTATCAGAAGAGTAAAAACAGCATTATTAAAAAAAAAAAAAAAAGTCATAAAAAACTCCCACTACTTCCTCTTGAGGATCTCTAATGTTTTCTGCATGTCTATAGAGGGTCTGTATTTGCAGCAGTAAGTCTATTTGTTTTTGTCTCAGATACAGCGCTAAACAAAGGGATTCTTTTTCCCTTTTAACTGTCCAAATTGAATTTATGGGAGGTCTCTCTTCTTTCTCAACCCCGAACTGATACAGACAATAATTCACATCCTCTTTGTTTGCTCTTTCCAGTTCTCCATGAATAGCTGTTAACTTAATGATCCTTCAGTCTTATATTTGAATGGACCACTAACCATTCCCCATACCCACTGGAGGGTGTAGGTCAAGGCATATTAATTAGGCAGGATTGTGTAAGCATTTTTTTCCAAAACCACCACAGCCAGTTAGTCATCCAGACATTACATGATAGAAGTTCATAAGTTGAAAAGAATGTTCTCAATCATTTGTGCTCAGGATAACAGAAGCTTGAAAGGTACAGATGCAGAATAACTGCATCCATCTGGGTGTCAGTGAGGCTACAAAATCCAGAGCATAACACTCTACAGGTGAAAAGGGATGGAAAAACGCTTGCAGTAGTAACATTCACAGGTACAAAATGAGGGATCCAGAGGGAAATGTGAAGTAGAGAACTATGGAAAATGTCTATATGGATATTCAGAGGAATGAATTTTTTCTACTTTTCAAATAGAATCTTGAAAAACTGGATCCTAGGTATGTAGAAAACTGGATCAGTTATTCCTTATTACCTTAATATAAATCATGCTCTGTGGCTTAAATGAGACTGTGATAGATACACAGCTTCTGTCAGAAAAATATTATTTAACTATTTTGAATCCAGCTAAAAGCTACTACATTGGGAAAATGAAAATAAGTAACTAAAGCTTTAACTAAAAGTACAATGAATAATTTTAGAAAGTCGAGGATTTCAGTATTAATTATTTGAATTTAAGGTCAAATTCCAAGTGCAGTCAATCATTTCAGCTGCCCCTTTTCTGGAGAGTTCAATGAAGAAAATGGGGGGAAAAAATCTTTTAAAAATGGTGCTTTCAGCAGATCCCTTATAACTGTGCACTTTTTTTTTTCTTTCTTTCTTTTTTTTTTTTTTTTTCTCAAAGATTGAGTTTAGTCTTCTGCTATTGTACTTGAACTTAATCTGCTTTGATTTATAAAAGTTATTAAATTTTCTTTTCTGAACTTACCCTTGTACCTCCAGTACAAAATTTTACATTCAATATTCTTTTCAGACCCGGATAATTTCATTTCCCTGTACTCATCTTCATGCATAGAACAAGCAGCATTGATTAGACTGGCAGAGCATGACTGTTTGCTCAGCAACAACATCTATTCACCCTAAACCTTTCCTTTGTAAAGTTTGAAGCAATTGCATTATATACTTCTGCTTTGTGTCATCTTCTCTCTTGAATAGAGTAATATCACTTTCTAAAAGCAACTACATTCTGTGAAGAGCTTTGAGTAAAGTTTTGCTGCAATTCAGTATTTTGACCTTTTGAGATGAATTCTTCAGTAAAAATTCTTTTACTTTGGGAGAAAATGTAAAGATTCCACTTAGAGGAGTATATGCTCTACAACAGATTGATTTCACAGGAAAACCTACTATTGTCACAGAAAATACACATGTTGTCAGAAATGCTCTTAAGCAAATTATTTCAAAAGTCTATGGTCACCTTAACTTTTGAAGATAAAATTGAGCTTTTCCAATGTCAATAGATTTGAGAGAAATGAGTTGAGGATATTTTGTTTTCTGTGTTTGTTTGTTTTGTTGAATAAATATCCTCACTTCTTGAAGCTACCTGTTAGTAATGCATAGGATCTGGGAATAAGAGAACTGCTCATTTCTAACGATCTTTCCCTGAACTTCTCCCACTGGCCATAGTTAGAAACATGACAATGGAACAGTTTGGTTTTTAGAGTGAACTGATACTTCAGCTCCTGTGTTCAGAGAAGTGTTGCTTGTCTCCTCAAGGGCATGCTTTCACGTGTCTACCCAAATTTGCCTGCTCAAATACATACTTGAACTGTGTTGCCAGTGTACAGTTTAGATTGAAAATCCTTTAGGACAGAGGTAGCAGTACCTTCCTTGTAATGACTGCCCTATATGGGAAGCACAGGGCGTAAATCACCAGAACACTAAATACAAGGAGAATACTGATTTTGCCCTTGTATAAATGAGAAGCAAGATGCATTTACAGACATAGACTTCTTTGTTGATGATTTATATCTATGATTGTTTATCATGAATATCTTCTTAGAGATTTCTGATTTTTCTCATGGCAGACTGAAATGGAGGTTTAGTGGTAGTCTGAGATTCCTTTCTTAGGCAGTTGACTTTTTCAAATCTAATGGCTAATTCTTGGATGGCAAGTGGTTTCTGCAAGTTTGATAACACCAAATGGAAGCTGGATGCTGTTTTGGCCTTTAACACATGCTTTGATTTGTATCTACAGGACACAGTCTCAATAGAGAGGAAAGGACCATCTGTTGCCAATAACCTTAATGATACCAAAGCCTAGACAATCAATTTTTTGTTGTTGTTGTTTTTTTTTTGTTTGTTTGTTTTTAAATATCTTACTAGTGGAAAGCAAAATCAGAATGATGAGCACTTTTTTAGCCGAAATAGTAAATAAATCTAGCTGTCATTTTTCAAAACATTAGTTGGTAAAGGTTTGCACAGTTCTTATATTACGTATGCATTTTGGTATGACCATTGATGGATGTTGTTTTAGGGTCTGGCAGAGTGACTGGAACCTTTTGAAGAGTTCAGCATGACACCAGCAAGTAAAGCCTCTTTAGTGCTCTGATCTAAGAATATTTTCTTTGTAATTCTTGAAACTCAGTGTACAAAACTGACTTTGGCTCTTGTTGGAGGAGAATGATAACTTGGTAAACCATTCATAAGAAAACTTAACTTATATACAGAAGAGGGCAACCATGTAGGAAAACACTGAAATCTGTTACTGAATGTAGCTTTCAAATGGTGGCCTCTTAAGTCTCAGGAGTTTTGGAGATGGGTATTACCAGTGTTAATATAGTATGTTTAACTGTCTCCAGTGTATCTGTTTCTTACCTGTGAGAGTTTTGGAAAATGACTTAGCCAGCTATGTGCTTGTGTAGTTATCCTGCCAGCATGCTTCTGCATAACACAGGGTCAGGAATTACTGACAAGGTGCCACAGTTTGTCTGTGCTTGTTGTGGCACAGTGACTTACGACATGCCAAACTGCCGCTCATTTGTAAGTGAGAAGCACCATCAAATGCAGTGAGCCAATTTTCCTTCTATAGATCCTTGGAGTAGCAGCTACAAATTGTATTCTTGTGCAGGCAGAGTGTGCAAAGTGGAATGATACTCTTTAATACCAAATGTATTCATGCTTACCAAAGGCTATATAATAGATATAATGTTTTTTTTTTGTTTGTTTTGTTTTGTTTTTTGTTTTTTTTTTTTTTTGTTTTTTTTGGTTAGAAGTCATTTGCAGAACTTCGACCTGGATTGCTTGAAATAATAGAGCTGTCAGTAATACAATATTTTTTAAAAGTGGGTGCAAATTACACCCCTTTGCAAAAGCCTGCTGGGTAATAGCAGAAATACAACAATAGAAATGAGGCAGATCAGTGAGAGGGAACAAACATAAATCTAAGATGCTGAATCCTAGGGAGACAAGAGTAGCTTCCATTATGAATAATTCTTTTCTTAATTTATTTCTTGTCTCCCTCCCCCAGTGTTTCTGTTGCTCTATAGGGCATCCTATTATTGATTTAGATCAATAGTAGACTCTCAGCGTGTTTGGGTTTTTGTTCCTCATTTGGTTTTACATGCAGAATAGTTGGGAGGTTGTGGACAGTAAAGAGAAACAAACAGCAATGTTAATTTCAGTGTTTCTTCATTTCTAAATTAAACTTTGTTTTGCATGAGTCTCTTTATATTCAATCTTTGCAGACACAATGACATACTATTTAAAAGTGCATTTTAAATGATTGTGATCTGGCTGAAAATATTGTCCTAATGAGTTCTGGAGATAAAAATGAGATCTAAATGATGGTGCTTTGTTTTGGAAAATCTGTTGTATTCAGTTCTGGCTTAGTAAATGAAGCAATATCTCACGAGGTCTTCATGAGCTTTAGAAAAACTTTATATAGTTCTGCATATAGCTAGAAGGATTACTGATAGTGTTTCAGACCAGCTTGTGGATCACAACACCACTGTTTCAAAGCTCAGATATGATTTTTTCTGCTTAGATTAATTTTGAAAAAGGGTGCTACAAGGAATAGTAGTTGTATATGAGTCATGATTAACACAAACTCATCCCTTCTCAATGTCACAGAAAATCAGTTCCTGTCTTTTTTTTTATTTTTTCCTAAATACCTTTTGGATTCCTGGTAACTCTTATGCCTATTTTTTTTTTAATTACTTCACAGAATGCAGAGCTGACTGTGAGTAAGGGTCTAGAATATTTCCCTATCTTCACATGCATTTTCACAGTGCAGCTGTTGATCATGTGAAGATATCCATGTTTCCTTCACAGCTGACACCCTGCAAATATCTGGTGTGACTGGAGATGGTAAGCGTGTTCAGAGCAAAAGCAGCTTGCTTCTTATAGGGACTACATGTCAATTTTCTAGGAGGCGAGAGGATTTCAAATAAAAATAAGAGTTTCTTCAATTGCATTAAGACAATGCAGACCATCGATGAATGAAAAGAAGGTGTATCATGCTGGGGTATGGATCTAGGAATCCAGACATCAGAAAAACAAGTATTTTCTTTTTTACTTTCATTCACTTAGAGGAAAAAGATATATGAAAGGAAAAAAAAAAAAGCCTCATTCTGTTTTCTGTTTCATAGACTTTTAACTTGTCTAACCTAACTTTTTTTTTTTTTTTTTTTGGTAAGAGTTTTTTCTCTTTGCCTCTTTAAAACTCTCTTTTGCTGTGAATTTTAATAAAATGTTGACAGCTGTCAGACTAGGGATGTGCTGACAATGCTGCCTATCACACTGACCAACTGTGTCACTCTCTCCTTGTTCTTCCATCTGTCTGTCTTTTCCTGTTAGTCATTTTTATCCTGCTCACACTGTAAGTGTCTTTGAGATAAGGAACATTGTTTTTGCAAGATGTTTTGTACAATACCTAACACCATTGATCTTAATGTATGTTGTACACTCGTGTTGTATTCAGTTTATTTACTCTCCTTTTCTAGCTGAAAAACTCATATCAGGTGAAAAAAGATCAATCCTCCGTTATATTTGAATGTAATTATCATTTTGACAAGAGTCTAAGATGTTTAAAGAAGAATCTACAAGGCATTAACTTCTGTCAGTGCTTGCTTCTTCACTAAAGCAGAGCTCATGCCTTTATGGAAGGACTGAATAATCCTGTCAACTAATTAACTATACCTTCTGTGATTTTTTTTTTTTTTGAACACTTTCATTTGGGAGTGCATGAATGTTTCCCACTGTAACCTAGTGAAGCTGATATAAGACAGGGAATTGCCATTTGAGCTAATCTAACCATATTCTTTTCTCTATTTAAAGAAATAATAATGCTACAAGGACACATTTATTGCATACCAAATTATTCAGGTCCTTTGTGTTCAGTGAAGCTAATTTAAACAAAAATCCGATAAAGGAATAAATATGTAATCATAAGTAAAATGATGCATACTGGGTATAGATGACATATCTAATTCTAATGATAACAGACTTAAGTACCAGAAGATAGACATTTATGCTTCTGTATTCTACATTGCATAAATCACCTGATTAAGTATGCTAAGCTTATATGCCAGCAAAGTACGCAGCTGTGTTTAAGGTTAACTCTTAGTATACATATCCCTACAACCTTCTTCTGGTGGTGTATGCGCCATAACAACCCCCAACCTCCTGATCATTCTCCACCATTTTCAACAGGAAATGATCCAGTGTGCTGCTGATTTCTGCTTGCCCATTGCCATGCTGAAGTCCATCTTTCTTGATACTTCTCATACCAGTCCTTTTAGCTGCTCCAGATGGTGGTCATCTAGCTCCTTGAATGTTTGGTTTGTCATCTTTTGTAGCACTGCTCTGTGGATGAATCCTATTCTTGAAATTAGGGTATTAAAGATACAGCTAACCCTAGTTTTTGGGAGCAGTATATTCTAGGGTTATATAGATACATATCCACTTCAGTGGGTATCTTGTCCTTAGAGCTAGTGCCTTGGAAACACTCCTTGATATTTCAAATAATATATCCCCATTTCCTAGATATATTCTATTTGTTAGACATAGCCTAGGTACAGAATGGCCAGTTTGTGAGCACTCAGCTGTGCTGTAGGTCTCTCAAGCTGTATGGAAATGGACTTTCATAATTTGTGCAAGTTTGTATTTTGCTAACTAATTACATAAACAATAATAAGTAAATAAATAAAACACACCCAGCTCCCACCACTTTCCTCTATTACAAACAGAGCAAAGCTATTCTCTTATACCATGAGAGATTTATATATTCCCTTCTTACAGGTTGCATTTTGGGAGGGGGACCAAAAGGAATGGAACAGCAGCATCAGCCTCTGAATAACAAATCTCATTTTCTCCATGTAACAGTTCTTCAAGAATTAAACAGGTAAATTTTAATGAGTCACTGTGAAGCAGAAAGAAAAAAATGAGAAGTAGCTCTACAGAATATCAGTATTGATTGCATTTGTTTCTATTTGATTCATATATTTTAAATAGCAGTATGATAGAAGTAAAAAAGAATTAAATCTACTTGTAAATACTAACATGTTAATACTGATCTTTCTGTTTCTTGGCAGAATTAAAATCTACCACAGGAACAATTAATCCCAGTATAACTCTATGCTTCACTCTGAAGCAGATTTGTACCTTCATAGACATTAATATGTGGTCTTGCTCCCATAACCCCTTATTTCTGGATGCAATCTCATCTTTCTTAAATATTGTAATGGTGTCGAGAGACAAGCTATGCATATGTGAGCTTCTGGAAATTTGGACACATTAACAACAATAAGGCAGTTTAACATTGTGCATTAACGAAAAAGGAGAAACAAAAAGTCAGGTGAAAGCAAGTCCCACCTACATAGCAGTTCAGCAAAGTGAATGAAGTAGAGAGGACAGCTGTGACCACAGTGACGTACAGCAAGGCATTACAGCTTCAAACTGCATTCTGCCTCTGAGCAGACATTTGATAATTCTGTGATCCAGAAACATAGGTATTCCTTTTTGTGCATTGCCATAGCATGACCTGTTCATCTTTAATATATATATATATAAATATAAATATTTTTTTTTGTGAATATATTTTTGGTGAATATTTTTTCCATTTCTTCTATGTTGTGTTTTGTATTAGTGAAGATAGAACATTTTATACAGAGTCATCAGGGAAATGAGTTTTTGTCTTTTTCCTTTTTATTGTTTTAGTTCATTTTTATTTATTTGTTTATTTGTTTGTTTGTTTTGTTCTGTTCTCAGTAACGGGACTTGTGGCTTTGTGCCACTGTAAGATGAACTGCATTTTGCATCATTGTCTTCACCTTCACATCTGGGATTGATGCCTTCACCTCTGTATGTAGCCCTGAGGCACATTTTGTCTCATATCCACATGCATTCTGTCATGTTTCATTCTTTGAATGAATAAAAACTATGTTCAAAAAATGGAACATGAAGGGCCAAATTGAATTCTATAGACATGCATGGAGGAGGCGCTATGCATGCAGATTCCATCTTTCTTGCATCCAGGTGGTAGCTGTGGGAAGCAGCTGCCTTGATGTTTCCATCTTTCATTTGTGGAAAACTTAAAAGTTTTTGTTCAAGTTTGTTTATGCATTCATTATCTCTTGTTTGCAACACTACACTAAGCTCCAGATCTAAGGGAAGGACAGAAAGTTCTATCTACCACAGCAGGCATAGCATGGATTCAGCAACAGGACAACTTGGATGGACTTGAGTTAGGTGCACCAAAGACTAAACAGAAACACTAAGAAGTCGGAGTTATTCCAAAATTTCTGTTATCCCTCTAGGGGTGCTGTGATAAGAATATGGTGCGCTCTGGAAGAATTTTGAGGAATCTCAGTGCATAGTACTTTTCTTTACATGTCCTGTGTTTGGAAAAGGCCATGGAACTCTTATAATGAACTGTATGATATTGTCATAGAAAGACATTTCTACAAAAGGTTTGTTTACCATTTGAACTACTGGTTAGGAAACCTCTTAAATATCTATTAACAATGAATCAGACAGATTAGATGATAGAATATTATCCTGATGGGAGAATTCTGCTGTCCACTTTACTTATGCTGTGCTGATGAAGTGTATATAGATGGTTTTCCTCTCATGAATCATAGAAGCATTAAGGTTGGAAAAGACCTCCAAGATCATCTGGTCCAACCACCCCTCTACCACTGATATCAACCACTAAACCATGTCTCTAAGCACCACGCCAAACCTTTAATCACCTACTTCCTATTATGTTGATTTTCACTTCGCAGGTGGTGGTCTGGTCTTGTAAGCTGAAAGCTGTGATCCAGATAGCTGATAAATGGCAATTAATGATACCAAGAACAAATTTTCCTCATTTCTGTTTTCACAGAATCACAGAATCACAGAATTTCTAGGTTGGAAGAGACCTCAAGGTCATCGAGTCCAACCTCTGACCTAACGCTAACAGTCCCCACTAAACCATATCCCTAAGCTCTACATCTAAACGTCTTTTAAAGACCTCCAGGGATGGTGACTCCACCACTCCCCTGGGTTTCAAATAAGTGAGGTCAATGTTACTGCCCATAATCATATATTCACAGAATCATGGAATGGCTTGGGTTGGAAGGGACCTTAAATATCATCTAGTTCCAACCCTCCAGCCATAGGCAGGGAGAACATCCAGTAGATCAGGTTGCTCAGGGCCCCATCCAACCTGGCTTTGAATACCGCCAGGGATGGGGCATCCACAACTTCTCTGGGCAATCTGTTCCAGTGCATTACCACACTCACAGTGAAGTATTTCTTCCTAATAATCTCTCCTGTATTTTTTTTTTTTTTTTTTTTTAATACATTAATGTCATGGTGGTGTTCTCTGGGGAATAAAATACAGTTCAATAAAACTGATTGTACCATATTACCATATTACATTAGCCATCCCATTGAAATCAATAAGAATGTCCACACAAGGAAAGAATTTAGTGCTGAGCTTTTGATTCCTGTAGCATTCCTCTTCAACCAAACCAAAATATTACTTTGTGTTTGGATCAGGCTCAATTAGATCTGAGAGATGATTGTTTGTCTTCCAGATGTCATTCACATGATCTTTTCATAACCGATTTATGATAATTTATACTACATGTTCTCAGGACTATGTCATGTGAAAAGTAATATTTAGATAGCCAAAAATATGACACAAAAAGTATACAACTATCACACACACACGCTTGAAAGTCCAAAAAATCACATATCCCAAGTTGCTCATATTTTTCCCTCTCACTGTTCGTGTTGGTTTCCTTTCAGTAAATACAACTGCAGATCTTTGGCCTATGCCACATGTCAAATAAGGATAAGAACACTCTACATGGAAATCAGTTTTCAAATGTAACTGGAGCAGATATGTAAATTTCAATGCTTTCACTATATAATATACATAATTAAATTGCCGGGTTATGTAGATGTATATGCAAGGGGTGCGTTGTACATGCAGCATCCCATTTATGGTGATTAAACAATTTGTGTGTAGAAAATAACAAGTTTAGAGCATTCATTGTGGCATGTACAGACTTTGCCGGAGTAATTGGGGAAATAAATAAATTGAATACCTGATTTAAGGAGACAAAAATACCGAAGAGCCTAAAGTCACTAAAAAAGAAGCAGAGAGTAAAGGATTTCTGTACTTTTTTTTTTTTTTTTTTTTTTTTTTTTTCTCCTTTACAATTCGTTTCTGGATTCTGATCATACTTCTGTGTGTTCTGTTTTGTTTAGAACCTATGTAATGATAGAAAATATTGAATATGGATTTTTTTTACTGTTTTTCAGTTGCTGGGGAAATTATAAATAGTTGGAGATTAGACTTGAAAGTATTTAACTACTTCATTTTCATCTGAATTAACATACAATACTATATTTAATCCTGTATTTATCACAGGATTTTTTTTTTTTTTTTGCTTGAAGAATATACTTCTGGGAATATATTAATTGTCCTGTGCCATAATATCACTTCTGAAAGGAATACGTTTTTAAATATTACTGTTCAGTAGGAGTGTTCTTAATCTTTGTTACAATAAATACCGAATGTCAGACCTTTTCAAAGATCCAGATTGGAAATGTGCCTTTTATCTCACTAAAATAAGTAGAAGCTCCACACATGTACATGTCAAAGTAGGGAATTGTTACCTCAAATATGCATTGCAATGATAATTGGAAAGGATTAATTTACTTCATGGGGATTTGATGGAGATGAATAGTCTGTTGTGCTTTCAGGAAATTGGGAGTCTAGAATTCTTTACTTTTGCTGGTGCAGAATTATCTATGAAGCTTCTATGCTCCAGTAATTTCAAATGCATCTGTCCTTGAAATAATACAAAACAAAAACTTAGGTTTTCACTGTCTGAGGCTTATTCATATTGCTACAGCTTTTTAATATGAAATTTTGAATACTGAAAATATGTTGTCCCTTTAATTTTAATATTCACGCAACATAATTTCTTGCCAGTGTTAAAATTGAATCATTTATACATGTATGCTTTTATATGCATATATACACCAAGATTATGGGGTAGTGATAACCAGTCTCAAAAGATGATTTTTTTTTTGTTAAGGTTTCTGTAGAAAGTGTGCTGGTAGGGAATGTATAGTCTGAGGCAGAGAGGTGCAGATTGAGTGTTTTTTATTTATTTATTTATTTATTTATTTATTTATTTATTATTTTTTTTATTTTTTCCAGTTTTGGGTGGAAAGGTGGCTAATCAAGTTCTAGTACTACTCATCTAATCCCATAGTTTTACCTCCATTGCAGTTTCCTTGCTAGCTCCTTCTGCCCGTCCCCCCCTCCCCCCCTTTGCAAGGCAATACTCCGGCTCAGCATTCTACCTTTGACCTCCCTGACCTTGCCCATTTCCTTTTCACAGCACAGCAGGTCAATAATGGTAGTGTGCAAGCAATCCTCTTTCAAGCATATTGCCAGCTTTACAGAAGCTGATGTGAACCTTCCAGAAAAGCTGATATGCGGTGTAATACTAAATTCACCTGCAGTCAGCAATTTTATGGTGCTATCTCAGAAAAGCAGAGGGGATTCAGTGGATGTGCCATGAAAGAATTAATGGAATATCCACATTATTGCTCTCTAAGGATGAAGGTGTGTTCTGCAGAAATACAGTCCAGCATTTGTGCTAACACAGCAGCGTTTTGGTCAGCTGGGCCTCCCATGGGTAAGACTCTGCAGAGTGGTTATGGTTACACAGGCTGCTGTAGGCATCTCTGGGCTAGTCTCCCCTCAGCAAAGAGGATGTCTGGATACAAAATCTCCAGGAGCTTTTATACATATAACTTCAGGGGAGAAGGAGTTCTAGAACACCTTTAACTCATCCCTAGGGTTGCAAGAGTGATGCAGGAACATCTACAACAATAGTACTATGTTCCCCAGCATTTAAATTTCACAGATGCAGGTCAGAAGTCTGTATTTCTCTCTTCTTCCTATCTGTATGGGAGTCTGCTTCAATCTAAAGATTATGTTGCTATCACCTCATGCACTGAGGCATACAGTCAGCCTCAGCTGCAGACTTGAGAAAACATGAAATACATGAGTTTTATAAGGATAATTAATCTCGCTGTAAAACAATCAACAAACCAAATGCAGTGACAGGTAGTAAAGAGTGGCTATAGAGTAGTAATAGGGCTGTAGAAGAAATATTTTTTAACCCACTAAGCATGATAAATCAATAGGTGATTTACAATGATCTTGAGTAGGAAAAGAAACTTGAGACAAGATACATGACGATTAATGCTTTCATCTAAAAGACATTTGCTCTGTTTTCAGTTGTGCAGCTGTCTTCTCAGTCAATAGATTGGTATAGTCAAAGGATACCTACTGCAGAGACATGTCTTGAACTGGAATGATGACAATTTGTATCTTTTCATTCATCTGAACACAGAAGGAGAGTCAACAGCTAGTATTGAGGAATTACAGGTAAGCTTATGGAAAAAGAAACAAAGAAACAAACAAAAAAACCACAACACATAGGTGATGCAAAGCCTACACTCATTCAAAAAAAATGGTTTCACAGAGGAGGAAGAATGCCTCAGATCCCTCACTCAGAAACCAAAATAACTCAGTGCTAGTCAGATGCCAGACCCTTGCATTAAAATGGCACAGGTAAATCAGGCTATTCTTTGGAAAACTGACTGTTGGCCATTGTTCACACCAATGACTACATGTGTTTCTTTACTCCTGTTGCAGCTGCTGGTCTTCTCTTCTGAGTGCCACCTTCCATTTCTGGATCTCTGGTGTTTCCATGTTTGTTGACACCGCGCATGACTAAAATGGTATTTTCATATTTCAGTGCAGTTGAGGCCCCTTAAAGCAGAGAGTTGTGAGTGTGAAAAAGAGATATGTTGTTCCCTAATGGCTTATTACCATACTATTTGCAATTCAGATCAGTTCTAAATTGACTGAAATTTTTAAACACATAGCAGGCAGTTTAAACTAATGATTGTCTGGAGGTTCACATCTGACATGAACTAAGCTTCTGTTCAAAACAAATTGCAAATAATTCCTCCCTTAGAGTCAAAATGTCACTTTTTACACTGTGTGTTGTAGCCAGTTTTTGTCAGTTATGTTAAATAAATAAATAATAAAACACACCCACAAAAAGAAAAATAGCCCACTGCTTTCCACTGAATGTTCTGAACGTTGAGTGACACTGTTATTTTTTGTTATTTACAATAAATATGTGGCTGTGCATAGCCTGATGGAGCCCTTTTCCCCACCCCAGGCTCTGAAAAACCGGAACTGTGGAGAAGGCCCCAGGGGCAGCGGCAGACCCGAGTTGCCTAGCAACTGTGTGCATTGCTCTGGGGGTGATAAACGGGGAAGCTCCTCAAAAATGCCCAGTGGGGTCACAAGGATATGTTTAATGCATGGTTGAAATTGGATTTCCCTTCAAAGAAATAGCCCATCTGGTGTGTGTGTGTGTGTGTGTGTGTGTGTGTGTGTGTGTGTGTGTGTGTGTGTGTCTTGCTAGAGAAATCTTGATAACTTACAGCTGCTGATTACTAATTTTGAATAGGGAGGTATTTTGGTAATTTCTAAAGGGAATAAGTATGTAGTGATTTAAATAAATAAATAAATAAAAGGTTCTTTTTATGCAATCCTTGTGTAATTTTGCTTTCTAGGTGTTGGGCACAGGGACCTGGTTTGCAACACTCTCTCCTTTTGACCCAATGTTACTGGTTCAAGTATCTTGGCTACATGTTACTTGAAAATCTGTGTTATTTGACTGTCTGTCTATGGCTCAAAAAAAAAAAAAGATATTTTTTCAACAAATTAGCACAAAGAACCCGCTTACATACATCACCTACTTGCTTAATTGTAATTTATTTAAGTTTTTGTCTTCAGCTGTGAATTGACATGCTTCGTACAATATGGCACATCGCTAAAGTTTTTGTATAGTACATAGCCATACATTTTATGTTTCTTGTTCTCTTTTTTCACTGAAAAGTCTTTGCTGAACTGTTGTTAAATAGTTGAGTTTATATAGATATGTGCTCAAAGAAAATTTTATTGTTGGAGAAAGTATGTTGATATGACATGGTTTTTAACTACCAAAGAAGCAATTTCATGGAAAACTTTTTTTTTTTTTTTTTTTTTTTTTCTTGAAAATTTTGAATCCAGAATTGGTTTCAGTTGATGCTTGGGAAGAAATTCCAAAGCATCATTGAATTTAGAATGTCACTGTATTTATGGGGAAGGGAATGCTGAAACCAAATGAAAGAGACATTTATTTGCTGAATGAGAATTTTCACAAAGAACTTTCCTACTACATGATTGTTGCATAGAGAAGGGAAGGGAAGGGAAGGGAAGGGAAGGGAAGGGAAGGGAAGGGAAGGGAAGGGAAGGGAAGGGAAGGGAAGGGAAGGGAAGGGAAGGGAAGGGAAGGGAAGGGAAGGGAAGGGAAGGGAAGGGAAGGGAAGGGAAGGGAAGGGAAGGGAATTTTAAAGAAACTTGCCCCCATTCCATTTTTTTACAGAAAGTCTCTTTGTTGTTTTGTTTTGTTTTAACTGAAAAGAGATGGGAAAAGCAAAAAATCATTTCTTAAGGTATTCTTTCATTTATGATATTTTTGGGAATATCTACCTGTTTATAACTAGGTCAAGGAAAGATGCTTGCATCTCTTACATTTTCCTTAGGCCTTTAAAATTTACAGTAGAAATGTGATCTATTTTGTACGTTACAGAAAAAAATGGGTTTCAGTTTACTGATTATGTTAATATAGATTAAACTAAGTTTCATCTTTTAAACAACCTTTTGAGTGCCGGCTCTTTCAGCTATATTTCTATTATGTTGAAGACTAAGTTCACATACAGTTTGCCCTGGCTACAACTAAATACATATGTACATACATACATACATGTATAAATATAAATATAAATATAAATATAAATATAAATATAAATATAAATATAAATATACATATAAATATAAATATAAATATAAATATAAATATAAATTAAATATAAATATAAATATATATATATATATATATATAAAGTCTTGCTGACTTGGTTTTAACTCAGTTAAAAGCATCTTTCGTTGCATGCTGAATACTCAGGGGAGCACCGTGTGTTTCTTGGCCATCTCCCTTATATGTGTTGTGTTGTGTATGTTCTAAGCTGTAGCACAGTCTACAGCTGTAGTTTGCTGTTTGTTCCTGGTCAGATTTATGCTGTGACAACAGATACTTAACATTACTCTTAATTTAGGCTAAGACGGCATTCATAATCCCTTTGATAGAGACTATATTAGACATGTAATGCTTTGATACCAAGGTGATGTGTATGATATAAATAATTACACAAATACCTTTTCCCTCTCAGAGCAGCAGTGAACCTTTTTTGTGAGTAATGATGTGTGTGCTGGAGGGTTGTCTACGGGACAGAAAATATCTTTTGCTGAACAATGCTACTACCCACTACTGTATTAAAAGCTTCAAGATTTGCTTTTGTAAGTCTATGTGTGTCATATATTCACTTAAGTCCTACTTTCACTTAGATGAAATCTCAAGTGAAAATAAAAATAAATGGGTATCCTAAACTTGTTGCAAACCATTTCTGATGCTTTTGCTTTACATTTTTCATGGTGCCATCCATCAAAAGCTAATCTCTCAATAAACTCAGGCTGTGTGCAATTTCTTCCTTCACATGGCCCTTGAGAGAGAATGAGAGAATTTTTTAATACAATGAAGTATTTTCTAGTACAATATGAGAAAGAACAGAACCATTTTATTTTCTCATTTTGATGTAAGAGGGACACAGAAGATCAGATTCCTTACAAATAACACAAAAGCTACTTTAAAGAATCGCTGAGCTTCTTATTGCATTAGATTTGACATGATGATCCATGGTCTCTATTGCATGGGTCTCATGAAGATACCATGCAAATTAAATTAATTCAAGTACCTTTTGTAGTATTAAGTTATACATGTAGTACATGTGCTGTAGGTACAGGATGTTGGAATGTCCAAAAGGTTGTGAAGTTTTATTTAGGTTTAGATAATCATCAAAAAGCTTGGAGACTTTTTTTGAGTTATGTGAACTACTTTTGTCTGTGAAATCAGTCTAGAAATTTCCCAAGAATGGCTGCTGGGGAAGACTATTGTTATTTTAATCATTTGGCAAAATAAAGAACCTATTGTCATTTATGATTAGTGGCCTAATCCTACAAAATATATACAGTGCTTTCAAACATTAAGCCAGTAAAGGTAAGTGCAATAATATCTCTCTGTATATTTTAGGAATTATTCCTACAGAATCATGGAATCACACAATGGCTGAGGTTGGAAGGGACCTCTGAAGATCATCTAGTCCAACCCCCCCCAAAATGAGCAGGATCACCTAGAGCACATTGTGCAGGATGGCAACCAGGCAGGTTTTGAATCTTTCCAGAGAATGAGACTCTACAACCTCTCTGGGCAGCCTGTTCCAGTACTCTATCACCCTCACAGGAAATAAGTGCCTCCTCATATTCAGATGGAACCTCCTGTGCTTCAGTTTGTGCTCATTGCCTCTCATCCTGTCACTGGGCACAACTGAAAAGAGACTGGCTCCATCCTCTTGACACCCTCCCCTCAGATATTTATCCACATTGATAAGGTCTCCCCTCAGTCTTCTCTTTTCCAGGCTAAACAAGCCCAGTTCTCTCAGCCTGTTCTCGTATAACAGGTGCTCCATTCCTCTCAACTTTGTAGCCCTCCTCTGAACTCGCTCCAGTAGCTCTATGTCCCTCTTGTACTGGGGAGCCCACAACTAGACACAGTACTCCAGGTGTGGCCTCACTAGGGCTGAGTGGAAGGGGAGGATCACCTCCCTTGACCTGCTGGTAACACTTCTGAATGTATCCCAGGATACTGTCGGCCTTCTTGGCCACAAGGAACATTGCTGACTCATGGTCAGTCTGCTGTTCACCAGGACTCTCAGGTCTCTCTCTGCAGAGGTGTTCTCTAGTGCATCAGCCCTCAGCCTGTGGTGCTTGGGTTTATTCCTCCCTAGGTGCAGGACCCAGCACTTGCCCTTGTTGAACCTCAAGACGTTCCTCTCAGCCCAACCCTCCAGCCTGTTGAGGTCCCTCTGAATGGCAGCACAGCCCTCTGGGGTATCAGCCACTCCTCCCAGCTTTGGGTAGTCAACAAACTTGCTGAGGGGGTACTCTAGATCCATTGTCCAGGTCATTGATGAGTAAGCTGAACAACACTGGACCCAGTACTGATCCTTGGGGGACACCGCTAGCTACAGGCCTCCAACTAGACTCCTCACTACTAAGCATGACTCTCTGAGCTCTGCCATCCAGCCAATTGCCAATCCACCTCACTGTCCACTCGTCTAGGCCACACTTCCTGAGCTTGTCTATGAGGATGTTAGGAGAGAGTGTCAAAAGCCTTACTGAAGTCAAGGTAGACCACATCCACTGCTCTTCCCTCATCTACCCAGCTAGTCATCTCATCATAGAAGGATATCAGGTTGGTTAAATATGATTCCTTTTTGGTGAATCCATGCTGACTATTGCTGACCACCTTCTTAACCTCCACATGCTTGGAGATGATCTCTAGGATGAGCTGTTCCATCACCTTTCCATGGATGAGAGGAAGGCTGACTGGCCTGTAGTTGCCTGGGTCTTTCTTCTTGCCATTTTTGAAGACTGGAATGACATTGGCTTTCCTTCAGTCCTCAGGCTGTTCTCCACGACCTTTCAAAGACAATGGAGTGCAGCCTAGAAATAACATCGACCAGCTTCCTCAGCACCTGTGGGTACATTCCATCAGGGTCCAGGGATTTGTGGATGTCAATTCTGCTTAGATAATCTCTGACCAAATCCTCTTTGACCAAGGGAAAGCCCTCCTTTCTCTGGACTTCCTCTCTTGTCCCCAGGGTCTGAAATTCCTGAGGGCTGATCTTAACAGTAAAGACTGAAGCAAAAAAGGCCTTCTGCAGCTCTGCCTTCTCTATATTTTTTGTCACCAGGGCACCTGCCCCATTCAGCTGCAGGCTGACATTTTTCCCAGTCTTCCTTTTTCTACTGACGTATTTGAAGAAGCCCTTCTTGTTTTCCTTGATATTCCTTGCCAGATCTAATTCCAAATGGGCCTTGAATGGTTTTGAAATATAGGAATTTCTTCTAGAAGGCTCTGTCCAAGGCATATCCTCAGGAATTTTAGTGTGGCTCAGTGTCAGTCATATATAGGAAATGAACATTTATCTCTGTACATCCATTCTTCTTGAGCCAGTGACCAAGTGTTTCTGTAATCCTGAAAGTCTTTCTTTCACTCAGTTTGTTACTACTGTGCACTTATGAAGAAAAATAGGAAGATGTGGATTGTACAATATGGATATACTGTACCACTCAGTGCAAGTACGAAAGGGAAGGGAAGGGAAGGGAAGGGAAGGGAAGGGAAGGGAAGGGAAGGGAAGGGAAGGGAAGGGAAGGGAAGGGAAGGGAAGGGAAGGGAAGGGAAGGGAAGGGAAGGGAAGGGAAGGGAAGGGAAGGGAAGGGAAGGGAAGGGAAGGGAAGGGAAGGGAAGGGAAGGGAAGGGAAGGGAAGGGAAGGGAAGGGAAAGTATAAAACCCTGAAATTCCCTTTTGGACACAGGGTTAGAAGGCAGTATTCTATCACAACACATTTTCCCCACAAAAGCAGAGTTTTTAGCATGAGAGTCTAGTGCTTTTTGGATGATTAAAAGAGGATAAATATGGCAGTATGAAATAGAATTAATGACAAAACAAGTGTCAGGTTTTGTTTTTTAAAAGTGTGCTCTGTATTATCCTTTAAGATGGCATTGTGTCTGATAAAAATTCTTTGTGTTCCATGGAATATGTCCTTGGGGCCTTAAAACAAACCAAATGTCATAGATAATGGGAGAAGTCTACACTTCCCCCCCTTCCCTGCCCCCCCCCCCCCCACACACCCCTCCCCCGATTAAGGAGTTAAAGACAGTTTTTTCTGCTTTCACCTGTGAGGAAACAAACAAAAGAAAACATAGTTCAGGGGACATTAGGCACCATTATTCATTTGTTTTCATTTCCTCCTCATAATTGAATAATTGAAATGAAAAGAAAATTCACTGTGAGAAAACGCACATTTTTTTAATGTTCATTTATGTGGGCATATCTCTAAATATAGCTTTGAAATCCCAAGGATAGTACATATTGTTGATGTATTAAGCTGATAGTCATTTTAACTTGTAGGAAAAAAAAAAGTCTTTAAGAAAGAATACATAGGAACAAGGGTTTCTTGGCATTCACTGATATGCATTTGTGATTATGTCAGTTTCATTGAGTTATTTGGGAAAAAAAAAAAAAAGGAAAGAATTTCATGGTTGATGTTCTACTGTTTTTGTAGACTGATATTTATTTGAGCTATTCCTATATATGGATACCAACATAACAAACTTCAAAATATATCTGTGCTTTAAAACTAGTTTTAACCCCCTTTTTAACACCAATATAAACCTATGGATAGTCACTCTTAAATTTAATTTAATTGAATCTTGAGGGTCAACTTCAGTCTTCAGGATTTCCTGAATTAATTTGCAGCCACAAGTCGTTAAGAGCTCAAGATAGAAATAGTCAAATGTGTAAATAGCTTCACAGATCAGTAAACCCAGTAATTTCCCTGGGAATATGTGTGCCTCTGATGTTATTCCCATGCATTATTCTAGTATTTTCATTTCTATAGTATATGGTTATATACATGCATGAATCTTGAGTTAACATCTCTGACATAATTTGTTGTTTGTATACGTTTCATTTATAATAAGCAGACTAAATTTAAAATGTAGCCCTCAGAGAATTTCTTTTGTTCAGAAATTAAATTTAGATGGTATGTGTGGTTTCTACACTTTATCCGTTGTTGTTAGAATTGTGGATTGACTTTGAAATAATATCATGAAGGTAAACTGTATTGTACAGATGCCTTGCCAAATCTCTCTCTCTCTCTTTTTTTTTTTTTTTTCTGATAGAATTTCAACAGTTGCAGACTTTCTGTAGGATCTCAAAAAAAAAAAAAAAAAAAGAGAGATCATTACATTGTTAATTAAATTTGACTCCAAATGATATATACAGTCAGTAAAATCTCCCCCCTTTTAAAACCTTCCTTTGGCTTTAAAATTACCCTTAAAATTCTTCGTTTGCTCTAGTGGTTGGATATAGTCCTAGACTCTAGATACAAGTCATGAATAGCAAGTTAGATTTTTATTCTGCATATCTCTACATCTCTGTTGTGTTCAGTGACAAATGCTTCCAGTGATGAATTGCTTTGACCTTCATACCATTTAGATTTCATGTCACAAGGTCTTATCTTATATTTAGTGCCATCTATGGAAGCTTGAATATCATTTTTAAAGGAAACAGAATTGAGCCTATATTTCATTCATGTGGACCTTTCGTTGCCATTACTCCTATTACTAAGCCATCATAAATGAACAGAAGTAAATAAACCAGCATAGATTTAAATATGGCCTATTTGGGTATTGAATAAGTAATCAGAAAACTGGAGACTTTGAATGCTGAAAACCTGGAATAGTTAGAATTTAATACAGTTGTAATAAAGCTCTTACTAATTGATATCAGTTTCTTTCATTTTGAAAGAACGCCCTTGTTCTGTATTCATTTTTGCATAAAATAAGAGATTAGCTATGTAACTTTTTATTGGATGAAAGACAATAGTTGCTCAGGTTTTACAAACATGTGCTAATTAACAAAATATTAGTGAGATAAGAATGTATTGTTCTTATTAGCAACTGAATAAAAGAGAATTGCCAATTGCCTGTATTGTGGTCTGAACATTCAGAGTAGCAACTGCATTCTGAAGGCATTGTCTGTGCCAGGACACTTGACAATGAAGGTATAGCTTTGAATGTGCTCATGGGGTTCAGCATCTTTCTGTCTCTATGACAGCTGTGATGACTCAGAATATTAACCAGATCAGCTCTAAATACCCCTTTAGCTAAACAGCTGCGAACCAGATAGCTTTTCAGTTGTTTAGAATATTTTTTTCCCTTTCTCTTCTGTGCTTCTTTATGAAATTAAAAGCTTGCATTTGTAGTAGAACATGCTACAATAAAGCCAGTGCATGCAAGTTTAAAACAGTTGTTTTAGCACTGTAATTTTTAAACAGTTAATGAAAGTAATTGTTTTAGATCTAGTCATGTAAGTGTAAAATTATGACTGTCTGCCCTATTAATCAAGTTGCTTTTGAATTCTAAAGAAATTCTGAGGTAGGAGTTTACTCAGTGAGACATAATCATTTTCCCAGTTCAATACAGAGTAGTCCCATTATTCATGTTTTCTTCTGAATAAAAAAATCTCACTGTAATTCTAAGCACTTGTGATAATTACAAAGGAGTGTTTTTTTTTTTTCCTCTCCTTTTTTCCCCCCTTTAAAATGCTTCCCAACCCCCACCTCCCCACCCTCCTTGGCATTTTAAGAGAAAGTGGAATATTATGATCATACTAAATTCTAGTCAGTGCACTTGCATTTTGCTTGGCAAATTTTACCCATTTGGTTTCTTTATTGTCGTGTCGTACATCTGTGTGTTGCTAAACTGATGTTACATATGTCCCAATTTTTGTTCACTTCAGAGTTTGTGAAAGTTGGCAGTTATAACTTGTCTAACAAGGAATTTGTTTGTGGCACAGGTGATTTTATATACATTAAAAATGAGCTCAGTCTATACTTATCTAGATAAAGTCTGAGGCAATCAGTGATTGAAAACACCAATAGATAAAAGACAATAATGCATATGTGCGTATATATGATTTTTTTTTTTCCCTTTTACTTCCCTCATAGAATTGGTTGAAATGAGACTTTTGTTGCGGTTGGTATTATCTAATCTCATTTATTTACATAATAAATATTTACTACTATGTAAATTTTATGTATAGGTATATTTACGTGGTAGTAAATAGCCATTACGGTTGTTTTTTTTTTTTTTTTTTTTTTTTTTTTTTTTTGTTTGTTTGTTTTTTATGGTAATGTGAGGCTTAAGTCCTTGAATTCATCTCCTCTTCCTCCCACCTGGCTTAGCAGGAGCAATGCAGCAGGCTTGTCTAGTGGGAAGCCAAACCCCTGAGAAGCTGAGTTGAATTTAAGCTCTTCTTTTTCTCTTTGCTGGAGCTGAGTGGTGAACTCAAGGCTGAGTGTGTTTATGGCTTACAAAGACAGTATATAGATATGGCCAATGGTTTCAGCTGTTATTTGACTTCTTTTTGACTTCTTCCTTGGTGTATGACTGTAAGCCTACTGTAAGCCTTTTTTTTTTTTTTTCAGAAATAGTCAATTTTTTTGGTATCTCCAATTTTCTGATGGTTAACATCACTGTTTCAAAATGAAAACTTGGAGAACTGAGCGTGACTAAATGCAAAATGAATGGAGACGCTTTGGGTTCAGGAGAGCAGACAGCTTAGTTCAGCAAGTGCCTGTTTATAGCTTGGAAGTTTTCTAAACAACTGCAACCACCACATCACTTGTGAGGAATGTGAAGAGTAGGTGGATAAGATACTGAGTGGATGCTTTGCATTTTCTATTGGGACTACTGCTTAAAATGTATTGGTTCCTCAGGTAGTACTTTAAAAGTAGTGAGACTTTGGAAATGTTTCTTCCCTGGACAGTCAATACAGAAATAGAAATACTTGTAGCTGGATCTGTCCCCATAAATGCCAAGTTGTTTTTTTTTGTTTGTTTGTTTGTTTTTTGTTTTCTGTCTGCGGACTATTTGGGGAATCAATGACTAAGAGAGCAAGGTTATACTTGTATTTCTTTTAGTTTAGGATAATCTAGTGTGATAGGTGAAAAATCTGTTTTTTGATATCCCACCTCTTTTAGCTCTCTCTCTCTCTTTTGTTTGTTTGTTTGTTTGAGGGGGGTGGGAATGGGGTGGGATGTAGACAGAAATGGAAGCAAGATATCCTGTCATGTGTCGTTAACTGAAGGCTGAGATCCAAAAGGAGAAGCTATTGCTAAAGGTATAATCCATCCTAGCTATTTTTTGTTCATTGATACCACTTGGTGTTATGTGGTTTTGGATTTAATAATATTTTTATTTGTATCTGCATGATATACTTATCATTGAAATGCTACTGGGTAAATAGATCAGACAGAAAAGTGTATTCTTGTCATACAAGTAATTTATAACATTTTAAAACACCAACATAAATGATACTGACAGTTGCAGCCAGAATTCACACAAACATGCCTGAAAGTTACTGATGATCCTGACACAGTACAGTGTGACTTTTTGTAAAGTTTGCAATGAAAAGTGGCAAAGCAACAAGAACACCATGATGAATGATTTTAGTAAGCGATGAAGCCCAGGAGTACTTAGCAATTGCTATCATGTATTAGGCGGCACTTCAAAACCTTGAGATAGTTGTCAATTTTGTGGGAATCTCTGCGGAGGCAATGCAGCAGGTTGTAAAAGGCAAAGAGTCTGGAGTCCTCATCGGCAAGTTGCAAGGATGGAAGGCCTTCCCACTGAGAATAAATTTCATTTCCAATGTCGCCAGAATGAACCTAAAGGCACAAAATGATACTGTAGTAGATAATAATGAATCTGACTGGATGTAGGACAGAGAACTAAGAAATACTGGCCTTGAGGAATGCTAGATAGTAGTGTACAGCTCATAAAGTCTTTTCTTTTATGGTTTGCATTATTCTGTACAATGTTGTATATCCTCATGCAGATTTTGAGTGAATTTCCATTTTACAGTTTATTTCCCTAAAATATGTAAGAAGCTCAGCTGTCAGTGTTCTAAGATCTAATGTGTTAACCAATGTCTGGTGGAATCTGACTTTGCAGAGAAGTCAAACCTTCCTTTATGCATGGACTGATCAGTGGCATCTCCTCCTTTTGGTTTCCTCCACCTTAAAGTCTGAAGCAGTTGCTTTCAAAACTTGTTTCTCCAGCTTTGTCTCAGCCCATCTCTTAGGTTGTCTCTCTGCTAACAGACAGCCTGAAGAACATGCTACTTGTCAAATCTTTCAACAATACATCTTCAGATGTATTGTACCTCATATTCCATTTAAAAAAAAAAAAAAAAAAAAAAGCTGTGAGTGATATGCTGACCTCTAATGTTAGAAAGCTACATGTAGGAACTTGTGTAATGACTTAGTATCTGAGGTGAAGATTGGTTTAGATCACCTCATTTGAAAGAAGCAATCATTCATTTTCTCACATCACAAAAATCTACCTTTCATAGCAGGAAAGAAATCTGTGCCTATTGGTACTTGTGAATCTTTCTTATTTCCCATCAGTAATACTTCATGAAAGCACACAGGAGTATATCTATGTAGCCTCTCTCACTTAGTTTATGCAACTGGTAAAAAAGAAAAATAGACCTGCAGTCGCTCAAAAACATGGTTTGACACTAATGAATTTGCTAACTTCATCTTCAACTCCATTCTGTAAATAACGTGAATGAGAAGGTGGTGACAGAGTAACTGCAGTGGCACCTGACTTCTACTGTTATCTTGGATCCACACCTGAATATGGGATAGAGATGTGTTTGATTATACTGATAAATGCACTGATAAATGCACTGAGGGTCTGGATGGGATAAGATTTCTGAGTAAGTAGTCACCAAACTGAAAGAAAGAGACCATGAGTGATCCATTGGAACGTGGTGGATATGGAGATGGTGGCACTGTTAATGCTGTTCAACTGTTCTTAGCCTAAGCAAAAGCCAGTAAAGTCAGAACCTCTTATTAACATATTGCTCACTGTCAGAATGATATATAGGGACTGCTAGAGGCCCCTTTAAAAATAAACAAGTTAGAGCTGATTTTATTCAGTAAAGCTTTCAATCAATTACTAGGAGTAATTAGGATAGCAAGGAGTATATGAGTATGGGTTTTGTCAAACAGCCTTGCTGTCTAACCCTCCAAGTGTAGGGAGAATCAAGTCAGAGCCACAGTTTTGAAGAAACAATATGATAGGAAAAGAGAAATGAAAGATACTGTGTTGTGTGCCACATCTTTGCAATAGGCAATGAAGGCAATGATGTGCCACACTTCAAGAACAGTTTTAAACACATTATCCATTTCTGAAAGCTATATACAATACCTGTATGTATACAGACATGTATAAATAAGCTTATATGCACATATAAATATGTGGATGTGAGAAAACAGAAACAGCCTACAAAAATTTACGAATTCGAATGCTTAAAGATAAAATGAAGATTTCCAGTCCTGATGATTACACTTTCCCTTGAAGCAGGTTTGGGAGTACGCTGGATTATGCTAGACAAATCACAGCACATTGTCTCTGTAGAAATCACAAGATAGCAGAAAGAATTATAACTGAATCTGAGAACTTTGCAGCTATCTTGTATCCCCCTTTTTTCCTCAGAATCCACTATTTCTGTTCTTATTTACTACTATAAGTGGCTTCTTTACATCAATAGGCTGTAAGGACTGGAAGGACCTAATACTTACCCTCCCAACTATTTTCTCCATTCCTTCTAGAAGCCG
Source organism: Anas acuta (assembly GCF_963932015.1). Taxonomy (NCBI): domain Eukaryota; kingdom Metazoa; phylum Chordata; class Aves; order Anseriformes; family Anatidae; genus Anas; species Anas acuta. Next base: position 49,747,774 of record NC_088980.1, on the reverse strand, counting down.
CTTGTTTTGTTCCTCAATCTCTACAGCCTTCCAGAGGATGGTGTCTGGAGCTTCTTTGATTCTTTGTACCTCAGAGGCCAGATGGATCAGGGGATCATTCCAGGAGCGCAGCACTCCCAGTACTAAATTCAGTAGGTCTTCATGCTGGTCATCCACATGAAGAAAAGTCAGTTAAAATAACAAGGCTATATGCTGGCAGTGTTAGGAGGCATTTAGAGCAATGTCCACAGATGCAGAGATCTAGGAATTTATTTCAAGACCTAGCACTGACTGGGTGTGCTATATAGCCCTGTCTTAGATACTGTTGTGCAATTTCTTATATTTTATGTCATGTTTTGCAATAATACCATAAATGGAAATTTGAATGGAAAACATCTTTAAACCCTCTCCAAATTACGAACTAGTAAGAACAACTGTGCTTTATCTCTGTGGAAAACAAACAAACAAATAACAACAACAACAAAAACACCTCTTTACCTGATTCTAGTGAACGTTTATGAAACAAGTTTAGTATGGAACGGAAGATGTGAATTATGGTAAACCACTAAATAGCTTTTATTAGCTCTGCATAATTCATCTGTCCTCCCCTTTGAACTATGGTACTTAAAGCATTAGCTCTCAGCTTTTGAAAATTATTATTTCTTGTGAGCAAATAACAACCTTTAAAGCTTATGGTTATGCTCAACCATTTCTTCTTTCCTAGATACACTGTATCTGAACATAACCAGACTTTATATATCCAGATGGTGACACTGGCTTTGCAAAGCTATTCCTGTTGTGAAACTGTTTAAGATTTCTCCCTGGCATACACATGTTCATACACCTGTGCTTACTTTTTTCCTACAGAGTATTTTCAAATTCTGTCTGTGAGCTAGGCTGAAGAAGACTGTCTTCATCTTTGTACAAATTTATCATTATCAAATCGATGTATTTATCAGGTTTCTTTTTGCAAGTTGTTTGCAGTATTTTACACTAGGGTCTTTGCATATGGGCAATAATGTGACCACTTTTGCCTCTTGGTAAGGAAGGGTGAGGATAGCTATTTAGCATTTGTTAAGTAACATCAATGTTTTCAATTCCTGGGAAACCATTTACCTCTGCCTACTATATAGCCAATGAATTTTTATGTTTGTTAATAATTGTCTATAAGATATTCAAAAATAATGCTCAAAGGATGTAGTATTCTGAGTCCTGCACAAATATAATAACTGTCTTTGCTCAATGAAAGCAAGTTATATTGTAACTGGAAATAAGATGCAAAGACTGAATGCAACATAAAGGAAAATACGTGTTACTGGACTTGTATATTCTGTATAGTCTGTAGCTTAGTGTCAGCAAATGTCTTTTTTCAGTGCTTTTTTCTTCCTTTTTTTTTTTTTTTTTTTTTTTTTTTTTCCTCCCCCTCTGCTCTATCTCACACTGAATGACATCAAAAATGCAACTTACATGAATTTGCTGAGCTTGCTCCTTGTCTTCAGGAGTGGTTAAGGAGGAAGTGTGGCAGCCATTAACAGCTTTTGTAATGAAACCCCGACCCTGAGCATAGCGTTCATCCTGAAGATCAGCAAGGAGAGGCGTTATTGATATAAGTAAGGAGAGCTACAATTCAAACATTAAATTAAGTAATTGTTTCTTTGTTTTTATAACTACTTTTATGCTGTAAATGTCAAAGTCTTCTGGTGTTTAGAGTGAAAATGGCAACCAACCTGAGACACAAATTTGTCCCATAGATAAAGGATAATAGGAAAATACTATTTTTTTAATAGAAACATTGGTCAGCAATGGTCAGCACTAAAAGTAGATTTGGTCATCATTGGGACTATCACTGCCTGTGCAGCAGTTATTTTTGTTTACTTATTGAAGGCTTTCATACATTAACATATGTTTGTGCTTAAAAATATACTGAAGTGGATTTTTATATGTTCTCTCTCTCAGGAAAAGACAAAGTACTTACAAATTCATTGAACATTTCTGAAGAGAGGAAATGGATGTAGTGTGAGAGTTTAACCGCACGGTCAAAAAGCTCCCCAAGGGAAACTTGGCAGTTGGCAGATCCATTGGGGCAGATAGGCAAGGAGGTCACTCCTTCCTTTGTCAGGAGCATGTTGGACACTAGAAGGACCACCAGCAACAAACCTGTTCAGGTTTAGAACAAACCAAGATGGAAATATTGACACATATGTGCATTTAGAAGTAGCTGTCAGAGGTGGATGTAAACAGTCAGGATGCTGGATAATATTGGCTGTGCTCACAGTATCTCCTGTGCTGACTCTTGAAAATGAATAGAGGAGGCAAGCATAGTCATTCGATTATCCATTCTCCCCTCCATTATCCTGGATATACAGCAAAAGACCCTATAGAGATTGAGCAGACACAGTAACCTGTGTTACAGTACACTGTATTCAAAAGTCTCTCCATATAGTGCCTGACTATTATATAGTGATAGATGGAAAAAAGAAAATCAAACTTCTTCACTGTGTAAATATAGGTACATAATTATTTGCACAGATACATGTTTGGAAAATATTTTATTTTATTTTTTTTGTTTATTTCTTCTCCTCCTGCAAGTCCTTTTCTTCTTTACTAACATTTGGAGTTTAAATTACTTTTGTGGAAAGGTGGTTAGGTCATTCTTTTAAGGTTCTGATTGTCCAGGGAGTTTCTTCAAAAGATTTAGCAGCTGTGTTGTTTTGCTATTTAGAGGTTAACCCTAAATTACCTACTGTTAAGAAAACAGGTAATATTTGGCATTTCTGAAGAACTTCTACACTGATACAGAAGACTTCTCATTATTGAAAAGATGAAACCTTATTTGTTTAAAAGCTTTAACATTGACAGGGTCAAGTGTTCTATTCAGCAAAATAAAATATGCACAGAAAAACAATGGAAAGCTTTAAAAGCAAATATTTAGTAAACGTAATTATTTAAAAGATGCTATTCTAAGCTCTGAGAGTTTTAGTTCTGGAAATTGGCCTGCTGCATGCATTGGTTCACTAGAATCACCATTGATGCAAAATTAAAATAGACTGCAAAAAATCACCAGAGCTCTCCTGAATTTTATCATGTGACAGGTTTCTTTCTATCTCTCAGTTCAGGAAAGGTGACCCATTTGTACAATGTTAAAGTAAACCATCATCATCCCCCATGAACAACGTCCTGAAGTTAGAACAGTGTTCTAGGCAATAATTCTATTAATAAGAAGACTTGTTGGCTTAGAAACTTGAGAGTAGTTATGTAACCATTTACTTCAAAATTACTAGATTGCTTCTGGACTCTGATGATAATGACTTCAAGTCATTGCCTTCTGAGTCGTGTTGTGAGTAGCAAAGCAGTCTGGATCCAGTCTTTTTTTGTGCAAGTGTCATAACCTGAAAGCCAAATTTCAGTGACACTGCTCAGTGGAAAGGTAGTCTTAAGAGATCAAAAACTGAGTAAAAAAGAGATCAAACTGCCTGCTAATTCCAAATTTTGAACACTAAACATTTGATGCAGAGACAAGTTTCGCCATTACTCGAAAACTGGATGTCTTGGAAGACCTCAGTTTCTAGAGTTGTTACCTGTCAGTTACTTCCAAATTCAATCTAAAGTAAAAAACAAACAAACAAACAAACAAAAACATAAAAATTATCGACAAGTGAATGGCTAAAGTCTTACCTTTCAACGAATCCCCCTTGGTGCTCATGGTAGAGACCCTGTAGGATGACTTGCTCTACCAGAAAGAAGTCTCAATACTTGCTTTTATTTTCTGCACATACCAGATTTATATACACCATCCGGGGTCCATTTTGCATATATTCAACAGGTCGTGGAGTTTACCTCGATAATTACAAACATCAAACTGCCTTTCTTCCACATTCATATTCAGTATTTTTTTTATTATTTGTAACTGTGAGAGGGAATTTCATTAGAATTTCAGTTGTGGGATCCTGAGTATAGTTTGATGAAGAGAATGCCAAAATTTTGCTCTGAAAATGCCACTGTTCCTAGAAAGCTCTAGTTGTCAGTTCTGAGACAGGTATCCTCAATGTTTATAGCCTATTGTTCCCACTTCGCACTGCTGTCTTTTCATCTTTCCTCATCTCTTCAGCTTTCCAATGTTCAGCCTTCCAATATTAAAATTCTGACTATTTGGGGAAGGGGAACAATACAATGTCCACAGGAAAAGAAACAGCATAAATTGTCTAGAGAAGGATAACAGCAGCTTCTGGAAAGACAGGTCATTATATGTAAAGTTATAGATATGACATCCTGAGTATATAGCTTCATACAGTTAAGAAAGAGATTACAATGTCATGATATAACTGGTCCTCAGGATGAGGTATGTTTAGAGAAACAGGGGCAGTTCTTATATTAAAAAAGTAATAATGTATAACAACGAAGATGAAGGTGCATGTTTACTGTTTAATCATAAAGTTTAATGATTAAATCAGCATTATTTAAAGAACAAAAACAAATCAGAAATGATAAGATTATTTTCTATACATGAAAACTCTTTGCGTAAAAGATGTACATTGTCTACCATACTCAAAACACGTGCTGTCGTAATCAGCGGGATTTGTTTCCACATCTGATGCGTCTGTGGTAATCTACAAACTAGCCTTAACAGGTTGGCCCTGTTTTCTTGTTGTGTGAGGCCCACCTGTATGAATACGTTAGCAAATGTGCAATCTCTCATCTGTTTCTCAGATCCATTTACCCATGAAAAGACCTTCTAAATTAGATGATTATAATGAATAAGCTATACAGCATTAATAAATTTTCTTGCCTTTAGACAACTTGTTCTGTACTTGTGGAACAGGTATTTGTGTAATCCCAAATCCTTCATTATTTCATAACTATGGACATGGTTTTTGAAGCAGTGATAAACAAAGGAGAAGAAAGGTAGAGCATATAGAGGGTAAATATAGAGGGTAAACCAGGGAAGGCATTCCTTGGGAAACAATAAAAGAAGATGCTTAATCAGTAAACCATCAGCAAGTAGCCTACATCTACTAAGATCTAGGAAGATTGCTAGAATAGTTTGTTCTGCTCAGAGTCTGGATCTGTAGTTTTTTTAATTTTGTAAACTATCGAATAAATGAAGTAGTTGCCTGCATTTGAAAATAGTGACAATCTGATGAAGGCAATAAAGTTAGAAAAGAGCCACAGACAAAACTCTAGAATGGATGGTAGAAAAACAGCTGTCTTCTAAAACACAGGTTTAAGCTCTTGATTTTAATTCATCGTCTTACCGAATGAGCTTACAGGTGGGCCTGAAAAATTCTTGTGCCTTATAATGTTGGAAGAATGCTGTGAATAAAAGGAATGACCCACTATTTGCTCTTTCATTTACCAGTCTGCTTTTCTTGATGTTTTATGGGGTTGGTAGGTGATGCTAAAATAAGGTATAGACTTCATATCAGGTAACACAGGAAGGCACTCACAAAGGCAGCAGGTAAACTCTAACATTTTTGAAGAGAGAAGCTTTTCTCAGGACTAACAGCATCAGCTAAAGTCAGGATCCTCACATGACTTATGCTCTAGAAAAGTCTGTCTCTTGCTCTATAGAGGAAGACAAGCACCTTAAATGCAGATTGCAGAATGGTTTATATTAAACCATTGCATGATATTTTACTTAAATCATTCTACCAAATAATAATGTGTGTTGCTTTTCTCATGCCTTTCATCCTGAAATACTTTACAAATGTGAATGGATTAAAAATCTCATTAAAATAGGCAGGAGGGAAGAAACTCTCTATAAAGTAGGTAAATATAAAATAAACTTCTTTTGTCAGCTGTGAAAACTGATGTAGAAGTTGTTTATTCATAGTTGCACAAGAAGGGGGAAAAATTCTTGATTCCCAGATCTATACTTTAAATAAAGATTCTTACTATTACTGAAAAGAAAAAGAGGAGAAAAAAAAAAGAAAAAAGATGAGAGAAGAGAATGGAAGAGGAAAAGAAGGAAAAAGATACAATAACCAAAAATAAATAGGTCAAAATCCTGATTTTCTTTTATCAATTAGGAATTGGGTTCTGTTTAAAAGTTGAGGAAAAACTTAAAAGTATCTGAGAATGCTCTCCTCTTCCTTTTGAAACTGCTCTTTTTATATCCCCCAGAAGACTAATCTAGACAGTTCCTCTCTTAATGTTCCTTGCAAATTGGAAAAGGTAGCTGCTCCTAGCCCCAAATAGCATCCTAATTCTGACAGTACCTCAGGACAGCAGTGCAAATAATTGGAGCAATCAGTATTGAGAGGAATGCTACTAGAACAACTTATGGTACTGCAGAATGGCTGTGATGAGTTGTATGTTTCTATGTCTTGTCTTTCACTTTTGCCTTAAGAATTGAATTGATATATCCTAAATTATCACACTTTTTATCTTCAAGAACTTTTCTGGAAACAAAATTATTAGGCTGTTACCAATGAGTGTAAACAATATGCCAAAAGAAGGACTTGGTATATGCAGGCTTATATATATACATAGCTTTTAGATCACTATTAGAGCTTCATAGACTTTACATGTGATAGATCAAAATTACAGATAATAGCATTCAGTGATCGTTTCTCAATAATCTTGTCTATATGCCTCATATCATGTGGCAGACCATGAGTTAGACTTGTATTTTGATTAAGATCTATTGATCGGTATTGAAAAATCAGATATTCCCATCCTATTTTATATATATGTATAGTTAAATGTTTTTGAGGTATGCAAATTGTTATGGCTGATTGATATCTATCACAGAGGAATTATTATTATTTTTATTTTTTATCAGTGTACCAGTTCCTTGCATTATGGTTCTTTTTAAAAAGGGGAATTGAAAAATGGGCAATATTATCTCATTTTGTCGTTTACTGAGATGAACGTATATTTAATAACAGAACATTAGTTAATGTAGAAATTTGAAACTCAAAATTTTAGGCTAAAAGATGATCTCTATGTTTTGTATGCAGATGACTGAGCACGCAAAACTCAGTGTGCATGTAAAATCACTATTTGTGATCTGAATGTTTGATTCTTCTGATAGACTGTGAAAGAAAAGTTTTCTCTGTTCCTAATTTGCCTATGTGAATCAGAGTCAAAGTAACTCTCTCTCTCTCTCTCTATATATATATATATAGTCTTCCTATATATATATTTGTCTTCCTATTACAGAATAGTTTACAAAGTTAACCATTCAACTTAGTTTAATGTTTGTCTTTGGAAATAAACAAAATTTTGATCTGGATCAAAATTAAATCCTCAGAGCACTTTTATGTTTCAAATGTGGAAAATATATTCTGAGGAAGATCATCAGAACATCAACAATGTATTTTTTTTTCAATCTAGATGGTTTCAATTTTTTGTTGTTGTTTGTTTTCTAATTAATCCTTAATGTATTCATGAAAATTCAAGTGATTTCCAAGGATTATGTAAAACAAGGGCTTTTCTTCTCCCTTTTCTTCATGTAGGGAACAAGAGAATTTAAACAACATTCTCTTCAAATGGTTATCTGAACAGAAACAGCAAAATGGGGATTGGATGTTTTCTAACTGTGATCTCTGCATGAAGGGTGGTAAAAATAGATAAGAACATAAGGGAAAATGCTTCTATGTGAAGAAATAGATGAGGTGAAAATATCTGGGAAATTTTCAGTTGACTTTTAATTTAAGTACCAGTGTGGGTTCATACAATTTCAGAAATAGTCATAAAATAAAATGGCAGGATGTGTTTCAGAAATTATTTTTGTCATTTAGGATGACATACCCAAGTGCACCATGAAGTATGAATCCTAAGTAGAATTCCAGGTAATGTTCACCAAAGAAATGGGGGAATTCGCAAAGAGCAAAGTAAATGTTAGCTTGTGCATATTTGTCGTGATACTTGAAGCTGTTTGAAGCATGTAGCTGTCTTCACCAAGGCCATATATGTATATTATCAAATGATTTATTATTCAATCATAGAATGGTTTGGGTTGGAAGGGACCTTAAAGATCCCTTCCCCTCCTAGTTCCAACCTCTCTGCCATGGGCAGGGACACCTCCTGCTAGACCAGGTTGCTCAAAGCTCCATCCAACCTGGCCTTAAACACTTCCAAGGATGGGACATCCACAACTTCTGTGGGCAACCTCTTCCAGTGCCTCACCATCCTAAGTCTACACTTGTTTAGTTTAAAGCCATTCCGACTTGTCCTCTCACTCCACTGCCTGACAGAGAATTCCCCTCTAGCTTTCCTGCAGGCTCCCTTTAAGTATTGGAAAGTTGTTATAAGGTCTCTCCAGAGCCTTCTCTTCACCAGGCCGAACAATCCCATCTCCCTCAGCCTGTCTTCAGAGGAGAGGTGCTCCAGTCCATTGATCATCTTTGTGGCCCTTTTCTGGACTTGCTGTAACAGGTCCATGTCTCCCTTATGCTGAGATCCTTAGAACTGGCAGTATAAATTTGATCCCAATCACACATAACTGCATTATATCACTTTAGTTGAATTATCTGTTATGTACTCTGTAATGGTACTTACACTGGCTTGATACCTGATACTAGATTTAATTGGTTGATGGAGGATGGATAATAGTGAACTGACATCTGTTAGGATAAAGATATCCTACAAACCTTTTGTATAAATGTGAAGTGGCAGAGTGAGCCTGTGCCAGTTCAGCATTTCATATTGTGTGGCTGCAATATTATTTCTCCTATTGCTAAGGTACAATTTCCATTTTTCAGAGCTAGAAAACTAGTGATTTTAAGACAAATTCATTTTTATTAAAAACAAATAAGAGGAATCTTCCCCCCCAAAACAAAACAAAACACCTTTTTAATGGATTCCTGGGAGCATTGCTGTACATCTGAGGATTTGAACAGTTGTGACAGCTTCTTCTGTCTGTCCAGTTTCACTCCTGTTCCAATTCTAGGATAGTGGATTTACATATCGGGTCATAGTTGGCTGAATTTCCAAAGCTGTAAGCCACAGTTCTGTCCAAATGGAGATGTATTACATCATGCAATTGGTGCATTTGTTGACTTTGACACATAGGATGCATTTACTGTAATAAAAAAAAAATCACTGAAATGCTCTCTTAGCTTCAAGAAAAGGTATGCTTGATTCTGAGACATGTTAAATGTTACTCCAAAAGCTGAAGACCTGGTGATTTAAACAAGTATATATATATATATTGATTATTTTCCCATACATTTGCTTTTATCTCTTAATTAATTTCCAACAACCATGTTATGCTACACTGAGAGAGCTGTTTTGCATAAAATTCTGATTTCAGCTGATCATTCATCAGTCTAAAGAACAAGTTTCAAAAATTTACTTAGGGTAGGCATGACACAGTGGAACTCACTAGTGGACTACGTAATTATTTGTGTTGTTTTAAGTATTATATTTGTATAGCACATTTTTAATAAAAAGCAATAAACAGTAAAATGAACATCAGAAAGCTGCAATTTTACTGTTAATAAGTGAGAAATAAGAGAAATAGGAACTTGGTATAAATATTTACATATTTTTAATTCTATGGATATCTGCATCACTAAAAAAAAAAACAAAAAACAACAACAAAAAACATTTCCTTAACAGCTTTGAAAAACTAGAGTCTGTAAAAGTAAGAAGATTTATTATTATTATTTTTAATTACAAATACACAGAAAAGAGCACTGAAGTGTGCACAGATATTTTGAAAATATTTCAGTAGCTAAGTATTTTCAAGGACTGTGGTAAATATACTTTTGTTCTATCACATGGTGTTGGATTTTATAAATAGATAATATCCTGAAATAGCAAACAATGATTTTGTCCTACGTTTTAGAAAAAGTGCATCTTCCTGAAGATCCATTATTCCAGCTATGTGAGGTACTCTTTGGTCAGATAATTTCTGAATATGCAGAAAGATTTAATGGAGAGGAAAAGTTGAGTAGAAAAAAAATGGGAGTTAGGGGTGGGGAGGTAGGGCAGAAGTGGTATTACTCGAAAGTTGAAAGCAGGCAGAGATCATTGCTAGCATTTTTGCTTCTTTGGGAGGATCTCATTCTTATATGTGCAGTTATCAGAGGGAGAAGCGCACCTTAATATTTGAAATTGTCAGTTTCATAATGGGATAGAAGTGATACTGAAACAATGTGGTCTCTACTTGATTATCCTTAAGGAAGTATTCAGTGTCAGACGTTTCTTTTACTGAATGCAAAACCTAGTGCATTTTCTCCTCTTCATTTTCTTGTTTCTGTCTCTAAACCAAATACATAAAAATGTATGTGTGTATATATATATATATATATATAAATGGAAGGGATAAGGTATGTATGTATTGGGCATTTCCTGACTCATCAAGGAAATTTGGAACTTCGATTCTTGTTTAGTGTCTCATTATAACTATTTTTCCAATCTACTGCATTTTGTAGATATTTTAATTAAGCTTGTCAAAGGTATTAAATCCAGACTAGTAATTAATATTGACATAAGTTTTTAGGAAAACATGTGAACTTACTTTAGCAAAAGGCATTCAATCTTTTCACAAAGTTTAAATATTTTCTTAAGGGAAAAAATGTGAGGGGGTTCTTCTGTGACTATATATTCTGTGTTATTAAAAAGAAATATATGTCAGAAGGTGAAAGATGTATGGAAATGTATGCAGATACTTACAGCAGGCATAGCCCATGGTATATTCCATGCAGATTTTGTCAGCTCTACCAGGGTATCTGGTAGGATTCTTTTATGTTTTAAATGCTTAAAAATAATAGCTATGCTGGACAGTCAATAATATGAGCAAAGAAGAAATAAATGATTGTTTTAAAGAGAAAAAAAATATAGTGAAGAAAACTTTTTGATAGCATACACTGCTGATCGACCCTTAAAAGTTCAAATACATTAAATTGCACACCTGCAACACATTTGTGTATTTAAAAATTCATTAAAAAATGGAAGGTGCATTTCTGTTCAATCTCTTCTGTAATGAATATATTTGCATCTAATCACAGCTTTTCTCCTTTAGAGATTTCTTACTCATTTCCTAAGGCCTCAATCTGTAACCTAAGCTTGTGGGATTTACAAAGCTGAGGCCAAAGTCATCATGGAAATGTCATGACATTGCCATTATAAGAAGTGTCTAGTCATCACAAATGGCTGTCATGGTATAACTTTGTGACTGAGCAGGAGCAATAACATCAGATATATATGTACATGTAAATATTTATGTGGCTATTACATTGGGCATAGATTTTGTGTAGACAAAAAGAGGTAAAGCAATGGTTGCCTGTTATTCTCTTGATCCTTCATTACTGTCATTCAGTGCAGTATGTTCATTAAATGTGAAGATGTGGGAGATGCTTCACTGCTTGGAAGTTTGCACAGAACCATCCCTGATGTCATTCTGCCTGGTTGTTTGTTTCATTGTAATCTATGTATTTTATTATATTTTTGAAGTGCTGTTACAAAATTATTATTTGCATTACTTTAAACACCACTCTGCCCAAGGAGGAAAGGTTTCAATACTGTTATTGGAAAACAAACAAAACAAAACAACAACAAAAACAGAAAAAACAACAGGAGTGATCAGAGTCAAACACAATCTTTGCATCACTTTCTCCTTATGTCATTTCTGTTTTCACTCTAGTCTCAAATTTTGGGAGTAATATTCCTTGTGGAGTATATTTCAAGAGTGCTTGGCCTAATGCCTGTAAAACTTAAGAATACCATCCCACCCTGTAGATGCCAGAGAAATTCAAATGTCCACAGTGAAAAAGAATAACTGGTTTATATCTTTCATAGAAAATTAATATGTTTAAGAGAGGTAGTTGAAAAATTTTAACATTAAAATAAATTAAAAATAACTAATACCTAAGGACTGAAATTTTATTCAGATCATGGCATTTCATTTAAAAATGCACAACAACCTGCAACAATTTTTCTACAAAAAAAAATCTTTTTTTTTTTTTGAGCAGGTGTCCTCTCAACCTCCTTATAAGTCTGATACATCTTTAAAAAGACAGTATTTGGTGAAGGAGGCATTTGTCTGTATCAGAATTAATGCATTTTTGCAATGTCATTTGTTGTGAGGGATGCAATCATAATGTTAAATTTGCAATGTTTTTTATAAATCTTATAATAAAAAGTATCTCATGTAGGAGAAAGAGATACAGGCTACAATTAAAGCTGAATGTAGAACAGAAGTTCTCACTTTTTTAATATTTCTTTCTTGTCTTTTAGCACTGGAGGAAAAAGATACTGCATGCTGGTTTGCAGAATCTTATGAGAGAAACAGTGCCATAAGATTGCAGTGCATTTATCTATTAGGGCTCTTGAGTACGTGTGTAGATGGATCCTGCAGCTGGATCACTTACTTGAAGGTGGCTGTGAGGTAAATTCCAAATGATTGGAATAGGATGAGCAGTTAGCAGAAGTTTTTGCAGTTTATACCAGGCTTTCCCCCCCCCCCCCCATCCCCCCCCCGGAGATAAATCATAATCTTTAGGTAAATCAGATAATGTAATCTCCAAAATTCTTCCTGAGGTAGTCAGTTTATCTTCCACCAAATCTCCTTTCCAAATGGTTGGATGCATGCCAGAAATCTATCACAGGTTTAAAAAAAGGAAAACAAAAACCAACAACAAAAAACAAACAAACAAAAAAAACCACCAGCAGTAACTGACTATTCTTCCAGATTCCCTCCAGCAACTTTTCACTTCATAAAGGTTTTTAATTTAGGTCCACCATATCTAGCAAGGACTTTTTCTAAGTCCTTATACGGATCTTTATTCTATTTTTTTTCTCTCTCTCTTTTTTTTTTCCTATTAAGAATATGAATCTGGGAGGGGAAAAGATAATAAAAACATTGTTGACATCTGGTGAGAATTTCAAATAGCCCTTCACATTCTGAAATAAAATCTGCAAGTTTTTGAAAAAAAAAAAAAAAAAAAAAGAGTAAAAGGATCAATCAGCAAGAGATAAAACTTTTATCTGAGAGGTCCATGACAGTGTTCAGCATTCTCTAGTGAAGATTTTGTGGAGGTGGTTGACAGCAGAAGTGTTTTTTTTTTTTTTCTTAAGTGAGGTCAAAAATGCCTTCTAGCCTCTGTATAAAAACACACAATTGCCTTACATTGTTCAATACCATGTTACACATGCTTGCTTTAAAATGACAGTGGAAAAAAAGACCTCCATAATTGGTAGAAATCCCTCCTGGAAAATATACTGCTAGTGTTCCTTTTTGATATGATGTTGAGATGGCCCTAATGTTTGTTTTGTGATAAATAGCAGGGATTGTGGAACTAGTTGTAGAGCTTTGTGATAAAATCAATAGTGCATATGTTGTTATTTCTTCAAGAAGTGTTTTAAAGTTGTATCTTTTAATACCTTTGGAAATTGAAACTACTTCTGTAACCTTAAGGGCGTATGACTTTGTTATATCCAGAGGCATAGATAGGTTGTGTGAATAAACTCTGCACATAAAACATACGCTCAGTTCTACATCTCTCTCAAATCTTGTGGAATTGTACACAGATCATACAACCCTATTTCACTTTTACAGGATTTGGTGTTCCTTTCTCCATATACATTATTTCCTACCCCTGCTATGGAACCACATGAGAAGCACACTAGTTTGGGATATAAGACAAATACTGTTTACTCTCAAAAAATCCACTGATCCACTGAAATCCACAGACTGACACCTTGTCAGCATATGTTGAGATGTAGTAATTGCATGTACTTGTATGAAACTCAGTTTCCTCATTTGCTTCTGAATGCATGGGCTAGAAGTCCACCAATTTATTGCACAGATACATCTAACTATGTGCATAGGGTGCATGATCCCAAGGTCAGTGACAGAAAAATGTCATGTTCTTTTGTAAAGTCCATTTATGCTACTGGATTAGTGGACTTTGGGATGAAGTTTGGGTACAGCTCCCATTCTAAAGCACACCCCTGTAGACCTTGGGAAAGGATCAACTTTCAGATCCTTGATTTGACATGGTAGTAAAAGCTTCTGTTTTGAATGACGACGATAGGGTTTGGCAAAGAAACAGTAAAGAGAATTATGAGGAGATAAGTGTTTTTTGACTGTCACATTTATAATCTTGGTGAGGTGTTAATGAACATTGCCTGTGTGAACAAGGCAGGTAATAGGAAAATCACTTACCTGTCACTTTGACTATTCAAAAACCTGAAAAATATTTGTTTCTCTGATAAAGTCTTCTTAAATCATTTTAATTTGTGTTTTAACTCAGATTTTTAAATATTTAAAGTATTGTGTTGCCTTATCCTGTTGTTTTAATCAGCGCAGTAATCTGGCAAAATTGAGAACAGTTAACTATCTCACTGCTAAAACTCCAAAAAATGCTATCAGTCAAACAAATCTTTATCAGTAGTAAAGTATATACTTTCCTGGCAAGATAAGAATAATATGCCACGTTCTGGTAAAGCTGTTTGCTAAAAGCTGATATTTTTGGAACAGGCTTCCTCAAAAAGAAGAGGTGCACATCATTCCCTCAGGATGTCATCTCTCTTGTTTAGCTGAATGGCTCTGGAAAAAATGAGTTCCATAGCCAAGTCCAGGCCCATCAAGATCCAGCCTGCATTCTGTTGGGTCTGAGATCCTGCCCAGGTGTTTTATCACAGCATGTGTTGGAATGAAAAGAGACTTGTGTAGATAGGACAAGTTGAGTCTCTATGAGGTTGAAAAGATAAGGGCTAGATATTCTCATCTACTTAAAAGTAATAGTACAAAATATTGCTGTGATGTTCTGTTAGAGGTCTCTTCAGCTTAGGAACTGGTTTGCCGCAGTTGAATCTAAAGTATATATCTCAGATAGTCTGGGTTAGAGGTATATAAGGTAGTACAGCCATGGAGCCTTACTTCCAAAATTCAGATCTGGCAGTCACTGTGGAGCTTATAAGGCCAAACAAATGAAGAAAGTGTATCTGACAATTGCCTTTAACCGTGAGCAAAAAAACAAAATCACAGCAATCTGCTGGTCAGGCACCACTTTGCCAGCTGGAGCACGGATTCTGTTACTGTCAGGAGTCTATGGTTTCAGCTGGGTCATGACAGTATTGCCTTCTGCCTGTGAACCCCAAATCTACCTCTCTTGTTTAGCCTGAGACAGCTATTTCTCAACAAGGTTCATAATTCTCAGAGACATGGGGTCAAGAGAGCAATACTCTTAACATTCCCAAGTTAAGAGAAGACTGGTTCCAGGTTTTGCAGGAGCTACAGCTGAAAAGAATAGCTTCTTTGTCATGCTGATCACTGTGCTGGAAGATTTTAGATTCCACATTTGCTCTCGGTAACTAGATAGCTTTAGGCCTGTTGTCTACCAATCCTTTACTCTCCTGTTTCTTCTTTTGCACTTCAACACAAAATCAGTTAGCTATAGGGCATGGGTGAAAAGAGATAGAATCTATTACTTTGATGGCTGTAGTCAACAAATATTTGCAATGTTTCCATTTTATACATATTAACTGTCACTTAATTTAGTGGATAAGCATTGATCTCCAGCAGAAAATTTTGAAATTATGATCAATATGAAGATGCCACAGAAGAATAAAAATAAACCTCTTAGGAGCTAGAAATATATTTAATGAATCAGAAGGTTTAGTAAATATTACCATATCTGTACAGCGGGAGCTGTCTGAATAACTGTGGTTGCAGCTCCAAATAGCTTCTAAATAGCCTACAGAATTAAAAAAAAATAATAAAATTATTCATTATTATTGGAGGGCCTGCACATCAAATGAAGTTTCAACAGCATAAAGCATGAAAGAGAATGTTGCTATTCTTCTTTCCCTTTAAAAACCGAAATGATCATTTTATTTGTTTTTCAGGCAAAATATGTACATGTTTCTATATGTGAGGTGGATAAAGAAAGACATGGGATGTAAGAGGACAAAAGAAAGCTCCGACAAAAAGCAAAGAGCATTTCTTCCAGAGGAAAAAGTATTTCCCAGCTGGAGAATTGACATCAAATGCTTGGGTAACTCTTGCTTGTATCTATACCACTCCTTCACGCAGCTTCGTGTACCTGGGACCATGCTGTACGTCATCAGTTTTGTGACTCAGGCTACAGAGGTGGGCAAACTAAGCAAGGGTAGACTTAGTATGGTGAGGCACTGGAAATGGTTACCCAGAGAAGTTGTGGATACCCCATCGCTGGAAGTATTTAAGGCCAGGTTGGTTGGGGCTTTGGGCAACCTGGTCTGGTGGGTGGGTGGGGTCATCCCGTGGGTGGGACCCCACAGCACAGGGGACGAGAGTGACCGAGAAGGAGCGGCAGAGAAGAAGTGCTGTAGACTGACCATAACCCCCATTCCCCCGTTCCCCTGCGCCGCTCGGGGGGAGGAGGTGGAAGAGGGTGGATGGGGGGGAAGGTGCTTTTGGTTTCTTTCCTTTGTTTCTCACTTCTCTAGCTTGTTAGTAATGAGCAATAAATCTTACTATCTGTCTTCTTATGCTGAGTCTGGTTTGCCCGTTACACTAATTATTGCGTGATTTTCTCGTCCTTATCTCAATCCTTGAGCCCCTTTCACATATTTTCTCCCCATTCCTCTTTGAGGAGGGGGAGTGAGAGAGCGGCTGTGGTGGAGCTCGGCTGCCCACTCGAGCGGAACCACGACACCAACCCAAAACATTGTATGATTTTTTTATTTTTTTTTTATTTTTTTTTTTTTAATGCTGAATCTGGCTGGACAACACCCATCCAGGGGCAGGGGATTTACTAGTCTGCCCTCACTCAGACCCACAACACAGTTGAGCAGTTGTGTGTGATCAGTCTCTAGTGAGCCATGTATGTGTCCTGTTGTTGATGCTGTGTCTGAAAAAGAAAGACAGTGATGTACTGAAGATTCCCATCTGTATGATTTAGGTAAAGCAAGTGAGTTACTTCCACAGCCATTTCAGCAACTCTCTCTCCTTGACACCTTTCTGTGGGAGAAGGTGTAGAGCAAAGGGAGCAGACTGCTGTTAGGGGTTTGAGTAGGTGACCCCTGAAGGCTTTCCAACCAAGTGATTTTGTGGTTGTATGATTTGAGAAATGTAAAAAGAAGGTGGATGAAAGGCATAATTACAAAATTAAGAGCAGAGTCATAAGTCTATGACCATTCCTTCCATTTTTCCTGCTTTATTTTCACTTTCAGAAGATCAGAGGGCCATGTGTGTGCGTGTCTTGATTTCTGTGTAGCACCTAAACGAGCAGTATCCAGACTTTTTTGATGGCTTCTTTTAGTGTTTTGCACACAGCAGAGGCAAAGGTGCAGGGCAGGTGATTTGCTCTGCTTCTAATTGAAATTTATTTCCAACTGTCATTTTTCCTGAAGACGCCTTGGTCCATATAGAAATAAATAAATAAATAAAATAAAAATGTCACTGGTGATTTATCCAACACCAAACCCACTGACCATGCATGGCATTCTCCCAAGTTACCCCACAGGACAGACGAATTGCCTCTGTGGACTCTATGCAGCCCACAGTCTGTAGATTGAGCAGATGGATGGTTATTGTGAACTGACAATGATAATTTTAAAGGAGAAAGTAGCAGGGAGAATAGTTTGGCTAAATGCTTGAACTCTTCATGCTCTTTTGAGCTATGTGATGGGCAATGTGTAAAGAAATAGAAACCATGCTTCCTCTGTGCAGACCCTTCACCAGTGATTCCTCCCAGAGGATGAAGTCATGGTCAGAGCCTGCTGATGAGCGGGCAACCAGGCTCCAGCAGTGGGAGCAGAAGCTGGTATGGCAAGCTTAGGTGGCTGTTAGGGGTTGATAGGCCAGCTGCCCAAAGGCAGAATAGAAAGGGGGAAGGAAGGAGAAAAATTGAAAAATAACAGCAAAGAAAAAAATCTATTTTTTGAAACTAGAAATTTTAAAGAAAACATTCATGAACCCTTCTGTTTATGAAACCACCTGGTGCTTTTGAGTACACTGCTGGTTAAATTTGTCAGTTCAGAAAGTGGTGGTTGCTTCCCCCCATAGTATAGGGAAGGGAAGGACATTTAATTCCATATGTGCATTGATCTAAAACTCACACCCCCTTAACTTTGAGCTCAACTTGTAAAAATCAGAAAGATTTAGGAGGAAAAGCCTGTTACTTTTTAAGGGCAGCGTTACTGTTTGTGGTGTGCATTAAGAAGTACAGTCCGTGAACTCTGCTTTTGCCATCTGTTTAGCTTCCTTGCAGGAGCCCTGTGTGACTTGAGCTGTGTTTTGACAGTTGGTGGCCTTTGACCTCTTGCTCCATAAAATGTTTAGGCTGATGGAGCTCTCAGACCTGATCTTTCAGGGCTTGTTTGAGACAGGCCTGTCACCTTTCCCCCCAGCCCAGCCCATACATAGTAGCAGTGGTGTTGGGCCTGCCCATTGCGCTTGTGAGGCCACTGGGACCCTGCATGCCTGGCACTGTGGTGCAGGAGCACAGGACAGGGGTCGAGGATACCACCCCATGACTTGCACTTTGAAGTCTCTCCTGTCTTCTCCGTCTTGGTTTCAAAGGAGAAGGGCGGGGGGAAACAAAAGGGTGCTCAGCTCCTGGTTGCCTCTGCTTGTCTCAGTCCAGTGTCTCCATGTTTGTTCCATTCGCATCTGCTTGGCTGGCCAGCCTGCAGAGCTCATCAGCAAGACCCTGAATCTGCAGTCATCCTCCCTGGTCTGCAGTCTGTCACCCCACTAAGCCCCCCAGGATTAAAAGGCCTTGTGCTTTTTGAGAGGCAATGGGAAGGGAGAATAGGTGCCTCCTGCTACCATTAGGGTTGAAACAAAATTCAGCTTATAATAATTCAGCTATATAATAATTATAATAATTTCAGCTGAAACATAATGCATGATGTGAGCCAGAAAAATACAATTTAAATCTGATTCTGCCATGCCTAACATGTCACCTCCAGCTAGGGAGGGTTTCCAGAGAGTTATAAAGTCTCTCCTTTTGTACTGAAACTGCAGTCAGTACTTTGCTCTGTCCCCTTTCTTCGGGTGATTTATACCAGATGATTATGTCTTATAAAAATATTTGCAGTTACTAGGTTTGGATGAATCATTCAGAATGTTCAATGTATTCAGCACATTGCTTTTTTTCCCCTTCATAACTTTGAAATTAAAAATGGTGTCTCTCTTAAATGCATTTATTATTTCAAAATCAGTTGTCATTTCCTTGAAAGAGTATTCTTGTTTTGATTTAATTTGCAGTTTGTTTCATGAAAAATATTTATTATTTCCACTGCTCTGACTAGCTTTGGGAATTAGGCAAGTCTCTGTTTCCTTGTTTATGATGCAGGTATTTAACCATCAATAACACTATTTTGGAACTGTGTGTTTCACTCTAAAAATCAAACTTAAACCAAACACTTGCATGTAATCAAGTACTTGAGCTTAACATCACTGTCTTCTCAATTTTGCACTAAGGTATTTGTAGAAAGTGGAGGATACTGACCTTTAAAGATGGCTGAGGTAAACACTAATTAAAAAAAAAAAATGTATGAATGTCTAACAGTCTCAGTTTTGTAACTAGGAAAACATAGCCTCTATTTTTTTTGTTTCTTTTGTTAATTCTCCTTTGCTCCGTCCAACCTTGTAGTGTAAATAAGTGTTTTGTTTTGTTTTTGTTTTTTTTTGTCATAGTCTTGTTCAAGGGCTAATGTCTGTCTATGGCAGGAGATGAAGCAGTTACTACAGTTTAAGCAAAGCTGCAGATTTTTGTCATCTCTGTGTGGAGATGAATAACACAGGTAGAGCTTATTCCTGCAGATCAGGTGAGAAGGCTTAAAGAGCTAGTTTGTTTCCACTTTTTGCCCTTTGACTTTTGACCCTCCTATCAAAGGTCAAACTTTGTAGTGTTATCTTGTCCTTCGGTTTACTAACTCCTGCAGTTGCCTCTATTACCTTGGCCTGCACAGTTTGAATTTCACTGGCTTTAAACTTTCTAATTCAATCCCTAGTTGCTAAGATCCATACATAAGAAACAAATATGTGACCATGAAAAGAAGCTTTGAATGGCATGGTTTTCATTTTTTAGCACAGGAATAGTATTAACTCACATACTCGTTCTGTGTATTTGATCTCATTTGGCAGCTTACAGCTCTTGAAAGTAGTATGTGTTCTGCCATTTTTCAGAATAAATGGAAGTTTTGTGGTTGTTCAATCTTACACCAAAAGTCTGTGATAAAGGTAAAAGTTATATCTCTATAGCAACATGCTCCATAGTGAAAGACCTGAACTAATTTTACGAAAAGTTGTGTTAAATTCCTGATTATTTCACAAAGCCCTTAATGTTCTTAGCCAGGTTACTTAAGTTTCTGATACAGTTCTCTATCTGCAGAGAAATTGAACTTATTGCTCTTCCCTGTTAACACTTTGTTTTGTTCATTAAAACTGCCGAGTACTTAATTTTTGGATCAAACTTTAATGCTGGTGTGTGGAATTAGTACATCAAGATTATGACCTTTTTTGGAAGGTTAAAGGATCACTAGGATTAAAAAAAAGCAAGGTACAAAAAGATCTATATATTTTCTTATAGACGTCTCTAGGCACAGGCAGCAAGTGGGCATGTATCTTGGAGATCAGGTTACAGGCAGACAGCCTTACAATCCATCCTTTCTCTGCTAAGAATGGCTTGTTCCTTATCATGGGGACAGCAAAAGGTAATTTTACATATGCTGCCAATCCCTGATCCAGTTCTGCTTACCTGGTTTGCTTAAGAACAGTTAGTTATCCTTCTCAGAAAATTATGTATTCAGCAACATAGAAGTTAAGTGGTTATGCCTTTTCATATTTGCAGGATTGCATATCTCAGTGCTTGGAAATGCAGGAAGCATTTTGTGGATCCTTTTGGTGTAATAGTTCTATTTATTTATTTATTTATTTAATCTAAGTGTTCGTATTATTTCTGCCCTATCTAATTCTAAGGCATTTAGTGGAAGAAAACAGAAAAGTGAAAGGGGAAAAATTGATCAATATTGGAAGAACTGCTTACACCTTCCATACTAT
This sequence comes from Anas acuta, assembly GCF_963932015.1. NCBI lineage: Eukaryota > Metazoa > Chordata > Aves > Anseriformes > Anatidae > Anas > Anas acuta. The sequence continues at coordinate 49,726,848 of NC_088980.1, read as the reverse complement.
CCTCCAAACTTAAAGAATTATCTATTTAAATTCAATTACAAGTTTTTCTACTTACAGTAGATACAATAATACGGGTTATAAAACTGTGTATGGCTTTCCTTTGTCTGCATGTGTATACATGTCAGATACACATGAAAACATGTTAAAGAGCTTTTCTTAGTATGATTTTGTTATGTGGACCTAGTAAAGATGTTACAAAATTGGAAATGATGAGTTAGAAAACATAGGTTTCATTCTTTCTTGGTAAAATAGAGAAGGAGAGTTATGTGAAACTGTTCCAAGAACACTGAACTGTGGACTAAACAAATTGTGATGGGTATCTAGGAGAATTTCCCAAGTGAATCTTATCACTTTCTTGCAGCTATGCTGATTACCATCAGTTTGTCTGAGTTATTTGCCTTTTAAAAGGATTTTCATTGAGGCTCATCTAGTTCCTTTCCCTTCTGGTTCCTTCACCTAGTGCTTATATGACTCAGCAAGAGACATTTCATGGAATCTTTGAACTTGAGCTCAAAGGATATGACCTTGAAAAATGCAACTTCTATCTTATTTCCAGCACTGATATATCCTAGAAATTTGCTCTGCCTGTTATTTAAATAGTATTAAATATCTGGGGTTTGTTTTTATTCCTCTTTGTGCATCATGGTATCCATGGGCACCTGTAGAGGATGCAAATTTAGATTATATTTACATATAATAAATGGCTTTCAATTTACACTGGTTAATAAAAAGGAATATTTATGAACATGTACTGTGGTATGGCAACTAAATGCAAATCAAACCATCACTCTCTTTCTCCTTTTGAGGATAACTTTTGTTAAACAGAGAGAAAAGTAATTTATCTCTGACTTCACAGTCTCTACAGCATCTAGATTGGCCATGGTAACAAAGCAGTAAACTCAGCCACACAATTTCCCAGGATAAGCAAGTAAAACCCCAAGTCAGCTGATCTTTGTGCAGTATACTATACTGTAGGAATTTGACACTTGCATTTAGTTCTGTTCTCAGATTTGCTAAATTAAGAAAAATAGTTTATTTTCTTACAGCAGATACATTTGGAATGCCTTTGGAAAATTATATAGAGAAAAAGTGTATCTCTGTATAGGTAGTACTCAAAGGATCATGAAGACTTATTCCTATACATCCTAACTCTGAAAAAAAATGGTTGTATGCACCATTGTGTTCTTGAATAAGTGGCAGAGAGTCCCTGTGACAAATGCAAAATACTCTTTCAGTTAAAAGAATGCTTTTCCATGATGGCTGGTTTCTTTTGATCAGTTCCAAAATCTTTTACACTACAGATAATACTAATTAAAAAAAAAAAAAAAAATCAATAAAATTTAACAGTAACAGGTGAAAGCAAATAGTTAAATCTTATAAATCCTAATGCAGTTCATGGTAAATATGTTATTTGTTGCCTGCTTTTGCTTAAATCAGATAAGCAGAGATGAAGTTTTCAAACTGTGTTTTGTGGCTGAAAGTGAAATATTTAGTAACATCAGGCTGGTTCTTGTTCTATTTTGTTTCTGAAACAGAAACTGTGGAAGGGGGGAATATGAAGAGTAGGGTGAAACTAGGCCACCTCAGTCCTTTGAAAAAAAAGGACAAGAAATTTAACTCAAAACCTATCAAATTGTCATAAAACAACAACAACAAAGAAACAAACACCAACACAAATGCTTTTCCTTCAACACCTTCCTGTAGAAACTGGTTCTGTGTACTGCAAGTTTGTTGCTACCGTATATACATGTTAGTGAACGAGAGCAGAAATGTTTTTGCCAGAATGACAGAGAATGATATTTGCGAACCATTTTTTTTCCAGAAGAAACCAGCATGTTAAAAGTTTTGGATGATCCTGAGGTGATAAATTTGAGCAACATATGTTAGAGTGGGCTTTATTCAAATGTTTTGTTCTTCTTAGGAACTGATGGAACATTACTGTAATTCACTGAGGCTTATCCAGTCATTATCACTTTTTTCTAGTGTGTACTGTTTGCTGCTGAATTGCCTATGGCTGGGCAGAACTGGAACTTGGCATTTTCTACGAGCCATGGTGTGACAACAGAATGTAAGCTTTCATTGCATAACAGTAAGCTTTGTCAGGGGAACCTGTTAAGCTCCATCATGAAATTATGAATGCTTCTTATTCTAGACATTCAAAGCAGACAGGGTCTGAAATTGTCTTTTTACAGACAAGCAAGGAGTATTTCCTCTCTGAGGTGATGGAATCTAAGAAACAAAGCATCAAGTCCCTTTCTCTGTATTAGTACAGCAAATACATTTTGTTATTTCACCGTGGAATAAGGTATAATGCATCTTAGAATGGTACAAATCTCTAGTTCCTATTGAGAAAAAAGGGTAGATTTCGTACTTTTTTCCATGAACCTCACCTTTTACTTTCCCTGCATGGGAATCACTGTTCAGTGGGTAAGGAATTGGCAGGATGACTGCATCCAAAAAAACATTTTTTTGGTTGTTTAGGTGGAGACCAGTGACAAGTGGTGTTCCTCAGGGGTCCATATTGGGACTGGTACTGTCTTCATGTTACATGGCCAGTGGGACTGAGTGCACCCTCAGCAAGTTTATGGATGGCACCAAGCTGAACAATGCCATTTACACTCTAGAGGGAAGGGATGCCATTCAGATTAACTTTGACAGGTTTGAGAGGTGGGCCAATGTGAAACTGTCCTGAACAGATTTTTATGTAGTTTTGATTTAGCAGCAATTTAAGATTTCTTAATATTTTATGGTAAATTACAAGATTAGATTATGTATTTTAATAGCACTTAATCATCAGCTAATTTAACATAATGATTCAAAATAATTTACCACAATAACAACAGCAACATATTTAAAGATTTGAGAATGGCAAGGTTCACACGAGATTTACTGCAGGATATCGGGGATATCTAAACTCAGTTGTGTGCTTACAATGCCCCCTTTTCCCCCTCACCCTTCTTTATGGTGAAAATCTAACTTCTCCCCCTTCTCCTTTGTTGGTGTGTACAGCGGCAATATTTAAACCTCAAGGAGTCTGTCCTGAGAGACTCAGGGAAGATCAAGTATCACAGTCCACTGTGATCCCTGGAGAGCTCAAGGGGCTCTTTGCTTAGGACCACTATTTATAGAACTGTGGGATGATTGACTGTTAGTCAGTACTTTCCCCTCCTTTCTATAGTTCAAATAAGGCAGTTTTGATATTTTCCACCAACTGTACCATTATGGTACCTTCCAGAATGTACAGCTCTAGTAATTCCCAGATTGGGCTACTATCTAGCTTACAGGATCCAAGACACAATCAGGGAGTGCCTGTTATGCCTGCTGCCCATTGACAACAGAGGAGTGATGTAGCATTAGTTAATCTTGAACCATAGCTAACCCAGGAAAAGCGCTACTCCACCACACTCTACCCTGTGACTCAAGTCAATTCATGTCTTTCACAGAATGGTGGTGTGGTCACCTCTTCCCTCCATGCCTATAAATAGACAAAGCCACATTTCAATAAAGGTTTGAGGAAAATTTTCATGTTTGGTCAATCTCTAAAACTATTAGAGATAAAAATGTTTCATCTATTTTATCTAGATGGTATTCTATACATGGAGATGTTCTTGTAGTGATGTAACTTATTTAGCCATCCTCCAAACCATGATGTATAAGAAAATGTTCAATAACAAACAAATATAACAAGAAAAGCAGGATCGTGATGGGGTGTAGCATTAAGTTAAGTGCTCCAGTTCATGTAGTGAATCACCAAAGCAAGACTTCCCACCATTGATGCTCTCCATCCTCATGGACTCCTCTGAAATTTAGTGTGTTTCTTCAATGTCATGATGAAAGGTGAATAGGGTTTTGTGTCCATTGTTCTGGGTGTGTTTTAGGAGTTGACACAGATTATCATGTTGTAGTCGTTTCTTCACTAATGTAAGGTTCATTCCAGTGGGGATAGGCAATAAATCTTGAGTCAATATATAGTTAGATTGTAATAATTGATAAGATGTAACAGTAGTTGAATAATTAAAGTTACATCCTATAATTTTAGTGAAGTTACAAACACAAATATCTGAGTGATTGCTTGTATATATATTGCTTGTGTTATCTACAAATATAAAATCACAAAGAGTTTTCATACTAATGCATCCTTTCCAATATATGCAAATACAGTTTCAGGGCTGTCATAGGGATGTATTTCAAAATGATAAACATTTGTTTGGTGTCAAGACAAATGTCTTGGGCTTTGATGGTGTTACTCTTCCCAAATAAATCCTTGTTGTTCCTGTATAACACATACATTAATGTCAACAGTTTGCCATTTGTTTCCATTCATTGGGCCCACACTCCATGTTCTAATGAGTATAGTCCCATTGTAATTTAATCCTATTACAATAATTGGTTTTATGGTATATACTGTAGTACTGTGTATTAAGATGAAAGCTGTGGCCTTATTGTTGATTGTATCTTAAGTAAAATTGACTAAATATCACCAGGATTATAATTTCCTTTCAAATTTGGTTGCATTTTATTGCTACTGTCCCAGTTCCATTGATTTTTGTAAGTGTGCTTCATTTCTGTGCATGACCACAGTTGAGGGTTTCAAGTTTTATTATTAGAATTTATTCTCATATGGCCACTATAAGTTTCTCTGACCACAATTAAAGAGTAATAGCATTACTAGAGTCTGAGATAGCAGCTTGAATGCAGCATTTCTGTTTGCCATCCTTTGGGATGTTGTAAGAGAAAACAGAAATTTGTTTTGATGGGCATGAAGTTCAGCAAGGCCAAGTGCAAGACCATGCAACTAGGTTGGGTCAATCCCGAACATCAGTACAGACCGGGGTGACTAATGAATTGAGAGCAGCAGCCCTGCGGAGAAGGACTGAGAAGTACTGGTGGGTGAAAAAATCAGCAAATCAGCAGTATGTTTACAGCCCAGAAAGCCAACTGTATCCTGGGCTGCATGAAAAGAAATGTAGCTAGAAGGTTGAGATTCTCTCCCTCTACTCTGCTCTCATTATAGGGCAAGGAGAAATGGTTTTAAACTAAGGGAGGATAAATTTAGATTAGATGTTAAGAAAAAAGCCTTTACCATGAGAGTAGTGAGGCACTGTAAGAGGTTGCCCAGAGAAGCTGTGGTTGCTTCATCCCTGGAATTGTTTAAGACCAGGTTGGATAGGGCTTTTGGCAAACTAATCTAGTGGAAAATCTCCTAGTCTATGGCAAGGGTGGTGGAATTAGATGAGTTTAAGCTCCCTTCCAACCCACAGAACTCTATGATTCTATTCTATGATTCCATTCTATGATTCTGTAATTTTCATCTATGTAGATATGGCAATGTATTCTGCACATTGATTACGTTTCCTCATGATTTGTTGGAGAATAAATACTAAAAAGTTTACATGTTTGGCCTCAGAGTAATTTTATCTGATTTCAGGAAAGCTGTTCCTGATATGCATAATTTCAATTAAGAATGTCTGAGTAATAATGTGATTTAAATATTCCCCAAATTAGTTAATAATATTTGAAAACTGAATAGTTGAAGTTTCTTATCTATACAAAAAAGGACAACTGATCACCTGCTGAACATGGTCATTTCTTCTCCCCTTTTTTCTTTCTCTCATAATCTCTGGAGAGGTATGCTAACTAACCATTGTAGTGATTATATTGTTCCATCATATTTGTAAAGATATATTAATGAACATTGCTCATTCTGAAGTGCTCATGCAAACCTGCTATTAGGAAACTTATGTTATTATGACGCTATTGCACTTGCTTCCAATCTGAATACAAATTATTGACCTACAACTGCTTAAAAGAAGCAAAATCCCTCTAATCACTCACAAAAATTGAGAAGTCTGCTCTTAAATTAGAGGATTAACTGGTTAGAATTGATTTTGCATATGGAATGGCAAGAGGAAAAGGGCAGCCTGTGTCATGTAACTGGCCTTGTTTATCTCAGTAAGAGAGAGAGGAAAAATTAATTTAGGGCATGCAGTTTTGCATGCAAAAGGTCAAACTGATGCTCCCCGCAAGTAGTTAATCAGAAGACTGTGCTAATTCCCAACTCAAAGACTGCTAAGCAATAGAAATTTAAATATTGTCCCTTTCTCTGTGAGGCTGATTTCAGCTGATATTCATAAACCCTACTTGCTTCTGTTGTGAGTCTTTTACATGATACAAATGATTTTAATTGAAGAGGGTGTCTTTCCACCCCCAGATTCTTTTATTGTCTTCATTAGGTTTGGAACAGAGTGTCTATCAGAGCAGAAGTGTATCTTGGGTAGGATTCCTCTTGGGTGGACTCAAATTTGGTTTAATTGAGTCTAAAAAAACTTGTATGACACAAGACATGCAATCTGATGGTGGACAGAGCCTAAAATCAGTGACAGTTGAGATGGAAGAAAGACTGTGTTTGGATCAGCTGAGAGCAGCTTTTTGTCATGGTGAGGGAAGTGTGTATGTGCAGAAGTCACTAGGAAGTCCTTTGTTACAGAACACTTCACTCCTTTCTCTTCTGTTTTTCTCTTCTTCCCATTTATTTTTACATTCCCTATCACAATAAAGTCCTACTCAGCACTTTCAACCCTGTGCAGACCATAACAGAATAATGGAGCATCTGAGTTCACTATTGTGCCTACTTTTTGTTTTATAGGCTAGTAACCTGGGAAACATATTGCTTTGTTTTTTTTAAGACATTGATCATCTTTTAGTTCTTTTCAGTTTCCCAGATGTGTGGTGCAATTAACTGAAAGATACTGTTCTTCTGTCCAATTTTTCTTTTTGTAAAAATACATTGAGTAGCATTTTTTTTTTCTTCACAAGGTTTAATAGGAATACTACTTTCCTTCCAGCTGTCATCTACATACACATTTCTGTTCTTGAAGTGCCACACTCTCTGAGTTATATCCTTTTTAAAAAATAACCTCACAATTCCAAAATAAATTGGACTAAAATCAAGTATTGCTCTGTTAAATCTTAGATCTGATTGGGACCCTATATGTGGCAAGCTTGGAATTCACATTTCCCTCCCAGATGTCACAAAATGGTGTCTGCTTGCAAAAACTGAAAATCTTAAAGCCTGCTGTACAAATACAGCTGCTTTCTTATTTAGTGGAGCTAGTCACAGGCAGCATATTATTCTCATTTTCCAAAGTCTGCTCTGGCTTACAGATTTGCCTCAGGGCATAAACCATTGATTCTGATCTGCAAACTCACGTGTGGTTTAGGTGCTGACCGTCTACGGGCATCATAATTTCACGTGCTGAGTGTCTTTTGGGAGGTTCAGAGTTGCTTCAGCTCATGTTGTATTTAAGGTAAGTGCAAGATAAATGGAAAGCGGCAGTAGAGACCTTGAGAAAGATGCTCCCCTCTCTGCAATATGATAATATGCTTGAGCTTTTTTGGGATACTTGCGGTCTCCAAACGTTTTGGCAACTGAATAAGTCAGCCATAATCTAGTGTAAAAGTCATTTATTTCTGTTCCCAAAAGAGAACGAATGAAGAGGCTGGAGTACTTTTAATGATCTTTAACTGTGTATGGATTTTGAGGAGGCAATAACATTGTTCACTGTGGCATGTGCTTTAGTTTTTAAATGGTGGAAATGTACCCAGACAGGACATGTTCAGGTCCACTTCATGACTGTACTCTGCAATGGTTGGTGAAGTACCAGTATGAGGGCTGTATCTCTTCTCTTTTCTCTCACCCCATCGAAGTGGCAGGGCTGAGCAGACGAAAGCTTATATCTCTGCTGAGCAGAAGCATACCACTCACAGAAGCTCTGCAGTGGCTTAGACTGATAAATGGGAGCCCAGACTGAGAAAGGCGTCTGGCTGTTTCATGCTTGACTGGTTGATTTTGCTTACTGATATATGAAGCAGAGAGAGAGATGCCCACCTCTTCCTCTGCTTTTCCTGTATTTTCCTACTAGTGTAATAACCAGTAGAAGGAAAGGAAAAAGAATGTGAGGGAGGGAGATGACCAAATACAACCTCCCGTTTCTTTTTCATATATCTAGAGTGAGTCCACTGTACTTGACCCCAAAAATCTAGCAGGTATTGGCTCTGTTTTCTGCACTCTGCTCAGTCAAAAATATTAACTTAGTTGAACGCACAACTTAATAACTGGGCAGTTACTTGATGACATTTTCCACTATTATTGTTGTCTAGGTACCTTATACAAATCAAGGCTGTGGTCCAGCATCAGAGAAGGTCCACTCCAACTTCCACAGAGGACAACAACAGAGCCCTTGACTGAGGAAAAAAGAAGTTGGAAAGGTAGAGTGGCTGTAGCAGACTTATATTTGGTCCAGTAAATAGGGATGTGCTTAAGCTTAAGACCACAAGCAACTGCTTTGAATTAACGTAGGTGAAGAAAATTCAATAAGAAAGTTAATATATTATGAAATTAAGTACATACACAAGTCTTTGCAAAACTAGGTCTTAAGCCACACTCAGTGGTTTGTCATGATTTGTTTTTGTGTTCCACTCCATGTGGGCTTAGAGACAGACTATGATTCAGCTATGAACTCCGAATAAGAAAATAATAACTTTGTCTCATTTTTCTCAATTTACCTTTTTTATTCTGTCAGTTTCATAAACAGTAGAGAGAGATATTTTGAAGGTTCTAACAAGTTGCATTGGTGAAAGCAGATTTCAGTCCACACAGCCAAATTTCTTCATAAAGGTGCTCATTGTATGCCTAAATCCATAGCTCTCAAAATAGGTTTAAGTCACTCTGCCCAAGAAGGAAAAGGAGAATTGTGTCACCTGCAAACATGTTATGAATACTTGAGCTGTGAAGTGCAGAATCATCATTCAGGAGTGTCACCTTCCCCTTAAGAGAGTCAGATTGGATGGTACACAGTGCTGCTTAGGTTCTAGACAAGCAAAGCAAAGCAAAGCTGTTGGAGGACATTGTAACACGAACACATGAATCATACATTAGCTTTTGAACAAGCAGCTTTTTTCTAGAGTTTCTCCTCCCCCAAGGAATTGTTAGTTGCATAGGAGATAGCACTAAGGTAAAGTGTAATGCATGGTTTGGGTTGCATATATGGAAAACTGCAAAACAAAAGAATAATGGATTAATTCACAAAATGTATCCATTCCTAGGAATACTAAGGAGCAAAAATTAAAACAAAAGCAACCAAAAAAAAAATCCCTCCCCCAGGTCCCCAAACCAAGCCAGCAAAGCACAAAGGATGTGACCTTCTTGCTGGTAGCTTGTCACTGAGGCCTGACAAAATTTACATGTACACACAAAACCCATGTGTGGACTGTTTTTAAACTGGATTCCAGCTGTGTTTTTAATGACTAAATTGCAGGGTCAGATGCGTTGGCTGTGAAGCCTCAAAAACTGGACTGAGTACTGAGAAGCTGTGTGGTGGGAAATAAGGAAGACACTCTCCCCTGCAAGCTTGGGAAATGGTTCCAGGTGCTTATTGGACTTTAGAATATTAGCTAAAGTAGCAATGCACATATCAAATTTAGCCTTCTAGTAGATGTTTGGGTGCTGTAGTAGGAAGACCCACACAGCTGTGGATCCCTAGCATTATACCTTTCAAATGAATCATGGCCGTGTCTGCCCCTGATATAGTCCAGTGCCAAAAGTAACCCCAAAGGGACCTCTAAAGTCTAGGGAAGTGTGAGAGCGATTCATATGGATTTGCTTGTCATGGTAAATTATCCTTTAAAACATGCACATATACTACTAGACATCTAAATAGCTGGCCTTGTATGTATTGGCCTCAGTACTGCCAGTGAAACAAATATCTAGATAGAAGAGACAGCGAGGGTTGATTAATATTGTGTGGCTATGATAGAGTGAACTTGCCTAATATACTTTTGCCAAATTTACAATACCATGCTTTTCAGATGGAAGCTCTCAATAATTATAACAAGTAGATCAGTAGCCTTTAACCAAGCTCAAGGAAAATTCCATAACTATTACTCAGACTTGTGCTGTGGCTAATGGGCACATAAATGCCACAAACATTTCATCTTACTTTTATGAAACATAAAGCATTACTCTGTAGTTTGACTGATTGCCCAAAGAGATGTTTATACAATAGCCAGTCTGCTTACCATCATCCTGATTATATTGTCAGTCATTTGACCAAATGCCTGGAAATCTTAGCAACTTGGAGAAATGCCAAGCAAAATGGTCATTTGATCAGATTATTAGGACATTTTATTTTCTTACCATTTTGTTGTTGTTGTTGTTGTTCTGTACATGTAGACAATGCTTTACAGTTTCTCTGTCTCTACTACAGGACGATGAGATTAATTCATTTGACATTGCGACTCATCTAACTGTGCTATATAAATGAGAATTAAAGATTACTGAGCAGGAGGACATATAATTAGTGCACTTTTTTCTACCCCTAGGTATATTTTCTTCAGAAAATACTGTGTCTTTAGCAATTAAACACAAGACTGTCGCATATTTAGGATAAATTGTTGACTAAAGCAGATAGGCCCAGGTGCTGCTCAACTGGTGCATTCTTCTTCTTTTTAAGTTTTGGTTATATAGAGAAAGCACTGTCAACACTGTGTACTAGAGGTCTAAACCCAGGCTTTTAATCTCAGGAATTACTGCTATCTCAGCAGTATTAATACCAGTGGTTACTATGTTTTAATTATGTGCTGTACTTAAACACACAATATACATGTTTTCTTGCTACAGAGCACTTGATTAGACTTCATGGAATATGAAGGGATCTCAAACTAAATTTCACAGGTGGAACTGCTTACACATCTGATATGAGCAGGTATGTTTTGCAAGTTATCCAGTATGGTGTAAATCAATCTGTTGATCACGACAAACTTCTGTGATCTTAATATTGTAGGAATGATGGTAAAATATGGGTGCTCTGAAGCTTAAACTCCAGCTTTATCTTGATGAACCTTGAAGCAAAAATCCAGATTCTCTCCTAAATATAAGTTGAAAACTGAGTTCACATAGCTGAGTTAAGATCAGTCAAAAACAAAGAGGGAAACACAAACATAAACTCTCCCTGAAAGACAGATAGAATGCAGTGGGTGTGCTCATGAAGCCATTCTAATACGAAAATAATGGAACTCAGTAAAGTAAATCTATGATGTTCTCAGTTTTTGTTGTTACTCATTGCTAATGCCAGTGGGAGATTTTTCTTTTTAATTCTGGAAGAATTTAAAGGATTTAGTCTCTAACAAAGAGATATAATTAGAGGGTGCAGTCTGAATCTAGGAGATGACAGACCTTTTCTCAAGAATATTTGTCTACAATGTGATCACAAAAAAAATAAATTTAAATGAGAGTTTGTTAATCTAAAGTAGAAATAAGCTATACCTAACTGAAAAATAATGCTAATAATTCCACAGCAGAATAAACATTCGCATTAGACTCCAGACATCAATTGCCTGTTCTCTAGTACTAAATGGAAACACATGGAGCTAGATCAGGGTGGGAGGAGGAGGTGGCAAGAAGCCCCAAACTCCTTTTCATTTCAGGTTTGTACTAAATCATGGCCACTGCCAAAATAGCCCATAAAAATGAGCCAATTCAAAACCATTCACATCAAGACTGAAACATCTCTCCCTCCCCAACTTTGTTCATAAACGTGCTTCAGTCAGGTGTTAATTACAATCCCCAATAAAGCCTCGGAGCTTCTCAGATTCTCCTGGGGAAAATGACTGGACTCAGCACTTTGCTGATCTGTTTATTTTACTTTACTGCACTTTAGTTACCCCAGCTGGTTTTCTACATGCAGAGGAGAGGGGGGAAAGCCCAACATGCAGAAGAGCCCAGGGAAAGGAAAGACTATCACTCTTCCAAACTGAACAGTTTAAATGAGAATTGCTTGCCTGTAGTGTGTCGATTGAGTGCTGAAGTGTTTGTTCTTTCTCTGGAGACCTGACTTTTCAATATCCTGAAAAGTCTGATTCTTGCCAGGTCAGTCCAAGCCATCTTCTCTTGTGCCATGCTTTGCAGGCAAAAAAAAAAGAAGTGCAAGAACATCTTGCCACATTTTATTTATTATTATTAATAATGAGAATTATTTGCTAATCTTTGATGATATGATCAGCACTGAACAAGACACAGATAAGCACAGAGCATGCCCTGAGGAATTTATAATTTTGAAGACAAACATAGATGAGACAACATGCACTTGGAAGACCCTGAAGTGGATGTTGACCTACTAAGAATTTAGAATGAATTAACTGGGAGTGGGAGATCATTTCTTAGTGATACACAGCCTGTTTTAAAGAACAGACTTTTTTATTAGGCTTCTAGCAAGGAAATGTCATGAAAAGTATGCATGTCTGTGCCCTCTGGGCAATTAACAGGGCTGTACTCTTACTTTTCTAACTGTGGCAGACTGCTGTTGAGGCAGATGCAGCTCTGTTAAGTTACATCTGGTGGGCAGCTGATCACAGAGGTAAGCAGGTACCTTCATGTTTCTAGACATGCCAATACACAAGTTTTTCTGAATTTATAAAGGACCGAATTTGAGATCTAGCGTGTCAGTTTGCTTGTTCATTCTTGGAATGTGCACTTTCCTTTGGTACAGAATTACTGGTGTACAACTGAGGAGAAATTCCAGACTTTTTATACCACCTAAAGCAAGAAAACCAGAATATTACGATCTTAAAGATTTTTTTTTTTTTAGATGGCAAATTAACCTCACTTCTAACAGTGGCTACTTAGGTAGACATACAGATCTAACAACAGAAACATAATTTTTAATTAAGGGAAGCAATTATTTATTTATTTATATATTTTGTAACTTTTATTCCTGTTTCCTGTTGAGATTTTACAGAAACTTTACTGTTTTAACTGTTGGGCATTAGTTTCTGGAAATCAGGCAAATTCACAACCAAAGACTTTTCTGTACAGGTAAATTACCAGCAGTAAGCTAAGATGTGGATTGATGTTGCCTTAGCTGCTCTGCTCTGAAACCCCATATGGACATTGAGAGTGCATACTAAGAGTTTCTTTGTATGAAGTGGCTTCCTCAAGTGCATGTTAAAGTACACATGCAGGGAGCAGCCAACATAATGTAAATTCACGCTGTAGCTTGTAAATTCACACCCTACCTTCCTTGTATAAGCAAACCCATAGTCAAGGCCTTGCATTCATTCCACTGGCATAAACCTGAATGAATAGATGAACCTTACACCTTGCCCTGAAGTTAAACATATTTGGACTAATGTGATGCTTAATGGAGGGAATGCTTTCAGGAGCCAGGGCACAGCCCTAGATAGTCTTGAGAGAGTTAATAAAAATAATTCTGGAATTCTCAATGACCATAATGTTAGAGGGGGATCGCCTAGCAGTTTTGAAGTACAGAAGCATAACTTGAAATACAGTTACAGACTTCTTGCCCTGTGCGTCTTTCCCTAGTTTTTGAAGGGATTCTCATTAGATAGTAGATTTCTCCACCATTTTAGGCAGAATGAATATTATTTGTTTATTATCTTTGGCAGTGAAAGTTACAGAAGTGCAGCTAATCTCAGACCTGCCAAGTCTCATGTAGCTGAAAAGGAGAATTTCTCACAGCAGTCTCCGGGCTTTTTCTAAAAGTCTCATTCTCTAATGACTATTCCTCAAAGGGTTTCAATGAGACATTTAAAATCTTTTTGATTACTTTAAACTGTCCTTCCAAATTGCCAACACTTGACAGCCCCATAAGCCACAGTCATCCAAGGCTGAGCTGATTCCCATCTGCAGAAGAGTAGCAATGGTGATCTCATCTGCTCAGGTTTCACTGAAGGTCAAAAGCAGTCTACAGATTGGGGGGCCCTCACTGAGTGGAATGGGTGTCTCCCTTTCCTCCTGCCACTGTTACTTTTGCAGGAATATACAGAGAGCTGCCTTTCACATTTTATTAGATTCTTATGTGAAAAGAGTGCCTTTGTCCAAACATGCATGACCCATCAAGCTGTTTTTCCAGCTTCTGTTGATGGCCTCAGAAACCCATGCCCAGAAAGCAATGTTACCCAAACATACATATTTTACTGTAAAGTATTTATCCTTGATTAACAGTAAAAAAAAAAAAAAAAAAAAAGTAGCCAAAAACTTACTCAGCAGTTTTGTTAAAAATGCTCATTTTTCCATGTTTTGACCATAAAGCTTAAAAAAAAATGTGAAAACTACATACCGACTAGAAATTTCTTCCTGCCTCCCTGAACATGCCTACATGTGAAGTGGTGTTGATTACGGACTGAGGAGGTCACAGTGGTCACAGTCATGGACTATCCACTACAGTAGCAGAGACAGTGACAATGCAGGCTTCAAAATGGGCAAGGTACAAGAGCCCTTGAAACCTTTGTATTTGATCTGGTTATTAGTTCATGCCATAGGTCATGCTGCCATGTCTTCAAAACTATATTTAGCCAAGCCAGCTAGAATAATTCTTACACAAATCTATGCTTTTCTGTGCTGCAATCGTACCTTCATTTTGATGTCTAGGCATACCATGCATTTTTTCAACTTTGGAATTGTGTATCTACTTGAAGTTTTAGTTACGTGAAATGCTCATGAGGCACTCCCAGGGGACAGTTCATCCTACTTGTGTCAGAAATCCCTTATGGTGGATTAAGTTCTGTGGAGATTTCTCTTGCTGCTTTCCTCCCTCTGATATAGATGTATCTTAGGTAACTAGCTTGAACTAAACAGCTAGCTCTTCACCAGAGAATTTTAGGAGATCAAACCAGGTCCAGAGAGTGAGCACAGCCTGTATGATGACACACCTGCCAAACTTGGCATTCAAGAAATAACCACAGGCTGCCATCCTTCTTTGTTATTGGGTTGAATTCTTCTTAAGTATCTGTGATTCTATTGTCTCTATTGAGTGCTAAACTGTGTGCAATACAGGGTAAAACCACACCATTTCAGTAGATGCTAAATAAAGCAATCTTACTGCTAATGGCTTGCCAGAATTGAAATGCTTCCTGATGCTCCTCAAATTAGCCTCATGTGCCACCTGCGCCACCTGCTCCAAATGTATATTTTGTATCTTTCAAAGGATGGCCTAAGAATAATCTCACCTAGGTGACTGGCTACAGAGCAGTTATGTTCTGTGGCAGAGCAGGGGATCCTGGCGTGAAGGGGGTTCCCTCCAGTGAGGCCCCTCGAGGCAGCAGAGGGAGCTGACTGGACCCCAAAGCCTTTGCGAGAGTGACTAATGAGGCTTGGGCAGAGACAAAGGAAGCCCATGGGGAGTGCAAGCGACAAGGAGTGCGGGAAACAGGGCATGTGGAGCATCAGGGCGTGCAAGGTCAGCCATTTTGTGTTCTGGGAACAGTGGAGGAAGGGCCTTCTAGTGTAACAGAAATGGTGTCCACCCACCAAGCCTGACAGTCTGATGCTGAAACCCAGACTGGGTGGCCACAACCTCCCCAGGCGAATGTCTACACCCAAACAGACCTCCCGAGGATTGAAAGAGAATCCCAGACCTTCAGTTCCAGGGAACTTCAGTCTCTGGAAGTCCCCCAAGGGCATGAAGGGAGAGGCAGGTGTCACGTACGCAAGTGTGCCTAGCTGGATGAGCTCTTCAAACAGGTGGCTCTGTTATAAAAGGAGCTCAAAAGACAGTGTGGCATTCAGGAATCTGAGTGGAAGATTGACAAATGGTGTTATAAGTTGACAAGATCTAAGCAACAGCCCTGCCTTAAGTCCAGGCAAGGGTTAGGTAAACATGCTTGCAGCCCAGAATGATCACTTTTGAAAGACTCACAGGATGAGGGAGAGTGGACCCTTGTGATTGGAGCTGCAGGAGGAGTCTCCCCCTTGCCCCTGAAACACCCCTGCACCCCAGATATGATGTTCTAGGGCAGGAGAGAGGAATCTCTGGGAGATCCAGTAAATACCTCAGAAAGGCCAATCATAGGGAACTTAGAAAGACCAACCACACAGAGTTGGCTCAGTCTCCTACCTGCATCAGAACCAGTGCCACAAATAAGGCACAAAAGGTGTTAGTCATTGGAGATTCCTCTCTGAGAGGCACTGAGGCTCAGATTTGCTGCCCAGACAATCTCTTCAGAGAGGTTTGCTGCCTGCCTGGGTCCATATTTGCAATATTATGAAGAAGCTACCAAGTCTGATGGATCCCAAAGACTACTACCCCTTCCTGCTTTTTCAAGTAGGATCAAATGATGCTGTAACAAGGAAACTCTGAAATATCAAAAAGGATTTTATATCCCATGGAAAGATATTGAAGTGATAGGGAGCGCAAGTAGTGTTCTCCTCTGTCGTCCTAGTTGGTGACTGGTACCCAGGAAGAAGGAGATGAATGAACCATGTGAATGATTGGCTGTGAGGCTGGTACCCAAGGTTTTGGGTTCTACAACCTTGGATGCACTTTTGAGAAACCAGGCATGCTGATGCCGAATGGGGCACAGCTGACCAGGTGGGGCAAGAGTGTTCTGGGCAGTAAGCTGGCTGGGCTTATCAGAAAGGCTTTAAACTAGATGTGGTGAAGGAAGGGGATTCACTTCTTAGTAAAGAAAGCATCCCTGAGAACATTGTCACTCTAAGCAACAACAACAGGAAAGACTTGTGAACTCTCCCAATGCAATCAGGAAGGGTTCTGTGAAGGTGATACGACCAATAGCCCAGCAGAATTGCCTCTACACTAATGCACACAGCATGGGAAACAAGCAGGAGGAGTCGGAAACCATAGCACAATTAGACAAATATTGCCTGGTTGCTATCACAGAAACACAGTGGGATGGATCACAGAACTGGAACACTGGAATAGAGTACTACAAAATCTTCAAAAGAGATAGACAGGGAAGGAAGGGAGGGGGTGTTGCCTTCTACATTAGGGAAGGGATTGGCTGTGAAGAGTTGCCTCTGAGAATCAGCAATGAACAGGTTGAGAGATGGTGGGTGAAAGTTATGGACCACACCAATAAAGGACAGCTTGTGGTTGGGTCTACTACAGGCTGCCCGATCAAGGGTAGCTGGTGGATGAGGCATTCTTGCCTCAACTACAAGAAATATTGCACTTGCATGCTCTCATCTTGATGAGGGGCTTCAACCACCTATATGTCTTCTGGGAAAACTATACAGCAGGCTGTGAGCAATCCAGGAGATTCCTAAAGTAAGCTGAGAATAAGTTTCTGGTCCAGGTATTAGACAAACTAATCAGAGGAGAAGAGTTACTTGACCTGGTGCTCACCAATATGGAGGAGCTCATTAAAGAGGTCAAGATTGGAGGCAGTCTGGGCTGCAGTGACTCTTTAATGTCTTTGTAAATGACATAGACAGTAGGATCAAGTGCAGCTCAGCAAATTTGCAATGACGCTAAGCTGAGTGGTGCAGTTGATACAGCAGAAGGAAGGGATGCCATCCAAAGGGAACTGGACAAGCTACGTAAGTGGGCACATATGAACCTAATGAGGTTCAACAAGGCCAAGTGCAAGGTGCTGCACATGGTTCAGGGCAAACCCAAGCATGAGTACAGACTGGGAGAAGGACTTGGGCATTCTGGTGGAAAAAAGCTTGACATGAGCCAACAGTACACACTTTCAGCCCAAAAGGCCAACTGCATCCTGGGCTGCATCAACAGAGGAGTGGCCAGCAGGGTGAGGGAGGTGACTGTGCCCCTCTGCCTTGCCCTTGTGAGGCCCTACCTGGAGTGCTGTGTCCAGGTCTGGGGCCTCTAGCACAAGAAGGATGTGGAGCTGTTAGGTCCAGAGGAGATGGCCATGAAGATGATCAAGAAGCTGGAGCACTTCTATGTAGAAAGGCTGAGAAAGCTGGAGATGTTCAGCCTTAAGAAGAGAAGCCTCTGGGGTGAAATTATTGCAACTTTTCAAAACTTAAAGGTGGCTTATAAAAAGATGGAGAGTGTCTTTTTGCTCATTCAGATAATGACAGGACAATGTTTTTAAACTAAAAGATGAGAGATTTAGATTAGATGTTAAGAGGAAATTCCTCACTCAGAGGGTGGTAAGGCACTGGAACAGGTTGCCCAGAAGAGATATGGATGCCCCATCCCTGGAGGTGTTCAAGACCATGTTAGATAAAGCCCTGAGCAACCTGAACTAGTGTGTGTCATCCCTGCCCATCGCAGGGGGGTTGGAACTGGATGATCTTGAAGGTCCCTTCCAACCCAGGTCATTCTATGATTCTATGAATATGACAGTATGTACTACCATATGTTTGGAACCAACTCATAGTAATCTACTTTCTGGTTATTGGTCCCCAGAGGGCTGCCAGTCAATTATTCCCCCAGCATAGCATGTAAGAATTTAATTCTTGTAAGCTGCAGAAATGCTTCTCCTGACAGAGGATCTGCCAGTGAAGCTGCACTATTATGTAAAGACAGCAGACCAAAAAGTGCTTCTTTCTGTTCTAAGCATTTGCCCTGTCTTGTGCTGCCAAGCTCATGAAGGTATCCTTAAAAAAAAAAAGGAAACTGGTAACCACCTTGTTAAGCTCTCTGTTTTGTCTAGACGTGTCTATACTACACATCTGTCCTGCTCAAGACAGCTCTTCACATCCCAACTGCTTATTGCACTGCCCATATTTCACAGCAACTTGCAGCCCAGTTTTTCTAACCGTCCTTGGGCTGTGCTTGCATTGCTGAGTTCTAAGGTCATTCTGAATTCAGTACAAGCAGCATGAAACAGTGTTATCTGCTCTGTTTTGGCATCTGGCAGAAGTGAGCTCCTGGTGGAGGTGCAGAGCATGCTGTGGTCAGCCTTGAATATGATACCACAGTTTGAGGGAACTCCAGAGATTCTTGCTGTCACTTCTCTGTTTTGACACGTGTGTGAGCAGGTTGTACCTGATAGTTATGTTAATAAAGTATTTAAGCTATGGAATTGTACTCCAGGTAAATTTCAAGTAATTCCTACTACCTTTCCTAAAGTTCTTTAATTCTACTAAATATTGTTGTTTAAGTGTTTAATACATGAATGAGTCAGTAATATTATTGCTACATCAGGCCACAATGGAAAGAGACCAGCTGTGTAGCATGGTTCAGCACTTGTCTGAAGCCTTCATGTAACATGGACACTAGTGCATGCTGTACTTAGAAAGGGAATATTTGGCTGAATTGCCAGCATTATTCCTCACTCTTTCTGTAAATGCCACAGGATCTACAACTAGTAGCTCAGGGTACCTGAACTACTAGGGTACCTGAGCTACTACAACTAGTAGTCACAGGGTACCTGAGAGGGGATGTGTTTGTGGTCTCTGAACATTGTATTGTTAAAATTCTCTAGTTAGCAGCAAAGTGCTGACATATTGAACGCATTAGTTATGTGAAAATGATTTGAACAGGAAATATTCCACACCATTATTAAGGAAAGGTGAAGTAATGTATTGCAATTATAAGAGCCTGAAATATGTCTGACTTAATGGGGGACACCATGTTTAGCTTCAGTGATGGAGCTGAAAATCAGAGACATTTCTGATTCAAAAATGCTCTATGTGAGTTGCAGGCTTGGGAAATATTGACACAAACTATGATTTCACTCAAACACATGTAATTTAGTTAATTATGACTAGGTAGAATCTGTTCTTGTATCTTTTATCTTGTTTTATGTTCCTACAATGGGAAAAAGTTTTTCTGAGTAGAATAAAGATGTTTTTTTGAAGGTGATCCTGTATAAATCCTTGAGTTCCCTGTGCAGTCTGATTTCAAATAAACACTCAAGACAGTTATAAAGTTTTATGATATGTCTGTGTTGCAATCAAGAGAAAAGCAGGTATTCTCGGTGCTTTCTGAAATGGCTGTCATGAACTGAAATCCATGCCACCAAGCCTGCCTTTGGTAACTGGTTCAGAAATCATCCTCCCCACTATGACTGGCACACCTTCCTAGGCTGAAAAACATGAGGTTAATTACAGGATATGCTGCATATGTCACTGATATTTTTGTCACTAACTACTTAATTCCTTCTTATTGTGCCTTGTATTTACTAAACACATTTATTAAATTCTATGGATGGATCGCCCCTATTTATTTCAGTCCTCTAAATTCAGATGAGATGCTCTGTTAAAAGCCCAAGTGCTCTGGGTTCTTTCAGTGGAAAGTGGAATGTGGTATCTCAAGAGTGGTAACAGAGGATGGCTTCTACCAGGTGCCCTTGTTTGGTGTCTAAAACCAGGAAGGGTGACTTTGAGGTTCCTTGTGCCACAGTACATAACACAGCATAAATGCAGTCTCTCAGTAAGGTCTGTTACACAAAAAGAAAAACTAATACCTTACAAAAGTAAGGTCTACCTCACACAAAACCTGCAGTTAAAGTGCCAACAGCTACGAACTATCCTTCTGTTGGAAGGTGTAAGTGGAGAATGGAGGATGTGGAGACAGCAGATGTTAAAACATTGTCAGACCTCTTGCTGGAGAAAGCTGCACCGGCCTGTAGAACCTATGGTCCCCTTTTCTTATGCCCACTAATTGTTTTTCTTCTCTCTCCCTACTTATTTCATTTTTTGCCACTTCTAAAAAATAAAAATAAAAAATTTCTAAGCAGCACCAGTTTCTGAATCACAAAACCCCTAACTGGCTTGCTGCTTTGTCCCCTTCCTAGTAGCTATTTTTCCACAATAGTATACAAAATCCAGATACTTGGGAAAGGTAGAAGAAAAGAGAAAAAGCAAGTGTTTGTGTGGAGGATAGACCTAGAAATCAGAACCATGCTGTGTAAAATTGTTCCAGCTGTTTCTGTTTTTATTGACTGTTTCTTTTGGATTCATTTCTCTGACAACTGCTGCTCATGTGAGCTGGAAGGCATGCAGCATGACATTGCTGTGGGCTGTGCGGGGTCCAAGGGCCAGGAGTAGATGGAGAGTGAAGAGAAAAGAAGAGGGTGTGGTGGTGAGGACATTTATGTGGGACACATCAAAGCACATCCTTGTAATATGTTACAGTAACCCAGGAAATTCAGTGCAGATGCACTGAATAACCTCTTGGCAATCCAGGGTTTGCCATACTGTTACAGCAGCAGCTGTCACAATACTTGATTTTTGAATTTCAATGAGTTGCTTCTCTCTCTGCTCTCCCATACAAATCCATTCTCTTTATTTCAGCTTTCTCTCCATAAACTCTTCAGAGCAGTCTTGCTACACAGTGTGTCACGCAAATGAAAGTAAGTATGCAACAAATGAGTTAAGCTGTGCCTCTTTTATAAGCTGGAAGAGAGTAAAGAAATTGATTGTTATAGCCTTTTTTGATTTGCTTGGATATGACATTAAAGGGACTGTATGAACATGAACATAGTGAATTATCTAGTTCTGTCCTTGAGGGGAAATAGCAAGATAGATTTTTTTTTTTTTTTTTTCCATGTGGGTAGATACTCATCTTTCTTTTTGACAATATGAAATAGCTGCCCCAGTGACAGAAACACTGGTTGGAAGATTGGAAGATGGAAGTTAGGAAATGCAGTTTCAGATGTTCAAGTCAGTTCACTTACCAAAGGGAGAAAAGTTTAGAAAGAAGCCTGAAAAGCACAGTTGGCTATTTTTTTTGTGCCTTATCTTCATCCCTTGGAGTTACTCCACTGTAAACAGGGACTCCTTAAGCAACTGGGCAGTATGAAAGAGGCAGATCTTGGTATTTTTTGTTCCATACACAAAATGACACATGCTCAGATTTTCATATAAATGGTTTGGAATACACACACACACACACACACATTTGACTTGGCTACTGTGTTGTTATATCACGTGTGCATGTATCAGTGACTTAGGTCAGCAATAAGGCTATCTCTAAAAAAAGGGGGGATGATAATTTTTTTATTTGGTAACTAATGTAAACAAATAAAACTTTAAGGAAGTTAAACTTTAAATGAAGAGAAAAATAAAAAAAATATCCTGTGATGTATATTCATTTGAGATGAAAATTTAAAAATATAAATATAATGTATATATAGATAAATTCTTTGTATGTTATTAAGCATTACTTGTTTCTCAGTAATTTGTACTGGAACTCCTTCATCCGTCTGTCCCTGGTTTTCATCCATATGTGGAGCCTCAGTGTGTCCCTGATATTTGTCAATGTGTCAAAACTTTGGCACAAAGAGGAGGAAAATAGACCCTAAACTAGAATCTTCAGTCAGAATACAATGAAATCATGTGGATTAGATTCAAATCACAGAGCCAGTCATACCTCTTCAGATTTTGATTAGAAGTTAAACTCAAAACTGCAGGGCACATAGCTCTATAGTTCGTTGCAGCTTTAGCTAAAATCAAGACCAGAACCATAGACCTGCTTTGAAAAAAGCCATTCTTCTTCATCCAAACTGACATGTCACCATTAACAAAAGCAGCATCTAAATACAAATATCAGGTTAGTTCATTCACGGTGTGAAGATGCCAGTTCAGAATGGTACAAAAAATAATGTTTTTGATGAATTTAGCAGATCATGCTAAATTTGCTTAAACTTGGCATTGATTTTTTGAACTGGGGTCTATGTCCATAATGCTAGCTTTCCTTAAAATATGTGTGAAAATCAAGTTTATGTGTAGCAAAATATGTAGCTAATATGATACTAATATGTAGTTTTGTGCTTAATATATAGTTGTCTGCTTAATATGTTCCTCAGTATACAGTTACTTGCTTTACCTGTGTCTATTCACCTGTGTTTTTTACCCATGGAGGGTTTGTAACTTAGGAGTCACTATGAAAAAAATGGTTCTTTATGAGTAATAGAGATGCAGTGTAAGATGCCCGTGAGTCCCTGCACTCTATGTTAACGCCCACAGCAAACCATTAACTAAATATATGTATTCTTAAAAGTATTAAAGTATTAAAGTATTAGTGATATATCTTTTGGATGAATTATCTAATGGATGAATTAGAACTACTAACATAATAGGTGTTTTTCCAGAATTCTGGGATGTTAGTTTTAGGTCTCAGAGAAATGTTTGAATAAACAAATAAAAAGTTTGAATAAACAGATCAAGTCACCACCAGACATGAAATAGCTCCATCTTCTAAAGTCCAAAACTACATTGACAGTCATTTATAAACTGAATTTGATTGCTCATTCCTAACAATAAATGCCTGCAGCTCTGGAGATCCTCCCAATGGTAAGATTATAATTAGAATTGTGAGGATAAACCATAAATTAATATTTATGAGGATCCTCTCCCTTTCCCTTATTCTTTCTTAGGCTTATTGGATGAGAATACTTTCCCAAACACTCTGCAAATCCAAAGTCCAGACTTCTGCAAGCTTACTGCTACTGGCACGCAAGCACTAATGTTGTTTTCTGGTGACCTGCAAAAATCATTTTCTGTGTTTTTTTTTTTTTTTTTCTTATCAAGACAAATGTCTAAACGTGATAAATGTTTTGTGTTTTAGCTTGAAAAAGTTTTCAAAGAAACAAAAACTTTTGATCACTCAAAGATGCTAGGGGGTTCTTTTGTTCCTACCGGGGTATGTCATTCTCCCCACTTACTCTTTTTCAATCACTGATTTTTCCTTTCCCCCTGCGTAGAATATACCATGAAAATAATTTTGATTGTGTTCGCAAATTCTGAAATTGTAATCATTCACCCAGAAGTTTTGTTTTTCTGATTGATTTTTTTCCAGTATTTCCTCTCATATTAAGACAGCCTTTGGTCTTCAGAATATTGTTATTTCTTTGTCTACATTTATTTATTTTCTGAATTTCCTTATGTTTCTAATGTGCAGTGAATTACATACAACCTCTGCGTATCCTTGGCTGAATCACTTGAAGTTTTACTGTTGGGTTCTTTGGTAATATTACTTAATATGTGCCAATTTTATTCCTTTAGTGTGGCTTACAAAATTAACTAAATTTACCTTGTGTTTAATAAGCTAGAAATGAGGCAGATACCTATTATAAAGTGAGTAAGCAGCTCTGAGTCTCATTTTAACTGAAATAAAATAACATGCTCAAATATCTTGAGAAGTCAGAGGTAGAAGCCTGATCTTCCACCTTTTGGTGTTTTTCTTCTGAAATCATGTATTGCAGGTCAAAAAAAAAAAAAAAAAAAAAGGCTCACTGAGGAAAAGAATGGTCTTTCCTCTCCTCCTTTCTTTGTCAGGTTGTATCAGGTAGAGATTTAAGGGAACTTAGATAGCTTGATGTTCATTAAACAACAGCTGTTGTGGTTAGGGAATGTCAGGAACCTAGTAGGTTCCTGATTGTGGGAAGAACCAAGTGTCAGGTAGGCAGGTTATGTTGGGCCTGGAAAACACTGAAGCAGGAATTTTGGGGACTGAAGCCAATCACTAGACTTTTATTGAAAAGATGGGGATCTGTGTTAGTAAAAGGAAGCTGGTGATTGCTGTTATCCGGGGAGTGTGGTGTGTGTGTGTCAAGGACTAGTGAGTGCAAGCATGGCCTCTGCACATGACATGCTGGTTTCTTTAACCACCTAAACTAGTGTCTACAGTGCAAACTTTTGAACAACCCAGTTCTAAACAACCCAGTGGTGATTTCCTTATTAAATCATAACACAGCACTGAATATAAGGCAAAATATTTCTCACTTCCTAATGTTTAAGTCTTCCTGATTTGTCCTGGCACATGGATACCTGCACAGAAATGCTTTTCAAAGTCCATTCTCAACTGTAGATTCTTTTCCACAGGAAAGCGGGAAAATTGGACACCAATCCAAAAATTGACATACATTTTCACAAACCCTGGATGCTGTCACTTTCTTGCTGCTTATTATATTGAACAGACTTGCCCACAGGAATCTGCTGTCTCTGATATAAAGTCATGATGTCTGTATTTTGCGCTTGCTTCACCAGTAACTCTAGCTGCCTCGTGCCTTTCTAACACCATAGTCACTGCAATTGTGGCTAGACTGGACAAGGTTAACCATAAGCCTGACCTTGAGCAGATTTATGCTTTGCTATCTTAAAAGTTCATTGCCAGGAAAATTGTCTAGCAACTATTGATGCAAATCGCAGAAATTGTCCTGGATGTGTTAGGTCTGTGAATATGTTAGGTCTGGTTACTCCTCTCTGTCTGAAAAAAAAAAAAAAAAAAAAAAAAAAAGTATTTACTCGTTTCTTTTACAATTCCAACAATCTAAGTAATATTATGGTTCTGGATTAGTTTTCTGTGCTAAGCATTTAAAGGTTGGTAAAGCTAGAGAATTAGTGCAAAGAGAAATGGATGGAATTGTGACTAATGCTAATCAATAAAACATACATTTGGGATGAAATAAACTAACCAGAGTTAAGAATAATAAGGTAAAAGTGTAATTTACTTAGAATAGCATACAGGTTTTCTGGAATGAAAGGAGGTCAGTTCTTTCAAAACCTTTCTAGGCTTGTGTTTCTACTCTATAGTGGTTTATTTATTTTTTATCCCTTTCTAAGCACTAGCCTCCTTTTGAACATAGGTACAGTTTTTACTGCTGCCTTTTATAGTGCGTTCCACAAGTTAACCCTTTCTAAATAGAGTTTTTTTTTTTTTTTTTTCCGACAACCTCAGGATTACAAGAGAAACTCAAACTATAGTGAAAATCTTCTAACCATAAATGCTCAAAACCTCACTAATGAATTAGGAATTAGTAACAAGCAGCTGACATTTCACTTACTAAAGTAAGGGTTGGAGAAAAGGAAGGAAATAATAATTTATGTTCCTTTTTTTTTTTTTTTTTTTTTTTTCTTTCCCCTGATTTGTTGATATATTGCAAGTTCTAGAATTGAATTAATTTCTGGCGCTCCCCATGCTCATGTATTCAACAATATGAGAGCCAGACAATGACAGGAGGATAAAATAATCCAGATGTTCAGTTCATGCAGAAAAGAGTGAATGTTCTTTTTCACATTTGCAATTGACTGTATATAAATAAGGTTAATTTTCTCTAAAATAATATCTGTATGCTTTTTAGTTAAGGTTGTTTTTGAAATCCAAAGACAAAGAGATGAAGCTTAACAATATATATAATTTGCCAGGAACTGGCTGGCATAAATATATACATATATATATATATTACATATTATACATTTTCCTACCATTTTCAGGTGTGAAGGCTATTACAGAAACATACACAAATGACATAGAAAATCTGCATCTTTGAATCTGTACCCATACATTTCTTCAGATTTCTTGCTAACAAAATGATTTCCCTGTTTATGTTAATGCATCCATTGTAATACTTGTTTAAGTGAACCAGCCCATTTTGTTCTAGGACTTCATTAACATTAGCATTTAAAAAGACAAAGCTGGATGTAGAACTTAGTTGAAATTTATTTGTTTTGAGTGTTTTGTTTTTTCTTGTTTGGAGGTCTCAGAATCAGTGGTTGGTTTTCTCTGGTTGCTTCAGAGAGGCAACAGGATCAAGGATCCTCTCTCCCCTTGCTGAGGTCTCCTGTGCAGGCAGATGCTAATGAATACATTGCAGTGGTGCCTCATTTGGCTGTACATAGTGAGCCTTTTTGCTGAATATGTGCTGGCGCTGGAAATGGGGTTGCTGGTGCATTTTCTTGTAATCTTAGAAGCCTTTTAAGCCCAGAACTTCTACTGATGTCTTCTCCATTGTGGCATGATTGTGGACACTGTTTTTCTACAGATTAAGAGCAATTCTGTGAATCTACCTTATCTAGTGTATAAACAGCACGTGTTTGAGTATTTTGACTTACTTATCACATAGTGTACTGACTAGCCTGTATAGAAATACACTTTGTGTTGTTGTTCCTGCTACACAGACTACTGTCCAGAAGACTCTTGGGTTAGTGGTTGATTACCACTGTGGTGCTGGACTAGTGTAATCTGGTGGTTTTTGCTGATTTATCATAGCTGTCTGAAGCAGCTCTCGTAAGCACTTTTTCTATGTTTGTGTGTACACGTAAAAGAAGCAGACATAGGAGAGAGAGGTGACTTTAGTCTTCTGCTCATTTGTGGCAGAACAGGATATTTCCTGACAATTCCATTTCCCATCTGAATTGTATTTATTCCTGCTGCTGGACTTGTGTTATACTATTTCAACACATATTGCTTTACCTTTACTATCCAGGTTGTAGGCGTGATATAAAATTCTCATGGGGGCATTTGGGAGCATTTTAAAGGTGTTTTTTGTTTGTTTGTTTGTTTGTTTTTTGTTTTTTGAGCAAGAATCACTGTAATATGTAATATGTAATCTTACCATAGGAATAGCCTCACTATAGAATTCCTTCATGGAAGTATGCTCTTCTGAACTCCAATGCATAACTTAAATCACACCTAAGGTTGTTAAATGTAGAAACAAATTACCAAATTACATCAGAGAGGCAAATCCTTACTTACTGGATTTTTCATCTTTCATGTTTCTCTTTGCCATGTGTGGTCCTCAGAATATTATCTAAGATTGCTAGATATTCAATGATTCAGTTGTCTTAGTTCGAGACACCTCCACTCTCGTCTGCTGTAACCAAATTTTTGAAGTAAATTGCAGCCCCGTGGAGCTACAAGTGAAGAAAACAGCAGCCTTCTGCAGCCTTCTGATGGCATTTTGGTACTTAAAGGGCCTATTGCTGTTATATTACTTGCACCACTGATTATTTATGTTTCTTTATTTACAACTGTAAAATTGTTAGCTTTGCAAAAGAAAACCTGCCTCAGGTTAAAAACAAAAAAAATAAATAAAAATTCTTAGTTAAGGCTAGACCCACGGGGAGCGAGAGTTTCTCAGAGGAAACATAGCCACATTTGTTTGTACTGTACTTCAGTGGCCTACAGATCCAATCCAGCATGCGGACAAATGGAGCTAAATACAGTGCTTAAATGTGCATTTTCAACCCTTGCTAGAAGCTACAGTTATTAAATAATACCAGGATCTCCCCCAGTCTTCCACTAAAACAGTTGGAACTGACTGCCAGGCTCATGTTTTCTGGGCAGATTATTTCAATCCTTTGGGAAATGGCAAGCCACTATAAGAAGTTAATACCTCCAGGGCAGTATATTGGAAAGCTTCATTTGATCTTCTCTGACATATATGACAGTATCTCATTTTGAAACTGAAAAAGTCCTATCCATGGGTTATACCACCATCAACATGCATATATAAGGCTCCAAGTGGGAAAGGGAAAGTGATGGGATATAGGAATGAGTGACAAATGTTATCTGAAGCTCTTATTAGAATCCAACTATTAAAAGACATGCTGACAAAGCTGTCTGGGATAACTGCAGTATGTTGCTGGCTTATCCATGCTGTTTGGCTGAGTGGATGGTAATTATCAGCACAGGGGTGGTTGGTGTCAGTAATCAGGGACTACTAACGTTTTAAACCTCTCTGTCCAGATCCATTAAAGGGCAGCTCACTGAGATCAATCCTCTCCATCAATTAACTATGTCTCAAAAGTGTGAATGACACTGATTTTGTTGCGGTCAAATGTATGGAAAACAAACCATTTCCTTCAAAGACACTTAAGGAAGTTGTATAAGCCTAGTGGTAAGAATAAAAGGATGGGTATATAGAAAGAAAGAAGATCCTTCTAGAGTCTACATCAGCCTTTAAAAAGCTTTATTTAAAATTGCTGCAGATTTCCTCTGGGTTCTAGTTGTGCTGGAGAATGTGCTGCACAATAGCTTAGGTAAATTGAGATACAAAGGCAGATGGGCTGATTTCTTGCAAATCCTTGACCATCTTGGAAGTCTGGTCCTCCTGGAGAAGGTTATTTCCACACGTTTTTTATCAGGGAGGCAGGATTGTTTGACTATACTGTTGAGTCCAATTACAACACTGTGACTGAAAAAAACTTTAAAAGCAGCATTTACTTCTCCCTGTTTCTTCGTCTCTCTAAGTCTTTGTGATACTGGATACTGTTGGCTCTGAAATAGGTCAAATGGGGCAACGGGAAATCACATTTCAAAATCCTTGATTGTGCAAGTGTTTTTTTTTTTTTTTTTTTCCCTGACTGCAAGTAACAGAAATGTGATTCTGCCTTCTTGGCAGTATAATAGCTGATTTAAACTAAAATGAGAAAATCAGAACCATTAGGGCAAAAGTCAACAAACATTTGCAATCAATGATGCAGATTTCTTATCACTGGTGGGGACAAGATATTCCTGACCTAATTTTCACTGAAACAAACACATTTCCAAGATGGACATGGTTTCTGTGGGGTAGTATTCTTTGCTAATTCTCAATCCACAGAAGGGTCCCTCTTTTGTGGAAGGAAAACATTTTCAATGCTTTTATCTTTCCTTTCCTTAAGCACTATCAGAAGGTGTTTAAGGACTGACTCGAAGTTCTGGGTTCTATTGGTAGCTCTATTATGGACTCTCTAACTTTGGGAAAACCATTTTTCCTGTTATCTCTTTGTGAAATAGATGCAATAATACATCTGCTTTCCATACCTCTTGAGAGAGTTGATTGAGGACTATAATGGGCATGTAGTTCCTCAACTGGAAGGCAAAGAAGGACTGTGGTGTATTACAGTGGTACCAATTCAGCAGGCAGTGTGTAACCTTCTCTTCTGGTGAAGGACGATTCTACCGATATAACAGACTTATTGAACACTACACTGGCTGTATGCTGTTTTGAACACTGCAGGTCTATCTTCATTAAGAAGAAGCAGAATTTACAACTGTTCATGACAAAGTTCTCTCTGTAGAACAGATTTTAAGTACTAAAACTTCACTGGCTTTCAGTTTCTCACTGGGAAGGGGAGGGTTGACAGAGCAACGGATAATTAACTGGGAAAACACCTCAGCCAATGGTGCAAGGGAAAATTTGGTGGGACTTAGCCCACAACATTCAAAGCTTGTATATCTTGAGAGGAGAGAATTAGCAAAACTCACTTAGAGAAAAAAAGGCTTCCAGAGAGCTACATGTCTGTAACGGATAATATTAATTCACAGCAATGTTGCTGGCGTAATAACGGATCAATGAAAGGAACATTAAATATTTTTAAAAATGAATAATGTAGTAAGATATCATGTAGCTTCAAAGTGTATTGACCTGGATATATCAGGCCTAAGCAGTCATTTGTTGGTTCTTGGGAGATCATTGTTTGACTCAGAAATTAGAATCATTCCATGAATATGTGGAAATAAAAATGGAGTTACCTCCATCTTGATCAGAAGAAGTAGATCAAATATCCCAGGCACACTTTCTTGTTTGCTGTTGACTGACTTGACTTAGGTTGTTGTATTTATTGTCCTGTGGCTGTATTTTATGATAGCCTATTTTGCTGCCGTATGTATTGTAGTTCTCTTTGCCTTTCTTTATGATGATTGTATAGGGTTAATCATGCTTAAAACCTATTATATTTATTGTGTTTCTATCTGAAAAATGGAATGAGGTGAGCGAAACATTCAGATGAATAACGTTTAATGCAGGCTTTATATAAGCCAGAGGTCTCAATAAAATTTTAAATCCTTTTAGTCAGCTATTCTTCTAATTACTTTTTATTTCTCCTCTGTTGCAAGAGCTTTCAGTCTGTGTACAATGAACATGTGGGTCTTTATTTCACATTAATATGTTCAATAAAATAAAAGTGATACAGTTGAGTAATATGGAGCACAAACTAATTTATATAAACATTGATTGTTTCAGAGAGCTGGAGAACTTTGTCTTGGTCTATACAACTGCATTTCAGTAAACCTGAAATACACTAGGTCTTTTTGACAAGTTTTGTACATTTTTAGAAACCCTGATATGGAAGACATAAACAATTGGTCCTGTCACCTTCCCCCCTTCCTAGGCTAATGAAATAATAGCTTCAAAATGAGGTACATGACTGCTATCTTTCCTATTCTGTACACTAAGTGCCTGATTCAGAATAGTCTGAAATCCAGTGAGGATTTTTCATTGACATCACTACTACATTAATACTTTCGGGGTTAAAAAGTCTATATAAAAACTCACACACACGCACAAATAGAAACATTCCCATGTTAAGCATGAGACTGGGTGTTTGCACTTTGATGCCTATTATGAACCTAGAGGACATACTGAAATGTCATGCCTCTGTATTACCCTAAAATATACCCTTGTAAACTGGGGCCAAAAAATAAGGTTTCAGTTTTGTCATTGATGTCAGTGTGGCCAGGATTTGTTGACAATTACGAATCACTGGAATCTGGTTGTACTTTGATTGGTATGGGTCATCAATCTTCAAAGATATGCATACCTCCAGGATTTCAGCTTTATTTTTGAGATGATCTTTATAAACCTTAGTCCTAGGACTTCAGACTTGGAACTTAATCAGAATACTGACCCCCAAATGCCCATGTATGGGGTATTAGTTGGACAGTAAGTGAATACTGAAATGTAGTAATCTATGCAAAACTATGAGGAGAGTTCAACTTCTGGGGGTCTAGAACCATAGGCAGGCTCAACTCCCTAATTAGAATAATTAAATATGGTCTATATCTCTGTTAAGCTAGAGCCCAGTCAAACATTGAATTAAAGAAATTTCCTACTGTATGGAAAAACTATATATTATACTATGTATAGTAGCTGAAACCATTATCATCCACAAGGAGCAGTTCCACCAGGTAAGAGAAAATCTTGCAGGTGCTATGGTAAGCTTTTCTTGGCTAGGAGCTGATTCAGTGTTTTGTTTCTGAATTCTGTGCCAGCCAACTCACTTAGATTTATTCAAGTACACATAAAGTTGCATATACATCCATCATGTGACACTTCCTATATGCTTCCCAGTGTTTGTGATGTTTAATGCTCACAGATACAAGACAAATACAACAAAAGACTCAAATGGGAATCTTAGTTGCACAGGCAGCAGTAAACTATTTTCAAACAAGAATGCCTTGAAGAGGAGAACAAACATATTTCTTGTTATACCTTTACACCATTAGAGATTCTGAATGGGTTAGTGAATGGCCCAATCCAGCACCCCTTTATGAAAGGTGCACAGAGCTCTCACCAAGCTGGGTATCCACACCTCACAGGTAGCACCACAGACCAGCAATAACCAAATTTAGCAAATACCCGTGGGCTGGACAGCAGATAGGCGAGGGGAAAAGATTCCAAACCAGTCTTTGAAAGTGTGGGTTTTACTTCAGAATAAGCTGTACCAGGTCCACCTCTAGTTAGTTCCTATGGGATATATAGAATTTGACAGGGAGGAAGGTAGTTTTCGCAATAAGGTAGCTGCTTTTTGGCAGGGAGGGCTTGCCTTAAGTATGAGTGCACAGATCCTACATCGTTTGAATGAATAGATTCCATTTGGTGTTTCTCTCATTTAAATGGCATAAAATAGCAAGACATAAGTATGAAGAGAAAATGAAAGCTTTTATATAGGTTTCTGGGAACATAAATTGCCCTGAAATTGTGTTTAATATTTGATTCAGATATGAAGACACTTGGAGTAGTAAGCTGGATTGTAGCAATGTACTTAACGATCTTACAGCTGGAGAGATGTCTTAGGAAAGTGTTGAAACATAAATCAGCTGGAGAATGATTCTAGGAAAAGGAGATCTGGGCTGAGCAAATCTAAACTCGCACAAACCTGTAAAAAAGATGTTTTATTGTCCAATGCATTATCCTCCTATGATTAATGTGAAATGGAAATATGGTATGGTATGTAATATGTATGCATGTTACAAATACATTCAGAACAATCTGTATATGTTTTATTTGTATTAATGCCATATTAAATGCTAAAAATAGAGTTGATGTTGAAGTGCATGCGCAATCCAATAAAAGAAAGGACAATATGAGGTAGGACAGTCTTACATCAATTTTACTCACTGCCATCAGAATAGTAATGTAGCACCTACACTGTGGACAACCTAAGCATATAGGTTGTTTTTCAAGTGTGCGCCCAGAGAAGGAATACTTTGGTATGGTAAAGCTTTCAGACAGTTTAGCTGCCTGAAAATACACATGCAGGAATTAAATTCCTCTTTTCCCTTCCCTTCCCTTCCCTTCCCTTCCCTTCCCTTCCCTTCCCTTCCCTTCCCTTCCCTTCCCTTCCCTTCCCTTCCCTTCCCTTCCCTTCCCTTCCCTTCCCTTCCCTTCCCTTCCCTTCCCTTCCCTTCCCTTCCCTTCCCTTCCCTTCCCTTCCCTTCCCTTCCCTTCCCTTCCCTTCCCTTCCCTTCCCTTCCCTTCCCTTCCCTTCCCTTCCCTTCATGCAGACCACATGGATTTGGAACACAGGACTTTTAAAGTTGTCTTGAAACTCCTTTAAAATGTGTCCTAATAATTGTGCATGTAAAATCACCTGTTTATGCAAGATGTACAGCCTTCCCAAGGGATCAAGTCTAAGCTTTTATAGTGAGCCTCCTTTTTATATAATTAGTAAAACAAGGCAGAAGAGGCCATTCTGAATGGGCCACACTGTATTTGTAAAGCTTTTTTTTTTTTTTTTTGGGGTGGGATGGTGGGATGTTACAGAATCTGTGCAGAGGCTACATTTTCGTGTAATGATGCTCAATAATTTTAATTTTATTCTTCTTTCTGGGAAATTATTTTTTTTTTTTAATTTGTGAATCCTGGAGGCAGGATCAAATCTGTTGAAGGACTGTAAGAAAGCCTCAACTAAAAGGGAAGACAGAAAGTTGGTTATTAAATTAACTGATAACCCCATGAGGAGTACAGGCTATAGCACAACAGATTAAAAAGGTTTGTGCTTAAGCCAAAATGTAAAATCATTACTAAGTAGTTTTGCTAAACAGTTTAATTTATGAGGGAGTATAAATTTTCAAAGACATTTCTCTGTAAGACTCAAAATATTACAGCAGTTCAGCAGTTTTAGAATGAACAAAAGAGTTACTAACCCAGTAAATCCCCACCCCCAAATATTCTGAATCCCACAGCAACATGGCTTTAGTGTGGCATCTCTGTGACTTGTAGTGTATGATTATAATCCTTTGGAATAAATTGACTCTGACTACTGTAGCATCTTAGAGCTATTCAGGCAGCACATACAAATTGAGAAAGTAAATTACAGCCTGTGTCCAAGATTTCACCCAATACATTTTTTTTTAAGTGAAGTGTCTCCTTGGAGGTAATGAGTTCAACTGGGGAAGATTTCTTTAGGGAAATGATTAAGGACATATTGGAAAGACTGAACCCTTTTGTTGAAGATAATTCAGACTATCTTTAAATCTATCTGTGGCAGCTCAGTCAATATAAACATCTTTAAATCAAAAATCTTTGTATCTCAAGTGGGTGGGAGTTGCTCACTAGTTTTATGTGCAGATCTGCCTGAATGACAATAACAGCTTAAAAGGAGTAATAACAATGCAGGTGCCAAAAAGTGGGATCTGCTGCCATTTTAGATGCTCTTAGATATCTTGTCCAACCTCTGTCTGCCTGTCCATGAAGGTAGGGACTCCCATGCTTTACCTGCCAGATCTACTCAAGTCTCTTAGATAACCAGTGACATGCATTAGATGCCTCTGTTTAAGCTGTTGAACACCATTCCTAAATGAGCAGGTTTCTGTAGGGCTGTATATTATTAACAGGCTAATCTGAAAAAAGGCATTCCAGGTGATGAACTCTGAGCCAATGTCAGTGGAGCCAGAGCTTCAGATACCACTTGCAGCCAGGCAGTAAGTGTGCATGCTACGGATACCTCTGATTACTGTGATTTTACTGTTATGTGTATGTCCATATATTCTGTTACTTGCAGTGAGCTTTTTATTGTCTTCAGTAACTTTATATGGGATGTGGCTTATCTGCCCCATACATCGAGTGCCAAATCAGATCTGACAGGAGCAGCACTATTAAAATGAGTCTGTTTGCTAGGCCACCCCAAGTCCAAAAACAATTTATGGTCTGATAAGCAAGCTAATACACTACACTATCTTGCATTACACTCCAGGAACTGAGGATGCTGGGCAGTGCAGCACGGGGACATATCACTCCCTAGAATGAAGCACAGACCACTGGGACTTTTGTTCTTCCCTGACTTTCACTTCTAGACACAAGCTGGTGACATGTGGAACTAATTAATAGCTGTAGCAGTGGGAGCTGGAGGGAGGTGAGAGAGACGTGGAGAGTTGGCTGTAGTCTGCTTTGCTGGCTGTGCAAATGGCATTTTGGAATACAGTCAATATGTCCACACAGCTCTCAGTGCACTTATTTGCCATCACCTGCAGGAATATGTTCATTTCTTAGTCCCCGACACACTTCCTGCCTGAACTGAGAATAAAAGTGGTCTTACTACCGTGAATCCCTCATACAGTTAAATCACAATCGTCCAATGGCTCTAAACTACTCAAGATATGGGATATTTCAAATTAGAAGGCTAATAAACTATAGTTCAATGAAAACAAAGCTGAGAGTCAAAAAACATGTCACGGACTCCATGCTTTTAAGTCTTAGGAAAATTTGGAGTGATTATTTCTGCAAGGCTTCCTGGCCACTACTCCAGTGCAAAAAGAGCTTGTCCTGGATGTAATTAGCCAGTCTGTATTATGGCCTGGCCAGCCAGGAGAAGGGAACTCCTTCCCTGGTTATAAACACAGCAAAAACAACTCTTTTTCAATTGAAAGAATGCAAAACAGAGTCATGCTTTGCCAAACCATCACTGCTGTAAAGTCCAGCTTGTTGCATAAATGGCAGTAAATCCTGGGCTGCTCCCACTGTCTTTGGGACCACACTAGGTCAGGACCTAGCTACAGTCAGTACCTCCCTCTCTTTCCCACCCATTTGGTCACTGAGCAGAGCCTGTCTGAGAATTGATCTCTTTGTTTGGGCACTTATGCAGTTGAAATTAATGCTTGCATGGAAATAACAAGAAATGTTAAGCTTGAACATACTGCTTAAAATACAGAAAGCTTACTGTGTGCAGGAAAGCCACAGGGGAATGGGGTCTGGTTTTCAGTTTGGAATGGAACAAGTGAGCTGCCCTGCCCTGATCACATCCTTTAGCCAGGAAGTGCGGGAGTGTGCTTTTCTTCCTCTCCCTTTTGTGTACTTTATTTTATTTTATTTTGCTTATTTATTTTATTCTGATTCTGACAAGGTGTTAAGTGATCTGATTCACCCACACTGTTGGACTCTGCTTCAGGTCACAAGTGGGCCACAGGATTTTTGGGAGCACTTCTCATACAGTTGGGGGAGTTCCAAAATCATCCTGTGCCAAGTGGAAAATGAAGCTGTCATCAGTCCAGGGTCAGCTCAGCATAAGGGCAGAAGAGATTCTTCCTCCTGCTTTATTTCCTTTTAGTCCACAGTCCATTTTTTTATTGCTGGAGAATATTTTCAAGAGTAGAAAACCCTTTTGGGGTTTTTTGCAAAAGAAAACCCTTTTGCAGCATCTCTTGGCTTTAGATCTCAAATCTTTAAAGATATTTCTTATTTTGTCTGCTTGTCTTGAACTTATTCCTCCAAGGGAAAGACAGTTATTAACTTCTTGGTGGTGATTTCACCGACACAAATTCTCTCATGCTCACAGAGCTTTTATAACAGAATTTTAGTGATATAAGCCACCAACTAATGTGGGGCTATGTTGGGAGATCCAGTCTTTAACTAAAGTGCAGTCATTAAAAGCTTTACTCATTCTTGTTTTTACTTAATTTACACACCACTTTGGAGTTGGATGTGGTAGTCACTAGTCAGACATCAGTTGTGTTGCCTATATTTCCTAAGTAGTAGTCCAGCTGTGCAAATACTTTATTTTTTTGTTTTATTTTGGTTTTGTTTGTTTATTTGTTGGTTTACTCAAGGGTATGGGTGGCTGTTCCAGGTTAAACATTTGGTTTCATTTTAATTTGTTGTTGAATAAAAAGTATAATGTTTTCAAAACTATTTGAGATTAGAATCCTAATATTCTGTTTTGAAAATCTTGAAATGAGATGTTTTGGCTTTTAGAGATCATTTCTGGCTGTGAGAATCTGATGAGATCAATGTGTATTTTTGATAAATTTGGGTAATCCAAATTTATATTTTGTTGGCAAATAGTTGGCAAAAATTACTATTTTACATTGTACAATACCTCCAAATAAATCCATTGCTCATTGCCTGTTCTAAGAAAGTGTACCATATCTATACCTGCAACAGAATATTTGTTAAAGCTTTCCTCCCAACCTTTTTCACTTTTTTTTTGGTCTTTTTGTTGTTGTTGTTTTGTTTTGTTTGAAAATACATCTGCTAATATTTTTCAGGTTGGTGCTAAAGCTAAAACGGCTGGCCAGAAACACTCTGCTTGTTTTTTGTGTTCATCTCTGCACTCTGTTACACAAGGCAGCTTAAGCAGACAGTAGCAGAAAACCTGACCACTTGCTGAGATCCATCTTTCGTTTATTTTATCTCCTTGCCCACATTTATGCCTGGTGACGTGGTAGGCCAAAGAAAGAAAGTTGAGAAGGTCAGTCTATTGTGTTGCCTCTGGAGCCTGTGCATTTGACCTTCCTGAGTTTATTCCCTGAAACATTTAACATGCTGCATGTTCTGCTCTGGTCTTCAGCCTATTGCTAATGTCATCTCCTTGCCTATATACCACGATTCTCCCATACATTAAAGTAACTTTAGGGTGTCTCATCCCGGATTAAAATCCCCATGCCTCAAAGCTTAGGTCTAGTTTAACATCATATTCTTTAATCAAAGTTGCTCAATTTTTATTTAACTTTAACTGCATTCTAACAAATCTCATGGTTCTCTTGCCCTGTGCCACTACCAGTGTCTCTTGAACCTCAGCTGGTTACCACAGTGAAA
This sequence comes from Anas acuta, assembly GCF_963932015.1. Lineage (NCBI taxonomy): Eukaryota > Metazoa > Chordata > Aves > Anseriformes > Anatidae > Anas > Anas acuta. The sequence goes on along the minus strand of NC_088980.1, from coordinate 49,689,315 downwards.
AATCTGAAAGGGCAGACAGCCATGCAAAGCCATGCAATCAGGCATGGTTAGCTTCACTCAGAGCTCAATCTGGTAAAGACAAGCACAACTCACTAGCCTCCTGGACTGTGCATCCATCAAGCCTCACCTAAACTTCTACATCCTTTCCCTTTTAAAATAGTCTCCTTATAGAAATTCAAATGAATGCACATTATGGCTATGGAGGCTGAACATTGTAGCCAAGGTTACGTATATTGGCATAGTGCTTTGAGGATATTTTTGTCTCTTTCAGATGTTGTATTCTATGTCAGAGATCTGGAGCAAAGAAACGAATCTTGCCTGCAGATAGGTGAAACAAATCACCCTCCTACTGTGTTTAACTTAACTTACCAATTCTTAGAAATGAAATGGTACTATTTTACAATAGCCTAAAAACCTATGCTAACATTATTATTGAAGGCTGTTGGGAGCTTTTATTGTAGAATGATTTTTATTTATTTATTTTAAATGAGGGCAGTGTGAAGCAAACATTTCCACACAACAGGGGGAAAAACCATTTCCCTTTTCATTATCTGTCCCTATTTGCTTGCAGGAAAAGACTTCACCATATACGCACACCTTAGAATTTTATGCTGGGAAGTTTTTGTTCACTCTTGTTCTTTCCACACATAGTAATGTGTTTTCTAATAATTTTACTTTCCTACAATTTCTGTGTGGGAGTAGGCAGTGCTAGAGATACTACACAGAAAAACATATTTATGCATCTTCTGAGTACTGGGAAGAGTGGCAAGGGTTGAATGATAACCCCAGGCATCTCTTTTACACAATCAGTCTCATGGCCTGAAGGTTGCACTGAATTATGCTGTGCTGTGCTGCTTTGTGATAACATACGTGAAATAAACATGTCTGAAAGGGAAATTAAGTTTAGATGTTGAAACTAAAAATATTTATAAATGCAAAAATATTATTTTCTCACAAATCTTTTTGACCCTGGAAAAATAGGGCTGTTTGTTTGTTTGTTTGTTTGTTTTCCATCTACAAAGTGCATCTGCAAAAATATTAGCCAATATGTAAAATAAATGCTTAGGAGAATATTACTAAGAAGAACAAATAAATCCTGTTGTTTTGGGTTCTAAGCCAGGTTTCAGTTTTGGAGATATATGTTATTAGTTGCTATGTTTTCCTTTCATATTTCCAATAGGAAATTAATATAACTGCCACAGGTTTCCAGTAAGTATGTGGTACTTAAGTCTTGTTAGACTTTGGATTTTTGAGCCTCTCCCTTGCAGGTTTGCTAGTTCCTATGCCATGCTTCATCCACTGCTCCTGAGGTACCTCTTGTGTGATGCAGTGAGTGGTATGGGAATCCACCTGAACTCATGCCATTTTTATTGCAGGGCAGAGAGCTTCTTCCCAGGCAGCTGGCAGAAGGAGTGCTGTGGCAGTGACATCTGTTTTCAGCACTGCCTGCTAGAATTCTCCCCTCACTTGATGTGCCATCACTGTCTAATCAAGACATGGAAGTGGTTAATGTTAAAGGGGCTGTCATCAAAAACGCTCTCTACAGCCTGAAGAGCTGTCAGAAACTGTAGCAATGACTATTCTTCAGATGCTGGTTCTCTTGGTATTTTTTTCCACACCTCCTTTTAAAGAGACTGCTGTCTTGCTGATCTATGAACTACTGTGTGTATCTGTAGATTCATATGCTCAGATAAACTGTTGTGTGACACTTAGGTGGACTGTGAAAGCATAAGATAATATTCTCTGTCTGTCTGTCTCTCGCCTTTTTTTTTTTTTATTTTTTATTTTTTATTTTTTTTTTAGCCTTGTAAAAACTGCACGAGTTATACACAGGAACTGATTACCTCATGCACTAGCAAGGCAAATATGAACTCCCTTCCCCCATCTCCCATAAATAATCTTCTACACAACTGTACACAACTGTAGACACTGACATATTTATCTACAGGCCACAAATGCTGAGGTCTTTGACAGCAGCTAGGAGTGAAAAACTAGAGGGTATAAAAAAAAAAAAAAAAAAAAAAAAAGATTTAAAGTTCCTTTCCTCTCCTTCCCCAGTTTACATTAACTTATCTGTCTGCAGACCAGTAGACCAGTGAGTATGCCCTTCATGCAATTTGTTCTTTCATAAAACTGAAGTATGAACAGTCACATTTGGGCACATGATGAATTCATTATCTTACTGTCTCCTCCTTTTTTTAGGGGTCCCTGTTTGTGTATCTGACAGCTTTTTTAATCGAGGAGTGTGCTACACAAAGTCAGCTCATCAGGACTGAGAAGGGGAAGAGTGTAAGCCACGATTCCCTTGGCCTTTGTGGTAGGTAACAAGCTATATGGCAAAGTAGGGATGGTTTTCTATGCATTCAGGATGTGAGGTTCAAAGGTAGCTTTCCCAACAGGTCAGTTCTTTGGACATCCTTCCAGGATATGAAGAGACAGTATTGCCTACAAATTCAGCCACACTAATGAATTATTTTTTCAGCTTCACATCCTGAAGAAATCCTTTATTGGGAGTGCAGTATCTGTGAATTCTTAATATATTAAAGACATAAGGTTAATACGTATGCAGCTGAGTTTACTGCCAAGTAACTTACTTAGGATTGGTGCCTCAGCACGACAGTGTAGTTTAACATGGTACAAACATGGCAGTGTGGCTATCATTGGCTAGTCACTACTTTATAATCACTAGCAACTATTAGGTGAAAAATGTAAAATTAAAAAAATGTAGCTGCCTTTCTCAGAATTAAAACAAAGAATCTGCAACTAATTTTTGTATGATTGCAAAGATTTGCATGATTGAAATTTTGGAAAGAATGTAGTACATTTGTAATGGTGTAAAGATTCAAGTACCTGTCAGAACTTCATCACATTCTTCTCACAATATTAAGACTTTTCTCAGGATGTCAAATGGGAGAGCGTCTGAGATAAAATTCACTAGTTTACTTCACTCCATCTGATTTTCTAAATAAATAAATACATAACAACACCATATATAAATATATTTAAACTCTCTTGGTGACCTTCCTGCAACTCTTGTTTTCAACTTTTACTCTTGGAATCATACATGTAGACTTCCTGCATACTTTCATGGATCTGGACAGCAGGTGGACAGGAAGTCATCACTGAGTAACAGGAAGCAGAAGGATTAGGAAGCAGCCAAGGTCTATTCAGGCATGGTTTTAAAGTCAGCTAGCAACAAGTGCACCAAAACAAGAGGAACTTTTTTCTCAGTGGGATAACCTGAGTCACCAGGAGATTATATTCTGCAACTGGGAAAATTCTTGTTAATCATCACATTTTACCAGTGTTTGTCTGCCAGTAAGCCATATATATTTACCACAAGGAAAATCAAAGTGGAATTAAAGGTCTTGGAGAAAACTAAGGATGCAGGATGAGGACTATGAGGACTGTTGCTACAGATTCAAGCAAAAGTTAAATTTGATCTACTCTTGATGTCACTGTGTTTTTATTATGAAATGCAGGAAAACAAATCTAATAACATCTTTTAGTTTATGATTAATATAACACACTTGCAGTAGAAACCTTCTAAAGGAAAAGGCCTTGGTCCTTCTATGCTTCTGCTTTTTGTAAACAGGGAGTCATATTTCTGTTGCTATTAAGCTACTGTACCAAATGGTTTGAGTACAGTTCAAAGTTGCTTGTGTGTAACACACTACTAAATGCCAGAGAGTTAAAAGCATTGTAGCATCATCTAGAGGCCAGATATAACAAACTACTGTGCATTGTTAGATACTTTCACTTGAGTAAAATACATAGATGGATGTTAAAAGATAAAGTTACAAGCTGGGTTCAGCAGAGTTTAAATACTGGGAAATAAAAGTGTTCCAATAGATTCCTTACCAGCAGAGTTACAGTGTATAAACACATATACTACGTATTAGTAGGTATGTTTTGAAAAAATTGCATTTTCCCCTAAACCTGTAAATAAATAACCAAATGAAGTAGAATAATTTATAGTCTGAGTTCCATCTATTTACCAATTTCATGGAAAGTTGATAACTTGAATGAAGAGACAAGTCCATATACCCAGTTGCACAACTGCAGCATGTGACAGATTCAATTTATGTAGCAGCTACATGACCCAAGATTCTCATTTTATTTAATTTATGAAAAGCAAACTTCCTTGTTTCCATGTGCCAGTTGTAGACTTTCTGAACTTATTTAATAGCCACAGAGCACAAATGGCCTGTTTGAGAGTGTTATGAGGAAATCTTGCCACCAAACTGCAGAGGTTTGAGAAATTTGTCAGAAAAGTGTGCATAGGTAACACAGTGGGCAGGAAAAGTGACTTCTTGACTTCAGCAAAGAAGCCTGAATGATTTCAGTGTACAACTTCTATTGTCATGCAGTGGAATTTGGAAGATTCTCCTGAGAGTTATTTGAAATTTGTTTGAAAACAAATTTTAATGTCTGCCTCTTTTTATTCAAGTAACTGAGGGTGCCTTAGAAATGTCAGAAAGTTATGCCATTTTCATGTTGTAGAATGGGAACACACTGAGAATTGAACAGACTGCTGATTTGATCAAACTGATTTGCTCAAATTCATATGTTGAATGGGCAAAGTTGAAAATGAAGCTAGTTCCCTTGTATCTTATTCCCGTGTACTGAGGCCCACTGGCCCCTGTAAGAGTAAGGTTGATATGGCTGACCAAATTAATTGTGTACAGATGTATGTGAGGCTAGACATATGAATGCAGGAGTACTGGCCTGTTGTACAGATTTACTGCCCTTGAAAGCTAGCGTTTCTTTCTGGGACATTATATCTGGCTCAAATTAGAAAATCTCATGAGAAGTCAACACTGCAGATTGTTACATTGCACTGGCAATCTCCTGAGAAGATGGGCTTTTCCTTTTTCAGTCTGAACAAACAAAATAGGCCAGCTGAGATAGCAACCAATGAGCAATTGCCAGATATGATGAACTAAGGAGAAAAGAGGCAGACTAACTGAAGTACTCTCTTATGTGCTTTTGCTTTGTGTGCTGTTGAAGTTTTGGTAAATACCTCTGCAAGGGTCAGTTGCAGGGGAGGGTCTTCTACTTAAACCTCAGAAGCCACTGGGCATGTCAGTGCAGGAATAGGATTGTTCTTTTGGAAGCCAAAGATCCATCTTTGAAACAGTCTCCTCTTTAAATGCAAAGTTTTCATCAAAACAAATCTCACCAGCTGACACTGTGTCTGCACATCCCTAAAATGTAAGGCCTTGGGTTCAGATTTCAAATGGAAAGACTCTTGTTTGGGCTTTATTTCCCAGCAGAGATCTGTGCTTGTGCCTGTATCCATGTTTGCTGGGAACAGAGATTTGCTTGCTACCTTGTATAATGTTGGTTTGTCTAAAACTATCCTGTTCCAAACACTAATATAAAATATTAGAAAGTATTATAATCCATGAAACTGATATTATTAAACAAATAGCCACATTTAAACTGAAGAGTTCAGAAGCCTGAGTTTATAAAACAGAGAATTGAACTTGTTACATGCAATTACATTTATTTTTAATTAAAATGGCACATGCAATTCTTTAGATACTCATGTTTAATCAGCTGTATAAATATAATGAATTAAAAAAAAAAATAAAACTTAAGGTTCTTGTTTAACAAATGCTCCATTTTGCTTGTATTTGGAATGGCATTCAGAACATTTAAAGCATGTTTATTTTAGAGATGTTCCTTCATAAGTAGGGTTAATAGAAGAGTACCTTATAAAGAAAGATAAGAAGTAGAAATTAGATTCTAAAATTAGTCTTTCACTGATTTTAGCCTATATCTTTTTCTTTCATTGGGACTTTCACTTGGAAAATTTCATAATTAACCCTTTGCCATTTCAAATTAGATTTTTCTACTAAAAAGCACAATACTAAATTAGAACAATTAATGTGATAAAGCTTATCCAATAACACTTTCTAGACTGAGAATAGTAAAAAATAACACAAAGAAGCCAGGCAATTAAAAATATATGTGACTTGGAAGTAAAGTAGGGAGAAGTACAGAGACAATTGAGATCATTGTTGTCATTTCATAAACACATGCATATAAATTATTATTTTGAAACCTTGGTGAGGTGTATTAGTTTAAAATCATTAACCCACCAGAGCGAAACCTCTATGTGGAAACAATAGGATGTGGTCCCATTTTGTACTTCCTGTATCGCTTTTTTTTTTTTTTTTAAATTAGAGATGGACTGTGATTAGATCTTGCAGTAGAATTCAGATATTTTCTGTGATAGCTGTTTGAGCCTGTTTTTTATAAGGGTTTTAATCCCACTGTGAAACACTCAGCTCAACCTTTGTAGAAATTATTGATTTGTAGCTTAAATTTCAACTCTGACGGTTTTGAGAAGATAGATCTAGGATTTTGGTCTCAGTATTCAGATTTCTGTGAGGAATTATGCTCAAAACCCATTGACAATTGGTTTTAACCACAACTTTACTTTGATGAGTAATAGTTTCAGAAGTGCCTGAAATGCTGCTCAGGTTCAAGGGTTTCCTCTTGTTGGTTCCCTCTTGTTGGTTTCCTCATTACAGCAGATCCATGAACATGTCATTAGCAGTGTTTAAAAATTTGGTCTGAGCAGCAGACCCTGATGTGACTTTTTGTCAATGTACACATGCATTTTTGAAGTCTCCTAATATTATTGTTTCTTGCCACTACAATATATCATGTATGTATCAAAGTCAGCAATATCAACGTAGTGAGTGGTCAGAATACTTGCTTATTTGGAGATAAAAGTTAGATGAAAAATATGATAATGTGGAAATGTTTTCATTTTTTGTTATTTGTTTTTGTTTTTAAATGAGAAAATGTAATAAAAACACAGAAATACATGTAGATATGTACATATCCTTGTGTGCCAATAAATGTATAAGATAAATCACAAAGCTATACATCTTATACCTAGCAATGCAGCTTACTTAGGAGTACAATACAGGGATATTAATAATGTACTTCAGTGATGTGTGAACATTCTACATACAAGCACTCACTAGATCTGTTGATTTTTTTCCCATCTATAGGAAGCTTTGAGAATGGTTGCAACGGAGATTTGAGACTGAGGATTGTCCAACACAGATCAGCGGTTTTTGTCATGGCCAAACACTTCTGGCAGTTCGGCTGCTTGTTCAGTTGGTGGTAAGTCCTACAGACCTAGGTAATGGTAATAAGTAAATGCAGAAAATGCACCTTGAAATGTAACCCTCTGTATGACCCCGAATATCTGCAAGACTCTAGGTAGGAGTGACTTTGCTGTTTAGTTGCTGTCCCATCTGCTTGACGTAGCAGTGGGAGAATGAACTTCTTTCACTCTGATAGAGGGGAGGGATCCAGCCCTTTATCCACCTTCATCAGGTCCAGCTATCTCCCTTTAAAGTCATGATAAGGTTTCCCATGGCCACAGCAACATTCTTAGAAAAGAACTGAGAAATGTGAATTTGCTGAAAAAATGACTCTCCCTTTCAGAAATGAAACTCTAATCAGATGGTGTCTTTAATTATTTTATTTTATTTTATTTTATTTTATTTTATTTTATTTTATTTTATTTTATTTTATTTTATTTTATTTTATTTTATTTTATTTTATTTTATTTATTTTAATTTAATTTAATTTAATTTAATTTTAATTTTTTTCTTCTGAGTTTATTTTCAACTATCAGCACCAGAAATTGTCATTGCGTATGATGTAATGTGATGCTGAGGAAATACAAGCAAGTGCAGACACAAGGATACCTCATTTCAAAAACTAGCTTTCCAGAATAGAAACACTACATAAAGTCATTGTCTGAGTTTGTGGTGGCTTAAATATTACAATTTATTTACCTAATTTAATATTAATATTTTTGGCCAACTCATTTCTGAATTCTATGAAATCTTCTCTACCATCTTCTACAGTGTTTCTCTTTAGAGAAATTACATTCCTTAGTTTTACCACTTCAAATTCTACAGCAGTTTAGCTAGACTGAGACTTCCTGGACACTTTAATAATACTGGGAGGTCCTTGAATTGGTATATATTTGTGGCGATTTTTTTTCTTCTTCTTCTTATTATTATATTTAATATTAGTGTAAAAGGTGGTGCTGAAACATTTGTCTGTAGGACCTCATTACCCAACAGACTAGAACTGTAGAACATGTAAATATAAATGTTAGTTAAGAACAAATTTTCCAATGTTGTTAAAACAATTAGTTTAATATAGAACAACTGTAACATTGATGTGTTGAATGGCATTGATTCAAAAATGCTGTGCCAGACCTTAGATGGTCATAAATAATATTCCCTTCTATACATACACATACACAGGAAGAAAAGGAAAAAAAAAAAAAGCAATTCCAATCTTTGGAGGATTTGTTTAAACAGCACAGACATATGCTACTGTACTTAGGGTGTTCAAAACTCAAAGGACACATAAAACATTTTGTAGCCTTGGGAACATTTACAGAAAAAGAATGAATGATTTTAAATTGTGAGTGTAGCATTTCACTGTTTTCATCTTATTTTCTAGACATTTTATTTTGAGAGGTTCCTTCTTCCCTCTTAATGTGCCTCTGCTGTCTCCAGCAAAATATAATGCTTATGCAAGAAATAACTGTCCTGCTGTCTGAAATCCCTATGCAACAAGTTCAGTGTAAATGTTTCTCTTGCTGTGCTTAAGAGCTGTAAAACTTAGCTGATGAGGACATAAGCCAATCTTTAACTAGAATAAATTTTCTCTTTGGGCATAGTTGTTTACTGGTAGCTGGCAACAAATAACAAGTGGCCAAACAGATGTATGCAGCTGAATCAAAGCAAATCTGAAATAGGAAACATCTTACTGGTTCTTCCCCTCCTCTTTTGACTCCTGGCCTTTAAGTACTTGAAGCACTGAGTGGTCTGCGTATAACGGGCTCAGGTCTGGTAACACTCCACCCTGTGTACCATTCATGGTGTCTCTAGCAAACAGAGAAGCAAATACAAAGTACTTTATGTAGATTTTTTTTTTTTTTAATGAATATGGTTTAGAGGGGTATTTGCAGCTAGGGAAGGTAGAGTTCTGTTAAAATGTGCATGACAGTTGTGGTCAATATTTATATGTAATTGATTTAAATGAGTCTACTTATATGTTTAAGCAGAACTTGTGTTTGGGCCTGTTAAGTGAAATCTGTTCTTGTGACACTGAAGTCAGCAGCGCCATTATCCATGAGAGCAGAAGCAGAGTGCTTTGTCATATTAGCGATTATGTACAACAAGACTAATGCTGTGAGGGACCCACTCACTCTCTGTTACCCCTTAAAAATCCTAAACAGTGAATAGGTGATCTAGCTGTTTAATTGGAACCTATAATTGAGAAAAATTGATGAAATGCCACATTCCGTTAAATATCATAAATATGTAGCAAAGTAAACAAAATCAAAATCTCAATGTGTGTACATTACTTTATGACTATTTCTGAGTTAATAGAAAGCATAATAGCACAAGAAAACTAGATTATGCCTTATGGGAGAATAACATTACCTGAGTAATTATGCTTAAACTCTGATTTTTATAACTCAAATTAAACTTGACTAGTTGTTTTGCAATATATAGAGAATTAAATAGAGGCCTCTTAACAATTAAAGTAAAATATATCTATTATAAACAATCTTCTGATGAAGATTTTAAGAGAAAAATAAAACTGGAAGAGAATAAAACTGTTTTAAATACATGAGCTGGATCATGCAATGGAAAACTACATAAAACTGGAGTTCTGGTCTTATTGCTGCATATCATTCCAAACATATGCTTTTTCCATTTCTGAGATCCATATAATAAAATATTAATGGAGAAATGAAGTGACTCCTTGAGAGAGAGGGAGGATGTTCCATATGGGAGCTAATTTTACAATGCTCTGAGACCTTGGGGGCAGTTTTGCCCCTGACTTCACATAAGGAGGTCATGGGCAAAGCCTCTCTGAGGGCTGCTGAGTTCAGAAATCTGTTTTGCATGAAACAACCTACAAGATTATAAACCTTCACTAGTAAAATGGGAAACAAAGTCTACCGAGGTTTATATGCACCAAGGGAGGTACAGTCTCTTTTGTTTCTTGATCCTGTAACATAAGATACATACTAATGCAGTCTGTATCTTAGTACTGTAGTGCAGTGTTTTTGCAGTGTAGTGTCTGCCTGGGCTATTCCAGCCATAGGTTTGAAAGCAGCTTCTGTTGAAAGTGTTCTTCGTGCAATTACTGGTGTTTAATGAAGGTACTCACTGCAGAATATCAGTGGGCTTCAAGGAGCATCATTATTTTCTGACCAAAGCCTTCAGAACTTGACAGTGATGTAGCTGGCCATGAACACTCACTTCTCAGGACAATTTGACAAAGAAAAAATTCTCCGTGTTTTTACACAGAGATTAAGGATCTTTATCTCTCTGTCTCTCTCATTAGAATTATATATATGTGCTTCTTTTTTGAGATTTTTTTAATCAGAAGGTGATATTAGACACTTACAAGTTTTACTGACTGCATGTTACTATGACTTTTGTCTCCTGTAAAACAAAACAAAACAAAAAAACAGTCAAGACAGATCCCATGGGAAATAAAATCTAAATCAGCAAAAGTGAACTACTGGAACAGATAACACAAATTTACCATCTTTTGGAATTCCTAATGCATTCCTAAAAGATAAAAAGTCTATTGAGATAACTCTAGTTCTTGTCAGTTGATCATAATTGTCTCACAGTTATAATACTCCCTACAGGGCCCTACCATAGTCATATCCCATGCTTTCTGTAATACAAAACTTGTACTCCTCACTGGGTACCTTCTAGGGAGAGATGGCATTGTATCTCAGTGCATTACAGCATTGGAGAATACTCACAGACTTGTGGTATAATGTAAAACTAACAAACAAGCAAACACATAACAACAACAACAAAACTTTAAAGTCTGAAAATACTATTGTCAAACTTTTTAATAAGAAAAGACACTCATTATTCTTAAATACTTTCGTTAGACATTCTCATTATAGAAAGTGGGTATATGAATTGTACTTAGTAATTATTGTTTTAAAGAGATTATTTCTTCAGTAATAGTGCCCTAAAAGTAATTTCTTAGACTGGTTTTAACAACAGTAGGTATAAATAGTAATCTAATTATACTTAGGAGAGATTTATAGCTCTCATTACTACCGCTTTAAAATTTCAAAGGGACTGACATGAGCAATCAACACATCCCATACTGTGAATTCATCTTACCATTGTAAAAACTACCTGCCATTTGCTTTTCTGCAGAATGATATGTCACACTGCACATATTATTTCAGGAATTAGTGATACATGCGCATAATGTATGCATTTTGTTCAATGCTATCGTATAAACCCTGAATGCTATTTCATAAGAGAGCTTAGATATCTAGTCCTACAGTTGCTTCCTTTGTTTTGTTTCTTCAGATATATTTTCTCTTTCTGGATTTGTCAACCAACTTTCTATGAACGGCTTGGTGTCCCTATGTGAATTACACACCACATGGACAAATGATACTAAAAGCATATCACTGGAGTTTTAAATTCAAGCATATTTATTTCAAAAAAAACTGATCCGAAGATGCACTATGTATATCTGATGGTGTTTTTTATTTACTTAACATAAATTTCTTGCATGCAATTCTAAATTTTCTGACTACCCCTTTTCTACTAAAAAAGCAGGGAAGGTATATGGAATTAAACATGGATTTAAAGTTCTCCATTTGGTGTAATTATTACCTATTATTATTGTTATTATTATTATTATTATTATTATTATTATTATTATTATTATTATTATTATTATTATTATTATTATTATTATTATTATTATTATTTATTCAAGTTGAAGAATATCTGCCCAGTCAATATCTGGACACAAGCTGGGGACCAAGTAGCTAATTTAGATGTACTCAGCCTGTTTTGGGGTGAGGAAGAAATGTTAGATAGGTTATATCTAACCTTGATTCTAGCATATCCTTTTTCCTAATTCTTTGACTTTGCAAATTCTACAATAGTCATTGAGTATTCTTTGTGTTTATGTGTAATTTCTCCTTGTTTTGAAAATGAGACCAATGGTCTTATAGAGTGGTTTATCGTAATGGTTAATCATAACTGCTCAGATTTCTACTGTTTGAGTTAATGGAATAATTGTTTATAGGTTGTTGTCCTGTGAGAATGGTTAGCAGATAAACATGAGCTATCTTGATGTTTTTATTTGTAACGGTCATACAAAGTTGGATGCTGGGCTTCACTTCTGGCTCTGGAGGAGCACAGTCTCTACTGGGCACAAACTTTTCTGTTCAATTCCTTTTCAGCAACTTGATCCTTTTTTCTCTTTCTCTTCTAATCTGTTTCTGTCATGTCCTCATTTCCTCACCTAAACCTCCTACCTCAAGAAAGTGATTTTCTCTATCTTTTGCTCTCCAGCATTCTCCCAGTTACTAATGCCTTTGCCTAGACATATCTATATGCCTGTTTTTCTTGTGCCTTACTCTGTTGGTTTTACTATTCAAATTTTCCTCCTATCCTTTCTTCGTTAGAATGAGATGTTTTCCTGCCACATGCTGCTAGCAGGGAGATTGAGGGGGGTGGAGAGGGAGAGAGACAGGTTCTTGGTCACAGTTCCAGCCATTACAGCAAAATCCTGGCTTTGCCAGCCACAGCAGCCTTGGGCTGGAGAGTATTCATTTACGTTGCACATGTGCAGTCCAGTGAGTCTGGGGAGCTCTGAGGGAATGGAACATATTCACTCACTCTCTAGGAGAGGCACATGTGCAGCCTAGGAAGGAGTTGATACTAGGAACTATGAGAGCCTCAAAGATATTTAATGCAGAAAAAAAAATCTTCAGAGACTTTTGGCTGACAGAATCTAAAGTTTCTAATGACCCTGTGTAAGTTGGGATTTTCCTTCTCCTCCCTTCATCCCTCAGGTTGTAACTTTGTAGAAGAAACAATGAAGGCATGCCACGATCCCACTGACTTGGGGCCTTTACAAAAAGAAAACATCACTATGATTTTTTAATATTACAAATTATTTTATTCATTATTGGAAGCAGCCAAATTTTTTAGGGTAAATTCCCATTCCCTCCTTCTTGCGAGTAATATGGTTGGCCTCTACTATGTTACATTTGGGAAAAACTTTATTTTCTGGCCTCTTCAGACCATCTCATAAGCTTTTAAAGGGATTTAATTAAGTAACTTTGTTCTTATAACAAAATTACCTAACTTCCTTCATGTCTTCCTTTCTAACTTCAGTGGGCTCTCAGATTTCTTGTGTGCTGCCACTCTTTGGGCTGTGTGGTCATGAATAGAGGTGATGTATTGTTATGATTAAGTGAAATGCACGTAGTTGATTAGCTTTTCATGGGACAGCCACCCAGAGCACTGAAGTTATTGAGCGGGAATGCAATACTGAGGAAACCTTTGCCTAGATGTTCCAAAATGGAGAAAAGAAGCTGCCAAGTGTAAATGAAAAGCATTTGGTCTGAATGCTGGGGATAATTGTCTCCTTCGTTCACCAGGTTTAGATATAGTCTGCATTGCTTGGATGTTTATTTTGTATCATATTCTTGTTCCATCATTAGGCTATTATGTGAAAGTCTCATTAAGCATGCTTGTTGAATACTCTTACTCACCCGTGTGGAACAAATCTTCTGATCAATAGCTCTCCATATATTACTATAATCATACAAAGATCTGTTTCTCTCTTCAAGCCAGTTTTATACTGCTGTCATTTTGCTCAAGGCAGTATTGCATGTAGATGTAAATAAGACAAGAACAATGTCTACTGCCCATTCAAAAAAAAAAAAAAAAGAAAAAAAAAGAAAAAAAAAGGGCAAGAATATTAGTACTAAAGCATCCCTGAATAGCAGTTACCCTATGTGCTATGTACTCCAACCTTTTACACTATTGAGGCTCAATGGAGGGATTTTTTTTTAAAACTAAATTTCACACAGTTAAGAGCAGCACATTCACAGAAGAATGTATATAAACACAGACTTGTACATGTACACACGCATGTGGACGTGTGTACATGCTCATGCAGAAAGTTACATATGTGAGTGCATACGTGTGCACACACACACACATGCATACATAGTCTGTCAAAGACTCAGAAGAAACTTCCTGTCTGCAAGTTTTTATCATAGCTTTTTCTAAGATTAGCAGAGGAACTCTTCTACACCTCTTCTGACAAAAGATGCAGAGGAAATTCTGTTCTCATAGGCTCAGAGAAAAAACATCAGAAAGAAACTGAGATCTTTATGCTTATCCCAAACCTTAAGGAAGGATGTTATACTGTTTTCACTCTTATTTCTCTAACCTTATTTAAAACAAAACAAAACAGAACCCCCCCACACCTTAGAAACATTTTCCTAATGTTTGTTATACATCTCCCCAGCTGCAGTTTAAACCTATTGTTTTGTACTACTCCTGGTGAGTAAAAACAGTTGATTCTTCTGTGTCACACTTTGCCATAATTAAAAAGTCATGATGTTCCTCCAGAGAGACCTCTTACATAGACTAAATAGTCCAGTTCTTTCTATACAGTCCAGGTCCTTCTCCTCTGGACACTCTTTCAGAGGCTGTCATCCTGATGGAACAGTGCTCCTACAGCTGACACAGTGACCAGCTAGGTCACCGGTAAAATGAAAGGCTAGGAAAAATGAGAAGGTTCCTAAGGCTGCCTTTCTTAAAATGCTCCTATTTTTGCGTCTTTAATCAGTGTATGGTATTTTTTGAAACAGCCTGACCTTGCTGACTCATATATAGTTTGTAATTTCCCCAGATCCTTTTCTGCAAAGTTTCTGATTTGATGGCTTTTCCTCGTATTATATTTATAGAGTTGTTAATTCTGCTTTAAGTACAGGAGTTTGAACTAGTCTTTGCTGATCTGTCTGTATTTCAGAGTATTGCTCCAATGGGTGAAGAGCTTTTTCATTCCAGGGCACAAATATATTCTTCTATTGTCCAAGTCCTTAATGAAACTTTATAATATCAGGGACTTTAGTATGCTATGTTTTAAAAATATTTCCTATTTTACTGTGAATGCTGATAACCACATTTTAAATACATCTTCCAGTCAATTGTGCACCCTTCTCAGAGTAATTTCATTTAGGCTGTATTCTCTATGGAATACAGAGGTTTAGTAGAAGATTGATAAAGGTCTTACTGAAGTCACAATCTGTAGCTTTCCACGGGCATTTGTGGAGATGGTATCTGTTGCCTGTCACAGTTATCAGACCCCACTGATCTATTTGTCACTGAAGGGTGGATGAATTACCGAAGATTTTCATTATTGATATGAGTACTTCAGTAGAATAAGGGAATAACTTGCCTTTTTACACATATCCAAAACTGGAAAGCCAGCTTCAGTGATCATGCAGTAGCTGTGTCTATTAATAGAACTAATTTTGATATCCCAATATATGAATTTATGTGTTGTTTTAAGGTACTGGAAATACTATTGTTGGCATTTCTTCACCAGAACTAAATTGACAAGCTTTGAAATTGTTGCTGGATAGGTACAGTCATTCATTCAGTACCAGCATGGTAGCATGGTCTATTTTTTGCTGTCTCTTCAAGAATTCCTGGTAGGGTTGAAAATGTAAATAGTGTCACACAAGAAACTTCTGCTTGTGTCACTGAGAATCCTGTCTATAGAGAACTTCCATGGAAGAGTCTTTCGCCTAGTAAGTCAGTGAAGAAGACTTAAGTAGAGCACAATAAAAGTAGCCAAAAATTCACATCAATAGAGGGGAAAGAAAGAATATTCTGCCTATGTGTCTCCTTTTTTTCTCTCTCTCTCTCTTTTTTTTTTTTTTTTTCCTCTTTGAATCAACAGTTGAAAAGGTACTCAGAGGAGACTATGGAGGTACAAAATGTAGGCACTAGATATTGCAGAACAGTGTTTTTTTTTATATGGTGAGGCTTGGAGTTCAGTAGGTTTGTTCACATTAAAGTTCACTGCTAAATTCTATCATTGTAATAAATGTTCTTCTGTGCCAATATTAATGATTGCAGGTGGCAGTAAAATTTCTTTGGATTCAATTCTTTATGCAAGTGTAAAAGAGAAAAGTATGAGACTGACTGTGTGTTTTTTGTTGTTGTTTTGTTTTTTAAACACCAACATTTGATGCTGGGCTTATGAAATGCATCCCTTCTATACTTAAAAAACAAAAGTAAAAACTGACACTTCATGCTAATGATAAGAGAAACTTCTTGTTTTTACTTCAGCCTCATTTGCTCCTGATTGGGAAGTCTGGTTCAGCAAACTGAAACCTTGATTGGTTAAGTGTTTTAATTTGTGCATTACTTAAAGTCTGTGAATGGTCCAATTTTCCTTTGTGGGGTTATTTGTATGTGTAAAAGATGTTAAATATGTGTTTATTAATGCACTCTTCTTGGGTGTTGTTCTTCTCAAATGAGGAAAGATGCAACTGAAATTAACCATTTTGTTTATAAAGCAGAAATTTGATCACAGAATTATTCATGATCAATCTGAAGATTGTTTTTCCACTAACAGAAGGCTAATTCTTTCTGATAAAATGTGCTCTGGATGGTAACAATGGTGTAGTTTTAAGCCCTTTGTTTTCTGGTCCTGAAATTGGTAGAATTGGTGCATAGCCCTTTCTTGGTTAGCGCTGTGGAGCTGTAATGTTTAGCGGGGAAGCTTATTTTTCACATGCCTTATGGTATGTCCTCACTTTACACCTAACTGTATACGAAGCCCATCACATGGCTGGTGGAACATTTTGTTTACAGTTGGTTCCTGGGGTGTAATGTCAGTGTGACTCAAAATTGCTTTGTCTGGGGACATTGAGTCATGGATATTTTTTCTTTATTTCTGGCACAATGCTAAATTATGTTCTTGACGGCTGGCTCAGTATTTTTGGAGAGCCAGAGTTTAAGCATTAAACACAAGTTATAAATGAACTAGAGATTTGTGATGCAAGGCCTAGGAATATACTTCTTGCTGTTCATAAGAGGGCTTACAAGTGTATATGGATGATGTCATTATCTTAAGTCTTTTGACTGTATTCACTCATTCCTTGGAACAGTAATAAAACAGTGGGATTTCCAGATGCTGGGCTTTCCTTCTTCCTCAGAATTTTGGATTATTTAATTGCTTGCCATACCTGAGATAAATTGCCTCAGGAAAAAAAAAAAAAAAAAAAATCGAACAAGCTTTTTTTTTTTTCCTGTTTTATTTAATAATAAAGGGGTTGTCTACTGGCTTCTTCATGATAGCTGAGGATTCACCATCCTACTGGAATCACTCTATCCAGTGAACAGCTGAGACCTCTTAATTCATACAGTGTCAGCCTTGGTCAAGTTTTCTTTTGAAGTGCAGTCTTCTGCACGGTGTCTGCAGTCTGTGTTATTCCTAAACAGAAATTCTTGTCTTATTATACACCTTTCACTTTCTATATCAAAACTGATGGAATATGTTGCCACTCCTGATGATGTAACATTGTCTTTTGCACTGATGTTCTATTCCTCTTAGAACTCCAGACTGCTGGAAATGTTAAAATGCCCCAATATCAAACATGCACAGGTTGACGTGAGGATTTCTATATTTTCTTGTTATCACCTGAAAAATGAGAAATTTGCAATCATTTGGCTCTTCTGAAATCTTTTAATTTTATTATGTTTGAACCTAATGTTTTTAAGAAGACAAACTGAAAGCCTTGCTCCAAATGCTTATCAGATGCACTACAACCACAATTGATATTAAACACAAGGGCTAGTCATTTTGGCAGAGTTGAACCATGTATAACAAAGAGTCACTTGGTTCATGAGATCAGATTAAGTCTGAAGCAAAACCTGGGAACTACATACAGGGTAGAGATGTCAACACTGAGTGCTTCAGCTGATTACGATATCGTGTTGTGTGAATTCAGTTGCTAGTCATATATAGTCAATGACTGATGCTTTCTTGTTCCTAGCAGCACTCTCTTTGTAGTTCAAAACATGTTATTTCCCTGACAACTCTGAGAACCAATAAGGTTTTAATGGCTATACTTTCCTAACTACCAACTAAAACCAGCATATTTTAGAAAGTCCAGATGAACTTAGACTGCTCATATGTATCTATAATACAAGGATCATGGGAGCTCTGAAGCCTGAGTTAGCTTTAGCCACTGTTAGTTAAATCTATTAAACTTCCAGGTGCTCAAATCAACTTTGTCAAGAGTATATCAGAGAGTTTTCTTTAATCTCGTATTCTTGTCATTCCCTTTGGTCTGACTTGATTGATCTCTTTGAGGATTCTTCTTGAAGTTCTTAAAGAGTTCATTATTCATGGAGGTCAGGCTTCAGACAGGCTTCTTCGAAATGAAGAGATCCCTATTCCAGAACAGACAGTGCATATGAGCATTTTTAAGTGGTGCAATAGTGGTCTTTTGTGTGCTGGAGATTAAATATCATCTTATAAGACATTGCTATGGATGCTTTGCCCTGCTTTAATCATGAAAGATGGTGATGGCATGCTTTCTACATCTGAGTTATAATTAAGATGACTGTTACATGTCTGGACTAGATAGTGTACAGGACAGAACTGGAGCTTATAAATTTGTGATAGGGCTCACACTGTGCTGGGGCTTAGGCAGGAGGATGTGTATCTAAAGTAGAACAGTCATGCAGCTTTCAAAGAAGGAACTGTCTGCCCTACTTATGACCCTTCCCTGCTGGCTAGGTGAGAAGAAACTTTTAAAGCCTACCTTCCTAAGTTCAAAGGAGGAAGGAACTGGGAAAAGGACGGAAGGAAATAGAAACAAAGGAATTAAAAGGAGCACTCACATACATTCAAATTGCTGATCCCTGCTTTTGGAAACTCATTTCACTACCTTGGTTAGCTGAATCATGAGGTTGTTTTTATATATTCTCCCAAGACATTCAAGTTCTCAAAGAATTATTGGCAGATTTCCAGTTTTTCTCCAGAAATCTTTTCCACTCTCTCTCTAGGATTTCAGCATGGGATTTGCTGTCAGATTTTCATGGCCTGATTCATAGCAAATTTTCACATCCCCTATGTAGGATACTTTAAACAATTTACCCAGGGAGAGACTGGATATATGTAGGGCAGTGACCGGAGTTGGACATTTCTCAGCTTCGTTTAGAGAAGAGAGGGAGAATGGAATTTTCATAAGAAAACATTTCTCTAACAAGTTCATGTGTTGACTTCTGTAGTGCTCAATACCTACACAACTCCTCACAGCACAATGACTGACTACCTTTTTACTGTAATTATGTGTCTTTCCTGCTTCAAGGTTCACTAAAACCTTTTTGTTATATAACTTTAATATATAACTGTTATATACTTTAAACCTGATGTCAAGTTCTGACATGGATGATATGAACTTGCAGTCAAACATCTGCCCTGGAAAGTCATCAGGCTCATTCCCAAGTATCTTTGCTGTAGGTTCATCTGTCTTGTCAGAGTTCAAAAGAGCACTTTTTTTTTTTTTTTCTCCCATCTTGCTCTTGCCTCCCTTAAAACCCATTCCTTGTAATTCTACTTGAATTCTTGACTCTTTGACAAAGCCTTCTGATGCTATCAGCACAGTCTTTCTCTCTCTCTCCCCCCTGTATTTCCTAGAGAAGATGAGAAAAAGATTACCGGAGATATTAATTAAAAAAAATTCCAAGCTAGCTACTGTCTCTGTCACTCCAGACTTCTGAATTTCATAAATGTTGACAGTACTTAACTGAACGCTGTACATTTGCACCTGCAATTCTATGGTGATACCATTATTATTATTATTATTATTTCTTTCCCAGTAACTGTTTATTGGAGGAATAATATTCTATATGAAACAAATATGACACAGTGAACTGGGATTAAAAGGGGTGTGATAGCTCTTGAAATCCATCTGCCCAAAGAAAACTCTTTTATCTTTTGTGTGTGGAAATGTGTCCCTACATGTAAATCCCAAGCAAGAATAAAAAAGCAAAGAATTGTTTTCTGGGATTTCATGTTACCGTTTAAACTAATTTCATGAAGACATAGAACATTGGTTCAATTTAGGGTAAAACATTCTTATAACTTCATTGTTTCTTCACTTTCTAGGATCTTTTATAAATCTCTAGTTAAATAACCCTTAACGAGAGTTTCCTTTGATGTGTATAGAAAAAAATCCATCTTAGGTTTGGAAGAAGTTTTGTCATGCATTTCAACATCGCTGTCCTTAAAAGACACTGGGGGTGTGTTTATTTTACAAACAGGGAAGTTTGTAAAACTTATGGAACTTATGGAAGTTCTGTCCACACACTGTTCCCATGTCCACACATGCACAAATTCTGCTGCCTTGTTTTGACTGGGAAATGTGAGTGATCCAGTAGTTTGGGGAAGGCTGGTGTTGTCACTGGTGTTGTCAGTAAATTGCAGACCCCCTAGTCTACTACCAGCATAGATCCTTGCCTATTCCCATGAAAAAAAAAACAAAAAAAACAAAAAAAAAAACCAAACAAAACACACATATCCCATCACACCAAGCATGTAAAAATAAGGGAATAGATGAGGTCATTATTAATGTTAAAGTTAACCAACATGCATCACATTTCTATAGTTAAAAAAAATAGTTCATTGCTCATTCAGAGATATGTAGTAAGGTTTGAATCACTCTAAGGTATCCTTTCTGGCTCACAGCTACTAGTCCAGGTTGTCATAGATTTCTTTCAGGTCCTATGTAAAATCTAGTATTCCTACCTGGATGTCTTAGATACCCTAGGACATCTCAAATGTCATAGGCACTACATACCATACATCTTCTGAATTGGTAGAGGGATGCCCTTGGACATCTAAAATGACACTGTGTTCAGGCAGCTGAATCCAGTGTAACCTCAGAATTATTCAGAGAATCTCAGTTTGGGACATAAGGAGGAGATAAATGAAGGCTTCTCTCAGCAGCCTGTAGACCTTACAGCACAGTTGCAGGCTGTATAGTTTGAAGGATGGTATACTGCAACTACTCATGCCTCTGGGATGCCCTGCCTGCATCTCTGAGTCCTCAAGGAAATGCTCTGTCTTCCTGTATTTCTAAGAAACTGTCTTGATTAAGGATACAGGAAGGAAATTCTGGGTCACTGGCTCTGCTCCCCCTTTCCCTCCCCCGCTTACCTCAGAGCACTGTGTCATGTATTCCCTTTCTGAAGCAGTGTGGTCCTTTTCATACTGCTCTTTAGTATGCCCCCAAACATTTCCCCCCAGTCTCTTTAACAGTTGAAGTCAGAAGAAAGTTATCTCACAGTGTAAATGTTTACACAATAAACCTTGCTTTTTCTATACTTAAAGATAATTTTTCATGTTTTTAACCACACAGTAAACCTCATAGTAACACCAAGAAGTCTGTCTTCTCAGTGAGGCCTGGAAAAAAGAATAGGAATAAGTAGGTCAGGCTGTTTTAGAGAGAATGAGCTGAAGCAAGCAACTACCTCAGGCATCAGCATGAGACAGACCATTTTCTAATTCTCCTCTGCTAGCAAATGTGACTATTTTCATCATGAGGTTTGTGATGGTTTGTGATGTCTTTGTTAAAATATCCCCTCCTGGAATCCTGTGAAGTTGTTTTTCACTAAAAGAATAAATTAAGTTCTTAACATTTATTATACTATAGGAAATCTGGAAGACATGAAATGCAAAGGTTCTAGATTTCAAAAAGAGATGTAGACCAACTGTTAAAATTTTATGGTTCTTTTTGGGGGACTGAACGGTAGGGAGGAGACAGAGAAAATTGACTCAAGATTTTTGAAGTTCACAGTGTTGTAACTTGGGAAATAATTTTTATCTGTTTCTGACTGGCTATTCTGTTCCAGGAATGTATTCTAATGTTCAATTTTAGTCTGCATTACCTCTTTGCTTATCTCTTTCCCTGTTCTTGTTTCCTTCTTTCCAGGTTGTTGTCTCGTTTTCCATAGTTTTCTAAACCCACCCAACTTTTTTTTTTTTTTTTTTTAATAGAAATGGCAATTATATATTTTAAACATTTCTGTATTCAGTTTCTAGCATTTTAAAATTTTCTGTATTCAATTTGCTGGTATTTTACTTTCCTGTCTCTGAAATTGTCTTGCTTTTTTTTTTTCGTTTGTTTCATTTTATTTAGTTTTGTTTTGCTTGATCATAGACACATTATAGCAAAGAATATTTTCAAGGTGAGATTAGAAAACAGATAATGCATAAGTGCTGTTGGTGTTGACAGGAAGTCTCTTATATGTGAAGGGCAACATGAGATAAAACTGTAGTGTGTTTTTTTTTTCGGTTTTCAAGCAAGTGACTGATAAAGGCTGGTATCTCCTACTGAAGGGAAGTAGAACTTGACATGTTTTTAAAACAAAGATGGGGGAGTTTGGGCTCAAGCTGGAAAGCCAAGTTTTAACCACTCTGAGAGTCAGTATTACTGTTTATTAACAAGAAGATGTCAGAGGAAAAGCTTAAGAGGAGGAAATATGAAGATCTTGGTTCCCCCTGAAAGAGTAATTTACATCAACTGCAATAAACAATTGTTATCAGAATAGAATAGCCAGTAAACCTGTTTTGGCCTCTGGATGCAAACCTGAAAACAGCTACCTTGGACGCTGTCTGGCTGGGTGAGGTCTTGAGGAATGCAGAGAGTACTCAGGAGGGACTGCCTGTTTGTTCATCGAATTCATTTTATTAAGCCACAGTTATGAAGTCTGTTCTGTTAAATGTGTAGATAAAAACAGGATTTGTGTTCCCCAGTCTGCCCTTCCAGCACTTTCCGTGAACGCTGTTTTCATGCAGAAACAGTTGGGAGAAAAGACAAAGACGCCCATGCACGTGCATATTTGCATATGGGTAAGCCTATTTTGAGTTAGTTGTTTTTCATGGATAAGCAGGATATCCAAGTTAGTTTTCTGTGATTTATGGTTAGATTTTTATATAAAAAGCCACACTATTCATGTAAAGTATTATATATTTCTTTCAGGGAAGACTAAATCAGCCATATTAATTCAGCTAAATTCAGACTTCTGTGATAAATGGGGGAAAATATGTTTTATATAGTCACAGGAAGTCTATCCAGCAGTGTTGTGATAGCTAAATGGGCAAATAAAAAAGAATTGGTTGAAGCTGAGTAATAGAGAGTCCATCATAGCAGTATAATAGAATGGCAAACAAGGAAACCAAATACATTTATTTTGAGAAGTTACTATAAATCACTAGTAGACCTCAAAATATTTCTCTGAAGAGGACATGGAAAGAAATAAGGTTGTATGAAAACATATGCATAACATGTTGAAGAAAATCAAAAGGTTTGTACCAAGGAAAGTAGCTGTCGCAAAGCCCCAGAGAACTGTTCCTCTACTCTGCTCTAAATGGATTGTTGAACCATATGGTTTTACACTACAGTGTCACTTCTATATGTGCTAATGCAAAATCTAAAAGAAAATTTTAAGTTCCTATTTGAGAACATGACGCCTCAGTCATACAAATATGAAAGCTCAATTCAGTAAGTAACACCAGTGTAAAATGACTACAATATACTGCTTGTAAGTTACTAATATGAAAATCTGTATGTTTTATCAAATTTTAATTTCATTATATGCAAAAACATGTAATCGTCAGAAACTTGGTTCAGAAAAAACATCCCTGACATGTAAGAAATCTTCCTGAAGGTAATCTTCCCTCACTTCTCATCCCTTTTGTCCAGCTAAACACCTCAAAAATACAAAACTGAAGTTTATTAAACAGAACTTTTATTATCTGCACTGATCTCCAAAATACAATTTTAATTATTTAATTATTTTTTTTCAGTATTCTCTGTGTTGCAACTACAGTTAACAGTGACACACTCATGTTATTAATCTACAGTGGATTGTAATTTCTTCAGCAGCAGAGTTTGGTAAAAAGCTATGTGTGGTGTCTACAAGAATTACAACACAGCACCAGTGATTTGGACATAAAAAAACAGAGACAGATAGAGTTTCTTAGTCCAGCTGAAATTTAATTTCAAACAATGAACAAAAACTTTTGGTATTTTTAATGGGCTGAATTTAGCAGAGTTTGTTTTGAGGAAGCTTGCATTGGCTTAAAAGAAAAGCCTCTGCAGTCCTCTTGATACAGGATTTCTATGGTATACCAACAACCTAGCACAGCATAACTGAAGTTAAGCATCAAGAGTAGAAATGGAGCACTGCAAAAATAGATAGTGCCAAAATGCGAGGTCTCAGTGTCTGTGGAAGTCCTGCTGGCAGTACTGCCAGTGCCCCAGGCTTGATCCTGATTTGAATTTCCCTTTGCTACTAGGCTGCCCTGTGTTGCAATTATATGATACATATCACAAGTTCACTAGTGAGAGATACTGTGGAAATATGTTTGTATAGCACAAGAGTGGTATGGTATAGGAACACAAGGCTGCTAAAGTGCCTTGGGACTTTTTTTATTATTATTATTTTTTGTTTTGTCTTAATCTGAAGCTGTGAGAACATGCCTGTTCTGTCATGTGTGGATACCAGGTACATTTCTAGAAATACTTGTTGCTGGCTTTATTCTACTTCCATATAAGCAAATGTTAGGTAGATTTATTCTGCTTCTATCCCTTCATTTTTATTTTCTCTCTGAGGAAAATGTGTAAAATAATGTTGACAAATCTCTTTGATTTCATAGGCTTTCCTGGAAGTACTCAGACACAGTATATCAGGATACACGGTGTGGCCATCCCATTATGGAATATCTCATGAGCAAATGAAGTGTGCCTGGCTGTATGGTGGGAGTGTTTATGTATGTGAGTTCATACGTACAATGTACCATTGTAACAAAATACAGATCAGTGAGGTTAATGCCTTTTACTGGATGTGACATGCTGATATACTCCTTTCACCAATATGTACACACCCCTGATACAAAACAACAAATGCATGCCTTTTGGTTGCTGTTATGGTAGAGAGGACACAGGACTAGTGGAAGAGGGAGTGCCAGGCTGTCTGTCAAAGTTCAGTAGCATAATTTTGGCAGGCAGGATTTGACTTATGTCACTGTAAAGTAAGCACTTGTAGTGTAAAATGTAGTGTAGCACTATTTAGGTATTTAGAATCACAGATTCATAGAATAATGTGGGCTGGAAGAGACTTTAAAGATCATCTAATTCTTCCAATGCCCATGGCAGAGACACCTGCCACTACACCAGGTTGTCCCAAAACCCTATTCAACCTGGCCTTAAACACTTCCAAGGATGAAGTGTTTAAGTCCACAGCTCCTCTGGGCAACCTGCTCCATTCTTTCAGTCCTTGCCTTTGCCTTCTGGGACTTGGGTTATGTGGCTAGAACTCTTGCTGGTGAAGGCTGAGGTGAAAAAGTCATTGAGCACCTTCACCATATCCTGGGTAAATAATTTAAGTATAGTTTAGCAAATTTTAGAAATGGAAGATTTCTAGGTAAAGCCTGAAACTGCAAGATAAATAAGATGAATTTATAGAACTCAGGAGCTAGAAAAGTCAGAGCTGACATTTGCAATGGGATGCTCCAGATAACTTCTCTGAGCAGTGTGTGAACAGCTGCTCTCAATGTGTGCAATGGTCTTCTTCTCTTTGAGCAGATACTTTGTACATAGCTGAAAAGGTGTGTTCCATGCCCAGTGAAAATTTTGGTTCTGATGAATAGGAATTATCCCCAGTAAAATATGCAAAGAAAAACAAAATAACAACAACAAAAAAGAAAAAAAGAAAAAAGAAAAAGAAAAAGAAAAAGAAAAAGAAAAAGAAAAAGAAAAAGAAAAAGAAAAAGAAAAAGAAAAAGAAAAAGAAAAAGAAAAAGAAAAACATGAGACTATGAGGCTATTCCTGGCCATTTCTGTGGAGTAATTTTAATTTCAACGCTCACCAAAATGATTTTTAATTTTTTCCGCCCAAGAAGGAGCACAGGAAAAAGAAGATAGGAATGGCTCTGTGGTGCATGTTAATAGCTAGAATGTCCCGGGCTTAAACATGTGGGCTGAGAAACGTGAAAATGTACAGGAATATAAAAGTTGGTTATGTACCATATATTGATGTTATCTAAAAGTTAACCATATGAAAAAGTGTTAGTAGTCTACAGGAGTTAAGAAAGGCTTGTGTTTGTTATATGAGAAATTGAGAACTTTTTGCACTAACAAGACTGGTAACAATAGCACATGGTTTACCTCTACATATTTAGATTTAGTCTTATTTAATTTCTAGGGGCAAAGATTGTGTTTGCTTTCTGAATGCCCAAATATTTTGATTGCATGAAAATATTTTTAGAAAGAGACATTGTTGTTGAAATTCCTTTCCTTTGGCCTAATGCAGTTTCTTTGAACATCTAGCACACAGCTAGTGGGAAGGTGAGATGAACTGTGGAGCTTGCAGGACCAGGGGATAATTGTCTCCCTGTATTTACTCAGTTTGGGGCCCCTCACTACAAGAAGGACAAGGAGGCCCTGGGGCATGTCCAGAGAAGGGTCACAAAGCTGGTGAAGGGCCTGGAACACAAGTCCTGTGAGGAGTGGACGAAGGAACTGGGGGTTGTTTAGTCTGGGGAATAGGAGGCTCAGGGGAGACCCTATTTCTCTCTGCAACTACCTGAAAGGAAGGTGTGGGGAGCTGGAAGTTGGCCTCTTATTGCAGGTAACTAGTGATAGGACTAGAGGGAATGGTCTCAAGTTGCACCAGGGGAGGTTTAGGTTAGAAATTAGGAGATATTTCTTCTCAGAAAGAGCAGTCAGGCATTACAACGGTTTGGCCAGGGAAGTGGTGGAGTCACCGTCCCTGCGGGTGTTCAAGGAAAGGTTGGACATGGTGCTTAGGGACATGGTTTAGTGGGTAACAATGGTGGTAGGGTGGTAGGGTGGTAGGTGGTTGGGCCAGATGATCTTGAAGGTCTTTTCCAATCTTAATGATTCCATGATTCTATGTGTCACAAACATATTCATCCGTTGAAACCAATTGTGGGTACTTGTGTGTTGGCAAGATAACCCAGTCACTAGGTTTTCATATAGTCCTTGACTCCCCACAGACCTTTTGCTATTGAGGTTCGCTGTAAGCCCAGGATGTGCTGGGACCTTCACTGCAGCTAGGTCACAGTAGCCACTCAACTGGCTTTCACCACCACTCTGGAGAGTCCACTGCAGTTGGCATAACTATTTGTGATGTTTTAAATATGTTAGTGTTACCAGGTCTTATGGTTTCTTTGCTGAAATTCACTTGGAAAAAAAAAAAAAAAAAAAAAGTGAGTCTGTAACCTTGGTGTTTGTGAAGGAAAGCTTCAAAACTATGACCTGAACTCACCCTGCATTGTAAGGCAAATAAACCACACAAATGTATTTATTTATTTTTCAGTAACTCATGTTACAGCTAATCTCATGATGTTTTGTGGCTTGACTCATGGTTTTCAAAAGCTTGAGGTTGGCAATAGTGAGTAATACATAGAATGTCACATACAAAGCAAAGCCTTTTTTTTTTTTTTTTTTTTTTTTTTTTTTTTTTTTAATTCGAGGGTTATATAATGCCAAGAGCAATTTATGCTCTTGTCTGCTGCTATTGGATCTGTGTTTGAGAGCCCAGGCCTCTGATTGTGGTAAGACCCTGAATCTCAATAATTAAATCTTATTCTTAAGCAAATAGTTCTGTAAACTATGAAACAAATGAGCCCCGATTCTTATGGATTTGTGTCCATCAGCTTTGAGGACATCACCTTTATTACCTTTGAGGCTTCTGTCCTCTGCAGGTCTGCCTGAATCCAGCCAATAACTTCAAAACTATTAGGAAAGATGATGGGTATATATACATCTAATTTTACTTAAAATTAAGACTAGAAATTTTCATACAGTATATGTAAATTTATAAAAAACAGGCAAAGGATAAAAAACTTAAAGTCATTGATTAATAAGTTATTTCTGTTGCTAGTCTCACAAGGTGTATTTTCTCATCAGTTACCAGTTGTAGCTAGTTTGTCTTCCCTTTTATATTTTCTGCTTTTGAGCTGGATTTTATATGGGAAGATGGACAGATGGATATATTCTGAAAGGAAATTTGAAGCATTTAAAAATTACTCATTTTCCAGATCACCCATTACAATTTCATCAAATGTGTGGTTTGCTTTATATTGCACAAAACAAAACAACACAAAACAAACAAACAAAAAAACTTTCAGCATACAACAACAATTAAGGAGCAAATTAATTGTTTTAGCAGGCATTATGATTCACTTAGTAGTACTAATCTTGATTTTCGGCAAAAGGAAGCGTTAACACCATGTTATTATAATTACTAGAGGATTCTTAATCTGGACATACAGAGGTGTAGAACATTATTTTATTGGCACTGGTTATTGCAGTGTGTTGTCACTGATCATTTCCAAATGTTTTACACCATGGGAGTGTAGCACCTTTTGTGAATCCCCATCTGTGCAGTCAGGGAAGGGCTGGTTATCGCACACTGCAGGCAGGGAGCATAATTGTCTCTTGGCCGATATGTAGGGATTAAACCCCAGTCTGTATCCATAACGGGTTGAGATAATTAACTCTTTAATTATTGATTCATACTTTGTGCTGTGAACACATACAACAGTTACCTTAATGTTTTTTGTATTCCAGAGCCACAGATTGGAGCTGCTTTTAGCTAACTAGTATCTTCCACGACACTTGAAGAGAAAAGACTCTGCATACTGAGATGTCTGTCCTCTGTGAGCCCTGCTGATGAAAAAATCAACTCCTCTTCTGCTTCTATCAGCAAACATGAAACATTAAATTAATGAAAAAGGCTGATTATACAAAATATTAAAGTTGGGAAAAAAAAAAAAATATATATATATATATATACACCATAGGGAAGGTCATTTCTTCAACCAAAAAATGATACTGAGAAAAATACATTTTTGCTACTAAATATGTAAAAGCAATTCTGCATTTTTTTTTTTTGCTCCTACGAATAAAATTCCAATGCGTTATTTTTTTTTATTATTTTTTAAAAATAAACTAAGCTCTGGTGCTAATTAATGCCATCAAAAGTCGTAACAGAATTATTTTAGTGTTTTTTATCTCTGCATGATGAACACCTTCAATATCCACCCTCCTCCTATTAACAGTTGTATGTCATTTGAAAACTGAGCAATAATAGTAACTATTCTCGTCAGAACTGTTGAAGCCCTCCCTTTGCAGGCTGGTGTACAATAAAATATGCATTTCACATGTCAACTGTAGAGGTATAAATGGCTAGATTTTATTTTATTTTTCTCTACAATAATTGAAAATCTGAGGATATGGGGGCAAAGATAGCTGTAGAATGTCTTCTCAGATTGTGGAGTTTGATCAGGGGTAAAGTTCTCGTGAACCTTTCCATATCATTTTCTGAATGTATCAGTAAAAGATTGTTTTATATAATTTCTGTCTCTTGCCCCCAAAGCCATAGAATCTTATTTCTTGTTTGGAAATCAGATTTGAATCTAATTTCTTGTTTGGTATCTGCCTTCCTTCTTTTTCCTCTTTTTTTTTTTTTTCTTTTTTTTTTCTTTTTTTTTTTTCTCTCTTTTTTCTCCCCAGCTGATAGCAGTTGTAATATATACTGCATATTTCATTTTGAATTTTAAATATAAGGCAAGAAATCTACTTGTATTTGCAACAAGCTGTGTCTGTATGGTTTAGTTATTCTTCCGTTATTGTTTACATAGTTTATGTGTCAGGGCTGACTTGATTACAGCTTTTCTCACACTTACACTTCTATGTTGCACATCATTATACCTATAACCACAAGTCCTTGTGATTGCAATGTAAGAAGATAATAGCAATTTCGTATGTTAGTTTGACTTCTTGAATAAGATTTTTAGTGGATAATCAGTGGATAACCTGTGGGATTTCTGGCTTTTTTCTATTAATATTTTGGACAGAATGCATTATAAGGAGTTAATGCACTGTAGTATTTTTTCTATAAGCCCAGGCTTGAGATTTCTAACTCATCATCCATGTGGATACCTACATTAAGTAATTGACTTCCCACCATTGAATTTGCACAAAATATCTTTTTGATTTCAGTGGAAGGAGTATTTCATCTTTCTATTTTTAATGGTATAGCAAAGAGGCTTTTTATTAATCCAGTTTGACAATATTCTTCCTTTATATAACATGGTAGGCTTCAAATACAGAATTAGTGGAAAAACAATTTCAGACAGTCATTTACACTGTTGTCTGCTTTGAGCTAAGACTTTTGTTATTGCTGAAAGTACAGCCATTGTACTTGTTAGATAATTTACAGTAAACACACGTCCTCCTAATTACATCATAGTAGCTTAAACAGATTTGTAGAACCATTAAAAAATCAATACTTAGCTTTTAGGTGATGAATTAATTAATGGAGTGTGAATGCTGAATGTTTGCTTTATCCAGCATGCACTACAGCTTTTCATAGCTTCAGCATCAAAAGGGGGAAGTGCGAAGCGGCATGAAGTTAAGAAGTTGAAAATGCTTTTGAAAATGTATCACTTTCTGCCTGGCCTATAGACCATCCCTGTAAAACTTTGTGTTAGTTCAGAAAAGTGGCACAAATTATTTTATATAAAAAATATAGGTCTAATAGAAACACATATCTATTCTTTCCCCCTCTAAGGCCTATATTTTTCACTTTCCATTTTTGCTAGGCCTCAGTTGAAGTCAAAGTGTTTTACATAAGGATTTAGTTTATATGGGTAGCATGATCAGCAAGAAAACACTTATAGTGAACTCCAAAGTTATATCTATTAAAATTTTAAGAGTGCTAACAAAATGACAAAACACATTTTCTTCCTTCCTTTCTTTCTTCCTTCCTTTCTTTCTTTCTTTCGTTCTTTCGTTCTTTCATTCTTTCGTTCTTTCGTTCTTTCGTTCTTTCATTCTTTCGTTCTTCTAACACCATCCAGCTTCAGTTAAAATGAAAAGGTTACAATGATCATATTAAATAAAAGCTATACTCCTGTCATTTTGCTGACTGGATTGTAGCTCTCAGAAGTCTAAGTCAGCCTATATATTCAGAGTCACACATATATGATAAGATCCTTGTTTCTCAAAATGTCTATTCCTGACTTCTGTTACCATCTTCTATTTATTCAGGGAAGTCCCTTTAGATTGTAAACTGTAAATGCAACTTCAGTTTCAGTTGACTTGTGCCAATACAGAAGCAGAAATGGGATTGCTCATTGTGAGTGTTCAATTGTTGCAAATAATATGTTAAATGGTTACACCAGGAACAAAAAGTTGGATATTCAGAAGCATTAAATATTTATAAATTGTCACCGAATTATTTCAAAATGTAGTTTTAAGTCTGTACCATGAAAATTGCATGCTACCCAAATGCACAGAATTGCTGAACATGAAATAGCAGCTGACGCTAATAACTACTTTAACAAAATCAGGAAGATTCATTTGGTGTTTATTGTCTGGGGTTTATAAACTGTCTATTTCTTTAAATGCATGGCCTTGTCGCACAGAGTATCTGCCCTTTAAAATGTCTTAATTGTTTTATTATTAACTGAACTCTTTATTCTGAGTGTGTGTGTGTGTGTGGGGGGGGGGGTTATCATAAATCAGGAGTTAATTTAAAGGATGTTATAAAGATCATTCTGTTGTACTGCTTGGCTATTTTGAAAATACATTTAGCATATTCATACTTGTCTCAGAATTTCAAGGAAGAACTTAAAAGGACCCCAACAGGTGTGTCTTTCATGCTGGGTGCCTTATCACTAAAAGTCCCTTGAGCAGAAGTGGGTCAACTGTGCTGCAAAAGGGGATTTTTCACTCGGCTTTCAGGTGTGGGAACAAAACATGCTGTCTTTGAAGTGCTCAGGCTTTCATTTGTCTCTTGGAAGGCAGATCATGCTTTCCTCATTCGACTGGAATTCTTGCTTCTGATGTATATACAAATAAAATCCAAAATAACTGAACTTTTTTTTTTTTTTTTTTTTTTGAGAAGTGATGGCAAAATAAAAATGTAGCAGCACTATTTGATTTTAAAGTTGTGCTGCTGACTGGCACACTGCATTGTGTTTGAAGTCTCTTCTCTGAGCTACTAGCAGTGGAGCATAAGTGCTTCCTGTTTTGTTCTTAGCCTCATTCTTCTATTTTGTGTTTAGAAATATTCTTCAGGAATAGAAAACCCTGGTCAGATAACATATGAACTGCAACATCCTGAAACTAACATTGTCTGACATTCAAATGTCATAGTAAATATCTATATATGTATATATATATATATGTGTGTGTGTGTGTGTGCGTGTATATTTCATATTTAGGATCAAATACAAGGATGGAACACAAAACAAATAAATAAATAAGTAAATTAATTGATTAATTAATTAGACTTTTGAAATAATTAATTCTGCATAAAAAATTAGGAAATCCTAAAACCACACTTTTATTATGTTTTGTGGATGTTCAGTGCAATTCTCCATACTCAAAGATTCAGCTAAGATATTGTTGAAATTTATGCTTTAGAGTGCTCGTTGGAACATAACTGAATGGAATTAAATATCCAATACATGATATATGTAATATATAATATATATTCATATTCCAAATAACTGTAATTTATCCTATGTATTCTTTCTCCTTATTTAGGAAGGACAGTAGAATAAGGTCTCTTCCTCCTTCTGTCAATTTATTCCGTCTTTTCCTTATTTCTATACCAAATTTGTATGTCTTGAGATATTTAAGGTCTTGTACAGCTGGACAGTAGTCTTTGTCCTCAAGATACTTTTTGTTACAAGGGCCAGGAAGGAGAAGCCAACATGAATAAATCTTTGCATATGTGTCAATAGCTGTGGGTCACCTGCCAGCTAATCTTTTTGTATGGAGAAACATACCATATTTTTAATTTGCAGTGCTTGCCTGCATCTGCATGTTAATCTTTCTCTGTACTGTTACATCAGTATTAATCTAGTTGTTAGTTTCTGTCTACAACTTTGTTTTTACCTGCAGCTCCTGTCGTTCTGTCTTCTTTTATACCGCCCTCTGTTTTCAGTAACCCACCAGCCCACCTACAGGGTACCTTGCCACTCTGCAGTGGTGTCCTCCTATAGGTTCAAGTCTTCATCAGACGCAAGTCACACTTTCACCCCAGTGTTTTATAGGAGGAAGATAATATTTCAAATCTATACATTCTCAGCTTCTCAGCAGTAAATCTGAAACAACATCAAATTTGTTATGTCTTTTACATCAAAGTTCATTTGCATTGCTCATTAACAGAAAAACATTGCTCTCAACAGAAGTATTAACAGCAGTGGTCTTTCTAACCCATGTGTTTGGAGAATGTCCTTCCATATTCTGTAAAACATTCACCTCTGTAATAGTGTAGCAACATTTCTAAGAATATAAAAATCTTAAGAACAATCACTCAACTGTTAAATACAATATAGCATGTAACATTTGTTTCTTTGGTTCCCTTAACTCTGCAGTGAATGGGAGAATAGTGAGATGCCCATCTCCACATAGGGAATTATGGGTAAATGAGGCTACACTTTCTAAAGCTCTCCAAGGCAGCAAAGGGTGATGCACACATTGCCTCACTAATGGATGAATTCCTTTAGATGAAAGTTGGTAGCTGAACATCCACATGTTGTTAAGAAAGGAATTTTCCTTTTTGACAACTGATTTATCCTTCTCCAGGAAACGATAACATGTTTATATTTTTAAGATAACAATAAAATTGATGATGATAATGACCAATTTCCCCTATTTATGGCATGACTATTTAGAGTCATCTAATTAAGTTAACAGAATGTAATATTGTTATGGTATTTCAGTCTTATTTTTAAGCAGTTATATTGGCTTGTTGTTGCAATGTTAGCCAGTTTTGCAAAGCAACTTTCAAGATTCATCATGTACTTTAGCTAATGATAAATTTGGTAATAGGTTCCAAAACACTTGTCCCATGTACTTAAACATTCTTTCAATGTACAGGAGCCATTTCATGCTCAACATGTAAAGTGAAAAATTTCAGTGTAAACTTCTCCTTTTAAAGAGCCCTATCATTTTCATTTTTTACTTTTTTGTTTGTTTGTTTGTTTGTTTTTCTCACTCCTTTTCACACTTTTTATCACATAGCTTCCTATTTCTTTTTCAACTCCAGACTTACTAGCAAATGCTTCCTCAAAGCCAATGTAAAACTAGAGCCTTAAAAAACCCAGAGTGACTAGGATCCATGTCCCTGAATTCAGCGAAGCCAATGTCAACAAATGCCAGGTTCTCAGCAGACTGCTATGTACAGTAAAGGAAGATTTTTTTTCCACTGTATGACTGGTAAATATATCTGCTCAAGAGAAATGTATATCGTGATTGAAACTACAGCCTCAAAGGAGGCTGAGCAGGCCTTCAGAACAAATTGAGCTGCTGAACATGCATTTATTTTCATGCTTTGTGTGATTAAATTGCTCCTAAATAAAGCACACAGCAATTAATCTGACAGAAAGGAAACAATTTACAATACCTTTTTCTAATAGTTATGCATGTACACAGCTACCCACTTCAGATTGTCCCTCTGGAAGGACAGGTCACAAAGAAAATGCAGACCTTGACCCTGATATGCTCTGCTTGAACTTTTCCTGACATGGCACTGCAGACTTCAGTGCAGAGCCATTTCCCATCCATCTTGTTTGCTCTTAAGCTGCCAGCTCCTTACTGTTTCAGCTGTGGGGAAGGCTGAGCAGGCAGCTACTGTTGTTTCTGCTCTGTGATGGGACAAGAGGGTGATGCTGTATTGATCTGTATTGGTGAAGAGATGGTAGCAATTTCTTTAATTGAGTAACAGGAAGGGAGATAAGAGAACGCTGGAAAATTTATAGTTTGAAGAAAAGAAATTAAGAGAGGAATAGAAGATGTTAATGTTATGTTAATACCGAGGAGCCCAGAACTGGACACAGTACTCCAGATGAGGCCTGACTGGGGCAGAGGAGAGGGGGAGGTCACTTCCCTTGACCTGCTGGCCACACTCCTTTTAATGCAAGCCAAGATCCCATTGGCCTTCTTGGCCACCAGGGCACACTGCTGGCTCATGGTCAACCTGTTGTCCATCAGGACCCCCAGGCCCTTCTCTGCAGAGCTCCTCTCCAGCAGGTCATCCCAAAGCCTGTACTGATACATGGGGTTGTTCATTCCCAGGTGCAGGACTCTACACTTGCTCTTGTTAAACCTCTTCCTGCCCAGCTCTCCAGTCTGTCTAGGTCTCACTGAATGGCATCACAGCCTTCTGGCATGTTGGCCACTCCTTCAAGCTTTTTATCATCTGCATACTTGCTGAGGGTGGACACTATTCCCTCATCAAGATCATTGATGAAGACATTGAACACAGCACAGGGTTGTCTGTGGGTATGACTAGCATACAAAAAATGATACACATCATTTCCTACATATCAATCTGCTAGGATGACAGTGCCAGAGTTGGGGAAAAAAATGGTTAAAAATACTTGTTTCTAATATTTAACAATCAGTGAAGATTAATGCAGTAATTTATGGGAAGTGAAAAGGTATTCCAGTTCCACTTCTGCTCCTCATACATAGAGGCAAGATTTTTTTTTTTTTTTTTCTTGTGCCAAAACCTGGTTGTTTATGCTAAATAAATTTTAAGTAGGTAAAACCCCAGAAAGTGTCTTATCTCATCTGTTGGGTGTTTGCAACTTTAATTGTGCAAGAGGCTCCTGATGTTACATCTTTATACTTTATCATAACTGTTTCCTTCATGGCACACCTTACCATTTTTCTGTATTTTATACATTTTGTCTGTAGTTTTGAAATAAAACAGTGTCTTTGATACTGCTGTGTGCCATTGTTTCACAGCTTTGGTCAATACCAGCCTTATGTCTCTGTGATTAATTAACTTGTAACTCTTTTCACATTTTCTTTTTCTGCTTCAGTATCCATTGCTTTCTGATACCCTCTGTATTTTGCTTTGATCTAGGTTAGTTTCTGTCACATATGTGCATAAAAGTTTTAAGAACTATGGCAAGCTCAATTTTTTATTTATCTTTCATCACAGGTGGCCCTCCTGCTGCTATATGTGTTCTGATTAGGAGCACTAGAAAAAAAAACACCTTAAAGACTCACTGTCTACTTCACACTGACCACATAATGTTCTGATGATTGTATAGCATAATCATGCAAAGCATAAAAATACGTAATTTTCAGGTGCCCATAAATACATGCTTTCTAGGACAACATTCACTATTTCTATTGGAAATGAAAACAGAACACTTCTAGTATTGCTTCTTTTTTGTTTATTTCCTTGCTGGTGTTTCTTTTGTTCTTTTTCCTCAGCATCTCTCCCTCTTTTGTATATGCCCCTCTATTTTGAAATTGTTTATTATTTTGTCCACCACCTAAGCCGAGAGAGCAAGAGGGAGTCTATGTTTTATGTATCTCTAAACCCTAACCTTTACCCTAACACTAGTTAGTTCCCAAGTCCAACACCCACTCCATACAGGACTCCTGTGAAACAGTGCTCACAACAGATGCATTTTAGTAGTCTTGGGCTGGAACTCTAGCTCATGTGGAAAGAGCTGTGCCAGCATACACAGTAGAAAAACTCCTCTAGCAGTTTTTAATATTTTGTGGCTATCAAACTGGGTGTAGTAGCAGTCTGCTCAGCCTGCTGTTTCACCAGTGCACTGGTGTCATCTTTCTTACCCTGCTCTATACATCTGCCCTAGTTTCCCCCTCTGAGATTGCTTGCATTTTTAATCAATGCCAATTGATTCCAGACTAAATGTCTGTGATGCACAAGATTAACAAGCAGTTATGGGTAGACTATGTTTGAACTTTCTGTATGGATTTCACTGCCTTGATCACTTCAAACAAGAACCATTGGATTCACTTGAAAGAAGGACCATTCAATTCTTACCTTAAAAATAAGACGCAGGAAACAGACTTGGAAAGAACTGTGGGAAGAAATGGATTGTTTGATTAATTAAAAACCTATCCACATGATGATTTAAAAACACAGTCACACTAGATAATGAATAGAGGTGTCTATGTTGAAAGGCTGATAAACAGAATTTTGCCTTTCCACTGTTTACTTGTGAAGAAATGTTATGTCATCAGTGTATTACGCTCATGTGACAAGGGTTTGGTAGCAGGGAGGCTGTAGGAGAGGCCTTTGTGGGAAGAGTCCAGAAGCTGCTGCATGTTAGACAAGGGCTAGTTTCAGCCAGCTCCAAAAGGGACCCACTCCTGGACAGAGCTGAGCCAACAGGCAATACTGGTTGTACATCAGTGACAGAAGATTTAAGAAAGGAAAAAAATGCTGTGAGGCAGCAGCTGAGAGAGACGAGTAAGAAAATGTGGGAGAACAACCCTGCAAACAGCAAGGTAAGTGCAGAAGGAGGGTGAGGAAGTGCTCCAGTTCGCAGAACAGAAGTTCCCTTGTGGCCTGTGGAGGGGCCCCTGGTGGAGCAGGCTGTCCCACTGCAGCCCATGGGTCCCACATGGAGCAGATCTCCACGCTGCAGCCCGTGGAGGAGCCTCCAGTGGAACAGGTGGATGTGGCCTGGAGGAGGCTGCAGCCTGTGGAGAGGAGCCCACGCAGGAGCAGGGCTCTGGAGGGAGCTGCTGCCCGTGGGGGACCCGTGCTGGAGCAGTTTGCTCCTGGGGGGTGGATGGACCCTGTGGTACAGAGCTGTGTGGGAGCAGTTCTTGAAGAGCTGCTGCCTGTGGGCATCCCCCACAGGCTCAGCTGGGGAAGGATGGCATCCCATGGGAGGGACCCCACGTGGAGCAGGGGCAGAGAGGGACCATGAAGGAGTGGCGGAGATGAAGCATCAGGGACTGACCACAGCCCCTATTACCGGTTCCATTGTGCCGCTCAGGAGGAGGTGGAAGAGGGTGGATGGAGGGAAGCTGATTTTAGTTTGAGTTCTCACTGCTCTTGTCTGTTAGTAGTAGGTAATAAATTACATTAATCTCTCTATGTTAAATCTGTTTCACTTGTGATTGTAATTGTTGAGTGATCTCCCTGTCCTTATCTCAACCCTTTATCATTGCATTTTCTCTCCCAGTTCGTTTCAGAAGGGGGAAATGAGAGAACAGTGTGATGAAGCCCTCAGTGTGAAACCACCACAGTCAGAACATTCTTTAGAGTTTATATTTGTTCATGAGTTTTCATGTCAAGCCTTTGCTAAGCAATTACATATAAATTTCTTATCTTTTGTGACAGACATATATATTTTTTTGTGATGATATAACCAATAGTGCAATTAAACTTGAAAGATTTTCATTGAAACAAAACTTCATATATAATCCTAAATTTGGTTTGATGTGTGTTGTCATTCCAACAGTTTCTCAAAATCTATTTTAAAGGAAGTTTTACATTACATATTTATGCAGGCCTTTCTTCAAATTTTGTGGCAGTGCTTGGTGAGGTTGTTCTCAGATTTCAGAGCCAACATCTTCACTTCCATCACAGGAAAAAAATGACAAGCCCACAGTCCTAATATTTCTAGGCATTGCTTCTGATGAGCACTCGTATTTGGATAATCCTGTGCTGACTTTAATAGCATATTTATTCTGTAAAATACAATTTATTCAGAATAAGACTTGCAGAATGGGTCAACCGCTCTTCAGCTTGTGTTGTCTGTGATGACGGTACATCAGATGACCATGGAGAACTTCCATTTGAAAGAGTAGCTTTTATGTGTTTTTACCATTGTCCCAGCAAAATCATGTGGAAGTGAAATAAAATCTCTCCCTGATATCTTCTGTGTGAATAGTGAACTATGTATTATCCCACTTTTATACTGCACCCTGACCTTCTATAGATACTGTTGCTGAGCTGTCTTTTGTCTCTGCTGCACCTTGAAATTTATATTTAGCATTTCTGCACATAAACACATCCTGTTCTTTGCCATCCTTGAACACCCACTACAAACTTCCTCTGCCTTTGTCACTGTCAGGTTCCTTCAAATAAATGCTTAGCTATTTTAGACACTTTTATAGTTTATTTTTGCACAACCTGATGACACTCCTGCTTGCTCTCTTTCCCATTAGAATGCTCCCCCGGATTTAGATTTATTTTTTATTATTACTTTATTTTTTTTTAATTCTGATACTCAGTGAAGTAAATCCTGCCTATACTTTTCATTTTTCTCCCCCTGATCCATTGACATGGCATGCAAGTGTGGTACTACCATGCACGTGGTAAATCTGTCCCCTTGGTTCTCCAGAAGGACACTAGAAATATGGACATAGAGAAAGGCTGCACACAAGCAAGGCTAGGAGGTGGCCAGTGCTGCTAGTAGTACATGAAAGAGTTTGGAGATCCAAAGATGAACCACAGAAACCCATCTTACCATTCTGTGTTGAGGAGCTGGTAGCTATGATATGAAGACTTATGTCCACTGTCTGGGGGAAACAATGTTGGTGAAGGTCAGCAGGTAGAAAACAAGTAAACCTACTTTGTGTTTGTTGCTAACATTATTGTAATCTGCTTCTGTAGAGAATTTAGAACATTTGACATTGTCCTAGGACTCTTTCAGATGAACACCTATTTCCTTCCAACGACCATCTACTGCACATCTGCATTAGCTTCAGTATAATTTAGCATAGTATCTATGCTGCTTAACTGCTTAAGCAAGACCTGAATTTAGGAAGAGCAACAGAGCACTTACATTTTCAGAAGCACATACATTTCTATGTGAGTGAGTGAGTTAAGCTACGATTTTGTTCTTTAAATTTACTCATGCTCTTTTTTTTCTGCTGTGTTACTTTAATGAGATGTCAAATCCTTGCAACACTAACATCACTAGAAGTTATCTGAGTGGCCCAAGTAGTTCACCGTTTTATTCAGAAGCTATCTAATCTCATGTTTCACTGCTCTCCTGAGTTTCCCAAATGTCATATTATTCAGCTTTTTTCACACCCTGGCCAAC
Source organism: Anas acuta (assembly GCF_963932015.1). Lineage (NCBI taxonomy): Eukaryota > Metazoa > Chordata > Aves > Anseriformes > Anatidae > Anas > Anas acuta. The sequence continues at coordinate 49,649,478 of NC_088980.1, read as the reverse complement.
TCATCAGCACAGTCATTATCCAACCTCTCGAGCTGATCTACTTAACACCTCATTAAAAAAAAATAAGCTCATCTCATCTCACTGCTCTTCACTTGTCAACAAGTCCTGTTTTTTTTTTTTTTTTTTTTTTTTTTTTTTTTTTTTTTTCCTTTTTTACATGCAGTGCTTTTGGTGCTTAATATTTGTCAATCATTAGTTTTTACCCTCTGGTGCAGTTTCCTCATGCTCCTGTTGCTAACCAACTCATTTATATTATATAACACTGCCTTTTTAGCTTATATAAGGTCTATATAAGATTTTGCTGTTGTTGTTCTTGTTCATTCTTGAACTTGAATGCTAAAGCCAAGGTATATTGGCATATTAAAATATATACTCTGATATTGTTTTTTGGAGAAAAAAAGTGTTTTATGTACATACTGGTATCATTTTATGATAGTCAGAAACTTTCTGGTTGAACTTTTCCATAGAAACATTTTTTTACTTGGTTAGATGATTCCATATTTCTTTAAAGAACACATAATTATTTCTGAGGCAAACTTCTTAACAGTAATCTCACAAATAAAAATATCGGAATCAGTGTTTTTGTATGTTTGTTTGTTTGTTTGTTTGTTTTTTAATGTGAAACAGTTAAAATCAGCTTTTTTTTTTTTTTTTCCTCAACAGAAAACAATTAAGATTAGTGATGAAACACACCATACCTTGAATTTATGTTACATATGCAAGTAGTTATCTTAGCTGTATTTGCATTCTGTACTGCATTTCACTGTGATTTTACTGTACTCTGCAAAGAGATGTGTAACCCAGACAGTATTTGAAACTGGTGATTAGTTAGTTGATGGAGGTTTAAACTCAATGATGTCTTCGACTATGATGGGACAATGGACAAGGTAGTAAATAGTGATCATTCTTTAATAATACTTAACAGTTAGTCACATGGTTTCTTCTGTATCACAGTCATTTGATTTTTTTTTTTTTTTCTCTATACATAAAATAGTGACTGAAGTATTTGGGAAATAGTTTTCCCAAAATAGTTTTCCCAAAAACCAGAGCTGCACAGTTTTGGGAAACACCAGTGTGTGTTAACTACTGGCAAATTTTGACTTTGTAAAGCTGACCATTTTGTATTGGAGTAACCAGAAAAATAGTGGTGATGTCTGCAGTAGTCATTTGAACATAAGACCAGTAAGATATCTGAGAAATTGGAATTTCCTGGTACCTGACAATATTCAATGACTATGGGTAACAATTTATCTTACCACTAGCAGCTGGAGGCGTAAACATATTACTTCCTGTGCCCCACATATAACTGTTTTTTCTTCCATGAAGAATTCAGGATACATTTTCTTTTGGCACACTGCCCATATGAAGACTGCAAGGGCATAGCATCACAGGACTGGATATAAAAATCCTATTTAAAAAAAAAAAAAAAAAAAAAAAAAAAAGCTCCATAAAAACATTTCAGACCTGTTTCAAAGAAATCCAGGGCTTCAATAAACTTGACATTCTGGTTACTTTTTTGGTTCCTCCAGTACTTATTACTGTGAGGTGTTTTTTATGTAGGCAGCTTGTTTTTTGGAGAGGTACCTTAAACATTTCTGCATTTAGTGTGCTGAAATGTTAAAGCTGTGACATTCTAGACACAGACTACAGTCTTGTCTTAACCTGTTGAATTCTTAGTAAAAAATTCCCACAGAATCAGCTTAGCTAAACTAAATGACTAGAATTATGACTAGAATACAGTGGTTCTCACAATGATGAGGTTGTGAACCTCTATTTTATGTTCAGGCCTATGTTACCCTCATTAGCATTAGTATTACCCCCACAGAGGTGTTTTAGAATATGCATAGAAATGAGGGGGGATAGTACATTCTATACCACTATTACCTTGTCCTTTTTTCTGACTGAATTTTGTCTAGACCTGAGAATCTATTCTTCATTTTCAATACTGTGGAGAAAGAACAGAAAGGACAATCTAACTCTGAGGAATAGGTTTTTTATTTTTTTTCATCATGTTACTTTCTCATAGATTGTTACCTGCACAGATCCTGATCAGGAAAACATTTAGAAAAGAAGGAAACCCTTGAGCAGAGGGTGCTTGTATGAAAAAAAAAATATTAAAAAATCATTTAACTTACCATAGTCAAACCTACATGCCTGGCACCCACTATGAAATCTTCATAGCACTTGAGTGTACCTTTAAATAATTTTCTATCATTGTTAAACAGTGAAGAATAATGAAAATATTGAGCATGAATGACAAGGATGATATTCTGACTACATCTATCACCTCTTATCTGTACCTGTCTGTTTACACATGCCATCAGTGTCATAACAGCAGCTGTCTTCAGAGAAGCTTTGTATAGCAAATCATTTAGGTTGATAAGCTATTGAAAATCTGTTGAAAATATATTGTTTCTTTTTTGCTTTCTAAAAGAATGCACTTAAGATGGCTTATGACTCAAATCTTATGCTTAGAGGACTGTCAGGTACACCAGCATAAATAGTTCATTGCTATAACCGTCCTGGGGCTATGAGAAAGAGAGAAAAAATTATATATTAGCACAGCAAATGTCTTCAGGGCTGAATTATTTTTTCATTTCCAGCGTTGCTCAAGAGTGGGAGCTACAAAGTACTATATTGCTACTGTTGCTATCACCTCATTGCAATAGCTCCCATTAGTCACAGGAAGGCTGAGGTCACTTCCATGCTTTTTGTGCAAGGAAGCCTACTATTCATCCCTTGCAGTCCTCTAGACTGTGAGCTACAGAAAATGGAGTAGGGGAATAGTCTCTTCCATCTCCATGAGATACAGATTTGACTCTGAGTCTTCCTTGTGTTTTCTAGTGTAATCTTATGTATATCATGAGCTTGACTTCTGAGCACCCTTAAAAGCATAAGATGAAACAGCACTTTTTAAAAGTAAAGTTTAAGAAAAATCAAATCAAAACAAAACAAAAAACCTGTAAGAAGACAGATGGATCGTGGAAAACTTCAAACACTTTTATAGGTGACTGAGGCCTTAGGGCTTTGACTGAAATTATACTATAGGGATATTTTTTAGCAATTAAATGGAAACTGGCCTTAGTTCAAATTTGATGTAAAAATATGATGTTCTCCACATTAGAATGACATCATAATCTTGGAAATACCTGGTCTGTTACATGCAGTATTTTTTTCATTGCATTTTTAGCCTTTGTACCCTGGTTGATAAATGCATAACTAACCAGATAGGGTAATAAAGGACAATAACTTTCCTTTAGTTAATTTATACTGAAGAGAATGCATCAAACATCAGCTAAATTTGTGTACTTTTCACTGACTGTAGGATATTTTTGACCTCTGTCTTTCCTTAGTCTTAGCTTAATAAAGGATTTACAGGGCAGATGCAGAGAGAGTTCTGGAAACCAAAGGAAATGACCATGAACTACAATTATTTTGATTAATTATGAAAAAAAAAGGGGGGGGGGGAAGATCTTAGGTTACTTGGTTGAAAAGGTATAATAATTTAATTTAAAATTTATAGAATAGAGGGTTTGCTGTACTCTGTTTTGCTGGAGGAATTTGGAATACTTCATGAATAAAGTGAAACTATAAACAAGTTGTTTTCATTACTACTATTACTACTATTACTATTACTATTATTCAGGACTGCACAGCATTGCATTCAGTCAACAAAGTGAACTCACTGCTAGAGAACAAACAAGCATGTTTCAACAGTAACAAATAAGGAGAGAATTTCCTAGTACTTACTGAAGCTTGCTGAATTGCTAATTTTCCTGGAGCTGTTTAAGTTCCATGAGGGCAATGCTTCTTACACTTTGGCCACATTTACTTGGCTTTTCAGCAGCAATGCTGCTATCCTCTATCTATTACACTGAAGGTCTACCCTTGTAATACATTAAAGCCCATATGAAATATTCATTAGAAAAACATGGAAAAAAGGTGCATAGGCACTTCTTAAAGCAAAAGGAATTCTGCTATTTCATCTGGAATATATGGTAATATTCTTTAGTCCTTCAGATGAGTCCCTGAATCTTATGGAATCTGAAACTATAGAATTACCCTTCCCTTTCAAAATGTATTAAATAATTCCTTCTTAAAACAACTGATTATGAAATTTAATCTTAAAGCGCTGTTTTATTGAAGAAAAAGTAGCAAAAGGCTTTTGGGGTGGAAATCCAGAGCATTTGTGGAAAGAATGAGAAAGGTGGATTAGCACTCTAGGACCGTGAATATTTTAGTAATGTGGAAGTATTACAGAGGGAGCTATCAGACATTAATACACCAGCATTTTGGTTTAATCCCAGCAGGCAGCTAAGTACCACAAAGCCACTTGCTCACTTTCCCCAAGTGGGGTGGGAGAGAGAAACAAAATGGTTGAGATAAAGACAGTTTACCAAGTAAAGCTAAAGCTGCACGCACAAGCAAAACAAAACAAATTATTGTGCTCCTTCCTACCAGCGGGCAAGTGTTCAGTCACTTCCAGGAAAACAGAACTCATCATGCATAATGGTTTATTGGGAAGACAAACACCATCACTTCAAACATCCCTCCCTTCGTCCTTCTTTATCCCAGCTTTTATTGCTGAGACTGACATCATACAGTATGAGATATCCATTTGGTCATTTGGAGTCAGCTGTCCTGGCTCTGTCCTCTCCCAGTTTTTGTGCACCCCCAGCCTCCTTGCTGGCTGCATAAGAAGCAGAAAAGTCCTTGGCTCTCTGTAAGCCCCACTCTGCAATAGAAATATCACTGTGTTATCACCAATATTTTCATCAGAAAACTAAAACATAGCATCATATGAGCCTCTACAAAGAAAATTAATTCTATACCAGCCAAAACCATGTCAACCAAATATAATTGCTCCTGCATGATTTTATTGATGTAATAAGTTCTGGTGTATTACCTTTAAAATGTAAGTATTGCTTCCACTCTGCTTCAGTAATGGAAACAGGTTCTTTTTAAAAGTAAATACTATTTCCTTGCAAGCTAAGCATTTGATCTAAGCATGTCTGAACATCAGGAAACATTTTACTGTGTGGGTGACTGAGCAGTTGCACAGGTTGCCTGGAGAGGCTGTGGAGTCTCCCTCCTTGACGAAACTCAAAAAAACATCTGGACATGGTCTTGGGAAACATGATCTAGGTGTCCCTGCTTGAGCAGCAGGGTTGGACCAGAGGTCATTTCCCACCTCAACCATCCTGTGATTCTATGGTTCTGTAAACCTCCACCTGGTTTCTTCACCATGGAAGTAGTGTAAAGGGGGTCTTGCAGTGTCTACATTATTTGATAGAGCATGATGATCTTTCCTTTAGCTAAGATCCAGGCCAGTGTATTCATTTGGTGTTGCACAGCAGCTGCACAGGCTCACAGGCATGAGTCTGGGAGCAGTATTCAGTATTTTCAAGTGTGCCTGTTTTATTCCTGTGTCATGTATACTTAGCATTGGTGTCTCTGCAGCAGCACCTCTAAAGCTTTGGGCTCTGGATTTAGTGCAAGTGGAAGCGACTTTGTGTTGATGGTTTCTATGGTGTACATATATTCCATAGCATCCTTGTATATAGGACTATCGAGACCAAATGCTTCGTGTGACTAGGTATCTGGTGTTACATTTAGTCATAGAACAAATATCATTATCTTTCCTGAGCTGTGCAGTGATTACTGTATGCCTTTGCATTTGAGAATTTGTGACTTAGGGCTAGAAGAGTTCAGTGCTAAATGTGTTTTAAGTACCTCAGTAGCTGACTGGGTGTGTGGACAGCTAATTTGCTTTTGGCAGTAAAGTGGAAAATCATGCACTTTCTTATAGAACCATAGTTCAGTTCATATTGCAATGCTTCTTTTTGTCAGTTATTTATAATGTGTAGTTTAAATGATGCCTTTTGCATTTGAGGATGAAATACAGTTAAGTGCTGCTCACGAATTGGGTTTACATGTATTAGAAGTCTTCCCATAGTGAGGAAGAAGCCATGGTATTAGGATGTTAAAAGAAGTAACTGCTAGTGTCCACTGAAGCCACGGAATGATTTTTTCATTATCTTACTGTTAGATCACAAAATTGATGTTTAATGGCACATTACTATTTATTTGGTTACACTCATCTGCAGCATTGAACATCATAGTGTAATCACATTAACTAGTGACCACTGATGTAAGAGCTTGTTTACATGTGGGAATCTACAAAATAGCTGCATCCCAAATATGAATATCATCTCTAGGAAGAGAGATTATACCACCCCTCTGTGTAATATCTAAATCCTCTACTAATAGAATTTCAGAGTGAACTAGAAAAGAATCAAAGCTTTTCCATCTTACTGGCTGGAATAACTATTTTTCCTATTATTTAATTTTGCAGATGACAGTAACAGTAGTAGTATACAACTCTTGTTTCTCATTTACATGAATATCACATCTTTTAAGGATTCAGTTGTTTTAGAAAATGTTTTCTGGATAAAATAACTTGAAAAGTGAACTGGAAGAACAGAGATCTCCTTCCCATTGGTCAGTAGAAAAGTTTGACTCCTTCAGACCCTTTCAAAGGCTCTAGAAATAGTCTGTATGACCTCTAAGTTTACTTGTTTGTAACCTACAGAGCATGATAAAATTCCCACTGGAGCATGAAATCATCTGATACGGACATTTACAGTACCGTAATTGTAAGATATTTATATCAGAGCTTTCTTTGCCTCATGAGCTACAAGTCTTTTACTCTTTCTTTCTTTCTTTCTTTCTTTCTTTCTTTCTTTCTTTCTTTCTTTCTTTCTTTCTTTCTTTCTTTCTTTCTTTCTTTCTTTCTTTCTTTCTTTCTTTCTTTCTTTCTTTTCCTTCTTTCTTTCTTTTCCTTCTTTCTTTCCTTCTTTCCTTCTTTCTTTCTTTCTTTCTTACTTTTTCTTTTCTTCTTTTCTTACTTTTTCTTCTTTTCTTACTTTTCTTCCTTCCTTCCTTCCTTCCTTCCTTCCTTCCTTCCTTCCTTCCTTCCTTCCTTCCTTCCTTCCTTCCTTCCTTCCTTCCTTCCTTCCTTCCTTCCTTCCTTCCTTCCCTCCTTCCCTCCTTCCTTCCCTCCTTCCTTCCTTCCTTCCTTCCTTCCTTCCTTCCTTCCTTCCTTCCTTCCTTCCTTCCTTCCTTCCTTCCTTCCTTCCTTCCTTCCTCCCTCCCTCCCTCCCTCCCTCCCTCCCTCCCTCCCTCCCTCCCTCCCTCTAAATAGCAATCTCATTTATTTTTTTTATGATGGAACATCAGATCCAGCTTTGATAGTTACCTTCACTACTGGTTTCAATGCTCAGGCTGGTGATTTGCTTGGGGTGAAGGCCCTGGTTAATCTTGAAGTGCTTTTGTTTTTGGTATTATTTGGTAACATTTCTGTAGAGGACATAATCTGATCTGTACACTGAAGGTTAATTAATACTGTATTAGTCTGTGGCCCATAGAGCTGAATATCCTACTGAGTTTAATCTTACAGTGAACAACCTCCCCATTGCCTTCCAAGAAACTCCCAAACCTCTGTAGATAAAGCCTGAGGAATACAGCAGATATTACACATATGCTGATACTGTTTATATTACTTTCTGAGTATGGCAAGAGTCTGTCTGAGGAGCTAGAAGTACAGAGACTTGGGAAAGCTGGGTACTTGAGAGAAGCAACAAATCCTTGTTTTAGCAAGTGAACCTTTGATGCAAGGAGCTCTTACTGTAGCTAGCTCCTTATACCCTGGTTCTGATTCAGGCTGTAGCTACAAGCAAGAAAGTGCTGCAGCTTATCTCTGACTTTCAGCTGTGATGTCTATGTTATCCTCCTGGGCACCTTGCCTACTCTATGCAGTTGTTTCTCCTTGCTTTGCCCTAGACTCTTGTCCCCATGGAGGGCGATGGAGCAAGTGGTCTTGAGCTGGCAATGCCATTCTGGTGCTCTCTGCAATTACCCATTACCAAGGTGATCCTTGCAGATCTCTAACAACAGCTTTATCAATGAACTGATAACACAAAGCATGCCTGAGCCTGATGTCCATATTTCATACAGCTGCAAGTACTCATTGCTCAAAATGTTATGCTTTAAAAAAGCAATTAACCAGATCAGACAGGGCAAAACTCTTTGGATACATAAGAGTGCATACAGGTGCATTTGGGGCTCAGGAAATAGGCAATGCATCAGTGTTAGGAATGGAACTGGAGAATCTGTTTATAAGATGCATCTCTTCTAGGAGCCTCGACTCCCTAAGGCATTCCTGTCTACGAATTCCTATCCATGACAAAATTGAGCACCTCTGTGGTTCAGTTTTGCTGAACTCATTAAAGATGATGATAACATGTTTCTGGAATCTTAACATCTCACCTGTTCTGTGCAAAGAAAAAAATAAATAAATCATGTTTTACCTTAGAAGTAGGTGCTTAGGGCAAATGGGACAACTGCAGTGTCTCACAGTTGTGAGACCTCAGCTGACAAAAAAAATCACAGCAAGGGCAGGCTTTCTGTTTTCTGCTAAAACTTCAAACATCATAGGTGCAGCACTGGATATAGTAGGTTAAGCTGAAGGACAGCAAATAATTTGTGAGCCAGTGTACACTACTTGTATTACTCTGTAGGATGTCTGAAAGCATTAAAGATGCATGATCTTTTAACAAGGAGCTGCAGCAGTAACTACATCAAACTCCAGAATCAGCAAGCAATAATTTACAGGTTAGCACTTTGAAATATTTATTTTGTCCGATTTTAAAATGTTTAGTCTGGAACATTTTAAATGGTACTTTCCCACTGTATATATTTGGCTTGTGGAGCCTGTCTCTCCAAGTCTGGACAAGTATGGTCTACAAGTTACTGTATTTTATTGTTTAGAAAACCAGTCTGTGGTGGAAGCCTAATGTGAAAAGCCAAGCGTCCTTTTGAGAATGCCAGGGTCAAAGTTCAAGGCCAAAAAAAAAAAAAAAAGAAAAGGGAAAATGAGATAATAGGAATCTTGTGAGATTTCCCTGGTGGTAATAGAATCCTCAGATGTCCAAACATAGTGGAAATTTATAAGAGTGTCTAAATACATGTGCCAACAGACGAATGTCTTATGCAAAATATCATGATTGAATTTCAAAATGAATAAAGTAGAATAACAAAATAATAACCTCTTCATTGCCTAATCGACTTGGCCTTTGTTGTGACCAATGGGAGTTTAAAAGTTGTTTTTTAATATTTTGGCTGAGAATTTGCTGTGCCAAAAATGTGCCCAAATTCATGAGGAAACTGAGGCAACAGGCATATATTTTTACCTTGAAACACTGAGCTGAGTCAAATAGCTGATTTGGGACAGAACTATTAACTCAGTTTGAATTCACATGTATAGCTTTTTAGCTATCAGACTTTTTCTCTCACCTTTCTTTAATACTACACTGGCTACTCTGTGACTTTTTTTTTGCTCATTTTTTACTTTTAACATAAATTTGACTACCCACATTCCCCTCTGACAAGTTATTGCTGGAGAGAAAAGAACTGGGATGCTGGAAAGCATGTCAGTTAAGGGGCAGTTGTTGGAGGCACAGCAAGAAAATTAGACTGGAAACAACATAAATATTCAGAACCAAGTGAAAAGGAAGATAGGAAAATCAGTCTCCAGTCTAATACTACTCAAATACTTTTTCTATTGCCAGTAAAATACATTGGAAAGAGAGCAATTACAGATGACTGCTTTCATTAGGACTGGAAGTGGCACTACCAGAAGGATGCGTATATATATGCATGAGATACAGATATACACATTGATGTATATATTTGATGTCTGGGTAGTGAGTCCTGTAGCATGGGGATGAAATGTTTCATTATATGAGGACAGCTTTGTAATTCAACCACAGCCAAGTCAGTAGGCATTGAAGAAACTTCCTGATTAAGCATCAGGAGAGAAAGTGAGACCAGTTTTCCTTTTTCTTTTTTTCCCTTTTATGCTTTCTTTAGGTGCTTGCTTCTCTCTGAACATTTTTTATTTTTATTTTATTTTATTTTTTCCCCTGGGAGGAGCCAACTCTGTTTTCACTTACAAATATAAGATGCACCTACTGGAATGAGAGCAGAGATTGGCTCTGTCCTTGAGGGTAAGTTAAAAATATGACTCTAGTGGCATTTACACTTGTGACAATAGCAAGTGGCATGGTCAGACTTGCGTGCAAAAGGAATGATTTATCTGAGTTTAAATATCTTTCCCTGATTTCCTCCTGAAGAACCTAATGCAAACTCTCTAGGGGTGCATCACAATAAAACTTACACTGATGGCAGACCTGCTATAGTTCAAAACTGTGTCCGGCTACAACCAGTTCTCATGCATATTTCCTTTTCAAAATTGAGATGGCCTTCACCAGTATTTTCAGTACTCTTGAGACATGTTGACATTTAATCATGAAAAAACTTTAGACACAGCATGGGAAAGTGCTTTATTTTCTCTCACCATTTCCCTTCAATTATGATATAAGTGAAACCAGATAGGATGCAAAACAAAATCCACTTGACAAAAATATTTTCAGCCTTTGCATACCCATATTCTCCCACATTCTGGTAAAACTCTATTTCTCTTTATTTTCTCCCAACTTGAACATGACCTTTACAGCTAATCACATCTATGAAGGTTAGTCTTTATTATTTCTGTGAGGGCAAATAGATAAGAAATTTCATTATTAAAAACATCTTATGCAATAGGCAGTGATTAATGTATGAAAGAAGAGAATGAGTAGATACTGTGTAGAACTGGAAGAAGTGTTCTTTAAAAAGATGTCTATGGTTTGGTAATCAACTTCTGACACTCTTTGGACTAGTATATACAGGACAAGTTTGGGTTGAAGCCATACAGTAGCTCTTTTTCAGTTTCCTGGTGTGGTGAACCTGCCATATTCCCTTTTGTGTCCGTGCCGGGAGGGTCCTTGGTCACAAGTAGTGCTCGGCCAGAACACATGGGTATCCTTTACATTCACAGCTGAGAGAACAAAGAAACTCTCAAACTGAATGTACAGGAACATCTTAGGGCCTCTCTGTAGAGAAAACAAAAATCATTCAAGGATGTGTATTTAGAAAATCCATTAACCATGGAAGTAAAGGAAGATTATTCATGAGTTTAAAGATATGGTATTATTACTGAAGAAGAGTTGTGGCCCAAACCAGGCCCTATTGGCTTGTAGCTGGGGTACTGGCTAGCTGTAGCTGCATAAATTCACAAGTGCAATGCTGATAAACCCATCTTGTTCAAGTACACAAATAATAATTTAGTTATAAACAATGTAGGACAACTTTCGGACAGTTTGGTAATAAAATTGTCTAAATTTGTAATATAAAGAAGAATGAAGGTTTCTGATATGTGTATTCTTTTTCTCAAGCTTCGACACTGGAACTACATTAGATAGATAGTCTTAAAAGAGATAGGAAAACATGAGTCCACAGTTTGTTGCCTAAGAACTATATGGATAAGAAGTTTTAGGGGTATTTTATAGATCAGAAATGCCATTATGTATTTACATGTTTTGTTAGTGAAAGCTGGCAAGAAGTGTATTTGTGACAAGAGGCCTGTATTTCTTTTATAACAGAGACACTTTGTCTTTTTTCATCATCTTTTTCAGCTTCTTTAATGTATATAGTTGCCCACTACAGAACAGAACAGTTGTGTTTTACCTCGCTAGATACATACTTTTTCTGATGTGCTGCTTGTTTTTTTTTTCCTGGTACAAAACATTTTTAGTTACACCAGGTCAGATTGTGGATAGTTTTTAATGAAAACACATCAAGCAGAATGGGGATAACTCCTGGAGGGGACGGAGGCAGAAACAGATGACACAGGAGCCTATATAACCATAAAAAAGGAGAGTAAAACCTGCCCATAAAGAAGATGAGACTACAGAACCTGTGGAATAAAACTGAATGTTCACGGACACTTACGGAAGGCACTCAGATGCTCAGGAGTTGTAAAAACGTTAGGGTATATGCAGCGGTGGGATTAATGTGGTTAGCTGAGGATGATCTAAGTTCATTGCACCAAGATGGACGATGCAAAATATAGCTTCTTTACAGTCTGCCTGAAGGAGAAAGCTGAAGAGCTCACTGCAATAGCAGGGGTAGCAACACCAGAAACAGAATGGGTGGATAACTTTTAGACTTCTGAATTTTGGCGAGTCATGCTGGAGAGAAGGTAATTGGTGGTAGCTGTGCTTTATTTAGTTACTTAGATACTGTATGGAAACCACCATTTGTTTCTATTAAGAACATGTCGTTTAAGAGGGATTAAGAATTTAAAAGAAAGCTGCCTGGGCACCCAGCCAAACAGGAGATACCCATTTATAGTCTAGCAATGATGAGCCAGCATCAGGAATTACTAGGCCAAGTTCCTCCGCAGTGTAAATTAATATAAGCAAGCCTGAGGCCCAGTGCATGAAGCAAGGCTATGTTTACCAAAATGTAAGAGACACAGAAAAAATTCCCTGTAGTCAGCTTGTAGAGCTGTATTCAGTATTAACATATGAAATAAGTGAATTCTGGCTGGATGTGCTTTTACTTACTCTAAACAACAAGGTTCATAGCAGGAGGGAAGGCTGCCAGTGAGATTGTTTTTTGATGCTCAGAAAATAAGATCTTCTTAAAAAAAACGAAGCTATGCACTGTGAGAGCAGGCAAGGAAGTATCTCTTATTTTCTGTTACTGAGTTCAACAGGGAAGGGACCTCATTTTGGAGATGTATTATTCTTTTCTAAATGATGCATCAGGTGGAAGTGACTAGGTGAGTCTGTGAAATATGAACAATGCCTACAACAAAAAGATTTTAATTTATAAAAAATGTAGATATCTCTCACCCCATATTCTCTTCACAGTTGATTCCAACTTAAATGTTTAAATAGCTTCACTGGTTGTACACTAACTTGTTTTATATGAAGGCATTTACTTACATGCTACCTCAATCCAAAATTAGCTTTAGCTTTTTTGACCACAAAATTACTTAGTATCCTTTTCTTAATAAAAAAGCAATGCAATACTGTTTTTCTCACCATATGAATACAACTTGAAATCAAAACACTTGGCAAATGTGATCGTTCCTTTCTTAGCTCTTATGTAACTATGTTATCCTGAATTAATTAATTTTCTGGAAGCGTGAAAGCTGTGCTGTAAATTACCTAAAATTATATAAATGATCCCAGACATTGACTCTCAATTGTCTAGTGTCCCTGGGAACATGATTTAAGTGCATAAATTTATAGATTGTTCTCAGCTTAAAGGAACTTCAGAGATCTCTGTGGTCTCTGGGGACAGATTTGCATCCTTGAGTCTAGAGACACCAGCTGAAGAAAAAAAAAAAAAAAAAAAGATATAGTATGGAAACGTACTATCAAGGGCTTTTTCTTGATAATTATTTAGTGTTGATCAATGATGAAAGTTGAAGTGTGAAAGTTGAGGTCAACAGGTCTTTGTCTCAGATGCTTAACAGGAAACAATGCGAAGAGTTGGAGCTGTGAGGACAAGGGGGCCATTTGATCAGGCACCAACTGGTCACCAGAAGACCTCCTCCTTTGGGATTGAATGTGTAACAGAAGTTTGATTCATTATCTGTCATGTACAGACAGTGAATAGTGAACAATTTGCTGTTATGTTCACCTTTATTTGATTAAACTCTGGGGACTATTAGTTCACATGGAAGGAGCAGGCATGAGTGTAAACAATTGAGAAGGTACATAGGGTTGTGGCAACTCTATCTCAGATGGGCCTGAATATTTAACTCTAAATCTGATTACATCATATTGAATTTGCACTACAATGAACTGAGCAATCTTTATGTGTGAAGGAGAGAATGTTCTCTGTATTTTGGGGAATGCCTGGGCAGGAGAGACAACAGATGACTTACCATCATTTGAAGGCGCACCAGCCTGCATAATAGCTTCATGCACTGGGAATGTGGTCTTTTGCCATTTACTGACCTACTTTCTATAAATTACAGTGGTTTAACTTGAAATATAAAACATTTCTGTCAGAAAAAGTGAAAAAAGAACTGGGCCCAGAATATCTGATGCCAAGAATAAAAGGGCATCTGTGATTCACAGCATGCTTGTAAGTCTTGGGGAGATGGAGCATGTATAAAATTTGTGCTAGATTGCGGAGAGCATGTAAGTATTTCAAGAGCAGACAGGAGTCATAAGCCTATTTGAGAGTAGTGTTTATAGAGGGTGAGAGCTGGGAGCTGCTAAGGACCACGTACGGCTGGGGAGCTACTAGGTAGTTGAGAGTTGTGCTGGCTCACATGAGGGTTGGCCTTCTGCTATACACAGCACACAGTTTGTCAGCTGCTCGATTAATAGCGAGAGAGATTCAATGGAGCAGCCTGGCAAAGAAAAAAATTGACAAAAATGCTAGAAGAGTGTAGTTTTCTGTTTTTCAGGATCTTTAAGATAACTTAAGTCTAAAGGTTGATTAAATAGCTGAAAATACAGAAATGAAGGGAAACACTTCAATGTCATTTTTTTACAATTGCATTCTGCACAACAGAGACTATATACTTTGTAAATGATTTGAACATCGGGAGGACTTCTGCAATATCTCAAGACACACTGCTATGTTTAAAAAAAAGTCCATTTGAGGCAAGATAGTTCTATTTCAGATAAATAGCTTTAGAATGTAGGAAACATGGCTGAAATTTAGGCATTTTAAGCCATTTTCCATTTGATTGCCATTTCTATCCCACAAGGATATTGGTATAAAAATGTATGAGACTCTGGGTGCTTCTTAGGCTGATCTAGCCCTGTACATGAAATTATAAACAAAGTGACATTTTAATACTGTAATAGCTTATATTCTCATGCTTACTAATTTTTGCAAAATTTTGCCCTTGAGAAAGAGTGGAGTTAATCATATTTAGTTTAAGGGACAACAGAATTTCATGACTGATACGGGAGTTATTAATGATGTCTAATTAATATACCCATTAAAAGTTTGCAAGATTAATCTAACAAATAAATTATAACCAAGTTTAAATTGGATTTTTTTTTCCTAAAATTGTTTTTCCAGTCTTTTTGGGAGGATTTAAAATAGAAGTGTTGTGGTTAATAAGAAATCCTTGGTAGTGTTATTTATATGAAGTAGCAGGCTGAGGGATTGGTAACAGGATCCTAAATCTTTTTTTTTTTTTTTTTTTTTTTTTTTTTTTAACCTTACCACTGTAACTGTAATCCTTGGTGGGTTTAATGAATAATTCTTACAATCTGTTGACTATTTGGTAAAATACATTAAATTACTAGGTCCTGGTTTGGTTCAGCAGGGCAGCTGGCCACATTGCAGAAAGATCTGATGTTGTCCGAAATGGATCTCTGATGGAAGGAATGCCAGCCTCCCCAGAAGGTCACCAAGGAGGGAGCAAGGGCTGAAGGGAAGGAGAGCAAAAAAGGTCACTGAGATACTGTGTCCAAGCTGCTTGATAAAAGACCAAAGCCAGGTGACATAGACTGGGCTGCACCCACCCTGTTTGAGAATAACTCCTTGTAAAGTTAAATAGCATTTACTATCTCTCTTTTGGGCACTATAGGGTGCCCTCATGACCTCACAACATCATTGTAATTTTGTGTGTAATATTTTTCTGTTCAAAGGTTCTGAAAAACACTGAGAGGTCTTTGTTGTTACCAGTTACCAAAGTGTTTCTGTTACATGAAATTGAAAGCACGTGTTACATGTATGAATGTGGCTTTAGCGCGTATAGGAATGTTTCTGGAAGCAAAGCTCACAGTGAGACAGGACTTGCCCTTGTTTGCAAGGACAAAACAACAACAACAACAACAAACAAACAAAAGCACGACAGTTTATGACCTTTGGAAGAAGAAGCAGGACACTCAGGAGGACTACAAAGATGTCCTGAAGCTGTGCAGGGAGAACTAGATATGTTGATGAAGCTGGCATTTTCAGATTGAAACGGCTTTTTGGACTGAGTTACTAATTTGCCTCCTTGAATATGACTCATGACGCACTTTCTTTCCTTTAAAAATGGCTGAGTAATTACTCTCACCTGCCTGGTTAAAAGGTACAAGCTTGAAGCTTCTTTGCACATAGGAGACATCATGACATAAGACTAATTTGTGAAGTCCTAGGCATACACAGGCTGAAGATACATTGCAAGATTTGCAGCTTGACCAGGAGGGCCTCTGGGCATGCACGGAGTTATGTGCTTTCTTTTTAGAGGCTACAGTGCAAAAGGGTGCTGCCTCTTAAGTGTTAAGCTGGACTGCTGAGGGATTGCTCATTTACGCTTCAGTACTAAATTGCATTTACTTTATTTATTTATTTATTCCCCAGAGGTAAATTTTATCTACATAGCTCTATGTGGAGTGGTTAAGTTTGCACAAGGAATCTGTCACAGAGACCTGAATCCTTTCCTAAAGACTTAATTAGTAGACCACATTTTATCCATCCCCCAAACCCACTGAAATCGCATGATTTTTTTCTTCTTATGCTATAGGTGTGTTAGAAAATTGTGACTAAACCAGGGTGGTTTAGGTAATTTTTGCAAGTTCTGCTAAATGTTAGTGCACCTTCTGCTTTTTCTTAAGTGAAAAAGCTGATAAAATAGGCACATTTTGAGTTTACTGAAAGAAGCTGGCCACATGTCATTGCAGCATTTTTACTTGTTGTTGGCTTGGACTGGCAGTACAGATGCAGATCCCAGCTGAAAGAGTAGTAACATACAGTTGTCGGCAGGAAAAATTTCTTAACATGCTATAGCTCAGCTGCTTGGAATGGTCTTTATAGTACTTTAGGGAAAGGTTAGAAGCATTTAATGATATCTTGCCAAAATTACTATATTACAAAATACCAGAAAACTTCTCAATACATAGATATATGAGTGGGTGAAATGCAATATGAGGAAATCCTATGAAGATACTCATACGTTTCATAAGATTATTTTATTAGCTAGGTGCTGGCAAGGTATAACAGGGTACAACTGGACATTTTTGTAAATGCAGATTTCCCCAGGCATTTGAGGGAGATTACTGTGCCTTCTAACAATCTATATTTTCTCTTATTCAGGTCTTCAGTAACACAGGCATTCTGTTTCAAGCAGTGCACCCTCCATGTCAAATGTTGGTAAAATTGGATCAATTATGTAGAACTGCATTTATGGAATTCCATCTTTTCAGCTATTATATTACACTGTAACAGTATCTGAGACAGAAAGTGATTCATGCTCATGGAAAAGGTAAAAAAAAAAATAAATTTTTTTTTTTTTTTTGGCTTGATGTCTCCAAATTATAATGGAAAATCTGGAAAAAATTTGCTTTGACAATGCACAGTTCTCCTTCAATACTCTATATTTTTAGATTTCTGTGTACCTAGAGATGTCTGTTATATTGTCATTACTAATGATGATACTACTGCAAGGCTTTTTTAGAATTAGTTAAAAAACAAGACAAGTTAGAAAGCAGAAAAAAAAAAATCTCTGCAGAGATCCATTCTTTGTATAGTATAATTCTACAATTTTAAAATGTTGGCAAAATTTTGCTTTTCACTAATGGAAAACAGAAATATATGCATGGATTTTAGAAAGAATTTCTTTGTAAAATCTTAAGCCAATGATCATTAATGTCAATCTAAAGACTTAAATGTTCATTTATTTGGAGGAAGTACAAGACCTGATGTATTGCACCTGCTTTTCTTAGATTTGGTATATTTAATATATATATATTTTTTTGGTATAACTTATTTGATACTAATTTAAAAATGGGATGTGGAAGATGTAAGAAAGTGGGTTTTTGTTAGAGATTCTTGGAAGATGTTGGATTTTATTTATTTATTTATTTATTTATTTATTTATTTTAACATCAGCTGCTGCAGTGAATTTAAATACTCTGTAATCTATATTGTACCTGAACATTGATTACATCATGTCAAATTGGGTTTACTTTATTAAGGAAGATGATAAAGGTAAGTAACTGTGTTCTTCTCATATAAACCTGAATCAAGCATTTCCTTGTAATTACAATGTATCTGACAGTGGTCTAACTGGAAGGAAAGATAACAATTTGCATATTTTAATCTGGAGGTTAGGGACCTCTGTCAGAGCAACAGCCTGGTCCAGGTCAGCCAGGAGGAATAGAGAGGAGAAAAATAATTGAAAAGGCAGTTTACGACAAAATGAAATTTGTTTCATTGTCACTTAAGGTTGTCTTCATGTCTCTCTGCAGGAGAAAGGTCAGTTTGGGAATGAAGGGGGAAGGAAACAAACATGTCTCACTAAGGACCAAAAAACAATTTTCTTGTTCTTAGTAACAGGAACAGTTGCAATATATATTTATGAAGAAGACTGAGGAAAAGCTCACGTCTTATCCCTATTTTAAAACAACTGGTGTCCTTTGACTAGCAGAGATGCAAACAGAAGGTATATCTAAAAACTATCCTTGAAGATGAGCTCTGTACAGAGGGTAAGGAGCACTTAATGAAGTAACTCACTATGACACATTGATTTTGAAGGCAAGAAAGCAGGAAAGGATTTTCAGGAAAATTAAGATTTTGCAGTTGAAACACCTGCAGTGGTAGCTGCAGCTTCCACTGCATAACACTTACACATATAAACATAAATATACTTATAAACATAAATATATATGCATAACACTTATAAACACATATGAACACCTTGCCAGGAACAAGGGTGAGTTGAACATTTTCTCTTTTCCTGCTCATACTAGGATGTCAAATGGAAGGTGGTAATGCAAACTTTTGTGCCTGAGACAAATTCCAGTGTCCCACAGTATTGCTAAGAGGACAGTAACCTTGTGGATGACCTCCACGTTAACTGGGGTTACTGTGGGTACATGTGTATGCTTAAATTCTTCTTGGTATCATGTGTTTTCAGTTGGTTTTTGCCTTAACAAGACCATCAAAAGAGCAGGGCATTAGGGATTAGGGTAGGGGAATGTTATTTTAAACTGCTTAGGTTTTAGTAAAGATTGTCATCTTGGACCATGATCTCTCATGGGAAATGGGAGAACTCATGCCTTCTGCATGAACAGGCAGGCCATTTAAGCAGGAGTGTTGCAGGAGTAGAAGCAGGAATGTTGCAGGATCCTGTCTCTGAAAAAAATAAATAAATATGCAGTGATATGCCTCTTTTTAGAATTTGCCTTCACCATTGACACCATTGTTAGTCACAAAAGCTGAGTATGTTTGTTTGTACAGTGTATCTATGTGGAAGTGCTAGTGAAGCCTCTGCCATTCAAATGATTTCAAGAGATTTTTTTCCATCTCCTTCTGCTAGAAGACAGCTTTTAGTTCATTCATGTGTGATGGAGCAGAGCAAAAAACATCAAATATGTGGCCTCTGTTAATCACAGAAAGCTCTTGCATTATTAAAATAATATGGTATGGAATCCTCAGGGTTTCCACTCATTCTTGTACTCAAGGAAGGGCTTTCTGATCACATATGACCAATGATTGGCTTGAAAAGATGGAGTGCATTCTCAGAAAGTGTATGTCTATGCAGTAGTATTAACTGGGCAAGCAGTTTCAGCCTTCCTTTCCATGTTAGTTAATGAAAACACTTTACATCAGCAGTGAAGATATAAGATGGAAGAATATCAGCAGTGAAGATATAAGATATAAGATGAAGACCTACTTCACTGCATATATAAAGTGCTTCTGGGATGCAGAACTCTTATTTGCCTCAAAAAAAGAATGCTGAGGTAGTAAAAGTAGGGATGATAAATTATGTTGCAGGCATGGATCAGACAAATGAGATCAAGGTGCCGTTGTGTAAGCCATGGCAGAAGTACAGAGTATTGAGTGTGGCCCTAAATGTCTGCATTTGAAGTATGGTTAATTAAATGCTAAGTTGGCAGTCTATCTCTACAAGTTTAACCTATCTATATGGATGAGCACCTGAAAATTCTTTCTCTTCCTTTTTTCCCCCCGTAAAGGGGAGTTTTGTTTTCTCTGTGTTCACAGATATGCAGTTAATGACCTTTTTGAAAGCAGAAGTCAGTAGCAAAGCAGGAACTGTAACCTTGGTTTCCAAGGGACAGTGCCCTTATCATAGGACTATCCTTCCTCTTTGTGTGAATACATGCCCATTTACATCTTAGGACTGAAGCAAAACTTATATGATTCTTCCTTAGAAAATCTGAACTGACCAAGTGAACTGAGGAGCAGGGTCCTAATCAGCTGAAACAGAAGAGGAGACAGGCAGTATCATGTGTGCACATAGTGCGCTCTTGTTTGCTCTTGCAATAGTGTAAATTATTTTTGAAAAGAGCATCATATTGTTGAGAAAAATATCATCTTCCCTCACTCTCTCCCCTAAAGCCCTTGTTCTATTTTACCACAAATAAGGAAGAATATGTGTCCCTATAAATTACCAAACACCTCCTGTAAGTATGTCATATCTTCCTGTCTTACTAAACTGCACTTGTGTTTAGTTTTATTTCAGGACAAATCTGTTCTAGGTTTGAATAGTTGTATCAGTATGTTATGCTGGCAAATGCCTTAACATTCGGAGTGCTTTTACACAGGCAAAAGCCCAGCACTGCCAAGACTTATTCAAGTTTCCCCACCATTCCCCTGAGCATATGCAGTTGTGCTAGCCAAAATATGCTTTTAATAGCATATCTTAATATAAACCTTTTCTTGTATGTTGGTCATAGTATGAAGAGGAGAAATCCTGGACCAACTGATCTTTGCCAGCAAAAGATGTACTGGAGATCTGGCTTCCTATACAGAGCTCATAAGCTAAATACTTTTAAACATTTTAAACTTTTAAAGTTTAAAAGCTTTTGGACATAGAGTAGATAAAACTTGTGCAGCTTTTTTAAACAGTGGCAAGACACTTTTAAATTTTTTTCCAGTTTCAAATTATTGACTTTTTTTTTTTTTAATTCCTTTATCTGTCCCAGCAAAATTGATACCAAACCTCACACTTTCAAATAAGCAAGTACAAACCAGAGGAAAAACCTCAAAAAAAATACTTTTTCAGATTTTGTTTTAAAAGCCAAGGGTGCAGGTTTTCAGTGATGGCAACCTTCACTCTAGACTATGGGCTATGCAAACAAGTGAATTTTGACATAATCTTAATGCCATTAAATATTCTGGAAACAGAGAATTTAGCTTCCATTTACCCTAAACTGCAATTGACAAGAGACAACATTCTAAGACATTTATGCTTTATTTACGAACCAAATGCTTAAATTGAACTTTCTTCAACTAAAAATGTGGCCAGTGATGCTCAACTTCAGAATATTTATGTCTAGTGAATAATGTGGCAATGGAACATTCTCCCAGCATTTCACCACTTCAGATAACATATTTATAAATGGGAATGATATGGTTCAAAGCAAATGTGTTACAATAGCATAAGCTCTAGCATATGTTCAAAGATAGAAGCTACGAAAAAAGGGAGTTGCAAGAGATTCACTCAGAATATAGCAGAATGTTGCTTCATGGTTAAAATTTCAGCATTACACATTGCCATGCTGGCTTTACTTCTGGTAGGAATTCTTAGCTTAGCTGCAAATTCCTGCCTACCTCCCTACCTCCCTTTGCCAGTAACAGTGTGGTTAATACCATCAGTGTAACATAGGTTAAAATGAATATCTAACCTGTTTGTTTTTGTGTTATCCTGTCAGAATACCTCATCTATAAGGCCACCCCACAAGAGGCTTTGCGGTAGGCATGCATACATCTAAGGGATGCAGAATCTAGTGTGAGTTCTTGATACAGATGACTGGAAGAGAGGTTTGTACTTGGCTAGGAGCAACTCACACTACCCTGTCTGCAGAGACTATCCATCAGGTGAAGGAAGAAAACACTTTATTCCAAGTTTATGAACCAAAGGTTAGAGAGGTTGGTCAGTAATTGATGAAGTTCAACTTATTTTATTATTTGGAATCTTACTTACTTCATTTAGCAGAGTACTTAAGAAGTTAACAGCATGTTTGATAAAAATACTAGAACAGATCAGCACATTCAAAAGATACCTGTCTCAGTATCTGCCCAAGCTAAGGTTATGACAGATAATCTACTAAAGCAAGTTGGAAATTGTTTATGATAGAATAGTTTTCATTAGAAAAAAGATCATCTAGTCACAAATAAGACTGTGCCTCCCCTGTCCCCAAGTAATGCATTAATTATAATATATACCTTCCCTGCAGGATATAATTTTGGCCCAAAATAAAAGGACAGGGATGAAAAATCTGATGGTTGGTAGATTTTCTGTTTTCATGCTCGATGAACTGAATCTTAAAACTGTTTGCTAGCTGATTCTGTTTTCCACTCCACAATAAAGGAGTGGGAGCTGGCTTTTCTGTAAGAGAGAGGGTAAACTGGCTTTTGTATTCCAAGACCCTAAGTGGAATGCAACCTCATGGCAGTATGTGCAGTTTGAATGCAAAGGAAAATTAACTCCATGGTCCAAAGAAACAAAGCACTGCATGTGCAATGTACTTTATTGAAGCAGATCCCCAGAAAAGCTGAGACCCCACATATTATATTTGTGGTGAAGACCAGGCTCCAAAAAGATGAGATGAACAGAACTCATGTAGGGGCAGATGAAGGCAATAATCTTTCCATATGATTTTTCCTTTTCATTTTCTCTGTAACATGTCAAAGTGATTCCTCTAATATCTTTATAGACAGTGAACAAAGTACAGACTAGATAAATGGACTCCAATGTAGACTGAAAGCATGTTGAACAGCTTGTCTCAGAGGGTTGTGACTGGTGGCACAGTTCAGCTAGAGGCCAGTCACTAGTGGTATATCCCAGGAGCCAATCCTACAGCCAGTGTTATTATTTCACCTCTTCCTTAATGACATGGATGGTGGGACAGAGTGTACACTCAGCAAGACTGCAGACATCACAAAACTGTGAAGAATGGCTGATGTACCTGGTGGTATTGCTGGCATTCAGAGGGACCTAAAAAGACTGGAGAAATGTGTGAAACTTTAAAATTTCAAGAAAGGGAAGTAGGGCAAGTTCTGCTCCTGGAGAGGAATAACTTCATGTGTGAGGATGGGCTAGGGCCAACTGACTGGAAAGTATCCTGGCAAATAAAGTGCCCTAGGGGTCCTGCAAGATACCAAGTTGACCATGAGCCAGCAATGTGCTCTTGTGGCAAATAAAACCAACTGTGTCCTGGGTTGCATTGGGAATAACATTGCCAGCAAGTCATGTTGATCCTTCCCCTCTGTTCGTCACTGGTGACATGCCTCTAGAATGAGATGCTGGGTCCACTTCTGGGCTTCCCAACACAAGAGGGACAAAGAGAGACACAGGCATACTGTACTGGGTCCAGTGAAGAACCAGAAGGATGTGTAAGGTCTTAGGGCATCTGAAATATGAAGAGAGATTGAGAGAGCTGAGATTGTTCAGCCTGAAGGAGAGAAGGCTCTGGGGGATTGTATCAATGAATATAAAAATCTGATGGGGGGGTCTAAAAAGATGAAGCCTTTTCGTAGTGGTGCCCAGTGACAGGATAAGGGACAATGAGCACAAATTGGAATAGGGGAAATTCCATTTAAACAATACAAAAATACATTTTTAACAGTGAAGGTGGACAAACACTGGAACAAGTTGTCCAAAAAGGTTTTGCAGTCTCCATCCATGGCAATATTCAAAACTGTGCAAAGTCATGAGCAACAACCTGCTGTTGTGGACAACCTTCTGTGTATCAACCACTCCTCCTACTTTTGTGTCATCTTCCATCATGCTCAAAGTTGGAGTCTGGACTGTGGGTTATCTCCAGAAGTCCATCTCATCCATTCTGTGATTCTTCTCCAAAACTCTCCACTGACACTGCTAGCCATTCATTTCAAAGCTGTAGTAAGGAAATATACACTCCTTTCCTCTTCCTCTAACATACAGATATACAGTGTGTGTTTTTGTATGTGTTCAGTTTGGTCTATGTATACATCCTGCTCTTGGGTTCTGGCTTTTTTTATTATAAGTAAAATAAACCAAGGGGGTGTTGTTTTTTCTCTCTCATCTCCAATTCAATGGCACTATGCACTGCTGGCAGTTTAATCTGACAGTGATGCAGACAATAGTTGTAAGGGTGTAAGGAGAAATGGAATTACATTTTGTTCCCTTTAATTTAGGCAAATTTTCAAAATTAGGCGTTAAAATGCAAAAACACTGTAAGAATGAATTAAAATGCAGAAATTGCCACTCACAGGAAGCCTGCACAATTCTAATTCTAAACATCATTAGGAAAAAAAATAACATTTTGTGTCTAACGATCTTTTTTTCAGAGAGGGGGGTGGAATGGTTAATTTGAATTACAAAAAAGCCTTGATAACCCCCCACACATCAATTTACCTGTGAACAAAAAGATTCACACAGAGAAAATGGGACTTGGGACTATTTGATAAATTACTGCAGACTGCTTGAATATTCCATTAGCAAAATAATAGCTCGTTATGGAACCCAGAAGAATGTAGTATAATTATGATAGTACCACCCCCCCACACACACACTATGGGGTAAGAGGAATGCAAATGTTAGAAATGATAGCTACTTAACCACAGCTTGGAGATAGGCCTGAAAACAAATGGAAGGGTTATATGATCTCAGGCATTCATAAGGATTTCTCCAATGTCAATGCCTTAAATTGCTGAATACATTCCAGCTAGCTGAAGGTCATATTATTAATAGTAATCTTTATTGTGGTAGAGTGCAAGAGCCCACGAAGGAGGAGGCTCTTTTGCAGATGAGATGTAAACAAAGAGCAATCGAGAACTCTGCCCCAAAGTTCTTACAAACTATAGCTAAACAAACAAGGCAATACAAAGGGCTGCTGCAGTGACACAAAATAGCAGTCCCCACATCTGGTTTTGTTTGTTCAGGGCTTAGGGGGGCCAGTTTGGAAGTAAATGGAATGAATGGGAAAATAACCAGAGTGCGAGACCACGGCAGGGAGTGGGGTGACGGGTAATCAGTGACAAAAATCATGTAAGGTTTTGCAACTTCTCTTGAATGTTTATTGCTACTACAGTTGTGCCAATGGCCAGAGCTACTGGCATATGTATGTAAACATTGGGGATCGCTATTGCCCCATGCCCAGGTGTGCAGGATGTGTGCATGTGGCACAAAGAATGAAAGAGGGTCTCCGTCTAATTAACTCAATTTGACTTTGCTGCTTGTAGCTTTATAGCTTGAGCTCCTCCATCCGGCAAACTCCATGCAGTGCCCTCCCCACTGCGCTCTGTTGTGATGCTGATGTAGCTCCTCCTCTGTGAGCATTTATATGTGCATGTGAATGCAAATTGGAAAAAATACAAAATCTGCTTTTTAAAGACCAGATGTCTCTGAATTCAAAGATCTGTTTGTAAAAACTGACCAAACTGGGTTTACACTGGCTCCATCTGCACAGGCACAGTTTTCATTGATTATGTAGGACCTCTGTCTTCGTAGAGGATCATGTTAGTGTTCAGGCTTCACCTCTTATTGTGTTCTACTTTAATGGTTGGAGTCTGTGTAATCTCTTCTCTCTTTCTTCAGGGTAAGTCATCTTGGTGTTTTTTTGGAGAGTGAAACCAGATGAAATTTTCGAACATTTAAAAAATGTCCTTAAAATATTAGAATCCAAAAAAAAAAGTTGATCTGAGATGATGATGATGATAATGATGATTATTATTATTATTATTATTTTATTCACAGCCCTTTTAGCTACCTAGGTAGCTACCTATGTTAGCCCCAGACAATAAGGGTAGGAGGGAGAAGGGAGAACACTGTTTGCAACCATTTTAACTCACACCCTGTGAGTTAAGGTTGTAGCTGCTTTTTATTTTGCATCAACCCCACTCCAGCCTTTTGGCATTAGATACTAATCCAATGAAAACATTGGTATGGCCTTTTTCTGATGTTGGCTTGAGATTCAATTGAGTTAGAGAGCTTTAGGGTTTGAGTGTCAGGAGGTTTTAAAGCAGGATTCTTGGAGCTCACTAATGGAGGAGCATTAAAGGTCTCTTATGGTACATTATTGATTCTATTCCATAAGCATAGGTACAGTCATATAAACTGTACCAGGATGAGAAATCTAGTGCTTTTTCTCCACTGAAGAACTGTGTGCTTCATTGTATTCTTTTCTATATACCTCCAAGAATGTGGAAGAGTTAGAAAAATCACGTGAGAATAATCTGTTGACTCCAAGGTTTCCACAAATCTCTGCAACCCTTCAGTTACTGTTTTGCTGAAAAAAAAAAAAAAAAATATATATATATATATATATATATATCCATGAGGCATTTATAAAAGACTGTATATAAGTAATATACAGTCTAGGACAGTCTATGTGTTTGTGAGAACGTGTTGAAGAATGTGCTAAAGAATAAACAGAAATGTCCTATAATATGATTTGTTCATAAAGATGTAACAAATGCCCTTCTATAGCTCTCTGGGAAAAAAACAAACAAACAAACAAAAAAAACATATTTCTTCAAAGCTGCAAGAATTCAAGTTCATCTGTGAAGTGCCGGAATGTTAAATGTGACATTTGATAAGCCACCTAGGAAAAGCTAAACAGTGCTAATCAAGTCATTTAATCTTTTGGAGTTAAGAGCTGCAGCAGGAAAATAAAAGGTATAATTAATAACTCCAGCTGAGAAAGTAAGGCAGAGTAAAAACAGGAGCTAAGGCAAACATCTGGTCTTTGTTTCATGAAATATTTAACATGAAATCAAAACTTTTTTCCACTCTTGTTAAATGTGCAAAATTTCCTGACTTGTAAGCCTCAACACAAAAATGATTTTGCACCTGGAAATAAAAATGAGCTGTTCACATGCACCTGAACTTACATGTGCAAATAAATGCATGAATGTGTGTTCTTGCCTTTCTTTTTCCCCGAGTTTGTCCTACTCTAAACTATGAAGTGATATTAATTATTGAAATTCTGACAAGGGTAACCACTGCTTATTAATTCATAGTGCATCCGCCCTGAAGAACAATCATGGTTTAATGCACAGCAAAACATTTAGCAAATCATTTTAGCTGTCTCATATTCAGCTACTTTTCTTGCCTGGTTTGTCCAGCTGTTAATGTTGTGGCCTTGCACTGAGTTGGGTGTGTATCTTCAGAGAACTTTCTTACATAACAAGAATGTGCTGGCCCCTTTTTATGGATAGGGATCTGAGATAAAGCAAAAATGAAATAACTCACCAAAGGTCACAAAGGAAATATTAGATGAGAGAAGGATGAAACACAGTTTAGGATTCTGATATGTGATTTGTGGGTCATTAAAATGAAAGATGAGGTTAAAATGAAAGGTGAGTTATGCAATCTTACAACAAGAACAGGCTGAGCTGATACCTGTGCAGTTGCCAGTGGTACCTGGTCACGGCCAGTTTGTGTGGTCACAGCTCAACTGGTAGTACAAGCTGAAATTCATTACACTTGATTGTCCTTCCCTCTCACTGCTGTTGCCGTGGGAAGTCTTGCCCCTTAAATGGCTTAGTGATGTAAAGTCCTGCTCTGCTACACAGCATTTCTAATATTTTTAGCTCTCATCTTTGAAATTTTTGCTGGTAGTATATAGATTGCCAGAATACAGTGCCCACTCTAGCCTACAACTGTATGTCTCCTAATGAAATCCTGTGGTCAGCAGAGTCCTGCAAGTTACGGAAATGCTGAAACTGCCTTTCTTACTGTCTCAGTTTGTTTAGAAAGCTGTCTATATGTTTGTCACAATTGCACAGCAGGGAAGGATATGTTGATGCTTTCTGTATGGGC
This sequence comes from Anas acuta, assembly GCF_963932015.1. NCBI lineage: Eukaryota > Metazoa > Chordata > Aves > Anseriformes > Anatidae > Anas > Anas acuta. The sequence goes on along the minus strand of NC_088980.1, from coordinate 49,621,793 downwards.
TCTGCATAATCTTATGTGAAGAAGAAATGTAGCATTTCCACTCTAGTTTGGGCCTTGACTGTCTTGGAAGCTGTGAGGTGTGACAGGAAAAAAACAAAATGTATGACAATGGCTGTGGAAAGATGAAAGTCCAGTAACATCTGTGTTCTTGCAACCACATGTTGCATCTGACAGAAAATGCAGAATCAGATGGAATTGTAAGACTGAGGTTAAATTAATAAAAAAATACATTTCTATTTGAAAAGGCAGAATGCGGAAAATATTTCTGTGACATAATAATAATAATGCAGCAATTTGGGAACCCTAAAGATGGCCAGAGCTTGTTTTCCCATCTGAGAAGTCCACCTGCAAGCTATGGATTAGATGTAGCAGGAAGAAGAACATGAGCATCCAGAGTGCAAAAGCACTGTGGTCATCACTGAAACTTTTGTGGGGGTAATCTCTTGAAAGAATCTTTACTGAATACTTGACAGACTGCAAAAAGCATACTGTATTGATCAGAGGAATCAAGAAACCTCAGTGGTAGCTGAATTTTTCAATTTATTGTGCTTTTCATGTTTATTTTATTTTGGAACAGGATAAAAACAAAAGTAAGAGCATTTTTTTTTTTTTTAATTTCTAAAAACAATTTGGGGTTTAATTGCTAAGAGAATGTAAACCAAAATGTTACTTTGTTGTTTTGCTTTTGTAATATAGAAAATATTAATAAATATTTTCAGGAGAGAAAAATGAAACATACCATTCTGAACAGGTTGAATTGGAACATTCTGACCTTATCAAATGCTTTAAAAAAGTGTTTTGTTTTTTTAGAAAACTTTCTCAAAGACAAAATATGTCATTTTAGGTAACCTCACAATTCCAGATAGAAAGACATTTTGCTGATTTTTTTCCAGCCAGCTCTACTGTGTGTATCAGAGAGATAACTCAGAATTCTTGCTGTTTTCTGAGAAAATTTGCTGTGCAATTAAGTCAGATATTGCTATTGTGCTTGCGTTCCTTGATTGATTTTTCATATTAAACCAATTTTTACAATAAATAAATTCAATTTTTACAAAACAGTCCGGGTACTGATTAACATAATTTCCACAAATATTAATGATCTGGAAAAAACAGCTTATCTTCTCTGTCAGACAGCAAGTTATTGGGGTAGGGTATCAACCTCAAAAACTGTATTACCAGAGAATTCATGAATGGCAACTATCTACAAAGATTTTAGCTTACAGTAATAAATGATTCAGGAGAGAAAGTAAGACAGACAGTGATTCATAATTAAGTCATAAATTCTCCAGCAATCATTAATTACATTGTTTCCACTGATGGAAGGCAGAATATGTCTGTCCATGAAAGTCTTGCCTTGGTTTACTTGAATTTTGGATTGGACCCAAATAGTTAGCCTCATCTGTATTTGTTCATGTGCTTATTTTACATTGTTATTCCTACTCTGGATGAAATAAGATGATTTGCTTTGCTTGTCAGGACTCCCAGCTAACACCCAGAAAACAATGACAGCCTCAGTTGCCATACTAATTTTTTTGTAGTTCTATTTCTCTATGAATGAGAAGAATCATATGTTTGAGTGTATATAAAAATAGCCTCTTAACCTTCAGCTTTGCAAAACTTCTCTTCTGGTAAGGGAAGATCAGGCTCAAATAAATCAGTGATGCCTGTCCTTCCCTTGATTTCAGTATTAATGGACTTTGCCTACTGTGGGCAAACAGCAGGACTGTGTACCTTTGAGATTCACTTGGATGAGCATGGAAAGGCTGAAATGCTGCAGGGAAGGTGAACCTCTTCACATTCTTAGCTTACCCAGAATGCCATAAAAAAAATCTTTTTTTCTAAACACACAGGCTGTGGGCATGAGCTGTGCAATATGCCTGGATGGAAGGACCAGGGGATGCTGATTGATATCCAGCTGAACATGAACCACCAGTGGTCAAGAAGGCCAATGGCATCCTGGTTTGTGTCAGAAATAGTGAGGTCTGCAGGACTAGGGAAGTTATAGGGAAGTTATTGCCTCTGTGCCTGGCAATGGTGAGACCTCATCTCGAGTATTGTGTTCAGTTTTGTGCCCTTCACTACAAGAAAGATATTGAGTTGCTGGAACTCATTCAGAGAAGAGCAATAAAGCTGGTGAAGGGACTAGAAAGCAAGACTTATGAGAAGCAGCTGAGGGAACTGGGTCTGTTTAGTCTGAAGAAGAGGATCTTGAAGGGAGACTTCATTACTATCCAAAAGTGCTTGAAAGGAGATTGTAGTAAGGAGGACCTCAGTCTCAGGTGCCAAATGATAGAATGCAAGGAAAAGGAAATGGCCTTAAGTTGCAACAGAGGATGTTCAAATTGGATATTGAGAAGAATGTCTTCATGGATAGGGTGACTAGGCATTGGAACCATCTGCTCAGGGAAGTGGTGAAGTCACCATTCCTGGAGGTATTTAAGAGACGTGTGGATGTGGCATTTAGGGACACAGTTTAGTTGTGGACTTCGTAGTGTTAGGTGGATTGTTAGACTTAATGATCTTAAGGGCCTTTTCCAACCTAAATTATTCTATGACTCTATGATTCTATCATATTATGTGGACTTCAGGGTTGTGTTGATGAGTAAGTTCACGATCTTTGAGAGGGCCAGACAAGCTGCGCCACAAAGGCACATTCTTCAATGGACACCGCAGAATCAACAAAAGTCCAAATGCAATTTACTCTCCCTTCTCTCTTGCTTTTTCCCAGCCCCTCCAAACATCCTGAAAAACTTTTCAGTTCAAAGAAAAGGCAGAGCTGCCCATCTGAGTAAAACCACACAGCTAGGATACCCTACGTTTTTATCCTCCCTCTCTAATCAAAACTATTCCTCCTCTTTGTCTGAGGGGTATCTGTATGAACGTTATGAACGTTTTTGTCTGCCCGAAGCATACCTGCTAGAAGTGAGTTTCCATAGCCACTATGTCAAATTAAACTAAACCAAACAATGTATTCAATGAGTACATATAACCTCCTTCAATCACTAGTGGGAGTTCAATCCACAAGAGGAGTAAGTATTCAAGATAAAACCATTTCAAATATATATACTGTATGTTCTCAGCACTGAGTGATTCTGCAATCTCCTTCTATTGGTCTGCACTAAATCCTAATATAGAGATAACTTGTAGACATGTCTGAGAAACAAGTGCCCTGTGAGCACTGCCAATATCAAGATTACCATTTTCATTAACAGATTTGGGAAACTTCTAATTTCCCTTGTGATTGCTGGGAAATTTTATAATTTTGAGTTGTAAATCTCACGGGACATCAACCTCATTCAACAACTGCCAGTTTCAGGGAGTTTGTCATTTATGGAAGATTATATTAATTTCAGTGCCTTTCAAATGAAACCTAAATACCTAAATTATGAAAAAATATATTTTCCCCTCCCCCCACCCTGAATACTAGCCTATACTAGCCCTGCTTTTTTTTTAAACTTTTTTTTTTTTAAGTTAAAAAGTTTTTTTTTTTTTTTTTTTTTTTTAAGTTAACTGAGTTAATTGTTTTTTTTTTTTTTTTTTTTTTTTTTTTATTATTATTTATTTATTTATTTTTAAGTTAACTGTTTTTCAGTTTTGGACCTGTAAATTGAGGTAGAGCCATTTTTCTCCTCTCCATTCCAGCTTGAAGACAGACTAGTTTGTCTTAGCTCAGGAATATTTAAAGGGAAGGAAAATGTTGTTTTATTTTGAGTGCTGATATAGTATGCAGTGCTGTTGGAACTGAAAGCTTTTTGTCACCACCAGAAAAGTCCTTTTCATAGTCTTTGAAGAACAGATCAAAAACTCATATGTTTTTCCATAATAATTCCTGAGTGTGACATAAGGAACAAGTCTTTCATTGGCAGACTCCCTCCTTTTTCCATAGTCTAGTGTATACTGCTTAATAAAGGGGTATAGTCCCCTAGGTTTGAAGGTTCTCTCTTCAATGTATCCATTAAATCTTTAGTTTCTTTGTTGCCAGCATAAATGCTGATTAGTTTTAATTATTTTGATTGTTGGCCCCCTTTTTTTACATAGGCACAGTGTTGAATATGTCACTGACCCTTTTCTTTTTTAAGACTGCAAGTTACAGAGGTCTCAAAGCTTTTCTTCTTACCAGCCCAAAGTCATCAACAAAACCTTTATATTGTCAGAGCAGGCTGAGTCCTCTACTATTCTGTTCCTTGCATCTTCTTTCAATAGTAGAAAGGTAGTTCAATATTGGGATGTAAAAGGATCCATCTTGTCTGGTACATAAAGATGTCTACCCCAAAGTGATAGACAGGAATGCTCAGAATGTCTCTATCATCTTGTCAGTAAAGTCTTGTGAAGATGGTGCTATATGCCAAATTTTTAGTGACCCTTGGCTTCTCTGGGTTGTCAGTGTCCTGTGTCATCTCGAGGGAAGATAAATACATGACATTAGTTTTGTTTCTAAGCAAAACATCCACAAATCTACCTAACAGTCCTTTAAAATCTTGCTTACTGTGTGTTTTCTTCTAGATTGTATGTCAAGAACCTTGGCTCAGAATGAACTCCACCAGAAGTGACCAGAAGTAACTTCTGGTTATAGCTATCATAGTCTCTTGAGCTATAGGTCAAAGTCCACACAGAAAGATCCTTTATTTTATTTTATTTTTTTAAGGGCAACAAAGATTTTTTTTTTTTAAGTGCTTAAATCCTGCAAGATCTTTACTGAAGTGGACTGAAATGCTGCCAGGCTACAAGAGATTTCTCAAGAGCAGCCTCCCCTCTGATCTATCATGGACTCATGATGAGTGAGGTGAACCACCTGCTTCACACACTTGCCTTCTCGTGCTACAGCCTGAGACGTGCCAAAGTATTGCACTGAAGTCCTGCCGTAAAAGTCAGAAGTAAATTGGATTCTTTGATCAGTTTGTAAGACCAGGGGGATTCTGGTAAATCAAAGTGTCCCACCTACTCCTGTAGCCTGCCTCTGAGGCACTTGGCTGCCACCCGTCTCAGAAAAAAGCGTGTTCTGAAACAGGCACAATTTTGAGAATACCCTGGGTATTTTAGAATGGCAGCATTTTTATGACAGGAGCTGGAACAGGAGTTGAGCTTTTTGATCTTTCCTGAAAAAGGGTGATATGACAATGGTGAACAGCTTTTGTTATACAGACTGTTCATTTGTGCAATGTATAAGGTGTCTCTCTCTTACAGCTTTACAGAACAGTGTTTTACATGTCACGTATGGCATAAAAATGATGCAGAATATTTGGACAACTAATCTGGTTTTATGTCATCCAGAAAATAATATAAATTGCTGTGAAATTCGGGGAGGAAAAACCACAGAATATACTGGGATGGTTGTTGCTGGCATCACTTATTGCTGCCAGGTAAAGGGATCTGGACTAGGCTCTCTCTTTTAAGTGGGGAGAATGGCAATACCTGTGTAGTGTATACTTTGTTAACAGAGACAAGACCTAGCCCAAAGCTTACTTCGGCTATAGAAATACCTTTTGGCTGCCATTTGGTGTTTGCTGTCCTAGGTAGCACCTGCTCATTTCTATCATCTACCTACACTCCTACTCACTGTGAGTAAAGAAGTAGGTGGCAAAAAAAAAGTTTTCTCAGATTTTTTCCCCTGCTCCATTTCACCATATAGAGTTACATAGCTGTGTTAGCACATGTGGCATGGGGGAAGAAGTGAAAGACAACAGCAGTAGGAGGTGGTAGGAGACAGACTGGTTCAGTTGGAAACAGATCTGTATAACTATGGCTTCATCAACTTCAGTGGTCTTTGAGCTTCCCTTTTAGTGGTTTCTCTTGTGTCAAGTGTTACAGATAGATAAAATATTTAATGCTATTATTTGCATTATTTTGATCGTTGGCAATTGGTGTCTATTCTAATGAAGATTTAAAACACTATTTAATTCTTAGATTATCAATTATGGAGCTCAGTGAGCGTAGACAGTAATCAGCGATGGTTATTTGTTATTTCAAGGTGGTATTTTTGGCTTTTGAATCTGTTTGGACAGTTCATTTGCTTAGTTTTTGTTTGAATTATTTAGGTACCTGAATCTGTGACTTTCAGTGCGGGCCCTCCACTGGGATAAATTGCAATATTGAGTCCAGGAGGATCATGAATAGCTTCAGAAAACTTTTTGCTGCCATTGTCTCCTTCCTTTTCTCTCTCTTGTATACTCACATATTTTTTATGAGATAATGAACAGCAACATCTGTCATATATCTTTTTCAGGAGCAGACATTTGAAACTTTGAACTGATAAATTCTATCAAGCAGCAGATGTTTTAGAAGACTTTAATCCCTCACTTAAAAAGTTCACGGAGTTCCTTTGCAGTTTCCTTGCATTATTTCTTGATTGTTTCTGTTGGATGACAGTTATTTTTTAAGAAGTGAAAATAAAAACTGTATTAAAAAAAATATATATATCCTCCAAGATTATTATCTCCCATTTATTATTAAATTTAAAACTAAGTCCAATATTAAAAAAAAACAGTAAGAATATGTGAAAGATGACAACCCGTGGATGCATATTGACATACTCTGTTCTAAAAGTAAAAATGAAACCTTGGATTTGTTATGGATATTGTTGTGCTGCCTGCCTGAGCTGTGCAGTGAGGTAGAAGTTTGTTAGTTTTTTTGGCAGATGAACAGAAGGCATTTAGTGAATCACTTTTGATCTCACCTCAGTCTTTCTTGAGTGCAGTTCCCCTGATTGCTATGTGTTTATATTATGTTACCCTGGACAGGTGTTGCTTGCCTGCTGAAAACAACTTCAAGATGACTATGTTCATAACTGAGAAGAAGAGCTAGACCTAAGGGGAAATCCCAAAGTGTCCTTGAAAGTTCAGGAAGCCTAAATCTTGAATGTAGCCCATTTCTTTATAATGAAAGAAAAAAAAAGGAGGAGTTTACACACTCCTCCTTCTCCCGCTCCCCCCTGCCTCACCCCCTGACCAAATATTGCTGAACTTTGGGAATATTTGGATGTGGTTCCAAAATCTGTAGCTTGAATCCAGCTATATCAAGGACAGATTTGTAAAACAGATGTTTTCCCACTGGAAGTGTGTACATGAGCCCTATTAGCAAAACAAAAGGGGTTGTCCTGCAAAACATATCTGAAACATTCCCTAATGCACTCCATGAATAGAAATGGAAAGTTTATTCTCTGGGCAGTAAGCTAATGTCTCACTCAGAGTTAATATGAAAAGATTCCAGTATGGCTGGCATCTGTCACCACATTGAAACAAAAACAGTGGCTTTGAGGAGTATCATAGAAATACATTATATCCTATTCGACTTGAGGGAATGGTTAGGATCCAAATGAAGTATCAAGTGGTTATTCTCTCATCCAGAGGTGAAATCTAAACCCTACTGAAATCTGTGGAATAAATCCCATTTATTTCAGTAGGGCTAGAATTTCAAGGCAAATCTTTAACACTGCAACAGGACTTAGCTATTTCCTAGCACAGGAGATCTTGAAAATCTGTATGCATATGAACTAGACAGTATTTAATGAAGAAGATAATTTTATGCACCTGTTATAGCTTAAAGCTGTACGGTACAGAAGGTATTTACTGAAAACTAGGGGAATGAGTCAGCACTTCAGCACCCCATCACAATTGTGATCTTTACTGATAGTGGTAGAAATGTGTTGCTACTTTGAGTTTCCAATGCTTGATAAAATGTCATGGCTATGTCTTTCAGTCTGTGTTTCAGCTTCCTTTTTTTTTTTTTTATTTTATTTTATTATTTTTTTTAATTTGAGGGTGGGGGGAGGGGAGGGCACGGGACATATTTTTTTGGCCCAGAACCAATTCATTACTTATCTAAATGTGATCCTTCATTTTCTTTGACAATGGATCTTTATCTGTCATCATTTTAATCCATGTACAGAGGGAAATGCTAGAGACTGCCATACCTGAGAAACAAACAATTCTATCTTGGATTGCTCTGTACTTGAAGTTTTTCAACAGATGATGTTTTATGTCATGCCTTAGAACACTCTCCTTATTTCAACTATGAATACTGCTGTTTGTCCCATAAATATTTTCTAGCATTTAACCACTGTGTATTAGACTTTTTGAATGACAGACTGTAATTCTCCTTGAGCCATGGTAGCCTATCAAGCTGACATCGTTTCAACTTTACACCATGTTTCTTTTACCGTTTCTTTCAGGATTTGTGGGGTTATAGTCTGATATATTTAGTACATCAATGAAAACAATTATTTTGTAGTTATATGATATCATTCTTTTATTATTTTTTTTTCTTTCAAATTAAAGTGACAGATGTTCCTTCCTTTTCCTTCTCAGTGTTACTATTACAGTACTCCCATGTACTAGGCATGAGAAAAAAAACAAAAAACAACAACAACATCAAAAAAAAAAAAAAACAGATGAAATTGCCAAATAAGGGATAGTAAACTCTGTAGTAGCCAATGGGTGAAAGTGAAGAGGTGAAAGTATAAAAAGCAGTTACCACTTTTACCTGGTGAATTTACTGTAAAATCGGGGTTAAAACCCAGATATGTTATTTCAAATGCCTTTGCCCCTAATCTACTGAACAAGACTTCCCTTGTGACAGATAGGTATTAAATTGCTTTCCTGTACTAGCCAAGTGGATATCCATCCTTTTTATTCATTCTATAGGTGAGAAATCTGACCTACAGGGAGGTGGAAAGATGTGGATGAGGTTAACCAAAAGAAAGGTCTGAGTGTTTTTAGTAACAACTTTAGGCCTGTTCAATATGCTGAATCCTGTGGGATGTATTCCTTCTTTAACTATGCCATAGAGCATGGAGTAGTTGTCAGTCATGGAGCCGAACATTTTGTATTAATTTTGTGATCATAGTACACACCATATTAAATATAAATATATATATATGTGTGTAATATATATATATATATTACATATATATATATATATAATGTATATATATATATATTACATATATATATATAATGTATATATATATACACACATTATATATATATACATATGTAATATATATATATATAATGTAGTATCTGGTGTTTCTGTTCAAATGAAAAGGGAAGAAAAAAAAAAACAAAAACCAAAAACTACTATCTTGGCAGTCTTAACTTTTACATTAACATGTAATATTGGGTATATCCACAGGCAGCTGCCTGAATACTATTTCAGCTGGGTGCTGAGCTAGGTGCATGTAATGACAGGCAGTAGTTAAGCTGCTCTTATCTTTTTTTCTTCATGTCATTGATAATGATACTCTAATTCTTTTCAAACTGTGGTCCTTTAGCTATGTTTTGACAGCATGGTTGTTATTTCAGTGGTCTATGGTATTCTCTTATTTTGTCATTTCTGCTGAAGATTTTCCCCTTAAATTTATTTTTGAGCACCTTTAAAATAAAATTGTTTTTCTTCATATTTTCTACAGATTGTTACTGCACTAAGCCATAAAGCCGTTCCTAACTATTGGGGTGTAAATCACAGAATCACCTAGGTTGGAAGAGACTTTCAAGATCACCGAGTTCAACCTCTGACCTAACACGAACAAGTCTTCCACTAAACCATATCACTGAGCTCTACGTCTAAATGTCTTTCAAAGACCTCCAGGGATGGTAACTCAACCACTTCCCTGGGCAGCCCATTCCAATGCCAAACAATCCTTTTGGTAAAGAATTTTTTCCTAATATCCAACCTAAACCTCCCCTGGCACAACTTTAGCCCATTCCACCCTCCCCTCCCCCCAAGAAAAAAGAAACACACACACAACCCATGAGAATCGGCAAGAGCTGCTTATTGGCAAAACATCTTGCAGGTAAGCCTGCGGGATGTCCATGATGTTTGGTGGCTCCAAGCTAATGTTTGCGATGGGACCTAAGCAATGAGTGGGGGGCTCGCCAGGCACTCCTGTGATGCTGTTGGTGCTCTCAAATGGTAGAGCACAAAGACATGCCACAGTAGTCCCAGCTCTGTTCTGGAAGAGGTGGATCCACTTCCATCTGTTCCTCCACACCTGGTGAATACAACTCCATGGGCTCCACGGTGTTGGGCAGAAGGCTAAGCCAGTCCTTGCCTGGGACTGCCCAAAAGGGATTCCTTCCATCTGGAATGTTCTCAGGCCAGGGTGCAGAGCCAGGGGATTGTCCAGGTCCATGCCCTAGTCCCATGCCACAGTCGGTTTGATTTTCATGCATGGCTCTGACACTGCCCTCTGGTTTACGGCCATTGCTGGGTCCCGCACTGTGCTCTGGACTACAGGCACACTTCTGCTCCCCACGTCTGTCTGTCTGATGCTCCTGCCTTCGCCCCACATCACCATTGCTCCTATGGTAAGGCACAGGCCCCCTGTTGCTGAGTGTTTGAGGGGCCTGCCTGTTCCCCGCATTGTTGCCGTGCTGATGGTACCGCTTCTAATTGTCTGTGGGCTGGGCGCCAGAGGTTTCTTGGGCACTGGTGTCTCTAGTGCCACCAGTGCTATCCCTCTGCCCACGACACCTCTCCTTCTGGTCAGATGCATTCCTTCTTGGTGCTTCACTGGACTGCATCACTGTCCTCGCACACCAAGGAGGCCTGCCACTCACCTTGCTGCTTCTAGTCTTCTTCCTGCTGCACAGGCTGGCTGTCAGAGGGCCTAGAAGTTCAGTGAATGGTGGGCCAGCTGCAGGGGTTTATAGGGCCCGCAGCAAAGGGAGGGCAGTGGTGACCACTGTAACCTCAGCCAGCCTCTGTGATGGAGTGGCCCATGTGTAGCCAAAGACAGCTGTGTTGGGAGCAGCCTGGAAGATGCCTTCACGTGGACAGGGAGGAGGACTTGGGGGGGGGAGATGAGGGCCCCTTTACTGGGCCTGGATCCCCCTGGCCATTTGGCTTGCCAGAGAGAAAGGCTGCCCCTTGGCCATGAGGACTGTCCTGCACTTCCCATCCTGTGCCCTGGGTTTATTTTTAACACTGTTTTTTTGATAATTTCATTCTTTATGGAAAAGAACTGAAGAAAGGTGCATCTTCAGCCCTAATTCCCACATGTGCTTTGTGCTCAGAGTGAAAAATTTCTTCCTCACGTCACATCTAATCTAAATCTCCCCTCCATTTGTTCAAAGCCATTATTCCTGGTTCCATAGCTACACTCCCTGATAGAATACCTCTCCTGCTTTCTTCTAGGTCACTTTTATGGGCAAGGTTAGGTGGGAAAAAATGCAGGACCTAGCAAATTGCAACCTTATCTACCTTGTGACATTTTCCAGCTCAAGCTCTGGCCTCTGATCAGTGTAACACAGAATCATTAAGGTTGGAAAAGACCTTCAAGATCATCTGGTCCAACCACCACCCTACCACCAATGTCACCCACTAAACCATGTCCCTACGCACCAGGTCCAACCTTTCCTTGAGCAACCACAGGGACGCCACTACTTCCCTGGGCAACCCTTTCCAATGCCTGACTGCTCTTTCTGAGAAGAAATGTCTCCTACTTGTTTTAATTGTTGCAGAGCAGTGCTTACACTGAGTCAAGGACTTTTCAGCTTCAGCAAGGAGCCTGGGGGTACAGCAGGAGGTGGGAGGGGACAGAAGCAGGACAGCTGACTCCAACCGGCCAAAGGGGCATTCTGTACCATGCTGGACAATTAATGTGGGGTGGCTGGCTGGGGGATGGGAGGGGTATCGACTGCTTGGGGATAGGCTGGGCCTCTTTCTTCATTTTCTACATGAAAACCACAAGCTCACCAATTCTGTTCTGGCAGTTCTTCACTCTTCCTTCTAAATGGGTTCTGCTGTGTTATGCTCACATCACTGACAGCTCTGCAAGTGGTGCTTTCCCAAGCTGCACCATAATCCAGGGCACGGCACTGCATCCCCCAGCCAGGTGTGGGAACGGCAAGAGCAGTGGTTCACTAGCACCATCACTCCTGGGTCAGAACTAGGAAGCTGCTGGGTAATTATCATGAGTTAAGGAACAATTTCTGTAATAGCAACTGCTACTGTAACTGACTTCCTTAGTACTCTGTCTCAGGCTAAGGGCTAAACATCTGTTGGACAAAATAAAAGGCTTTAATTTCCAGTTTAGTTATACGGGGGGTTACAGCATATCCATCTAAGAAAACAATTTAACAAAGCTAGTCCTTTTTTTGTGGCAGAGATCTGCACACATAATACAAGAGCTACTAAGGGCCAGATGAAGCTTTTTTGGATTTCATATATTTGTAACTTATACCAGCTGAAAATCTGCTTATGAGGCAAGAGATGTTGTGTGTTTGTTTTTGGTGGTGGTGGTTTATGTTTTTGTTACAAAGTGGAATGTTTTTAATTATTATTTTAACAGAAATTAATAAACTTTTCAGAATGGTCTACAAATTAATCTCAGATCTGAACTTGAAAGTACAAGGGCTTTTATTTTATTTTATTTTATTTTTTTTCCCTGACCTATAGTCACATAGATCAAATCTGGAAATATTATTCTCATCAAATTTGTATAGTAGGCAAACCTCTGGTAAGCTGCAGATTAGTAAAGAACCCATGTATATACCAGTACATATGAATAATTTTCTACAAAGATTAAGGACTTGATTTTAATATTATTTCTTATGAAGTATCTTCCTTTGCAACTTTCAGTGAGAGTACTCCTGAAGTAAAACAATATGAAGTGTAAAAATTGAAAGCCTATTTCAAAAACAGTAACTGACCTCCCTCCTGCCAAAACCAAACCAAAACAGAACAAAACAAAAATAAACTAACCCACTAGACAAAAAAAAAAAAAAAAAAGTCTCTTTGAACTTAGTATTTTGCTAAACAAAACACTATTTTTAAAAACACCTAGGTAACTTAGCAAGAAAAATGTTGATTTTGCATCCTGTTTTCTTCATTAATACAGAACTTCCTGATTATCTAGGTCTCACTGATGGTCCCAAGAAAGGCATTCTTGAAATAATGACAGTCTTTGTGGTGCCACAACACAAGAATATTTGGTTTGCAGACAACTATTGCTCAACCTCCCCCCCCCCCAAAAAAAAAAAAAAGTCTAAAGTGAAGGAAATAAAGTGCCTCTATGCTTTGAAGAAGTGGCTTAAAAAGTGAAGATTTTTCTAAATTTGATTAAGTGTTTGGTCTAAAAAACTGCAATTTCAACAAGTTTGGCGGAAATATGCTATGCCTTAGGTTCTTAGTCATCTGCACTTGCCCTTCTGTGATCAAGGAGCAGGATGGGAGAGAGACTGGACTCAGATCTATAAGGATGACTATGGATAGTACATATATTAGGGATACGGGAATATGGAGGGCCATAGGAGAGAAAAGCAGGAAGTTTTCTACTCTGTATTTCAGTGGCTTTGGAATAGCATATCATGTTCCTGAATTGCAGTGTTACTTCAAGTTGTGAAGCAAATAGTTGTAAAACATACTGTCAAACTTTGTCCTCTCCCATTGCTAAGGGCAGATTAGTGAAGAAGATAACAGCTTCCTCCTTCCTATTGCTTTTGGTTCCTCTGTTTTATCAGTAGAAGATAATGAGATGGAGGAAAAGATTGTGGTCCCATTATGGTTCCACCTGATGCAGTTTTATGTATTTATTTTTAACTAGGGACATAATGTTCTTGTATTTTTGCTTGATTTTAATTTAGGTTGCAAGATCATGTGATCAGGAGCTAGGAATGTGAACCCTGAAGTTGTCAATGTAATTTGCATTTTGGTCATTAGGAAGCTTCATGTTGCTTATGTGTGTATTTTTGTGTATTCTTGCACTACATCTTTGTCACTCAATAGGGCAGAAAAACTTACTCAGGGAACAAGTAAAAGTTGACCAGTGAATACAAATTCTACCAGAATACTTGTGCCTCACTGACAGCAGAATTTGGAAAGTGTGAAGTGAGTGAGAAAAAGACTGCATAAAGAGATAGCAAGACTTTGTTTGTTACATAGGTTGTGCAATACTTGCCATTAAAATACAGTTTTACCTTTCCTGGTAGCATACAGCTTACACAATTCTGGGAGGTTTTCCAGATGGAAATACACACAGAGTGGCTGTTTATCTGTGTCCCATTTTTCTGCAGTCTCAGTTTCAGGTGCCAGTGGTAACACTGTAAAGTGATGAGGTATTATGGCTGAATTTTATTTTTTGAAGCCATCATGGCATGTAATATTATAAAAAGTGGAGTAATAAGAAAAACTAGACCTTAGGTATTATAAATCAGGAATGAAGAAGCACTTTCTTGAATCCTTGTGAGCCTAAACTCTTCAGTTATTAAATGGGGAAAATACAGTGTTCTCTTCTAACACAGAAGTTTGGCAGATCAAGCCATTAATACTTGGGAACAGCAAAAATATTAAAATGCTGGACATCATGACAAAATTGATATTTCTGTACATGGAACAATATTTACATGTTGTCTTGTACTCAGGTGTTAGTGCATGAGGCACTGTAGATACAATATTAATTCCCATGCTGGGATGGTTTCTTTCCTGTACTCTAGGTGAACATGAAAAAATATGATGCGATTGAGTGGTTGAATATACACAACAGAGCTCAGTTAAATATTCACAGGCTTGACTTTGTGTCATAAATTTGCTATTGCAGTTGATATTTTGGAACAGTAACGGACATTTTCTTCTGAGATGCCTATAAACCTTTGTAACATGTATTACGCCTGCAATATGGTTGTAGCAGCTATTAGTCAAAAACACATTTAATAAGCACTCTGTAAGTGGGCCTTCAGGGTGACATATTGTGTGAGAATGTCTCCCAAAGTTTCTTCAACTGAAACTCACATTCTCAGTGATTTCTCATGCCCAAAGACAGTATAGGCCCAAACACAGTATTTAACACCTTCCAGCCTCAAAACACAAGCAATGATGTATACATCATAAGAATTGCAATTTGTTAAAGGTGGCTTTGGCATCATTCAGCCAAATGGTCAAAAGTCACTTCCAAGTCTCTTTGCTCATTTCCAGGTTCAGAAAAGTTCATCCAATGGGGATAAATTTCCTGACATTTTTTTTTCTTTTTTTCTTTTTTTTTTTTCCTGTGAATATTGTTAGCACACCCACTCAAAAGCATATCCAGCCAATTGAAGATGAAGCAAGCCTCCTGAAATAATCCAAACAACCTTAAAATAGTAGTCTTTATTTGCACAGAAAACAGAAATGACATAGTTTTTCCTCTCCTTTCTTTTCTCAAGATAAACTGAATATCTCCTGTGAGTTTCACACTTCAGCTACTTCCAGAATCCCAGGCTGCATATCTTGACCTACATTATCTGAAACCCACTTTAGCTAGGCTTTCCAAGCCAGCACTTCATTAATTACTATTTAAGGGAGATTGGGTTTCTCAGGACTGCTAGAAATGACTATCCCAGTAAAATGAGCAATCAGATTCAATTTTAAGTTTTTTTTTTTTTTTTTTTTTTTTTTTTTTTTCTTTTCTTATTTAAAGTATGTGTGAAACACTTGCTACCACTGTACTCTGTCTGGTTAAAACCTTCCTTTGAGTCTGTACTTTGTAATTTATATTTCAGCTTCCATAATGTTAGTAAGATATTAATATATGCATGAAAAGAAACAGTCAGTTTAATTACAGTGACAAAGTGATAAATGCACAGCCATTTTGCCTGCTAATACTATGTATTTAACAGGTTTATTTGCTCAACAGTTCTTGCTTTAATTATATTTTGCCATTTGGGATTTTTAGATGTATAACAATCATATCTCTTCCATGGATATTATTCTTAAAATAGGTGGTCATATATTACTCAAAATACATGTGTGTTTAATGGAATCATAGAATGACTGGGTTAGAAGGGACCTTAAAGATCATCTAATTCAAACCCCCCCCCCACCATTGGAAGGGATGCCACCCACTAGATCAGGTTGCCCAGGGTCTCATCCAACCTGGTGTTGATCACTTCCAGCGATGGGGCATCCACAGCCTCTCTGGACAACCTGTGCCAGTGTCCCACCACTTTATAAGGAAAGAATTTCCTCCTAACATCTTATCTGTCTCCCCTCTTTTACTTTAAAACCATTCCTCCTTGTTCTGTCACTGTCTGTCCAAGTAAAAAGTCACTCTCCACCTTTTTATAAGCCCATTTAAGTACTGAAAAGCTGCAACGACTTCTCCCCAGAGCCTTCTCGTTTTCATACTGAACATTGCCAGCTCAATCAGTTTTTCTTCAAAAGAGAGGTGCTCCATCCCTCTGATCATCTCTGTGGCCTTCCGCTGGAGCCACTCTAACAGCTCCACATCCTTCTTGTGCTGGGGACCTGGAAACAGCACTCCAAGTGGGGCCTCACAAGGGCAGAGCAAAGAGGGACAATCACCTCCCTCCCCTGCTTCCCACTCCTCTGTTGTTGCAACCCAGGATGCAGTTGGCCTTCTGGGCTGCAAGTGCCCACTGCTGGCTCATGTTGAGTGTTCTGTCCAACAGAACTCCCAAGTTTCTCTCCGCAGGGCTGCTCTCAGTGAGTTCTCCCAGTCTGTGCTCATGTCTGGAATTTCTCCTACCCAGGTGCAACACCTTGCACTTGGTCTTGTTGAACCTCATTAGGTTAACATGGGCCCATTTATATAGCTTGTCAGATCCCTCTGGAAGCCATTCCTTCCTCCAGTTGCATTGACTGCACCACTCAGCTTAGTGTCATCTGCAGACTTGCTGAGGGTGCAATTAATCCCACTGTCTATGTCATCAATAAAGATATTAAACAACACCACACCCAGGAGAGACCCCTGACTATTTGCCTCCACCTGGACATAGAGGCATTGACCACCATACTCTGGGTGCAGCCTTACAGCCAATTCCTTATCCACTGAATGGTCCATCCTTTATATCTTTCTCTCTTCAATTTGGAAATCAGGATGTCGTGCAGGATGTACTGAGTACTTCAGTCGTTTCTATGTCTGTTGTTACCAATTCTCCCTTCTCATTTATCAGAAAGGGTACACTCTCCTTGGCCTTTCTTTTCTGGCCCATGTATGTAGAGAATCCCTTGTTATTTTTTTCCATCCCTTACCAAGCTCAGTTCTATCCACACCTTGGCTCTCCTGCTTTCAATCTTGAATATCTGGACAGCATCCCTGTATTCTTCCCAGGCCATATGTCCTTGCTTCCAATGCCTGTGAATTTCCTTCTCACACATCAGTTTGACCAGCAGGTCCTTGCACAGCCATCTTGGTTTCCTGGTTTTCCTGTTTGATTCTGACACATGGGGATGGAGAGCTCTTTCACTCTGAAATGAGTGTTCTTAAAGAATTGCCAGCTCTGATCAGCTCCTCTGTCCTTAAGGACTGTTTCCCAGGGGATGTCATCCACTATATCTTTAAATAGCCGGAATTTTACTCTTCTAAAGTTCATGTCCTGACTTTGCTCTTTGCCAGGCACATAATCCTTGAGAAAATAGGTTTTTCTTACTTATTTATTAAGACAACAAAAAACAAATAAAACAAAACCCTTTTTTTATTTTTTTCTCTCTTTATAATATTGTTGTTGTTGTTTTTGTTTTTGTTTTTTAATTCGGAAATAAAAAGACCAACTCATCCATTGAAAGAAAGGATATGAAGCAGGTTCCTTGCTGTGGACCAGCTCTATTTAGGCCATATTTTGAGACAGAAGCTAGGGATGCCACTCCTTGAAAGCATAGACTCAGAGCTTTCTATGTTCTGTGAATGGACAAAAATAATAAGCATGAAATTTGTATGGCAATGAAAGGTCAGGCATTAAAGGGCAGTGTTAAGAACAGCAGTTGATCTTATTGATATGGGACTCATTTGTGACAAAATACTCCCTCGGAAATATTTGCACATTCCAACAGTGAAATTTTGGGTTAAACCAATGTATGATACAATTCACCAAATACAGAGAGCATTATAATGTAGACTGTGAAAACCTGAATATACTTTTATGCCTTCTTGCTCATTTCTAGAGTTGAGATATACATGTACCTCTACTACCTCTGACTGATTCTTGAAGAATGCCTCAAAATACCCAGTTACAGGTATTCACACAGTTGTCAGAGTATATGCAATATTTAGAGACAAAACTTCTCTCAGTTGCTGTAAGCTGATAATAGCCCAATAGAACAATTCAAGCAATTCAGTTTTTATTAGAAAGTCCTCATTTAGATTGTAACCTTTGTAGAGTGAAGTGTGACTGTTTTATGAGTCTCATAGTATGTTTTTTTAAGGTCTCCAGCTCTTTAAATCATATGATTTCACAGCAAGCATAGCCTTTGCTAAAGGAGCTAAAAATCGAGATTCTGGTACTGATCGATAGCTGAAAAGGTTCAAAATAATATATCTTAATTATTTAAAGTTTGGAGGACAAAAATATCAATAAAGTTGTACCCCCAAAAAACTGTCATGATTTTAAGGTAATTTTTCCTGTTTTTTTTTTGAGCTTGATTCATTATTTCTGAACTGTGGTTGATTGGAAGTGCAATCATCCTTCCTTGGCTTTTTCCAGTGGTGGAATTGTCAGTGTTGGAGACCTCTTTGACATTTCCTTCAGGGTCAGCAGATCAAGTTTCAGAACATTTCCTCATTGAAATCTGATGGATAGCAGTGAGCTTCAGACTGAGGGAGAGGGGCTTGTTTGCTGGAGCTCAAATCCTTAGTGAACAGTCCACTCCAGCTCTAATTATAAAAACATTACAGTTCTAACAGTTGCCTGGCCATGAATTATTCTGACAATGTTTAACCTGCAGATAAGAAACCACTATCAACCTGTCACATTTACCCCACTAACGAGTTCAGCATCAGTTTAAAAGGAAGTGCAACTCATGAAGCAATAGCTCTTGTCATAAATTATAGGTATCCGGCATGCATTACAAGGATAGAAACAGTAAAATAGCATGGGATTCTTTATTATATATTCTGACAGTGACAGAAAAACAGCACTCCACAACGTTTAATCTATGATAGCTTGTTTATTCCCTTTCACATCTATGCCGGTTTTGAAACACTTGGTGCTGTATTTTGCTGCTATCTGCAATTAGCACAAGTACTTATTTAAAGCTTGAAGGGTGAGAAAGAGGTAGTCTTTGATAAAAAGCATCGGACTCTCTAATCACCCAAGCAGTGGAAAATGGTGCTGTCACAGAAGACTTTCTCTCATCTATTACTGTGTTGGTGTATGTGTGTGTGTGTTATTGTATTTGAGTTTGTTGTTTTGTATTTAATGAAGTACACAGTCCCTTTTTGAAAGAAAATCTTGTAAAGAAACCTGTGTTATTGGAAATGGTATGGTGTACATGTTCAGGAAAAAAAGCAAACTGAAACAAACAAAAAACCTGTGATGATACCTTGTCTTGATAATGAAATGAAGAAGATCATTAAAAAAGAAAAGAAAGGGATAATTTTACTAGTTGGAGATGCATAAAGTATATGAATCATGCTTGCTGTTGTGAAAGCACATCACTGTGTCAGAAGTATAGTAGAATATTCTTCAAAACTTTTCCTGCTGCTTTCATTATTTGTGGAAATGCCCTTCATCTCTCCATTCCCTCTTTTGGAAACTAGGTAAGCAAAAACTTTTATAGCTTTATTACAGGAGTATTTAACTCCTAATTGAATAGAGTCAGATTATGATATTTTTCTTGTGAATTTGTGCAAAAACATGAGGAAAAGAAGACTATATTCCATGCTTTTCTGCTAATAAAATGGCTGAAAGCAAGATGAGAAGCTAGTTGGACACACAGAGCAGACTAGGAATGAGATGTAGAGGGATACAAAGTGTTGAAGTATGAGAAGACAGCATCATTGAGCATGCTGCAGAACAGATTTACCTACTCCAAAGGCTTCTGTGGAAAGCCAAGAAAGGAAGTGTAATCTGGTCTTCCTTTCCCACATCACGGTCTTCATCATTGAAGAGTGGGGTAAAAAACAGTCACTGTATTCAGTATTTTTGTGACTTGAACCCATAACTTCATCAGTGAAATATTTCATTTTGTATTCAAACTAGAAAAGGAAAGATGAGAAAGCAACAAAGCCTAAAACCTGATCTTCTGCTTGTGTTTTAGTGACTTTTAATGAGGAAAGCTACAGCATCACATCTTCATTCATGCTGAACTAGACTCTCCTTTCTCCAGTCTTTACCTCAGTTTGGCATCTGAGCAGAAACACCAGCTGTTTATACCCATGTACTGTGGATAATCATGAGCAATTGCCATTCCTCTGGTTGCAGGCATTCCCCACAGGCTCACTAGAGCTTGGTCTTCACACAAAGTCTCAAAGTGTGAGGCATCACAGAGTCAAAGCTGTGCCTTCCATATTCCCTCTAGCTATGTATGTTCTGTGTACGCCTGACATGTATGTGAAACTGTTGAAACACTCTTACTGTAGATGCATCCATGCCAGAAAAGCTGTGCTCTGCTTGGTTTGGTGAAACTGCCTGCTGTGGTGAAACATCTGTGGTTAGAGAATACACTGTGGCTATAAATGCTGCTGCACCACAATCCAATGTGACTTTTAGGTTTGTCCAAACAGTTTGGGCTTCCCAACCCTTAGATGTGGGTGAAGGCATAGTCTGACTGTATCTAGTTAACATCAGAATGATATCTACACATTCATCTTCTTCCTAAACAGTCAATGTGTCCATAAAGATTAAAAATATCTGATGGTCTATCTACCTATCTTCCAAACTATTACATGATATTTCTTCTGATGGCTCATCCTTTTTTAGCACAAGACTTTTTGCATAAGGTACACCTGCAGTTTAACCCAAAGAAAGGAAAGAGTGGAATATGGGAGATGGAGGCTTGTCAAAGTGGTCTACTAACTGATAAGCCTGAGACAAAAAGCAAGCAAACTATATATGTTGGGAGACACTGTGGCAGGATGCCCCCAATCATTATATTTTTCATTTGGGCCAAGATTTTAATTTTTGGCCAAATTTCCATTTTTTAGACATCTGAGTCTTCCACCTGCCAAGAGAAAAACAAAGCTAATCACAAAATACCAAATGATCAGAACAACATCAAATGAAACAGTGCTGGGAACATCTACTTATATGTACAAGTTCAACTTGTTAAAGACTGTCATATTTGTTGATGTCTTTATGGACATTTTTGACCATTTCTAGTACCAGTAGATGGTGCTCAAGAATACGTTGCGCAGTTTCTGAACTGTTTAGAATCAATAAATATTCTGGTGATTCAAGTTCCCTGTGAATAGTTTATCTGGTGTTGTTTTAACAGCCCTTTCATACACTAATGGAATGGGTATCCCATGCAGAAATTCCCCTGCAATAGCATGTATAAAATTAAGGTGCCTTAATTTCAGTAAATGTCTCAGAGTATGAGAATAGGATAGTCTTCATTATTATAATGTAGATTAATAACCTCATTCCATTTTATGGATCACCTAATGAAGTAGCAGATTTTCTCTGATTTGACCAAGGTTACACTGAAAATACACAAGAGACAGGCACAAATCCAAATCTATCTTTGCTGTTTGTTCTAGTCATCAAAATCCACGAACATTTATATGCATCTGTTACACCTGTAAACAGAATCACTTTTAAGTTCATACGTTGTGATTACCAGGGCATGGAAAGAATATAGATGATGTAGATGTCCAGAAATTACTGTATTGCCTCCTTTGTTTCATTAGTGAATCAAGCTAGTATTATAAATATCAAACATGGAAATATATGTATGTGTATGTGTGTTCAGTGTTACTAATTAAGAGTGTTTTCAGATATCTGTATTCCCTTTTTGAGTGCTGTTTTGGGACCTGATAGCATATGTAGATCTAACTATGCTATGATGAATATAAACGAAGTATACTTATATGAGGCTGCATTTAGAAAAAAGTATGCACGTAATATGGAAATAATTACAGGATTTATTGTTGTTGCTTTAATCTGAAACAATACAATATAGTGGAAGAATATCATGTGTAGTAAGTATGAAAATTACGATATTCATGAATTTCAGGATTAGCAGTACTGCCTTAAGCACTTAAATGTTTACTGTATCACTTCAGCAAAATCTGCTTGGTACAAGGAAGTGATTCTTTTGCTTTTGTTCTATGCATATCACTTTACTGGCCTTCTCTACATCACTTCTGCACATAACAGTTTGTGGAAAGGAAAAAAAAAAGTTTAGGTTCAGTAAGTAATTTATGCAGATTTAGTATTTTTGGTGGCACTGCTTAAGGAAGTGTGGTTAATGATCAGCACACCATCTCTTTGCATAAAACCAAGAATTCCTCGGTGGCTAAAATGCAGTGTATACAATGCTACACATTTCAGATGACAGTAACAATCAAGCCTAATTTGGCTTTTCTACCTTCATGCTACTTGTATCATGCAACACAGAATCACAGAACTGTAGGGGTTGGAAGGGACCTCGAAAGATCATCGGGTCCAACCCCCCTGCCAAAGCAGGTTCCTCAGAGCAGGCTGCCCAGGTAGGCATCCAGACAGGCCTTGAATATCTCCAGAGAAGGAGACTCTACAACCTCCCTAGGCAGCCTGTTCCAATGCTCCGTCACCCTCACCGTGAAGAAGTTCTTTTGCATGTCAGTGCGGAACTTCCTGTGCTCTAACTTGCAGCCATTGCCCCTTGTCCTATCCCCACAAACCATTGAGAAGAGGTTGGCTACATCCTGCTGGCCACGCTCCTTTTAATGCACGCCAGGATCCCATTAGACATCTTGGCCACAAGGGCACAGTGCTGGCTCATGGTCAACCTGTCATCCAGGACCCCCAGGTCCTTCTCCTCAGAGCTCCTCTCCAGCAGGTCGTCCCCCAGCCTGTACTGATACTTCAGGTTGTTCCTTCTCAGGTGCAGGACTCTACACTTGCTCTTATTAAATCTTATTTGTTTTCTTCCTGTCCATCTCTCCAGCCGGTCCAGGTCTTGCTGAATGGCAGCACAGCCTTCTGGCATGTCAGCCACTCCTCCCAGCTTTGTGTCATCATCATACTTGCCGAGGGCAGACACTATTCCCTCATCAAGGTTGTCGATGAAGATGTTGAACAAGACCGGACCCAGCACCGACCCCTGGGGAATACCACTAGTCACAGGCCTCCAGCCAGACTCTGCTCTGCTGATCACCACTGTCTGAGCTCGGCCAGTCAGCCAGTTCTCAACCCACCTTTCCATCCACTCATCTATCCCACACTTTCTCAGCTCTGATAGTAGGATGTCATGGGAGACAGTATCAAAAGCCTTGCTAAAGTCAAGGTAGATGGCATCCACTGCTCCCCTCCCATCTACTCAGCTGGTGATGCCATCATAGAAGGCAACGAGGTTGGTCAAGCATGACTTCCCCTTGGTGAATCCATGCTGACTACTCCTCATAACCTTCTTCTCTTCCAAATGCTTGGAGATGACAACCAGAACAAGCTGCTCCAATACCTTTCCAGGGACAGAGGTGAAACTGACTGGCCTGTAGTTTCCCAGACCCTCCTTCCTGCCCTTCTTGAAGATTGGAGTGACATTGGCTATCCTCCAGTCTTCAGGCACCTCACCCGTTCTCCAGGACCTTTCAAAGATGATAGAGAGCGGTTCGGCGATCACATCTGCCAGCTCCCTTAGCACACGTGGATGCACCCCATTGGGACCCACGGATTTGTGTGCGTTGAGCCCACTCAGATGCTCCCGAACCACTCCCACGTCCACCAGGGGGGAGCCCTCCATTTCCCAGACCCTTTGTCCTATTGCCAGGGGCGAGGAGTCCCAGGGGAGTGTCCTTGAAGCAAAGACTGAAGCAAAGAAAGCATTCAGTATCTCTGCCTTCTCAGCATCTCCCGTGGCCAGGACACCCCCCTCATTCAGCAAGGGACCCACATTATCCCTAGTCTTCCTCTTTCTGTTTACATACTTGAAAAAACCCTTCTTATTATCCTTTATCTCTTTCACAAGCCTCATCTCTAGGTGAGCTTTAGCCTTCCTCATCGTGACCCTGCCTGCAGGCCCTGACAACATATCTATACTCCTCTGAAGAGGACAGGCCCTTTTTCCACATTTCATAGACCATCCTCTTCCTTTTGATCTTATTGATGAGCTCCTTGCTCATCCATGCGGATTTCCTGCCCCCCTTCCCCGATTTCCTATTCCTCATGATGCACCGACCCTGAGCATGGAAGAAGTGCTGCTTAAATGTAGCCCAGCTCTCACAAGCACCCTTGCAGCCTAGCAGCCTATCCCATGAGATACTTGCAAGCAGGTCCTGGAAGAGGTCGAAGTTGGCTCTTCAAAAGTCCAGGGTAGCAATCCTGCTTTTGGCCTTACTTCCTTTGCCTAGTTCCATCTGGAACTCCACCATCCCAAGCTGCCCCTAACCTTCACATCCCTAACAAGGCCATCCCTGTTGGTAAGAACGAGGTCCAGGACCACCCCCTGTCTTGTCGGCTCCTCCACCATCTGTGTCAGAAAATTGTCCTCAACGCATTGTAGGAACCGTTTGGACTGCTTGTGCCTGGCCGAGTTGCTTACCCAGCAGATGTCTGGGTAATTGAAGTCCCCCATGAGGACCAGCGCTTGTGATCGTGAGGCTACTAGCCACTGCTCGTAGAAGGCCTCATTGACTTCCTCCTCCTGATCTGGAGACCTGTAGTAGACCCCCACTACTATGTCTCCCATACCAGCCCATCCCTTAATTCTTAACCACAAGCTCTCCACCTGTCCTTCACCCTCCCCCAGCTGGAGCTGGGTACATTCTAATTGCTCCCTCACATAAAGGGCAACCCCAATGCCAGTCATTATCAAAACAGTTTAATTTTATATGTCAGGTAGAAACTATATTATTATTATTATTATTATTATTATTATTATTATTATTGTTGTTGTTGTTATTGTTATTGTTATTGTTATTATTATTATTATTTATTAGTAGTAGTATTAGTATTATTAGTATTATTATTTTACTTCTGACTTTAAATCTTACTTTCAAGGTATTGCAGATCTCTTCTGAAAGCCTATGTTTTATTTGTTTTACTTTCTGGAGTTTTAGCACAATGATTTGTCCCTAGACACTTACTTATATACATGTATACTTTTGTAACTGTTTCTTAAAGTCTGGGTTGTACCTACATCAAGACTGTGATGAGCTAAGTCAAATGATCAAACTTAAATGAATATGGTAATCTTCTGAATGCATGGTTAATTGGCAATTTATTGAAATAGGATGTCAAAAATGCACTACATTTTTTTAACTGTGAATTACTATATTTTTTTTTCAAATCCTTTCTTCCATCAACATGGCTCCCCGGTCAAGAACCCATCATGGTGTGAAACATATTTTATACTCTTAGGCTGCTTCTGTTGCTTCTGTCTACAAGCTTAGAAGGGACAGGCTTGATGCAGTCATGATATTTGCCATGATTTGGACCTGCTCGCTTTACACCTTGTTTTTTTGTAATGCAGACTTCTTTTGTAATAATTGTTTTAGCCCTGTTCCTATCTGATATTGAAGTCTCATGACTGATACAGAAGCAGCAAACAACATTCTATAGTGAGAGAAAAGACTTTTTCAGTGCTTTTAGCAATGTGACCTTAAGTATTGATTTATAGCCTGCTGCAGTGCTCTACTGCAAAAGGGAGCTCTGGTAATTAAGTTAGTATCTGCACTTTCTAAAATAGTGCTGAGCTGCAAGAAAAAGAGACCCTTTATTTTTTCTCTCTGCCTCTCAGTGAATGCAGATGCAGGCACTGCCCTTTGACCTTGCTCAGCTTTTCCCAGCTGCAGATTATTTTTCTCTCTCTGTGCCTTTAGCTGCTGATAGATAGAGCAGGACCCATTAATTCTTGTGCCTGACTTTCTTTTTTAGTACAGGCAATGGAGAAAATTTTTACACTCGTACCTGACTTTTAAAATATTGTGTGTCCTTACGTGACTGAAAACGAACAATGGCCAAGGAAGCATAGGCAGCGTTAGAAAATTCAGCAGGGTGGGTGGTCATGAAGTGGCTCAGACTTGAAAGCAAAACCTTTTTCATGAAAGTTCCCACTTCTCAGCATGACACATTATTCTGAAACTCATGTATAAGGTAACAGGGTAAACACAATGAGAAATCTCTTGTATTCCATTACAGTCATTAGAGAAATAGGCCACAAAAGGTAATGGCAATAAAACTGAATACCTTGAAGTTAGCATGTAAATTGCATGCTAATGTATGCAAATCATCACACCATGTTCAATGTCCATAAAACTACAAACTATAGCTAATTAATGGTAGCTAAGTTGCTTCATTTTATATTCACAGAATTACGGGGGAGGCAGTATATTTTTATAATTGTATAACATTGGCCTTGGGCAATGCATCAAACATCCAGTTTCTCTCCTCTAGCAAATTTGTCCAGTACATAGGAAATAATTGCCTTTCCATTTCCTCACCCAAGGACTTGTTCTGAGAATGGGCTCTGAACCTGAAGTAAAACAAAACAAAAAGGTTCACAGTTTTACAGTTATTTTCTTTTAGAAGTAGTCCTTATTAATGTTAATATAATCTCTGTTCAGCAAAGTATCTAAACATGTTTGGTACCCTTGACATATCTAAATGTGTTCAATGACTGAATCCCCAAATGGATATAGGCTTTGGAAAGCTCAGCTTTTTAGGTGATCTGTTCCCAGCAGAATTCACAGTTCATGCTCCCAATACACTGTGAGGGGAAAACTGAGCACCTGAGCATAGGTTCAGCAAAAGCAAAGAACAGCATGGAGCTACTTAACTCATCCAGGTGGAAAGGTAGAAGGAGCATATGGGTTAACCCCTGCTCCTGAAAGGCATTGATGGAACAAGCAGATGCAAGCTGCTCTGTCCAAAATCTTGAGTTGTTTGAAAGCCATATCTATCCCATCCCTGAAAATAACACTCCAATCCTTTAGCCTAACTGCCTGGTTCAGGATGGAATTAAGCCCTGTTAAAGGCAGTGTGTGTGCACAATCTACAAAAAAAGGTTAAACGTGAGTTTAAAGAAAAGATGAGTATTTGAAGGTACACCTGTATTTCACTATAAACTGTGAGTAGCAGTGGGTAGGAACCCTTTGAAAGCTCTTCTGAACTCCCTCCTGCTGTAAAGGTGCTCTCTATGCAATCTGAAGGAGCGCTCTATCTGTGTGCTGTGGGACTGTGGCCATGCCGTCCTTCTCTGCAGGTTCTCTGCAGGATTCCAGCAAGAGGCTCCACTGAGCCCATGCAAACACAAGTCAGCTCAGCTACTTCCCAGAGCTTCAAATCTTCTGAGCTGGCAGCTGTCCTCTAGATACATCAAGATTTGGAAAGCACTCTTGTGTTTCTGTGCCAGAGCAATTTCAGGATATCCTGCCTCGCTGGCCTGTCCATAAGCTCCTCTGTCAGGGGTCCTCTTACCACAGTGCCTGTTTTCCCCTACACATATCAAGGTCCCCTGAAGCCTTTACATCCCCACAACAGAGGAATGAGCAGATTGGAAAGAAGCCTCTCTCGTGTCACAGATGAAGAGAGGATGTGCTTTTTTGACAAACACTGTGATGAGTGATAACGACGAATGTAATATGTCTTAGGTACCTGAGAGAACGGTCATAATTTGCCAAACAGTTTGTGTGTGCCAGTGGTTCTCCTTCTGGAAAGCTGTTCAATTTTAAACCAAAACATTTATTTTATATATATGTATATATGCATATAAAATATATATGTATGCATACATATATATATAAAATATACAACTGTTTGGCAGAGAAGTTGAACTTTGATAAACTTGAGGTAAATGCTTACCTGGCACTTCATGCCAAAGTTCTAAACACGTACTTCAGTGTTAACACTACAATGTTAAACATGTGCTTAACTGTTTTTGATTTAAAATGGGCTTCAGGACCTAGACCCAGAAGGGGACAAATGAGTGTGACTGATTCAGATGCAAGGAAATGGAGACTGGCAGAAAAGAGGTATTAAAGAGAGGAAAAAGTATGTGAAATAACATCAGGAGTTTTGAGCAGCAGCAGAAGATACATGATAAAAGTAACAGGCTTATGCAGGAAGCAACATACAAAAATAAATATCAGAAAAATTAAAAAAAAAGGTGAAATGAATTAAACGTTCAAATGACTTGAGAAAAGATATTGAGGGAAAGCAAGCATCGAGTAGGAAATAAATAAAGAATGGAAACAGAAAGTGGAAATAGAAGCTACTGAAATGTTAATTTAAGACTGGATAGCTCCTCTTAAGTTTATAATCTAAATCACAGTGTGCTTAACTGATATGCACAGTTTCAGCTTCTATATTTATTTGTACCTGTACTGCCTCATATTTTGGCATGATTGCCCATGCCAGAAAATTTAAAGAAAATGTGCTTGGAAGGATCATATTGCAGGGACTCACAATTGCAGAAGGGATGCAGAAACATCTCAGGATGCAGAGCTTTATTTTCTATGGAATAAAGAAATAATTGGGAAGGGTCTGAGGAATGAGAGAAGTCCTAGGGAGAAATTTTGCTCAAGAAGAAAAGTTTAACTATTAGAAAGGCATGTTTCAAACTATTGAGAAACTAAAATTGCCTTGCTGCCAGTGGGCATTGGTGACTGTCACACGCAGCACTGTTTGGAGGGCTGCTGATTCAGCCTGTGATAGGCAGAAGGCTTGAGCTGACGTAACCTAGTGACAGCTATAAATGGTCTTTAAAAGGTTTTTAATGATATGTGTAATGTAGTTTAATATAAGAAGGAAGAATGAGAATGAGAATAAAAGGATTTGACCATAGCTGCCTCTAATGAAACATTCTAGAACTAAGGCTGTTTTAATGTCTTCGGGCAGCTGTAGGCTTATCAGATACACAGTTGTTTACATCAGTTATTTATATTACAGGCAAAAAGTTGTTTTTTTTTTTTTTTTTTTTTTTTTTTTTTTCCCTCTCCATCCCAGTCATTTCCACCCTCAACTAAAAATACTACAAAAGTCAAAGGTCCTTAGTCTTTACCTAGGTTGTCACCATTAATATGTTTGTTTTCCTCCCTGCTCCTGTTCTCTCCTGCTTCCTCATGTTATCTATCTTGGATAAAGCACAGCAAATCTTAAACTGATAGCCTTGTTTCTTTTGATGTTTTGGACAAACACAGGCTAAATACCTGCACAAGAGGGGATCAGGATCAGCTTGGGAAATAAAACGTGCTCTGCCAAAATAATAATCATAATATTAACACAGAGATGTATGGAGATATTTTTGACATCCAGACCAAATGCTACCCACTCACTCCCCTCTTCTCTCACAACCCCACTTCTTTTTAACTTTCTATTGGCTACCAAAATGTCTGCTTCCCCTGGTCACCTCTCTATGCCAATAACTACCTCCACAGTCTTGGTGGTGTGGTGGCAAAGCATATAAAGGGACTTGGGCAGATCAAGCCTGTTATACGTGTGTGTATGTACTCATGTGAATGCAGTATTCCTGAAAACTTGAAAAGTCTTCAGGGGCTTGACACTATTTTCTTGATCTTGATCTCATTCATTTTGGAGGAGGAGGAGGGGAAAATGAGAGAAAGAGAGAGGGAATGCTGCTCTTGGCAGAAGATACAGGCAATTGGCTGCTTTATGGCTTTGCCTTGATGTGTTTAAAAAACAGCCTAAAATTTGGCAGAGAGAGATTTTTCCCACTTGTTTTATTTCTAAATATTCTTCAAAAGCTTCCACAGGATATAGAATATTGCTTTGATCAGGCAAACATACTTTGTGCTGAAGTTTCTAGTTAATACCAACTTCAATTCATATTCTGCCAAATTTTAATTTCGGATTTGCTTTCAAATTTAGTCTATAGACAATGGAAAAACATGACAATTTCCCCTGTGAAGCATGTTATTTTGCTGACATAGGTTGAAGTTTCAGAAGATGGGGAAAAAGGGAGTAAAGAAAATATTATCAAACTTTATTCTTCAGCAAAATCTAAGTATGACCAAAAGGCTGAATGTACACAGGGAGTCTACCCTAGCCCAAGATAATTTGGAAAAGATTCACAGCTTGATTTTGTTTCATATAAAAACCCTAAAATTTGCATTATTTTTCAGTTATTAGCTGAACTACTTACACTACTGACATCTGGGAAATTTTGTGGAAATGTCAAGGTACAGGCTGTCACATGATTCACAGTGCTTCCTGCTTCTACTCACTCATAAAATATACCCTGACAGTAGCCTTTGTCACACTGCTTAGGACATTTATGATCTCATTTGGAGCCTAGAATGTAAACACATTCTTTTTTTTTCCTCCATTAATGCTGGGTTTTGAGTATTTCTGTGACCCAAGTTCCATTAAAGGTCAATAACAAAAAAGCTCCAATACTTAAACAAACTTTGATTGTGACACAGAAAGTCTGAATCATGAACAGAGTTCAAATGCTTGGGACAGGGTTTAATTCACTTCTCCTTGCCCTTCAGGCTCTATTGTGGCAGTGCTTCTCCCTTTAGCTACTCTGGGAGTCCGTGTAGAAGACTTGCCCCCACAGAGTAGTTCTGCTAACTTATTTGACATTACCAATGTCACAGTTGATGTGTCACCTGCTCTTTTGAGTCCATTATGGAGTTAAAATAGCAATCAGGTACTCTTCATAGGCTGCTGCAGTCAACAAGACACTTCTTTCCTGCTGCAGTCCTAGAGGCAGACAGAATAGGGAAAAAACATTTTTAGTAAAGAATTTTTGTTCATAGATGTCATGTCATCTGCCCAGACAGAGTTCACAAATGTCAGAGAAAGAAGGATTTTTTTTTTTTCTGTGGCAGTTTTAGACGGGGTGGTTTATTTATTTGTGGCATCAATTGGTAGATCATAATGGTGTATTGGTGTATTCATGTAAAACCATAGTATTGCTGTAAATAGAAAACTGTAGGTCTGCTCTTCCTAAAGCTGTAAGAGGAAAGAACATGGTAGGAGACCACTGATTACCAGAATGAAAACTTCCTAGTGGCTTCTTAAAGAAGAAAACCAGAATGTGTCTTGAAACCAGTGGAATATAAGTCACTGACCTCAGCTGAAGAAGAATCAGGCTCAGGTCAAAAATTCATATTTACACCTAGCATTTCACCATGTCAGGACTTCACCAGTCAGTCCATCAGCACCACCTTGTGCTTTCCTGTTCCGATGTGCACCTCAAAGATGGTGGGTGTGCAGAGCGTGCCTCGTAGCTGAGTCCATCCTATAAAGGAAAGTGAATCCTGTCTGGGAATGTGAGTGGTGCAGGACATCCTGTGCAGGCTGGTGGGATACATGTTGGCAGGTGAACGATGCTGTAGGCAGAGGTGCCAGCCAATGTGGTGTGTGGGTGCTGTGAGATCTGGGTGCTCATGACGTTTCCCATGTGGTGTTGCAACCAGGGGAACTCAGGCAAGCTGCAAATATAAATAAAGGATCAAAATAACATGGATGATCAGACCCCAAATCTACTGCCTGAGATGCTTTAACAGGATAACATTGACACAGGTAGTTGCTTGTGCACAGCAGACAATAATCAGTGCTTTTAACAATACTTGCACTTGGGCTTTCTGTTCTGGGAGGATTATGCATATTTAAAAGCCAAGGATATGTCACAGAAAGGCTCTAGTTTCCACATGTGTCCCTCTCTAATCCTGCCCTCCCCTCCCTCAAGTTTTAAGCCATAGTGACCTCAGAGAGCACAAGACCATTTTTTTATTAAAAAAGAAAAAAAAAGTCTTTGTGAAAGGAGTCTTGTTTGTGTGCTGGCCCTTACATACCAAGGCACTGTTGTGTTGCTTAAAATTGTAAATTATGTCTGTTTAAGAAAATGTCAGCGTTTTTTAAAACAGAATAACAGAACTGGAAAAGATTTGGCTGTGCTGTTTGTTATCCAAGTTGCAGGCAGGCAGAATGATGCATTCATCATTATGAGTAGATTCAAGGAGACTAATGACTGCTATACAATATAGCTTCAGTTCTTTCAAGTAATATGATAGTTGTTTCTTTGCTTGCCAGCAAGATTATCTGAGCACTGTTAATGCTCACGCACTGACGTATAGAGGAACCATCAATATGGGGCTGTGCCTACCAACAATAACTCCCTGCCCCTGCTTACTAATTAAAATGACCTTTCATCAAAAAAAGGGGATTGTAAGGTAAATACAGGTTTGGTAAAGGGATCTGATTTCTCTGGCAACATCATTGTGCATGTGGGCATTTCTTGCACATTGTCCATGAGTTCTATAGAAGTTATTCAGCTTTAGAATAGGAATAAGTTGTGATGAGTATTCTGTTGCCAGCCTCTGTTAACTTGCTAGGAATCTGTCTCATGCTGGATGATGGTCGTGACTTGACAACCATGTTTCTTCCAGCATAGGTATGCACTACAAACACTAGATCCTTTGAGCAAAGTGAATTAAGAGGAAAGAAGCAATTCTTCTGCTTCACCCTGTCATCTGTCCTCAAAGAAGGCCCTCTTCTCCCATCCCAAGCATCTTGAGGCACTTATTGTACCTTAAAGTACCAATAACAAAACAAAATGCAACTGGAACTTTGCTATCAATGCCCATTTTGTGTAGAACAATATGCAAAAATGTAGGAGCTTAGAGCAAGAGCTATTGCCCTTTGCGTAATGAAATGCCACAAGGAAATTGACTAAACATCTGGACTGTTTCCCTGTAGTTGCATGAGCCTCTGGCTTGGCTGTGATTCACTTAAATATCCAGAAGAATTTAGAAGAGGTGCACTAACTTTATAGTGGCTGCTTTGTATATTTTGGTTTGTCCACTTGTTTGGAAATACTGCTCACTGCTTTTGCTCTGTTCCTCAAGGGAGGTGCTGCCTTTCCTGTGTTTTTTCACCAAACATTGAGGGTAGGCTGTGCTCTTCAGTGGTGTCATTTTGGAAGCCCATAAGTGAAACATGTTTACTAGACTTTTTTCCCATGAGAATCAAAATTTTCCCCATCTGACATCCAGGTTTCTCGTCAATAGGACTCTGCAAATTTGTTATTTCAGCCACTGTTTTAGTGACTCAGAGCTCTGGCCCTTCAGAAGTTGTGAGCCTGAACTTCAGTCACCCTTTCACCTTTCACACTTGGTCACAGATACTTACCTGGGGCACAAAAGAATAATTTCTGGGCCTTTTTTCTCTAGACGTAGGTTTTGAAAAGTTAAGGATTTTGGAAGAGACTGGAGGTCCTAGATATCTCATGCAAGAGTTGAGAAAGGGGATTTTTATGGAGTGATTTTTATAGAGTGGCTAATAATTATTCTTGAAATTCAGACCACCTTTGATAACCCAGATTCACACTGGGTGTCCTAAAATACACCTGAAAACTTTGTCCGTATATATGTGTTAAGCTGACATTAATGACATTAATGAGGACAATATTTATTATATTAAATATTTATTTCCTAAATATTCTTTCAAGCCAGAACAAATTCATTTCTATGACCAAGCTGGTGAATGGGAAGATGTATCTTTTTCTTCAGTATCTGACAGATTAATAACAATCACAGTCAACAGTACCAAAACTCCCTTAACGCATGACTTTTAGATATGTTAATAAATAAATAAATAAATAAATGCCTTCTTTCTCTGGCTAGCAGCCACCCATCTAATCTGAGCTGGAATCTCCAGAGGCTGCAAAGTGAGGTTCACTTCTTCCCCAAAATGTGTTTTCCTCAGCCCTGACCCAGACTGGACCATGTTGTTCTTCACTACTAAATTTGCTCGCGTGCAGCTAAAGCCTGATAATCTCAGATTTCTACCAAGCCAAAGCTCTTTAATTTTACTCTGCTAGGCCACATTAAAAATAAATAAATAAATAAAACATATATAAAAATATCAGCTTATTACACCTTCTTATTTTAGTTGAAATGGCTTAGGATAGTACTCAATTAGACACAAATGCTGAAGAAAAGGCTGTTAGTGTTTCAGAGGAAAGTGGTGTTTCTGGATTCCTACTCAGCCAACATTTAAGCATGGAGTTCATACTGAAAGCCAACCCAAACCAACAAACAAAAAACAATGCTATTTGTGTTTATTTGTATTCCAAGGTTATTTTCACATTTAGGGGAAGCTGTTTTCCACTGTAATTGCATCTTGTTCTTTATGTTGACTTTACTGCACCATTTTGATATATACTGAGTGGCTGTGATTTGTAAAGTGCTCATACCAGTAAGTTCACCGCTAAATAGTTGCTACTTTCCCTCCCAGAGGTGGGTCCATTGTAAAGTGGAAGAAAGCCCTGATACTGCTGAGTACCCCATACCTCTACACATACATATGTACATGTATACACACATATATAGATTTCAGTGGGATTCCAGGCAGATTAAAGATTATGTTTATTTTATAAGCATATTTATACCTCTTACATACAAACAAGTTTCCTTAAACTCATGTTTCTAATTCTCTAAATAAAACTGAAAACTATAACTGAGACTGGAGATTTATTTTATGTTTAGAGTTATATTTAGACAGGACCACATTTTTCTCATCTTATTTATTTTTTCACCTTGTAGCTGCCCTCTTCAAACTGCATTAAAAAAAAGTCCACAAGAGCTAAAAGTGCTATATTTTTCAAAGTAGAATTTGAGTGTCTTCTATAATATAAAAAATACAAATTAAAATAAAATAAAACAAAGTAAAATAAAATGTCTGTGCCCTCTGCCCTCTTTGTTGCATGGCATTACTTCCTTTTCTGTTATGGTTCTTCTATTACTCACTGAGGTCCAGGAAGATATTCATGTCTTTCATTTTAAACATCACCAAACATCATATTTTCCTGATATAACTCATATTCCAGCAGCTAGCTTTTAGCTTCTCATATCCCCACCAGCCTCACTTTCATGCCTCTGTAACTGGGCATAATCATTTGGGTTAACAGACTGAGAACATTCCATGGTTAATTATTCTGCAGTTCAGTCCCCATGTTCATTAAATCTCTCTTCTCATAACAAAACTTTGTATCAGACAGCCATGTGAATGTTAACTTCACTCCTCCAGTAAAATATCATGCATTTATCTGACAAAGGTGGGATTTCCAAGGGAGCCTAAGAGGGTTAGGTGGCTGAATCTTGCTGAGATTCAGCAGACAGCACCTTGGAAAAAATCATACCTTAAACCTCAAGTCAGGTGGACATCTGCTGAGGAAAAAAAATGGATGGCTCTGGTATGCTAAGTCTGATTTAAATCCTTGACTAGAGGGGCCCCTATTCTAAATGTTATTCTGAATATAGACAGTCCAAGACCATGAAAAGCAAATAAAGGGAATAGATAGGACAGAAAGACTGAAAAAAAGGTTTATACTTGGCTTTCCAACCATTGTGTAAAAAGCCATGAAGATTTGTTTCTTTTCTCTCCCTCTCCAGTAGTGACTCTCCTTCAAATAGCTGGTGGAGGCTTTTAGGAAGGATCTATAAGACTTGCTTGGAATAAGAGAAATGTCATAGTAATCATTGGAGTAGAGCTAGGTTCCCCCCACCCCCTCTGTCTGTCCATCTGCCTGTCTGTCTGGTAGGCGCGCCCATAAAGAGATCAGAGGGATCACTTGTGGCAGTGAACACATTTGGAAAAAAAAAAAAAAAAAAAAAAAAGGTCTGGATAAATAAATATCCATTGATTAAAGTCAGGTGATCAGATGCTCACAGTATGCACATGTGTTTGTGGTTTGCTTTTATTTTTTAAGATGCATTGGCCTCAGCTCTAAGGGTGGAAAGTACATAAGGAATTTTAATTGCCACTCCTTCTCAAAATCACATTCTTGAGCAAACCTGGCTTACTGGAGAGATTAATTTAATGTATAGACATAAAAACAAAACATGGTTTTCCAAAGTTCGTCTTTGGAATATGCTTGGCAAGCATATTCTACCATTTTCATTCTTTCCAGGTCAGCATCCCACTGCTACTCTAGCAATCCCACCACAGCTGAGCAAAACTAAAGCTTTAAAAACAGGCAGAAGGCCAAAGAGTGATATTTAGTCACTAGCCTGAATAGGAGGCAGTGCACAAGTGCCCTGTTAGGTGGGAATCTTGGAGGGGGCTGACAATTCAGGCAGGACATGTGCTCTTCTTCAGTGATACAGAGGGAGCTCGTGACGGCGAGGGTTAGGGCCCTGGTTCCTCCCTGTTTTTCTTGGCATAGCTCTGGCTCCCAGGGGAGCAGGGAGATGGGAACTAAGGTGGCTGCTGGAGGTGGTAAGGCAGTTGAATGCAGGGCTGGGAAAGGGAGGGACTCTGTCTGGCTCTGTGCTTTAGCTCCTGCCCCTCAGGGAGACTCCTTGTTGGATTCCAGATTATTGAAAGCAGCTTTCTTCTGCTGTTTTTTCTAATATCCATACTTCCTCTGGTTAGGTGAAGTCTATGTGCCTCTCTGGTCTGTTTTCACAGTGTTCTGAGTTATCCTGCTCAGAAAGATGTTGTGTTGGTTTCACTTGTTGGAAATCTCTCAAAAAGCTGAATTGGTAATTGAGGAGTTTTACCATCCAAGTGGACACCATCATAATCATTGGCAGCAATATTCTGCCTGTGTCTTTATGGAGCATTGACAGCTTTTTGTGAGATAAAGAGTGATCTGTGAAGCCCTTGTCACGTATTGAAGAAGCATGATCCTCCCAGGCTGAGAACATGTGAAGCATTCAGCAACATTACTACTTTACTGGTGTTCATCTCTATTACAGTTGTGTGGGGCTCAGAGAATGGAGGGAGGTAGAGAAGAGCACGATCAACGAGAGATAAAGGCCATTCAGAGGTGGGACAAATAGTCTCACAGAATTCTGTGTTTTTCTAGTGAGCTAATCTGTCTACCCAGTTTTACCTGGAGCTAAACTCTTGGTATGTGCTGTGGCGGAGCCAGTACTCCTGCACACAATGGCAAGGCTGTGTGTGGGTGACATGCAGGTGTTTTGGTTTATAGCTGCTCCCTGTCCACAGTTGGGATTTTTATTTATTTATTTATTTATTGAAAGGATTATGAACAGTTATTTCACG
Organism: Anas acuta; assembly: GCF_963932015.1. NCBI lineage: Eukaryota > Metazoa > Chordata > Aves > Anseriformes > Anatidae > Anas > Anas acuta. The sequence goes on along the minus strand of NC_088980.1, from coordinate 49,584,963 downwards.
GAAAGAGAGAAAACACTGTACAGAAGCACAGAGGCTGCCCTTGATGTTCTCATTACCTTGCTGGCCCACCACATCCTCTGATGTAAGTCACAAGGGGCAGATATGCACAACACTGAGTCCTCTGTGCTGCCACTGGCACCTGACACAGAGCCTCTAGAGGAATCTCTCACTCCATACCACCTATGTGTTGGCACTAGTGATTGCACTGCCCTCACCCTGAAACCCATCTACAGCTTCCTGCAGTTTGACGGAGAACACAACTTCCTTCCTTGGGCGTCCTCTGCTGGTCCCCTGGCCTTCTCACCACGTGGATGCAGCTGCATTTTCTTTCCATCTTCTACCAGCTGCCACACCCAGTCTTATTCTTTTGGTAGGATTGGAAATGACTTCTAAGCACCTCATAACATATTTTCCTAGCCTATATTTCCCTGTCTTGTCCCATTTCCTAGAGGCTATGTGTCACCCCAAGTCCACTCATCTGCATGAACAGCTGAGAAACAGCTGCAGAGGTGGAAATGCTGCAGCCAGACGCTGCTGACAGAGAAAGAAGAAGAGAGGGAGAGCTGCTGAACATCTGCCAAGACAGAAGCACTGCAGAGAAACTTTATCATAATGTCACAGTGAGAAAACTATGTGAAAAAATGTAATTTTAACCCATTTTGAAATGAACCCTGTTACAATGGGTATGTCATTTGTTTCATGCTTTGCTTTCTATAATTTCTTCTTTCATTTTGAGTTTTTTTTTTTTTTTTTTCAATTTATACCCAAGCAACTACATTTGTGGGCAGCTTTACAGTTTTTGAAGCACTCACTGGTTATTCAGCCACAACACAAACTTGGGTTGCTGGCCCCAGCTCTTGTCCTCTGAGATAAGAGCCTGGAAAACATGAAACTGTCCTACCAGTTTTTGTCAGCTCTGTGGTCGTGAAATTATCACATCAGTCTGCGTGACTACCCAGTTAACCAGGCAAATTTGAACACCATTCACCCAAAGAGACTTGTGTCTATTCATTGTGTCAGCTCACACAACTGCATTTGCCTTAGGAGGGCACCCATCATTTATTACAATCTAAAAAGCAAGCATAGAGAATTGTCATTGTTCCTTTTAGTGTGTAATTAAGGCAGGATTTCTACAGTCTGGGTAGACTAGTGAATCAGATGAATGCCAGTACAAAATGGTTTTAGGTCACAGAGGTAGGAGCTTGCAAATGTAGGTTTTACACCCAGCTCTGCCACTCACTGAGTCTATAAAAACAATCATGTTTTACCACTTCATGGGAGTGCAGTGTCTTCAAAATTAAGACAATTGTTAGCATAGGTAATATGGTATTACCTGTGATCTCATCTGGGAATTAAATTAATAGTAATCAATGTTAATGTGAGGACTGGGAGATAAGATGAGGCAGAGATGGCCTGTAGGCCCTACTCTTTTTATTATTATTATTATTATTATTATTATTACTATTAATAATAATAATAATAATTCTTAGTGTAATTCTCAGTGTATCTATTCATTTTGGAAAAAAATAATAATAATAAATTAAAAAAAAAAATATATATATATATATAGCTAACTGTAGTCTCCATTCATCTATAGATGTTGGTGACACAGTTTCCATAATCCATTTTATGGAGGTTCAAGGACTGCCTGTGACAAACAGTATTTGCAATAATGTCAGACAATGCTGACAATGTTGGAGGCATATATGGGAGGCATTGGCTTTTTTTCCCCTCTCTCTCTTTCTTCAGAGACCTCATGGTTGTAAATTGGAGAAGATAAAAAAGTTGAAAGGAAGAATGAACTTGATATGGACTGAAATTTTTGCATATGATTTTTTTTTTTTTTTTTTTTTTTTTTTTGAGCTAGGTGTCTTTTGTTAAAATATTTGAATTATGCTTCGGGAACACAAATCAGAAAATATTTCTGTAAGGCCTACATTCTGGACGTCAATCTGAAAATGAAAAACATCTCTAAAATAGCTAAGTACTTTCTCTGATATTTACATAACTTGTTTCTTAGCATTTGGATCCTCTAGTGATAGTGATTTTGGATTTCTACCCTTTCTTCTTTACCACATATTCTATAATATGATCTCTTACATTTTACAGTCCTTCAGTGAATGTATATGCACACACACACATTTGCATGTATGTATTTTTATTCAAATATGAAAAGATGCTGAGAGAGTTGGGATTATTCAGTCTAGAGAAAAGAAGGCTCCAGAGAGACCTTATATTGGCCTTCCATTGCCTAAAGGAGGCCTGAAAGAAATCTGGGGGGGCACCCCTTGTCAGGGACAAAGGATAATATTTTTAAACTAAAAGATGGTAGATTTAGGTTAAATTTTCAGAAGAAATTATTCACTCAGAGGGTGGTGAGGCACTGGCACAGTTTGCCCAGAGAAGCTGTGGATGCCCCATCAAGGCCAGGCTGGATGGGGTTTTGGGCAACCTGGTTTGGTGGGAGGTGTCCCTGCCCGTGGCGGAGGAGGGTGCAACTAGTGATCCTTAGGGATCCCTTCCAACCCGAACTGTTCTGTGATTCTGTGATGATTCTAGGATTCTATACACACAGATACATACATTCCTACATATATGTGTATATAGATATGCACACACATATATTTCACAGGTGTGAATATATAATTAACTGACACTTGTATTTATTTGCTCATGAATTCTGTAATTCTTTGGACAAAGTTTTTATTGAGCTTTATTCCAGCTTGGTGAACTCCTGGAAATGGTTTGTGATAGGTAGAGATACGAATGGCTGGACATTTACTTTGTCTGAGTTGCACCAGTGGACTCAGCAGGTCCTCGTCTCATGCTGCCATAGGTGACCCATCCTTCTTGTATAACTCCTCAGTGCTCCAGCATGCTGTGCACTTTTTCTCTAGTTCTGTAGAAACAGCTGTAATATCCAGCATATCTCATTTGTATGGAAGGATATGCATGTAATAACTGTTAAAAAAAAAAAAAAAGGCTAAAACACTTGTGATTCAGAGTTAAATTTCTATTCACTACAGAGAGATTTATTGTTGTTGTTGCTATTGTTATTTGCATTTTTGGTGACACAACCTAGTAACTCCATTTATCTGGCTAGATTTGTACAAATACCTTCTGCTACATATTGTACAAATACATAAAAGATAGCTCCTGCTCCAAATAGCTTACATAAATTTCAGACCTAGCTCATTCAGCAAACTTTCTGAAATCTTTCTGAAGACAAATGCTGGTGCTGGTGTAGGACTAATAATTTTCTAACATTTCACAGCTGATATTCAATATGGAAGATATGTATTTTTAAAAGGCAGAAGAGACAATACATATTTTCTTCCTTTTCATAATTTCTTCTTGTGCCATTTTTTTCTGAAAACTGTTTCTGATCATCTGTTTCCTTTAAACCAATGTCGTCTTCTCCATAACCACCTTCACTTTCAACCTGGACCTACATCTTCTGTTATATTCTGAGCAAAGGTGCAGAATATTTATGCTGTGATAGGTGTAAAGTGAGAGGCACTCAACTTGTGCTTAGAGCACTGAAGGGTAAATCTTGTCCCCAGCTGAGACAGCACCCCTTTCTGCTCCTGCTCAAAAGCTGCATGGGTCCTAGTCGCAGGATGCATAGCTCCATCTTCACAGTTTTGTCAGGTGATTTTGGAAAGAAGTTTGTTTGTACTGATCAATCAATGGAACTGAGGGTGGGCAGCAAGAAACAGGGCCTTGCTCCCAGCACTTTCTTCTTGCTTCACTGGAACAACCTGTTTTCTGGGTTTGGCTCCTGCATTACTGTGTACCAACTTTATAGGATTTCCTATGTCTGCATGTTGCTTCCCCAGGAAAGTCAGGGGAGGATACTACATGAGAGGCAATCTGCACGAGTCCTTTCACTTAGTAGCCCACTTGAAAAGGACATCTAGACCCAAATTAAAAACCTGGCTCTGAAAAAGTGAGACTGAGCAATGCAGTGTTTACATAGTGTCTGTTCAAGGAAAGGCTGCCAGAGTCCTATCCAAGGAAAGAATACCAAATTCTGTTCAGATCAGACCAAACAGAACAAAGAATCTCACAGAGGATCAATATTTTAAGTATGCAAGATTTTTAACCATAAATAAGGGAAGAGCCACCATAATAATTAAAACTGACCAATTTTGTGCAGAAGAAAATCCTCCTTTCACACTCATCTCTCCCCTTGCATTGTCCTTCCATTCAAAAACACCACACTAAGGAAGATCACTTTGGAAAAAAAATAAAATTTTAAAAGTGCCTATGTTTTTGTATGGTTTGATATTATGTTGCAATGGTAATGCTGCTTTTTACCATTATAATGTATGTATCCTCATGCATAATTACAGAAATACTTATATGTTATATAAATATTACATAAATTATATAATGTATACAGATTACAATAATATTTGTTACCTAGTCTCAAAATTTACAGATTACTTTGAAGATGACACAAACAAGACTATGTCAGTACAAAACATCTTTCTTTATAAATACCCAAAAGTAAAGAAAAGGAAAAATGAAGAGGAGATATGCAAAACAACCTCAAAATTAATATGAAGTTAAAATGAAACATTTTTTAACAGACAGGAAGAACTCAATAGAGAACTTTTTTTCTCATGGACAGTTGTGTAAAATACCACCTGACACCCCCATTCTTCTTTCTTTTCTTCTTTTATATCAGTTAATCACTGAGCTCATCTTATGGCTTAAGGCAAAACAATTTAAGATAAATAGTTCAATATATAGGATTTTACACAATAAATGATGCATCTTGCATGCATTTGCCTACTGTCAGGCTGATAAGGTCCTGGAGCTCAAGATTTAGGTTGTCAGGAGGGGAGGGAATTTTCATGAGTAAGGCTGTGTGCACAAGGCACTGTCAATATGTAGCTGATGAAAATTGCTTATGGGTTTCCAAACATGAGTGGGTATAGCAAGTTGGGAAACTCAAGAGAAGACACATTTAAATTAATTTTCACATCCTTAAATTGAAATGGTTTTGTTTCCAGCAATGTTGGTGATCTACAGGTCCTGTTGATTGATTTCTCTATTCACTCCCTTCATCCATATCACTTTTTTTTTTTTTTCCTTAGCCTTGCCAGCGTTCATAGCTTAAAGGCAAATATACATCTACAGCTAATCTACCCACTTATGGTTGTCACCATTAAGAAGCTTGTAGTGCTTTTCTCAAGTGTCAGCCGACAGTACTTTAGGAACCTGTAGTAAATGCTGACTTTGTAATACTAGCAAGCATAAGTATCCATCACAGTATAAAAGACCCGACTGTCTGAATAACTCAGTCAGCATAGGCCAGAACCTATGCTATATAAATGACATAAAAATCATAAATAACCACAGCACAATTTTTGTTATTATGAATAACATTGTTCACCACTCATGTCGACATTATCAATTTCCTTAGACTTACCCTGAAACCTGAAACAACAAAGAAAACAAATACTGCAGTAGGCCAATATTGTTGTTGTTGTTGTTGTTGTTGTTGTTGTGTTGTTGCAAATACAATGGTAGGTGATGTCCCCAAGAACAAATAGCAAATCACATTCTTTAAAACCAGTCGAAACAAATTGTATTCAAAGTATGCAGAAAATTTGTGAACAATTGCTGCTTTATAAAAGAGAATGTCTAGTGATTTCTGACCCCTAGTGCTCAGCCTTTCACATGAAGAGCCCTGTTGAAGCAGAGAAAATTGCACATTACTTTTAAGTGCACAAGCAGGGACTTACAATGCATTAACATTTCGGTGTTTTATGTACCTGTAAGATTAGAAGTGTGCTCAGCCCATCCTGAATGAGGTGCTCATTGGCTTTTCTTCTGTTTGGAGAATTGACTGTTTCAAAAAGAAAATTTTATTAAATTGTTCATTTCTCTCTGCAAGTTTTGATAGAATCTATCATATCTCATATCTTCTTTTTTCCCTTACACAATAGTGTGTGCACAATATATGCTTTTTAGGCTGTTCTGCAATAAGAAATAAGATAAAATATTCAGGTAGAAACTAATGTGTCATATATGCTTTTTATACCAGGAGACTCTATTTCAGGGGAAAAAGAAAAAAAAAACGTGGCAAATTTTCTTATCAGTCTCCACACAGCTCACATTTGTAGACCAATGTCAATCCTCAAGTCTCAATAGTGTAGACTTAAACCTTTGTTTTTCATGTACTTTAAAGACAATGAATAGAGAAAAATACAGGGTAAAGGGGAAAATAGAAATGAAAAATGTCTGTCTCAGAACGATGAGATTAAATGCAGGAATGTTATGGTTGTTTAATATTACTTTATAGAGAAAATATTTCTCTTGCTTCTTCTGCCATACTACCAAGAAGAATGTGTTTATCTTCAGAAGCCTTTTGCTGAAACTATTTTGCTATTGCATATGTGGATTTAATGTCACTGGACAAGCATTTTAGGTTTAAGTTCAGGACCACCTGGGAATCCAGAAGCTGATATATATATATATATATATATATATATATAAAATAGATATATTGATAATGTCCAACTTGATTTTATTTTAACTGTAGTTATATTTCTTATTCATCCATTTCAATTCAGAAAGTGGTGAGATCAAGCCTGCTTCATCTTCTCTTTTTTCCTTACCACCAACTCTTTCTTTCTTTGCCCTGAATCAAAAGTCCCATTCAGCCTGTAGCCATATGTGAGCAATCACAGCTTGACACAGGGTACTAATAACACCTACTCCAGCCATCTACTTTCAAATTGGAGCACTGCCATTGATGTGTGCTAGCGATTGCTCTGGCTTATGTAACTTGCACATGAACGGCAGTAGGCACCACGGGAGAATTAGCGGAGAGCCCCTGCTCCCTGAGACCAGAGGCAGCTCCGGGCTGCTAGCAGATGAAGCAAGGCCATTTGAAAAGGGAGCAAGGTCAGAGATCACGGTTCAGCCTGATTTCGTAAGTGGCCCTAATGTGCTCCATAAGTATAGATTGGCAAAAAGAGCCTGACTCAGACCCCAGACTAACATTTGTTTTCATTTTTCAGTGGGTTCACAACACACAGGGGTCATTGAACAGTTCCTGCTAGAGCTATTTAGCATTCATGGTCTGGAGGAAAATAAAGTCCTAACCTCTGACCTTTCATTAGAGTAGAGCACACAGGGGGTTAGAGGGGAGGGGGAAGAAAAGGGGAAAAAAAAGTGTTTTTCTCCCTCAGAAAATAAGTGACTCCTGTTCATGGTGCAAGTCTGGCTTGTCATTATTACAGGAGTGTATTTGCTGAAAGAAGTTTGAATATGTTATGAAGTTGTGTTTGTTTTCCTGAATGGTTAATTTCCCTTGAGTATAGATGCAGTAACCCCCTTCCTCTGAGTGTAACACTCACTGAGAACCATAGCATAGCCTGTCATGATGAAGGCCTGTGCTGAGGAGTGAAATATTCAAATCCTAGACATCTAAGCTGGTCATTTTGTTGATGACTCCAGTGTTCACCAACATCTCATTCTTGAAGGGTTTTCACTTTATTTACATTTATCTTTTTCTTCTAAGGTCTCCTCTCTCTCTTTTTTTTTTTTTTTCCAAGAAAAAAAAAATATATTTTTTTCCACTCAGATACATTCACTCTCTCTGAGAAAATAAAAAATGGTTTCACCTTGCATTACTAAAATAAATACCATCCATAAATCTTGGTCAGCACTATGTACAGTTCACTGCTGGGTGCTGGAAGGAAGGAGCAGCCTGTACATCTTTCTGCAAGCCAGCAGCCAGAAACAGTTTCAAAACACTTCGCGTGCATTATGCATACCACCTATTTCAACAAAAGGCCTGATTTTCCACTGTTTCCCCCAGCCTAGGAATTGATAGTGATGTAAATTGTTGATAGACTACAGCTTATGGATGAGAGCAGTGCGAGGAAATGAAGCAGACTGGCAGGCTAACAAAAGTACCATGCATCTTTTACCTCTCGTATGGACAAGGAGTGAAATTAAACCCACAGCCAAGAAATATGTCTACACCTGAGCCTGGCAGGGCAGGCCCTGGAGAGGACCCCACTTCTGGAACCTGCCTCAGGGTTTGCCAGCTCCCTGCTGACCCCTCCCCAGCACAAGCCCTCTGGGCCAGAGAAAGCAAGCTTGCTCTTCTTTGTACCTGGATGCAGTTAGGTATTTAGGCACAACTCCAGCAAGCCCAGGGCAGACATCCAGGGGAATTTAAACCTGCAGCATGCTGCTAGAAATCTTTTGCCAAAATGATCCCTGCCTAAAAATCCATCAGAATGCCATTCCTGATGGCTTCTGTCCTATTTCAGAACTGCTTCATGTAGGGAGAAGTATATTTGAGAGGTGGGTTTAGTTTAGTGAGAGCACAAAAAGCCTGTGGATTAGGTAGAAACACATAAGCTGTGTTTGACAAAAGCACATTTGGATGGAGCTAGAGCTGCAACTTGCTGCCAAGATCTGCAGAGATAGAGGGATTGGTGCATATTTCTCTAGCCTTACTCGTATTTCTCTGCTTCTGCTGACACAGCTATACTAGATAATCAATAACTCTTGCCTATGGCATGTATTTTAAAACTTCTAGTTAAAATAGTTTAAAGAAACAGTGTATTTGTTGTGTAAATAATCAATTGTTATATTTAGGATATTCACATTTTGAAAGTTTAATTTTTCAGTTAAATGAGCATTTGTTAAGTAGCATTAAGTAGCATTGCTTCCTTCCCTCTATTGGTGGCCAAATTAATAAACCAGCAAAGAAATTTTGAAACCCATACCTGGGTGTTACATGAAAATTTAAATCAAACAAATTCAAAATCATGTGATTTCTATAACTATTCCCAATGAGAACTGAGAATTACAAATGCAGAAATGTTCACGTCTGCATTTGGGTTACAACTCAGCTGAAATTTGCTGGGGGTGAATGGGATAGAAAAAAAGTACATATTATGCGAGTTCTCACAGTGGGGAATCTCAGTTTGGAAGGATTCATATGAAAGAATCATCACAGAAACATTCACCAAGAAATTAACTTTGAATTAGGACAAATTTATGAAACAAACTCTCCTCTCCTGAGCTGTAATGGAGAGCACAGGGGACCTGGTGAAGGCTGAGACATCCTTATGTGGGTGTTAGGAGCAGAAAATCCAGCATGTGGATGCGGTACCTGCACAAATGGTGATGAAACTTGTGAGCACTGAAATCTGTGCTAGGTGTGCACCAAGGAGTTATTCTTAGTCCTGACTGAATTACTCTGGGGTGCAACCAAGGCATAGTTCAGCTCGATGAAGAGGTGTAACTCTCCAAAGTGGATTTCTAAGGATGCGTACATGCTTACAGAGTTTAACTTCAGCTGTCAAATCCTCCTAACTATTGTGGGGCTACAGGGCTTTAGGTATGGGAAGATACAAGAAGTCGATATTCATGAAAAACACATGGTACAAAGTGAAAGACTTGTGTCAAGACAAAGTGAAAGAGAGACTTGTGCACTGCCATAAGTAGGGAGGCTGTATAACCTTGCCCGTAGAGGAGAAAATGTAAAAGAAACTACAGATAAATGTTTCTGCAAAGAGCATTGCTGCTGATTACATCCTACTCTCAACACATTTATTCTGTGTCAACCTCTCCTGCCTTCAGCTTTCAGCTGTGGTTATCATCTATGTGAATCTAATAAACAACAACATCATTATACTGTATAAATAACTTTGAAATGGTGTAAGCAAGCATGAATTTAGATACAACATTTCGCAAGGTCTATCCTCACTATAAAAACAGGTGAAACATACTCTTAATTGAGTTTTCAAAACCACATTCTTGAAGTCAGCTGGGCCCTTTGAGGGAGTAACATTAGGAAAGGCTTTTCTGAATCACACCTGGCTATGAATGGTAATTAGCCTTCTCATTATTTAGGTTGGAGAAGTAGACTCCTAACAAATTTGGCTCAATGGCTGAAAGAATTGGGGTGGTGGAAGTGGGCTCTTATTCTGAGCCAAAATAGCTACTTCTGTCAGTGCTTTGAAATTATGATGAGTACAAGCTGATTTAATAAAAATACATATATATTTTTTTTTCACTGGTGGTGTTGCAAAGCAAGTTACTTTACATTTGCTGTGAGCATACAGATAGTTATCACAGGTTAATCTGAGCTGTGCAAATGTCACTGTAAAAAAGACAGAATGCATATGGATAGTCTTTTCAGTAAATGGGAAATGCCAGAAAGAGGAAAGGAAAACCAGAAATTTGGGGGAACTTTAAAATATTTGTTTTTAGTGTGTATTTATTGCATGTTTATTTATTTAAGAATACAAAAGCCCGTTCATTTAGCTAGCTGAGTAAACATTGTAACTTAATATGTATTGGTGCATTTATAAGTTACATGCGTACAAATACGGTTTGAATAGTAATGGCTGTATCAAATAATGAAGATAGTGCTTCCTTACATACCATTGTTACTGAGTCTATTTGTCACCTTTTGGAAAAGTTGTAAGACAAGAAGTAAAAATTAAGCTTTGCCAATAGAAAGCCAAAGTGGTACTGACTCTTACACAAACCAGAACCCAGGTGTATGTAGCTTTTAACAAAAACCTAAGTAGTGAGTATGTAAGTGGAGTTCTAGCTCTGTGATACACACAGAAAAAAACTTCTAGGAGCAAACACAAAAAAAAAAAAGAAAATAGGGGTGTTCTTGGCAAGGTCTATCAGCATTCCTGGACCATCAGTTCTGCTGGCCAGAAAGCTGAAGGGAAACAAACGCTGGTGTAGACCACAGCCTCAATTCTCATGTCTCTCCTCTGCAACCTCCCTTGTACCTTCGCTAGCAGCCCTTTATGGAAAATGCATCCAAAGGACCCTGTTGGTATAGCACCTACCTGTAAATGTTGGAGCACTGACTGTTAAAAACCTAGATGAAAACTAAGTCATGTGGTCCTTGGCTATGTCAGCCCGCTCCACAGGCTTGTGCCTCATCTCCACCAAGAACAATTCAGGAGTTTTGGTCCCTTGAGGCCCAGATCATAACCACAATGTGGGTTTCTAGGAATAAACACCATTCCTCAAACCTGGTCAGGGTCCAAAGCCTGTACCAGCCTCAGTTTTTTTGTTGTTTTATAATTCTTACTTTACAACATCTGCCTTATTTTATCCTCCCTTACTGGCACAGATCTTTGCCCCAATCCTATCCTCGCTCTAACCTTGCTAAAAATTTTGGAAATGTTGCAGATTTGGAAAGCAAATGTTTTTGTTGGAAAGTATGGAGAGGGGAAGGGGTGTAAGGAGATGGCCAGAAAAACTGGCCATTTAGGGAAAAAATACAGTATCTTTGTAAACATTACTTTAAACATTCTTTCATTGCTCATTCTGAGGTGGAGTATTTCACATGAAAGCCTTCTCCTTCTCCCCCACCTCTCACACTCCCTCCTCTCCCAAAGTTTTTTCCTACCAGACACATGGAAAAAAATATGTATATGTTTCCAGGATTTTTTTTATTTTTATTTTTTTTCCCAGACCCTGAAGTTTCTAAACATGTTTTAGGCCCTGGACTTGCATATGTTTAGGAGCCTTTGTACCCACAGTGTGCTAAGCCTGTGGGAAGCAAACCCTTCCTTCCTGTGCAAAGGCAGGGTGAGCTATTCCAGACTGCTTTGGACCTGGAAAAAGACTGCTGTGCCCAGAAGTCTTTCTGTTTGTTTTGGTTCTTTTTCTTTTGTTTTGTTTTCCCCCAATTCTAGCAGCTGTTCTGTTAATAAGTGTTGCTTCATCCCACATACTTTTCTGCATTTATCTCCTTAGACCTTCTCAGCTATAAGATCTGTGCAAAGGCTTTGTGACAGATGCAATGGGGACTTGTTTGGCAAGGGCTCTTCGGCTTGCTCCTCTGTAACAAGCCATTGCAGTGAGAGGTTGGCTTGAACTGTTGCTTTGTGTTGTTGTTCCATTCAGCCTCCAACCATTGAAACACACCGCAGGAATGGAGGCAGGTGAATTTAGTGTTAGCATCTTTGTATGTGTCTGTACATGCATTTGTGTAGACATGGTATCCAGATGAATAGGGCTGAGTGTAGCCATGGAATATAACACTCACACCCAATAGAAAATACTGTTAGATTGTTATTTCACCTGCTATTTAAGGCTTTGCTGTATTTTCCTCAATGTCTCTCAAAACTGCCCGTGCAATCCTTTACCTGGTGGCTTATAGCCCTGGTTCATGCAGCTGAGATGTGAACTCATTCAGCTCCTCCTGCTGCCTGACTGTTTCTCTGTGCTGTTGGGGGTTCATGATAATGAAGAGATACAGAACTGGAACTGCCAGCCCACAGGCATGGAGCTGCAGCCCACAGGTGTGATACACATGGCATGCTGGAAACTTGGAAACTAGCAGAGTGAATGCCGTTCTTCCCCACTCTGTTGCACACATGTATGCAGATACACATACAGGCATGTAGATCAGGCATGTAGATGAAGTAGTAGTTGACTTTATAGATACAGGAGGATATATATAGATAATAATAAATATGTATGTAGAAGATGCAGATCATACTACTGCATGTTCAAACATTTTGGACTTTTTAATAGCTTCTGGAAAAAAAAAAAAGCATAAACATTGAGAATGGTTTCTATGCATAACTATTTTATGTATTATCCTGCACTTTTACTAAGCCAATGTTTATATTTTTCTAAAGAAAAACTTATTTATTGATTCAAGATTTTGAAAACCCAGTATTCCAACAACTGCATTAACGAAAAAAAAAAAAAAAGAAAAAAAAACTTTAAACATCATTTGATATTTTGAATGACTTCAGATCTACATTTCCTGCCTACATTCCCTTTTTCTGAAGGGTTTATATGTTTCCTTGAGACACATGGGCCAATAAGTTGGAAGAATTGAGCCTTTGATGTGGAGAGCGGCTGGCCAGCTGGTGAAAGGCAGCCAAGTAGTAGCCATGTTCAGAGGTGGTCAGTCAGCTGGGAGCAGTTCGTGTGATCCAGGCTGGATGCTGAGGCCTGGCAAATGCTGGATAGCAAATGAATGGTATAGCTGGTTTACAGGATTTCACCAGGGTGCAAATCAAACTGTATGACCAGCAGCAAAGCTCTTTGTTGCCCTCTTCAGGGACAGAAATCAGGAACCTTATTCATCAGATACTGAAAAGAAAAGAAGAGGAAAAGAAAGGGGGGTGGGTGTGAAGTGATCAGAGGAGTCCTGAAAGAATATAGATTTGTGGCAGTAAATCTTGACGGGCTTCTTGCTCTTTAAGAGAATTTTCGTTGTTCAATGATTTATAAAGCAGGCTGTATTTTAAGGAACTGACACGTTTAATACCTTAGAAATGTAAGGACTTTCTGCTTAAAAGGGACACCCTTTTACATGAGTGTTTTGTTTTTTTTTTTTTCTTTTTTTTCTTTTCTCATTTTTCTAGAGGAGATAGAGCAGTATTTGCTGGAAAGATGTTACAGTTTTGCCAGTGTGTCTCAAATGTTACATATTGTGAAGTTATTAACAATTTTTTAATTTCTTCTTCTCACATAAAGACATTTAACTCAGTAAACACAGAGCAGGAAAAGTTTTTGTTTGTTTGTTTGTTTTAAGGCAATACATTCTATAGGGGGACTAGAAGGGAGGTTGTGATTTGTTTTTCTCAAAGGTTCTCTAGAAATGAATTATTTTATTCCATTGTGTTATCATTATTTTTAAATAGCAAAGTAGCTGAAATAACTAAAAGGCAGAAGGAAAATCATCAGGCAGAAAGCAAAAATAGAACTAGAGTTCCATTAGCAAGGCACCTTTCTCTGCTGTCTCAGCTTTTCAAGGCTGATGGGATGACAGCTTCTTGTTTAAATTTCCACAGATATCTTTACAGGCATATAAGCCATGAACTTATAACTGAGGTGCATACATTATACATGCATTGGTAAACAAACATTGATCGGTTTTTGGAATGCTTGTTGGTAAACTCATGCTTCTTAGGCTCCTTGAATATTAACACCACCTTACAAAATCAAATGAGTTCAGATATATTTTGTGTTTCGTGGGGTATTTCTGGCTTCTGCCATTCAAAAATCTCAGATCATATAATATGTGCTGAATAAGGAAATCAGTTAGCTAGCTCCAGGTGCTGGGGCAGAGGGTTTTTTTTTGATGCATTAATTCAACGTGGTATATATTTGCCATGTACTTCCACCCTGGAACATATGGAGGGGAAAAAAATAAGATAAACAGGGGAAAAACTGCCAGGCTTGCATTTTTGACTGATCCTATGTCCCTGGCAGCTAACAGCAAAGCTCCTATTGCCTTCAGTGGATATATACTAGGAGAGCAGAAAGAGAATGCAGAAGGCTTAGGTGTTTTTTTTTTTTTTGTTTGTTTGTTTTTGTTTTGTTTTGTTTTGTTTTGTTTTGTTTTGTTTTTTTTTACATATTTCAATAGGTAGGTGAGGCTGAAAATGCTCTCCTGCTCACCACTTAGGCTGTACATTCTCCACGCCATGAGCAGGACACCTCACCCTCTCTCATAGGGCTAAGTGCTCAGGCTGATCCAGCCACAGTCACTCTCCCTTCCCACACTCAATAAACACTGCCTTGGCCCTGCCATGAGCATCTCCCTGTGGTGCTCCCTGCTTCCCTGAGCAGTTCCCAGAGGACAGTAGGAGAGCCCAACAGCTACTGCTGCATGAGTGTGGGGGGTCATGGTGAAGGCTGTAGCTCTCAGTAGCCCTGTTTCACTTCTTTGCACCCAGTTATGAACAAGTGTAGTTGAGACATTTGGGTGGCACTTGAGCAGCTGCTTCTGGGCTGCTTTGGAAAGGAGAGCAGGCCAGGGAGATCTGCTTTACTGGCCAGATCTGACATGTTGGCTGCCAGTTCATATAAACGTGCAAGAACAGCTTTCTCACTCAGACCAAAGGGCCTCAGGGAGCAGTATCCTGTCTCTGACGGTGGCTAAGAACAGACACACCAGGAAGGTCAGAAGGACAGGCAAGCATATAGCAATGCTTTCCTGGTATGCTTTCCCCCACCTCTAGTGTTCTGTGGCTCAGGGACTTCCTGGAGCAGAGACGATGCTGTTGCGCTCAGTAGTTGGTTAATTTTTCTTGCACTATCTGGTCTAATAACTTTTTGGAGCTGTGCAAGCTTTTGGCACCTACCACATCCTGTGGCAATGAATTTCCATAGTGTAATGGGTTAAAAAAAAGGTACTTCCTTTTGTTTGTCTTCAACCTGCCACCTGTTAATTGTATTTGGTGTCCCTTAGATCCGTTATAGTGACTGCCAGTTAATGCTCAATTCCTATGCACAGTCTGTGTGGCGTTCTTGATTAAACAGATCTCCACGTAGGTCCTTTCTGATTATTAACTGCTCCTTTTAGAGATGCTGTTCTTTGGCAAATGATATAGGACTTGAAAATGGTCTTAACATCACTGTTGCAAAAAATGATGGATGCTTTAAAAATCCAACATGCATTGCATGACTCCTAAATACATGTATTGTCTATTCTCCATTTCTTCAGTAATTTAAGTTTGTAATACTCCAGGTAGCATGGACTCTTCTGTTGTCCTGAATTTGTTGCTGGCTGATTACAAATGCATAAAAATTACATGCCATATTTTACAGAGATGAAAAAATCATGAACATATACATGATCAATCACTACTGTAGATAATTTATCTCTCATTCAGGTCACCCTCTGTCACAAAAGTGTTTAATTGGAGGGAAAAAAAAAAAAGATTTTTTTTCTTTTCTTAATATTTGTATATCTTTGAAGATGAACATGCAGTATGTGATATGAGGGAACACTAAGCTTGATGTGTCTTCTTAATTTTAAGTCAATATGATATACAGTGCTGCAAGTGACAGGGAGAGGTGAATTTGATAAATTACTGGTTGTACAAGGTAAACAAAAAATCAGGACCCACAAAACTATAGCAGAGATCGGCTGGGAGGGAGAAGGAAGCTAAGTAGTTGGCTGGCTTCTTCTCTTCAGCTTAAAACTGCTGCTCAATCCCTAAAGTTGTCAGCTTGTCTGTTTGATGGCTTGGCAGAGTTCTGTCAGGAAATGTGTAAATTACAGCTTGTGGAAATGGAAAAAAAAATACAGAAACTAGACTAATGTGGGAGAAGAGCATCTAACCTCTCAAAATCAGTTTTTAACCTGAAACTGCCAGGCCTGGTTAAGGAGAAGGATTGGTTTCTTGTAACTTTAATCACATTTGAAGCAGTTAGCCTATTAAGCCTCGTTTATTCCATGATTCTCTTAGCAGCTTTGATCCATGTCTGCAGCTCTTCCCCACATTAGGGGATGTGTAGCATGTGCAGCTGCAGAAAAAGAAGTGGGAAGAAGCCTTTTGCTCAGCGCTGCAATAAAATAGCTGCCTCATGTATGGGTCAGGGAGGGTGATGAAGCACTATCCCTCTCTGAGCATATGTGCCCCTGGAAAAATGACAGCAATCCCTCAGAGGAAAGGTTGGCAGAGGAAGTAAACAAACACTGCTTGGCTGGATTTGAGAGTCACACCTCTTAAATAACAATCCTGAAAGAATATTTTTTAGTCAGTCAGTGGTCAGGGAAAGCAGAAGCATCCAGGATTTGGTTGGGTTAGAAATACTGCAAGGACAGGAATACACAAGATATTTTGGTACTTCTACAGTCACTTTCTGCCAAAAGCTGAAAGGGCCTGAAAATGGAGGACCTGAAAATGAAACTAGACCAAACTTTTGATCTAAAATATTTGTCACTTTTTTTGTTTTTATTTAATCCAAACCCACATGTTTCAACTTTATAAAGATATTTGTGTTTCTTTTTTCCACTTTCTGTGGTTTAGCTGCCATGGTGGAATTGAAGGGTTCTGCTTACACTGTACAAGCTCCAATTTAATACCAATTAAATATTCTGTAGATCATTGAAAAAGTGCTCTGGATTCCAATTATCTTGTTTCATGGTGAATATATTTATTTTCTTTCTTCATTCAATCACTCAACAGTCTTAAAAGCCTGTTGCAGCTATGCAGATGATTTCTGCTCTTTCCCTTGAAGTTCTGCAGGAGACAGGAAATCTTACCCTTAACTATTTCTTCCATGTAATGCAAGTAAAGATGCGTAAGCATAGGTCTATAGCCAATACCGTTACTTTGACAGATTCTGCTCTAATTTGCAAATCAGATTCTGTCCTGCCAACCTCAACATATCCTAACACTGGATAGCACAAGTTCAGGTTTTATGGCGAAAGAGCTGTAGCATAATCAGGCTCCTCTTTCATGTGTCCTTCTGGCCAAGAGCTAATATACAACTTCATATTTAAAGAAGGTTCCTTTTCCTAACTGGGTTTCAAAGTGGATCGGGGCTGGTTTTGACACACAAGAGCCTGCAGTTGTGTTTCTCAGTTACTTATCTGTGATGTGTACCTTACCTCTCAAGGGTGAAAAGCCATTGCTCATGAAAACATTCCTCAGACCAAGGCTGTTAGTTTTCCTCTTGGGTTCTGTCCCATCCATAGCTCCTTTGTGAAGTCATGAGCCAGCAGGCAATAGGAATGAAGTCTTATGACATGGGACACATTTGTACTACTCCACAGTTCCGTCTGTCACTTTCCTCAGTAAATTCAAGAATTGAGTGACTTCTGTCTTAGCCTTCATCTCTCCAACTTTCAGGTCTTTGTCTTCCTCACTTGTTCACTCTCCTTCTTGTCCTTCCACCACCTCCATAATTTTCTGTGCCTTATCTCCAGCAGTTGGTCAACATTTTTCAATTTACACCTGAACTGTAAATTCCTACAAGCCCTGGAACTAACAGTGCAAGGAGAAAGAATGCTGAATCCATGAGACAAATGTGGGTACCATGAAAACAAAATAGTGGTGGACATCAAATTTTTATGTAATTCTTGAAAAAGAAATATCTCAAGGAATACATTTAACCTCCAACAAATGCTAGCCTGTTCTTAAAAGATTCTACTTAAGGGGCTCCACAGGGTCCACACACGGTCCTCTTCTCACTCTCCTCATAACTGGAATTATTTTGTTAGTAACTTTCATGCAAATAAAACTAATGCCTCTTTTCAGTTGAACAACTGACCACCATCTGCCTTATAAAAATCTTTTACATTTATGAAAACTTTCTATCTGCTGTACGTGTATACCCATCTAGTTCATGCTTGTTTTTGGAAGATGATAGATAAAACGATGATGTACTCTTCTTTGTAATAGCATCATTTTAGAATTTGTAACATGAAGCTATGATTTAGTATGGGAGTGTGTGGATGGATGAAGGTTGACCATGTAAGAATTACATGTTTGGAGAATTTCTGTAGTTATTTGTTTCTGAGAACCTATAAATCATTCTTTTAATTAGAATTTTCTATATTACTAGTCAAAAGACTGTTCTATACTTTCTGAATCTATTGAGGAATTGTGTGCCCATATTCTGTCAGAATTGGTCATTTTTTCTGTGGCTGTGTTACTTTATATATAACACTCTACCTTCAGAAATTAAGTCCATTCTTCTACAATTCTAGATTCTAAAGCTGGTAAGATATATAAGTATACTTACTGGTATACTTGCCTTCCTCAGCAGGACTTGAGAAGGAGACAGTCTCTTTAGTGGTGCACAGTGAGAGGACAGGAAGTAATGCATAAGTTAAAACAAGAGAGGTTCAGATTGGGTATAAGAAGAATTTACTTCCCCATGAAGACAGACAAGTAGGAAGTGTAACAGTAACCTGGGGAAACTGTGCGGTCTCCATCTTTGGAGTACCTTTCCTGTCATATGAGGACAGGCAGGGACTGTTTAGCCTGGAAGAAAAGATTGAGGGGAGACCTTATCAATGTGTATAAACATCTCAGGGGAGGATGTCGAGAGGATGGAGCCAGTCTCTTTTCAGTTGTGCCCAGAGAGAGGATGAGAAGCAACTGGCACAAACTGAAGCGCAGGAGGTTCCAAATGAATATGAGAGGGCACTTCTTTCCTGTGAGGGTGACAGAGCACTGGAACAGATTGCCCAGAGGATTCTCCACGTTATGGAGTTTCCTTCTCTGGAGATATTCAAAACCCATCCTGTACAATGTGCTCTAGGTGATCCTGCTTGGCAGGGGGGGTGGACTAGATGGTCTTCAGAGGTCCCTTCCAACCTTGGCTGTTCTGTGATTCTGTGACCATGGAGGCTTTAAAGACCCAACCGGATAAAGCCCTGAGCCTGATCTTGCAGCTGATTTGGGCAGAAGGTTAGATTAGAGACTCTGGAAGTCCCTTCCATCCTGAAGGGGTTTGTGATCTTGTGATCCTGTGACTGAGAAAAACCAGGACAGAGAAGCAAACAAAGGTTTCTGATGAGTTAAGCAAACCTCCTTTGTCATGCAGTATTAATTCAGTGATCAATACTTTCCAAAATCTCATTTTGCATAAACAGTAGAAATGTCCTATATTCTGTAGAAGATCATCTCAGTAATTTATTATAGAGAAGTATCAGGCTCTATACCATTAGCTGCTGTGGGAGTTGCAACATGGAATGGTTGCTGTTTGGTGCTAGCATGTACGAAACACAGAGGCTGCATTGGATGTAGCCAGTGGGTGTGAGTACTGCTGCAATCAAAACTACTTTAGTCTTCTCATCATGAACAGAAAAACAACTAAGGCTTGGCTTCTGTAAAGGGAGATATAACTGAGTACCCACCCAAACAGAGAAGCAACAAGAAGCAACTCTACAAGAGAAAAAATAAAAATTAAAATTAGTATTTTACCTTGGTACATCTTGGTACAATAACAGGCATGAAAAATCTTTCTCTGCAGATCCATGCCAAGTCATCTTTGTGGATTAATCTTCTTCCAGTCATGACTTCAAACAGAAAATTTGTTCACCCGTAACACAAATACTCCTGGTTCTTTTTGCAAACAAGGTGAAGTATCCTGAAAAGCATGGCTCTGCTCAGTTTAGGAAAAAGTGATTTCAGTGCGAATAGTGATAGCTCTTTCACTCCTACCACTCTTTTCAAGGGAATTAGTCAGAAAAGCAATCTACTGCAGTCTTTTACTAAAAACATATATTTATTATATTCATGTATTTATTTTTTAAATTAAAAATATTTAATTTGGCTCCAGTCCCTAAAATATGTCACTGCATCTATTTAGGTGTTCTTGGGCTCTAGTGGTCTTGGGCTCCTCAGAAGCAGAAAAGATCCTGTCTTCCTGCCTGAATTTCTGGTATCTCCAACGTTTTATTTTCCTGCTGTTCTGTCGGTGAAAAAGTATAGGCAATGAAGTGCAGCCACAAGGTACACCCTAACAGATGCAAATCTATGTGCTTATTGACTCTGAGATGTGGATCCGGAGGAGCTGAGGGGACCCTTCACTGTGGTCTATCTCTCATCATTATGTTTTGTTGTCTGGGCCACTGATTTTGGGGGGAGCATCAAGGAGCAGATGAGCCTGGACCATTTGCAGGGCAAGTACCACAGATGGATAAACAAGGAAAAGTTTTCACTTGTTGCAGGCTCAGGATCACTCTCTCCATTAACTAACTTATCTCTCAGAAGACTGGTCACCGCTAAACACCTTTCACATCTGCTTGCCAGCTTCTTCATCAGTCAGCCATTTACCAGGAAAGCAGCTGAATGCTTTCTCACTCCAAAGGAATCAAACGGCCACACTTCCAGTTAGAAAACATTGTTTTGTAGGGAACTCTGAGCAGAGATCAGTGCCACACTACTGAAACCTTTATTTCAGATTAATGGTAATTGTTTCTGGACTGTCTTGCTCAAACCAGTTCTATTTCAAAAAAAACAAATTGTATGTATGTACATGTACATGCACGCATACAAAGCTTATTCTGTAATCACTCTGCATAGGATGCAAACATCTCTAGCTCTGTTTTGTGTATGTACAGGTCAGTTGGCAAAATTTTGCCACAGCAATTTAACAATCAAAAGCTGCAATGACTAAGCTTTGTTCTATTTTTAAAAAGTATATTTAAAATTAATGTGGCTTCCTGGGCCAGGTGCTGATGTCCTTAAGGAGTACTTAAGTGGCACTTCACTCCCTCCTGTAAGTCTGTTTCAGTCAGTGACAGTTGCTTAAAGAGTAAGAGTTAACTCACTGTCAGTAAAAGTTAGCAATAAATACAAGTGAAAAGAAAATATCGACCGGTGTTCCCTGCATATACATGGTTGTTTGGATTTTTCTGAAGAAGAAAGGAAAATTATGAGTGCTTTAGTTGCAATCTTTTTATTTTTTATTTACTTATTTTTTTTTAATCTTTAGCTTTTATTTTTCCCAGTAATACACTGTCTACTGTACGCAGGCAAAATGGCCTCAGATTTACTACATTTGAAAGATTGTTTTTCATTCTTATGGTAAAAGCTGGCTTCTGCAACACAGCACTTGAGAATTAGATATTTTCCTGGAGGACAAGCCAAAATTTCTCACTACAATTTAGGCTCATCACTGCTGCTTCTACCTTACTTCCCCCTTTACTTCAGCAAGCCCTCCCTTTCCAGTGTGCAAATCATAAGTTGTCAGTGAAGACAAAACAAAATGGAATATGGAGGTAGATTGGCCAAATATTTGGGTGAATGTTTTACCTCAATCCATAACACATAGTTTAAGGAGACCTGGAGTGCCCTGAAGACTCACAGTCTGCTTTTGTGACTTAGAAAATTATACCTAAAACGTGAGATTCTGATGGTAATTTTCTATGTTATTAGTAATGCTTAGGGAAATTTATTTTCTTATACTTCCACAGTCTGAAATGTAATTCTTTGGTTGTATGATTTTTTTTTCTTTTTCCTTTGCAAATGTAGCTTTCCTTACAAATCCCATCTACCTTTACAGTTAAGAGGTAACAGTCTACAGCATATATGCAAGACAGAAGTGTTTGTTTGTTTGTTTGTTTTTCCAAAGGAATGTGATGTGCAGGACCAGACCTGTCAGCTTTCACTTATTTCATATGAGACTTATTCATTTTGAAGCAGCTTATTAAAGCACACTATCTCGCTCCCGCAAGAAGAAAATATTGCAGTGTTATTCAGTGAGATTTCTCACTCATTTCACTGTCATTGCATGAGATTTCCTTTTGAGTAGAAGTAACAGAAAGATGCTCTTTGTGAGACCTCAGCTTCGTTAGCAGTATGACATCCAGTGTGCATCCAGGGAAAGTTCTGCCTTCAGAAAGAGTGAAAGAGTTCCAGGTCCAAACTGGGAGGAGCTTTTTTTTTTTTTTTTTTTTTTTTTTTTTTTCCAGTGGTGGGAAGAATCTCCATATTCCAGTTTTAGGAATTGTATTTATCGTATTTTTAAGAAAATATCCTCATGTTAGTGAAAGTCTGTATCAGACTGAGGTCAGAGAAAAAATGGGTGAAGGTCTTTTGAGCAAAATATGCCCAGCTTTCTAACACTGCTACTAAGAATTTGAAAGGAAAGAAAATATTTCACTACAAGCATACAAAATATTTCACTACAATAAATAAAATAGTAATATCTGCATTTAGTCTGCCATGATAGCATATAATCCACAATATAAAATAAGTCTGATCATAATAAATGTATGGAAAATGTAAGATGGAAAGAGAAAGCAAGCTCATTTTTATACAGCAATGCATTCAGAGTCCGGGAAAATTTAGCAGCTCCTAATATCTTTGGCAAACCACTCTAATGTGCTGGCACCTCAGAAACGTGGCCCACATTACCCAAACGACAATATATTCCACCACAGCCATCATCAGTGGCAGCTACTCTCACCACAAAGACATTTCTCAAAGTTGAACTCAGGTGTGTGTGCAGACACCAACTTCCCAGTAGCCATCGCAGGACAATAGGCAATCAAAGCTGTGGAAATGAGTGTAAAAGTCTCAAGCATTTTGATAAAGGACATGTCCTGATGTGTGGGATCATGGCCATGACACGCTGTTGAATGGTGATCTTTCCCTTCTATATCCAGTCTGAACCTGGCAAAGAACTTGTTGAAACTAAACTGACAGAACATTTTGAGAAAAGTACAAGAGCACAATTTGCTTCAGAAATGACCAGCAGATAAAGATTTGGACCTCACTTTGGCATAGATGACAAGTGGAATTTGCAACAGATTTTGGTTCTGCTCTCTTTCTCCTCCCTCTCACTTCCTATTGCAAAGGAACGCAAGTGAATCCCTGAACTTTACAATGATCCGATAGAGAGGAAAGCATACAGGCTTTCATCTTTTTCCTGCTCTTATCACTTCCATGATGGACTGATTAGAATTTAGCTTTTAGCAAGACCTGTCAGTCAGCAGCGGGATCAAATGATCTGTCTCCATTCACCATGGGGGAGATCTGGGGACCCCAAATGTGTAATAATGTGAGTACAATTTAGGACAGGTCAGACAGAAACTTTATTAACTATGATCATACCAAGAGAACATTTGGACAGCATTTCCCCCTTCTGCTCCCGTGTTCTCTCTGCCAAGTGATGGAAGAGACCCTACTTATTTACTGTCTCAGGAAACAGAAAGAAGTGAGGAGATGCAATCACTTCAGGGTATCACCCCTGGGAGGGTACTCCTCAAGTAGCTTTCTAACTGCCACAATTCTAAAAAGGAATTGAACAATAAATAATGTGACAATATTGGAGATGGATTGTAGATAGTAGAGCTTGTAGGATTGTCACATCCAATGTTAGCTCAGAAGTAGGGAGTTGGAACAATCAGACTGTTAGTTCTTAGTTGAAATGAATGTTCTTTTAGTTAGGATAAATTTATTAGCCACCTCAAGTCTTATATATTAATAATTTTACCAGCACAACCAGTTAAACAGATGTCTGTGCTCGTTACTTCAGCAGGAACTGTGAATATACTGCTTGTTCTTTGACTGATAACTAGGAGCTTTCTTTCGGAGAATACAGTCTGGAAGGACTTAGAGAAAAGAGGAATTGTGTGTATGGTTGGAAATAAGACAGATGCCCTCATAAACACACCCACATAAGCATTGTGCTTTCTTCTTCCCAGGAAGGAGGTCTCTCATGCCTTGATGTGGCAGCTGAGAAATTAGTCCATCATATTGAAAAATTGTCCAGATCAAAACTTCAGACATTTGTGCTACCAGAAACATGATCAGTCCTAGCCAGTAAATCATAGCATAGTGTTTTGGACAACACAAACTCTTCAGCATGTTAAAATGCTATTGACTACTGGCAGTGGGATAGGATTTGTGAGGCCTTTTATAATCAATCTCTTTGTATATAAGTAGGTGATAAATTATAGTCTGAGGAGTTATAGTTTGTCTGTTGGCTAAGGACAGTTGTTTTTAATAGATTAGTGTAGTAGATCCTACACCTTTTGCAATCTTTGATCTTTGGAGTCTAAACTACAGCTCACACAGGGACAGAAGCATAAGACTTTCTTCTGCAGATCAGATATGATGGATACCTGTATTCATACTGTATGTTCTCTCTCCTTTACCTGATCATATTGCAGACCACTAATTTGAGTGTTTGTTTTTTTTTTTTTCCTAAGTTACATGTAACTATTTTTTTTTCCACATCCCTTGTTCTCATTTTTATGTGATTTTTAGTTTTTCAGTTTTTCATTTGTCAAATAAGAACTTCTTAGGTAAATAAACTCTTTTTTTTTTTTTTCCCAGCTTGTCTGCTATTCTCTGTGAGGTAACAATAACAAGCAAAAGTTATGAAAAACAGATACTGATAGTTGTAAAACATTTCAGACCAGAAAGCATTCAGTCTTCTGTCTGTCTGTGAAACAGAAGAAAAAGATCTATCTTTTCAGAGGCTCTGACTTTGAGACCCTAGCTTAAGCAAAACCTATACCTCAGCCAGTCCCACAGCTGCTCAGTCTAGCATCAGCTTTCTACAGCTTTTCTCCAGAGAGCCTGTGGTGTTAAAAAGAGAGGGCACTTACTCTTCCTCTGTGCAAGACTGACAGACATCGAAGAACATGTCCCATAAATCCCTTAGCAGTATGATATGCTCATATGGCATCTTGACAACACTGGCTGCCAGGTCAAATTAAAACAACCTTCAGCTTGCTCTGCCTTGCTGCAGAAGATTCAAAGAGCTCTTCCATCAAACCATTTCAAGAAAGGTGGTCTAAAACCTCTGTTGGAAGGATTACTCCTCTGTGTAGGATTGTGCACGTGAATCCATGTTGGTTACAAACAGTTATTTACTAGTTTGACATTTGCTGGATGAAAGGCAGTACCATTCAGAGTCATGTCATTTTGGAAAAGGCTCAGGTGGTTTATGGGTTTGGTAATGGAAAGCCTGAGGTGTCTGAGTGCCAGACTGGTACAAAGGACACTGACAAGCTCAGTGGCTGGTCAGCAGCTTTTGTTGTCTATATTGGTGAATTTAATTCCTGCCTGCTGTAAAATGTACTTTGCATTGGAATAAGCTTTATCAACAGGTAAATAACTGAAGAGACAGGAAATTAAACTGTCCTCTGTGTAGCTTTTCATCTTTAGCAGTCACTGAAGTATGCAATGACAAACCTCTCTTAGTCAATGAGTAAATCTCACCTCCAAAGCAGGACTATAAATTCCTTCCCCAGTACTATGCAGAATTGTCTCTCACAGTTGAATCAGGCTAACAAAAATGTTTGGAGGTTTGGTGAGACAAATCTCTGAAAAAAGGAGAGAGTAGCGAGAGAGTAGCAAGAGAGCAAGAGCAAAGCTCTACACCGGGGATTGGGATCTGAGAAAGTCAATATCATAGAAGACTGTTCAAGAGGACAGTTCAATTCCAGGTGGGAAAAACAAATATGTAGATGTTTTGTTGTACCAATAGAAGTCTTCTCTTTGGTATTGTGGCAGAAATTTAAAATGAAGTAGCTCTTTGTTGTAAGAAGGATCTGCATCTCCAGAGACTGGTGGTTAGAAACCTTCTGCTTCTCAGCATGGCTGTATTCATGTTTCCCTTCTACCTGTTTGTTCTGCTGCCAGGACTGCTTGATAAAGTCAACAGCTTTCCTTCAGCTGTGTACATTTATCTTGGGCAGTCTTATTTCTTTTAAGCTTTCATTTAGATAGGCTAAGCAGACCTAAGTCACTTTCTTGTGTGACGGTGCTTTCATTCTCCTGATTGGTAGCATGGATCTCCTCTATTACCAATTATATTGCTTTTAAGTGTGTATTGTCAGAACGCAGTGTAGAATCGTCCTGTTTGGATGCTATCAGAGACTTCTCATAAGCTCATGAATGCTTTCTTTTGCTCTGCAAGAGATAGTTACTATGTACCTCAATGGGCCATAAGTATCTTTCTTATAACCATATGATGGTGCTAGCACTAATCATACTGTATGTGACTAATATGGACATGTCTCTGTCCTCTCTCATTTCTTCAGTCGATTCCATCTCATAACAGATATTTTTTATTAGAAGCCAAGATGCATTATTTTATATGAGTATTTCAACCTTTTTAATCTGCAAGATCATCAAGATCTTTCTGCCTTCTTTCCTTTAGTGTTCCATATTGACAGTGTTTTTTGTCTGTACCAATGGCTAACTTTCATTCACACTTCTATTTTTTTATCAGTAAATAATAAAATTAGATCAGTCCCTGACTTGTTCCTTGGGGAAACAGTTCTCCTGAAAGGCAGTCACATGTATTACCTCCTAGTTGTACTACCTGAAGAAACAAAACTCAGTTTGCAAGGCATCCATTGAGCCAGGCAGAAGTGAAGAACATGGGCCTGCAGGTTGAGGTGAAGGAAGTTATCAAGAATTGCACCCAGAGCAGTGGAAGAAAGAAACTAGTGCCTTGATGGCGAGCACCTCCTGTCAGATATAAGCATTTTCAGTTCCTCTGAAACCATTGATCTAGAGGGCACTTACCATCTTGCAGAAGGAATTGTACTCCTTACACTGGGTACTGTTGGAACACCAGAAACACTGCTGGAGAACCTCAGAGCAGGAATATCTGTTTTTAAAAAAGTTTCCACAGAGGCAGGTTTTCAGAACAATGTTGCTTTCTACTGTTTGAGACCCAAATATTGCTGCATTGTGCTATTTCATGAGAACCTGAATGCAATGGGGAGCAGGAGTATGTTTGTTTGCCTTTTTCTCTTTATTGGAGAATGGATTTATGTCAAAATAAACAAACAGTGAACAGCTAATAGATTATATATATTTAAAAAAAAAAAAAGTTTTGAATCTTACGTATTTTAAAGTGTCAGTGATAGAAGTTTCATGTGCATATAGGAACACACTTCCTCTATTGCTTGTGTTTTTATAAGTTTTTTCTTTAAGGAAACCATCATCATTAAAAGTGTATGAGTAATTTTTTGACTTTGCTGAATAATTTTAATTTGTATTAAAAACAACAACAACAAAACAAAAGTAGCTAAACATATCCTATATCAAAATGCTGTATCTCTGATTCTGGTATTATTTAATCCCATGTTTAATCCCTCAAACCCTCCTGGAGTTTACTGTTAACCAAAATTGTCCCATTTACACTCCAGGACAAATTCTTTTGAAATACAACCCTGAACTTCATCCCAGACTGCAGGAAAATATCTATCCACATCTGAAGAGGATTAAATGCAAGCTCTCCAAAGCCTTGTCTATCTATCAGCAACCCTGAAAAGCCTATCACTACATTGTCTAGACACTGAGATAACCCCCCTGATGGAAGCAGATGGCAAAAACCCTTCCACATCATGGATTTGCATGAAAGTTATAATGACACAAGGTTAAATTAACAGTTTATTGGCAAAGCTTTTCATAGGAAAAGGACAGTACCATACTTAGATACATGCAACAGAAGAAAGTAAAGAGTTTGAGTTTTTTTTTTCTTAATGCTAAAGATTGATGTACCCAAGCCCCAACTCTAGCAATAAGAGAGAAAGAGAGAGAGAAAGAGAGAGAGAGAAAGAGAGATATAAAGAGAGAAAGAGAGAGAGAAAGAAAGGGAGAAGGAGAGAGAGAAAGAGAGAAAGAGAGAGAAAAAGAGAAAGAGAGAGAAAGAAAGGGAGAAAGGGAGAAAGGGAGAAAGGGAGAAAGGGAGAAAGGGAGAAAGAGAGAAAGAAAGAAAGAAAAAGAAAGAAAGAAAGAAAGAAAGAAAGAAAGAAAGAAAGAAAGAAAGAAAGAAAGAAAGAAAGAAAGAAAGAAAAAGAAAGAAAGAAAGAAAGAAAGAAAGAAAGAAAGAAAGAAAGAAAGAAAGAAAGAAAGAAAGAAAGAAAGAAAAAGAAAGAAAGAAAGAAAGAAAGAAAGAAAGAAAGAAAGAAAGAAAGAAAGAAAGAAAGAAAGAAAGAAAGAAAGAAAAAGAAAGAGAAAGAAAGAAGCCATGCCAGGGGTTCCAGAGCAGATTTAGATCTCAAGAAAAGAAATTAAGGAAACTGAATATCCAAAACTTGTTGCTTTTCCTTCAAATAAACACAAACGGGAATGTATTTATTCCAATGAAAGAACTCTTCCTTAACATTGAATGCAAGAGGAGTCAGAGTTTCATTTAAGACTTAGTAATAACATTTAAGACCTTAGTAAGCCAGCATGTGAACATCGATGAATGGTTTATAGGCTTAGATCCTAAATACTCTGAAACTCCATATTTACTCATGCAATATCCCATTGACCCTAACAAACTCTGACTAAGTGCAGATCTTGGGACTTCGTCTTCCAACTCTCCAGCTGAGTACAGTCCTCCAATCAGAACAATCTATATATAAAGGAACAAGACCACAAAAAAGGATTTATTTCACTTTTTCACATTCTCAAGTTTCTACTCACTCCACTCATTCTGAGTAATAGTTTGGATTCATCCTCAGAAATGTGGATGTATGGTCACCAAACAGGACACTGCAATGCCATTGACTGTGGTGATTTAAAAACTTTTCCCTGGAGTCAAAGACAGGTTTCTGGGGCTCTGTATCTTATTAAAACAGAAAAGGAAATATATGTGAAGGGAAGGATATAAAAGCACATGAAGCTGCCATTTACTTTATTGGAAGGAGACATGGTATATATTCTCTCACATTTGAGAGAATAACTATAGACATATTTGAATACTTTTCTGAGGATGTTATTTGGGGTGAGATAAGAAGGAAGTGGAGACTGGCTTTATATATTTGATGAGAGTCTTTGTGCCTTTATGCCAACATTGGTATAGCTAACATGTCACAATGAAATAATTTTTTCTAATTTGTTGTAAATGGATATAAAAAATAATCCTGGGATTCATTATATAAATGAAATAAATATCTCTGGGGACCTCCTTTTCTAACAGCAAGGTTCACAAAAACTGAGTATCAGGCAGTTTTAGTTCAATGTAACATATTTTCAGGATACTTTGCTAAGCAACTGAAAAAAAAGATGTTTTTGCTGTGGATCAGAGTAAAGGAGTCCCCTGGTTGATAAGGGAACATCAACCCATTGACAGAACTGTTTCAGAAGTGCAGATCTGGAGAGCAATTGTTCTCACCCATTTTTCCTGTCTAGACTGACCTTCCCTACCCTTCCCCTCAGTCAGGACAGTACATTTATCTTTTTTTCCCTTACAGATGCAAAAACATAGATGGTTGGATCCTCCAAGATTAAAGATGAGGCAAAGCCCTTACCTTTTACCAAGTAGCCAGGAAATATCTTTGGGATAAAACGTGGTGGTTCAAATTCTACCTCTGGATGGTACTTTGAAATTAATTAGACATTTCACCTGAACTCAGAGCTGCAGTGCACTGAGCACTGTGTGAACATAAATCTTCACTCCAAAGAGTGAACAAGCTAAAAGACTTCAGTCAATAAATAAATAAATAAATAAATAAGCGAAAATTCCTTCTATCTAAACTAATGACAATCATTTACAAATTTATTTTCTACATTTAAATGATAGAAGGCTAAGGTGTTTAACAAACTAAGGAAGCCCATCAAAATAAAGAGTAATTTAAAACCCTCTCTTAAATAATACTATCCCAGACTTCTTTTAGTTTAAGAATTCTATCATCAGGACTTTGATAAAAAAAGGCAAATAGGTAACAAACAGCTTTTTTTTTGTCTTATTTTCGTTATAATATAGACTATACAAGAAGAAAAGATGATAAGTATTTTGGGAGCTTTAAGATAAAGTTAGGGAATAAAGCAAAGATACAAGATTCTCCATAAAAGAGAATGTATTGGTACAATTGTCCCTGTCTCTTAGTTTCTGGAAAAACTAAGGTGTCTATTATTGGCATAAAAATAATAAAGTGTGTTTAGGCAAAGTGAGACAGTATAAGAAATACAAATTTCATATTTAATCTAATACCATACTCAGAAAAATCCAAACCAGAATAGAGTCACTCTATCAGTTGTGGCCACTTAAAATAGGAGTTGCTTTGTGGTGGGAATCTGCTGTCACAGATTTACCCTTTTTGGTACAATAGAAATAGCAAACTTTTGACTTTGACTTTTTTTTTTTTTTTTTGACTTCTGACTTTCTTGAGGAAAGTATTTTCTAATTTGATATCAAGAAATAACGTGTGTGGAGAGAAAACTAACAGGATGAGGAATTCAAGTCTGTGCACACTAACGTGCAACAGCATTACATTTTTCCGCCTCAGGCAAAGGTAAATATATATATATTATATATATATATATTATATATATTTTTATATATATATAATATATATATATATATATAACAGTTACAAGTCTCTCGGAACAGGAGAAAAAAGGGCAAGATAATCAAGGGAACATCCCTTCAAAGTATGTCAATAGAAACGTGGTATTTCAAAAGAGATGTGGAAGGGAGGACAGGAAGCAGACATAAGATTGGTGACAAATCAGAAAATGACAGACTTTTGAAATTTCCTGCTTTTTCTAGATATTTGCCAGCTATGGATTGGAAATGACAGTAACTTACATCGGAAGACCATCTCTCCATCTGCACAGTTGACATCATTGTGTACAGATGCAGGTATGTGGTAGTAGCTTAATGTCTGGGAGTATCATCATCTGGGGTTTTGAAAAGAGACATTAATATCTCTGCATAGGCTGAGACAAAGCTGTGTTTTCCTAATGTTTTATTTGAAAGAAACATGGGAAAGAAGGATAGCAGGTGGGTGGTGGAGAAACAGGGGAGAAATCTTGCAAATGCTCTTCATAATTGTAAAAAAATAGAAAAAAAAAAAAGAAAAAAAAAAAGAAAAATATATTTTCTGATGATTTTTTTTCTAATATCTAAAAAGGAGGATAATCAGCTCAGCTTTGAGGGGATTTGCTATCCTTCTCACTCAGACAAATAGCGATAACTCACACTTCACAAGTCTCCCAGTAACTATTCTCTAATGACTTCAGTAAGGTTAATAATTATCCCATAAAATTACCTGGCACTTGAACTGGCAACCAGTTTTACTGCCTGGAGGTGACTGTTAAACAATCTGTGTCTATTGGCAAGCAGCACTGCATGCAAACCCCTTCCCCCATGATGGGTATGTGAAATCGCATGGCACATTCAACCACCCTGATTCATTACTTATTTTTGTACCTTGCCTGTGTTCATAACCTTAGATACCAGGGGATATATGAAGTGTGTCCTCCAAGGCAATATCCAGTCCAGTTTGGCACTATAAACGTAAATATATCACTGATATCTGTGACTTTGTCAAAGGCAGATGAGGTCAAAGAGTATAAACCCAGGCTTTAAATCATAGCCATAAGGAAGATATTTATCACAGCTGCTTTAAACATCTCTGTGATATGCCCTGGTTCAAAACCTGCTTTTGTGATGTCCCAGATGTGATCATATGCTGTGCATTGTTCAATCTTGATCACTTTGCCTCAGGAGGCAATGGCAGGAACATTTGGTGAGAGTGCAATTCAGGCATGGTATTTGCAAGAGGCAGATATTATATTATCTAAACAATTGTATTATTTAGAGATTTGGACATATTCTGAAAGAGATATTAATTATTAATGGTGGTGTGACTGATATTGGTTTGCTTTTATTAGGCAAGAAGGCCATGATCTGATTTTGAAAAAGGAGGCCAGTGCTGCTCAAGGAGGTGGTGAATCCCCTACACGCCCTATAGCAAACCCATAAATGCAGGCAACCCACACAATCAATGTATTATCTCAAGACTGCAAATAGTGTGTTAATTTCTGATCTCTATTCTGACATGGAGATTTTTGCTCACCACAGGCTCATTCCACATTTGGATGCTGAAGACCAGCTCTCTCAGCAACAGGGTTTGTGTGGAGCTGACCTTTGCAAAACAGGGATCAAGCTGATAAGCCATCTCAGTTTTGGTGACTCTGACTTCTCTCTGCTTTCAATTTCCAGATTTTAACTTGTCTATCCAATGGACTTAAAAGAACTGGAAAGAATATTGAACAGAAAAGAGCAGAGTACAGCTCTAAGGAACCTCATCATTTCCAAGCACCCACCAGTAAAAATCTGCCTGCAGGGAATATTAGTTGATCGCAATACAGACTCTCATAGAGAGTGGCAAGTGGAAACAATGAGCTAATTCTCAGAGTATTTGCTATATTTTATTACTACTGCTGCACATTTGTGAAATGCCTTTTTACTATTGTGGTTCGTGAACCTGCAGGCAAATATACATTGACTTACGGTGATAATGTGAACTGACACTTTTGTGCTCACGTAAATCCAGGTCCAGGTCTAGGATTATAGGCAAGGGATGAGCTATTCCTTTTGAGATGTTTGCTGACTGTCACTAAAAGGTTCCTATCAGAACAGTTTGTTATAAATGGGTCTCAACAGTATTTTAATGTTGAGCTGGATGTCAAAACAGAACGTTTGGAGGACTTTTGAATTCAAGCTTTTTTATTTGGATTTAGACATGACTTTTCATTCCAGACAATAAAAATGACCTATTTCTTGTCTATTGCAAGGATAGAAAAAATCCAATGCTGTTTATCTCTGCAATGTAGCTTGCAAAGGAGACTTCAAAAGCAGAAGAGGCTAAAGTAAACAAAATCATTTTTTCCAGGTAGATTCTCTGCCTAGTGTTGGAATGCAATGGAGCTGGGTGACATACATGTATCTTTGTGGCATCATAATTTTCACATTAATTAGAGTTAAAAAGTTAGTAGCAATTGAACAAGATTAGTCCACA
The DNA here is from genome assembly GCF_963932015.1 of Anas acuta. Lineage (NCBI taxonomy): Eukaryota > Metazoa > Chordata > Aves > Anseriformes > Anatidae > Anas > Anas acuta. The sequence goes on along the minus strand of NC_088980.1, from coordinate 49,551,965 downwards.
AAATTAGTGTAAAAGGGTCTGAATACACAGGCTTTATACAGGATCTTAAAGTTGTACAAATAAAACAAAACATTTCTGCATTCCCTTGTAATTCTTGGCATAGATGAAGACAAGCTTGTGGCACATGATTGGCCAAGCCTGCATCAGCAAAATACTCTGTATTTGCCTTTGAGTGTACAAGCAGTCATGTTTTGAAAAGTTAAGTGTGAAATGAATTCACTTCCTTTTATTCATTTTACCTAGTTTCAGATACCTTTTAGTGCTTTTCCCGAATACGACATTTTTGGTAGAAACCCTTTTCCTTGTACAAAAGATCCAATTATTAAGGGAGAGCTTCAATTGTAAATCTGCCTTGTGAATGCATATGGATTTCAGCTGCATTCAGGAGACCGCCTTCTGTAGTTTATAGGATGTTGTGGACAGGCAGGCTGGATGCTGTTCCTTGCTTTCTAGGTAGTCTATTGCATGAGCGAAGGAAAGCCTACTCAAACTCTGTGTTCCTTAGTTTACTTAAAACAGCCAAAGAAGGATGTCTCATTTTCATAGAATCATAGAATATCCTGTGTTAGAAGGGACCCATAAGGATCATTAAGTCCAACTCCTGGCACTGCACAGGTCTGCCCAAAAGTTTAGACCACATGACTAAGAGCACAGTCCAACCACTTCTCAAACTCTGACAGGCTTGGTGCAGTGACTACGACCCTGGGGAGCCTGTTCCAGTGTGCAATCACGCTCTTGGTGAAGAATCTCTTCCTGATGTCCAGCCTAAACTTTCCCTGCCTCAACATAATTCCCGTGGGTCCTATCACTGGCGTTTACAGAGAATAGGTCACCTGCCTCTCCATTCCCCCTCACGAGGAAGTTGTAGACCATGATGAGGTCCCCCCTCAGCCTCCTCTTCTCCAGGCTGAACAGGCCCAGTGCCCTCAGCCACTCCTCATACGTCTTTCCCTCTAGGCCCTTCACCATCTTTGTCGCCCTCCTCTGGACACTCTCCAACAGTTTAATGTCCTTGTACTGTGGTGCCCAGAACTGCACACCATACTTGAGGTGAGGCCACACCAGCGCAGAGTAGAGCGGGACAATCACCTCCCTCAACCGACTAGCGATGCTGTGCTTGATGCATCCCAGGATACGGTTGGCCCTCCTGGCTGCCAGGGCATACTGCTGGCTCATATTCAACTTGCTGTCAACCACATCCCCCAGATCCCTCTCTGAGGGGCTGCTCTCCAGCATCTCATCACCCAGTCTGTACGTATTGCCAGGGTTGCCCCACCCCAGGTTCAGGACCCGGCACTTGCTCTTAAACTTCATGTGGTTGGTGATTGCCCAGCTCTCCAATCTGTCCAGGTCTCTCTGCAAGGCCTTTTCACCCTCATCTGAGTCTACAACTCCTCCAAGTTTAGTGTCATCAGCAAATTTGCTCAGAATACCTTCTAGTCCTACATCCAAATCATTTACAAAGACATTGAAGTGGACTGGCCCTAAAATGGAGCCTTGAGTGACCCCACTAGTGACCATCCACCAGCCAGATGTGGCTCCATTAACCACAACCCTTTGAGCCCTGCCCGTCAGCCAATTGCTCACCCATCCTATGATGTTTTTGTTAAGTTGTATGCTGGACATTTTGTCCAGTAGGATCCTGTGGGAAATCATGTCAAAAGCTTTGCAGAAGTCCAAAAAGATCACATCAGCTGGTTTCCCTTGGTCAACTAGATGGGTGATCTTATCATAAAAGGAAATCAAATTTGTTAGGCAGGACCTACCTGGCATGTCCTCATGGACCCATGTTGACTGGGATCAACGACAGCATTGTCCCCCAGGTGCACTTCAATAACTTCAACAATCATCTTCTCCATAATTTTACCAGGCACTGGCATGAGACTGACACACCTGTAATTGCTAGGGTCTTCTTTCTTACCCTTCTTGAAAACTGGGACAACATTTACCAGCTTCCAGTCTACTGGGACCTCTCCAGATTCCCAAGATCATTGAAAAATAATTGAGAGAAGTCCCGCGATGACATCAACCAGCACCCTGGGATGGATCCCATCCGGACCCATGGACATGTGTGGTTCCAGGTGGAGCAGCAAATCCCGCACACGTTCAGGGTCAGTTGAGAGTTTGTTTTGTTTCAGGCTGTGCAATCACCTGGAAAATTCATAGCAAAACCTCCAGCTTGAAAATTGTCCTTGCTGGATTATGCTGTGTTGTCATCAGAAACTTCATAACTTTTAAGTTCTAAAATGACTGGCTAGTGGCCTAACTGAAGTGAGCACAGTGCAAACTAAGCTCAACTAGAAGAGTTATAATATGGCTTTGTACCATCACAGAATAGGTCAAGGCAGAACTTGTAAGCACTGATACTTCTTCCTGAGGGAGCAAAACAACTGGGTTTTGGGCTCCGAGGATGAAAACACACCCAGTGAAGTCACCAATCTTCTAAAAACCTATTTCTTGTCGCCCCTTACTATCTAATTAACAGGAACATCACACATTTCTGAAAAGACAGTGGGTGAGTTGTCAAATGCAACAGAGAGAAAATAATTTCAGACAGAAAGAAAATCTATGTAAATTATAACACCCACCCTTTTCTATGCTAAACCACAGCTATGATCATTTTAGGTGATTTTTCCATGGCATTTTAAAATGAAATGTGATTCTCTTGTTCATTTTCTGGCAATATGCCCTGAAATATTCCATTAAGTGTTTTCAATTACTTGCTAGTCCCAATAGGATCTCAGTAAGAGATTTTAAAAAGGTATCTTATCCAGTACATTATCTAATGCAGTCTGAATACTATCAATATTGCAATAAATAAAGGTAAATTAAGTTATATATATATATATATATACAAAAAAAAAAAGTGTTGTAGTTTTGAATGAATAGACTGGGTAGTGTCTGTGGAGATGCATATATGTACTCTTCTCCTTAAAGAAGGGTTTCAGGACTTGGCACTGGTGCAAGATTTTGTTTAATATCTCATTTTCACTGCCTAATATCACAATCTATTTCAGGAATAAAAACAAAATGAAACCTAAACTACATTATTATTTATGAAAGCTTAGATGAGTGTATTTTTGAAACATATGGAGGTACATTATCTGTATTATGACACCAATTATTACTTAAATGCTGCATGGAAAAGGCAGCTGAGAGATGCAAGTAGAAGCACACTTGAATGCTTGACTTTTCCCTGCACTACCAAAGTAGATGGGGTATACACATTTGTTTGCCTCTGTATGTGCATATGGTAATGTGTTGGCCATTTGTATTTCAAGTGGAGCTGATCACGCTGCTCATTCTAGATAATTCATTGAACAAATTTGTCCCATTCATTTAAACACTTGAGCATGTAAATAATTTTCCTGGTGTGAAGTCTCACATTTCAGCATAGGAAACCTCTGTATTATTGTAACGTGTTTGTAAACTCAAGATTTTGGACCTGTTTTTCTTTCTTTCTCCAAGCAGCTAACAATAGCCATGATGTTTAACTTGACCACGTGTTTGGTTTCACTGATGGCTAGAACTGAGGTGTGGGAGAGCTTGTTTAACACAACATGCTTTTGTTCTCTGACTTGAAGGCTTAAACATGAGTAGAAATTCCAATCAGAACAGTTGCCTTTAATTTCCTGTAATAATCTTCCATATGAAGAGTGGGAACAAACAAACAAATTCATTTTCAGATGAGACTTAACTACTTGTGAATGTAGTTGCATGATATGGAGGTAGTGGGTGTGTTGAAACTGTAGTTCCTTCCTAGGTCCATTATTTATGCTCCTGCAGGATGCTGGATCAAATCACTCTCCTCCTCCTTTCTCATGGCCTGGCTGTATTCATTTCCTTAAAACCCATAGTCACAACTCTCTGTCTTGGGAGCCCCTTTCCCTTCACAACAAGAAGTTGTGGGAAAAAAAAAATAATATTGTTTTCATATTTGATGACAAGCTGGCTGTTGGGAAATGAAGGTAAAGAAAGGGGAACTCCATCACTGTCCAATTTGCTTGGTTCCAAGCTTCTCAGCTTCATGTCGTATTTTAACAAAGATTTATAACATGCTGACTGGCTAAGGCCCTAGGGTTGCTAAAAGTAAAGGTGGGGGGAGGGAACAAAAGCTGCTAATAGAAATGTAACATTACATTATGGTAATTAGCATGAAATGTGAAGATTTTTATAAATTGCTTATCTGTTTTAATTATTCTTGAGACATCTGTAATATTAATGCACAGATAAAGAACAGTTAATTGGAAAATAAATGAGAGATCTGAGTGTATTTTCCCCCCTGTGTATTTCAAGGGAAGCCCTGATATTAAATCTTGAACTTCCAAATTCCTGTTGTTATATTGCAGAAACGTATAGATTAATCAAACATTTATTATATAAATCAAGTCTTGTCAAATCCCAGTTCTGATGGATTAACTAGTAGAGTCCTAATGTTGAGAAAAGTGTTATTTGCTTCATTTTTTAAACACTTTGTCACCACCATCATAGCAATGCTGTAGGAAAATCTATTTGAAAGTAACAGTTTTCTGTAAATGACATTTCTGGTCTTTATTCTCCCTCTGCATGTTTCACAAATGTGAATTTTCTGTACAGAAAACAGCATGTTTTAAGCATGAACAAGATGACTATAGAATGACAGTAATTTTCTGAGAAGCTTCTTGGGAGCCACTACAAAGCAAAACTACATGTATATTCTTATTGTATACATGGGCTATGTATGTACATTCTCACTTCATCATTGAAGAATAAATTAAAAACAACAACAACAACAAACAATTAACTGTATGGGCAGCCAGAGAGATAAAATAGAAAATGTAAGAGGAGAATAAAACTTGAACAATATAGCAGATGTAAGCATCTTTAAATCAAAAGTAGAATTTAGAGTTTCTACTCAGCTGCAGTTTCATGTTTATTAAAAGGATTTATCCTGGAATCATCAAGACTGAAGCCACTAGCCTAGTTCTCCTCCATTTTATCTTATCGATTTCCAGTTTACGAAGATTACAAAATCCAGGCATGCAAACCCCCCTCCAAAGCTTTTCACAGACTCCTTGAAAAACACATTCTGCAAACAACATGGAGTTCACTCTTCCTTTCTTCTTCTTTCAGCTCCCCCTTCCCTTCCCTTCCCTTCCCTTCCCTTCCCTTCCCTTCCCTTCCCTTCCCTTCCCTTCCCTTCCCTTCCCTTCCCTTCCCTTCCCTTCCCTTCCCTTCCCTTCCCTTCCCTTCCCTTCCCTTCCCTTCCCTTCCCTTCCCTTCCCTTCCCTTCCCTTCCCTTCCCTTCCCTTCCCTTCCCTTCCCTTCCCTTCCCTTCCCTTCCCTTCCCTTCCCTTCCCTTCTTCTTTAAAAGTGAAAATTTAACAGGTTCCTTTTTATAAAAGTATTCATGGACAGTTTCTGAACCTCAGGTGTTCCTAGTTTGATGCTGCAGCTCATCCAGTCCAGCTAATGCACCTTGTGTTCAAATTTCCACCTATCTCTATACGTACTAAAGAAGCAGCATCTTTTACTATGGCATAACTGAAAACAGTACTTGTGTGCTGGGCGCTCATCCTGGAAGTCCTAAGGTGCATAACTCACAATTTTATGGCATTGTTGGAGCAGATATTTTGTATTTTGTTGGCAAAGCACCAAATTCTGTTTTTTTTTTTTTTTTTTTTTTTTTTTTATCTGTTTATTATAGCCACTTATGTAAACCAATACCAGGGGTGGTTTGAATAAGGGACACTGGCTGTGCATTTAATTTCAGAACAATGAAAGACTTATTACAGGCAATGAAGTAGAAGAATAAAGCCATATTTACAGGAGTTATGTAGTGGTATTCCTATCTCTTGCACACCTATTAAACCTCAGTGGCTGCATTTTCATGTATGTTGTTCATGTAACAATTTTTTCTTGCAACACATTGTAAGTATCATAAGGGAATGATTCCCCGAAATTGATATCTTTTAAAGAGGTTTGCTAGGCCCAAGTTCTTTCATGGGACCTTTACTGACCTTCATTATATGAAATGTAATATCTTTATATTGGAGGCAAGAATAACAAAGCTCCGCATCTTTTAAATTACTTGAAAATTACATGAAGAAATGAATGTATTTCTTTCCAGTATTCACAGATTAAACTTATTGGCAGCATCTGGCAAATTTTTCAAACAGAAGCATAGTGGGATTTGGAGTCTGTTCTCAGGAAGAAATGGCACCTCTCTCCCCAGTGTTTGACTATACTGATTATTTACAGTATGTGAAAGAAAATCTTCAGCCAAGGAAGCCCTTTCCTTGCGTTCCATAAGTTGATGGGGGCAGGAGGCAGGTGACAGTCACCCTGACAGGACCATGCATACTCTTTTGATACCTGGAAGCTTACATAAAGTTGTGACAGGTGTACAGATTTCCCTCATCTTCCTGTTCATTCTGGCACATTCTTGAGGTGAGATGCACTGTGACTGCAGTCCCATTACAGAAAAGAAGACTGATTCACGAATCATTGACTCATGGAAGACATTTGATAGGACCCCTATGTGTAGGTAACAAGACATGATGTGACACCTGTTCAAACTGCCCTGCTGTGCTGGGTTTTATGTGGGAACAAACCAGATCTATAAAAAAGGTCTCTCATAATCCCCTGTGCACCTTGCTTTAACCAGTGTACAGAGTTAACACCTGGAGGAACTCTGTCTTGTCCCAGCCCATGGGGTGTCAGGGCTTGGAAAGTGTACCATGATCAAAGCAGTGGGATGGAAGGAGAACCTTTTATTCATGGTATTTTGATATGCTTAATATATTAATAAGCACCATTTTCTGACAGGGGAGTGTGGCTTAATAGGCAGTGCCAAACAGAAGATGCTGTTTGCACAGACCTAATGTGGCAGAAGAGACACATTTGAATATTTTTATTTAATTGTATCCAAAACATCTGAGAAAGTAAACAAATTAAAATTGCAATTTAATGGAATAGTGAGAGATGCATTACCCAGCTAGATATTTGAATGAAATTAAATATATACATATATGTACATATAATAAATAAAAACAAATGATTGTGAGATTTGAGCAGTGGTTTATGAAACTATTTTCTTTTATTTTTAATTTTCTTCTATTTTTACTATGTGGCTACTCTTGGTTTGCCTGTTTTCCTTTTTGCAGGGTTAGTCTAATTATTTTTTCTTCCCATGGGTAATATACAGTGAATGCACACAGAAGATACAGCACAGACCATGTGCATGTTTGCTTGTTCACAAAAATATACATGAATTCACTCATGTATACATATGCATGACCTCTTTATATTTGTGTTTATGTGCATACACATAGACATGCACTCAGAATATCCAATATTTTAAGCCACTGGAGATTTGTTTTAAGCACACATATTTCCAGAATGTTTCCTTCGGCTATCAGACACAATAGTAAATAAGCCTTTCTCTCCCTGGTCTGTTGCGATAAAGCTGCCCTGCCATCACTGACCTGAAATCTCAGCAAGCTGATGAGTAGGTCTTGTTTCTGATGTGCATTTTGATGAGCCATCAATATAAATCCAATCTGGGTTGCAAGTTAGCTGATGCATGGCTGGCCTTCTGTTCCTTATTTAACATAACTATTTTTCTTGTTTCATATTATTTTAAGGGTCTCTATTCCACCTAAACTAAAATAAACTTCATCTGATATGAGGAATCTGTACACAAGAATAAATGAAAAGAAAGAGCTGCACACATTTCCAGCCATAGTTTAGTACACAGATGGTAACGATAGGAGGTGTTGGTTGCAAGAAATGAGTTGTTCAGGAAGATTTGGTCGGCTGAATTTTGATTTTGTTTCCAGCAGACCTCCTCACATGGTATTGTTTATGCAAATATACCCTCTTTTCAGAAAGCGTCTGGCTTCAGAAAACCCCTGGCAGTAGAGCACAAAAGCTAAGTTGTACAGCAGCTAGCAGACGTGAAAAGACAGGCTGAATGGAGCAATGGATGCAATATGCAGGCAGCCAGACAAACAGAAGAACCATTCTTTTCTGGGTACCAGTGGTGTGTGGAGAAGGCAGCCTACCCCAGAGGGAGAAAGAAAAAAGGCCCTGAGAGGGGGGTAACTGCTCTGCTCCTATTGAGGGGAAAAAAAAAAAAAAAAAAAAAAAAAAAGGTTAAGGAACCAGAGCCAAGCATTACAGACATTACTACAGTTAAAACATAAAACTGCTTTAACCCACTTCCTTTTAGGACATCTTGTGGTGTTGCTAACTTTGCCAAGGAAAAATTAATCAGAAAGCAATTCTAATTTGCTGGTAGGTAGGAAAGATAAAACTGAGAACAGTGGAACAGTTCTTACAGTAACTTTCAGCCTTCAGGAACAAATGAAGATATTTTATTTTTGCTGTTAGCTTCAGTAAATAAGGATCTTGGCAAACATTTTCCTAGAAGCAAACATTTAGATGATATGAAGTCTCTGTACATAACTTTATATACATACAGTTAAACTTACATGCAGTCACATACAGTGACAGAGTGACAGAGAGAGCAAGCGTGGACTAGTACAAGAATGTTACATTACACAGTATGCACATAATAGGGAGTACCAATTTAATTTTTTTCCATGTATGTATTTTTCACCCAGAAAGTATAATCTAAAAGCTAGGTAGAACCCAACCACTTCCTAGTGAAGAACATATATTAGCCATCTTTTATTACTTCAGCTTTACCACATTATTTGATAAAACAACTGATGTCAGTGTCCAATCTATTTGTATGAAATGATACTTCACAATAAAATAAAATAAAAAATAATAATAACAAAATCTGTTAGTGTTAGTTTTCTAATAGATTCACTTTTTTGCATATCTTTCCCCAAGTGCTGTATGTAAGTATAGCAGGTGTGTTTAGTACACAGAACACATACAACCTCGGAAACTTCAAAAATCATGTTGTATGCATAACTGCAAATTCAACTGCAGATGCATTTAATCTGTTTTGTTTGGTTCTTTCAAAGGGTTTCATGTGTTGTGAAGAAGCCATCAGCTCTGTTAAGTGAATTTTTTGTCAGACCATTCCTATGTTGAATGTATGAATAATGCATTTTTAATTTCACTATTTCTGGATGCTCATCTTTTAAATGAAAGAATAAGCCCAGAATGGTTGTTTTAAAGGGCAGTCAGACAGCATGAACAGTGCAGAGAAAGCATCTTAAATTGTAGTTGTGCAAAATCTGTTCATTAATTCAACCTTATATCCTATTCTTTTTATGCCAGAAAATCTGAAAACTAAGTACAAGAGAGGATGGCATCATCTGCATTTCAGTGGTCTGCCTTCAATATAAAAGCTATCTTCTTATCTTTCCTTTTTGTCCCACTACAGGAACAGTAGCAGAGACAAGGCTTTTTTTTGGAGGGTTTGGTGTTGGAGTGAGGGGTTATTTGCCATCTGCCATCAGCTTGCATTTTGCATATCAATAAAAAAAAATAATAAACTAATTTTGGGCTTATATGATACAGTTAATGTGGAAGGCCCATTGTTAGGGGAGAAATAGTATATTCTTATCAGTAGCTTTAAACAGCTATTCATCATTTCTAAAGGGCAATTATTTGGAATCTATTAAACTGGAATTCATAATACCCCTGCATACTGAATTTTAAACAGAAATCTGTATTTAGATGAAGGAATACATTAGTATAAGTCATTAGAGCACTGAAAATCCATGACTTGTTCATTTTTCACTATTTTTTTTTTCCACACAGAATGTGAAGTACTAAGGATCTGAACATTTAAAGGAAGCTTCCCAAAGTCTACTCTTTTTGGGAAGAGTTTTGGATAACAGTATATTCAACTTTGTAGTCCCTTTCAGTTCATGTAAATTTATCCTGAGAAAATAAACTCTCCAGGAAAATTGTTTCAGTAAGAAAAACATAAGATATTTAGCTAGGTAAAACAGATAGACAGAGAGGTAGGTAGATGCATCTGTATTTAGCTGTTGGGCAGTCTAGATACAGAGAACCTGGTTCTAAAATGTTTGTTTAGGATGATGAGAAAACTCATCAAAGAACAGAGGACAAGTATTTTGTGTCACTTGTCTTCTAATGGTTATTGAATTTCAATGTACTGGTTATCCAAAGTTGTTTTTACAAAGCTGGTTATTAAGGAGTAAAAATAATTGATTCAAAAATGATAAAAAATTATAAGAGGACTGGAGAATAGAAACTGTTTATTAACTCGGTAACTGCTAATGAATCTTTTACCAGAAGGCTCACAAAAAAAAAAAAAAAAAAAAAAAGTAAATCAAGTAAAAATCCAAGACCCAGTAACGATAGATAAATATCATAATTACATATTGCACATATTTTCACAGTAGATGTGGTTTAAGACATAAAAGAGCACACAGAGCATATGGATATCTTGCATCTGCTTTGGAATGGTGTAAACACCAATCACTCCAGCAAATGCACTCTTAAACAACACTTCTTACAGGAAGCTGTTCAGCACACATACACAAGCACATGAACATGCACACACACACACACACGCACATCTTTGTACCAAGAAATTTCCCAGCAAGAGAATTAATCTACCAAATTTAATTTATAGTAAACAACTAATCAATAATATGAGAATACGAGCTCCATGTCTGCTGCTCTTACTGATCCTACAACTCATTAATATATAGCCACAATAAAATGACTGTATGGAAGTAAAGGTCATGCTTCAGCCTGATGCTTTCTTATTTCTCCAAGGACAATGTTATTCTGTTTCTGTAGAAACTGAAAGAAATTCCACACAAATTGGGAGGTATTAAATAAGCTCTCTGGGCTGCCTGTTGCAGTACTGTGGATGGGTGGAGTGGACAGAGACTGCATGCTTCATATCCTGGGTGGGCTTCATCCTTACTGGACCTCCCACAAGGAGAGCAGGGCTACCCCATGGGACCAAGTAACTGCCAGCCCCTCTGAGTGTTTTAGTGTAGGGAGTGGAATTGTCAGACACTGAGAAAACAAACAAACAAAGTTCCTAGAGAAAAACAGGCAGTTGATTTATGACAAACTTTCTGTCTTTTTTTTTTTTTTTTAATTATTATTATTATTTAATTGCCTTATTAATACAGTTCTTCATTATGGCTTTAGAAAGGGCAAGACTTATTTGTCGCTTTGTGGTTTTGGGTTGGGTAGAGGATTACAGACACTCTTAAGCAAGATTGTGCTTTTGTTGTGAAGAACTTTCCTGAACTACTTTTCAACACTGTGGTCTGTGTCTGATCTTCGTTGTTGTGGGAAGCAGAAGAGCATGGCTGAATTTCTAGGTATTGAACTATGTTAGCAGTCTTGTAAGAGACATAAAATAGATCTCAGATAAACCAGATTTCCCTCGGTCAGGCTCCCTACAACTGGGCTTGCTCTATATTTGGCCACCTATTACCCTGTTTATGATGCTGTTACTCATGCATGATACATGATTACAGGATGCATTAATCTAAGCTGAAACCTATGTACACCTGAAACTTGCATCGACTTTTTGTATAAATGCATCTGTCTGTCTTCAACACCTCCAAAAAAAAAGTATTTTATGAGAGGCATGATCCGGTAACTACAGTCTGGTAACATTAAACTTGCCAGTTTTATCATAACAATGAGAACATATACATTAATTATAATGGCAAATTCAAAATAATTTAGCTATAGTTAAAATGCAGTGAAAGAAATTTAGGTTTAAATTCATAATATAGTATGTGTCACTTAAGAGAAAACAGCCACTTTGGGCCTGTGATCCCTTCTTGTGCTATCTCCCATCAGGACAGACACAGTTCAAGAAATGTCAGATGACTGGGAAAGTAAGTACATATTTATTTATTTATTTTGGATGTCTGTGTCTACCTTAAGCCTGACATAAAATACCTAGCTGAAAAAAAAAAAAAATTGTTTTCAACATGGCACTTTTGGTTTTCTCTTAACTTGCTGAAGAGAACTCTGTCATCTTTAAATAATGTCAAACTAAGCCAAAACACATTGTTTGACATAGAAGCAGTTGCAACAGCTTAAAAAATTGAGCAAAGCAAGCTAAGCAAGCAGGAAGGGAAGAAGGATTGGAGGGAAGTCTTTGGTCTATATAACTTACTTGGAAGTCAGGCAACAAAAAATAATTGTGGGTGAAAATCTACTGAATAAGGTGCAAGCTTCTGCCCTGCTCCAGCAAAGTAGTTGCGTTCATGTTCAACCTGAGAGCACAAGAATGACTTTTGTTTTAAATTGAACTATTTATGTGGCTTAAAGTTAGGCATGTGCATAAAAATCATGTGCTGAATTGGGTCTATAGTGCTCATCCCTTCACAAAATCAATCCTGGCAAGAGTGGCTTAAGATCAAGTCAATATCATTAGTAGCTCTCTTCCCCAATTAGGAAACTTAGATAGAAAAATGGCAGATTTAAAAAGAATTTATGTTCATATTTCATACGCATGCTTGAAACACATCTAGAGAGCCATGTTCCCCATTACTTGTCATGTTGCTAGGTTTATTATATTAATGACTTCTTCTCTGCCTTGTGCAGTATTCAGCACATCAGAGAGAATATCACTACAGAACCATCTACCCTGTCAGCAGTACAAGTTGCAGAATGAATTACTACTGAATATAAATGTAGGTATCAGGAGAGGATGTGCTGAGCAAGTGAAAGCACAGAACCAAAGTGACATGCCATGGCTTTGTGGATATGTGGATACAAGCAATCACAACTGAACAGATGCAGGTAAACTGGTTAACAGATAGAGGTCCTGCACTTCATGATTTTCCCACAGATTGAGGATCTAAATATACCTGATCTAACACAATGAATAATTTAATTGTCAAGTATACTTGAACATCAGAACAAATTCAAAAAATCCTCCTTGTAGCAAAAAGAAGCCTCAAAAGACAAATAGCATTTTCACATTTAGTTAAGTGCTGAAGAATGAAAGGAATGACTTTTTAGTATTGGAAGATAATTAAAAAAATATATACATACTTTCATCCTTCCCATGCATTTTTATTCTAGCTCCAGCAAAATGTATCTATCCATATATACATATATGTATTTTTTCCCTACAGGAATAAGCCTTCCAAATTATGTGACAGAAGCCATTGTGTATCAATGGAAGCATCAGGAGGAGCTACACTGTGTGGAAAAGATACCCACTCCCTTCCCTTCCCTGATTTTGAAGCCTTGTTTCTAGAGAGTCCATTGGAAGGATTCACATGGTGGCAGAGATGTAAAATTCTACCTACATTCAAGGATACGGTGTTTTACTAAGCAGCCACCATTACCTCCCAAGAAGTTAGAATAAGGAGCCTGACAGGCTGAATTCTTATTGTGCCATGTTTTAAACCCTTATAAGGAGAAGAAACCATGACATAGTTAATACATGGGATAGCTGAAGACATTACTGAATTACTAAACTGGAATATTAACTGCAGTTAAAATATTTTTGGTCCCTAGGTTTTTATTATTGTATAGTCACGATCAGCTGTTTTGGATAAACTATTGAGAAAGGAACATAAATCTTCCCAAAGTTTACAATGAGGAATATAATTCAGAATATAGCTTTTCTCTGTCATGGAAGTGAATCAATTAATACTGTATTATGCTATTGCTGGAGTGCATAGTGACATTCAATGTTTGCCAGTAAAGATATTTTGCAGAATAGTGAAGGTTATCTGTGTAATTTCTTTTAAACCTTTGGGTTCCCTGTGGCAGTCCTTTGGGAAGATTGCAAGAAACATTGCACTGTACATTTTCTCTTTGCTGAAAATTTAAACATATTCATCATCGGGAAAAATAGAGAGAGAAAAAAGAGAAAGAATAACAAAATTTTGCTACTAAGAATGGCACCTACACTCAGGCAGATATGCTTTCCTGTAGATAGTGGAAGGAACACATACATCATCTAACATCTATCACTATTGGCTTAGGTAGTGAAACTATGCTCATGTTCTTTTTGTAAAAGGAGACGAACTGGTGGTCATCCATAACTGAAACCAGTGGGAATATTTGAAAGTGTCTTCAAAAGAGATGGCCGATAACAACAGGCACCTAACAAAAATAAAACAGTCAATAAATAACAACAATAATGTGCAGTGGAAATCACCTTCTTTCCTTGATGACTGGTGGCTTTATGTTACTTCCTTTAAGTTAAAGTTGACTGACTACTCTGCTGTGTTTTTCAGCTGGCAAATGTTTGCATGTTGCACTGTGCTAAACCTTGCGTGCAAATGGTCTTACTAAACTGATTATCTGTCCAGTAGGTTTGACATGTTTGACATGCGCCATACTTAATGAGAATGAACATCTTGTTTCCACCACACAAGCCTTGGTAGCACAAGAAAAATATAGAGCTGTTGGGACCAACTTTTGCCCAGCAAATCACAGATGGAGATTTGGTTGTCCTTCCTGAAACAAATAGAATGTTTCCAGAAACAGAATTCAGAGCAATTCTGAGGCCACATCTTTCAAATTCAGTATTGTAGTACCACTGTTAAGGAACTCCCTTGTTTCAGGCCAGGTTGGATGGTTTGTGTAATCACTGAAGTGAGAACATAGCAACACTGTCCTTCAAGAAACTGAAGCAAGGGTTTTGGTTGGGTCAATATTTTACTAAATGCATGCAGGAAGATGTAATGTATACCTCAAACTTGTATTTAGCATAACAGAACATGTTAGTGTAAATAGCTAAACACCATCTTGGTCTGTTTTATTAACATGGACAGTAATTAAATTTAAGAGATTCCATCATTTTATGTGTTTTATCCAAAACAAGTGAATAGAGATTGCAAGTAATAATTACAGTAATTAGAAAAAAAGGGGACAGGACAGACTATTCTTTATACTATGTATGATAAGAAAACAGAGACAGCATTCAAGGAATGACTTGTTATTGAGTAGGAGACACTTGAAATTTTCAAGAGATGTTTGAAAAAAGGAAAAATGAAGAAAGGCAGATAAAATCATATATTATTAACTACTGTAAGGATATGAATTTCAACGTGGAGCATGCATGCTACAGATAGTCATGGTTTATTGTTACAGAGAATTAATAACATTGTCACAATGGATAAAATCACATACCTGGTTACCCAAGTAATAGAAAAACCATTAGCATTGTAAAACCATTAGGGTTTCACAATAGCATAGCAGCTTTAAAAATAAAATAATAATAACCAACCACACAAACAAACAAACTCACAACCATTAAGTTAAATTCTTGAGTGGTGAGCAGTGCAATTTTGGCCTGCTGCAGCAGATGAAAGAACATTCAGTGCATTGCTTATTTGTAGTAGATACATGCTTTGCATACACATCTTTCTCAATTTTAATCTTGCTGATTGAATTTATGATAGATACTAAAAAGATAACTCACCAGTTTTTGTGCACTTAATATTTTCAAGTAAACTGTTTGTAAGCTGTACCAGAAATATAGTAATCTTGGATTCTTTACCTGTATGGGATAAAAGCAAGATTTTTCCCTTTCTTTTAGAACAAAAAATGGAGGGGAAATGAGCATTTTCTGCTTTTTTTTTTTTTTTTTTTTGGTGAAATTTAATTAAAAACCGAGAAACCCACTCTAACTTTGAAGACAGCCATGCTTGGAGTAAGAGGGTGGACTAGAGTTCACCATCACCATCAACATCTGAGTTCCCATTCAGATCGATTTTTCTATTATTCACTGGGCAGCTAACACAATACAATATTAAGAAACTATAATAAATTTACTAACTTCAGTATATTAATCTATAATATAAAAATTAAAATTCTAAATTTTAATTTAGAATTTTTAAAATACAATTGCTCTCTTTGCAATATTTAGAAATTATATAAGTAGTCATTTATTTGAATTTGAGAAGTAATATAATTTTACATATTTCTAAAGATGAACTCACTGTTCTCATTGAAAAAATGCTTTATATCAAACCATCTAAACCTCATCCTTCAGTTTGCTGCTTTTTCTTTAGCAGACCTCTGTAGGGTTTTTTGTCTGTTTGTTTGTTTGTTTTACAGTTTCAGTTGCTTTCTTTCCTGAACTTTATGTCTCTAATTCATACCAATTTTTAATCAATGAATTTGAAAAAAATATATATATAATTTGATTTAATATTACATAGGCTACTTTTCAATATACATTATTTTTTACTACTACAAGCAAATAAATTTTGTACCTTTTCTTGTGAAACACATAAATTATACATTTCCTATTGTTTTGTTTCTTTGTGGAAAACTTTGAAAAAAAATGAAAAAAAATTAATCCCTATATGAATATTTTGACTTTACTGCATTAAAAAGCACTATTGGCTTAGCTAATGGAATGTGCAGCACTGAATTAAGTGTATTCCCCATAGAAATCATTTGCTTTCATTGTGCTAAAGAAAATACAAAATCATCAAGCCCTTTACAGCCAAGGGTGCTTGCAATCTCCAAGGACACTTTTTTATTAATAATTTTCAAACCATGACAGATTGCAACTTCCCTTTGCTGTTCTTTAGTAAATTATACTTTTTTGCTGTTGTTGTTTCAGAATTTATTTATTTATTTTTTCTCCTGTGCACAGCATGTGAGAACCCATGGATATACCCATAAATTAAATATATGTATTATGGCTGACTTCTTACACAAAAATTGATGAAAACATCAATATGTATATCCCTTTCCATCAATTTACTTGTTAATGTATTTTAAGATTATTATTATTTATTTTTTTTTTCTGCAAGTTTATCAGTCTGCCTATAGCCCCCGCTGGATACTAAGCAACACTCACGTGTACTTCTCCAATACATGATATAACCTTCATAATATTGATGATGATGACTACTGCTACTCCTACTGTTATTATTAATACTGTTATTTATTATTATGTCCAGAAAGACTGTATTTTTTTTTTTTCTTGGTAGCAAATGTTTTGTTCTGTAGCCTTTTAATCTGAATATTCACAGAGAACAAATAATAACCATCCCAATGAGGCAAGTAGACCTAACACAAATAAAAACATGTAAACAGCTGAAGTCTTTCTTTTGCCTTTTGGTGAATCTGTAACTGATATCAAGCATGGAGTGCTTCTGTTTAATTGTATGGCTGAGAAGACAACTGAACATTTACATGGTCTTTGAGATATGATGGTGTCTAATGTGAAGGCAAGGCCACAGCAGAAAGAAATCTCCCATTGCAGGAGTAATTTGAAAGTAATAGATGCTGTTTCAGGATACTTATATTATCTATGATGAACTCCATTTATGTTAGGGTTAATTAATTCATTTTGTGGCATGCCTGTAAATATTTTAATGATTACCTGTGTGAAGTGTCCAATTTAGACATTAGTTTCTGTTGATGAAACCTAATCCACATGCTCAAACTAGACAGCAGCCAGCAGAGGAGGCTGGATATTGTGGGAGAGAAAAGCTATTACAATAGCTGATTCCCAACATACGGGAAAAACATGTGTCTATAATTTGATAGGGAGTGGATGCCTAATGGTTAGCAGCTGTGCTCAGCAATGCCTGTTACATTTTTGAGTCTCAAGATTCTTCTGATTTTAAGGCCCTCTCAAGTGCTGAACCATACATAGAGACCCAAGTTTGGAGTGATTACTCTGTGTTTACAGTACAGAACATTAGGGTATCTCTAGGATATCTGACAGCATCTACGTGGCAAGGAATACTAGCTGGCCTTGGGATATCACCTACTCCTTAAACCTTCAGTGCCCATCCTAACAAGGGCTGTCTAGAAGTCACAGTATTCCTCTAGTGTCTGCAATGTGCTGACATTAGGACCCACAACCTATTGAATTCATATTGCTCACACTCTTCTAAAACAAGATGTCACCAGCAAGGTAGGGAAAGAAAGTTAAAAGAACGGGAGGAATCCTGATGGGCAAAGAGGACTAAGTTATATTCTAGACCATGCTACTTTAATACCAGAAACTGAGCCATAAATCTCATGTAAAGATGCTGTCAACTTCTGTTTCACCATGTTATGGTAGTCATGGTTTTGCATAATGAGCAAGAAGTCAAAGAATGGCAACTAGAGAACAGCTACTTTTAAGATGTGTTATTGTGGCATGCAAGGAAGGAGGGAAGGAAGGAGGGAAGGAAGGAAGGAAGGAAGGAAGGAAGGAAGGAAGGAAGGAAGGAAGGAAGGAAGGAAGGAAGGAAGGAAGGAAGGAAGGAAGGAAGGAAGGAAGGAATGTCGGTTCCTCAAGACTTGTTAAAGTCTGGCTATCAGATTCAACTGCAGGGAACACATCTTGCATTCTCTTAAAATTCCTAACCAATGGATTTATTTATTTATTTATTTATTTTAAATGACAGCAAAGCGACTGAGTATATTTGAGACAGGGAAGCAGAAGCTAGTGTGGCTCTGTCGTTTTGCTGGTTGACATGAGAACTGAGACCCCAGAGACTTTTCTTGTGTCTGCTTCAGTGAACAATAAAATTCAGAAAAAAAAATAAAGGTATCATAGATGGAATCATAAATTAGACTAGGGGAAAAACTAAAAGGGAAAACAGATAAGAAATGGAGATAGAGGGAAAGGAGCAGAGATGGCAAATAATAATGCAATACATCAAGTTGTTACAACACAAAACAAAACACAAACTTATCATGTAAAGCACATGCATAAAGATCCTGAATTAAATTTTCCAGACCTACGTACTTTTTGCTTTTTCTAAATATTGATCACTCAAATTTAAAACCCCAAATGCCCTTTCATTCAAATCTTTGTAGGAAGTTTACTATATATACTCAGTGTTAGCCAGCAAGTCTTAGCCAGATCCTGAATTGAATATTTCTGCAGAACTGAATGGTTGCCTGGTTTGGGTAGACTCTAGTTAAAGATTTTGATCTTTATAACTTATGTTAAGGTAATTATATAAGGAGGTGGAAGAGGATAATTATAAAGATAATTATATCTTTATATCTTTTTATCTTTTTTATTTTATTATATTTTTACATGTTTTTACTTTTTTTTTTTTTTTTTTTTTTTTTTTTCCAGCTCTGGGAAGCTGAAACACAGACTAAGCCCTCACTAACTTGGTCTATCTTTTGGCTAAGAAGAATGAAGATTTTCAGTTGAATACAATGACATATGAATGCAAATTTTTTCCTTTCAGCTTGTCATGGAAAGAAGAAACATATTCCCTTGCACAAATGATAACATATCAGTTCATACAATAGTAATACCAGTAATAGAACCAAACTTTTATCATTAAAAAAAATAGTTTCTTTCTCTGAAAATATCTCTCTTCTCTTTTGCATTTTGCTTTCAGCACCTGTCTATTATCCAGCCACAACGCTCAATTTCATTGACATTATCTCCTAAATTGAATCATAAATGTGGGAGAGATCTGTAACATAATAGACGAATTGAGTATAACTTTGAGTGATTTGAAGTGGAATTTTGGTTCCTGTCTTTGCTGACTGTTTTGTTCATTAAAAAGGAAATGTAGCTCATGTATACATGTAGTTCACTCTTCTGTGAGAGGTAAGGAGCACCAGATGTTTCCGTGGCCACCTGAATACTTTCTGTTTAGGATATCTCAGTCCCACACTCTTGTGAACCTGACTGTTGAGCAGGTTTAATCTGTCCCTACTATGAACTCAGATCAGTTTATATCAGATTTACTGTTTTGGTGGTAAAAAATATCTACAGCACAATTTCACAGTATACTGGAGAGTTTATCTTTGGTTTATCCCTTGTTCATACTTCGTCTAATGACTTAGCAAGAGTGCACTCTGGAAATTTTGTAACTCAGACATCACCAAGAAAAATGACAGTTATCTGGTTTTTGATACTTGGATACTTAAATAAAGGAACACTGTAACCCATAAACTTGTGAATATATGTTACAGAATGATTTACAGTTCTTCATGGTGTTCCTAAATGTTATGCAAATCTCTGTATGATATTAGAACCATCTCCAAAACAAAGTTTTTCTTTATTACTTGCCATATATAATCCAATAAGCAAAAAGATGTTCTTGGAGTCATACAACATTAATCCTCCATTAGGTTCCTTGATATATTGTCATTTGATTAGAAGATTTTGGTGAGTGAATTGTAGCTATTGAATTTTGGCAACTCTAAGACTCATCTCATCAGTTTTGAGTACGGCTGGTATTTTTTCCATTGTCACTGTTTCTAGCTAAAGACTACATACCTCAGTCTACAATACTGTTAGTTGATCTGAGTTTCTTCAGAACACATCACAAATTCAAAACTTGCCTTGCTCATTCTGCTTTTTAGCTTTTGCTTATTGAGTGTTAAATGAATGCATAAGAATTAAGTGACAGTAGAGGAAACTGGGAGGAATTGAGTTCCAATTAAGGCACAAGAGGTGTTCTGCTCAACACAGAAGATGTATATAACCTGTAGCCAAAGGATGTTATGAATGCTAAATATTTAAAAGGAAGGTGAAAATGGACAAGTTCATGCAGCAGAACTCTACTGAGGTTTATCAAATACAGAGAAACTCCAGTTGGCTAAGGACATCTCAACTGAAAAAGTTTGGTAGATGAGAGAGCAATCAAGGTGAACATCATATATGCTTGCTCTCTTCTTATATTTTGTATAAAACTGTTCATGGGCACTGTTGGAAAGAGGGCAATGAACTACCTGACCCTTTGGGTTACCCATTGTGGCTATTGATATTACCCTAGGTATCCCTAGATAATGATCAATTGTCACTTTTAATAAAAAAAAAAATCATTAATTAGCATGATAACTAAAGACAAGGTTCTCCCTTACAAACTCTTCATCTGGATCACATTATGCATTAAAAAGATAATTACAAAGCTCTGTCTTATCTATAGCTACGTCCCTCATTGCTAACGTTATTACTCACCTTTTCTTTATTTGCCTCTATACCTGCAAATGGCATGAAATTCCTAGCTGTACTTTTTATCTTCAGGCTGATATATAAAGGAAAATATGTGTGCACAGCTTTTACCTGCTTCTAAGAAACATGGAAGAAGCAAGGAAGCCAAAACTTACTTGAACATAAAGAACAAGTGTATGACAAGATGACCAGAGGGAAACAATACCACAAAAAAACGTTAGCTTTGAGTTAGATTAGGAAACTGTTGTGAAGAAATACTGCCTAATTTGTATGTACAGTTGTTTTGCCAAAGAAGGCTGCTTTGGATAAGGAGTCAGTCCAGCTGGAGAAACAAATCTGCATAAAAATGGCTGTGATATGGCTTGTCCTCATTGCCAGCTTTCTTTTGCAACTGTTGTCCTACTGTTCACACCAGCATACATCAGTGTTGGAGTTGAAGCTTTGACGACTCCCTAGCTGTAGGCATATATCCTTTGACAAGTGGGTTTTAGAAAGCACATATTTTAAATTTTACATAAGTGTACATTAACTCTCTGGCTAGTCTGACCTCTCTGTGCTTGATGAAGGCATCATTTCAATTCCTATTTATTTTTTTCAGAGAGAAAATGGCATTTCTCTCTGAAATTCATATCCCCTTCTGAATTCATATCCCCTTAATGTAGGAAGTGGAAGAGAAGGGGGAAGAGAGAATACAATGGGATGCCCATGGCCTGTTACATGTTACAATGTACAGGTTTTCATAAAGACAAGTAACAAAATTTAAATATGCTCCAGGGCATCTCTTAACCTCCATTTTAAATACAACCTTCCTTCTCCTTTGCCTTGGGAACTACTGAGGGAAATCCAGGAGGTGGAAGGAATGTGAAAATCAAGCACGTATTTTATTCCCGCCCCCCCCTCTCCCCCCCAGCTGTGAAAGAAGACAGACGCTTCATGCAGTTTTTATTGTTCCTCTGTGCTCAATTACAGCTCCTGTTTTCTCACACTCCAGGGACTGCCTTACAGTCTGTGATAAAGAGCCTTTAGAGGAAGTATCACCCCCTCCAGCCAAGCACTGTAAAGGAATACCCACCTCCAAAGGCTGATAGGCTGATCCTGCTTGCTCTGATGAATGGGTTTGTTGTCATGGTTAAGAAGATGAGATGGGTGAAGGACAAACACTAGAAAAATAGTTTGGCTTTTTGTGTCATACTCAGATGAGAGCCCTCTCTGGGGTCAACGCCATTACATTTCAGCTATTTTTCAAAATACCCCCTTGCCTTTCTTTAAAATGGAGCATATCCTGTTTGGAATCAGATTGGCATGTGGGGAAATGCTGTTACAGTTTTTATTGCATATAACAATATATTTGTTTTATATTATCTTCAAGTCCAGTGTAGACCCAGAGCTCTGCTGGCCCTTACCCCTTATATCCACAGGGGAGAAGGAAGAAACTTGTTTTGAGTTGAGGAGGTGGAGCTACAGCTTTATACCACTGTACGACCATTTAGCAAAGAGAACAGTCCAAATGTGCTTCATGAACTCTGAAAAACAGCTGCTGACACTGTAATATCAAAGCACTATCTCACAATTAAAAGGAGCTTTGCTCTTACTTAGCTGGTCTGCGCAAAATCTGGCTTAATGCTGACGTGTTTTGAAACTGAGCAAGGTCTCATATATGGAGATGGAATTCTTCCTGCTCAATGCTCAGAGTAGGCTTGTGGCTTCTGTTGTTACATTTGTAGACATATTGGCTCCAGGCCTGTTCACAAGGGTGGTAAAATACCCAAGGGTTTCAGCAGGATCAGACCAACTGTAAGAGCTAGAGAGCTAAAAGCAAAACAACCCACCCTCTCTCTCCCACAGAAAGAGCTTAAGCTACACCATGCAAAGTGTCAATAAAAAAGACAAAACAATTATTTGTTTTACACATAAACATTTCATCACATCCTTTCTGAACACCAATCATTGTGACAGTCCATGACAATATAAATGATGACATGATTGAGGTGTTCTAATACACCAGTTTGCACTGCTGTAGTTGTCAAATAAATAAATAAACCCCACAAAAACCTTTAACCCCACAAAAAATACCCACAAAATCTTTAACCAAAACAAAACTCTGTTATGCTACCAATGCTTTCTAAAAATGGCCATTCAACAAGCTAGGCTCCTTACCATGACTTCAAATTAAATCATATGTTCATTTATAAAATGAAAAGCTTCTGGGATGAACAAGCACTGAAAATGAGGATCATGACTTCCAAGATGATTTTCCCTGAAGAAAACCTTGGGGTAATCAGTATACCCATCATACAACTCACTGGACATCTATGATACTGTACTGTGAATCCTGACTTCCTCATAAAGGTCCTCTGTTTTGCAAAGAAGGGCTTAGTATGTGGACTGACAGCTTGATTTTTTACATTTTGACATTTGTTAAAAACAAGCTATGACATAATCAGTCACAGAAACGTTGTGGACATTGTGGGGAAAATCTCTAGCATTCTCAGCCTGCAGCTCACACATTTCAGCAGAATCCAGACTTACCCTGCCTGTAAGATGAGATGGTGGCAAGAGGTGCTTCATGGTAAAGGAAACAAACAAAACTTCTTTCAGCTTAAAGACAAAACTTTAATTATTTTTTGCTCTTTAATAAATAGAAATAATAAAATCCATACAGAATTACAAGGAGGGTAAATCAATACACAGTAATTAAACAGTACATTACTTCAAGATTCACCAAAGTTAGAGGAGGAGTATTTCTCCTTCTGTCACCTTGGTTTTAGTGGGATTCAAGGCAGGGACAGATCCATGAAGACACCAGGGTGCTCTTTCCCTCTTTCACTGGTGAAATTACTAAATAAATATTTGGGTAGTCCTGCTTCAGTGGGGTCACTGGGTATACATGGTGGTAAGCTAAGCTACTGTTCTGGTTGGTGTTGGCATGGAGGCCGGCACGATGTTTGGCCAGTCTCAGGGAAGAGATTCTCTAAGACAAGGTGAACCAACAGCAGGCCCAAAGCCACAAACCAGGGACAGTTTCCTCCTGCTGCATCGCCAGCTTTGTTTAAATTTGCAGTTATGCCTGCCTGGTGTTGTCATTGGCTGTGCCTGAACTGTGCCTGAACAGTTCAGAGAAGGTCAAAGTGGACCTTCTGGGTGTCGATGAGGTTTTTTTCAATCATATTTTATCTTCATGAGTTAATCTGACCATGCAGGTAAAAGGCGAGATGTCACTGGAAGACTGTCATGCAATGGTGGAAGTATGCAGTATATGGATGTCCTGAAGAAGTGGATCCCTTTATATTAACTTTTTCCTAGACCATCCTCTAGCCCTCTACCTAGCCCTCTTGCCCATCATATCTCTATCTTGGACCTGTTTCCTATTCCCCCTATGCTCCCAGCCCCAGCAACTTGCAAAACAGGGCAAGCTCTGAGAATTAAAAATTCAGCTGCCAGAGAACAAGGTAGAAAAACATTGAGGAGATTGAGGAGCATGGAGCAGACCTGGGAGGGACTTCACAGGCTGGATGGAAGCATGGCACTGAAGCAATGGTGTCACAGATAACAAGATAGCACTGCTATTTAAGTTTGCCCTTACTTGATATTGCCTGCAGTTAGATTCATGACACTGCAGTGGTTTGAAGATAATGTACACCCATGATGAAGGATAGACAGAAAGCACTCGACAGCATGAGAGAAAAGAAAAACATGCTCACTTTCTGATCCACCTTGCAGTTTACAAGTGCTATTTTAGGCAGTTTGAGGCCAAATTTAGCAATGATAATAAATTCCCTTTTCATGATAGCCCCTTCCCTCTTCTATCATGCTGTGATGTCCTTACAGAATATTATCCATATTGCCTTCACAAAAATAAATTGCATATATCATTGCTATATGCTACAGAAATGGAAGGGTGGTGCAAACTATCCTAACCTTGATACTTTTCACTTCTAACAAGGTGCTCACTGAGATGGCAAATGCTGTAGGATGTGTTTGTAGCTCACCCTCTGTGTTTCATATGATAATGGCTGGCAGAGTGTTTGACTTTTTCTTGCTTAGCTGATTCTTTCTACCATGCCAGAATTTCCCTAGCCTCAGGGCTGCTCTGGTTTCTGACTGGCTTCTCATGACCTTGAAGACCCATTTGTGTTGTGTTTTCTTGGAGACAGCACATCCATACCCAGTACTTGTCTGAGTGCTTGGGTGGCTGAAGAATTAAGATGAGAGCCCTGTAACGTACATAGATTCATCAGCCTTCATTAAAAAAATGGGTAAGCATGCTTCTGTACCATGAGGATAAACTTGTGAGCATTTGTGAAAAGCAGACACTCTTCTGCTATATCCCTCAGACTAGGAAGCTGAGCAGAGAACAGCAGAGGCACAGCAAGCACTTGAATGCAATCCTCCACAAGTTGTTTACTTGCTGATTGGTGCTACAGAGTGGTGGTAGGAAACAGATTTGTTTTTTCAAAACCAGAACGTGCTGCTGTGGCAAGCCCGCCTGACCCCTCCACGAGGTGAAGTTTCCTCACCCGGCATCACGTGGCTGCACAGGTTCACCGGGGACTGCAGCTGACTCACCGTCTGGGAATTTAGAGTAGGCATGGGCTTTGTAAAAAGCCGTCCTAAAAAACTCGCTGTGCAAGATAAACAGGGAAAACATGCTACTTGGCACACGTAGAGTTCAGATGTTGACCATTGTGTTCCCTGGCAGTTAATCATCACAGGCCAGCCGTGCCTTTGCAGTGGGAGGTGTGCTCCACTGCTCGCTCAATGCTAAGGAAGCAGGTGCAGCAACAGCTCATTGTTATAAGTGTTTTGCAAATTGGGAAACTTGATTTATTTTTATTTTATTTTTATTTTTATTTTTATTTTACCTCAGGTTAGCAGGGGCCATGCAGGACAACGGGTGCAGGTGGCATGGTCAGAGGTAGGGCGGTGGGGCATGGGTGAGCATACATGACCACCTCACCTCGTCACCTGATGTTTTCCCTTGCACCACCACCCCCCCCACAGTACTGCCCTGAAGGCTGACCTTCCCCTTGGAGGGAAAGGCCCTCTTCTGCCTAGCATGGTCACCTGGGTCTGCCAGCTTGGGGCCACCACCATGGTGGTTAGCCCTTCTTCTAATTACAGGCTCAACAGCTGGGAAATGTACTAAAAATTACCTTTAGGAAGTATTGAGACAGGATGTCTCACAGACAGACTTTTTGTTTCATTTCTCCTTCTCCCCTTCTATTCCTCAGTCCTTTCATGTATTGAAGTTTCTCTAGCCCACTAGCTAATTACAGTCAGTTTATTAGGCCCAAGCTTCTGTTGGTTTTTCCCTTGAAACACTGGTTGAGCGAAGGGGCTTGTCATCAGATTTTTACCCCTTTTGGTCTTGGTTTGCAGAAGCTGAAGGTGACAATAATCTGATAACCGCTCTTTGGCCTACCTGAAACAGACATGTTATTTTTCATTGTAATTTCTAAGGGATAGATGGGTGTGTTATGGGTGTGTTATGTTAGTTCCATTGCTACTTTTGCTAATCGAGCTGGCAGAAGGTTAGGGAAGTAATTGGATATGGAACTCATCACACAGGGATAAAATGGGAGGACTGATATGTTGATTACCTGCTCTGATCCTGTTCTGCGGTTGTAGAAAAAGCTTTGTTTCTCAGAGCTGCTCTTCTTGTGCTTTTATACAATGACAACATTTCAAGAAAGGGAAAAGAAGACAATAGAAGATAGCTTTTCAGCATTTTATGGATTTTGTTTTCTTTTATCAAGATAATTAGCTATTTTGTCCTTGCTTCCTTGCCAAGATAGTAAAGTCTGTGTGTATATATACACACACATACATATTTTTATTAGAGGAATTTCTGAAAAATTTACAATGTGTAACTAGAGCAAAAAGTCTATATTAACTTCAAAAGTTTTGGGGATTGGGATTGTAGTAACTTTATATTCAGAGGGTAATTTCTTCAGCATCTCTCCTCACAGTAGGTCAAGAAAAGTCCTTCATATAAGGCTTTAATGTCTGTGGCTAATGTCACTGCCTTAGTAAATAAAAGAATAAATGTCAGAAAGTGGTAGTAAGATTGATGTAAAACTATGAGATGAATATCATGGAATATCAGGAATGGTTGGTAATATAATACTACATCATCAAAAAAAAAAAAAAAAAAAAGTCATGGATGGATGGTCCTGTGGGATTTTTCTGTTGTCTTTCATGGAAGAAGATGTAGAACGTTTTCTGCTGAATTACTTGCTGTACTGGCAGTACTGTACCGGCTACCTCTACTACCAGCTCTTTTCTGAGTATCCATCTAACTGCAGTTTCTTCAGAGACTTTTAGGTGGTACTCAGAACGAATAAGGTTGACTTCTACATACCTACTTTTCTTTCAGACCTCCTATTTGTTGAGTTAGTTCAGACAGCCTTATAAAGGACCTGAAAATTAAGGTAAAAGCTTGTCCCATGAAACACTAAACCTTGTTATGAGTAACAGCCTTAGAGGTTGCAAAGTTTGTGTTAAAAACAAAGTTTCAGCACTAAAGAGTAAGCAAGGTGGAGGAATGAAGATTCTTAGTTCCGTTAAAATAAAGTGTTTTTTGTTTGTTTGTTTGTTTGTTTGTTTGTTTTAAGAAGTTTCAGGGATATAATTTCTGTAGATACAACAAATGCTAGATGCTATAGAAAAAGCAAATGCTCTCTAGGTTCACCTGTCCATTTTGAACGTGGAGCCATCTAGAAATCTGGAATTAGGCTAAGATCCTCACTGTAAGAGGGACAGCAAAACCAGTGAGCACAGAAGTGTGGAATATGGCAACACCTTTTATGGGTAAAGGAGAAGCAGTCAATTTTCTGTTAGATCCAAATTCTCAGAGCTGCAAAGTGCCAGCATCTTCAGCCCACTTAGCAACACTGTGGATGCTCAGGATGTGGCCCTTTGCAATCAGTTCCACTTGTATCTTTTTTATGCAGACTGAAGGTCATTAGCTTTGTTTTCCAGTAGTAGATTTTCCTTTTTCCATCCTATGTAGATTGAGGTGTCTAAGTTTAAACAAACTCAAAAGTCTCAGATGGGGCTTATTCACTGAAATAAGCTACACTAACTTTTTGTTTTCAATGCATGGCCATTTAAGCAATTGGAATTTTACTGCAAAGTGATCCACATTAAATTGAGAAGATGTTAGCTGGTTAAGATCACTAAACAGGCTTTTTAAAGTAAAACTTGTTTAAAAGCAGAGAAGGCTGACGAGTCTAATCCTTCAGGTTTGTCTGTAGGTGTAAATCAAAGGTTGACACTGGTAAGACAGAAGTTGTGTTTATAAATGCTTATTAAACTTAAACAAGATTTTACCTGCTTCCCTGTTGTTTATTCATTAGGGGTTCTGCAGTTTGGACTGAGGGAATCCTGTTTTTGTAATAGAGTTCTGAAGTTCTTTCATTCTTCTTTGATAAAAATTACACAGCCTTCTGAAGGATATTTTAATCTAATATTTTGATTAAAAAAAAAAAAATCTGAAGAAGCTGAGCTTGTCACAGAGAAAGAAGTATGGTGTAAATATAGATCTCGTAAAGACATGGCAGATTTGGCAGATGTATATCTGTGAAAACTGGCAGAGAAAACATGTATCCAAGTATGAAAATGAGGAGTGAGGAAAATGAAACCTCTCCCTAAGACTCAGAGAGGTTCAGATGCAAGTTTTTAGTCTCAGTTCTTCTCTATTTAAAATTTAATAACAAAAAGCTTATCTGGTATGTCCTATACTCTGAAAGAAGAAATAAAGTCTTAAAGAAATAAAGAAAAAATACAGATATTTTCAACTCTGTATATGCAGCATTCTGCTACTTATACTGTGAAAATAAGGAAACACAGCTGTAACAAAATAATAATAAAAATAAACGGACCAAGACACAATACAACCTGAAGCTATCCATGAACATTTAGGAGACAGAATGGATCTTTAGATGTCTTTAGTTTTTCTTTATCTGGGTCAGTGCCCTGAGTAGAAATATGTGTCTCCACTTTGATTAGAAAGGTCTATCAGCTGGTCAGGCAATTAAATGGAGAAGTTGTTATTGAGATGATTGATTCATGGGTCACCTTTGGTAGATCCTACAGCAGTAGCTATCGTAGCTATTGCAGCCTGTTCCAGGAGTGTGTCTCACTCTGAGTGTGAGGGGACCCCTGACTGCCTAAGCTCTTTCTACCCTTTTCCCAGGAGAGAAAATCTATTCAAAACTACATATGAGACAGTTATCTTAACCTTGTGCACTTGAGAGATACTCAGTTAAAATATCTAATTTCACAGCAGACCAATCTCATTCTTGGTAAACTTACCAGGATAGTCCTTGATAGACTTTGCTATTCAAAATGTAAAAATCTCCTCAAATAACACCCTTAAAGCTAGCTCTTCTATAACTTGCTCTAGAAAATTTCCATCATTAAAAATATGTACATACATGAAAACACACAAAAAATATCCCATTTTAATGTTATGAATGAATATCCTTTAAATATGGTGGCTGTGACTGGCATACGAAGTTTTTTTAAAAGCAGTCTACCCTTCAGATTATGTTGCTCCTGCTTGTACTGCTCACTATAAAGACTCATTTTCAAACTACCTCCAACTGTCATATTAGTGCTGTTACTTTGTAGATTTTTTTTCTATTGTGTGTGGGAGTACATTAACCAAAGGCTCAAAAGAGCTATTAGTAGGAATATTTCACAGCAGCCTTCCAAAACCCAGAGCTGACAACAGGAAAAAAATAGTAATATAAAAATAAATAATAATAATAAAAAAACAATACACACTGACAAACAATCTATGGATTCATTTATAAACCTCAGCAAGGAAAACAAATTTGTAAACTCAAATCAACTCCTGAGACAAAGACAGGATGTAAATTCCTGCTTGGCACATATTTCTGATGAGCTCAATCAGATTGCTGCTAACGGAATTTCCTTCAGAAAAGATATGGGGAAGTGTGCAATTACCTAGGACACTTCAGCTTAAAGAGGTACTGACCACAAGTGTTACTGTCTACATTATGAAATATTTGCCTAGGTGAAATTCAACGTAAGGCAAAAGCTAAATTCTTAGTCAGTACTTGTTCTTCAGCAGTTTGCTAACAACTAGGTTCTCAAGAAGTGTAGAGTAGTCCTTTAACTTTGAAAGCATATTCAGAGACGTATATTTCTAACATCCTCCCATAAGCACTCCAAGTTATTTGAACTGGACTATTTCCAGGCAATTCACCTCAAATACTCCTTGAAGACTTGAAAATCTGTCCCCCTGTGAACTTTGCTGAGAAATGAAAATGGTTCAGTTCAGAAGCGTCAAAATGTTTTGTCTTCATGCTTCTGACATTTTTTTCTGCTTTTTCAAATTTGGCTACAGCCATTTACCAAATTCAGGCCAAAGTATTCACTATTTTGATAACTCATTGATTTCATATGCCCTTTCCCCCTCCAAAAAGAGCATCTGCCAAAACAAACAAACAAAACTAAATGCCTACTTCTAGTAATGAATAATAAATTTGCAGTGGATCATGTTCTGTCTTATTATTTCTCAAAATGGATGTAAGTCCTGAAGTATACACTGAAGAATAGCAAAGGAGAAAGCACCCATCTGTGCTGCAGAAAGTATAATGTTACGTCCATTCTGTCTGTATTACTGTCTCCTAAATATATAAGGTTTGGGCTGAGAACTAATCCAGAGCTCTCTTCTGGTAGTCTTGGTCTTGGTTAGCAAGTGATTCTGTTACTCCCACATTTTTAATTGTCTTGACTACAAAGCCTTTTTACCATTACAGAGATGTTTCTTTGACTGTATGATAAAACATGATAGAGATATCCTACTAGAGGATTGCTTGTGGAGCTCCAAGTCTCGTTTATTTTCATCATGCTTTTTGCTACTCCATCTCCACAGTGCTTTGCATGGAACACTTAGCCTTTCAAAAAGTGTAATACAGCTACAACTGTAGCAAAGGAAAGTGCTAAGAGCAGAGACATAAATTAAATGTTAATCACACAAAAATGATTACAATTTGATAATATACAAAATGAATCCATCTCCCTTGAAATTAAATCAAAATTATTTAAAATCTCAATATGCAATCACAATCAAAACAACTTATAAAATGATATTTTAATTTAAATTGCTTAAATGGAATGCTTTAGTGTATTCAACTGGCAGATATGCATAGTCCCAGTACTTGTATAATAAGCTACTTCAGTTAGATAGCAATTAACTTTTTAAATTTAGTAAGTGTTACAAATTGCCAATTGCTTTCTAAGAAGTGTCTAGAGAGGAGATCAGGTGATCTCCTGATTTTGCTGAGAAAATTTTGGCTGAGAAAAAAAAATGTAATAGTTTTAACTAATACTGAAAGGTTTTCTGTATTCAAAATGTGATAAAGGTAATGGCTATAAATATTAGTGATGGACAATTGCTCCCTATCATTTTTTATAATAGTATATAAATTAAATGTTGATTTGTGGCTAAATTTAGGTTTTAGGCTGAATCTGTTTTCTGCAAGGTGCTATATGAATAGAAAGTCTAGTCCTTTTAATTCATAGCCCAAAAGGGAAACAAAAGCAAGGATATAAAACTAAAATGAAAAACATAACAAACAAAAAACCCATAGCAACAACAACAACAACCACTTAGAGAGCAGTTTAGGGAGCAGTTAGCAGCTGAACAGAGAATTTGAGAAGTAGTTTGAGAGCATTAGGATAGTGCAATCAACTTTCAGGTGCATTTATATTCCTAAATCCCTTTGTATCCTTTGCAGATTTTGTCTTTGGTACTCTTTTGAACTAGAATGCATTGCAAATGGGAGAACGGAGAGAGACTTATGGTGGAAGATCTGACAGGCCTGATGTGCAAGGCTTTTAGAAATAACAAAGAGTTTCCTGCAAACTTGAGTGGGCTCTTTCCTGTCAAAAACAAACAAATAAACAAACAAACAAAAAACTCTTCTGTTTCTGTACTCATAGTGCCTGAGAATACATTATATGATGTGGATTTAAAACTATGTTATCCCCACTTTGAAGAATTGTCAACTTGAGTCCTTGCTGATAGCTGATAGCATGTGAAAAGGGATAATCCATCATTAAAAACCAACGCCAAGGTAAGAGTTAGATGCTTATGAGGGAAACAGAGAGTGTGACTGTGTAGGCTTTGTTTCTTTGCAGGTAATTACTTTCTTACATGCTGTGACTTGTGGGCCCCCAGCAGCACTGAGATGTGAAGGCAGTTGTCTCAAGTGGGTAGGCTTCCGTCTTCAGTACCTGCTCGGTTGCTTGAAGTACTGAGTTGTTATCTCCCACCTTGTCATTAGCATTCCTGCACACACTGAAGCTGGCCTCCTGGAGAAAGTCTTATTTATCTAAATGCTCATTAATCTGATAAGCAATGGAATAGGTATTCTCACTGCATAAGAGGCAGGCATGTTCTCAGGCATAACAGTGCTGAGCTAGCAAGTTGAAAGATTTTTACATATATTACCCTTTCATATATAAGGACTGGGAAAGAGCAGTTAGTTGGGGAGTTGCAATAAGCAGGCCAATATTAGAGAAGAGCTAGTATACAGAGTAAGGGGAGCAGGTAGACGCTGGAGACAGGCAAATGAACAGTGAGAAAAAGTAACCAGAAGGAAAGCGGGCTGGCACACAGCAGTCCTGACAGGCAGAGCACTGTGTAGGTAGGTGGCACACAATAAGGGAAATCCATGTAATGAAGGAGGGCAGATGAAAGGAGAAAAGACTCAGCTTCCAGAATTCACATGGCTTGCCAGTAGTGGTCTGTAAAAGCGTGTGAAACAACCATGGCTAAGAGGTTGTTTCAGTCCCACAAGGAATCCCAGTAATGTAAAGTAGAATATCAGGCATGTTGCTCCCTTCTTTCTCTGTATATCTTGAATATTTATGCAAGCTCCTGAATAGAGTGCAAACAAAATACTAGATGGTTAGCATATTTTTGGAACAAACATTTATTTTAGAAGCAGGGGACAGAGGTCATGGCTGCCCATAGAAGTCAAATAAAAGCAATGGGAAAACTTTTTTTTTTTTTTTTCATATATCTATAATTATTTATTAATAAATAAAGGATTATAAACAATGGAACAATGGGTCACAAGTCAGGTAAAGACAGGCTAAACTCAGTTTCTTTTTTCAACTTCATCAAACTTTCAAATGGAAAACATTAACATGATGGAATAATGAGGAAGAAGAGATGTAAAAAAGCAAAAAGAAACAACTATTTGTGTGTATGCCATTTCGATTATTTTTATTTATGTATTTGAAAGAGAAATGTGTTTCTGTTTCACTGGAAGCACAATTGGGTGATTTGTCCTATGAAAACATAATTTAAATACTTATAGGAAGACAGGAAGTGTGTATGCCTAAAAGATGAAAATGGTTTTAATGTCTAGTGTAAGTAACTTTCTGAAAACAGTATCTGTTCTTTCTGATTTTAATACCATTTGAACATACATATAATTTCAATTACATATAAATGCAGTAAAGTAATGATCCATCTGAGTACATCATCCAAAGGGAGGCATAAAGGAAGAAATTATTTCCATTCAAAAAACTGTAAAGGTGGAGTTCTCTGAAGTGTTGTTTCTTGAAAATTAGGAATAGCTAACTTCACAGTGACCTGAGCAAAGCGTGTGTTCAAATATCCTTTTGGTGCCCAATTTTATGGTCCAGTTGGGCTACATCCTTTAGGGAAGACAATGGAAAAACAGATCATGTACATTAATTTTTGTTCATTCCAGAGAAACTACTTTCTGTTTGGATCCTGATGCGACAAGTTTTTTAATGAAACAGTTTTACATTATACTTGCTTTCTAGGTGTCACACTGCTTAAATACAGTGTGTCTGAATTCTTGCTAAGTACTATTCAAAGTGGCTTCAGAAATCAAAATAGAGATGTCTTTTGTGCATTTCAAAGGCTCAGAAATGGATTTCCTTTAGAAAGGATTTGGCTGCTGTCTCTTTTGGAGATGCCCATTCTAATTCATACCTTCAATTCCCCCACAAAAGATAGCATTTTCAGGATGGTTTTTATTGTGGGCTTCTTTAAGAATTTCTTTATCTTTTTTTTTTTTTTTTTTTTTTTTCCTGTTTCTGTTTGTTTCTTGTTTGTCTTTCTGTTTGTTTGTTTGTTTTGAAGTATTCTTATAAAAACTGATAGAAGAAAAACTATCCAGATAAGACAAATCTTCCTATAATGGCAGATCTACCCTCATTTTCAAATTTTCATTGTGTGCTGCATTATATTGTGCCATCAGTGATCTCACTGACAGTAGCATGACTTCATACCATGATAACTGTAATTCAATTTCTTGGTGAAAGCATTCCTTGACAACACTTGTCTTCATAGTAAGACAAGATGGAAAGCATTTCCCATTTAGCAGATGTTGTGATACTACTCTTTATCTTTACCTAAAGAAAAGCTGCTGCTGGTTCTGAACAGATGGAGATTTCACATTGTTTAGTGATCACTACTCCCCTAAGTGAGTCCTCAGTACCCTTTTAGCTGGTAATGGGAAGACCCCAATAATAAGTGGGGAATTGCAGTAGTTTTATAAACACACTGTATAAACAAGAGGGAGATGATAGGAAATGTATCTCTACTGAGGCCCTGCCTAGTGAAAGGAAACTCTCTTGTTAACACACACTCTTGCCTTCATTTTTTCAGGGTATGGAGATTCAATCAGATGATCTGTTCAGTTAAAGGTCAGAATGGAATTCTTTCCCACCCTTTCTTGTTTTTCCAAGCCAAAGATTTTATTGGCTATAGTACACTAAAAAGAGAATAAAAAAATAATAATCTTGACTAGACTAGGGGTTATCCCTCTTATTTTTAAATAACTTACTTTTAAATAACCTTTCCAGCATTTTAAAATTTACCTGTTTAGTTGGTTGTTTTTAAAAAACAGTCAAATTAATTCAGATATTTTAATTGTAATTGAATTTACACTGTTTATTGGACAAGTGCTGCCAGGACTGACTTAACTTTGGATAAGTTTGTGCTGACACACTTAGAATTGCATTGAAACCAATATATAGTATAAATATGTATATATATATAGTATATATCTGCAGAACAGAGTTGAGTGAATCAGTTTGCTTGCTTTGAACAAATGCACACATTTTTAATCCTTTGAAGGCTTTTATTTCAAGGCCTCACTTAATTTCAATTTACAGCAAATCTATCCTATTTCAGTAAATTTATCATAATTCCACGGCAGCCTGCACAAAATGTGTGGGGTCAATAGCACCAGCTGATTTAGTTTGCCTAGGTGCCAGAGGTGAAAGAGCATGCTGGTGCTCCTTCCATTTTTCTGTGAAAGTCTGAGTCTTTCAGAACTGTGTGTGCAGAATGGTAGAGTCAGAACTGCTCTGTAAGTCATAGAATCATAGAATATCTAACTTGGAAAGGACCCACAAGGATCGAGTCCAACTCCTGAGACCCCAAAGGACCATAATAAATAAATAAATTAATTAATTAATTAAAATAAAAAATCAGATCACGTGTCTGTCCAAATGCTTGTTGAACTCTGACAGGCTTGGTGCTGTGACCACTTCCCTGGGGTGCCTGTTCCAGTACACAACCACTCTCTTGGTGAAGAACCTTTTCCTGATATCCAGCCTGAACCTCCCCTGTCACATCTTCAAGCCATTCCCTCAGGTCCTATCACTGGTCACCAGAGAGAAGAGATCAGTGCCTGCCCCTCCGTTCCCCCTCATAAGGAAGTTGTACTGCGCAATGAGGCCTCCCCTCAGCCTCCTCTTCCCCAGGCTGAACAATCCAAGTGACTTTAGCTGCTCTTCATACATCTTCCCCTCTAGATCCTTCACTATTTTTGTTGCCCTCCTTTGGATGCTCTCTAACAGCTTTATATCTTTCTTCTACTGTGGCACCCAAACTGCACACAGTAGTCAAGGTGAGGAAGCACCAGCAACAGAGTGGGACAATCACTTCCCTTGACTGGTTAGCACTGCTGTGCTTGATGCTCCTCAGGATACGGTCAGCTGTCAAAGCATACTGCTGACTTATGTTCAGCTTGTTGTTGATCAAAACCCCCAGATCCTTTTCCATGGGGCTGCTCTCCAGCATCTCTTCCCCTTTTTGTACATATAGCCAGGGTTGCCCGTTCCCAGGTGCAGAATCTGGCAATTGCTCTTGTTAAACTTCATATATATTGTTGGTGATTGCCCAGTTCTCTAATTTTTCCAGATCTCTCTGTAAGGCCTCACCACCCTCAACAGAGTCAATATCTCCACCCAATTTGGTATCGTCTGTGAACTTACTCAAAAAGCGTTCAAGTCCTTCATCCACATTCTTTATGAAAACACTGAAGAGGACTAGTCCTAAAATGGAGCCCTGGGGAACCCCACTAGTAACAGGTCACCAGCCCAATGTAACCCCATTTACAAGAACCCTCTGGCCTGACCCATCAGACAGTTGTTCAGCAATCTTATTATGCTTTTATCTAACTGTATTCTGGTCATTTTTTTCCAGAAGGATACTGTGAGAGACAGTATCAAAAGCTTTATTGAAATCCAGAAAAGTTACATCAGGAGCAGCAGCAGATAAGGAGAAATGAATTAATTTAATATCATCATCTTATTAATCCATTACCTGGTGGCCACTGCATTGAGGTTGATCACAATTTGCAAAAACTCACATATGGTTGCCTGAAGTCTTATTAGTAATATCTGTGCAATATATGAATGAATCCAATCTAAAGTAGTATATAATAATCATAATGGGATTTGCTGGCAGGTATTAGCTCTCTCCCTCTAATAAGCCAAAGAAATATATATATTTTTTTCAGTATTCTTTCCAGCTGTAAACTACTATGAAATACAATGTGTGGTAGAAAAGTAATACTTTTTTCTTGTTCTAACAATTGAAACATATAATACATTTGGACAATCCCTTGGTATTTATGGATTACACTTAACTGCAAGCAGTAGAACTAGTGTGGGGAGGTAAGCTGTTTTTGTTGTTTGTATTGTTAACTACAAGAAGTTTTATAGATAGACAAAATTTGTCTATAGGCATCAGTTATTTTACATACACTTCTCAACAAAACTCTTTCAGATGAATCCTAAAGCATTTGCATGGGACTGCACACTTAAGTCGTAAGAAAAAAGAATACATATTACTCAGCCTGAGGAAGGGTGCAAGATTCGGATCCTTGATTTTGACCAAATCATTACATACAGAATGTTTCCAAAGATGACAGATGATGAGAGCAGACTCGATGGTGGAACCATCATGCTTTGTTGGTACTCTGAGCTGGTGGTCACAGTACATGTTTGACCTTGAAGCCATGCTAAATTTAAAGCATGGCTAATAAGCCTCATCCAGGATGTGCTCATTTTGGCACAGTGATGCTGATATTAATCATCAGACAGGAATGATCAACCTGTGACTTCAGTTGCCTGTGTCTTAAGCCCCTTGCAAGGTAGCTCCCATGACTGCTACATACATTTCAGGCTGGATAACGGGAAGAGGTTCTTCACTGAGAAGGCTGTCACACACTAGAACAGGCTCCGCAGGGACGTAGTCACAGCACCAAGCTTGTCAGAGTTTAAAAAGCACTTGGACTATGCTCTTAGTTATATGGTCTGAATTTTTGGGTAGACCTTTGTGGTGGCAGGAGTTGGACTCAATGATCCTTACGGGTCCCTTCCAACTCAGAATATTCTATGATTCTATTATTCCATACATCATCTCACCAGTGAAGGGGCTGTGCTAACACAAAGCCTCTTGGCAAATTCCGATATCTAGGCATTAGGCATGCTCAGGACCTCTACAGGGCCTCCTTGTCACACTACCCTGGTATCCAGTTTTGGTAGAGGAGAGCAATACCTGGAGGCCAATGTCACCTTTTGCCTTCCTAGTGGCAGATGTGTAGTTCATTTCTAGGGGTGCCTAGCTCTACAGGCCTCTGCTAGAGCCAGGAAGTATGCCTATTCCTGTTGATTGCATGCTTGTTTTTTTGATTCAGAAGTGCCTGGCTCTCTCCGCCCTTTCTACAGGTGTTCCAGGTACAGAGCACAGATTTTAAGATGTCATATGAAGAATCACTTGACAAAAATTCTGAGAACCTGAGTCAGAGCCATCTACTTCATTCTGAAGCATCACTTTCGTTATAGAGTTCTGGTTATCCTGGTGTGAAACTGCCAGTATATTTATTTCAAACATTTTGACATGTTATATTGTTTAATTGTATTGAAGATGATAATACTAGCACAAATTTCCTAGAGAGTTGGTGGAGTTTGCCTCCCTGGAGGTACTCAGAAGCTGTCCTGTGCAAGCTGCTCTAGGTGACCCTGCCTGGGCAGGGGGGTTGGACGGGATGACCTCCTGAGGTCCTTTCCAATCTGATATTTTGTGTTTCTCTGAATCATGTGTTTCTACAGACTCATAATTATGTATGTCTTACAAAGAAAGGTAGAAAGATAGGTGATAAATAAAATGGGCTGTATAACGAAAACACACCTTTGTATAAATACTTTGAAAACACTCTAACTTCCGTTCATTTCATGAAAATGGGAGCCTTTGGAGTACAAAGTGGGTGCAAATAAGGAGTTTTGTCGTTATTGTTCTTTTGATGAGGCTTGAGTTTTTTTTTTGTCTTTTCATCTTTTTTTTTAATTTTCTTTTTTCTTCCCTCCTCAACCCCACCTCCACCCCTCCACTCCATACCTGAACAGTCAAAAATGTTGTTCTAATTGAAACTGTGAGTCACAAAGATTTCCTACCACTACAAACACAGTTAAGAACAGGTCAGATTGACCCAGTGCAATCCAGTGTTGTGAGGGGTTTTAAAAGAAAAGTGTACAATTACCAGATGCCTGGAGCTTATTTTGCATTGCTAAGTCATTTTGTCTGTGTCTGTTGCTTACTACCCGCTGTGTGAGAATAACAGTATTGTTTCATGAGTACTTACATGCAAAGTGCCTTTAAAACCCTTTTTTCTCTTCCTCTCAGTGACAAACCTGATATAAACATTTACCTTTTTACAAATTATAGAAGTAAGGAACCAGCCCCCCTGCCTCTATTCCCACCATGTAACAGGGGGTACAGAGCTCCAGCAAAGGTTAGGAAAATAGTCATATAATGACCCAAGGAATCTTGCAACTTCTGTTTTTCTTTGATTACCTACCAGCAGTTGGCATCTGCCTTATGTGGCTGGCAAGGGGGGTTGGTACCCCCAGTGGGGGCAGCAAGCAGGGAAATAAAAACTTGTAGTGTGTTGCCAATCACTGCTCAAGACACTGTAGTCCAGCACCAGTAAAACTGTTCCCTGAAAGTGACTTCCACCCAGGTCTGCTTTACTCTCATCCTTTCCTAGGACTGTGTGTTAATTGGCAGAATACAGAAACCAGGAACAAGGGGAAAAAGCAGAATATGTTTTTCCTTCCATCTCATTGCATGGAAGAATGGCTCAGGTTGCACATAAGGAAAAGCCCAAGGAGGGCAGGGAAAAGTGCATGTTGGACAGCCAAGGAATGTTAAACTGCCAAGGGACAGACTCTTCTGCGAAACATTTCTCTTTCAAACTTCCTGGTTAATAATTAACTGTTCCCTTCTGGCTGCAGCACTCTCTTTTTACCTAAGTTGGTCTGTCTTTCCTCAGGAGCAGTCATATTAATAGATGATGGAACTAGGAATGTAATATTCAGTAATTTTATGGAATATATAATTTCACCTCCTGGCCATAGGCTGAGGTAGGACAGCTTCCAGAGGCAAATGACATGCAAAATGTCATTGATGGATTTTGTGATGAAGAGAATAAGTGAGAATAAGCAGTCTCAGAGTAGAACCTTGTTGTGGCCCCCTTATGAAATGTGCACCAGACATGGCTTCCTGGTAGGAAGTATTTTAATCCCCACAATGGACGTTTTAAAACCTGCTATCTTAGTACCTCACTCCAGTTAGAAGGCATGAGCATCTGACTTTCATTTGAAAATATTCCTTGAGACAACTGAGGGGGGAATAAATTAAAACAAATTATTAACTTACAGGGGTGCCTCACTGAAGTTATTTTTTTAATACTATAATATTCACGTCAATCAGTGTATCTTCTTTTCAGATTCACATAGTCTCATTAGGTAATGTGTTGTCAACAAAAAGAATATAATTTCAGCACTAAGGGCTTTTGCTGTGATTATCCAAATCCTATTAATAATGCCTAAGGAACAAGTTCATTATTGGGTTTTACTGTTGTAATATATGTGAAGGCTTGGGGCATACATTTGAAATTCCTTGATCTGTATTACCTTTTATATTACTCAAGGTACAGCTAGATGAAGTAGGTAAGGCTTGATAGCAGTTTAACAATCAAGGGTCTAAATATCTACAACATCTCTCCATTTAATTTGTCAATGGAGTATTGAATAACCGAGCATTAACAGATTATCCTTCCAATAATACTCTTAGATACTGTCCAAACAGTCACAAATTAAAATTTCAAGGAGATGAAGTATGGTTATAAACATACAGTCTACAACTATAGTTTAAAAGCATAGCACCAGCCTAAACTGCATAATTAAGGAAGAAATTATCTGCTCAGAGGGTGGTGAGGCTCTGGAACACGGTGCCCAGAGAAACTGTGGTTGACAGGTTGGATGTGGCTCTGAGGTATCCCTGCCCACAGCAGAGAGGTTGGAATTAGACATCTTTAAGGTTGCTTCCAACCCAGACAAATCTATGATTCTACGAGTCTATTTCTTCTAACAAAATGAGGCTCAGAAATAACGAATATCTACCTTATCTTTTTGTTTGTTTGTTTGTGTGTGTGTTTTTTTTTTTTTTTTTTTTTTTTCCTTCCAGTTCCTCCCATTCCTGTTTATCCCTGACTCTGATATCCTCTGTTGCACTAATGATCTCAGACAGTCACTCTCTAAGGATACCTCTGAGGAGCTGCAACAATCTCCTTCTTGTTAATTACTTTTCTCTTATTTTTTCTCGACTTTTGTTTCATCGCCATTCATAGAAAAGCTGAAGCAGAGAGGGTAAAAGGTCAAGAAAAAGGAAGCACTGCTGGGAGAGAAGATGTTACAATAGCCTGAGTGTATGGAAAAAGAAATAGAGGCAGTAGCTCATAACAGGGTCTCTGTTTCTGTGAAGTGTATATAGAGAGCTGCAGTTCAGTACTGCTATAAGCACCTGGACTAATGCATACAGTGTGTCTGTGTATACGTATGTATGTACATTTTATATATATGTTTTCTAGCATCATTTACATTCTGACTTTTTCATTGTTTGATAGCAAAGCACCTGATGGAGGCTAGAGGAAGAATGAAGAATTTATATTGCTTCGCATTCTGAGTCCTTGACTTGCAGCTGTTTCTGTGGGAGCTCTGTGGGAATAATGGAAGGTATTGTAGATGCAGTTGATATTATTTTAGTTTGGTTTCCTTAAGCTGCAGTGTATGCACTGCAGAAATACTGGGTACTTAATTTGTCATAGAAAAGCTTTTTTTTTTTTTCTTTTTCTTTTTTTCTTTTCTTTTTTTTTTTTTTTTTCCCCTAGAATGAGAAGTATCACCTCTAGCTCAGTGAATAGTATGAAGGTGTACTGTGGGCACTGGTACATATGCTATAATTAACACCCAGCTAATTATTTGAAATTGCTGTTACATAGCTCAGTATTGTCAATGATATAGCTGTTCAGACACAAAGCTGGAGGTCCTCAATGTTGTTCCACATCCTAGCAGCAATCCCAGGTATCAACAATCCCATTTTCAGCATGGTGTGTATAAAAATCAAAGTGCTGTGTGTCCTTTATTGTGTTGTAAAAAAGAATCCATATATAAGCAAGTCATGTGCTTGAGGTAAAAATGACATTTTAAAATTTGACATTCATAAAAATGTTTCCATCAATTAGGCTCAGGAGCCATGCCTGACATTTCTAAAAATTATTGTTAAATTCACATTAAGATCAATGCCTGAGTCTGCACCAACCCCAGTGAAGCCAGGATTTCATTCCTTGACTTAAGCTTCTTTGGCTATCTGCATCTCAAACTTAGTTGGCTGAGTTACCCTGTAGTCACAGAACATTCTCAAGTGTTGAATATGAAGGTTGCTCTGCCAATACAACAGTCCAGAGGTAAATATGTATTTCTACCATCTCCAGAAAAATAATGAAAGCCTCTGAAACATTTGAGTGTCAGTGTGGAAGTGTCCTGTGTTGTCACACTAATGCTTATCCTTGCTTTGAGAATAACAGCAGGTAGGTGAAATAACTAAATACAGGGAAGTGGAAATGAACTTACATATCCCTTGCACAACCTTTGAAAGACTGAAAGCATTTGTTGTGGATGAAGGTTATGTTTCATCTAACCCTTAACCTGTCTGTATCAGCACATCACATTTTTGCACTTTAATTTAACCTAGTTCTTTAGATCTTTTCCCAAATTTTCTAATTAAAAGGACATTGCCAAGGAGCCCACAGTGTCAAGTATAAGCATAATTAGAGTATTTTGATTCCTGTATTCCAGTTACCAGACAGAACCCAGTAGAGTTGGATGCTGTTGACTGGATATGCTAACCAGCTTTGAAACATCCTCACTCCAGTCCTGGATAGAAAATTTGCCTTAGATGTACTGGACAATGTTCAGCTTCAGACTGTCAACTGTAGACCAGAAATCAGTTAGTTCTCATTTGCCCCTCTTGTAATATTTTCAGTGGATATTTTGGGCACATAAGACACGTGTATGCGTCATATATATACATGTATATGACTGTATTATAGGGTACTTTCTCCTTGGAAACAATATTACAATACATTTTTCCCATTGAATGGAATCAATGCCATGGTTTTAGAGGTTTCCATGTCATTCTGGCTAATTATCAGCTTAAAGGGGGCAGGAAAATATGCAGACGAAATACCAGCGGAGCTTTCAGTCTTAGTATTTTAACAACTTCTGTTTTCCTCCTTTTTCTTTTCCACATCCTTGGCTTTTCTCTCTGCTTCCTCTACCAGACTCTCCCAGCTATGCCCAAAAATATGACTGGTCATCTTAGCAGTTCAGTACAGTCTCAGGGTAAATTCCTGATATGATTCCACTAAGGTTTGCTTTACAGACACCATTGTTTCTCTTTTTTCTTTCCTTATTTGGCTGAGAAAAGGATTGGTATCATACATGTACCTACTTCTGAATTTTATCTCATCATATGAACTACCACCAACAAATGCCT
Organism: Anas acuta; assembly: GCF_963932015.1. Lineage (NCBI taxonomy): Eukaryota > Metazoa > Chordata > Aves > Anseriformes > Anatidae > Anas > Anas acuta. Next base: position 49,508,928 of record NC_088980.1, on the reverse strand, counting down.
GACAACCTTGCAACACAGTGTCAGATTTTCTTGTACTTCAAGGCCATGGAGAACATGTTGCATCCCTCTGAACACAGATGAAGAACTCTCTCTCTTAATTCCAGTCTAAGGTCTTTGGAAACAACACAAACTTGCACTTTTGTACATACATGAAAAGGTATACATTACAAAAGATGGTTTTTTTTTTTTTTTTTTTTTTTTTTCTCCCAATGAGCAATTATTAAAGACATTCACTTGTAAACAAGGTTTCTGTCTTTGTACCATTCTTGAACATCTGTTCCAACTTCATTAAGTAGCCTGGTGATATACTCAATAGAAATGTCTATAAACATATAATAATAATAATAATAATAAGAGTAATAATAGTAATAGTAATAGTAACGGTAATAATAATAATCATAATAATCATCATAATAATTCTGCCTACATTTTTGAGGCAGAAAAAAAATATTTTAAATGAAGTAGCTTAAGTCAAATGACAGAACCTTATTGAAGAGAAGAAACAGATGTATTTTAAACCACACAAATATAGTCCTGATCTATAGATATGTCCTTGTATAAAATCTTGAAGTCTAGAGTCTCTAGGGAAATTTTTACTAGAAAGTAAAAAGTAAAAGTAAGTGCAGTTAGTCAATCTTCAGAGAATGAGTATTTTATACCAGAGAAAACAAAATCTTGGTTCTTTCATGTCATTATTATGCTGTATGGTATTTTGTATTGTACATGGTATTTTCATATCAGTGATGGTGTGATTCTGCAAAGCACAACTGCAGCGAGGGCAGAGTAACTCATCCAATATGTAAAATAGGAATTCTGTCTGAAGAAGCTTGTTTGTGAAGTGTTGATGAAAGAGGTTTTGCAGTGGTACTGAGGTATTTTGACATTTAAGTTTGTGACCAGGAGATTCCTCCTAGTCCTTTATTCTTGTGTCATTCATATTATTTAAGACTGGGACAAAGAGGGGTAAAAACAATGAAGAACTGTATCCATTAATGTATTTCTTCCATTCCATTTCCATAATACACATATCCCTTGCTGCTCAGCACATATTTTCAAGAAAACAGCACAAGATAGGAGTGGGAATTATTTTTTCTCAGTACAGGTTACTATGCTTGTGCTTAAACTGACTTAAGCATATTGATGAATCACGACTCTTCCATGATGGAGCCAATGACATAATGACAAACTCTATTGTTTAAATCAGTAGCAAGAGAGAAGAAAAGGGAGAAAAAACTGTTTTCTGCCCGTTCCATGTAACTAAATTATTTTTCTTTGCTGCCATGTCTTTAATACCTTTTGAAGGTGTTTGCAAAGTGTCTCCAACATACATCACTGAGAAGCAATACAGTCCTCCTTAGTAAAGCAAATACAACCTACATAAGATGGGACTGAAGCTAAAAACACCCCTTCTGATGGAGAGAAGGATAGGTAATGGACACAATAGATATGATAATTACTCTCATAAACAGTGCAATATCATATATAATTTCTATGTGATGTTGCAGTAAGTATTCCCCTAACAATACACAGCACTCCTCTAACAAATGAAAGTAACATTTCGTGCCCATTTTCATGTATTTTTTTCTTCTGTCTTACGTTTTAGATAGTTTGTACTTCCTTTTCATCCAATAAATATATTTGCAATTATAGTAATCTATATTGTTATATTATTGATATATATGTGTGTTATTATAATATATATGTGTGTTACTATAATATATATGCATGTTATTATATAAATATATATCATTTATACAGTCTTGCTGACTTTCAGACATAACTTAAAGTACAAGTAACAAAGACCCAGGAGCTTAGGATCAATGATGTAAGGGTCTGTGGAGACCAAAAGCCACTTTTCTTTAGAAAAGCAAGTGCTATTCGACTATAAGTATTTCCCAGAGTTCTTTTGATGTCCTTTTAGACAGTATAAGAAGATTCCATATGAGGCAGTGTACAATTTTGATTCTACATAATGAGGAAAGATGTACTGAAATAGAAGAGGAATAGATGCAGAAAAGAGCTGAAAGAATTGTAGAAACTGATAGAAAGCCTAACCTGTTTGGATGTTTTGGACTAGCATAATGAGAGCTGAGGAAGAACCTGTGGCAGTGGCACAAAAATAAGTAAATACACAGTGTCTATAAATGAATTCAGAGTTGAAACGGGAAAATATATGTATATATATATAAGGGAAAAAGTATATAAAAAAATGAACCTACAGACCAAAATATTACCCCAAATACAGACAAAACTTGTAAATTGTATTGCTTTAAATTTGATCAGTTTATGCATGAGATCATATGATACAATTGTCTTGCTTTTCACAGAATGTATCAATCTTATTAATAGTGTGGCACAACGAGAGGATTCATTTCAGAATGTGACCACAGTAAACAGAGGATCCATTTTCCTTAGTGGTCAGCTGCATTAACGCAATGACAAATTGAACTGTTACTTTACCATCTCTAAAAAGTGACTGCATTCCATGGCCATATCTTTTATTTTTTCATGTCCTCTTAACTGAAATGGAGACAGTGGTATCCTCATGTATCTCTATTTTGTAAGGAAAAACAGAGTATTAAAGAATCAGTTTTTCAGTTAAATGGGACTATACAATATCATTTCCCATGTTTGAAATACAATAGTTCTGTAAATTTGTCACAATTCATTAACTTTGCAATAGCGAAAAGAAAGTATAAATTCAATGCTCCCTGTAATGTTCTTTTAATACTCACAATTATAAGTACTAGAGATATCTTATATGACAGATTATGACTCTTGAATATAGGCCTCCAAATTGACAAAACAGAAAACACTTGCAAAGTAAGCACTACTTAGTTCTGCTCTTTCTCTTTTTCAAAGAAGTTCCCTCAGTCCAGCTATCAGCCTTACCAGAACTGGAAGTCAAGTGCATATATATAGATATGCACAAATATTTGTGTTGAAACAAGCACAGAGAGATATTCACATTATTAACTATTCAAACACTGCATACATATGTATGAATTCAACAAGATCTATTTATTGATTGGGGGGTGGGGGGGGAGGGGTAGAATATAAAGGCTTACACAAATAACAACATAGTGTCAGGAAAGCTGATTTTGCAAATGCTTCTCATGGTCACTACTCATTTATTACTGAGAAAAGTAGTGCACATGCCAGTACTGCAGAACAGTCAAGAACATTGCCACCTGGTTCCCACGCTAATCCCATATTTATCTGAAGTCTTGTTCCATCTGCCTTAACTGATAATGTTATCCTGCTTTGTAAAAGCTATTGTCTCCAAAGAGAGTTTGGCTACCTATCCCTTTGTGGAAGGAGAAAGCATGAGTTGTCATTGCAAGTCAGTCAATTTAAGGGCTTGCATACAGTTGTCTTGTTAGCCTCCTAATCTGTTAGATTCTCCAGAGTAGTATGTCTTTTTTTTTGCTAAAACATTCCAGTGCAATTGATGTTAGTCTATATTAAAACAAAACTAAATAATTAACCTCTTTTTCAGTAAACATATTTGCACTTTAATCAGATTTTGTATAGGTGCTTGCAGACACAAAACTGTGGTTGCAAACCAAATCGCAGGTGTGGGATGCACATTATTGCCTGTTTTATAAATGGAGAAAAGAAAACCCAGGAGGGCTATATTTGTGCCAGCTGTCAAATACCAACTCATTCATGAGCTCAGTCAACTTTAGGTCTTTTTTACAATCAAGTCTGTGATCTGTTGAACCACATTATTTCTTTTATGCTGCTTCCCTTAAAACAACAACAAAATTTCATAACTGTATTTTCAGTTTAAAATAAATGGACCTTCTCCTCTTCCTTCTCCTTCTCCTCCTCCTCCTCCTCCTCCTCCTTCTTCTTTTTAATCTACTTCTTTAACATTGGTTAATTACACTCTTCTGACATAACCTGTGTTTTGAAAGCCCATTACCAGTAACTACTCTGTTTATGCCACACTGAGGAAGAGAACAGAATTTCTTTCAGATTGAAAGATCACATGAGCCAACTCTTAGACACGTTTCAGCTGTGTGAATTATGAAGTTAAAGAAGTGCCCATGTACAACATGGCACCGGCACAGTCCTGACAGATATAGACTGCTATTTTATTTTTGGAAAATCAGCCTGGGGCTATTGTATCTGGCTTGCTGACAGACATCATGTATTGCTATTCACACAGAGAAATGTTTGCTATAAAATCAAGTAACTGAAGGGTTTGGAATTATACTTAAATTTTTAATAAGTTGTCAAAAGCCCACTTTACAGCATCCATTTAAAATTGGACTGAGCTGCTTCACTGTCACTTAATATGCACTTACCCACAGTAAAAAACAGGAAGAGGAAGGGGGCAAGGCTGCAAACCTCCTCTATGAAAAGGATTTCTGCTCTCTATTTCATTCCATACCATTTTGACTGCACCTGTGTATCTGCTCCAAATGGTCAGACTGGGTCACCAAATGAATATTCCCATCCATGTCTTCCCTCCAGCATTCGGTTCCCTTCAGTGTGATCTATCTAGTGGTTTCCATACTGAAACCTCAATACTATGGCTGCATTTTCTTCCTTCTCTTCTTTTTCATTTCTCCATGGATCTTTCCTGGCCTCCAAATGACACTTGCTTTGAACAGCAATTTCATCCTCCACTTCAGCAGGGCTTGCAGCATAACTCTCAAGCCTGAATACAGTGTTTTATGGCCCTGGAAGGTTTCTTACTCCACAGACAAGGGGATTGTGGCTTACACCTCTTCAGCAAAAGGGAAATCAGTATGGTGTACTTTTTATATATCCGTTCTCTGTAAATAGCTAAAGAACAGGTATGCCAAGATGGACTTGTTATGATTCCATCATTGCTGTAGGACTACTATATTCATTATTCTTGTATGCTTCATATACTTCTATCATGCTTTTGTAAAGGGGTCTGTCCTAAGCAGGTAATGTGTAGCACTTGGCCATACAGGGAGGTGCAGAACACATCTCATCAAAGAAGAGTTCTGTCTCCTTAAAACAAAATATGCTTGTTTTTACAGGCTTCAGTCCTGCAAACAGTCTGAAGTACCCATACTTGTGGCCTTTGTCAAGAAAACACATTAGCTCTCTTCCACTTGCTGATGCTGGGGGAAGGGAGGGAAACAACCAGGACCACCTGAAGAAATAAAAGAAGTTTAGTGATTTGGTATGTTTCCATTAAAATTCTTGTGGGAACTGAGCTATTTCCCAAGCCATTCTTATAAAAACAGGTGAAAAGGTAGATGGTAGATGGTAAGCCAGATAATCAATGGCTCTAACCAATGTGTGATGTCAGTTGAAAACTGAAAAGTGGAGGTTATGGATTGCAAGGGATTTCTGGCCATAGCTAGGTCACAGCCACAACAAGCTCCTTGGTTATGCCATTGTGGTTTCCCACAAAGGATACAAAGCCACAGGAGCTGTTTTACTATTAACAGCACCTTGTTAAAAACCCCAGTAAAAATAGTGATAAGTTCTTCAAAGAGGAAGACAATGGAGAGGTATGTAATGAAAAATTGCACATAGCTCTTGATGCTTCTGTCTCCTGTGCAAATACACCTGTGAGAACCACAACATGAAAAGTTTGCCACATTTTGTGTTGGCTTTCCTTCCTTCCTTCCTTCCTTCCTTCCTTCCTTCCTTCCTTCCTTCCTTCCTTCCTTCCTTCCTTCCTTCCTTCCTTCCTTCCTTCCTTCCTTCCTTCCTTCCTTCCTTCCTTCCTTCCTTCCTTCCTTCCTTCCTTCCCTCCTAATGGCTGCTACCAAAATTGACTTCCCCACATAGACTAACAAGCAGTTCTAGCTCAACATGCTCAATCCAGTGATTACTATTTAATGTGGAACCCAAATAACCACAATGCTGAGTATTGAATTTGGAACTCAGAATTTGGAACTGAAAACTGTACCTGTCCTGCACATATTTCTCTCTAAGGAGCCTTGTTGCAAGATTAGTTATATGGTTATGTACAATTACATATTATGAACAGAAGGATTGATTAGTTTCATTAGTGCCCATATGAAGTCAATTCAACAGTTCTATGATTTTATTATTGTTATGATATATTATTGCCACAGCAGAAATTGTAGAATCAATAGCAAAAGCATCCAAAGCTATCATTAACTCTTTTTTTTTCTAAGTATATAACAATGCCACGTGTAATTATTTTCTTCTGTTGTATCTGTAAATTTTTTATTGCCATCACCCATTGTCTTTATTATGAGTCTTTTCTGTGGGAAGATGTTTCCTCTGGGAAAACAGACTGTGCAACTGATGATAGCATTCACCAGTCCTAAACTTCCACTTTAATGCTGCCACATTAAGTTTAAACAGAACAGAACAGAACAGAACAGAACAGAATAGAATAGAATAGAATAGAATAGTTCTGTCGGAAGAGACCTACAATGATCATCAGGTCCAGCTGCCTGACCATTTCAGGGCTAAGCAAAAGTTAAAGCATATTATAAAGAGCATTATCCAAATGCCTTTTGAACACTGACAAATAAGGGACACCAATCATCTCTCTAGAAGACCTATTCTAGTGTTTGACAACCCACGTGATAAAGACATTTTTCCTAATATTTAGTCTGAACCGTCCCTGGTACAGTTTTGTGCCATTCCCTCATGTATTATCTCTGATAACCAGAAAGAAGGGATCAGCACATCCTTCTTCATTTCCTTTCCTCAGGAAATTGTAGAAAGCAATTACTTAATTAACTAAAAAGTTTTCTCTAGGTCTAGTATTGAGATGAGGCTACATTTGCCAGATGACCTGGTGCCAAAGTTAGACAGTGCTGCCTTTGCCCTCTCCATCTCTTTGGATGTTTTTAGGGGTGTCCCCAACCCTGCACATTTTAAAGAAAAGATTTCTAATGGTCAGGGTTTACCATATCATAAAACTTAGCCTGAAGCATGAATAGACCAGGCCAGACATAGAAAGCAACCCAGCAGTGTTCTTTGTTTTGAATTAGCAACATGTCCTGCAAGAAGAACATCTAAATATTGCTGTTTGTATATTACATGTGTCCATCTGTCTGTCTAACACCTATCTGTGATATTATCAAAATGAGCTTTTTTTAAAAAAGTGTATGATACAGAATTATTTGTAAATAGGAATATGTCAAACATTGAAGTGCAATGTTACTGTGCAAGAGAAGGGGAAATATTAAAATAAAGCTTTTTAACTCTCTAAGATTTAAGGCCTTTGACTCATAAATTTAGCATATATATATATATTTAAATTTAGTCTTCTAATAAGGGAAATAACAGTTTCTCCTCTATATGGCATTTTTCCCCTTTAGATGAGGCACCTCTGAAATAGTGATTGAATTTTCTAACTTGTGTTTATTTGTATTCTGAGAGGCAGGGATAACTATGTATCTCTCTGAAGAGAACAGCAGTGGAAAGAACTTTCATTTGTGGAGGACTTGGAGGAAAGTGAAACTGTACAAGCCCAATGAGCAAGGAGGCATCTGGAAGCATAAAAAGCAATTACGGGCTGCAAAAGAGGACAATGGCTGGCAGCCTGGGGCAAAAGCATGTATGTATGTGAGTCACACTGTGACTCTTTGAGGGAGATGCAAAAGTACCTTTTCCTCTGAGTTGTTTCCACATCGAATATTTCTTATTTGTTAAGATTCTGTAATTATTAAAATGTAACCTGTATTTTTGTTCTTAATAGGGAAAATACATTTTTCTTAACTACATTTTTTAATTAATTTGTTTTTTTAAACCACGTAGAGAAAAAAAATTCAGCCACATGCAGAGATCAAGACTAAAAAAAAAGCCTCCTGAAAGGTGAATGTATCAGAAAGTGATGAGCTGGAGAAGAAAGGTATTTGAGAGGGAGCTTATGGGTATCAGGAAGGGTTGCTGAAACTTACAGGACAGAAAAGATGAAAGTTTGTGCCTAGGATCCTAAAGGCAATCCAACCCATTTGAAAAGTCATTACCAGATTTTTGTGATAGGTTTTTAAATTTTGACTTGTTTAAACATCAAAAACATAAAGAGGATCAGATTTAGGAGATTTGTAAACTGCTTGAGTATTTGCTAATATGCAGTCAAGCTGTGTCTCATGACAGTGACTTCTGACTTTTCTTTGAGGCACTCAGCTATCTTGGTTTATGTCAGATTGCAGTCTCAGACAAAGCAAAAGACAGCAAAAGAGGAAAAGGTGGGTTGAAGAATGTTATGCCAAGTACTAACAGCTGACAGTAAAACATCCTGGTTTTAGCATGTGGTTGTGAAGAAGAAAGAACAAAGGTGCTGAGACAAATTGCTGCCCATCCTTTTGAAATTTGAAATAAGGAACTGAAATGCTCTCAGACAATCAGACTGAGATTCCCACCTGACAGCCATAAAGCTAGTGATGTGCTAACAGGAGATCCTCAGGGCTCCTCATTATACTTGGCCAACAAACATGAGTGAAAACTTGGAGTGAATTCTGTCTCTGATGTTGATCAGTTCTGCCATCAGGTATAATCTCAGAAGCTCATTAAAAACACATTATAGGACCCCACCCCCCTTTTGACATTGTGAATTTCTCAAATCTTTGTTGTGAATGACAGGAGGTACTCTGACTTTCTCTTGCTATACACACCACTTCCCTCATAGAAAGTAAGCATAATAAGCACCATTGACACACGGAGTGAGCTGCAGTTCCTCAGGTATATTAAAAACTACTCACCTTCCCCTAGTTCTCAAGGACAGGAGTACCCTGGAAGAACAGGACTGGAGATATTACCAGGGCAGCTAGGCAGCCAGGGACTTTTTCTGTTATTGTGCAGAGAAGCAGCTTGTACTCTGGGCAAGAGTGAAGACCTTTGGCTATGCAGGTGAATGTCTCTGAGAGACAAGGCTAAGCATGATGCTTTTGAAAGGGATCTCTGGAACAAAAAAAAGGCGTTAAGGTGAGTAAACCTCTTTTTGACCCTTTTCAGCCTGATATTTTGCTTGGAACCAATAGATTTTAGTTGAGTAGATCTGACTACTACCTGCATGCTGGACTTTTCAGATTTATTTTACCTTTGGTCAGAAGAAACTGATAGTTGTGTTAGTGAACAATATCTGATGTGTTGTCTCTATCTTGCAGCCTAGGTCTCCCCAGGCACAGACTGATTGGCAGCATCATGCTGACTGGGCCTGTTCCATCATTGCAGCATGAACCTATGTCTGAAAGGAAGTACTTGTTCCATTTTCCCTGTATTTGTGGTCCACTGTGGAGCCTCTGCAGACAAAAAAAAAAAAAAAAAAAAAAAAAAAAAAAGAGAGAGAGAGAAAAAAGAGAGAGAAAAAAAAGATGTACAGGCTCCTTACATCTTGCAGAGCTTCAGAGCTTTCCTACAGTGAGCATCATGGAAAAGCATCAAGCATCAGTCAGCTGTACTACATGACCTACTTGTACATGTTTACACCGGAGATTTCTGGTAAGTCAGACACACGAGATTCATAATTGTGAAGGCATTCATGCATTGCCTAAGAAAAAATAAATCAAGCCTGCAAACTGATCCCTTCTATCTCACCAAATGGATTAGCTTATTGATCAGAAATCCTCTTGCTTTGGTTATTGAATTGTATTACATCTGTTATGTTGCTTTCCACCATTATTTACTGCAAAATATTAGGACTCAGTGTGATACAATATGCATGTGAGCCAAAATATTAATCAATGGGAATACATCAGACATGCAAAAAAGTCATTGATCATACAAACTAAGTGTCTGAGAGTACAAGTGTGCTTTGAATTATAGCTTAATCCAAGGAATGAATCTGTACCTGACCTAATTAGGAGTAATGTCTTCATAGAGGAGTGGACTGGGGATAACACAAACTACTGAGCCATAATACCCACCGCTAACATCATGTGTGTCTTCTTATCAAATACTGAAACTTATTTCCTACATTATTATCCTGGATTATTGCAGATACAGGGAAAATGGAACAAGCATTTCCTTTCAGACATAGGTTCATGTTGCAGTTGTGGATGCTGTTTTACCTCTAGTTGGCTGGCACTGCATGTAGGTTCTGTTTCAATTTTTAACCACCCCTATGCGTGCACTGCCTCTGAAAGCATGCAATGCAATGAAGAAACTGAAGGCCTATGTGTAGGTGGTGGAAATGTTATGGAACTTGTCCTGGAGATGTGACAATCTACTGTTTGAATCTCAGGTCATTCCCACAGATAGCAGATAGTTGCATCACCTGATTAATTTTATTTTGGACCGGTAAGGACCACCTACTCTTAATGCACTCAGATTTACTTGAGACAAAATGGAATTGCAGTAAAGTTGTTAGTTTAAGTTATTCAGCCCAGGAGGTTGTTATTATCATCCATAATTATCAGTACTCTGTTGCACTACATATATTATACTGTAGAGGATTGAGTCAGTAGGGGTTGGGCTTCCACCATGTAAAGACTGGCTAGAAGCTGTGAAGCTCTTATGTGTTGTTAACCACCGGCTGCTTGGACTAGAATTAGAGTAAAGCAGATCTCTTGTAATTTATTAAGGAATCCCCAGTCACTGTATGCTTCACAGATTTATGTGAATGGTAGTTCAGCTAGCAGATTATATATGAGGGTGAAAATGGAGCCAGAAGAGAAGGATTGGATAACAGAAAAACATGCTAGGATATTAGTGTTAGGTCAGAGTTTGGACTCGATGATCTTGAGGTCTCTTCCAACCTAAACAATTCTGTGATTCTGTGATTTCAGTACAGCATGAAAGAAATAATTCACTGCTCCAGTATAATAAACTCAAAATTCAAAAGGGTGGAGTTATATATTACACAACATTATTCAAGCTATATCTAAACTTTCTGGTATCCCCTTTTACTTTTGCTCTCATCAATCATCACCTTTAAACTACTTCTCATGTCTCCCCTTTATCCCTCACCACTCCCCACTTCCTCCAGACATCACTCAAAGCTGGAAGAGCAGAGCACAACAAAGGAAGAAACTCAGCAGGCATCTGGATAAACTGGTTTCTTAAAGTGCTCCTTGTTTTTTGACTTTCTTTCTCATTCTGTAACCCTAAAATGTCATTTTCTTGTGCAGTAACAGCAAGAACACACTTATGCTATGCCACAGGAAGATCCTAACTGTTGGAAAGTTCCAGAGTGCAGGCCTGCTTCAACTGTCAATGTCCATCTTGTTCCAGACCCAAAAGCTTACCTCACCCCTTTTATATTGTTTCTCTCAAACATTTGCTGAAAACTCTGTGTTCTTGAATATCAACTGTGTAGTTAGTTATACCTTACAAATCCATCAGACCTCAGAAAGTTTTCATGCCAGAAACCCACAGGGAGATTGCTTAACAGACTGCACAAGCTCACTGCTTTCTTGGTGAGGACCTTACTGTAGTTAATCTTTAGGCATACCAGAGCAGCATTCAGGATGCACAGCACGTTCACCTTTGCTATTGTTGATCCATTCAGAATTCACTGTGTAGATCACAAGACTTCATGACAAGAAAATCTTCATTCCATCACACATGTGTTGGAAGAATAGCAGCAAGGGCCTTACCACATTGTGAGAAATATGTTGGCATTCTTGGGACATGTTAAATGGGAGTAATGCACAGTGTAGGTCATCAAGAGTGCACCCCACTCTTGAGAGCTCACCATAAATCTTCTGTGCTCCTGAAATATCCATGTTATTCCAAATTGCCCTAAAGATACCTGAGATGGTATACCAACAATTGGTATGGGGCTGGATTTCCTTTCTTTTTGTAACAAAATGGTACTTTGGTTTTGATGGGTTTCAAATGTTTTGACTCTTTTTGCTTCTTGTATTCAGCATGGAAAAAAAAAAAATCTAATACTTTGGTCTTTGAAAGCTTCCATCATTTTGAACTCAGATATATGATTTATTTATTTTTTTCTTTCATGTGCTTTTTTCTGCCCAGGTTTTTCCTTAAATTTTCCCTTGATTTTTTTGTGTATCAAAATTAAATGGATCTGAATGCCATTTTTTCCCCTTTTATTTTTTTTTATTTTATTTTAAGGAAGAAAAAGAAATACATTAAACTTTGAGGAATCAGTTGCAAAGCATTACGTTAGCTTCCCAGATCTATAACCCATCAAATAGCTGAGTGATAGCTGTGTCATGAATGGTTTTAACATTCTGTGAAGGAAGTTGATATTAATTTTGGAAGTAAAATACAATACCTGGAAGATTTCTTGCCTAAGGATATTTTAGCATTCAAAGTTAATGAACCATGCTGTGGCTTAGTGGAATAAACCTATCCTGTGTATTTTTTATGGATTTTATCTAGAAGAGTAAGTTGGGCAATATGTGTATAGCAAATACTTTGCTGATTGTAACCTGAGGTCATAATTGAAAATAAATCTTTGAGTAATTAGTATTTATAGAGTGGATTTACATGGCAAGGTTTTGGTAGCAGGGGGCCATAGGGGTGGTTTCTGTGAGAAGGATCTAGAAGCTGCCCCATGTTTGGTAAGGGCCCCACTACTGACTAGAGGCGAGCCAATAAGCGATGTTGTTTTGCACCTCTGTGAGAGCATATTTAAGACAGGGAAAAAAAACGCTGCACCACACAGCAGCTGGGAGAGTGAGAGGAGTGAGGAACAGCCTTGCAGGCGCCAAGGTCAGTGAAGAAGGAAGGGGGAGAGGTTCTCCAGGCGCCGGAGCAGAAGTCCCCTGCGGCCTGTGGTGAGGACCATGGTGAAGCAGGATATCCCCCTGCAGCCCATGGAGTACCACGGTGGAGCAGGGTTCCACTCTGCAGCCCGTGGAGGAGACCACGGTGGAGCAGGTGACCTGGCAGGAGCTGCTGCCCATGGGGGAGCCAGGTTGGAGCAGTTTTCTCCTGAGGGATGGACCCCGTGGTACAGACCCATATCTGGAGCAGCTCTGGAAGAGCTGCTGCCTGTGGGACCCCACAGCACAGGGGACAAGAGTCACTGAGAAGGAGCGGCAGAGAAGAAGCGCTGTAGACTGACCATAACCCCCATTTCCCCGTTCCCCTGCGCTGCTCAGGGGGAGGAGGTGGAAGAGGGTGGACAGGAGGGGAAGGTGCTTTTGGTTTCTTTCCTTTGTTTCTCACTTCTCTAGCTTGTTAGTAATAAGCAATAAATCTTACAATCTCCCTATGCCAAGTCTGGTTTGCCCGTTACAATAATTACTGCGTGATCTTCTCGTCCTTATCTCAACCTTTGAGCCCTTTTCATCATATTTTCTCCCCATTCTTCTTTGAGGAGGAGGAGTGAGAGAGCGGCTGTGGTGGACCTCGGCTGCCCACTCAAGCAGAACCACAACATAAGCCCAATTAAGAGGCTGTCTATTGGAGGAATAATTGTGCTTTCACTTTATTCAGGTTGAAGTGTAAAGGGAAGTCTAGTTAATGGAGAAGACTCTCCAACACTGCAGTCGTCACTATAGTTCATCGATCTCTCTGAAGAAGGGCATTTTTATCTATAGGATGGAAAAGCTCATAGGATCTAAGTGGCTATTCTCATCCTAGACCTAGCCAGATTCAATCACTTAAGCAAATACATATTTTTTTTTTTGACTCATTTAAGAAAAAGTATAGCAATTTCAGGCCTCATAGAACCTTCCATGTGTCCTTAGTTAATTAGTATTTTACTCAGTCATTGCCTGATGATTAAATCAATCCTGCTTTATCTAGACATTCTTTTAAACAAAATTAATCCAATCCAATGAAAATGAAGTTGATTCCCACTACTAAGTGTCATTCCTCTTCCCTGTCTTTCCTGTGTCGAGCTTTTCATCCACCAGAACCCTCAAGTCCTCAATACACCCCAAGAGCAGACCCAAGCAGGGCTGCTCTCAATGATTTCTTTTCCCACTCTGTAATCATGTCTGGGATTGCCCCGACCCAGGTGCAGCACACCGTGCACTTGGACTTGTTGTGTAAATTAAAGAAATAAGGAAGAAAGGTTGTTGTCCTTGTAACACAGAAGAAAAATGAATAAACATTTTAAGCTCTTGCTACATTTCTTAGCATGTGCAAGTTTTGTACGTAATTTTCTCAAGCCATAGGCTGAGAGCTTAGCTAGAGTTTGCAGTCCATGTGGCATCTCTTACCACACTGCAGAATGGTCAGGATGCTTTTGACATTGCTCTTTCCAAAAGAAGTAGCTGCATGTGGTCCTGCATTTTGTTGACAGCATCTGGGCAGGGCATTGCTTCCCTTCAGCAGGTTCCTTGCTTTCAGTGAAAGCATCCCCATTTGTGCTGCCTTTTGAACACCCTTTCCAGATTAAGAGCACAGTGAAGACTTCTGCCACCAAATAGCTCTAATTTTGTCAGGTTAGCTGAGTCTGTCTGCAGATCACAGCTCTTTCAAAAGGCAGAAAGATAAGGTCCTTCCATGGAAGGCTGTACAGTTCACTCTCTCTGGGAAAATGCACACCAGACCTACAAATAGTGCCCCCAAAAGTCATAGAAGAAACTCCAGTTATAATGAACATATTCTTACTGATTCCTCTCATGGCAATTACTTCAGAATCAGGACTTTTTACTGACAAGTATTAGTGAAAAAAAAAAAAAAAGGCATAAACGAACGGCCGGCATGCCCCAATACTGTTTCACTAAAAAGCTAAGCTGCTGTTATATTTTCTCAGGATTACCTTTACTTCTAAATTATCCATGTCCAGATTAAATGTGGGTCCTTATTTCTTAGAGGTAGTATAAAATGTCTCTGTCTGGAAACTGTGCTTCTATTCTTTCAGGCTAGTCTCATGGTATGAAGTCAATAAACCAAAGAGCAATATCCACCCAAGTGCAGATGTTCAAACAGTCAGAAACATAATCGGCTGACATTTAGAATTATACATTAGAAGCAAAGTTTTTACTTTATTAGGTGTTAGAGAGCCAGATATGCAAATGTGAGGTAACACAGAAGCAGTGTCAAGAAAACTATTTTGCCCCCAGGATCTGGCACCCAAACACACCAAAAACTACTTTTTTTTTTTTTTTTTAAACAACTAAAAGACGATTTAAAACAAGCTAGTGGATCAGTGGTTCAACACACAGCGCAGGTGTAGACTTAAACATTCTCCAGACAAGTTAATTGATTAAGGGAAGTCATTACTTATATCTCTTGAGTTTACTAATGGGAGACCTGAGGAGTTTAAAAGCATATCAGGTTTCTAAAAGACTGACTCTGGACTGCATTTCAAAGTACATCAAATGCTGCTGTACCTTGACTGGATATTTGATACATACCATGCAGCAAATAGCTAGAGCTGCATTATGGCAGCGATGGGAGGTGGAGGAAGTGCCTTCTGGACATTGCTACATAGGGGGTCTGGCTGGGCTTTTCCTCTACACTACTTAAGATAATCACACAAAGCACCCAGACAAGAGCCATCTGTGTTTAGGGTCACATAATTCCTCTTCCTTTGCTTAACCACAGCCTCTCCAGTCCCTAAGCCCCATCCTGGGTGGGCTGGATCTGTCCCCAAAGGGGGAGGCACAGCCTGCACCTGCTGAACTCAAACTGCAACTACTGCCCCAGCATGAATTTGAAAGGGTGATGGTACTTCTGCAATCCTCCAGCAGACTTAGGGTGGGTGTTTTGTTTGTTTCTTTCTTTTGACAAGGAGTGGTGCTGGTGGGAGAGTGTGTGGAAGAGAAAGCTTTGAATTTAATCTAGACGTGGCAATATTTGAGATGTAAATGCATTAGAAAAACACATAGGTTGGTCTTTCAGGAAATGTAAAAGATGATGCCATGTTTATTTGATATCTCTAATCTTTATTATAACCATCAACACTAGATTAAAGACAATTGCTGTGTCCTGTTCAGCACACATTGGCCAGGCATGTTTTAGTCAATACCAAAATTTTAAAGTTCTGAGTGTAAATACTATCGATATTTTATGAACATACTGTATTTTCTGGTAATCTCTAACTATCTTAGCTGTATTCTTATGCAATCACTTTGCAATACATACATTTTTTCTTTTAGAAATAGTTACTGTCCATCTTCATCTTATATGAAGTATAGAAAAGTATATGAAATACAATTGTTATGCAGCTTACAAGTTGTACTTGTGGCTTATTATATTGAGAATTAAATGTATAAAGTTTCACACATCAAGGTGAGATTATATCTCACACTACATTTAAGGACAAACTAAATATCTGCTCTGATGTTATGTGCAAAAATATAATATTTATGTTCAGCAGGGATTGTGATCTGGGTATGTTTTCAATGGGAATTCATCTCTTTTGTTTAGCTGTTCGTATGAAGGAATGGGGGATCAAGAAAACCCAGTCTCTGCACTGTTTGCTGGAGTGGTGTGCTCATCTGAAGCTGCCCTGCTGTGACTCTGCTGTAGGTAGGGTTCCTGTAGAAATAGGTTCCACTGCATATTCCAGGAATTTCAGGTTTCTAACCCTGAAGGTCCTCGGGAATTTTTTGTTGTGAGAGTTGTATTGGGAGTTGCTCATCTATATCATTCAATACTACATTTATATTTCAACTTGTATATTATAGTCATCACTTTCTTACGGTCAAGAGAAGTTTCTTTGCAAACTTACCCTGTATGATCTCTGCCACCCTTTGTGCTTTTCAGAAACCTTTCTAGTTTTGCTTTGTTTCGTTTTGAATTGAAGTGACAAGCACTGCACCATTATTTTGCACAAGGCTGCATCACTGACTTACATTATGGCATAATTCCTTTTTCAGAAGAGAATACTGGAAATTTACAATAATGTTACCCACCAGCTTGACAGAGAGCTATAAACATCTCCCAGTGTGTATATTTAATTAATTAATTAACAAGGAAACTATCAAGAGAATTAAAGAATATGATGAACCAGACCTTGGTTTTCTGTAGGAGAAATGGAATTTAACGCTGCCTTGTATATAATTCCTTACTCAACTCTTATACATAAGTGCCAGAGAATTATTAACCCCTTGTCCCACCTGCAAAATACAAATGCTAGAACAATGAGATCCACAAAAGTATATATGATTTTCTTTTAAGTGTCCAGCATTGGAATATAAGACATGGGATTGCTTTGATGGCACCGTATATCAGTAGAAAATAGATGATTTCCAAAACACTATGCTAAACCTGTGGCAGAGTGGGTAGTTAGTTAACTAAAGCATTAAAATGAGATTAAAAGAAGTTAAAAAAAATCCATCTTGTGATTGGAGTAAACATGAAATTATATATGATAGTTGGGTTTTTGCGAAATGTCACTCAGCTGTGTGTGAATGTAGCAAACCAATTAGATAAAATTAAATTTCAAGCCTGATTGACTTTTAAATATTCAATTTGAGCTCTGCATTTTGTGTTTATTGCATTGCTCAGGAAACATCTAGAAATGTCTGTTGAATCAAGGAATTAAATGAAAGTTACACTGTCAATAGTCTAGCTGGGGTTTCTTAGAGAGCATTATGGCAGTTCAGTTTTATTCAGCACCATTAAGTGCTGAATATCCACAGAAAACAGAACTATAAGTCTGGAAAAGGACAGACTGGCTGCTGCAGTGCTTTGGCATTTATATCTGGATAGCACTGGCAGATAACGAGAAGTTTGATACTATGGAAATCATAACTATGAAATATATAACAATAGTAACCCATGAAGACGGAATATATATCATGAAATATTGGAGGATAATTCAAATCTGCAAGGCAATCTGCTTTTCATTTCAAGTGTTGAGCCTATGTAAGCCATAACTTATCCAGGTATTACTCGCGTGGGAAATAACTACAGATTTAGTACAGCCCTTGGAAAAAAAAAAAAGAAGAATCCACAAAGGAAGAACACCAAGGATGTAATGCTCTTTTTCTTTCCACCTCCACTGTCTGTGAAGAAGAAAAGGACTTCTTGTAGAAAAACGTGCTCACTACTTGTAGAGTGAGTGAAAATCCTATTGCAGCTGTCAAGGGAAATGTCTGCTGGAGAGAAAAATCCCGACAGCAAGGAGAAAGCTACCTCTTTTTACCACTTTCAGAAAGAACAATTGGCATGTGATTGGCCCCAGATCCCCCCTCCCCAAACAATCTTAATGCTCTTTGACCACCCTAATATAAAACAGAGAATGGTGTTCCACGAAGTGCTTCATTATGGCCAGCATCAACTTGGTCTTCTTTCCCCTGAATCAGAGGAGTCATTACTGCCTTTTATGATATATTTAATGCTCTGGGAAATAGGCTTTGGACCAGAGAGAGAAGAGAGAATCTGTCTCAGTGCTGGAAGGTTGAGTCAATATGTCATGTGAATATTATTTTTTCATGCTTTTATGACAACCCTGCTCTCTGTCAAAAGGTCAGAGTTTCCCATTATCTTGTTCTTGTGTTATCAAAGCCATGGTAAGAAAATGTCTCACTGAAAAGCTACTGGTACCTTCTTTTTTTTTTTCTTTTTTTTCTTTTCTTTCTTCCTACTAATAAAACAGAGCAGCTACAGGCAACAAAAAGTGAAAAAACAGTAGAGCCATTTCATTCTTTTAATTTCCATTTTTCTGCTGTAGTAACCTTTATACCAGCATCTTTTCTATTCTCCCAAGGCAATCTTTTCTTATTAAAAGCAAAATATACAAATGGTGAATGAAACTATTGCAATGTTACTTCCACAAAATATTTTTTTTTTTATCTCTTCCTTTGGTCACCAAGTCCACAAATATTAGCAACTAGAAGATGCTGTAGAAAGGGAGCAGTGCCTACTCAGAAGGAGCAGCAATCTGTCATTCAACAGATAGTTTTATTTTCTTTGATCCTACTGGTAAAATCTAAGCAGTTTCATTAACAGAACCGAGTACAAAAGAAGTCCCTGTGTTTCAATATTACATCATAGAGAACCAGCCCCCTCAAAAACACCACCCAGGGTAGTTCCTGCTAGAAAATAAGATGAAAAAGATCACTTTGACACAGTAGCCAAACCCAGCCAAGCCTTTGGAACATTCCCAGAGCTCAGAATTAAATGTGTCTTTGAAACAACCCATTCTAGAAAATGATATACAAATGAGTATAGCGTGCATCCAGCTTTGCTTTGGCAAGTGTCCTGGGCCATGATTTCCTGTGTTGAGGATCCCACCCTCAGACAGGAATAGCCAGATATTCAAATACAGGGTGAGGAGCAGCTGACTGTGTAGTTGTTCTGAACAAGGCATCTGGGTTTGTCATGTCTCTAACCAGATTGTGCTGAGATGTTGTGAAAAAAAGAAAAAATAATCATAAGGCAAGCAGTGAAGCCTTGCGTACAGAACACACGAAACAGTCCTTCTTACTCTCAGCTCTGCAACACCCTCGGCTGAGAGCTGTGCTTCTTCAGGAAAGGTGTGGGTCAACTGAGCAGAACGCAAATTAAGTGGTAGTCTAGAAAACATGATGTGTGAAAAAAAAAGTTGAGTGAGTTGGAATTATGCAGTGTGAAAATTGTAGGAATAGCATGAAATCAGCCTCTAAACAGGTAAAAGGCTGCTACAGAGTGGGAAAGGCAGGAGTACAAGAAGCAAGATTAAATTACAGCAAGAAAAACTCAGGAAAGAAGTTAAAATATTACCTAGCTGTAGAGCCACTGGGCTATTTTGCCCTCAGGGGCAATTGCAAAGCTGCCAGCACTGGAGAACTTTAAGGACATATCAGACAAACACTGATCAAGAATAAAACAGATTTTTCAGCCCTTCCTTAGGACTGTGATGTACTAGATGGCCTAGGATGCTACAAAATTCTCTAGCAAGTATTACTGATGTAGTCGCTGGTCACTTGCAACCCATACACATAGTGCACCATCCAAATTACTTCTGTTGAAAACATGCATGGCTTGTATGAAAGAGGTTTGTGCCAGGTGACCATGCTACTGGCAAGGAATGCCTGAAGCAATGATGCCTTCACCTCTGGTACCTGCTACTGGCATTTGGAAGTTGTTTCAGGGGCTACTTCCATGCAGAGACAGTTGAGTGGATCCTCCACTGTTTCAGTAAGAGTCAGTGTTGTAGAAGATGACCTCCCCCTGTCTCTGTACTATCTTCTGTAAGGATTTGAAGCTCTACTGTGCCTTCTACATGGATGGCAAGGCAGTTGTGCTGGTGTTCAGCAACCTCTCAGTTAACCAGTGTGCAAGGGAGTACAATAGGGAATTGTAATGGGAGAAAACAGGGTTTTTCGTGATGGATACATCCCAAGGTGTGCCAGGTCATCCAAGTCATATGCCATCCAGCATCAGGGCTTCTTCTTCCCCTGAGATACCTATACAGCAGGCAATACACGAAGTCAGAAAAATTTCATGCCACTGTCAGCTAATACACAGGAGGATGTAATGCTGCAGAGTAGCAGAAGGAAGGTGGTGCATGCTTGACTGACACAGGCAGCCTGACATTTGACAACTGAATTTTACACAGGATTTTGCTCTTAAAGATAGGAAGTGCTTTACAAACATTCATTAAACTTCATGATACTTCTAACATCACCTCCTTTTTACAATTGCAGAAGATAAAACTCTTCCGTTCAGCTTCAGTCCTGGCACTAACAAAGGGTGACATGGTATTGGCTGCACAGTGAGAGTAACTGGTTGGCATTTTTCACTACTCTGCCTTCAGAATGATGTCCTAAGCAGGTCTGGATGGCTCCACTGTGATACAAGTCCTGCTGTTCAAGAGCTGTCACCATTCCCACCTGGCTGGCTGGCATGCAGATGCTTGAGGTACGGCAAGCAGTGCTTTTGCTACTTTATCGGCTGCAGAGCCTTCCCCTGTGCTGCACTTGCTCAGAGTTATAGAATTAGGCAGGATGGAAACCCTGGCAGAAAGGGACAACTTCCAGAGCCCCATCTCCAAACAGCCACAATCTGCGTTTATGTACTCCCGCTGCCATCCATTACTCTTGCATGTTCTCACAAGCCTACAGAACTGAAATAAAAAAAATACTTTGTGTCTACCAAATTAACCAAAGTCTCTTCCTTAGGTATAATTAAACACAGATGTCTCATAAGCTAGGACAAGCCTCAGACCTGTATAAGTAACTGTTGTACAATGGCAGCAAAGAGAAGCAAGTCCAGAATTAGCAACTTTTCTGTGGTCCCAATTTGGCTGTTTGCCACTGAGACATTATTTTTTCCTCTTCTTGTTGTTGGCTTTTGTTTGTTTGTTTGTCTTCCTGAAGACCAGCTGAAATGATTACAGGAATATTTTCCTTTCGTTTGTGAGGTGCCATCGGATTCCCAAGGCAGCCAGGAACTTTGTTTTATTTTTAAGTCTTTCAAGGCTCATGTCTCCTCTTGGGGAACGCTGCACCTTGGATAATCTCCCCTTTAAACTCTGAAATGTGCCAGCTGGAGTAGCTGAGTCCAATGTGAGCATAGGTCTGACTGTGGCTGCAGTTGTCCCTGTCCCCTGGCTGAGATGGTTGCACCAGCAAACTTCTGCCCAATGGCTAAAGAAAGCAAAACCCTGGGCTCCTTTCCTTGCAGAAAGCCTTCAGTAGTGACACTTTCGTAGTATGATATACTTGCCAGGCAGTAAGTGCTTTATCGGAGGTCAAGCTGCAGGAGCAGTCTTTGAGAAATGATTCTGCTTCCTTTGAGTCGCTGGCAGCTGGAAGACCAGTGTTGTGGGGGCCCTGCCAAACACCCTCCCCAGCTGTAAGTGTCTGTAAATGCAGGGCTTTTCTTGGCAGGGAGCAACAGAGCAGCATACAGGAGCCAGCAGTTCAGAAGAAGTTCTCATTTCCCTTTCCTCCTTCTGCCTGAGTGATGTGGTGGAGTGCACCCCTACCCCCACCCCCCAATTTTTAAACTGGATGTACAATGTGTGCTGCACCTAGGATGAAATCCAATGTGGAAAGAAACTGGGCTCATGGAAGCTGATGAGTCACAGTTGTATGCCTGCAGCAGAAGTCTGTTTTCCCCATGAGGCAGTGGGATGAGTGTCAGCAATGAAGAACTGGTGAAAATCAGCAGTGCTTCACATGAGTGATGCTTTGGGATCAGGGAAAAAACAGCTGTGAATGATTAAAAGCCGTGAAAACTTTCAACAGTTAAAAATCCTGCATTTTTAGGGAAAAGCTTTCCACTACAGAAGGAGAGCCTAAGTTTTTTTAAGGTATTTGTGTACTGTCAGCTCAGCCAGTGGCCTGTAGTTGGTTTCAACAGGCCCTCTCAAACATTGTGCCCTACCTTGCTTGTTTGTAAGTACCAATGGATATGGAGGACTTAACACAGACTCAGGAAGGAGTTTGAGTGTCTTAGTGATTTCCACAAAAACTGGGAAATTCATCAGAGAAGATGTTATGAGAGAAAACATACATCTTTCTAGTTATCTGTAGACAGGTAACTAAAAATCCCATCCTCATTATACGTAGTAACATATTGGCCTCATTTTGCAGGGGAAAACTGTCCATTGCCTGTGGACAGAATGAGAGGATTTGCCTTGTCTTTGTGTACATTACTTACTTGAAAATTCAAGTTACACAACAACTTTACATGCCACCAGTTAGAGTTACTTACATGAAACTGCAGTGTGAGCAAGTCCTGAGAGGTAAAAAACACTGAGTTTTCAGGAAAATACAACTTAACATTATCACAAGTTATATGTTGGGGTAATCCCTAAGCCTATTGCTCAGAACTGTCATGCATAAATTTAACAAAAAAATTCAATCCAATAGCCAACATTTATTTTTAGAAGTGATTGTTTAAATTTAATTGTGGTTCAATCTTTCAAACTTGAGTCTTACACTATTGTAAACAGGTTTTATTGAGTCAGACTTAGCCTGCAAGTTGATTTTTTGAGGATGTTTCTAAATCTAAAAACAATCAAAGTATTTCTCTGCAGTTTATTTTTTCCATTAGAAGTGTGCATTTATTTTTAAATACAAACAGTTCCATATAGGGTTATCCTCCCAACCTACTGGCAAAAGAGAACTGGAAAAATAACAAGACGTAGAGAACCAGTATAAAGACTGAAAGTGTTCTTCCCAAGCTATGAGAAATGTAGATAATAAGTAAACAGTGTAAGTGCTTGAAAATAAATCACTATTTAAATGTTATAAATAAATAAATAAATAAATAAACAAACAAATAAAGGACAACTTCTTTCCCATTTCAGAATGAAGGCTCTTTTAAGAAGCACTTTGACCTGAAGAGGAGTGCACTTGCATGGATCAGATATTAGCTGATTTGGGCATAGGAGATAGCAGCCCCAAAACAAGCTTCACTGATGCCATCAGCACAATTTGGTCTGTTTCAAGAACCCAAGACTTCATCTCCGGATTCTCATCTCAGCATGGCTGGTAACTGGGTATAATCTTATGCCTTTGGGCATAGTCTTCCACTTCTTTTGGGCTCTGTCTCCTTTCTTCCATCCTTCCACCCAGGCCAAAGATTGCCAAGTACAATGGGTTTGCTTATAGCCTACTATGATGAAAGAAATTTGGGGTGACATTGAGAACAGCTATCATGCTCCTGCCATTATAAAATGCCAGATAAATAATGCAATATTTCATTTTAATCACAGTTCATCTCATATCTAAAGAAATTCTAGAAGGGAAGGAACTTTTAAAATGAAGAATGTGCTGTGAGGAAGTCTGATTTAATTTTGTAATATGAATACTAACCAGAACAACTCTAAATCACCAATGTCTATACGGTTATTATGGAAGAAAAAAAAAAAAAAAGAATAATAAAAAAAAAAAGAGGAATCATTTAAGAGAGTAATTTTGTAAGGCACAAAAGCAGCATGAGAGCAGAATTTGCACAGCAGCTTGTAGCACCCAGTGTAGGATTTCTGCATTTCTTGCCGTATTCCTCAGTCCTTTAATGTAAGGTATGAATTGTTGTAACCTTACAGTATAAACCTGCCTCTCTGTTTTTTGTTCTGCATGCTAATGGTGTCATATTAATGTCATTGGTATTTCACCTTGACAGTTGTTTCACAATAGCAGTAAACCCACAAGATAGTGACTCTTGCTACATAGATATTTCCAGGAAATATATTTTACACCCTGGAGATATGCTTTTACTCCTGAATGATTGTGAATCCTTTTTTAAAACAAACAAACAAACTATGGAGAAACTATAGCCTTTGTCATTTATTTTTTATTTTTTATTTTTTTTATTTTTTTTTTTTTGTTAATGGAAGTAAAACCTCAGCAGTTTGAACTTCTGTCTTGAGCTCTATTTCAATAAAGGAATAAATGCTCAGTAACTTTTCATAGACCCAGTGTGTCTAAAACATTAAATACATATGACAGCCTCTTTTCTTTTCAAACTACACAAAGCCTTGCTCTCTCTTTAGACATCTCAAAGCAGATGTTTGCTTATGAGCTCCATTTGGTGTTGCCTGTAGGACTGGCTTCCCTCCTGCTTCTTGTTTTCCCTGTTTTCCTCCCTCTCTCCCTCCCCTTCCTGACTTCCAGCCTCTGTGCTTATTAGCAAGCAATATGTAATCAGTCCAACGCTGATTTTCTTTCCAGTTTCACTCCCTCTCCTCTTTCTCTTTCCCTTTCACTTTTTCTCTGTGAAGTGTTTGCAATATTTACTTTGTTGTCAATTGGAGCATCTGCAGAAGCCTTGGAATAACAGTGACACACAGTCTGGCTCAGCAGGGAATATAGAGGGTTACACAGCTGATGGAAGAATTAAAAATTGCTTTGGATACAAGCCAATGACACACTGAAAGGAAACGTAGGTGTCCAGAAATCTAACCCAGAAACAGGTGGGTTACAGGAGATGGGCCTCCTTTCTGGTTTTAAGCCTGATAAGCGTAGGGGTGCTGCTATTGCCTGTGTGTCTGGGAAGCTGCTAGTATTATTTTGTGTTGCACTAAATAAAGTTCAGCATCTCCCTACTCAGACTTTATGAGGCAAGGTTGCTCCCAAGACAGCAGGCTCAGTGAAGCGTGATGGTAGGACAAGAGGACGCACTGTGGCAAAAGACTCTCAGACTGGGAAGTATTCTGTTAGAGAAAAGGGAGAGGTTGGGAGAGGGCAGAGAGGGGAGAGTGGGGCGGAGAAGCGGAAAGGGACAAAGCTGGCTGGTGGGTATTCACAGTATCCTATACCCATCAATGGGATATTGTCCCTGGGCAGAGGTTATGCTGACGGTGGGGGCCAGGGGCTGCTTCTCTTAGAGGTGGCCAGCTGGTAGGTAGCCTGGGGGGCCTACAGTGGCCCCAGAGGCTAGAGAAACGTGTCTTCCCCAAAATCAACGTGGTGCTGGCTGTGTTTATTCAGAAACCAGCGACCAGCTGTCAGGAGCCTGTGAATGAGGAAAGATTTTTTAATGATGGTGCTTTCAACCATAATGATCAGTTTGTGTTGTTTTCCATTTTCAAAGCTGTTTTTTGTAAGGAAAAAGGCTGAAACCTTTCTTTAATGAAACACGAAGCTCAAGACTCTTCTTTGCATGTGGGCCTCTCTCCACCCCAAACTGGAGAAGCCATTATCATAGTACATAAAGGCTCTGCTCATACTCCACGGAACCTTTCACGTGTTCATTTATGCCTCTATGAACTTATTTTTTTTTCAGCCTAGCTTCAGCAAATGATCTGGGGGGAGGATTTCTGGTTTGGAGTTTAGGAGAGAGTGAAGGAGAAAGGGAGATTGTTTCTGATCAAGGGAAGTGATAAAGCTTTTATGTAGCTCTAAGCACATGAATAAGCCTGAAGTCACTGGTGATACAATATAAATGCCATGGCCTTCTTCTCTCTTCCCAGCTCAGTCATTCCAAGGTGCAAGTACCACACTTCCCCCCTCCCCCCCCGCCCTTAAAATAGGGTGAGCAGGAATTGCCTCCTTTTCACAGCAGTATACACCTTAAAATAAACTAACAACAACAACAACAACAACAACAACAACAACAATAATAATAATAATAATAATAAATAAATAAATAAATAAATAAGCTGGGTAACATTACTATCCATAGCTCATCAGTAAGTTCAAGGACTTCAGACGTGGGTCAGAAAGGGAAAAAAGTAAACCGAATGTAAACAAACCATTAAAAACATATTTGAAGTAAATAAAGAGAATTTTGAACCAGGTTTCCTGACTGCAAGCATCAATTCCAGAATTTATAGTAGGTTTGATAACATGGGACTTCAGCAGAACACCATTGAAACTGAGGAAAGGACACCCATTGACTTCAACTATTAGACAACACCAGTAGAGCCTGTTCCACCAAGATAACCAGTCACTGGTATATAATAGATAAATGCCTGATATGAGATGCACAAAATCAGAAGCATTTCCAAACCAGGGGCAGGCCGAGGCAAATAGGTCCGTGCCCTTATTTGTAGTAGATCCTCAAGTTAGATCTAAGAGCTTAACAGTTGGTCCTCCAGCACCCCAGTACCTTGCTCCTGGTAGGTGTTAAGCACTTCAGCAGTACATTTAGTAAAAGGAACTGGGATGACTCAAAATAAGACCTGAAAGAGCTGAGCAAAAAGGATGAGAGTGTGACTTCCAGTTGGAGAGACTGGTTAGAAGGGTCAGCTCCTGTTGTGTGAAACAGAAGAGGTCAGGCAGACAGCACAGAGCCATGGTCACTGTGCATCTGATAGCTGGTTTCATCTGATGGCCCCCAGTCAGAAAGAAAAACAAAACAAAAACAAATTCACCTGAGTAGTGGACATCCTTTCTCATTTACAAGAACTGCTATCACTTTTCATCATGGACAGATTATGTTGATCTGCTGGTCTCACTCCTGTAAATGAAGACTAATTAAACACTTATTGAGGCAGAATGGTTTTGATAGGGATGTTCACATGGTTAAAATTTGCTATCCGTTATTAGGTTGCTGAATCACAGTTGCATACAAAATGAACTGAGACAAAAGTTGCATCTGGCTGTCATCCCACTTCCCTGTCTATGGCCCTAGTACAAATTCAGCACAGCTTAAGATTGCTTGATTTTATGACTACATTAAGATTGACTGAATTTAACAAAGCCTTATATACGCACATAGTATCAACAGTATTTTTTGTTCCAGTTGCACTTTCTTTTCTTCTACATTAAGTCTCTAATCACATTTCCCTTACCATACTGGTACATCATAGAAAACTGTCATGTTATACGAGAGAATTGAGGTTACTGGTTTTACACTACAAAAACTTTTCCACGGTTACAGCTTTATTGGCTTAAGTGACTGTTTTTCTTATTTCCTTTTTTGATTTTGCTGTTTTTTGGTTTTGTTTGGTTTTGTTTGAGAAAAAATAAAAAGGAATGTAGAAATGTGAAAGATGAGATGAACTTTTCTCTGGATGATCAAAGAATAAGAAATGTCACACCAAGAGACAGCAAAAAGAAAATCAGCTGTTGGGCTCAGACAAAAAGAAGGAACATCTGATCAATTAGATGGGAAAGTAGAACCCAAGACTCATGGCCACTTATTATTTTTTTCATATAAAATGTTTGTATACAGGATAATTCTTTAAGAACATGGAGCAGAAGTGGCTCTTGGAAAGACATTTTTTTCCTGACAACAGTGCCCCTAGATGAGAGACTGAAACACGTGGAAATAAATTAATCTGGGCCACACTGCTGCTGCTCAGCAAGCTATGATGATGTGACAGGGAAAGTGAGGGAGAGGATGAGGGGGTGCACGGGAAAATGGAGCAACCAGGGCCTGGCTGGGGAGCTCAGCCCTCTTCCCACCTCAGCATCAACAGCTGGAAACTAAATATCCCAAATACAGACTGACTGACTGAGCCTACTTTTCTCTTGTGTAGAAAACACATAGGGCATGGTCTGTCCTACAGAAATTAGAGATTCAGAAGACCATTTAAATCATTCAGTTTGACTCCCTGAGGCCAGTTCCAGGACTGCTCTCTCTTCTAGATACTCTGTTGTGGGCTTTTATTTTATTCAGTGTAATTTTAAAAGTCCCAAGTGACAGTGCTTTCATTATTTCCCAAGGGAGACTACTCCACAGTCAAATATATTTCACTGTCAAGTTTTTTTCTTGTAATTCCTCTTAAAATTTTATTCCTAACTGCATTTCATTTACCCAGACTTATATGTATTATGCTATGCTAAATGACTATTAGTTACACTAAAAATTAATCTCTATTTCCCATATGTTAGTAGAATGTTACAATATCCTGTCTTTGTCATTATTTAGACAGAGTTTTATGGTAACTTTTTTTAAGCTCATGGCCCTTCCTGAATTACATTGATCCCCTGTGGGCACCTTTCCTGTACACAGTATATCTGCTGCAGTGATGCAATATTCCAGATGATAGTTCTTACACAACCCTGATGCATACAGTATTTCCCTTACCTCTGCAACAGACTGTTGAGGGTGATTTTGTTTATCACATGTCAGCTTGAATGTGAAATGGACTAGTAATTTCAGCGTTCATGCTCACCAGCGAGTCTCTGCCATTAGCACCATGCCCCAGCCCTTCTACTGCTGTTTGAAATTATATTTCCTACTGTTCATCAGATGACATATTTCATAATTCAGTCTAATATTCTATTTTCAGGTTTTTAAAGGATCATAATGTATACTGTTTTTTCTGTCTTTAATTCTCCTTCAGATTTGTAAATTGCAATAGTACCAAACATTTTTCATGGATAGTGGCTTTCTCTACATCCAGCAGTGTTGTGCAGGATATTAACAATTCACTGCTTAATTATTTGTCATTGTTTTTTACCTATTGTCTTTTATAATTTCTGATATAGATTGCATTTTCTGCTTAAGAATATCTCAGTTATGTTTTAGAAAAACATTTCAGGAGATGCATTATAGAGCATTAAAACAAATTCATATCTATTCAAAGAAAGAAATAAAGCTTCTCTAGTAAAACTGATTTTTCTGTTTTCCTCCCCTCCCCTCCACTCTGCTTCCCTTCCCTTCCCCTTTTACTTATTTATTTATTTATTTTAACAGATGAAAAGTATTTGGAAATATCTTTGATTTTTTTAAATGTAAATGTTATGTTTAGCTTTCCATTAAAGATTTTTTTACCTTCTCTCATCCTATACTTTTCCAAAAGTAGTTGTCCTTTATGTAATAGCATTATTAGGTAATTTTCTTAATTTGCTGACGTATATTGTCATCAGAATTTGAAGACTTGTTGAGAATTGTGTTTTCATAGACTTTTCCTATCTTAATTCATAGAAAATGTTTGTTGTTGCTGTTTTTTGTTGTTGTTGTTTTGTTGTTGTTGTTTTTTATTGTACTAGTCTAACAAAGTTCACCCCTGCATTCATGCACAGGGACAGTGCTGATATTGTAAGCATTACAAGAAAAAGCATGTGATTAATACCAGATTATCCTGATTTTTTGGAAAAAAAAAAAAAGTCACAAAAGTAAATGAATTCTAACAAAACTCTGCTTTGGCAAACGTCTTTCTGGATGGTGGGTTCATCATCTCATATCCTCATATCTGGCAATAGACTGTGTAAATATGAATGGCTTTACCTTTTATAAATGCCACCCAAATTATCAACACTGATTTGAATGTGACAAAATCTTGCAAATCCTGTTAAGTTTTTATGCTCTTGACGACCAGCCGTGCTTTGATTATTAGACATAGTAACTCCTCTTTTAAGCAAGGAACCTCAGATATTTGCCTTTACTCCTATGTCCAGGTTGCAAAACTAGATATAAAATAGATAATTTAACTTTAGTCTGTGCTAATAATCTGATGTCTCTTCCCAAAGTTAGCTATTTAAGCACAACACTTTAGTTATAGCTATATAATCATCAATATCTTTAATGACACATTGGGGGTGGTGCTGTCAAGCAGGATAAGTATGTTCCTGATCATTCAGAACATAGAGGTGTATGGGATTTCTTAATGTATACACAATGTATACATACAAAATTCAGATGTCTCTTGTTGTAAGCAGCAGCTGAGAGAACAAGCTGAGGATCCGTATTTTAATTCAATCACTTAAATTTCACTTTAGGTAGCTAAGTTCTTTTATGGCTGTGGCTCTGGTTGACTAATTACACAAGACAGAGGAAGGAAGTATTACCCTCATTTTACAAATGAGGAATTCAAGTACAGAGAGATTAAATGTTTTGCCTAAGGAAATGTATGAAACTTGAGGCAGAGTCAGGAAGGCCCACTAGAGCTGTGCTTCAGATCAAGATCTCCTTAGTCTCTGATCCCCGTGTCTTAACAAAAAAGCCCTTCTTCTTCACTTCTCTTAGCTATGTCAGCTCACAAATGCTGCTGAACTGGATGTTTTTGAGACTGTAACTGTTTACTTCCTACTTTCTTTATGCATTTTCCGGTGAAGTGATTAATCCTTCTCTTTTACATAGGTTTTTGTACCATGACGATCCTCCCCCATTTGCCAGTGCCATCCAGAAAAGTCCCTAGCAACACAGCTCACATTTGTCACTGGCCATTTGTATCTTCACTTTCCCTCCAGACAAGGACTGTTGTTTTTGTATGATCTTTGCAAATGCACGTTTTGCCAGGTATTTGCGTTAGAGGAGACAGGCAAAGGTGGAAGCACATCCTGCACTGCCTGCTGTGGCCATGAGGTTAGCGAAGGCCTGCGGTTTCCCAGAGGGTTTGTTCCAGGCAGGGCTGACTCAAGCCTTCACAGAGTACACGTAACATCTAATTTTGCTCTGCTGGGGAAGTGGTGTCAGAGCCAGGCTGCTCCTGCTACGGGAAGGGAAGGCAAGAGAAGCAGAGATGGGAAGCTGACCAAGGCAGGCCACAGAGGGCTGGCATGGCTTGCCCTGCCGCTGCCAGGCGAGGGCAAGGAAAGAACTACTACTGCTGGTTTTGGCCTCACCCCTCTGGCAGTAACTCCAGTTTCCCATGGGTCTGGCACAGGGGGGAATAAGCAATGTGGCCACAGTCACTTTGCTGCCAATAGAAACCTGCCGTCCTAGGCAAAGGCCAGGTTTGCTCTCCTCCCAGCCACACTGGCTCCAGCCTCTGCCTGGCCTCATGGTATCCCTGTATCACAGTATCACAGTGGCAAGCTTCCTTGCCACTGGAGACAGCTCCTTGGAGAAAGAAGAGAAGTCATCGCCCACTGCCTTCAGCACCGAGATGCCAGCAGACTACTGAGGGCCTGTGCTAGGGACCATCCGGCCAGGCCCCTGGGTAGGATTTAAAATCCCCAAAGCAGCCAGGGCAAAGAGCTGAGGTGAAGGCCTGATATGCTTGAGGTCACCTGTGATGCTAAGGAGACACGTTGTAGCTTTTGCTGCTGGTTGTTGTTTCCAAGGTGAATCACATTGCTGCTGCCCAGCCAAGAAACAAGGAAGACATAAATGACTGAGGGTAGGTCACCACCTGCCAGATGGCAGGCTCTCCCAGTCAAGCTGAGATGAAAGAAAATATTACTGACAGGAATGGGTGTCTGCAGAGCAGTGGAAAAGCTGACAAGTACACTGGTCACTTCCCGTGTGTCAGGAGCAGAGGTACTGCCATCACTGAGGCAGGACATGGGGTGTCTGGCACTGCACTGGGCACAGGGTGGGCCTGATGGGGAGGTGTGCCCTAGGGCTCCTGACAAACACTCCTTGGAAGACTTGATGGCAGAATGTCTGCAGGTGCATGAACCTCAGCAGCAGCCATAGCCTTGTAGGATTTACAGGCTCACCAGGAAATCCAGGATCCACTGGCCCCAGGTGGCTCCTTTGTTTTTAGGTGACAAAAGTCCAGAAAACATATTTAGGTAGGGCTGAGAATCCAGACTCTTCAGCAACCCACCAGGTGTAGTTCCTTACAAGCCCACTGACCATTCAAGCAAAGTTTGGTCAAACTTGTTTCTTTTCATGGAACATCTCATGTTCAGTTAAAGAGTGCTTTCTAATTAAATATAACTTTATTTTTAAATTGTCCATCCATCTCTGCCTTGACAGGACCCCTTCTATGAAGCCAGCTTAAGCAGCCCTGAAGCTGGCTTTTCCTATCTTCTTTGTAAACTCAGAGCTACAAGACTGGGTGCCAGCTGGACAGAAATGAGGTCTACAAGGTAGATTTCCTCATCACTGAACTAACAGATGGCCAGAGAGAGGAGGGCCCTCTGTTCACATATCACATTGGCAGCTGCAGTCAGGAGTGGCACCAGCTGTTGAGCATTTTCTTTCACAGGCTGAGGAAGGGCAGAGGCCACTTCTCAGGGTTCAGGTTGCAGCGCTTTGAGGGTGTCTGTTACATCCACATCTCCTGATGAGACGAACTAAAGTACTGGATTCAGGGAATATAGGTGGGCTGTTTATTGGTAGCTCCCCTTGTCAGTGAGAAGGAGAAGGTTTACAACATTTGGAAAGACCCCTGAATATGCATGATCTCCTTTGGCAAAGTAGAACTGTCCTTTTGGTTTGTCTAGCATTAAGCTTGATTACAAGCCAGGGTCATCCAAGTCTGATAAACTATTTTCTCAGGGTGTACTGCAAACTGGGAAAGTATTCAAAATTTCATTAGAGGCTGACGAGGAGTCTCTCTAGGATGTCTAGGCTTATTCTGTCACATCCAAGATAATACTTTCCTTCCTGCCCTCCTGGTTCTCTTTGTGAAATGTGAATTCTGACAGCCCTTCAAGGTAAGCATGGCAGATGTGCCCAATGCCAAGATACACAGGAGACAAAGGTGACCCTAAATTTTCCTTACTGTTTTATTTCTATACAGGAGCTGATGTTTTCCAAATGCCTGTAAGCAAGTCAAAAATGGTAACATGCATAGGTCTAATTTATTCCACAATTCAAATAGGTCAAATAAATCTAGGCAGACTGCTTTTGTCTGAACTGAAGCAGAGGTCTGCAGTATTAATGCTGTGATATCAAACTTTCTTTCTGCTTGCTAGGAAAATGGAATGCCAGCATTTCTGCCACAGATAAATCTGTGCAGGTGTTCTTCCTAATATGAATTCCATCAAAGCCTTGTACGGAAAATGTGCTGTCTCAATGGCATGATTTTGAAAAAAGAAATGTTTTCAGAGGCAGTGCTTTTTTAATTAAAAGAAGCCCACACGACAAACTTGTCCATTGTTTGTCCCCAAGTCGAACACAAGCTGGTGCTTGAAGGATTCAGTAGGTGATAATGAGCCTGAACTTGATCCCACTCTAACCAGCAGTGAGCCTGATGCTGACATAAGCTGTATGTCAGAAATGCTTCTGCAGACGGTCATTGTGAAGTAATGGGCTCCTTAGAAGGACTCTATGACTCTGGGGAGACACTATGGCAAGGGCACTTTTATATGGAAAATCCATTATTCTTAGAGAAAGAAAATAGATTTTTTTTTTTTTTTTTTCAAATAAACCCAAATACATAGTTATTTTTTCATTTCTTCTTTCATTATCATAATTTGAAAAATATAACTAAATTCTAACCTGGAGAGTCCTGGAAGATCCTAATGATTCAGAAACAGGAAGATCTGTTAGCATTGCAGAAATCTATACTATAGGCACTAGCTTCTCCTCTCCTCTTTATTCCTGTCACCTCTGCCATTGGAATCAGATACTCTCCAAATTGAAAACAGGTATCTGATCCAGAAGAGTGCATTTCCCATTAAATGCAATGAATCCTGATGCAGCCTGATTGGATACAAATGAACTGCAGAAAAAGAAAGAAAATGGCCAGTTTGCAATGTAGGTGCAGTCTCAATTTGTCTAACTGAAGATCCAGGGAAAAAAAGGCCAATCAACTGCTATTACTGCAAACACTCAACAAACTTAAATACCTTCCTGTCTCTGCATCATTAGATGTTATGAATCTTACACAATCAGTTATTTATTGGAACTACTATTAATTTAATAAGGACTGATAACTGTTTAGAACTGATTTTTTTTTTCCTTTTGAAGAACATTTCTGCCCTGTATTGTGGGCTTGACCCACTTACCACCAACAGTGGTAAAAGTCATCTTCAGCTGTGCTGAAAGCAGGAGATATGCTTGCGCCCAAGAGAGGTATAAGTGAGTTGAATCAGTCCCCATGAGTGGGAAAGCAGGCCACGGAAAATCTATTGCTTTAATTGCCTTCTAAAAGATTGACATGGTCTAATTTGCTTATGGTTAAACACCATCATTTATGAAGAACAGGATGATTACCTTGCACATTCAGCACCAATTACAAATACACACACACACACATGCCCCCAGTATTCTTTTTCTTAATTCCATTTGAAACAACAGCAACAATCTCCATCTCTCAGAATATCCCTGTGCTTTAATATATGTATTATTGCTACATATATATATATATATATATAAAAAGCTAAACCAATTCTTGGGCAAATATCTTATTTCTTCCCACATATATATTCCATATTTCAATATGGAGCTATTCCATATTTCAATATGCAGCACTAAACCTCTGACCATCACAGCAATTTACTGTTTCTTAGTAGTTGGAATATTTCACCTCCCTGTTAAATATCCCCTTGCCCTTTGTTAAGTTTGCTGCCTATTAAATTGCATGTCTAGCTTTGGAGCTTATGTTGCTGCACCCCTGCTGCTTTAGCTCCTTATCTCCATAGGATTTGCTGTAGCACACACAGACAGTGGATGAATTTGCACATATTTGCAGTGTGGAGCCTTGACTTTTACTGCTTGCATGTAAATGAAAAAAAAAAAAAAAAAGAAAAAAAAGTCATTTCCTTTCTATGATCACATGATCAGCAATTCATCATCACTAAAGCACTGAGAGGAAAATAGTTATCAACTTCCCATTTTAGGTTATAACTTCAAAGCAAACCTTTGATTTGAATGCCAAACTGAATGCTGGGAAAAAGGGAGGGAATGGGAAGGGGCATTAGGGGAAGGAAGCAGAAGGGACTGGACCATCACCTTGTGGTGGTGACAGCACCCACTATCACAAAGAGAAAAACAGCTTGTTATGGTAGCAGAGCAGCCACTGGTTTGTCGATTGCCTTGTTTATGCTTATTCAGGAATTAAGCGTGCCATCGCAGAAGCCCATATGCAAGGCCATTCTCAGAGTCAAAACTTACTCCAATTCTTGTGGAAACAATCTGTCTCTAGGATATGGAATACCCACCTAATAATTAAATGAAAATGCCTACATTTTCATAGACTATTGGAAGACTGAATGTTGTTCTCTCTTGCTTGCTTTTTTCACTTGCAGCACTTAAATTCAGCATCCATTCATGGAGGTACATGTTTCTGACAAATTTCAATTAAAACCATAGATAGTCTGTGTCATAAACAGCCCATTTTATTGCTACATGTTTTTACAGCAAGGTAGAGAATTTAATTCCCTGCAGAGCTTGTTCAAAGGCTTTAAGTGCCTGCCTGAGCCCAGATCCATCTTTTAGGAACCTGTTTTTCTGCTCATAATAGAGCAGTCCCTCTTGAGCTCCTTCTTCCCTTCCCCCTAGCCCCTTCTTTTTTTCCTTTCTCACTCTTTTAAAATTTTATTATGCCATAGCTAGCACAGTCAAAGGATATTTGCAGAACCGATACCTTGGTACCTTAGCACTGCATTGATTATGGTTGGAAATAATAGCAGGAAGCAACTCATAATTCCTACCCCTTGTCCATTATGCAGTGTAAGCACTTTTTTTTTTTTTTTTTGGCTGAATGAAAAGAGGATGTTCTGTATACAAGCTATTTCCAGGCCTTGAAAATGTTCTATATAGGCACCTTTGAGGACTTTCTTTGGCCTATTTTTGTGTCACTCTCCTACAACTATCATATATCAAAAACCATGTTATTCCTTCATTCAGCTCCATTGTACTACAGAAAATGCTGCTTAATCCATTTCCTCTGAAGGGGGGAAGTGGGCTGTTGATTTTTCAGATGTGCATACTATTCTCACGCATTAGGGTATTCAGTGAAAATTCCTGTTGAAATACCATTAATATACATGCACTGGAAACACCTCCGCAGAATTCTCCTAGGCTTTTAAGGAGAGCAGGGAGAGCTTGACTCCAACGAGCATTTTGTCATGAGTTTCCGTCAGAGCGCGGCTCAGCGCCAGGTTACATCTTGCCTCATTGTTTATTTCACAGTAAACAGATATGCCTAGCGAGACACTGGTGAGATTTAAACCTTAAAATGCAGGCCGCCCCAAACCTCAGGCTGCCTGTTAGGCCCCTTGCTCATTCCCACATGGTGCCATCTCTGGCCGAACAGCGCTTCGTGCTTTCCTCTCTCCGCAGAATGTTGGTTTTGGCAGCGGGGCGGTCGGGGTAATCCAGGGGCCAGGCTGCGGTTCCTGCCCGGCTGTATGGCCGGCAGCGCCGTGTTTGCAGCCCACTGCTGCTGCGCTCCGCCGAGGGAGAGCTGGCTCCATAGGCCCCTGGCTCCCTTCCACCTGCCGCCGCCGCTGGGATGCAGAGAAAAGCAAGAGCTCCCCCTGCACGCTGCCATGCCGCCCGTCCCCGCCTCTGCGGCACCTCCTGACACTCGTTTTTTAATTTTTGAACGGGGAGTACTGCATATGTAAGGGCGATGACAAGCCTGAACTGGCGTCAATAGGGCTGAGAAGTATGTATCTGCCATCCGCAAACAGGAGGAAAAGAAGGAAGAATTACTGTTTTGCTAGGGCCATTTAGAATTAGTGGGGTCATTAAAAGCTTTTATTCAAATAAATAAATTCATAAAATTGCCTTGAACTCAATAGTGCAGGATGTCTAATCAATAGTAATTCATTTTCAGAATTGCCGTCTGTTACACAAGCCAGGAATTGCAAGAGGTAAATCATGACAAACACTGCATGCACAGACAGGATCCATTATATCACAGCAGGGGTCAAGCTGGAATCACTTCATCTGTTTTTAAGGTTTGAAAGCCCAGGATGCAGCGGATTTTCAAACAGGCCCATCTGTGTGACATTTCTGGCCGCAGATCTCTAGTTTCCCCACCAACGGTGGTAACTAAATCTCTGTGATGTACTCCATGCCATGGGATGGATTATTTGTATTAGCAGTAATCTTCTGGTGACTCTGCAGGTGTCTGTAGCTGGCAGAACGAATTGCAAGGCTGTGCTTAAGCAACATTGCTACTGAACATGATTGAAATTTGAAAATGATTTTGAATTGATGGCTGAACTTTGGGGACTGTAGCCTCTTCCCTGTGCTATAATCACTGCCTAATTTCATATACAAAAGGGGTAAGGCTGGAGTGGGGCCACTGTTTCTACAGTTTCTCACTGAGCTTTCTAACAAAAACAGAAGTGAAAAATGAAAACCCAAAGGCTCTCCATTGCAGGTTTGCTATTGCCTGCTACTCACCTAAATGGAATTTTCTGACAGTAAATTCCAAGTCATTTAAAGTTCTGGTTTTAATTCTGTCCACAGATGATTGTGAGAAATTCACTTTTATAGTCTGGAGACATTCCACCTGGAAAAAATTAGCTGTGGAAAATGATATTTCCATCTGTTAAAAAAGAGGAGGGAGTGGAGGGGGCAGGGCAGGGCAGGGTGGGGAATAAATGATGGTCTATGTAGATTAGGGCAAATGTCTCGAAAAACAGGAACTGAAGTTAGCCTTGTGTATTCATACTCAGACACAAATAAATATACGGTACTTTGGGAAATTGTGCTAAGCCTCTGCTGGCTCTGTCTTCCTTTTTTTTTTTTTTTTTAAGTTGTGTATTTATTTTTAACCTGACCTCATCTTTTAAGGCCATAGTCAGCTGCCCAAATGTAGATGAGACAGAAGCTTATGCTCATCCTTCTGTGTGACAATTTCAACCTACGTACCTATGTCCCAGGTAGCAGGGTCTATCTTTCTCCTTGTCTGTGAAGAAGTGAAGGGACAGACCAGGCTAAGGTCTGTGGATCTATTCACAGAGAAAGGTTAAATAGTCTGGTTAGCCATGATGTTGAACTAGTGTCTGGTTACATTTCCTTTAACAGCAGCTTCCACAGGAAAATTACAAAACCACAAATTTCTGCTTAGCATTTTAATTGTCTACATGAAAACACATTGTTGGGATCTACAGTGAGTTTTGTAATCAGCATATGTAGCTTTGCACTGAAAGACCAAAGTAACAGCAAGTCTAGTTCAAGCATAACCATTTAACACAAAATTATGTTCTGCTAATTCCAGTCAAGGGACATGGCTCTGCTTTCAAGCCTTTGTGAACAGAACACAAATAATTTTTAAAAGTTATTTGGCTGCAGTGTCCCCTCTTTTTTATTTATTTTATTTTATTTTATTTTATTTTATTTTATTTTATTTTATTTTATTTTATTTTATTTTATTTTATTTTATTTTATTTTATTGTTAAATAAGACACAAGGTACAGTCAATACTGCATATTACCTCCCTCTAAGTGTGGGATTATTGGCAGCTGACAGTCTTCATCCGCATCCTTCCTTTCATCCGCATGCACAGTAGCAGATTACACAAGTGCTTGCGTCTCCTCATAACATATTTCTGTCCACTCAAGTCAGGACTGTATTTGCTGTGGCCTTTTTCTCCTTTTTGGACCAATGTTTCAATTATTCTTTATCCTTCCTGTATCACAGAATCACAGAATGGAAGTTGGAAGGGACCTCTGAAGATCGTCTAGTCCAACCCCCCTGATGAGCAGGGTCACCTAGAGCACACTGTGCAGGATGGCATCCAGGTGTGTTTTGAATATCTCCAGAGAAGGAGACTCCACAACATCTCTGGGCAACCTGTTCCAGTGTCCTGTCACTCTCACAGTAAAGACATGCCCTCTCATATTCAGATAGAACCTCCTGTGCTTCAGTTTGTGCCCATTGCCTCTTGTCCTGTCACTGGGCAGAACTGAAAAGAGACTGGCTCCATCCTTTCAACACCCTCCCCTCAGCTATTCATACACATTGATGAGGTCTTCCCTCAGACTTCTCTTTTCCAGTCTAAACAGGCCCAGTTTTTTCAGCCTGTTCTCATACAACAGGTGCTCCAGTCCTCTCATCAACTTCGTAGCCCTCCTGTGGACTCCCTCCAGGAGCTCCATATCTCTCTTGTACTGGGGAGCCCAGACCTGGACACAGTACTCCAGGTGTGGCCTCACCAGGGCTGAGTAGAGGGGGAGGATCACCTCCCTTAACCTGCTGGCAACACTTTTCTGAATACACCCCAGGATACTGTTGGCCTTCTTGGCCATGAGGGCACATTGCTGACTCATGGTCAGCCTGCTGTCCACCAGAACTCCCAGGTCTCTCTCTGCAGAGCTGCTCTGCAGCGGGTCAGCCCCCAGATGGTACTGGTGCTTGGGGTTATCCCTCCATATGTGCAGGACCCAGCACTTGCCTTGTTGAACTTCAACAGGTTCCTCTTGGCCCAACTGTCCAGTCTGCTGAGGTCCCTCTGAATGGCAGCACAGCCCTCTGGGGTATCAGCTACTCCCAGCTTTGTGTCGTCAGCAGACTTGCTGAGGGTGCACGCTGTTCCATAGAATAACTTTGCACAAGTTCTTTTGCACAAGTTTTCTTGTGTTTTGTGTCACCTTCTATTTACTGGCTCATGTTTTTCAGCTCTAAAGTGCCAATTAATGAAGCTAGACAAAAATATTTGGATCTACCTAAGCTTATCTCTAAGTTTACCCATTTAAAAATATTCATGGAGGACGGTGAGGCAGCACAGATGAAATATGCCCTTACTGAAGCGTGCACAGAGCATGATATCGCCTGTAGTGTAACTTTGGCGGACATGGACTTATACTGTAGTACTTTCTCCAGAAAAACTACTAAATTTACTAACTTTCCTGAGAGGATTAAACTTCATGCCTCTAAAAGCATACCACGAACAATTTTGCCTTGCACTTACGTGAAGGAAGTGTAACTGCACTCCATAAACACTCATCAAATCAGACTCACAACAAGTAGGTATACAGACATTAATTTCCCTGCCTGTGCCTGCCTATTCAGGAAAGCTTCTCTCATTCAGGAAGGATGCTGAAAACTCCTCTCAGATTTAAACACATCTTTGACCCTTACAGATATGGAAAGTAATGCACAAGAGGAAATCCTGACCCACAGAAGCTCTTTTAATACAGCACTTCTAGTTAAAAAGACAATTAATGCAGCTTAATTTATGAGCCTGGGTTTGTAATAACCTTGTGCTATTGAGACGAGAATTTGTCCTATCCAGCCATCTTCTGGACTTGCATGAAGCACACATTCAGGAATTCAGTGGTTTTGTTGCTATTTGCTCTGAGCTGTACCCATTTCGTATGATCTAACAGTTCAACATTTTTGCCTAATATCAAATTTCAGAAAGAATTTGCAACTCTTCCCAACCAACTGAGAAATTAAACTCCAGTGTAGGATTTTCCAACTGCTGGATAGGACTTTCCCATGGGACATACTTTAGCAAGGCCTGTGCTGAAACATGTATCAGTCTGCAAAATGGGAGTTCCTCCTCTCAAGTGTTAGGGCTACTCTAGTGTCTTGCCAAATCAGGGTGTTATTCCTCACTTTGGAGTTGTAAGGGGACAGAAAAGAAATGAGCTTAACAAGACTAGGATCACAGATATATACAGCAATCAGGGGAATATGTGTGCCATCAAGGAGGAAGGAAGGAATAAAGAAGCAGAAAAGGGGAAGAAAAGGGAGAAAGGGAACCAGAGAGACAGGCATGGATACTGCAAATACTGAAGCTCAGCTGGTTTGCAATTGGGACATAAGGACATAACAAGAATAGTATCTCTTTGGCCCAAGTTACTGAAGAAA
The DNA here is from genome assembly GCF_963932015.1 of Anas acuta. Taxonomy (NCBI): domain Eukaryota; kingdom Metazoa; phylum Chordata; class Aves; order Anseriformes; family Anatidae; genus Anas; species Anas acuta. Next base: position 49,468,404 of record NC_088980.1, on the reverse strand, counting down.
GACAATAGAATCACAGAATCATAGAATCATACTGATTTCAAAGGGACCCACAAGGACCACTGAGTCCAAATCCTGGCTCCACACAGGACCACACAAAAATCACACCATATTTCTGAGAGTGTTGTCCAAATGCCTCTTGAATTTTGGCAGGCTTGGTGCCACGAGTGCTGCCCTGGGCAGCCTGTTCCAGTGCCCATCCACACTCTCAGTGAAGAAGCTTTTCCTAATATCCAACCTTAACCTCCCCTGTTCAGCTCCATGCTGCCCCCTCAGGTCCTGTCACTGTCACTGGAGAGAAGAGTTACACACCTGCCACTCCACGCCAACTTGGGAGGAATCTGGAGGCCGTCATGAGATCTCTCCTCAGTCTCCTTTTCTCTAGACTGAACAAAGGGACTTCAGCTGCTCCTCCAGACCTTTCACATCTACATACATCTTTCTCTCTAGACCCTTCACCATCTTTGTAGCTCTCCTTTGGACACCCTCCAACAGTTTAGTTTTATGCCCTTCCTATACTGTTGCACCCACAACTGTATGCAGTACTCAAGGTGAGGCAACCTCAGCACAAATTAGAGACAATCCCTTCCCTTGACCAGCTAGCAATGTTGCGCCCAATGCACTCCAGGACATGGTTGTGACTCTTAAGTTTTTGCATCATCAGAGCATCATTAGGTGTTCCCCAGTGATTTAGGTAGAAGTATTTTGTCTCTCACTTCTCCTACAGTACCGTTGTCCTGAGCCTTGTAGCAAACACCAAACCAGCTATAACACAGATAAAATGCATGAAATAGTAGTTTCACTTGTCTAACCCTGCACTGTAACCAAAGATTCACTTAATACTGCACTGATGAGATCACTGTATCAGACAGGATAAATACATGTAAACCAAACAAATCTAAATCATTGTCATTATTTCTACTATAGCCAGACTAATGCTCTGGGCATAAATACCTCTACACATTAACAAAATATGAATAGCCATGTGAACTTAATGGTCCAAAACTACTTGGACTTACAAAGATTTCATTTGCTAAAGTGCCATAAATACAAAACTAGCTATGTTTTGAGTAGAAATGAGCAATAGCCCATGAACACCATGGTGTCTCAAGATATTTGGTGACTTACAAAGCTGATTGCTAGCAGAAGATAAAATATTTCTTTTGTATGTAAAGATAGGAAATGAATCAATTTGGAAGCTAGCAGGTCTCAGAATATCCAGTTCAGTAATCTGAGGTGGAAGGAGATCTATACATGCTAAGTAAACTTCAACCTGGAAAGCTTTCAGAGAACCAGTCTGTTACTTTGGAAACAGCAGGGCATTTTAGATGATAATAATAGCTGGGCATTCATTGTAATAGAACTATTGCCACATAGCTATAACATCCAGCAGTAATATAGCCACATGTTTTACTGGATCCTGAAATTATTGTCAAATTTTTCAGCACACTTGTAATTGGGTCATGATGATGAAAACACTTCTTTATATGAGGGTTCATTATGGCTGGCATAAAATCAAATATTTAGTTATCTGTCTTCCATTATATACTGAAACATATGATATTTATGATGTAATGAAATATTCAGGCTCAATGCTGAGATACTTATATCTCAGCCTCAGAATTCAGTCGGCTCCTGAAAATGTACTTTGCATACACAAAATGTATATTTCATATAAAAAGATGTGCACTGAAATATTAATAACATTTCCCTGAACTTTCTACATTGTATTCTGAAGGATATGACATATTTAAATACAATCTTTACATCTTGAGCTTTACCAGCTCTCACCAAAATGCGCTGTTTCATTCAGCTTACTCATGCTGTCCATTGTCTGTCATTCTGATTTCAGCCCATCCCAGGTATTCTGCACCTTCTCCAGTTGCCCAAACATATGTGTTGATCTCTAACAAAAAGCTCTGAAATACAGTTCATCCTGCTTCTGTCTCTGAAAACTACTTTTCCCAACATACATGCACATATCTTGCCAGAAGTGCTTTTACTTCTAACAATAATGTTTGCTGTCTTCTGACAGGCAATGAAGATTTTTTTTTTCTTTTCCATCCAGTTAACAAAACACACACAAAACAAACAAACAAACAAACAAATCAAAAACATATTGTATTAGTCAACAATGAAAGCATATCAAACCAAGATAAAATGTTCAAATAGCTCTTCGCCCTCTTAGCCACCTCATTATGTTTAAATGACAATAATCCTATTTCTAATTTATGCAAAAAAGTCATTATTGAATAAAAAGAGAAGTAGCTCTTTTGTATGTGAAAACACCATTATATAAAGTCTTTGTTTATTGAGAAAAGAGATAAATCTTACATATCTAAAAATCATTATACAAGTAGGTGATTTAATATGGCAGAAATAAATAAAAATGAGGCAGGAACCATACAGTTCTATTATATGGTATCTGAACATACATATTTCATTTGATTTTTTTTTTTTTTCTTTGTTATGAACTAGGTCTCTATGAGTTTATTCCATGATAGGTTTTCAATGAGTGCTTATTTTTCAAGGAAGTTCTTTTTTTTTTTTTTTTTTTTTTTATTAAATAATTGTTTTACTCTTTCCAAAACAATTCAGGACCCTGTTTCAACATCAGTAAAATGTATTCCGTTCGGTTACTTCTCATTATGTTAGTTGAGTCATGGACAATTACAGTTTTGTCCTGGCGTTTTCTATTTGCCCACAAAATGTTTGATCAAGATGTCCAGAAGTGGTTATTGACCCTAGCTACTCATCAGGAGGCAATTTAGTAGGACCTAATTTGGATACAGTCTAACCAACAGTCCTTTTTGTAACTTAGTTTAGTCGTCTAATTATCTCAGTTATTTTTAAAACTGCTGACTTTCCAGTATTTTTATTTCTTTAGTTTCATCTGCTTGGCTCTGTTTATAGAATGAACGAAAAGGCCTTGTCTTTTCTTGGGCACCCTGAAATCATTTAAATTAATTTCAGTTGTGAAGGAAATGTCTTGGTAAGTTTTTTGTGCAACAGTAACAAATAATTAACTCCAATTTGTTCTTATTTATGGCAATTTTTAATTCTTAAAGTATAACCAATACTCTGAGATGAAAAACAGCAAGACTCTGAAAGGTTGTCAGCCTGCAATATCTTTCACTGGAAGAGAAAAAAAAGAAGGTAGAGGTAGAATGACAATTGACCATTAAATGCTACCACTCCACTACATACAAGCTTTGTTAAACAATAAAGCAAGCCAGCTATGTTGCATTTTTATTTGCCTCTGTGTTACTTGTATATTGAATGATTTGACAGACATTTCATAATCGGGTACACGGTAGCTTGAAGAATACAATACACCAAATATGTGGCACCTATATAAGTAATCCAGTATGTTCTGCTACTTTTAATGTGAAGTGTATGTTTTCATTAGGTAATGTACTTTTTTTTTTTTTTCATTGTACAGTGTATCAGTTTTGCCTTATGATTTTTCCACTCTTAGCAGTTTCCAGATTTTATTATATCATACATATGCTTCAGTACACAGTGTAAAGAGCTTACTAAATATTGAGATCCTTATGGAAACCAGATGTATTTTATGATGACCTCATATGGTTGTGTGTAGGATCTTGAACTATGGGCCTTCAATGGTTGCTAAGACATGGTGTCACAGTCAGGCATGATACTAATTATATGCCCTGAAGTTATGCCTTACTAAAATGGAATGAGTCTTGGTCATCTGAATGCTTTTTATCAATTCCTCAAGACTCCTAACATTTTTATGCATCTACTGCCTTTGAAAAGATCAAGTGTGCTGATGACATCCATCAAACTCAGACTAGGTTATCTGCTAAAGAAATCTCTCTCAAATGGAGCCTGGCCAAGGCTGTAAAACCCAAGCTGCTACACTTTTTATCTTATTCTATCTAATAGACTGACATACAATTAACAGACTCTACCCATTGGGAATTTTAGGACTCACTGTCTATCTTCTTAGCTGTGCTATTTACAGGGCCTGCAACATGTCAGCATATTTGCACCTCACCATTTTATGCAGGACTAGCCTAATACCATGGCACCCATACAGGCAGATCTAATGATGTGCCCATGGCATTGCTGGACTGGAGCAGGGGCTAATCTCTGAAGTTTTTACAACTCACCATTGCAATATTTTCCTTCCTAAAACATGTTATTCACTGCATGGAAGAAAAGGAATGTGTCTACTGGAAGGAAAATTACTTTTCATTGATTCTTCCTCCAGCAAGTAACTAGCATGGGGGATGTATCATCTTTTAAAAGCATGTTTGTATCACCTTTTAAAAGCAAATGATACCAATCCCTGTTCTCCTAAATTCTGCTGTTACATTAATTAACTATGATAAATAAAACATTAAAGTGCAGATGTGTAACTCCCTGAGCAAATGTGCAAAAAAGAGAGTTAGGTAACTGTCAGTCTGTGATAACAGAAGTGCTCTAAGGTGCTCAGAGACTAATGACTCTATTTATGAGACCAAGTGCAATATTTCTGACTCCATCCACAATCCTCAAGCAAAGAAATTCTGAAAGCTAGTGCAGTATGCATTAAACCACTACTCTTTGTTACTTTATTCTTTTCATTACTTTATTAAAAATGCACTTCTGGTTGAATTTAACAACATATATATGTCACAAGGGTCTCAGTTACCAAAGATGAGCAGTCACTAGAACAGCTGAAAGACATAGTTTCATTCTCTCGTTCAAATACAAAAGCATATTTGCCCATTTCATGTGGCTTTGGGTCAGTGTATATGCATTCACTTCAAGCTCCCATTGTGCCAACAAGATAAGAGCTCTGACCGTGGAGTGTTTAGGAAGAGAGGAACATGAAAGACTAAAACCAGTTGCACTACCTTATCTCCTGGCTCACTTTGGAATATTTTCTCTGTTTTGCCCCATTAGAGAGATTCATCTCTTTCTCTTCTCAGTCTAAAGTTAATGTCTTTCCTGCTGGCATGAAAAAGTTGGCATCCCTGCAGCTGTGGCATTTTATCAGCTTTACATTACTTGCCCATATCTTTTGTGGGGAAAGTTCTCTGCCTTTATTGAAGGACAGGTTCTCCACTTGTATGTGGTTAGTGCTAAGGGTTAAAATCTAGTCAGTTATGCTCAAGCCTATGATGGGTTATCTATTCTTAGTTCAGTGGCATAGAGATACTACCAAAGTTAAAGGCCCAATTCAAATTTTCTACAATAATTCACAGAATTAACATTGATTCTATTTTTTAATTATTTTTTATTTTTTTAAGAAGGTGCAAGGAATGGGGCTTGCCTCCCAATGGACTGAATTAGAGAAAACAGTCTTGTCTGGATAATTTGTGATTTATGTGTATGTCCCTACAAAACAGATATCACTATTGCTGTTACCCTTACGTTGCACATTTTTACTGTATTCTACTGTATTGTAAATGGCCTAAGAATTGAAAGGACACTTTTTCTTCCTTCCTTCCTTCCTTCCTTCCTTCCTTCCTTCCTTCCTTCCTTCCTTCCTTCCTTCCTTCCTTCCTTCCTTCCTTCCTTCCTTCCTTCCTTCCTTCCTTCCTTTCTCTCTTTCTCTCTTTCTCTCTTTCTCTCTTTCTCTCTTTCTCTCTTCTCTTCTCTTCTCTCTTCTCTCTTTCTCTCTTTCTCTCTTTCTCTCTTTTTTTTTTTTTTCTCAAGATGAGTTATGTTTTAATATTAATATCTTTAGTAGAGGACAAAGTGGTAAGCTGCAGACCTAAGTTACCCTCTGGGAATTGACTACTTGCCTTTTTGCTTTGGTAAAAATCTGTGCACTTTTCTAACTGAAGGTTACATTAACATTACACAGAGAAAGTCAATTAATTTAACAAATTATCAATTTGTGGACTTTCTTGAACATGCAGTAACATGCACACAAAGCAGCTCTTTGTGATCCCACAGCTGTCCTGTCCTCAGTGCACAGCTTCATTAATCATGTGCTCTGCATGTTATTGTCTAAATTGCAGTGCCATTTGAGACAGGGAAAACACTGGAAAAGAAATGTTGCTTACCCTTTGCACACCAGTATAGATTACAAATAAGCACAGGGTTTAAAAAGACTATCAAGTCAGTGCTGTGAAGGTTTCATTTTGTTCTTAAAAGTGCTGTGGTTTACCAAAGAAAAATTCTTTTATATTGGTTTATGTATTTCTAGATTAAAATTGAGTATACCTCATACTACATATCCAGTTCATGAAAGAAAAACTGAAATCTGATGTTGTTACATTCCAAGAACACAAAGGCAAAGGACTAGTCCTATGGTTGGGTTATGCTTCCAGAAATCTAAAAAACGCTACTAAAGTCTGATTCTGTAGCAATGATGCCACACAACATTATCTACCCTCCTCGTGCCATATTGACATGGGTATTGGACCCATCCGTAAATGGGGAATGAAATTTAGCCAGTTCAGATGTACTAGTTCACATGCATCTTTACCATATCTGTATTCGAATGGCCACTGTTGGCTTCTAGCTGGGGTCTCTATTTTCTCATGTTACGTAAACATAAAAACAGCTATCTATATAAAAAAAGTACTTTATGAACTATACTGTGAGAGAGTTTTAGTAATTTGATATGAAGTATGAGGAACCTGTTGGGATAATCCAAGGATATCAGTTGCTTGAAGCAAGGACCTTCATTGCAGCACCAAGCAAGATGTCAGCACTTAAATAAAGGAGAAATGATGGCTTAAAATGGTTTCCTTCCAGCTACATCCCTAGTACTCATCAGTCACTTGACCTGAATACTTTGAAATGGACTGCTCTCTAATATATCCTGTCATAAATTCTTCATAGGGTCTATTTTAATTCACATATTCCGTGATTCACGTATTCCGTGCTTTTTTTGCCTAGTTACCTGTAACCATGAGGCTGGGCACAAATAAGATAAACATAGGAAGGACCATGCTATGACCCATAAGAGGGTGAAAAGCAGGTTACAGTTTGAATAACAAGTAAAATACAGAGACCTGAAGGGCAAAGTTCAGTAAAACGCGTATTTCTTCAACTTGGTGATGTTTATATAAACACAACAAGCCAGTGCAGCCACAGCCGCGGCGCCCGACCACAAGTTACACGGGG